>NC_059077.1:129346114-130839031 GCF_020497125.1 Mauremys mutica
TCTGGCTGTATGACTACTTTGCATGTGCATTAATCACAGCTGACTGTTTTAAATCAGGCAGTTGTATGTTCACTTGGGTTAGCATACCTGGTTATGCATACAAATACTCATTGCACATGCAGTTTCAGCAACTGCAAACACAAAAATGCAGGTTGGATCCATAAGAAAAGCATGGCTGCTAAGTTCACTGAATTGCTTGTGTTGTGCTGTAAATCACTTGTCAGAGAGGGAACTGGATTTGTTACTCTTATTCTAATTTATGTTACAGAAGTGCTTGAAGCCCCAGCTGAGTTCAGGGCCACAGCGTGCTAGGCCCTGTACAAACTCATAGTGACAGGCAGTCCCTGATCTAAAGAGTTTGGAGTGTAAGTAAACAGGGCAGACAAAGGTCAGGAGAGAAGTATTATCTCTATCAAGGTCCTGTGTCCTCCTTGGCGAAATTCTGTGGCAAACGCTCTACATTCCATGGCAACATGAATTTATTCTGTCACCGTGAAATTCCTATCTTCCCTATCCACTCCACCCCCATGCAAACACAGCTATGACTCAAAATACATTCAGTGAGGGGAAATCCACTGAGGATTATTTCTGAGGATGAGTTTCCCCTCTTATGCGCTCCATGCATTCTAGAGAGCCACCCATTTCCCAGTTCTCAGTTCCCCCAGTGAAGAAGTGGTTCCTGGCCTGGAACATCTTTCACTGCCATGGGGGAGTTTTTAGGCAACTTCAGCCTGGCTGTGAACCCTCTAGGCAGCGCAGTTCACCAGCCTGCACTTCTGCTTCCCTGCATTCGCTGGCTATTAACTGGACTCCAGCCACAGCTCACAGCCGCCCTATTGCCTGGCTCTAGAACAGGCCAGGGAACCATGCAATGTAACCCAACTAAGTCCCTTTCCAAAGACAGCTGAGCAAGAGTCAGCTGCAGAAAGTCCCAGCAGGGCAGGGAGATAGAAAACAAAATGCAATAAAATGGCAAATTCCACAGTGCCTTGACTGAGATGAAGGAGGCAGGGCACACAGCTCAGAGCAATTCTTTTGGGCTTTCTGTGCATTCAGGAAGCAACACTTAGTCAGCTTGTTTTCAGTTCACAGGTTTGCAGTTGCCTGGCTGCCGTAAGGTCAGAAATCTGTTTGCAAATGACAGGTGAGTGCTTAGAGCACAAGTAGTTGTCGAGAGGTGAATTCTGCAGTCACAGAATGCGTGGTGAGCTGATTATTATCTTCCCCAGTTTCAGCTGGGCGACTAAGACAAGGGCTCAATTTATTTTTTTTTCCCCTTCTTGTGGCCACTTTGGGCCTCTCAGGCAGATCAAAGTGGCAATATCTGGTCCTAGGTGACCAGCAGAGACTCCCCTGGTATAGGGGCACTCTCAGCTGGCATAAAGCAGCATAGTCAGCTTCTACACCAACTCTCTCCCACCCTATGTACCCAGTGCACTCTGCCCCTCCCTCTGCTGGTACTCAAATGCCATAATATCCCTCGGCTACCGCAGCCAGCTGGTGTGAGTTAAAGCAAACCCATGAGTCCATATCTGGACTTGGGCCCATACTTAACCCTGATGCTGCAGAGCAGTACTAGGGAATGGCTGCATTGTTAGGGATGAGTTCCTTCAGATGAGACATGAAATCAGGGTCCTTTCTACTAATCCTGGGTGCTGTCCAGATGCAAGTTATAGAGGCCTTATCAAATCAGGCAGCGTGTGATAACCCCAGTGTCCTGGGTAATATTCTTCCTCTCTGTAAAGCATGTTGTAAGAGGTGCATTCAGTATTGTTGAGCACATAATGGCTGCTCTGTTTGCCCGCACAGTGACTGCAGTTGGCAGTATGTATCTAATTACTTGGTAGAACACTTTGGGATAGCCTGGGTATGAAAGGTGCTGTAGGAAAATTTAACTCTCTTCTGCTCTCTTCCATTCTGAAATGATGTGGGTAAATAGACGAGGTTTCCTGGGCTGACAAATGACTAATGCAGCAGACGGGATAGGAAATGAGGTAAGGGACCAGAAATAATCCTAGAGACGATAGCCTACAAGGAAGCCCAGTATAGTCCAGAAAATAAAAGGCCTATAGTGGTGTGACATTAAGACCATCTGGACAATATTTGGCAGCAGTTGAAAAGCAAACACAGTCTTGAGATGTAATTCTAAAAGTGAGGAGCATATAAATGATGCTACTATCCAGCAAGTAAGATCATGTTTAGAAAATGCTGTGCAGTTCTGGTTTGCTGGATGTTACGGAGATCAAAGTTAAAAAGGATTCCAGATATTTTGGGACTATATTTGAAGAGGGATTAACCAGCGTTGGCTTGTGTAAGTTTAGAATAAAACGAGACTTGCAGGGAAATCTGACTGAGGTACAAAAGAGCCAGAATTGCAAGGAGTGCGTTAATGCTAATCAGCTACGTAATCACAAACCAGGAGCTCATCGGCTGGGTCTAGTCAATGAACTTCTGTATTTGTCCAGCACTTAGCACAAGGGGATTCTGAGCCATGACTCAGGCATGTAGGCATTACCACAGTGCAAATAAATACACTGATACTGTTACACCATGGCAGGAGGAACAGGAAAGCGTTTGAATTCCTACTTAAGAAATATCACCACCAGAGCATGGTGGAAGTTTCAGGTCGCTGGCAATTTTTCTTTTTTTAAAAGACCCAAACCAAAAATTCTCCAAATGTGTGGTGAAATGAAAAGTTGAAAAAAATAACTTCAGGTCAGTGAAATCAACATGAATTTGCAAAATATTCTGGTATTACTGAATCTGTATGTTTTGCCAAAAATTTTTAGTCAAAAACTTTTGTCCAGCTCTAATTATGACTTTTATTGATTTGAGTGTCTTAACAAATTGTGGTTTATGTAGCTCTTTCTGAAAATTGTCAATTATCATCATGGGAAAATTTGAATTTTTCTGCTTTTTTTTCCTCCAAGATTTCCTGCAATTTTCTTTTCTTTTTTTTTTTTTATGAAAACCCAAACCAAAAGTTTTTGTTTGTTTTGTTTTTTAACCAAAACCCAAACATTTTACTGACCAATGTTTGAGTTTGGTTACCAGTTTTTTCAGTGAAAAAGGACACAGAAAATTTTGACCAAAACAAATTTTCTTTTTTTCTTTCTCTTTCTTTCCATTTCCTTGTTCAAGGTCAGCAACTTTAACAGCCTTCTGCCAAAACTCATGACTGTAGGTCTGGCTGTTATGCAAACTGATCTCTCCAAGTTCTGCTGATATCCAGGCCATATACCAAGTCTTTGGCCTCCCCCTTGTTCATCTTCCATCCATGATCATTGCAAGAGCCATCCTACCAATATAACTCTCAGATGTCCACCAGACATGTCCATACCAATGAAGTCTAATCTCCTCAACTTGTCTTCAGTTGGGGCAACCTGCATTAGGTACCTCACAATCTCCATTTATTGCCTAGTATGGAGCGTCCAAATAGTTGACAAACACAGTATCTTCATTCCACGGTGGAGAGTGTGATTTCTTGTTGCTGGCCAAGTGTCTGTTCCATACATTAGGATGGCTCAAATTACAGTTTTATACACTGTGCCTTGTAACTTTTATTGGTATCTTTTTTTATCAGAGAATTGGGGTCAGCTCCTACCATTTGCACCACGCAACTTTGGTAAAATGCCAGCATCATTCAGGAGGGCACCATTGTCAGCAATCATTGATCCTATCGATTTACATTCTTTCTGTCTTTTAAGCTCTCCGCCTGTAATATCCTCCCTCAGTTATCATAGCCTACGTTTTAGCAATGTTCATTCTAAGGCCAGTCTACTCAAAGCTGTGCTGCCGCTGTTCAGAGTTGATTTGCAGGGGCTCACAATCTTCCACACGTATCAGAAGTCATCAGTGAACAGCATATTCCAAGGCAGCTCCCTTTGAATATTCTCACTTACCACAGAGAGGATAACCACAAACAAAAAGAGTTCAACCCTGACACCAATGCCGGCCAACGTTTTCTGGAAATTCTCTGCTGCAGTCAAAACCAAATGGGACTATCTCGTCACTCCATTTTATCTGTCCAGTTCGCCGCTCTGTCACAAACATCACCAAACTAATTCTCTTGGTGCATAATCATACACCTTCTCCAAGATGACAGAGATCATGTCCAGTTGCCATCTCTTGTCTCTGAACTTCTTCATGAGGATTTGCACTGCAAATATGGCATCAATTGTACGCCTCTCCTGCATAAATCCATTCCAAATGTCAACTGTTCCATGCCAATACTTTTCAATAATCTTCTCCCACACTTTCATAGCATGTGACATAGGCTTAGTTGGGGCATTAATTAGCACAAAGTTAATATCTTCTTTGTGTTTAAAAATGGGCACCACAAAGATTTCATGCCATACATCTGGCGTTTTCTCTTTCTTGACTAGACTTGTAAAATATTTGATGCCTTCTCTTTGTAATGATGTCAGTGCGGCGTATCCACTGGTACTTCATCTAGGCCAAGTGTTTTCTCCTTTTTCATTTTCCAGAGTGCCTCTCCCACCCCTTCCTCCTGTGTGCAACTTTTTATGCTCAGGTTCGGCTTGTGCGTTATTAGCTCCTCCCTTAGGGTCTCCTCCTTCATCACTCTTTCAGAATTATCACGCCTGACCTGACGGGTTGATTCACCAGTTGTTTTCCGTATACCATGTTAATTTCTAATCTAAGTAGAAACTGTTCATTTTGGTATAAAAAAAAACATTTTTGTTGTTGTTGTAAAAATTCCAACTAGCTGTAATCCTAAATTATGTCCACTGTCATAGAGCTGGCCTGGCATCAGGAGAGCACCTTTCATGCCCCATCCTGAGCTGTGCTCTCTGTTCCTTGCCAGTTGCTGAGGTTCTGAGCCATGATATTCCTAAGAGCTGATGATAAACAAATGTTCCTAACATATAATTACCCCAGATAGTGGTTTTTAGGGGCTTGAGCCACAGCTGGCTGAACTCACTGGTATTCTTTCCATTAACTACAATAGGTTTTGCATCAGGCCTCAATCTTCCATCCCCTCATCCAACAATTTAATTCTTCTCTCCAATCCTTTTTGTTTGTTTGTTTTGAAGTACTTGAAAGCTAATGACATTTGTGAGGCAAACCTCATACTGCATGGGTTCCCGGCCACTACATTTTTTCTTTTCTAAATTTGATCTTTCATGGTATTGTTCCCCTTCAGACTGACTTATATTCTTCCCTCTTTACTGCCTTTGCTCCTTTCTCTCCTCAAAGCTCATTTCTGGATCCACTTATCTTACTTCCCACTTTGAAAGTCCATTCTTATCTAAATTAGCGAATGTGATCTTGTATCTAACTCTGGGCACACAGGAACTGATCCAGCATAGGGATACTATCCATCAGCTTTCAAACCGCCAAGTAGTTCTCAGGCTGCTTTCCCAGGAGCTGAGAGGCAAGTTCTTAGTTCTGATGCCCCTGCATGGTGGTTATCAGGCCCACACCATGACAGCCGGGAGTAGGGGACAGACATTCTGAGGCTGAAAGCAATGGGAGGAGGGGAGTGAGGGTTGTTCAGTGGGCAAAAAAAAAGAATAGGGATGAGAGTTACTACTCTGGCTCCTTGAGGCATCTACGTGTACAAAACATTCAGCCCAGGGGACGGGAAGCAAAGGTGGTTTTATGGCATCTTTGTGGCCCCAGGATTCCCGGGTGCTCAAGGGATAGAAACAGCTCCCTGTCCAGCATAGACAACAGGGTGTGGTGGGGGAGGTGGCATGGGCGAAGGATTATCTAAGATCTAGTCTACATGAGAAAATTGTTCTGATTTAATCATTTTAGAAACTGGTTTAGTTAAATTGGCGCTCCCTTGCCCCCCTTTTCATCCCCCCCCACCCCACTCCCATGTGTGGATATTGGTTTTGATTTAAGAGTAGTTGGTGTTGATTTGCTTAAGTTGATTAATTTCTCACCAATTCTGATATTATCTCACTGATTCTTAGAGCTGCTTGGAAAATTTCCAACAGAAGAGTTTTTCATTAGAAAATACTGATTCACTGAAATTGACATGTTCCCAAATTGTTGATTTTTAATGACATTTCATTTTTTAAAAATGGAAACAAAATGGTTCAATAAGGTTGGGAGTATTTAGAATTTTCATTTTGAAATTACATTTTTCAAAAATAATTTCTTTTGTACTTTGAAAATAATTATTAAACCCTACTTTTAAAATAAAAATATACAAAAAATTACATTAAAGTAATTAAAAATGTCAAAATTGAAATAAACATTTTGATTTTATTGAAACAAAATGTTTTAATGGACCCAAAATAATAATTTTTTGATGAGGGGAAATTTTTTTTAATGGAAAATTTCAACTTTTTTCTCCCCGGTGCAGTAGCATAAAAAGGCTGCAGTAGAAGGGAAAATCCCACCTGAGCACTATGTTAAACCCTGTGCTCCT
Organism: Mauremys mutica; assembly: GCF_020497125.1. Taxonomy (NCBI): domain Eukaryota; kingdom Metazoa; phylum Chordata; order Testudines; family Geoemydidae; genus Mauremys; species Mauremys mutica. The sequence goes on from NC_059077.1 coordinate 129,352,521, forward strand.
GACATTACTCAACTCAAGGGTGATGTTGGAGCATATGCGTGTTTGTGGTGGTGAGGGAAGTTGAAAGGTTTCCTGAGAAGGAGAGCGGGAGAGACAGTGCAGAGGAGTGGGATAGGCAGGTGAGAGAGGGCCAGCCAGATAGGCAGGTGATAAGATGTAGCAAGGGGGACCAAGTGAGCAGGAGGACCCTGGGGAGAGGCTGGTCCCTTGGCATGGCTTTACCAGCTGCAGCGACTGTGCCCTGCAGGGAGATGCTGGGACAGATGGCACTGAGCGGTGGTAGGGAACGAAGAGGAGGGCAGGGAGCGGGGCAAGCCGGATACCCAGAATCACTAGATACTAGAGGTAGCATTTTCAAAAACACTTGAGTGACTTAGCTTTAATCCTATTTTCAAAGTGACTCAAGCACTTGGGCTCCTAAATTCCATTGAGCTTTGGGGTCGGTCTACACTGGTGGTGGTGTGCAGACACTGCACGCCCAGCTAGCGCGGGTATAAATGGCAGCGTAGACAGTGAGGCAATATTTAGGGGAGTATAGTGCCCTACACCAGTGTTTCTCAATCGTTTTGATACCCTGGACTGGCTTGCTGCCTTCCTAACTGTGTCAGGGAGATTTCAGAGACTGGCGCTGGCCCACGGACTGGTCAGTGAGACCCTCACCTGAACCCGAGGGTATATACCCTACACTGCTCTCCACATGCCCAAGCAATGCCTCTCACGTCCACACTGCTAAGTCCTGCTGCCTCCCCGCTGCTGGAGCCTTTCCCCACTGCCTTCCCTTTGCGGAAGTTTCTACCTCAGTGACTGTGGAGGCAAACTGCCTTTCACTGCCGCATATAGCTACGTGTACCCTACACGCTGGCGCAAACGTAGGCAAGGCCCTGGGCTCTTACATGCTGAAGTCGCTTTTGAAAATGTTACCATTGCTTGGTTTAAATTTCAAATCAGTGTTGAATATAAATGCTTTGGGAAAATTTGTGGAATTTTTCACTGTTATTTTACTACCTGTGAGCCAGGCTTTTTTTTTGTTTTTTGTTTTGTTTTTTAATTTTGAAAATTTCAAAATTTAACAAAATTTTGAATTACAAAACAAAAACCAGGGAGGAAAAAATCCCCTCTTCTGCCAACCTTATCTACTAGACGCTTTTGAAAATTTAGGTCCGTGTCTTTAGAAATGCAACACTGTGCAAACCTCTGTCCAAAGGCCCATTTCACATGAGGACACACAAACTTTTGGACAGTTTCACAGCCTACATATTAGAGCTCCTTTATTTCTATTCCATTGCCAGCAATTTTCTGTCCTGCCAATTCCAAGCCACAATTTGTAGGTTACATTTCCAGTATTTAGTTTAGTTTAAATGTTTTGTAGGTGACAAATCTGAGGAACTGTCACAGACTGAAGTGCCACTAGAGGAGGTTTTGGAATTAATTGATAAATTTAACAGTAACAAGTCACTGGGACCAGATGGCATTCACCCAAGAGTTCTGAAAGAACTCAAATGTGAAATTGCGGAACTAACAACTAGAGTTTGTAACCTGTCCTTTAAATCGGTTTCTGTACCCAATGACTGGAAGTTAGCTAATGTCACGCCAATATTTAAAAAGGGCTCTAGAGGTGATCCCGGCAATTACAGACTGGTAAGTCTAACGTCGGTACCAGGTAAATTAGTCAAAACAATAGTAAAGAATAAAATTGTCATACACCTAGAAGAACAAAAATTGTTGGGCAAAAGTCAACATGGTTTCTGTAAAGGCAAATCGTGTCTTACTGATCTATTAGAATTTTTTTGAAGTGGTCAACAAACATGTGGACATAGTGTACTTAGATTTCCAGAAAGCCTTTGACAAGGTCCCTCACCAAAGGCTCTTACGTAAATTAAGTTGTCATGGGATAAAAGGGAAGGTCCTTTCATGGATTGAGAACTGGTTAAAAGACAGGGAATAAGGGTAGGAATTAATGGTAAATTCTCAGAATGGAGAGGGGTAACTAGTGGTGTTCCCCTAGGGTCAGTCCTTGGACCAATCTTATTCAAGTTATTCATAAATGATCTGGAGAAAGGGGTAAATAATGAGGTGGCAAAGTTTGCAGATGATACTCAACTGCTCAAGATAGTTAAGACCAAAGCAGACTGTGAAGAACTTCAAAAAGATCTCACAAAACTAAGTGATTGGGCAACAAAATGGCAAATGAAATTTAATGTGGATAAATGTAAAGTAATGCACATTGGAAAAAATAACCCCAACTATACATACAATATAATGGGGGCAAATTTAACTACTACAAATCAGGAAAAAGATCTTAGAGTCATCGTGGAAAGTTCTCTGAAGAAGTCCACGCAGTGTGCAGAGGCGGTTAAAAAAGCAAGCAGGATGTTAGGAATCATTAAAAAAAGGATAGAGAATAAGACAGAGAATATATTATTGCCCTTATATAAATCGATGGTACGCCCACATCTTGAATACTGCATACAGATGTGGTCTCCTCATCTCAAAAAAGATATACTGGCACTAGAAAAGGTTCAGAGAAGGGCAACTAAAATGATTAGGGGTTTGGAACGGGTCCCATATGAGGAGAGATTAAATAGGCTAGGACTCTTCAGCTTGGAAAAGAGACTAAGGGGGGATATGATAGAGGTATATAAAATAATGAGTGATGTGGAGAAAGTAGATAAGGAAAAGTTATTTACTTATTCCCATAATACAAGAACTAGGAGTCACCAAATGAAATTAATGGGCAGCATGTTTAAAACAAATACAAGGAAGTTCTTCACACAGGGCACAGTCAACTTGTGGAATTCCTTACTGGAGGAGGTTGTGAAGGCTAGGCCTATAACAGGGTTTAAAAGAGAACTGGATAAATTCATGGAGGTTAAGTCCATTAATGGCTGTTAGCCAGGATGGGTAAGGAATGATGTCCCTAGACTCTGTTTGTCAGAGGATGGAGATGGATGGCAGGAGAGAGATCACTTAATCATAGAATCATAGAATCTCAGGGTTGGAAGGGACCTCAGGAGGTCATCTAGTCCAACCCCCTGCTCAAAGCAGGACCAAACCCAACTAAATCATCCCAGCCAGGGCTTTGCCAAGCCTGACCTTAAAAACCTCTAAGGAAGGAGATTCCACCACCTCCCTAGGTAACCCATTCCAGTGCTTCACTACCCTCCTAATCAAAAAGTTTTTCCTAATGTCCAACCTAAACCTCCCCCACTGCAACTTGAGACCATTACTCCTTGTTCTTTCATCTTCTACCACTGAGAAGAGTCTAGATCCATCCTCTTTGGAACCCCCTTTCAGGTAGTTGAAAGCAGCTATCAAATCCCCCCTCATTCTTCTCTTCTGCAGGCTAAACAATCCCAGTTCCCTCAGCCTCTCCTCATAAGTCATGTGCTCCAGCCCCCTAATCATTTTTGTTGTCCTCCGCTGGACTCTCTCCAATTTATCCACATCCCAAAACTGGACACAGTACTCCAGATGAGGCCTCACCAGTGCTGAATAGAGGGGAATGATCACGTCCCTCGATCTGCTGGAAATGCCCCTACTTATACAACCCAAAATGCCATTAGCCTTCTTGGCAACAAGGGCACACTGTTGACTCATATTCAGCTTTTCGTCCACTGTAACCCCTAGGTCCCTTTCTGCAGAACTGCTGCCTAGCCATTCGGTCCCTAGTCTGTAGCAGTGCATGGGATTCTTCCGTCCTAAATGCAGGACTCTGCACTTGTCCTTGTTGAACCTCATCATATTTTTTTGGGCCCAATCCTCTAATTTGTCTAGGTCCCTCTGTATCCTATCCCTACCCTCCAGCGTATCAACCACTCCTCCCAGTTTAGTGTCATCTGCAAACTTGCTAAGGGTGCAGTCCACACCATCCTCCAGATCGTTAATGAAGATATTGAACAAAACCGGCCCCAGCACCGACCCTTGGGGCATTCCACTTGATACCGGCTGCCAACTAGACATGGAGCCGTTGATCACTACCCGTTGAGCCTGAGAATCTAGCCAGCTTTCTATCCACCTTAGAGTCCATTCATCCAGCCCATACTTCTTTAACTTGCTGGCAAGAATACTGTGGGAGACTGTATCCTAAGCTTTGCTAAAGTCCAGAAATAGCACATCCACTGCTTTCCCCTCATCCACAGAGCCGGTTATCTCATCATAGAAGGCAATTAGGTTAGTCAGGCATGACTTGCCCTTGGTGAATCCATGCTGACTGTTCCTGATCACTTTCCCCTCCTTTAAGTGGTTCAGAATTGATTCCTTGAGGACCTAGGGAGGTGGTGAATAAAAAAACATGAATAAAAGGTGAGTTAGATTCATTAACCCCAGGCAACAAAATGGGTGGGGGAAGGGAGGGAAGAACTAAAGGTAGGTGATTTTAAAAAAACAGGTAAATATAATAATCCTTATCTGAAAATGATTGCAAAGAGATTTTTATTACACCAGGATAATTATTCAGTGGGATATGGATTATATGATTGGCAGAAGGATATTATTCCTAAAAGCAAAGCCATCTCATTTTTAATGCACACAGTGAGTGGTATAATGGCAATTTTAGATGTGGATAATTTATGGCTAATTCATACATTTTTCTAGCAGAGAGACAAAGCGGCTGAGTTCAGAGCTAGATCAGGTTTATATACACACGCCTAGGTTTGGGTTCAAGGCTGATGTAGAACCTGAAGTCAATGGGAATCACTCCCTTATTGAGCAACATAACCAGGAATGTCATTCTCTTGGAATTGCAACTCATCTGGCATCGTACACAGCCAACACTGTAAAAGTGACAGCACTTAACTTTATTTTGTTTAGCTTGATAGTGGTCCAAAATTTCCTGTACTGTTCACCAAAGATTGCCCAGACTGCCCAGGATTATCCTTTAATAAGTATTTCATCTGCATAACACAGTGCTTTATGCTCCCCTCTGCTCTTCTGAATTCCTTTGATTCCTGGAGTCCTTCTTATTGCAACAGCTAGAGGCTGAAGGGCTCGAATAAAAAGAGACAAGGTGATAATGCCCAAGGCACCTATTTATTACCAATTCTTTTTGCTGATGCTTTCTTGTATAAGAAACCTACCAACTTTTTCAGACCTTGAACTAGTTTATCCAAGTTTAGATTTTGCTGTAAGCAATAATCCTACATTATACCTGGCTGTAACAATAGAACACACTATATAAGTAATGATAAATATGCTTGCCTTTGATCTTTTAGTTCCATTGATCATGAGCTTTTTGGCTGTTGACTGTATGATCTACATATTGCATTTTACAAAGAGGCAGGTCCTTTCTGATGTCATAATAATTATCCCCTAGAAAACTAGCGGAACTACAGAATCAAGCAAATAATGAATATATAGTCCATGCTCTTGTGGACACAGCAACGCAATGAGGAGAGACACATGTGTGGAATTAAGCATCAGGCCACAACTTTTATTAAACTTTAGCAAAGGGGAGAGGGTGCTACCTGCCCGCTACTCACACTCTTCTATACTAGGCATTTAAGTGGTTCCAGCGCAGCAGTTACAGGGCTCCTTATCATATAACCTATAACTTAGAGTAAGGTCTGCAGTGGGAAGAGAGCCTGCGACATACCGGGTAAGTCCTTGTTTCAGAGGCCTGGTATGGGGCAGGCCCTGCTCACAGAATCTGGCAAGAACAGGGCTGTTATTGCAGAAATACACATTCCTAAGAAGTGCTAAGCACAGAGCACTCACGCAAACACCCTGATATCAAGTGGTACCAGAACATCCCGACATCAAGGATGGTACAAAAACATTCCCCAAGGGTAACAGGAACACACTGACCCTTCCTAAAAGATAAGGTCCTGATGACAGTATGTAATAGAGATGTTTTAACCCAACCAACATGTACAAGGTGATAGGTGATAAGTTGCCACGTCAGGGGGCAGTAACTAACTATGTCAGAGGCAGTATGTAACATGTTTGCATCAGGGTATAAAGATGTATCTCAGAGGGAGTATCTTTGTCCAGCCAACAGGGGAATGGCAAATGCTGCCATTCACTGAGCTGCATCCATTGTCATGGGTGTACATGTCTTAGTATCCTCGTAGAGTCTGCCAGGTGCTAGTACTGTGCTTTGTCTACAATAAACCTGGCCTGGTGTCTTCGTACCTCAACGGATTTTGAGGTCATTGAGCGGTTTGCTTGCAGTCTGCTGTGCTGGCTATCTGCGCAGAGCTGGGGCAGCACACAGGGACAATGCACACAGGCAGCCGAACATCTAATGACAGAGCCTCCTCAGCCTGCCCCATAGGACTCAGCTCTCTCTGGGTCTTGGCACCCTTCCCCCCATGAGGGGAACAAAGGGTACAGAAGAGTGGGGACTGGCCCACAAGGATCACAAGATCTGACCCTATTTTGTGAACCCAAGACATATCACCAAAATCCCAGGTCTTTTACCTCTAGGAACTCTTCCTATTATCTGTTTAATCGCACTGGAAACAGATGCAACAAATTAGCAGCTCCACCAAGTACCTCAGTTAGGTACTAAGCGCATGTCTGCTTAACTGAGTGTGCCTTGAAGGTGCTGGGAGGAAGGCAGAAAACTCCCTGGTGCTCTGCCAATTCGCCCATGGGAGAAAAAATGCCTCCCTGCCCCCCAGATGGGCAGTTGGCAGGACTGGCACTATCTGTCAGGCCGTGTTCAGGTGGGCAGGTGGGGCTGCTGGAATGGTGCTGAAAGAGGCTCCACAAGGACCCCGTGCCAGGTTAAATCCTGGGAACTGAGGAATACTAGCCAGTCAATATCTCTCCCCCCAACAGGTGCCAGAGACTCCCCGGTAGGGGAGGAACTACTGGTGTCCCTCAGCAAAGTGTCTGCCTCCATAGCTGCTGGGACTGTCCCCCTTCACAGCTGGCTCCGGCAAGTTCACCACCCATTGAGGCAGGTGGGTGGCATTGGTTTAAGAGTCACTTTTGATTTGGGTCTGAGCGTGCTCCCATCGAAGTGACTAGTCACTGCTTGGAAACACTCGGGGGCAGATCTTTGCACTAAGCAGCAGTGCTGCCAGCTTTTTTGGCGCCCTAGGCGGTGGAAAGTCCTGCCCCCGAAATACTGCTGAGGGCCGAGGCGGCCGAAGATCCGGCCACCGCAGTCACTGGCCCCCGAATGTTAATACCCTAGGCGACCGCCTAGGTCACCCAGTGGGTTGCACCGGCCCTGCCACTAGAGCAGCACAAAGTGGCTGGAACTTGCACTACAGATGAGCCAGGGATTGACCTTGGGTAAGGGAATTCCACTGGTGACAGTCGGCCAGTATAGCTAGCTCTGTGCTACCCACTCCCCCACAGTGTGTGGGCAGGGAGACGCAGCTCAACACCTCTTCCGGGCAGGGTAAGAGTGTAATTTAGAGCAGTCCTTAGGCTGTTCTAAGACTTGACCCAATACTCCCTGAAGTCAATGGTAAGACTTCCTTTGATGTCAATGGACATCGGATCTAGCATTTAAATCACATGACGGATATTTAAGCCTCTGATTAGGCCCAGGATGGAGGAAGAAGACAGATGGTTTAGAGCAGTGGTTCTCAGACTTATTTGATTGCGCCCTTTCTTTGTGTCTATATTAGTTTATGCTCCTCCCCTTTGGGCACCTGGCCAGCAGCTGCCACTCTTTGGCCTCCCAGCTGTGAAGGCAGAGCAGAGGCTGCTGGCTGGACACCCAGCTCTGAAAGCAGCGCCGCTGCCAGCAGCAGCGCAGAACTAAGGTTGGCGTGGTATGGCATTCCTACCCTTACTTCACTGATGCTGGTGGCGGCGCTGCCTTCAAAGCTGGGCGTTCAGCCAGCAGTCATCACTCTGCAGCTCTCAATGTGCACAGTAAGATTTTTCTCTCCTAAAGTTTCTCATGCCCCCCACGAATACATTCTGCACCTCCCTTCCCCCCAAGGGCCGTGCTTCCCATCTTGAGAACCTCTGGTTTAGAGCAGCCTTATTTCTCTCCCCTCCCACTCAGCTGAGAATCATAGAATCATAGAATCATAGAATCTCAGGGTTGGAAGGGACCTCAGGAGGTCATCTAGTCCAACCCCCTGCTCAAAGCAGGACCAAACCCAACTAAATCATCCCAGCCAGGGCTTTGTCAAGCCTGACCTTAAAAACCTCTAAGGAAGGAGATTCCACTACCTCCCTAGGTAACCCATTCCAGTTCTTCACCACCCTACTAGTGAAAAAGTTTTTCCTAATATCCAACCTAAACCTCCCCCTCTGCAACTTGAGACCATTACTCCTTGTTCTATCATCTTCTACTATGAGCTAAGGATTTGGCCCAGGAATGTAAAAATTCTAGCCCAGCTGTGCAAAGCGGCCTAAGGAAGTTTCGCCTTAAGTGGCTTTGGAAATTTCAGCTTCTCTAGGTATAGATTCCTTTCTAAAGAATAATCTGTATCTGGAAAAAAATCCCTGTTAATTTTGAATTACTTTCTCCCACATATTGTGAATTTAACAAGGTTTAAAATTGCTCAGTTGCTGTGCACTTGTCTGTTCTTTCTCAAGGAATGCTTAGTTATTAGGCTGAAATTTCAGGGAACCTTATACAGAGCCAGAAGTAGTTTCCTATAAAATGAACATTGTTGCAGTATTTTGGGTACCCAACTGAAGAAAACACATCTTCAGAATGACAGGAAAAATCACTAATGTTCCACTGAAGTTCACCATGTGTTTAAGTGCTATCCCAAGTGGAGATGCTAGTCTGAGTCAGGGACAGGAAGCTTCAGCACCATTGTAGTTGTGCAGGCTGGTACCATCTCTAGAGTTGCCTCACCCCAAATCCATCCCAAAGCGTCAGTACTGCAGTCACCTCTAATCCGCCATCTCTGACTACCAGGATATTTTCAGTCCTTGAGCAAATTGGTTGAAATATCTTTGCACTATAAGACTATCTAGCTAGGACTCTTACACTTCGCCATTAGTTAGTTTCTGTGCATCTCACAATCCTTGATGCATTTATCTTTAAAAATCCCTGTGAGGTAGGGAAGGGCTATTATCTCCATTTTACAGAGTCTATCATGGAAATGCAGGGCTGGAATGGACCTCAAGCGCTCATCTAGTCCGGCCCCTGGTGCTGAGGCAGGACTAAGTGTACCCACCATGTGCTTAAAAACTCCAGTGACGGGGATTCCACAACCTCCCTTGGAAGCCTGTTCCAGAGCTTCACTATCCTTATAGTTAGAAAGTTTTTCATAATATCTAACCTAAATCTCCATTGCTGCAGATTAGGTCCATTGCTTCTTGTCCGACCTTCAGTGGACATGGAGAACAATTGATCACTGTCGTCTTTATAACAGCCCTTAACATATCTGAGGACTGTTATCATGTCTCACCTCAATCTTCTTTTCTCAAGGGTAAACGTGCCCAGTGTTTTTAACCTTTCCTCATCAGTCAGGTTTTCTAAACCATCATTTTTGTTGGAATCTCTCCAGTTTATCCATGTCTTTCCTAACGTGTGGAACCCAGAACTGGACACTGTACTCCAGCTGAGACCTCACCAGTGCCGAGCAGAATGGTATAAGGACCTGCCATGTGACTGCAGCACTTCAGGTGACAAATGGAGGATTGTTTGATGATCAGTTTGGTGGTGACATCATCTGGCCATATAACGGTGAAAATGAGGTTGGAAAGCATATGATTATCATTTTCTCCCTGTGATAAAACTCAGTTAAAAATACACATTAAATTGTTCAATCAATTAGAATGTAACATAATATACCTTGACTTTAGCAAAGCTTTTGATATGGTCTCCCACAGTATTCTTGCCAGCAAGTTAAAAGAGTATGGATTGGATGAATGGACTATAAGGTGGATAGAAAGCTGGCTAGAATGTCGGGCTCAACGGGTAGTGATCAATGGCTCCATATCTGGTTGGCAGCCGGTATCAAGCGGAGTGCCCCAAGGGTCAGTCCTGGGGCCGGTTTTGTTCAACATCTTCATTAATTATCTGGATGATGGGATGGATTGCACACACAGCAGGTTTGCAGATGACACTAAAATGGCGGGAGAGATAGATATGCTGGAGGGTAGGGATAGGGTCCAGAGTGACCTAGACAAATTGGAGGATTGGGCCAAAAGAAATCTGATGAGGTTCAACAAGGACAAGTGCATTGCTACAGGCTGGGAACCAGCTGGCTAAGTGGCAGTTCTGCAGTCCTAGGGATTACAGTGGACGAGAAGCTGGATATGAGTCAGCAGTGTGCCCTTGTTGCCAAGAAGGCTAATGGGCTGCATATTGGGCTGCATTAGTAGGAACATTGCCAGCAGATCGAGGGAAGTGATTATTCCCCTCTATTTGGCACTGGTGAGGACACATTTTTGTCCAGTTTTGGTCCTCCCACTACAGAAAGGATGCGGACAAATTGGAGATAGTCCATCGGAGGGAAACAAAAATGATTAGGAGACTAGGGCATATGGCATGAAAAGAGGCTGAGGAAACTGGGGTTATTTAGTCTGCAGAAGAGAAGAGTGAGGGGGGATTTGATAGCAGCCTTCAACTACCTGAAGGGGGTTCCAAAGAGGATGGAGCTCGGCTGTTCTCAGTGGTAGCAGATGACAGAACAAGGAGCAATGGTCTCAAGTTGCAGTGGGGAAGGTCTAGGTTGGATATCAGGAAACACTATTTCACTAGGAGGGTGGCGAAGCACTGGAATGGGTTACCTAAGGAGGTGGTGGAATCTCCATTCTTGGAGGTTTTAAGGCCTGGCTTGATAAAGCCCTGATTTAGTTAGGGATGAGTTAGTTAGGGTTGGTTCTGCTTTGAGCAGGGAGTTGGACTAGATGACCTCCTGAGGTCCCTTCCAACCCTAATCTTCTATGATGTTCTAATTTGTGCTGTATGAAAGGATGGGTGCTTTATTCCCCCTTCCACCTCCCCTTATTAATAATTCAAATGATTTCTGGATAAATTTCTCCTCAAATTATATCTTGTGGCCAAGATGAACCCTCACTACTGTATTAATTGGCACACATGCCTTCGCTTATGCAAGGCCAGATTCCCATTGGTGATTTTTTAATTATTAATACGGCATAAACATTGTATTCAATTGCTTATTAACATAGCAGGCTGCTGCTATCTTTTATCAGCAAATAGATGTCAAAAGGGGCGTTTTCTTCCAGGATTATGCTGGTCTCTTTATTTTTATTAGTATTACTGCAGCGTCTTGAGGCCTCAACTCAGATTGGGGCCCCATTGTGCCAGGTGCTGTACAAACACCTTATAGTGAGAGACAGTCCCTGACCCAAAGATCTTACCGTATGCCATGGTATATAGATAGCTAGATATCCAAGACCGACGAAGGGTAGGAGAAAGGAATGATTGTTATCCCCTCTTTACACCTAGGGAATTGAGGCACCGAGGGCCAGATTTACAAGGTATTTAGGCACCTATCCATTTGTGAATAGGTCCTCTAGAGCCCAGATCCTCAAAGGTATGTAAGGACCTAACTCCTATTGACATCAAAGGTGTTTTACACACTGAAATCAATGGGTATTTACACACTAAATACCTTTGGGGATCTGGCTCCTAGTGGGATTTACAAAAGTGTCCAAGCAGGTTAGACATCTAATGCCCATTGACTTCCAATGAGACTGGTGCTTGTAAATCACATAGGCAAATTTGAAAATCCCACCCATTGTATGTTAGCAGCACATACTAAGCTGGTTGAGTTAAAACCTGAGTGGAGCCTAGCATTGAACTTCACTAGCATGTGTTAAAGTCTACGCTTTAGTTTTAGAATGTGTTAGCTAATATGTTCATAGATCTTTAAGGCCAGAAGGGAGCATACATCGTTAACATGTTGTTCGACCTAGTCAAAGAAAACCTCATGTGTAAAGCAAGGCCAACAGTGTGAGCTTACCCAAACCTTCCTGCCACTGCGGTTTGACTCTGCTGCAGAATAACTATTTCTAGGGTGGGCGTACTACTAGTAGAATTGGTCCGAAAATGGTATTTTCCATTCTGCAAAAAAAATTGAGATTTTGGAAAACAAAATTTGTCCCAAATCCAGATGAAAACCAAAAATTTGAAATGTTTTGTAAAAAACAATAATAATAATTTGGGGGTCAATTGAAAATGTTTTGAGAAATGTAAAAGTTTCATTTGATTTTGACCCTTTCTTTTTGTCTTAAGAAACATTAAAATGTTCAAAATAAAAAGTTATTTCAAAATGAAAAATTGAAACTTTGTTCTCAAAATGTCAAAATGAGACATTCTGACATTTTTTTTAAAAATTGATTTTTTTCTCTCTAAATGCAATGTTGTTGAAATCAATATGATTTCACAAAAAATGTCAGTTTAATTGAAATTGGCATTTCCCAATAGATACCTTTTCCAAGATCAAAAGATTTCAATACTTCAACACTGTCAAGGCTGAATCCCCATTCTGTTACTCCGAGTGCAGAAGTGGGGACCACAAGGATTTTAAAAAATAATACTGGCCACTCCGGGCTTTTTTTAAACTCCCAAGATTACAGCTATTCTCTGACCTTGGCTTGGTAAACGCTGCCACCACCCAAATGCAAAAAAATACCCTGGACCCAGGAAGGAGCACTTGGGAATTCCTCCCTGTGGGGTACCCTCAAGCCCTTTCACCCCCCACCCCTCCGGGGAAGAGGTGAGAAAGAAAGAAAGGAAATTAGCTGTGGCTAAGAGCTAATCAAACAACATGCACAGCCCTCTTAGGACACCAAAAATCCAATCCTGTTCTTAAAAAAGGTAAATTTTATTAAAAACAAAAAGAAAGAAAATACATCTGGAACGTAGGCTTTTGTTCGATTTTAAAGGAGCAATGCCGAAAATCAAGCAGGGGGTTCAGCTTAAAGGTTACAAGCAAACGAAAACATCAGGGGTTAGCACAGAGGAATCCACAAGCCAATAAGAAATAACCCTGATCGCATCTAGCTAAACATTCTGATCTACTTACACATTTGGAGTTCAGATACGTAGTTCTAGGCATGATCTGATGATTTATGATCAGACCTGGCTTAGCTGCTTATAGCATGGCTGCTCTGTCCCTCCAGCCCAGAGAACAACAGACAAAGGGAAAGTTTCTTTCCCAATTTTAAAAAGTTCTACCTTCCCATTGGCTCTTTTGGTCAGGTGCCCACTTTTTTTCTTTACCTGGGGGACTTTTTAACCCTTTACAGGTAAAGCAAGTAAAGAACAGCTACCAAGAGGGATTTTACAGATAACTGGCTGGCTGGGTGTCCATCAAAGGAAGCTATCTTCCCCCACCCTTTATTTATCACAAATATATTAATCACCAATCAGAGTTGGCCCTCGCACAGTGTAACTCCCTTGATTTCAACAATTTCAGTATTCCTGATTCACATGAACGTAAGTGAGCTCAGAATTAGTGTCTCTAATTTTATGCACTAAAGTTATATTTTGCAAAGACCCTATTTCTGGAGAAATGTATTGACATCAGGGCTGGCTCCAGGCACCAGCTTATCAAGCAGGTGCTTGGGGTGGCCACTCCGGAGCGGGGCGGCACTTTCAGGTATTCGGCGGCAATTTGGCGGAGGGTCCCTCACTCCCGCTCGGAGCGAAGGACCTGCCGCTGAATTGCCGCAGATCGCAATCGCGGCTTTTTTCTTTCTTTTTTTTTTTTTTGGCTGCTTGGGGCGGCAAAACCCCTGGAGCCGGCCCTGATTGACATAAGAAAATTCCTGTTCTTGTTTCATTGGACTGATCTGATATTTTACTAATAATCTTAGTAAGAAGAAGAGTGGGTTTAGAATTAAGGCCCTGTATATGCAGGTGACTAGGTTCAATTTCCAGCGATGACTTCCTCTGTGACCTTGTGCAAGTCAGTCGCTCTCAGCTTAAATTCCCCCTCCCCTTCCTTTGCCCGTCTCCCTGCTTAGACGGCAAACTCTTCCAGAGAAATCTGTCTTGCACTATGCATCTGTACAATGCCTAGCTCAGTTCTCAGCTGGGGCCTCTGTGAGCTACTCTAATACCGCTGAGGATAATGACGCAGTTAGCAAAACAGATCCCACAAGCAGCAATGTTCAGAGTGTCGCAGTTCTTTGGCTAGCACAGTCATGCACATAATATGGCTCCCTTGAGGGCAAAGAGTGAACGTTATCTCGAGTGAAGCCTGAATATACTATTATTTCCTTTTCAGTAATCCGCTAGCAGATAACCAAACATATAAAGTCGGCAGGGAAGGGAGACCGAGCGTTTCTTCAAGATTACAGAGTTTGGACAATAGAGTATATCTGAGACCAAAAACAAGGACCAAGCAACTGCATTCAAAAGGATTGGACAGGTTACGTGATGGGGCCACTAGACGGCTAACACTTTCTACATAGGTCTAAAAAAATTAATCTGAGCTCAAAGAACCAAGAAGTGCCACAAGTGGAGAGTAGGACAGGAAGGGACCTCGAGAGGTCATCTAGTCCAGTCCCCTGCAGTATTATCTAGAGCAGTGATTCTCAAGCTGGGGTGGGCAGAGGTCTTCCAGGGGTTACTCAACTCATCTAGCTCAACGTTTCTCAATCTGAGGGCTGTAGCCCCCGGAGGGGGGTCACAGGATGGGTTAGGGGATTGCAAGTGCAGGCTGACATTAAGGGGTGTCAAGCAGGGCAACTCCCAGGGCCCCATGACACAGTGGGCCCCGCAAAGCTAAGTTACAGGCTTCAGCCCTGGCACCTCGTGCTCACAAGTGAAAAGCAGGCTCAAGTATCACACTGAAATGCAAGTACAAGATTTACATTCCAATTGATCATTTTATAATGATGTGGTAAAAATGAGAGTCAGCCATTTTTCCATAGCAGTGTGCTGGGACACTTTTGTATTTTTATGTCTGATTTTGTAAGCAAGTCGTTTTTAGGTGAGGTGAAACTTGGGGGTATGCAAGACAAATCAGATTCCTGAAAGGGGTACAGTTGTCTGGAAAGGTTGAGAACTGCTGATTAGACCATCCTTGACAGATTATTGATTATGGAGGTTACTGTGAGAAAAAGATTGATATGCTCATTAGCACAGCAGGTAAATAAGATAATATGGGCCTGATTCTCTCCTGCATTGAGAGCTTGATTGTTGAGAAAGGTAAGGTTCTCTCATTCTGAAACTAACTGATCCAGCCCTGACATAAGTTTGAGCAGCCTAAGACATGCTCTAAATTATGCCAGATGATTATAGTCCCTACTATACATCATCTGAGAATTGGCAGAGTGTAGCGATAGTCCACCCTACTGTGGACACAGCCTCTCTTTCATCTGGCACCGCCCTATGCTGAAGGGGCAGAGACAGGTGGCATAGAAGCCAGTTCTATGCCCCCTGAGAGCTCCCCACCTCAGAGACATTCTTAGCTGGGTAGCTACAGCCAGTTTCCACCCTCTTTGTGTGGCATGAGTAGTGAAAAGGTGCCAGAATAGGGTGCAGGAAGGGGAAATCCCAGGCTAAAGGAATGCAAGCCCAAAGAGGTGGCACTCTTATTTTATAAAGTATTTTTTGACTTTCACTGTACTGATAACTGTACCACCAGAAACAGCAAACCTGGGAGAGGGTGCAGGATAGGGCAACAAAGATAGCAGCTTCCACAACGTTACAAGGAAAGGTTAAGGGCTCAGGTTAAAGTTAAGCCCTCTGGGTTTATTCTCATCTGAAAAGGGGAGGTGGGAGGAATCTCTAGCTTTCTTCTAGTTCCAAAGATAACCCTGACAGCATCAACCGAAACTGTGGGCTTTGAGTCTGCAGCCAGAACACCAAGAGAAATGGATACTTTCCCTATTTCAGCACTGAGTAGCATGCCAGAAGGATCCAGCTACCCAGAGTGGATAGATGTACCAGTGCCAAAGTTCCAGTCATTTGAAAGCAAGATGCATAGGCATAAACTGGCAGATTGAGAATGTGCAAGCCGTTAAGCATTCTACTGAGTGTCCTTTTGGTGGGCTGAATAACTGAAGACACTTGCACTTGTCCTTTAAGAAACTAGAGTAAAATGGCATTTATACTGCAGCCTGCTAAATCAATTCAACTCCTGCAGTGTTGGTTGGTAGAGAGGAAAGATTATCTAGTAGTTAGGACGTTAGTCTTAGCCTCTAGCCACCTAGGTTCAATTCCCTACTCCACCACAGACTTCCTGTGTGACCTTGGGCAAATCATTTAGCCTCTCTGTGTCTCAGTCCTGATCTGTAAAATGGGGATAATAATACCTCCTTACCTCACAGGAATAGCTATGTAGAAGATTGCAAGGTTCTCAGATACTGTGGTAAGAGGGACCAGATACGTACCTAAGATAGCTAGATTGGTGAGTTTTCTGTAAAACTTGATCTAGCAGGAGTAAAGAACACCACATGGTCCAGTCTAATAAGCCAATAAAGAATCTTATGGGCCTGCTTCTCATTTATACCGAGGCCCCCTTTACACTGCACTAGTATGTAAAAAACCCTATAAATTTCTGAGAAAATCCTAGAAGATGGATGCTAGGCTTGATCATAAACATATGAAATAAGTCACCAAAGATCACCAGTGAGTTTGAGAGCAACCTAGATTTGTTTCTGGACTAGGAGGGGAGTTGAGGGGTTAGGTGAAGCAAGAAACATCAGTCAGAAAAGTGCAAGCATATTGGGGTTGATGGCCTTTTCCTGTTTCTATGGATGGAGAAGTCATGCATATAAATATAAAGGCCATAACCAGAGATCAAAACCCTGACATTCAAAGGCTTTGTGACAAAACAGTCCAATGGACAGACTCGAGACATCCAACAGACTGTTAGGGACAGGTGACCCTCAAGGGGTCTGAGTTTTCGAGAACTTCTGGAACTGCTCTTTGGGTTCCCAACACTGTCTGAGGCCAGGTCTATCTAGGAGTGCTTGAATAGCTGTATAGTACACAGGCAAAGCGCTCCTTGTGTGGACGCAGCTATGCTGGCAAAGTTATCCTTTTGCAGGTATAGCTCATTCCATGTATTCTTCTGAACAAAACAAGCTATACTGGTAAAAGCACTGAATTTTGCCAGTGAAACTGCATCTGCATGAGGGACTTCTGTGAGTCACAAATCACACCCCTAGCAAACACAGCTGTGCCAGCAGACGTCTGTGATTTAGACGTGGCCTGAGTTTGCCTATGAGCTAAACCCGTGCAGCCTGAGTCTCACTTACACTAAGGCCCCTTTACACTGCTCTAGCAGCATAAAAGGGCCTTAAAGTCAGTGTAAAGGAGCCTTAAACCCCCAGGGCAGTAAATGAGATCAGCCCCATCATGTTTTCTAAGGGTGATTCAATTAAATTAACACAGGGCATGTCTACGTGGGACCTTGCTGCATAGCAAGCCAGAGTGTGAGTCTACAGTGTACCAGGTTGCCATGCTACCATGCACGAAAAGTTCCATAATGCACGTGGGCACACTGCCGCATCAAACAACAGTGTGTCAACACATGGTGCAAAACTCCACTGTGCTGGAGCACTGTCTGAATGGGACCTTACAGTGCTGCACGCTGGGGTGCTATAGATTTGCAAGTCCTAATGGCCAGACAGACTGTGAGCCCCTTATACTGGTGAGCAGGTCCCTGGGATGACCTGTGTGAGCTAGGGCAGGGGTCGGCAACCGGTGGCTCGCGGCTCGCCAGGGTAAGCACCCTGGCAGGCCGGCCCGGTTTGTTTATCTGCCGCGTCGGCAAGTTCGGCCGATCGCGGCTCCCACTGGCCGCAGTTCGCGGTCCCAGGCCAATGCGGGAGGCAGGAAGCGGCGCGAGCCGAGGGATGTTCTGGCCGCGGCTTCCTGCCTCCTGCATTGGCCAGTGGGAGCCGCAATCGGCCGAACTTGCCGACGCGGCAGATAAACAAACTGGGCCGGCCCGCCAGGGTGCTTACCCTGGCGAGCCGCGAGCCACCGGTTGCCGACCCCTGAGCTAGTGGGAAGTAAAAGTTTATCTTAGTCTTAATCTTTTGCCAATCTCCAGCTACCAGATTTGAGAAAGGGGCAATGATCCATTCCTCTAGCTGTGTAAAAGCATGTTGAATCCTGGGTTGCCCACTGGTTCCTGAAGACAGCACACAGATGAGGTCCTAAGTGTGGCTTGGATCAGAACTGATCTCCCATTGCATTTTGGCTGTCTCTTATATGTCAAAGACAAGCATGGTTTGAAGTTCAATTTAGACTACAGAAGTTACTCAAAACTCAGTTGTACAGAAAATCTGAATCAGAAAACACACCAATTACAACTACAGCAATTGATAGCAATGACCATCTTTTCACAGTTTTTAAAATAGTCACTTAACACTATTATTAATTTTAGTACTGACAGCAAAGACCAACATGGACAACTAATATGGTTAAGAGCTATGACATTCTTTACAAGTGAGTGGTTTAGTATTTAATTATCCAGATTGTATGTTTCTTACCTTTGCTTTTTAAAAACTACTATTTACAGCATTTTCCCTAGCCACGCAAGTTATTTATAAATGAAAGTATATATTTACTGTTACCACTAGAGGTCTATTCATCACTACAAATACAAAAGAAACACGCAAGCCACACAAATAGTTTACTGTTATTGTTGTTATTATTTTATTAAAGATTTGTATTGCAGTAATGCCCAAAGGTACTATTCAAGATGGGGGCAGCCTTTGTAGCCAGAGGGTTGGCCTAGTTGACCTCCTGAGGTCCCTCCCATCCCTGATATTTTATGATTCTATGAATATGGAGTAGCATTCAGGGTATGCCAAGTAATCCTCTTGATTTTTAGGGCATATGCAGTTTGGCCAGGCAGCCTTACACCAATGCTAATACCGTGTTGGTGTAACCATGTTGATCCCAGGATATTAGAGAGACAAGATGGGTGAGACAATATCTTTTACTGGACCAACTTCTGTTGGTGAGAGAGAGATGAGCTGTTCAGCTTACACAGAGCTCTTCCTCAGGTCTGGGAAAGGTACAGCTAAATATAAGCTATTGAGTGATCGCTTTGTGAGAAGTGTTCACCCACAGGCGATAGGGTGTCTTTTATAATTTTCCTGTGTGAGGTCATCCAAGAGCAAAGTGATTGTCTGGTTTCACCGACCTAGGTGCTATTGGGGCATTTAGTGCACTGGATGAGGTAAACCACCTGTTGTGATAGGCATGTGTAGGACCCGTGGATCTTGAAAGGTGTATTGTGGGGGGTGTTGATCATTGTATCGGTGGAAGTATGTCTGCAGGTTTTGTTCTGTTGTTCTGGCAAGCTCTGGTGCTGCTTTGAGTTGGTGTGTCCTGCTCTGTGGGGAGCTGCTTCTGATGATGAGCTTGGAGAGGTTGGGAGTTGTTTGCAGGCCAGAAGAGGCGGTTCAGGAAAAATTTCTTTCAGGATGGGGTCCCCATCAAGTATGGATTTTAGTTATCTGATGATACCCCATATGGGTTCCAGTGTGGGATGGTAGGTGACAACGAGGGGTGTGCAGCTGGAGGGGGTTTTCTTTCTGTATTGAAGCAGGCTTTCTCAGGGTATTTGGGTGGCCCATTCCATGATCCAATCTATTTCTCTGGTGGAGTGTCCTCATTTGGTGAAAGTGGTTTTGTGACTGTGGTCAGGGTATATCCTTGTGTGACAGTCCCCTGGTGTTATCTGGACCGGCGATCTGCTAGGTCACTCCAATCCTCAACTCTGGGATCCAGCCTTACCCTGCTCCGCTGTGAGAACCCCACTCCTGGGCTTTTCACGCACAGTCTCTAGCATGTAAGCTGCTCCCAGCTATGTGAGTGAGCACTTTTGGCCAGCTGCCACTTGGATTGTACAACTGAATGACACTAGCCAATATCTCCGGTCCCAGACACAACCCTAGAAACTTCTGGCTTGCAGTGTCCAGTTATGCCTGCTGGATGCTGCAAGCTTATATGAGTTCGTCAATTTAACAAAGAAATTGATATGTAGCAGGCTTGTTATCCCAATGTGGGTCTCTGACACACTTCAGACCAAATGTACTGCTTCAGGTAGAATAAACAAACAAATTTATTAGCTACGAAAGATAGATGTTAAGTCAAAGCACAGCAAGTCAGAATTGGTCAAATGAAATAAAAGGAAAACGCATTCTAAGCTGATCTTAGCACTTTCAATGCCCTTACAAACTTAGATGCTTCTCACCACAGGCTGGCTGGTTGCCCTTCAGCCAGGCTCTCATCTTTGATCAGCGCTTCAGTCGCTTGGTGGTGGTGTCTGTAGATGGAGGTGGAAGAGAGAGGAAGAATATGGCAAATGTCTCTCCCTTTTATCATGTTCTTTCTTCCCTCTTGGATTTGCCCCCCCCCCTTCAGAGTCAGGTGAGCATTATCTCATCATAGTCCCAAACTGACCAAGGGAGCAGGGGTGACTCACTCGAGAGTCCAACAGATCCTTTGTTGCTGCCTAGGCCAGCGTCCTTTGTTCCCGTGAAGGTGGGCTGAGTTTGCCATTCACAGTCTTTGTTTAATCCTGAGCTGATGGTGTCAAATTTGCAGATGAACTGAAGCTCAGTAGTTTCTCTTTGAAGTCTGGTCCTGAAGTTTTTTTGCTGCAGGATGGCCACCTTAAGATCTGCTATTGTGTGGCCAGGGAGATTGAAGTGTTCTCCTACAGGTTTTTGTATATCAGATATTAGGAATGGCAATATACAAAAACCTGTAGGAGAACACTTCAACCTCCCTGGCCACACAATAGCAGATCTTAAGGTGGCCATCCTGCAGCAAAAAAACTTCAGGACCAGACTTCAAAGAGAAACTACTGAGCTTCAGTTCATCTGCAAATTTGACACCATCAGCTCAGGATTAAACAAAGACTGTGAATGGCTAGCCAACTACAAAACCAGTTTCTCCTCCCTTGGTTTTCATACCTCAACTGCTAGAACAGGGCCTTATCCTCTCTGATTGAACTAACCTCGTTATCTCTAGCTTGCTTCTTGCTTGCATATATATACCTGCCCCTGGAAATTTCCACTACTTGCATCCGATGAAGTGGGTATTCACCCACGAAAGCTCATGCTCCCAAACGTCTGTTAGTCTATAAGGTGCCATAGGATTCTTTGCTGCTTTTATGTTATTTTAGTTATTTAGTTTCTAGCTCTCATTGGTTGAAGAGAAAAGCTTGAAAAAGCGCTACAAGGGCACACTAAAGGCTCAGGCTCAGATCCTCAGAGGTGCTGAACTCTCACCAAAATATCTTTGATACTCTGGAAATTAGGTGCCTAAATACTTCTGAGAATCAGGGCCTCAGAAACCAGGAAACAAATTAAAATCTCATGAATTTTAAGCCAGCCTTGTGATTTTTTTCAGAGGCCTTGAGTCCTGATTTTTGAATGCTTGGGGGATGGCAGTGCTGAATTCACCAATTCCTGTCTGTAATGTAGGGGAGACGTTACATTACTGATCTGGAAAGATGCATCTGGTGCCTCAGTAGTAGCCTAGCAGCCTCATCATTTTTCCCACCCTCCCTGTCCAGGGGGCGGAGGGGGGGGCTGTAAAAGCTTGGGGAAAGCTCCTTGGTTAGACAGTTTGCTTTTAGAAGAGCAACCTGCCAAGCACATGCATCTGGGCAAGTTTAACCCTTTGAGGACTATGGCTATAACATATTCACATAGTCCTTTCCCAAGCGTTCACTCGGCTAGCAGTCTGGAAAATGTCCATTTGAAAGGATTCACTAAAGGCTGTGGGGAATTTTAAAAATGAAGGGAAAAGACTCACAAAGCTGCTTCGTCCCCTGTGCAGTATTATCCCTACTAATCGTGAGTCAAATCAGGGAGGCAACAAATGGGCAAATATTCTGTTTCTTCCATCTGGGCATAAAAATGGTTGGGGTGAAGTTTGAGACTATGACCCTAAGTGATCAGCCGGCCAAAGAGCTCCCGTGTGGTGTGAGTTCACAGCACACCGGCTGCATGCTGAACTGGGCCGTCTTCATTAGCCCCAAAACCTCTGAGGGGTCTGTCAGCCCTGTGATATAAACTGAGGTGTAATGGGCCCATGGCAGTGAGCTTCAGCACTGGAAGGAGCAGTATGAATCTCTTGTTTAGCAACTCTCTGCAGTCCACATTCCCTGGTGTAATTCTGAGGTCATTACACCACGGGGAAGAATTTGGCCCCTTTAATATATGAAGCTTGGTACATCTTTGGTCCTGTTTTGAATGTACTCCAAGAATAGTCACAGATCCTCCCCTAATGCTCTTGGGGTATTACAATCGGGGACAGAGGCCCTAGCTGCGATCAGGGTCCCATTGTGCTGAACAAGCACAGAGGATGAGACGATGCCTGCCCTCGAGAGCACTACTTCTAAATTTGCTCCCCCAGACTCCAAACTTTTTGAAGTCCTGATCGACACCTGGTTAATTCCTCCCCCCCAAATGCTAATGACACCATGCAGTGATTAGCTGTGTTTTTAAACCACTGGTATTTCCACCCAGAAAAATCAGCAAAGGTTAGCTACATGATAGCAATTATCTCCCAAGTATGCCAGGGGAAGAAATGAAATGTGATTATGCCATTTGTGAAAATGCAGAGGAGAGATGCTCAAAGCTGCTCTGATTATGGCTGATCTTGTTTTGCTAATAGGCTGCTGAGTTAATCAGGACTGTTGCTATGACTATGGTAACAGTAGAAATAACAGCGGAGGAAAACCTGATATGCAGAACACCTATAAGGGGATAGATAGGTCAGAGCAGCAGAAGAGGTCAAACCCTTCTTCTTTATCTCCATCACCCAAAGTGAAGGACTCTCCCTCCACCCATGTTGTTAAGGGTGGGACCCATGCGCTGTTTGCCTTTGAAAACATTTTGGCTAGTGTTGTGTTTTCAATTCTGATTACTAATTTTTTTTATTAAGGATCAAATAGTAATCGGTAATACAATACCTGAAACAGAGGAATAGCAACAAGCAAGAGTGTATTTGAGAAACACAAAGATACAGTAAGTATCAGCTTGCACTGAATTTTAATATATACATAATCCTAACCTATACCCATGGCTCTTATTCAAGCATAGCTCCCATGAACATCAATAGAAGAGATGCCTGGGCAAGAACTGGGCCCAAGTGATGCAGGTAAGTATGAGAATGGTGCAGCACAATGTTCTCTTCTCTCATCCATTGTCCATACTGGTCTGTCTTCCTCCAGATGTGACTGTCCTAACAGCCACAAACCAGCAATAAGGTCTGCACGGGTGGAGAGCTCCACCACCACGGAGCTGGGGGGAGGGGACAGCACAGGGGGGAGAGGCGGGGCGGCAGGAAGAGGGGGGAAGAGTGGGGGTGGGGCCTGGGGCAGAGTGGGGGTCCAGCACCCCTGGAGAAATCCCGAAGTCAATACCTCTGGTAGTACCCACATTATAACTTTTAGCCCAGCAGTTGACGCACTCACCTGGGATGGGAGAGAACCAGGTTCATTTCCCTCCTTGGCCAGCGGAGGAGAAAGGGTTTGAACAGGGTAGTGGTCTCACCACTGGGCACTATGGGACATTCTGACGTCAGGGGCTCACTCAGTCTCTCCCACTGATGCTGTTCCACTCTGGATACATCAATAAAGAATGATTGGGCCACAGAGACAGAGCAGGAGTGCAAGCATGGCATTACCCTCCAGTGGTTCGGGTCCCCAGCGGGGGTGCAGGAGATCCTGTGAGGAAGAAGACTAGAACTGCTGGCGGCTGGGCAAATTGCAGGCTGTCGTGGCAGAGACTCAAAGGGAGTTTGAAGGCGACTGTGGGGTTGTCACTTGATTCCCAGACTTCAAGGAGTGGGCACATCCAATGGAAGGTATGGCAACCATTCACAGAGACTGAGAAGGGTAAATTTGCCCTGAGAAAAGCCCTTGGGAAGTGTATGTATGTTTGTGCACATAATTTATTTTGCTTTTGATTTGATAGTAACCAGCACTGATGTGTAGGGAAAGATTCCCCTGAAACTGTGGTGTTCAAAAGAGTACAACAGTCACAATTTTCTCCAGGATTATAAATAAACTGTTCTGTATTCAGATGTAGCCGTATGTCTAGCAAACATTTTCCTTTAGAAGTTTTGTGTCACTCTCCTATCAGAGATATATGGTTGATTTATATCAAAGTCCTGTGCAGACTAAGCTCTTGGTCTGTACCATAGCAGAAAGGTAAGTGGAAATACAGGAAGGGGGAAGAAATACTATACCTGACATTATCATGTTGCCTTCCCCAAACCCATTACTCAGGAGCAGGCACTTAATGAGTAACTGCCAACTTCTGGTAGAGAGTAAAAAGCAGTGCTGGACGTGTCCATTGGAGCAGGTAACCTCCCTACTTTCTTTCACAGTTTTGAAATATACTGGGCCTGATTCTCAGCTGCCTTCAGCTGCTTCAGCTCCATTGAATACAATGTGCACAAACTATGGCTGGGACCCTTCTAATGATTCATTCATACAGAGTCTTTTTAGAAACACGAATGAGAAGAAGCTTACTTTTCCCTTGGATAGATCAGAGTAATATAGTTAACATTCAGCTGGTCCATATTAAAATGCAGGCTTTTTGCTTCCGATAGAGTGCAGCTGACAATGTAAGGTCTACATTGAAATGCAAGACTGCATCTCTGATCAGGTGAGCAAGAACAAAAAAAGCTTTGAAGAAGCCTGTTTTGATGGAGCCCCATAGGTAAAAGAAAAGCAGAGCTCTGCATTCTCATGTACACTGAAAGTACTGTAGCAACCATCATTTCATTTCTATTAAATCGTTTTCATTTCATTCTATTCAATCTATTTGTTTCATTCTATTAAATCCTGACTTATTTAATGCCAGCATTGGCACCTCCAGCTGTTCAAAAGCTCGGAGCCAGGACCCCGCAAAATCATGAGATTGGTTTGAAAATAATGATATATACAAAAATAATAGATGGTAGGTTTTTATTTGTCTTCTGGATTCACATTTTCAAGCTTTTCTCTGTAACCAAGACAGCTAAAAGCTTACATTTTTAAATGAAAGATGAAATTCTCACAATCACACGCTTCTGGGAGCTGGGGCTTTAAGAAAGACAACTGAATGTTGTGAGACTTGCAATAAACTCACAGGAGTTGGTTACACTGACTAGTGTGCTCATGCATATATATATATAAAGAAGCAGATCTTCAGCTGGTGTAAATCGGTGTAGCTCCATTGCCCTAAATACGAACGGGCCTGGTTCTCATTTACAATAACAGCTCTTTATATCCCTCTGGCAATATACAGAGGCCTTACTATAAATAAGACGCAAAGAGTCTTGTGGCACCTTATAGACTAACAGACATTTTGGAGCATGAGCTTTCGTGGGTGAATACCCACGTCGTTGGATGCATGTAGTGGAAATTTCCAGGGACAGGTATATATAAGCAAGCAAGAAGCAGGCTAGAGATAACGAGGTTAGTTCAATCAGGGAGGATGAGGCCCTCTTCTAGCAGCTGAGGTGTGAAAACCAAGGGAGGAGAAACTGTAGTTTGCCAACTGTAGTTGGCAAGCCATTCACAGTCTTTGTTTAATCCTGAGCTGATGGTGTCAAATTTGCAGATGAACTGAAGCTCAGCAGTTTCTCTTTGAAGTCTGGTCCTGAAGTTTTTTTGCTGCAGGATGACCACCTTAAGATCTGCTATTGTGTGGCCAGGGAGGTTGAAGTGTTCTCCTACAGGTTTTAGTATATTGCCATTCCTAATATCTGATTTGTGTCCATTGATCCTTTTCCTTAGGGCTTGGCTACACTTACAAGTTGCAGCGCTGGGAGTTACAGCGCTGGTCATGCAGCTGTGTAGGGCCAGCGCTGGAGTGTGGCCACACTGACAGCTACCAGCGCTGCAGTGTGGCCACACTTGCAGCACTTTCCAGCGTTGTATTGAGAGGTGCATTGTGGGCAGCTATCCCACAGAGCACCTAGTCCCATTTTGGCGCTGAGTATTGTGGGAAGGGGAAGGAAGTGTGCGGGTCATTCCGCTTCCTGTTTGCCAGCGCCCCGTGGTGCATCGCTTCACATCCCAGCATTCACTCTTTCCGGCAGCGTTTGGCGCCATTGTGAGTGTCTTTCTGTTTTACTCTCTGTGTGAATCGCGATTTCTGTGGCAAATGGAGCCCGAGCTGCTGAGGACTGTGCTGATGAGTGTCGCCAGCACAACACATTTGGCAGTCGAGCTATTCCTTCAGCTCCAAAGTGACAGTGAGGAGTCTGACGATGATATCGATATCGATTCTCCTGCCGCGTGTGACACCAAAGTGCTTGTGGCATTCACAGAAATGCTCAGCACCGTTGAACGCCGCTTTTGGGCTCGGGAAACAAGCACTGACTGGTGGGATCACATCGTCATGGAAGTCTGGGATGACGAGCAGTGGCTGCAGAACTTTCGTATGAGAAAAGCCACTTTCATGGGACTGTGTGCTGAGCTCGCCCCCACTCTGCGGCGCAAGGACACAAGATTGAGAGCTGCCCTGACGGTGGAAAAGCGGGTGGCTATTGCAATCTGGAAGCTGGCAACTCCAGACAGCTACCGGTCGGTCGGGAACCAGTTTGGAGTGGGAAAGTCGACCGTTGGAATCGTTTTGATGCAAGTTTGCAAGGCAATTAATCGCATCCTGCTAAGAAAGACCGTGACTCTAGGGAGCGTGCAGGACATTGTGGATGGCTTTGCACAAATGGGTTTCCCTAACTGTGGAGGGGCGATAGATGGGACGCATATTCCTATTCTGCCCCCCCCCCCCCACCTGGCATCAGAGTACGTTAATCGTAAGGGGTATTTCTCTATGGTTCTCCAGGCGCTTGTGGATCACCGCGGGCGTTTCATTGACATTTACACAGGCTGGCCTGGAAAGGTGCATGATGCACGCATCTTTCGGAACAGTGGCCTGTTCAGGAAGATGCAGGCAGGGACTTTTTTCCCAGACAGGAAGATCACAGTAGGGGATGTCGAAATGCCCACTGTGATCCTTGGAGACCCCGCGTACCTGTTACTGCCTTGGCTCATGAAACCCTATACAGGGAAGCTTGACAGGAGCAAGGACCGGTTCAACTACAGGCTGAGCCGGTGCAGAATGACTGTGGAGTGTGCTTTTGGGCGTTTAAAAGCCCGCTGGAGATGTCTGTATGGGAAGCTAGACTTGGGGGAAAGCAGCATCCCCGCGGTTATATGCGCTTGCTGTACCCTCCATAATATTTGTGAAGGGAAGGGTGAAACATTCAGTCAGGCATGGACCACCGAGGTTCAAGTCCTGGAGGCTGAATATGCACAGCCAGAGAGCAGGGCTAATAGAGAGGCCCAGCACAGGGCTACAAGGATTAGGGATGCCTTGAGGGAAGAATTTGAGGCTGAAAGCCAACAGTAATGTTTGCTGCCTTGCATGGGAGTGAATTGCACTGCTTACACTGTTATTCTATTATCCCTAATAATAATATGATTTGCAGTGCCTCTTTCTTTACTGGGCTAAGTTATCTTTAACTATCTGCTATAATAAAGACTGTTTTCAAAGCCAAGAATTGTTTTATTGAAAAGAAAAAAACTTCCTTGACAGACAGACAGACACACAACATTTCATGAACACAAGAGGGCAGGGGTGTGGGTTGGTGAACTGTACAGTCACAAGTTTGCATATGTCCTGTCTGGAGTGCTGTTTAATGAATCCTGCA
Organism: Mauremys mutica; assembly: GCF_020497125.1. Taxonomy (NCBI): domain Eukaryota; kingdom Metazoa; phylum Chordata; order Testudines; family Geoemydidae; genus Mauremys; species Mauremys mutica. Next base: position 129,380,065 of record NC_059077.1, read on the forward strand.
CTTCAGGGTGCATATACTGCATGGTGATGGGGGTTGAGTGCAGAGGGTAAGGGTGGTGGTAGGTATCAGGGCTGGTTGGTGAACGTACAGGTGTTGGAGGCAGCTGGTGGTGGTAAGAACCTGAATGCTGGGGAAAGGCGGTTTGAGCTGACATTGGGGCACAAGGCAAAAAGCTTTGGGACGGGGGGGGGGAGTAGCACGGTAGTGCTCTGCTTGCATGGCAACGAGTGACTCTATAGAGTCCGCTTGGCGCGACAGGATGCTTAGCAGCCGCTCCGTGCTTTTCCTCTTGGCCACTGCATTTCTCTTGCGGATCCTGCTCTCCTTCTCTCTCCACTCCTTCAGTTCTTTACTCTCTCGAGCAGAGTGATGAAGAACAGTTTTCAGCATGTCCTCTTTGCTCTTTCGGGGATTTTTTCTCAAATTTTGAAGCCTCTGTGATGTTGAACATCTGGGCAGTCCAGTAGTCAAGGTCACTGTAGAAACACAGAAATGACAACATTTAACACGGGCAGCATTGTATTCACTATCTCCAGACATGAATTGTTACACTGAGGGAGTTCTCACTTTAGCATTCTTTTCCCAAACGCATAACACAACAGAAGCCACGAAATGGTGAGTGAGGGGTGCTTATAGAGGGAGAAGTGGGGCTTGAGTGATAGAGGGGAGCTGGTTGCTTCGGGTAATCTGGAGTGCTAGAGGGGTTGAGTGAAGATGCAGCTGCAGGGGTGATCTTATCTCCCTATCTCTTCACTAAAGAGGCTCCCAACATTTTTCACAGGAGTTAATCCTGGAAGATGTCTCCTTGCTGCGAGTCACTAGGGAACAGCGGGAGAATCTTTTAGAGCAATGTGGATTCCGCCCGGGACCCTATGCGGCTTGCCTGTGTTCAGAAATGGTCCCCCCACCACTGGCAGCACAGTGGCGCGGACGCGTCACCGTCACTGGGACAAGGGACACAGTGGCTCTGCCTATAAACCTGCGCAGGCATATTGCCCACGCTCTGGATGAAACTTTTGCTGAGATAACTGAAGCAGATTACCGCGACGTGATAGACCACATCAACGGGCTATTCCACATCTAGAGGCTGGCATGCATGCAGCCATAACCCCCCTTCCTCTCCAGAAACATTTCCACCCAGAAAATAAAAGCCGCTTACCGTTAACCCGCTCCTCTGCTTGTCCTTCTGCAACTGCTGGCTGCTGCGATTGGGTACTTTCCTCCTGGCTTGAGAAGAGCTCCTGGCTGCATGCCCACTCTGGGGTGTCATCCCCCATCCCAGTAGCTTCACTCGCGGTTTCCTCCCCCCCCCCGCCGCCGCCGCCTCCGCCTCCGCCTCCGCCTCCTCCTCCTCCTCCTGTCCCCCAGCCTGCTCAGAAGTGTCCATCGTTATCCTGGGATTGGCAGTGGGGTCACCCCCAAGTATCTCGTCCATCTCCCTGTAAAAACGGCAGGTCGTGGGGGCAGCTCCGGATCGGCGATTCCCCTCGCGGTCTTTGTAATAGGCACTCCGCAGCTCTTTAACTTTCACCCTGCATTGTAGTGCGTCCCGATCATGGCCCCTATCCAGCATGGCCCTTGATATCTGCTCAAAGATATCGTAATTCCTACGGCCGGAGCGCAGCTGTGCCTGCACAGATTCCTCCCCCCAAACACTGATGAGGTCCATCAGCTCGCCATTGCTCCATGCTGGGGCTCGTTTGCCACGTGGAGGCATGGTCACCTGGAAAGATTAACTGATTGCACTCCACACACACCTGGCTGCAGCAAACAGGAAGGAGATTTTTAAAATTCCCGGGGCATTTAAAGGGCGGGTCACCTGAGGCAAGAGCAGTAGAGTGCAAACTGATGAGCAGAGTGGCTGAACAGGAATTCTGGGATAACTCCTTATTCCCTGGAGGACACTTAAAGCGCTGGTGAGTGTCCACACCTGCTGAGCAGCGCTGGATCACCAGCGCTGCACTCCTTATACCCCTGCCGGGATGGGTTTTCAGCCAGCGCTGCAGCCAGGGAGTTGCAGCGCTGGTTGTGCCCTGCAAGTGTGGACGGGGTGTAATTGCAGCGCTGGAAAGCCTCCACCAGCGCTGCAACTTGTAAGTGTAGCCAAGCCCTGAGAGACTGTCCAGTTTGGCCAATGTACATAGCAGAGGGGCATTGCTGGGATCCAGATCCAGACTAACATGGCTACCCCTCTGATACTTGATATAAATAAGACTTGTACCTAAGCTGAAACCTTGGCCCCATTGAAAACAATGGCAAAACTCCTCTTGACTTCACTAGGGACAGAATTTCACACTAAGGGCTTGTCTGCATTGTACCCCAGTGGGGACTGGGGGTGTGTGAATTGCAGAGCACACCAAAGTGTTGCAATCTAACTGCCCCACATGGACACTGCTGGCATGAAGTAAAAGGTTGCTTGTTCACATTAACATAATCTCAGTATCTAGTTCACATTAACGGAATCTTGGGACACTTTGGTGCCCTCTGTAATTCACACTTCCCTCTCCCCTCCCCTGTAGTCCGCACTGTGGCAAAGAATAGACATTGTGTGTGTGTGTGTATTTATGTACACAACACAACAACATATAGAAGAGTATGTGGATGTTCCGAAATTATCACACCCCTTTTGTGCCTCTAAGTACAATCACACACACTGGAATATGTTGTTATTGCTTTTGTGAAACTGTGGAGCACTCTCCTTTGCTGCAGATTCCATACATATCTGTCTCTGTCTGTCTGTCTGAAATTCACACCAAAGAAAACCCTGATTTTATTTTCTTATCTCACTCGGTCTCCATTTTACAGGTTTGGGGGTTTTTAATCGCTGCTTGGACAGCTTTCTTTGTTCTGACATTAAGGATGAAAGGTCAGTTCCTTGCCTTCAAATCAGAAGAGGTTTTCTGAGCCTGGGGGGGAGGGATAGCTCAGTGGTTTGAGCATTGGTCTGCTAATCCCAGAGTGGTGAGTTTAATCTTTGAAAGGGCCGTTTAGGGATCTGGGGCAAAAATCTGTCAGGGACAGTACTTGGTCCTGCTGTGAAGGCAGGTGACTAGGCTGGATGACCTTTCAAGGTCCCTTCCAGCTCGAGGAGAGAGGTATAGCTCCATATTAAGAAAAAGAGTCCTGCAAAACTACTGGTGAAGGAAGGGCTGGAGTTGCTAGACCTCTGTCTGAGTCACTCGCTTTCTGGAGGCAGCTGCTGCCACCTACAGAACAGATTGGGGATCCACTGAGACTACATTTTTTGACAAAATTCTGCTCTCATTTATATTCATGTGAAATTGGATCCAGAAGTGTTCTCAGATGAACAGCCATTCTGTGCAGACACTGACAATACTCTCCATGTTTTCCTCTGCATGCATGATTCCCACTGGAACAACAAAAGAGTTCTTAGGACAGGGAGGGGCAATTTACCCAAAATGCTGCTTTTCTATCCTCACTTCTGATTACCTGTTTAATCCCCCATGTAACTCTATCCATCCTTCTGCTTTGAAACTGATCAACTGTTTTAAGCTCATTAAGGTGTCTGACTGCAATCACATGCAGCATTTTGTACTCCATAGCATGTGTGTATTATCTTTAATGTGCATACATTTTGCTGAACTCAGTCCCATTTTTAAAACCAATGATAACTAGACCATTATATTATAATTATTACCTATTTATATTGTAATAGTGCCTAAGGGGTTGTTATCAGATATCAGTGCCTATACACACTGTATGGTGACACTAGAAACATATATATCAAAAAGGCAGACCCCTCCCTCTCCCAACCCCACACAAAAAAACTGCAGGTTTTCATAGAAAAACTGAAAACACAAAACCCAAACTTTTTCAATTTTGGGGAACCGAAACCTGAAACTTATCAGGTTTAGACTTAAAACTTTCAGGTTTGGCAACTGAGAGCCAAAAAGTTTTGAATTTAAAGACTGATTGACAACCTTTCAGTTTTCAGGTTTAATGGAACTGCATGTATTTTCATCAAAAAAAAATTTTTTGTGAGAAATTTAGTTTTGGATGAAAACCTATTTTTTCCCCAAAAACTTCTAATCAAACAAATGTTGACTATCTCTAGCATTGCTGTTGAGTGAGGGCTTCATTAGTAGTTTGATTAATAGTAGCAATGAAAAGGGGCCTGACAGTAAAAAAGAATCAGGCCCAATTTGAAAATAGAGAGGAAGGATAGTCTAGTGGTTAGTGCACTAGCCTTGGGTGACCTGAGTTCAAGTCTCTGCTCTGCCACAGACTTCCTGTGTGACCTTGGGTAAGTCACTTAGCCTCTCTGTGCCCCGCTGTAAAATGGGTATAATAGCTATAAATGCAGCACAGGGGTTTTGTGAGGGGAAATACATGAGAATGTGAGGTGCTAACGTATGTAGTACTTAGCACTATGTGATGTTTTTAATCCTTGAGTTCTTTTTCAATTAATTATTATGACTTGTTATTTTTGTGCAGTCTAAGGCCTTGTCTACACTACTGGGGTAAGTAGATGTAAGTTATTCAACTCCAGCTATGTGAATAACATAGCTGGAGTTGACGTAGCTTAGGTAGACTTACTACAGTGTCTACACCCTGCTGGGTCGACGGGAGATACTCTCCCATCAACTTCCCTTACTCTTCTTGTTCGGTGGAGTACCGAAGTTGACAGGAGAGCGATCTGCAGTTGATTTAGTGGGTCTTCACTAGACCCACTAAATCAACCCCTGATGCATCGATCGCCACAGCATCAATCCCTGGTAAGTGTAGACATGCCCTAAGAGTGTGCTAGGCACTTTTCAGAAAAAAAAAAGAAAGACAGTCCCCACACGAAAGAGTTCACTATCTAATGTTATATAATGTGATAAGTTGAGAGGAGCAAACAACAGGAAGGGGACAGAGTGAGGAAGGATGAGGGTAACAGTAGTAAGATAAAATACGTAGCATAGGCATGTGCACATCTTGGTGGCATAAGTAAGGTTAACTTTTTTAAATGGTTGATATGCAAATAATAATTATTACTATTGTCTCACTCCTTGCAGGGCTTGCAGGCATGAGTCTTAAGAAAGGATTCGCAAGCATTAACTAGAGAATTGGGAAGTAAGACAGTATTATTTTCTCCATTTAGATTGAGATTTTCCATCCTGCAAAAAGATTTGAGCTTAAAAAAAACCTTCAGCCTGAATAAAGATGAAAAGTCAAAACAATTTCTGAGCCAACTGAAATGTTTCATTTTAAATTTGGCCCTTTTTATTTTAATTTTTTTCTTAATTTAAAATAAATTAAATTTTGAAACAAAGTGGTTAAAAAACACAGCACTTTTGGTTCCCAAATGTTGCAATGTTTTTTCCAGTATTTTAAAATTCAAATTTCATTTAAATCTATATGATTTCATAGTTTTGTTGAAATGGCATTTTCCAATGGAAAATTGTTTTGTCTGCATTAAACAAATCAGTTCCTTGATTATTAGTTTTACATTTACCTAACAGCCCTCAGCCCAGTCTACTCCTAGCTATTGTGCTCTGATTGTCATTCAGAACCCTGCATTGCTGTGTCCTTCGAACTAACCATCCGCAGTCTTCACCTACTAATAGCAACTGCTCCACTTTGGTCCTGTCTAGACTAGTACATGAAGGTTTGTTGTTAGCATGTGTTAACTAACACATTTGAAAAATCCAGTGTAGACAAAGCAGCGTATCAGTATCGCCAATCCCAAGTGTTCAAAAATCATGTGGCTGGCTTAAAAATCATGTTTTGTTTGAAAAATATACTAACTTTGGGATTCTTTTTTATTTGCCTTCTGCTTTTGAGCCTTTAAGGTTCATGCTGAAATTCTCAAATAATCACATGGCTCCAGGAGCTGGGGCTTTAAAGAAAACACTAAATATCATGCGACTCATGACAAAATTGCAAGAGTGGACTGTGACGTGGTGGCCTGCCCTTAAGGGCAGTAGTTCCTATTAGCCAGCCCACCTTGCCACCTGGCCTGGCACTTTAGGGATTTTGAAAGGTCCTGTAGAGAGATACAAGAAACAAAGGAGGGATAGGAATAGACAGGAAGCGTCGCCAGAAATAAATAAGGGTGGGAAATAAGTAAGGCCTGGGACCAGGAGCCTGGCAGAGTGGGCAGGGCAAGGCTCCCCTCTTCTCCAACCAATCATGGGATGAATTGAAGAAAGGAGCCAGCATAAAAGCTGCCACCTCCCTCACAGTAAGTGTAGATGCTGATAGGTGAAGACTGGACTTCTGAGCTCTCTAGATTGGAAAGCTAGTTTGAGAGGGTGTTCAGCTGATGGGAGCTGGCGAAAGCCTTGTAGTGTATTATTCCAAAGCAAGAGGCCAGAGACACAAACCCCAGCTCCAGGAGCAGGGTTGAGGGGAAGCTCCTGCTTGAAGGAGGGAGGTACTGACTGCTCCAAAGGGGAGAGACTCAGAGGGCCTGCTTGCAATACAGCCCAGCTACTGCAGAGAAGGGCTGGGACCAATCTATGAGAAAACCCCTTCCTAGCTAGCTAAGGAGAAGCACTGAGGACTCTCAGATCCAGACAGAGGTAGCAGAGTCCAGAGACCTGGTGGAGGTAGGAGCAACTCAGGGAAGCGGCAGACAGATTGAAGAAACAGTCCTTATTTGCCTAAAACAGGGAACCCAGAGGAGAGGGCAGGCCGGGGCCCCCCTTCCTCTCCCAAAGGTTCCTGATAAATGTCAGGAGATGGGCTTGAGGCCCATTAGTTCAAGTTTCCTATTTTTGGACTTTTCTGTTTACCTCGGAAGGGGAATGGACTGAATACGAACTGGCTGCAGAGCTGGGCCATGGAAAACCACAGATTGCTGTAGAACCAGAATGGCTAAGGGGGTGCTCTGGACCATTGCACCTGAACACATCGAGGTGTTCTGGAGACAAGAGGCTTGTCTACATGAACTTTAATCCCTGCTAAACCGGTTGAGTTAAAACCTAGGCTTTCTCTAGCCTTAGCATGTGTTAAACACAGAGTTTCCAACCACATTAGAACATATTGTCTAGTTCTATCCTAACCCAGACAAGGTCCCGCACCTCGGGAAACCTCTGCATCTGAATCTTAGTGTGGACAAACTTAGAGAGACATTCTCCCCCGTGTTTCAGTATCAACCTGCAAAGCACATTCAGAATAAGTTCTTCTCATGCAATATTTTCCCAAGTATTTTGGGTGCCTGAGTTGCTTTAGAGTGATTCTTCCCCTACCCCCCACAGCAAAACATTAGTTACTTCAGTGCCAAGTGATACCACAACAGAGAAATCCGAGTCACGTGCCTGACCAGGGCCTTTATTTTTTCTTTTCTTTTTTTTTAAACACAGACAAAAATATACATCACAAAGAAAGGAGGACAAAAAATAGCGGCTCCAATTCTATTTACAAAGAACAAAAGCAGCTATACTGGTGCGACAGTCTACTGCACTGGAGTGCCAAATTCATCTAAAAGGTATTGTTCCTGTATTTTTCTATACCTATTATTCACTAACCTAGTTTGTTTAATTGAAGGGAAGGTTTTGCCTTTATTATATACAGCCAGACACAGTGGAAAATGTGATAGCTAACAGAATAGGTTTCTCCTTGTGGAAAAAAATGACAACCTAAAAACCCCATCTTTTATTCTCTTTTTAACAAATTTTCTCTTTAAGTTCTCGCTACCTACTTTGATGCTGTGTTGAGGCCCCTTATTCAAACTGACTTCAAAGCTACTGCTTTGACAGCTTGTAATAATATGGCACGTCTTCTCCTAATGGAATTGAAGTATCGTGATGCAGTGTACAAGCAGCAGATGTGATGGAGAAGGGCTCCCCCACTGTCATCAGGCCAGGAGATTTAGAACTAGATTTCGGTGAATAATGCAAAAGAGTTATTAGTGTTCATACTACAGGCACATCTGCAGTCGCCACTCAGACCAGGGCCCCATTGTGCTAGGCATGGTACATGTGTGTAGTAAAACCCTAAGAGGTTACAGGCTAGATAAACAAAACAAAGGGTGGAAGAAGGAAGAATTATTATTCCCATTTTACAGACGGGGAACTGAGGCACCAAGCACTTATATGACTTGCCCAAGCAGAGTGCTGGAACAATTTTTATAGTGGGATGCTAAAACCCTGTACAGGATGGAAGCCATGCATTCGGTTGCTATTATTAGCTCAAACAAGGAGGTGCTAGCACCCCTAGTTCTATATTCAAAGTCGCACTCAAAGTCTGTGGTGGAGATAGAGACTGAACTGAAGACCGAGGAGTCCCGGGCCAGGGCCTTAACTTCCTCTAATCCCTGTTATACCACTATAATCAGTCTTGTCACAAATGAAATTTGAATGGAGTACATCTGTTCAGCAATCTGCCTTTCTGAATACAATCTGCTGAGCTTCATAAAGAGAAGGTTACAGGGTGACTGGATCGTAAGTATAACTTTGATAACGGACTCTCCACTCCAGGCTAGCAAACATAAGTATGTAACACCTCCCTTGGTGTTCACACCTCAACTGCTAGAAGAGGGCCTCATCCTCCCTGATTGAACTAACCTCGTTATCTCTAGACTGATTCTTGCCTGCATATTTATACCTGCCTCTGGAAGTTTCCATTACATGCATCTGACGAAGTGGGTATTCACCCACGAAAGCTCATGCTCCAATACGTCTGTTAGTCTATAAGGTGCCACAGGACTCTTTGTCGCTTTTTACAAAAGTATATAACAAAATCCAATGGGTAAAAGATGAAGCCAGATAAATCCAGACTAGAAATAAGGTTTGCATCTTTATCAGTGAGGGTAATTAGCCATTGGAACAACTTACCAAGAATCATAGTGGATTCTCCATCACTGGCAATTTTAAAATCAAGATTCCATGTTTTTCTAAAAAAATCTGCTTTTGTTCAAATCAGGAATTAATTCAGGGAAGTCCAGTCCAGTTCTGTTCAATATCTTCATCAGTGATTTAGATAATGGCATAGAGAGTACACTTATAAAGTTTTCAGATGATACCAAGGTGGGAGGGGTTGCAAGTGCTTTGGAGGATAGGATGAAAATTCAAAATGATCTGGACAAACTGGAGAAATGGTCTGAAGTAAATAGGATGAAATTCAATTAGGACAAATGGAAAGTGCTCCACTTAGAAAGGAATAATCAGTTGCACACATACGAAATGGGAAATGACTGCCTAGGAAGGAGTACTGTGGAAAGGGATCTGGGGGGGAGCTTAGTGGACCACAAGCTAAATATGAGTCAACAGTGTAACACTTGCAAAAAAAAAAAAAGTGAACATCATTCTGGGATGTATTAGCAGGAGTGTTGTAAGCAAGACACGAGAAGTCATTCTTCCGCTCTGCTCCGTGCTGGTTAGGCCTCAACTGGAGTATTGTGTCCCGTTCTGGGCACCACATTTCGAGAAAGATGTGAACAGATTGGAGAGTCCAGAGAAGAGCAACAAAAATGATGAAAGGTCTAGAAAACATGACTTATGAAGGAAGATTGAAAAATTGTGTTTGTTTAGTCTGGAAAAGAGAAGACAGAGAGGGGACGTGATAACAGTTTTCAAGTGTATAAAAGTTTGTTACAAGGAGGAGGGAGAAAAATTGTTCTTCTTAACCTTTGAGGATAGGACAAGAAGCAATGGGCTTAAATTGCAGCAAGGGAGGTTGAGGTTGGACATTAGGAAAAACTTCCTAACTGTCAGGGTGGTTAAGCACTGGAATAAATTGCCCAGGGAGGTTGTGGAATCTCCATCACTGGAGTTTTTAAGAGCAGGTTAGACAAACCCCTGTCAGGGATGGTCTAGATCAGGGGTAGGCAACCTATGGCACATGTGCCAAAGGCAGCACACAAGCTGATTTTCAGTGGCACTCACACTGCCCAGATCCTGGCCACCGGTCTGGGGAGCTCCGCATTTCAATTTAATTTTAAATGAAGCTTCTGAAACATTTTAAAAACCGTATTTATTTTACATACAACAATAGTTTAGTTATAGACTTATAGAAAGAGACCTTCTAAAAATGTTAAAATGTATTACTGGCACGTGAAACCTTAAAGCAGAGTGAATAAATGAAGCCTCGGCCCAGCACTGCTGAAAGGCTGCTGACCCCTGGTCTAGATAATACTTAGTCCGGCCATGAGTGTAGGGGGCTGGACTAGATGACCTCTTGAAGTTCCTTCCGGTCCTATGATTCTATTATTCTAAATCCTGTGCCCTCTGCTTTACAGGAGATTAGATTGGATGATGACAATGGTTCCTTCTGGCTTTACACATTTTTCTCTCCAAAACAAAGAATTTATCTCACTAGTCTTTATATCATCTATGTTAAACAAGTGTGAAAACTTAGTCAGCTCTGTTGTGGTCACTGCTTCATTTGAGATGAGGAATATAATCCTAAAGATACCATTAACAGCTGCATGTAAATACAGCAGATAGACAGATCTCCATTTGCCTCCTTAAATAATATGAGCTTACAACACTAAAGACCTTTAGTCAATACATATTCCTGTCAAAACCACAAATGAATCTTGGCTGCTTTCACAAACATTGCAGAGAAAAAGTCAAACCAAATCACTTTCATGTTCTTTTTTCCCTCTAAACCAGAGAGTGATAAAAATGAGTGTGCTTTAAAAAAAGTAGGCTTGAGTAGGATTTTTTGTACTCAAACCATTAGTAAGATGATAAAGCCCTGCAGTAACATACCAAGCTACTTTTAATCCTGTTTCTAAATGTAAGTAATGGCTGCCCAGTGGAAAATCATTTGCCAATAAACGATGCCCAGTTCTGCTGGGGCAGGTGAGGAGACAGAAGCAAGCAGTTCTGGTTTGTGCAGGAGGAGGATGAAGATCCAGTCTGACGAGCTAGCGACACTTTCATCATGATAGCAAGGATGGAAAGTCCAGAAGCAAACTTGTACACTGTAGCCAAATCCCATTTGTATATTTGCACCTCCAAATTATGACTAGTATTTGTATTACGCTAGCATCAAAAGGCTTAAAATCAGTGCCCCTTTGTGCTAGGTGCTGTACAAACACATAGCTAGAGATAGCACCCGCCCTGAAGAGCTTACAGTCTAAAACCAGACAAGGTGACACAGAGGTGAAGTGAGTCGCCCAAGGTCACACAGCAGGTCAGAGGCATGGCTGGGAAGAATACCCAGATCTTCCAATCCTAGCACAGTGCCCCAGCCACTAGACCATGCTGCCCCACTGAAACCCTGGCCCCCATTTTTCACTCACACCACTGTAAATCAGGAGTAGCTCCACTGATGGAGTTACACCTGTGTGAGAAGAAAATCAGGCGCACATATTTTGGCAAGGAGACTCACCACTGCAGGCCAGAGTCTGACATCTGTTGCACCGATGGAAATCCAGAGCAGTTCTACTGAAGCAAGAAAGATGCAGTTTAATAAAAAAGGAAATAAGGGATGGGGGGGGGTGAGGGGTGGAAATAAGGATGCAAGGATGTAACTAGGTACAATTTAGTGAAGATCTGTTTCGCCAACCTCTCACCAAGGTCTATGAAGTGGTTATGAGGACTATGGTCCCATGACGGATCACAAGATACAGTTCATGGGACAAGCTGTGTTTGGATCTACTTGGCAGATGGCTCTCCCAGCGGTTACTAGATCTGGTCATACATAGGCAGTGTGCTGGCTCACAGAAAAGCAATCTCTTCCAAGTGTAGCTATTTCCAGCATGGAGTTATCCCACTACTCAACTATGGCCATTGTCCCAGACAGCCAAGCTGTCAGAACGAGCCTTGTGCTTGTTAAGGTGGCTCAGAGGAATCACTTGGACTCTGATGGTGTGGTAGCTGAAAGACCAGACTACAAATGGAGATGCGGGGACAGACCCTAGACTGGTGTAAACGGATGCAGCTCCTTATCTGTCCCATTAGGAATTGCATCAGACTTTAGATTCAGTACAATGTTCTCCAACAGAGGGTCAAGACCATGCATTGCCAGAGTACATGTGCAATAGTCTGATGTTCCTTGGAGCATTTCCAGTGAAGGAAACCCTTTCTAATGAAGGCTGGATGGTGCCCAGCACATGCAATGAATGAATGGCAATTAAAGTGCATCAAGACACAGATCTCTTCAGCCATCATGTAAAAGCAGCAAAGAATCCTGTGGCACCTTATAGACTAACAGACGTTTTGCAGCATGAGCTTTCGTGGGTGAATACCCACTTCGTCGGATGCAAGTGAAGTGGGTATTCACCCACGAAAGCTCATGCTGCAAAACGTCTGTTAGTCTATAAGGTGCCACAGGACTCTTTGCTGCTTTTACAGATCCAGACTAACACGGCTCCCCCTCTGATACCTTCAGCCATCATGACAGTGCCAAAGAATGCATTTCATCTCCCCGCTGAAAATCACGGTGTCGGAAGAGAAGGCTCCCTGATGAGTATTGCCCTGAGTGTTGCTGCCTGTCAGTGTTTGTTTCACTGCCCCAGCTGCTGTAGAGGCAGCTCTTCCTCTCCTGCCTGGGCTCAATGTAATGGGTGTCCTGCACTGGAAAGGGAAATGAGGCAAACTGAGGAGGAAGGAGGAAGGCGGATGGGAGAAGAGGGGAACCAGTCGTCACTTGAAAAAGGAACAGGTTGCATAATCCTAGGGCTGGCTCACGCCTAGGGCTGTGTGCCCGCGCCGGGGAATAAGAACCCCCTTTACAGCCCTCTGCAGACTGCATCAGGTCCTCGGAAGTAAGAAGATGCTGCTGGAAGAGATGGGTGGGTGGGGTAGATCAGGGGTTCTCAAAGTTCATTGCACCGTGACCTCCTTCTGACAACAAGGATTATTACACGACTCCAGGAGGGGGGCCCGAAGCCTGAGCCCCTCTGCCCTGGGCAGGGGGGCCAAAGCCAAACCCCAAGGGCTTCATCCCCGGGGGAGGGAGCTGTAACCTAAGCCCACTGTCCAGGGCTGAAGCTGAAGCCTGAGCCCCGCCGCCCTGGGCAGTGGGGGGCTTGGCCTTCGGCTTCAGTCCCACCTAGGCCCAGGCAAGTCTAACATCAGCCCTGGCGACCCCATTAAAATGGGTCACGACCCACAGTTTGAGAATGGCTGGGGTAGACTGAGTGGAACCTGGACTCCAATCTTTCTACTTGTAGGCCAGTGCTGGGGAGGTAGGAATTTCCTGCGGTATAGATCAGTAAGGCCCAGATCCTCAAAGGTATTTAGGCACCTAACCATAGATCTCAGTCTACTACCTTTGAGGATCTGAGCCTAATTGAGGAGCAAGAGAAAGCAGGGGAGGACGTGTGACTCGGAAGCATGTCTCTTGGGGAGGTGTGATTTATGCACCATCCCTTGCTCAAGGCTGTGCCTGAAGTCAAAATGTAGCCCTAAATGATTACTAATGGCGAGATTAGCGAATTACCTTGGTGCAAATCATTTACTAGGAAAGGGCATAGTTTTCAAGTCTTCCTTTTATTTTTCAAGTATAATGTAAGCTTTAATGTGGGACTGGAATAAAAGCAAACCAGGAAGCAGGCAAAGAAGGCAATTATGGGAACAATTTCAAATGGAGAAGGGGAAGTGTTTATTGAACTTCCTGTAGGGAGAAGTGGTCTGAGTGCTGTTCTATCTGCATAAGTGACTGGTGCTAGCAAGTGGAAGAGTAAATTAGAATTCTATCCATAAGGATTTGGCTTGCTTTTGTAACAGGCTGTGATGGCATATCGAAATGAAATGTAATTGACATTAACTTGTAAAACACGCCAGTCAGGGGAAGAGTAAAGGTAGAAGGAACCAAGCCGTGGCTTTGCCAGTAGCACAGAGTAAGGGGAAGCATGTAGCTCTGCTGCCAAAGAAACAGGCCTGAAACCAGACCCTGACTCAGAGGGTACATCTGCACTGTAAAGAAAAACCTGCAGCACCAAGTCTCGGAGCCTGGTCAATTGACTCGGACTGTGGGGCTAAAACTAGCAGTGTGGCCGTTTGGGCTTAGGCTGGAGCCTGGGCTTTCAGACCCTCCCCCCTTGCTGAGTTTCAGAGTCCGGGGTCCTGCCCTATGGGGAATGTCTACACAGGTGTTTTTACCCCCACACCTCCAGCCCTGCGAGCCCAAGTCAACTGACCTGGGCTCTGAGACTCACTGCTGTGGGTCTTTTATTGCAATGTGGACATCCCCAGAGTCACAGTCTCATTCTGGTTCCCCAGTGATCAGTGTTTGTCTTATCCTTGATGCAGGTGCTTCGTCCTCCAAGTTGGCTCCACTGAGCTTCCCAGAGCACTGCGGACAGTGGAGGCACAGCTCCACCCATGTGCACTGGATGCAGAGCAGTGCCCTGAAAAGATTGCTCTCTCTCTGCACTGTAACCCATGATCCAGGCAGCCCATGTACGAGAGGAAGGGATGAGCCTTATACCTTCGAAATCCCTAGTGCAGACAAGTAGGACAGGCCACCACTGGGCCCGAAATAAGGACGTGTTTAAAATACATGAAATGTGAATAGTACAGCTTCAAAATTCTGATCAAAACATTGCAAGAGCAGATTTTCACTCCCTTCAACAGCTCTTTTCACAAGGTTGCAGCAGCAGCAGCAGCCAAACCAAAACCAGAAACTAGGTCATGTCCAGTATTGGATCTGAACTGGAATGAAAATCATATGGGCATGCTCAGACCGAATGATGTATGTCTGAACTCCTCTGGAATTCAGAGAGGAGTCTGACTGGAGGAAGCACCGTCTAGTGGCTGGAGACCCAGTTCTGTTCCTGTCTCTACCTCTGACCTACTGTGAAACTTCAGGCAAGTCACTTCACCTCTTGGTGTCTCTGTTTCCACTCTCAACTATTGTCTGTTTAGGTTGTCAGTTCTTCAGGGCAGTCCTTCTCTCACTGTGTGCTTGTATAGTGCCTGGCACAATTGGGCCCATATTTAATGGGGCCTCTAGGTTCTCATTTAATACAAATAATAATAAGTCTTTGGGTTTGGCCCATCAACCTGGCCTCCCTTTGTGCCGTTGCAGTGTGTGCCCTTCAGTTGAACTGCAGGTGTGAATCAGAGTGCTAGAGCTTCTAACTCCCTGATTTGCACTCGTGGTCAGGTGTTTAGAAGTGCTTTGATCATGGTGTAATCCAGGGGTCTCCACCTTTTTATACACACAAGATCACTTTTTGAATTTAAGTGCAACCCAGCCCCCTTCCCCACGGCCCTGCCCCTCTCCCTCCCAGGGGCAGGTTATATGGGCTGGTGGTGCCTGAGCACCAGGAATATTCAAGGCTGGGGGCTGTGCTCCACCAACATTTGGAGCTGGGTTTCTCCCCTGGCCTTGCCTGGAGCAGGCCCTGCCCCCCCTCCGCGCCTCGGAGCTTCCCTGCCTGAAAGAAAACAGCCCGTGCCTCTCCCTTGCTTGTGCTGCCGGCTGCCTGATGCTGCTTCTGCCTAAGGGCTATAGAGAGCAGCGGCCGGCAGACTGCAGGAGCACCTCAGGAGGGGGAGGGGGAGAGAGGAGGGGGGAGGAGGCACACACGTGCTTGGGAGCCCTCTCTCCCGTCCCCTGGCACCCACCTGGAGGAGACGCCAAGGGGACTTCCGGCCAGGAGATGGACATCTGGAGTGGACCTCACTCACCTGAGCAGCTGCTGGGGCTCCGGTGAGGTTTGACCCTATGATCCACCCTGCCCCCCCACAGCCCCCACTCCTGCCCAATGCTGGGCAAGGGGCAGCCTCATCCCCCATCCCCAGTGAGGCTAGAGTGAGGGGCAGCAGGCTGCAGCAGGGGAGGAAGGAAGCCATGTGATGGCAGTCCCCTCCCCCCCCCAGCACCCACCAACCACAGGGGAGATGGGGGAGGGGGCTTCCTAGACCTGAGCAGCTGGGGCTTGGGTGAATTTTGTGACACCCTGCCCCCCACCCCCAGCCACCACCCTGCAGTCCCCACTCCTGCCCCATGCTGGGCAAGGGGCAGCCCCATCCTCAGTGAGGCTATGGTGAGGGGCAGCAGCAGGGGAGGCCACATGTGATGGCAACCCCTCCCCCCCCGGTACCCACCATAGGGGAGGCGAGTGGGCTTTCTGGACCTGAGAGAGGCCCTAGGAGCATGTGCAGTGACCATGGTGCACAGTGAGTGTGCTGTGGGGGGGGGGGGGAAGAGGAGAGGTCCCTCCCCTGGAGCTTGCTGCTGCCAGTGTGTGTGGGGGATCCTCTCTGGCCCTAGCCCTGGGGCAGCCTGTCTGCACCCCAAGTTCCTTATCCCCTGCCCCACCCCAGAGCCTGTGCCCCCAGCACCCCAACCCTGAGCACCCTCCTGCACTGTGAACCCCTCATCCCCAGCCCCACCCCAGACACCTCACCTGAGGGGAAAAATGCACAACTTAAATTTGGTGGTCAGTTTGGAGTATCATTGTGTTTAGCACAATACTTGATTATTTTACACCCTTTAAAGTATATAACTAGTCGTATACAGGTGTTACAAAGTGGGAATGTTCTTAATGTTTTCTCTGACTACTGTGTGGGTGCCTCAGTTTCCCCTATGCATTTCTCAGGGATCTAGATGGTGGGATAAGGGGGTGTGATTGTTGTAGAGCCCAGAGGGCCAGTGTGATGCCGTCTGCACAGAGAATGGCCGAAACCCTGTCTCCTGGTAACTGATGGCCTGGGCCGCTCTCCTGCAAGGTGCAACTGATGGTGTTGGAGAACAAAGAGATCGGGTGGCCTCCTAATGCCTGGAAAAGAGACAAAGGCCAGAGGAGAGAGTGTCAGTGCCTGTGCGGACTTCCAGGAAGCGCATGGTGTGGAAGGGGATGCTGGGATGCTTTGGAACTACTCCATGCAAAGCCAGTCAGGACTCTGGGGGAGCCTCCTCTCTCTGAGCAGACTGTCTCCAGGGCAAGAAGCTTACACCTTCCTGGGTCTGACCTCAGAGCATTCAGCCCTTCCACACCGTGCGCTTTCTGCAGCGAGTCTGCCCAGGCAGGTCCTGGGGCAGCCAGAGGTCCCTGCACCCCAACTCCGCAGTCAGACGTGACTCTCAGCCAGCCGGTAAAACAGAAGGTTTATTAGACGACAGGATCACAGTCTAAAACAGAGCTTGTAGGTACAGAAAACAGGACCCCTCAGTCAGGTCCATCTTGGAGGGTGGGGAGCCCAGACCCAAGTTCTGGGCCTCTCCCCATTTCCCCAGCCAGCTCCAAACTGACACTCTGGTCTTTGTGTCTCTTCCGGACAAGGAGGCCACCTGATCTTTGTCCCCAACACCCTCAGTTGGCACCTTGCAGGGGAAACTGAGACACCCACACAGTATTCAGAGAAAACATTAAGAACATTCCCACTTTGTCACAACAGGTGCAACAAAATATAATACTGTATATAGAAGCAGTGGGAGAAGGTTCAGGGTGCAGGAGGGGGGATGGGGTGCTGGCTCCGGGAGGGGGTCAGGGCTGGGGCACGGGGTTGAGGTGTGGGAGAAGGTTCAGGGTGCAGGAGGGGGGATGGGGTGCTGGCTCCGGGAGGGGGCTCAGGGCTGGGGGTTGGGGTGCAGGAAGGGGGATGGGGTGCTGGCTCCGGGAGGGGGTCAGGGCTGAGGGTTGGGGTGCAGGAGGGGGTACCAGATGCTAGCTCTGGGAGAGGGCTCAGGGCTGGGGCAGGGGCTTGGGGTTCCGGAGGGTTTGGGGGTGCAGGCGGGGGTACGGGGTGCTGGCTCCAGGAAGGGGCTCAGGGCTGGGGGTTGGGGTACAGGAGGGGATTTGGGGTCCCGCTAGGCGGCACTTACCTCAGGCATCTCCCGAGCAATGGCACAGCAGGGCTAAGGCAGGCTCTCTGGGGGCGGTGCTTGCAGGTAGGAGCAGCGCATGGAGACCCCTGCACCCCCTTCCCCCGGGGCCTCAGGGGCATGCTGGCCGCTTCCAGGAGTGGTGTGGGGCCAGGGCAGGCAAGGAGCCTGCCTTACCCCACTGTGCCGCTGAACTTTTAGCGGCTGGAAATGGCAATCGACTGTCAGAGGCTCCAGGATCAATTAGTTGATCGCGATCCACTGGTTGGTGACCACTGGTGTAATCCCTGAGATTTATGAAATATTTTTGCTGCAAGTGATAATTCTGATAAAATCCATGAAATGCTACTCATTTACCATAGACCTGTGATTGCAAAGCAGTGCCACACAGTCTATGCTGGGGCATCTTGGATAGCTATGGGGCCAAATTTTGTTCTCAGCTAGATAGGTGCAACTTTCCAGAGTTGCAGCTGTGGAACTGAAAGCAGAGTTTGGTCCAAGGAGTTCACAGGAATAATTATGCTGCCCTGTGAGACTTTCAGCAGCAAACACACTGAAACCACTACTTCAGTGCATTCTGACCATTTTTGTTAAAATGGCAGTGCAGTGAGTTGGAGTGGCCTCCCTCTGAAGCTGACAAGAAGGAACCACTCCCTGCCCGCTGGGGAGCGGGGCCAGGCCAGCCCTGCCTCTCATGCTGGAAGTGGAGGGCTGGAACAGGAAGTATAAGAGGCAGGGCCCTCAGCTCAGTTGGGCCAGAGCCAGGGAAGGAGTCGGACACCTCTGCCTTGCTGCTGAGCCCTGGGCCAGGGACCGAGCTGTGCCAATCCCTGACTCTGGAGGAGGCTCCTAAGGGAGGGAATCTGCTGAGGCTGCCATCAACTGAATACCCCGAGGAGCCGCTGGGACTGCCGCTGGACGACTACCCCGAGGAGCCGCTGGGACTGCCGCTGGACGACTACCCCGAGGAGCCGCTGGGACTGCCGCTGGACGACTACCCCGAGGAGCCGCTGGGACTGCCGCTGGACGACTACCCCGAGGAGCCGCTGGGACTGCCGCTGGACGACTATCCCGAGGAGCCGCTGGGACTGCCGCTGGACGACTACCCCGAGGAGCCGGTGGGACTGCCGCTGGACGACTACCCCGAGGAGCCACTGGGACTGTCGGATGCCGAGTACCCTGAGGAGATTGAGGACCCATGAGCAACAGAGCCCTACAAACAGGTAGGGGTAGAAAGTAGCCCTGGGAAACCAGACATTAGTCAGGTTGTGCTGCTGAAACCAGAGTCAGTGTGTTGCAGTCAGATCCCCGCTGTTTCATGATGGGACACTCGTCACTGTTAGCGTCCTGGGCTGGGGCCCAGTGGAGTAGGGTTGGTTCAGATCCCCCTGCTGCCAGCCTCACCTTAGGCCGGATGGCCTGCGTTTGTTTGCTGACTGCTCCAGCCAGAAAGCTGGGCTATACACTGCTCCTGCCCTGCCCAACCTGGGGGCTTGAGCCCGATTGTGTTTGCTGTCTACCCCAGTCAGGAAGCTGGGCTAAAGACTGCCGATTGCCCTGCCCTGCCCCAAGGGCCCTAGACTCTTTGCTGTCACTTAGCCAATTGACAGGGGATTAGCATGGTATCAGCAACTAAGTGGTGCAACGAGGCGGACAGGGAGGAACCACTCTAAGGCCTGGTCTACACTAGGAGTTTATGTCGAATTTAGCAGCGTTAATTCGACTTAACCGTGCACCCGTCCACACCAGGAAGCTAATTAGTTCGACCTAGAGGGCTCTTTAGTTCGAATTCTGTACTCCTCCCCGACGAGGGGAGTAGCGCTAAATTCGACATGGCTATGTCGAATTAGGCTATGTGTGGACGGAAATCGACCTTAGTAGCTCCGGGAGCTATCCCACAGTGCACCACTCTGTTGACGCTCTGGACAGCAGTCCGAGCTTGGATGTTCTGACCAGCCACACAGGAAATGCCCAGGGAAAATTTGACACGCTCCGGCGCCTTGTGGATGTTCTGCAGGACCGCAGGCAGGAGGACAGAGCCCCCCTGCAGTGTATCTGCAACCGCCCTCTCCTGCCACAAAGTCCCAAACCCCCCTCACCCAAAGTAACAAGAAGGAGAGGCGACAGGGGCCGTGAAAACTGTCACTGCACCCCTGCAGAGTGCACAAATACAAGAAGGCTCTCATTCCCTAAATGTTGAGAAGTCCTTCCCTTCCTGGCTCACCGAAGCCCCAATCCCAGTTTCATCCCCTAACTGTGTACTTGATTATTAAAAGTAGTTTGCTGTTAATTACTATTTCCGTCAAGTTTTTCTACAGAAGACTGTCTGTGAAGGGGAGGAGGAAGGGGGTTGTTAATTGCATAGGACAGTCACCTTTACCAGGGTACAGACACGGGGGCAGGATCAACAGCAGGTCACACACACAGTGCAGTCAGTAGGCACCCTGGTCGGTCTGGGAGGTGTTTTCCATGTTCTGTGTGGGTGGGGGGTACGTGACTTTGTGGCATGGGAGGGCGGTTACAGAACTTATGCAGCGGTCCTTGTCCCAGACCACAGAGCCATGCAGCAGGGGAATCTGTAACCGTCCTCCCCCGCCACAAGGTCACGTAGCCCCCGCACACAGAGTCCCGAAAAGGAGGGATGGCAGGCTCCGTTGAAACAATCAGTCCGGCACTGCAGACCGCTCTAGGAGCAGGAGCCTGTCATTCCTCGAGTGTAGAAGCGGTGTTAACATCACTGCACACCCTACCCACCACAGTCTGCATCCCTGTTTCAACCCTTTAACACGAATTCATTAATAAAGAAAACGTTAATTAACAATGTTCCATTAACTTTATTTTTAAACATGTGTTGGAAGGGGGGAAACGTGGTGAACGGGGTATGTAACCACAGAAGAAAGTCAACAGTAACTGAAGCAGGGGCAGGTTCAGCTTCTCTGTAAAGAAACTGAACAGTCACAGGTTACCCTGCTCCCTGAGGAACCTAGCTTTCAAAGCCTCCCGGATGCACAGCGCTTCCCGCTGGGCTCTTCTAATTGCACGGCTGTCTGGCTGAGCGTAATCAGCAGCCAGGCGATTTGCCTCAACCTCCCATCCCGCCATAAAGGTCTCCCCCTTGCTCTCACAGAGATTGTGGAGCACACAGCAAGCTGCAATAACAATGGGGATATTGGTTTCGCTGAGATCCGAGCGAGTCAGTAAGCTCCTCCATCTCCCTTGAGACGTCCGAAAGCACGTTGAATGATGACAGTTACCCAAGACCACCCTCGACACATTTTTCCCCCCAGCATGCATTGTGGGGAAATCCCAGAATTCAAATGGGCAGCGGGGACTGCGGGAACTGTGGGATAGCTTCCCACAGTGCACCGCTTCCAATGTCGACGCTTGCCCCGTTAGTGTGGACTCACAAAGTCGAATTAGTGTCCTTAGTGTGGACACACAAATTCGACTTTCTGAGGTCAATTCCACAAATTTGAATTAAGTTAAATCGAACTAATCTGGTAGTGTAGACATACCCTAAGCCACTATAAGCAGATTGCCAAAAAATAGCAAATATGGGATGAGAGGAGAAACAGGCCCTGCAACTTAACTGCTGTAGCACTGCAGTGTTTTGGGCTGCCACTGTGGAATGGTGTAGTATTTTTTCAAGGCAAGGATGCTGTCACGGAGTGTGGGGGAGACAAGGCCCTGCACCCCCGGCTTCCTGCGATTCACCAAGACTCTCAGCCAGCCAGTAAAACAAAAGGTTTATTTAGGCGACAGGAACACAGTCTAAAACAGAGCTTGTAGGTACAGACAACAGGACCCCCTCAGTCAGGTCCATCTTAGGAGGCCAGGGAGGCCAGAGCCCCGTTGGGAGGCCAGAGCCTCATCTGGGCTCCCCTCCCTTTTCCCAGCCAGCTCCAAACTGAAACTCCCTCCAGCCGTCTCACTCAGCTTCCCCCCGGCTCCTCCCCGCCTTTGTCCAGTTTCCTGGGCACAGGGTGTTACCTGGCCTCCAACCCCCATCCTGGGTTCTCATGTTACGTGCTCAGGTATCCTCCCTCAAGGAAAGTCTCCCATCCCCAATGCAGCCAGTCCCAGCAAAACTCCCCTGCAACCTTCTCAGGTCAATACTCCCCACTCAGTATTCAAAGAACACATTAAGAACATTCCCACTTCGTCAGAGATGCATATGGTGATGTCAACAGATTTTGAACCAGGCCTTATCAGAATAACCCTCCATGTGGAATATGATTATGGTCATACAGAATTTGGTGGGCCATTTCAGTCATTCCTCTTCTACCATCTCCAAACTGCACAGCATGCACAGAGATTGAAGATTCATAGAATCTCAGGGTTGGAAGGGACCTCAGGAGGTCATCTAGTCCAACCCCCTGCTCAAAGATTGGCTACTCTCGTGCTGAATCAAAATGTCATGAACAGAGTTCATTTCATTTACAACTTGCCTAGACACCTGCTGGAATATAAACAGACTCTCGCTGTCTCTTGGTCTGAAAATCTTAGAATCAACTTTTTTACTTAGTCCCAGTGGAAGCTCAAAGAAACTGTGGTTACAGCTTGACTCATTCAAACCATCGTCAATTTGACATGCTCAACTGTTCAATCACTGATCTACTGAGGGCATCGGAGCCATTAGCCAGAGGCGTCAGTGACCATTTCAGATGAGTTCAACCATGATGAGTCAGAGAAAAGAAGCGTTGCGGGGGGACGCTTGCTCTAAGTAGAATCAGTTTACCATCAGTGATGTGCGAACCCCCTTTAATGCAATAACTCCCACCGAGAAAACAACTAAAGGAAACATGCACAACTTAATCAAAACTGGAGGAAGGAAAATGTAACTGAGGAAGGAGACATCAAGAAAGGAAACCTGCATGTTTAGGGTAAGTGTATGAAGCTGCTGGAACCTTCAGGTTGTTCTAAGCCACAACCCACAGCAGAACACTTCAGCAGTGGGGTAGGGAGTGTGCCAGTAGGAGCATCATGAAGTATTGTGATCACGGCTCCCTTAAGGGTAGGAGGCATACAGCTATTGTGCCATCCTTTGAAAGGGTGTCAAGTTCAATCCCCCAGCCTGCACTTGGAGTCAGATCTGCTGGTAACTGGACAAGGGACTGCGCTGACTCCATGGATGCTCCAGCCCTGGGCCCAGCAGAATACTTAAGAATGTGCTTAACTTTAAGCATGTGAGTAATACCTTGAGTTCAATGAGATTACTCATGTGCTTAATTGTAATTTCAACCAATAAACTGTGTCATTTGTTATTCATGTACAAATTATTATCCTGACAAATAGCTGTACTCTGGCGCATTAATACTGAAAGTAAAATTGCAAAAGACAGAGTTTATAAGGAACAACATGGGGAACAGATATTTGATAATGGCTCTTCAATCTAGCAGACAAACAATCCAATGGCTGGAAGTTGAAACTAGACAGATTCAGACTGGGAATAAGGTGTAAATGTCTAACTGTAAGAGTAATTAACCATTGGAACAATTTACAAAGGCTCATGGTGGATTCTCCAACGTTGGCAATTTTTAAATCGAGATTGGATGATTTTCTAAAAGATCTGCTCTGGGAATTTATTGGGGAAGTCCTACACCTGTATTATACAGGTCAGACTAGATGATCACAATGGTCACATGTGGCCTTGGACTCCATGAAAGGAAGATAATCTTAGCACCAGTGAGAACCGGGCAGATTTTGCCAGAAACTCAGCTCTGACTTGCAGAATTCCTGCTCTTCAGTTCCCGTTTTGCACTCAGTAGAGAGGGACGATTGTGCAAAATAGTAGGGTGGTATAGCAAGGTGAAGAAATGCTCTTTAAGCATTAGGTTGTGCTCATGTGTGAACTAAGACTCCCAGGGCTGAAATGCTAGTCTGTCAATTCAGTGCATTGCGCAGCCCTTCTTAACCACTGCAGTTTTTAACTGATGGGATCTGACATTAGCATTTTAAGTGCCTACGTGGTTTAGGAGCCTAAGTCTCATTGAACGCTAATGGCCCAAAGCCTTAAAGGTATTTAAGCACCTAGCTCTCATTGAATAGGAGTAAGACACCAAATGCCTTTGAAAATCTGGGCCTTAAGCACTACTGAAACTGTTACTCACCAGGTGTTAGTACTGCAATCAAATTATAGACTACAACAACAGTTCTCAAACTGGGGTCGTGACTCCTCAGGGGGCTGCAAGATGGTTACATGGGGGTCATGAGCTGTCAGCTCCTGAGTCTCCATTATATTAAATTAAGCCTGCCTGTTTTTAATTTATAAGGGAGGCCACACTCAGAGGCTGGCTGTGTGAAAGGGGGCAAGCCCCCCAAAACCATGCATGAGGAAAGCACGAATGCTTTAATCGTGAATTGACTGTGAAAGTGAATGATAATTACTGAATTAGGAAGTGGGTAACGGGGACAGAGACACTTTCAAACCTTTACTGTATAACGGCTGTAAAACCACTGTTTAAATTTCTCAAATTACATATTGCCGCACATTTTCTATATAGCTGTTAGGAAGAACACAAACCACTATTGATTTAGGGCCTTATCTTCCAAGGTGCTGTACTGCTGTACTGATCTGCAAAGGATGCTAACCTGTAGCCACAAGAAATTCCAGCTGGGATGGTGGGATTAGTTATATTATATTAGGCCATAGTCCTGCCAATACTTATGCACAGATTTAACTTTAAGTGCGTGAATCGTTATGGAACTGCTCAGATGCTTAAGGTTAAACCCACGAACAATGATTAGACAACACTAGAAAGTTATGTTGACCCATCTATGTTGCTCAGGAGTGTGAAAATCCACTCCCCTGAGAGATGTAGTTAAGCAGACCTAAGTCCCAGTGTGGATAGCATAGAGGTCAATGGAAGAACTCTACCGGTGGCCAAGCTACCACCTGTTGGAGAGATGGATTTAGTATAGTGACAGAAGAACCCCTTCCATTGTTGTAGTGTCTTCACTACGGTGCTGTAGCTGCAGCACTGCACCTGTGCTGCTGTAGCATTTCTAGTATAGACACAGTTCAAGTCTTTGCAGGATTCGTGCCTCAGACTGTAAATTAGAGACAAAGACCATGTCTCTCTAGGAGTTTGTACACACCTAGCACAGTGGGGACCTGATCCTGACAGGGGCCTGTAGGTACTACTGCAATGTAACTAAGAAATGTTACTACTATTACTACTGCTGTCATGGTTTGGGGGTAGAGGAGGCAGAGTTATTTGTAGACAGCTAGGTAAAAAAATTCCATTGTTCATGGTTACATTGCCCGAGAGACATAAAATTGGGAAATGCAGAAAATTATATCCAAGTTGAAAATATGAAGCAGTTTGTGCCCAAATCATATTGTTTTTCACTCTCCAAGTAGGAGAGTTCCAGTCTGAAGGCCCTCCATTTGCATAGAAATAAACAACCTCATAAATCGGTAAGAATTCTTAATCTAATCTTTTCCATAGTGATTCTTGCAATTGCAAGGAGGAACTATTAACTGAAAGAGTAATTGGGATTTGTTGGAACCAGTGAACCGAACACTTTTGTTTTGTTTAGTTTTACAGCAAATGAATATTTTTTATGAAAAAAAAGTTTTCCATGTATCTCAAATCATATTTTCCCCATGCTTTTATTTGCAAATCTCATTATGGCAAGTGCTAAAATACAGCATGTACAACTTTAAAAGTGTGTGTGTTTGTACTTAGGTGTATAAATCAAAGCCTCAAACCTTTGCGCTTTTAAAAGCCCCTTCAAAAATTGTTTGCGGTTCCATTATATGTGGGGAAAATGTAGAACTAGAAAAAATACAGGCCTTGATTTTGATCTCACATCAGTTTTAATCTCCATTGAAATCAATGGAGCTACACTGGTATAAACTGATGTGAGTGAAGTCGGAATCATGGGCATAAAAATCTTTGTTGTTTTATGCTCAGTTTTCCAGAATGCTTTAATCACTACCTTTGCACACCAAAATATCCTACAGTCACACTTTTAAGTGCTACTTTTTGTTTCAGGATGGTACAGGGGGAAAATAAACTGTATTTTTCTGAATGATCTAAGATCTGGAGAAAAGAGTCGGAGGACTTTAAACACCAATTTTCATGCTGACAATTTGTGTAACTTGGACTCCTTCCAAAAAGGGAGCAGGATGCATTTTTGTTTATATTTCTTTCTAAATGGAAGAAAACTGCCAAAATACATAAGGAGGAAGGATTAGAGCCAGTTATTTTTTTCTTACTTCTTCAGCAGGAATGTTGCTAGCAAAGTTTCATGCTAGATTCCTATAGAATTTCACTTTCAAACCCCGGCTTCTGGATTTCTATCCTCATTGGCAAAACTATTTCTAAAACAGAGACTCCTATCTAGGAAGTAACTCAATGCACAATTCGTGCACTGGCACATTGGTGACTACCTTTGGAAATGCTGTTCAGCATAGTAGGCTCTGCTGTCTTTATCTAGGTTAAGATGACTTGTCAGTAGTGCATGCTTCAAAAGCAAAACTGCAGAGTACCATGGGTAATGTGAAGTGAATTCGCACAAAAGCAGTGAGACTTACCCTTGGTATCAATGGCTACCAGCACAAAATCACCACAGTTGCTTGCCAAGTCTGAACAATGGCCAAACACATATTTCTGTCTTCTTCGAGCCTGTGATGATGTTGCAGCTGTTATCCTATAAAGAGACAGAGCTAATCTAGCGTGTAGCAATCATTCTGCCTGTCTTGTATCTCTGCTTTTATCTATCAAGAAGCAGTGTTGGTAGGGGAAATAAACGAATATTATAGAAGAAACTATACTTTCTCAAAGCCTGCCTGTTGCCCACACAAAGAGAAACAAAGTAGGTGAACACCAGACACAGATCCATTAATTAAATTGAAGCAACAAGTCTTTTGCAAACTTTTTAAAATATTGCTCTGAGCAGTAATTGCACCACTTGTATAGTTTCCATATACTGATGAGACAGTTGTGTTATGAGAATTTATGCAGGGTTCACAATAAAACGATATAGAGTAAGTGTAATCCTTCTGCCAGGCGCAGCCGGCAGCAACCAGGGCTGGGTTCAATATTTAGGGGTTCCTTTCCATTGATACAACACAGAACCGGCTCGAGCCCCCATCCAGTAACCTGAGAAAATTACATACCACCCCTGGGCGCCGCTGAGAGGCAACACTTCCTCTCTTGCAAGCACAGAATCTGAGTGTAGAAAAGAAACTTTTAATGAAAGAAGAAACTCAGCATTAAG
The DNA here is from genome assembly GCF_020497125.1 of Mauremys mutica. Taxonomy (NCBI): domain Eukaryota; kingdom Metazoa; phylum Chordata; order Testudines; family Geoemydidae; genus Mauremys; species Mauremys mutica. Next base: position 129,406,969 of record NC_059077.1, read on the forward strand.
TTGGGAAAACACCACAAACAGGGCTCATAAACATAAACCATGAGCAAAAGACCCACTCCCAAGTAAGGTGGGCAGTGTCCTTTTTCCCTCAGGTTCTTAAGTCCAGCAACCCAAAAGTCCCTTTCCCATGCCTGGCCCTTCTCTGCACCCCACTCTCAGGCGCTGTCCTTGGTCAATGCAGACCAAGTTCAGAGGTGCATCTGCAGAGTTCACCTCCCCTCAGGTGGGGTAAAGAGGCATCTTACTTGCGCCACTGCTCGGGCACTTGCTTGCTGCCCCTCTCTGCTGGCCGCTCACGCCAACTGCCGGCTCACTGCTCTCGCTGCGCCTCTCCACCAGCCGCCCTGCTGGCCACTCATTCATCAGCTGACTGTGAGTCACCTTCTGCTGTCACTGCCTCTCTGCTGTGATCTCTGCACATCAGTCTCTTAGTCATTTTCAGCTCTTTGCAGGCTGGACAGAAACACCACCCCATCTTAAGTGATTGCAGCGCTCAGTGACTGTTAACTCTTAGCAGGCTGGGCAGAAACACAGTCCTACCACAAACTGATTTCAGCTCTGATTGGGCATTTAACATACAGTAGAATTATAGAATAGCAGGGTTGGAAGGGACCTCAGGAGGTATCTAGTCCAACCCCCTGCTCAAAGCAGGACCAAACCCAACTAAATCATCCCAGCCAGGGCTTTGTCAAGCCTGACCTTAAAAACCTCTAAGGAAGGAGATTCCACCACCTCCCTAGGGAACCCATTCCAGTGCTTCACCACCCTCCCAGTGAAATAGTGTTTCCTAATATCCAACCTAGACCTCTCCCATGTTAAAGAGGCTCCTAATAAAATCTGTTTAGCACTACTTTTTGAACAGCAGGAAAAACAAATTAAACCACTATAATAAGAAGCCTTGCAGGTGGCTAGCTTTCTGCCTGAGAATACTTATCCCCACCCTTTTCACTGTCACAAGTGGCTGACATTTGAGCATTTGACTTAACGAGTCTCTTTCTATTGAGGGTGACAGGTTACTCACAGTCATTTGGAACAGGTTAAGCACAGTCCTGCTTTCCTGTATTCCTGCAATAATTACAACACTGGTAACCATATTTCACTACCCCTGCATTCAGTACTAAGGTGATTTGTACCCAACACCAGCCAAAGTTGATCAATTTTTGCTGAATATGTAAGTGGAGCAGAAGCAAACTGTATTTACATAAACACACCCAAGTCTCTCCCAGCTAGCTATCTGGGAAGCATTCATTCAGACCCTGCTTACATGAGAAAAGGGTAAGGCATTAGATAGGGACTTAGAAGTTCAATTCCTAGCTCTGATAACATGCTTCCCGTGTGATTCTGTAAGTCGCTTGACCTCTCTGTGCCTCAGTTTTCCATGAATAAAATAGGGATAATAATAATGTTTATCTATCTCATAATGGTGGTGTGAGATTAAATCCATTAATGTTTGTGAGAATCTCAAATGCTGTGGTGAAAAAAATCCAGGAAAAGCCCATACAGAAAAATAGTAGCATGTTTTGTGGATTCTGGCAAATGGCATACTTTTGCCAGACTTTTCAGTTGGTTTCATTACACTGGATGGAAGAAAGGAAAGCAGGGCATTGTTTGAATCAGGTATATGAACTCTTTAATTTATCTTTGACCCATGCTTTTCTGTAATTATGAAAAAAATGTAATTTTCTCTAATCATTACTATAGCACGTGTTATAATTTAAGTTTATTTATAATGCCCAGAGTTTTACATTCTTCTTATTGCTCAGAATTGAACCTAAAATGGAACTACACTAATGTTGTTATTATCAGTAATACCATAGCCCATAAAGGCCCCGACAGAGATGAAGGCCATGTACAAACAGAGTGAGAGACAGTCTCTGGGCTGATTGAAAGAGATGAGACAGTCAAAGTTTTGGAGGGGAAACTGAGGCACAGAGAGGTAAAGTGACTTGCTCAAGGTCACACACCAGGTCAGTGGCAGAATGGGGATCAGAATCTAAGTCTTCTGATTCCCAGTGCAATGCCCTTCCCACTGGACTGATGAAAGTCTCCAGTGCCAATGAGAATAATAATGAAAGAAGACTAGGAACAGAAATTGACTCCAAGTTGAAATGTATGCAAAAAATATTTATAATGCAAATCGTGATTGCTATGCAGATGTGGACTTGGGACCACCTTTTTAAATGTAAGTGGAACAAACGGCTGCATAAAAAATCAGTGCATACCTCTGGAATCCACAAAGCAGCATCTTTACGGATATAACTGGTCATTTCACCTCTGCCTGTTTGCATCTGCATTTAAATTATTTGCATGCACATAAAGGCGTTTGTGGATGCCGTGAAAACGCATGGATTTTTACGAGTTCACCCATTGCACTACGTTTGATAATTTACCTTTCTCCTCCTTTAAGGTAAGTTTGAGTTAGTATTTGTTTGTATCTATGTCAGAGGGCTGCTGGCCCCTTTAAGGGGAGCATGGGCCCAGGGTACCATGAGCTAATCTAAAGGGAACAAGCCTGTCTAGGCAATTAATTGAATAATGAACAATGAGCCTGATAAAAGGCTTTCAGGGCTTAGGTGCAGGGATGTGCTCAGAGAGAAAGGCTCTCTTAAGAGAGAGGAACTCCCAGAGGGCACTGGCCCCGAGGTGGAGGGCTATGCTACCCCTAAGCCATGGGTTGAGACCTTAGTTCAGGTTTATTTTTGATTTTGTAAAGTAGGACCCCAGCAGGAGGATTTTGTATCGCAAATTTGGACTTGGTGGAATTTTTAAGGGGCCCTGAGAGGGGAAAGTGAGTCAGGGAGTGCCTGCAGTGCCACACTAGCTCAGCAGGGGGTGATACAAGGCAGACATGTCCCACAACTATCCACTCATTTTTAAAGTACGTATTTTGACTGTGTTTTATCCCTTACCCTACATACATTGCTTATCCTCTTACAGTCTTATTCTGCCCTGAGTAGTACCTGACTCTACAAATAGTCCCATTGAGTTCAAGGGGTAACTTGTGAATGAAAAGGTTACAGCCTGAAAATGGACCACTAAGATGCACTTCACTGACTTTGCAGGATCTCACCTAACTTACTATTCAACATAAGTACAGGTGGCAGAATCTGGCCTTTAGATTGTGAGCTCTTCAGGGCAAGGTGTGTGTGTGTGTGTCTGTGTGTGTGTGTGTGTGTGTGTGTGTGTGTGTGTGTGTGTGTGTGTGTGTGTGTGTGTGTGCAGCACCTCGTGTTGTGGGTGTTAGCACAATACAAATGAATAACAATCATGCCTTCTTTCCTTCTTTTAAAACACATTGTTTTGAACTTAGTAGCTCATAATTATTCAGCCTTCTGATCTGATAAGTCATAGCACCAGTATCCAGGAGTGCTGGAGGGGCTATTTCACATGCACATTGTGACTTGACAGAGCGCACCACTGCCTCTGGAGCTGTAACAGTCCGTCACGTCATTGCTGATGCTGTACATGCACACTGAGTCAGAGTATTCAAAAGTCTCATGCAAAATTTCAGTTCAAGAGCCAAAAACCACTTTTGGGTTTTAATATCTCCAAATTGTCAATTAGGTCTTTTCTGTCGTTAACAACTATAGATTAATACCAAACAAATCTGGGTTTTAGAGATTTTTTGTTGTTGTTGGTAATTTACAAATACACACTAGACAAACATTTTCAGCCTTGGGGCCCTGATTCAGGAACACACATACCCACCATACTTAACTTCAAGTATTTGCTTAAATCTTATTGGAGATTATCCTAAATAGGGATGCTTTCCTTACTTGGGGCCTGAGAGATGAGAACTGGTTCAACTACCCTAGTTCTGTACCTTTTTTCATAATATGTTTCTCCCTTGGGTATTAGCTGAGCAAATTGAAGTGCTTTTTTCCTTTGAAGTTTTTTCCTGTGTTTGTATCTAGGGTCTCAGGATAGGAGCTATGCTGACACATCCCAGATTCCTGGATTTGGGTTCAAATCCCTGTCTTTTTTTATGTTGACCCATTGGGGGCGATCTGCTGATGGTGGGATGTTCTAGCAAAAGGAACTGGAATGGAGCCTGCAGAATGATCTGCCAGAGTCTGAATGCTGGTTCTCTAATGAGCTGAGCAGCAGGAACAAAGAGCTAGTCAGATAGTTTTGAGAACTGAGTGGTTCACATGGGGCATGGACCTGAACCAGAGCCCTGGATGTGAATGAATGCCCTGGACTTTGCACCAGTGTAAGTAATGTACCAGGGATGAGAGAAATATTAAAATGAATGCAGGCAAGCTGGAGACCCCAGAATCCGAAACAGTCAAATAGAGGAACGTACGGAGTCCTTCCAATGTAAATTACAATTAGTGGCTAAGAGCTCCAAACCATAGGAGCTTTGGCCCTCCTCCTTCATGGGGGAGGAAGCTGGGAATGTTAGTAGAATTGGCTGCAAGTCTCACCTCTGCCTGACCTTTCCAGCCGTTTCACAGCCCCTAATAATAGAGGGGGAGACAGAGCCAAACTCTGCTCACAAACTCAGCATGCTGCTCTGCAAGGAGGAGACAGTGTGTGTGTAACAAACCCACAGTTCCCTGGGCAGGAGAGCATTAGCAGATTAATTAGATCAGGACTCCTGCAGGTGAACCTGCTCTGAAACCTATTATATATATGTTACAGTAGCAGCTAAAAACCTCAACTGAGATCCATGCCCCATCATACTAGGTACTATGTAAACACATAGCAAGAGATGGTCCCGGCCCCAAGGAGTTTACAGTCTAAACAGAAAAGTCAGACAAAGGCTGGATTGTTTAGTTTCCAAAGCGTGTCAAGAATTTGCCTTGTTAAGTACAGTGCCGCCCAAAAATCATTTATTTTCCCTACCCACTGTATGGCTTGAACTTCTTTTTTGCTTGATAGCTAATGCATGACTCTGCCCCAATAATATTGCTTCCTCTCAAAATTTAACTTGTTCAGAAATTGGCACTTTTGGTGATTTCAAGCTGCATTTAGTCTCCGTCAAGGGATCAAAGTTGCTATTCTTAACAAAGTTAACATTCATATGTAACACTAACTACCGTTCCCCCCCTCCCCTCTGTTTTCTATAATTGTATTTGATACACTTCAGGTGTGATCCTAACTGGACGAAAGCCAAAAGCATTAATAGCAAAATCAACTTGAAATGTTAAAGCTTTAAGAAGCGTATTTTATTTATTTATTTAAGACATGTATCAAGTATTCGTATTAAGAAGTCGTCTTCTCATCAGTGAAGAAGACAGAAGACAACTCTGTGATGTGGCAAGGCACCTCCTCCATGGCAGGCTCAGCGCTTCCCCCTCTGGCAGTGGGGGCCCAGAGTAAATCAGCCCCACTCTGGACGGTGTTTATTCTCTCACTCAGGGTTTATTTTCCAGGTGGGCCTCGGGACAGGACCAAGGAGTGCGCCTCCAAACAAAAAAGGAAACCAGTTCTCAACACAAAACAAAGGGGAATACCTCTTCCTACCACCCACTCGGAAGGGTTGTGGCTTTGTTATTGGCTTCAAGGTCCCAGCCCTTCCCCTAAACAGACAGTCAGGTAGATAGGTAGGTAGCTTCCCCTGTAGGGAAGAGATCAGCCCTCCACCCTAGAGCAACCTTTCTCCCTACTGCCCCCAGTCCTGCAGCAGCTTGCCTCACTTCCTCCTCTCGCACCAGAGGAGGGGTTTTTAAAGTCTCTGGTAGCCCTTAATTGGACTCAGGAATCCCTTTTCATCTTCTAGGGAAAAGGGCTAATATCATTCTAGAACTAATCCACCTGCCTTTCACAACTCTCTTCTACCTGCCCAGCCTGCGAGTCCATCACAGGGAATATAACTAACTCACGCTGAGAGAAAGGAATTTTATTCATATTTGACATGGTATTTGGTGGCTAGCAGAGCGATAATTTACACTGTAAGACACTGCTTGCATTTTAGCACTAGAATGGAAGGTCTAAGTGAATTGAAATTAAATATTCTGGGCATAACGGATACAATTTTAGAGACTGTAATCTCACAATTAAATAGTTGGATCAAAGACTCTAGTACACACCCTCTGGCCAGACTCCCAGGAGTAGTCGGGAAATCTCACAATAACGATCAAGGGTTATTGTCACCCTTCCCAGTGACTTGTAAGCTTCACAGAGTGGTGAGAACCCAGCTCACTCGCGGGTGCTCGGTGGAGCCTTCTGACCCTGACTTGGGTGATCAGTTCTAGTTTTCTAAACCTGATTTTGATAATCAAATGTAAGTTAGATTTAATATTATAACTTTTGTTTGTTTGGCTCCCCTATGGTTATTACCTGGCAGTAAATAACTTCCATGCTTAAGCTGGTTGCTTTCAGGGGCGGCTCTAGGAATTGCGCCGCCCCAAGCATGGCGGCACGCCGCGGGGGGCGCTCTGGCGGTCGCCGGTCCCGTGGCTCTGGTAGATCTCCTGCAGACACGCCTGCGGATGCTCCACCGAAGCCGCGGGACCAACGGACCCTCTGCAGGCATGCCTGCGGGAGGTCCACCGGAGCCGCCTGCCGCCCTCCCGCAGCGCGCCGCCCCAAGTGCGCCCTTGGCGCGCTGGGGTCTGGAGCCGGCCCTGGTTGCTTTTCTCTCTCTCTCTTCCTCATGGGTGTTTTTTGGCTCCCTCATTTGCCCTGTAGCAACGCTCCTTGTACCTATGCTAATGATCCCTGCAGTGCCCAAAAATCCTGTGGAGTTTGCTCATCAGGTGAGTAAAAGTGGGGATAGGGACATGCTGAACCTGGGGCATATGAGGGTGGCAGATTGAAAGTGCCGCTCAACCCAGCCTGCTCAGGCATACTCTATTCTAGTGTGGTACCCATGGCATATGCATAGGCGGCAGGTTTGTATAATTTTTGGTGGTGCCCAAAATGGTTGTGCCCACCGCCCCCACTCTCGTCCTGTAAGCCGATATAAAATGAAGCTACAACACGTCGGCACCACAAGATGACAAGGGTCAATTAAAAGTGTAAAGTCAGAAGCAGCACTTGCCTGCTTCTATATACAGTATTACATTTTGTTGCACCTGTTGTGACAAAGTGGGAATGTTCTTAATGTTTTCTCTGAATACTGTGTGGGTGCCTCAGTTTCCCCTGCAAGGTGCCAACTGAAGGTGTTGGGGACAAAGAGATCAGGTGGCCTCCTTGTCCGGAAGAGACACAGAGGCCAGAGGAGGGAGTGTCAGTTTGGAGCTGGCTGGGGAAATGGGGAGAGGCCCAGAACTTGGGTCTAGGCTCCCCACCCTCCAAGATGGACCTGACTGAGGGGTCCTGTTTTCTGTACCTACAAGCTCTGTTTTAGACTGTGATCCTGTCGTCTAATAAACCTTCTGTTTTACCGGCTGGCTGAGAGTCACATCTGACTGCAGAGTTGGGGTGCAGGGACCTCTGGTTGCCCCAGGACCTGCCTGGGCAGACTCGCTGCAGAAAGCGCACGGTGTGGAAGGGCATGCTGAATGCTCCGAGGTCAGACCCAGGAAGGTGTAAGCTTCTTGCCCTGGAGACAGTCTGCTCAGAGAGAGGAGGCTCCCCCAGAGTCCTGACTGGCTTTGTATGGAGTAGTTCCAGAACATCCCAGCATCCCCTTCCACACCATGCGCTTCCCGGAAGTCTGCACAGGCACTGACACTCCCTCCTCTGGCCTTTGTCTCTTTTCCAGGCATTAGGAGGCCACCTGATCTCTTTGTTCTCCAACACCGTCAGTTGGCACCTTGCAGGAGAGCAGCCCAGGCCATCAGTTACCAGGAGACAGGGTTTTGGCCATTCTCTGTGCAGACGGCATCACACTGGCCCTCTGGGCTCTACAACAATCACACCCCCTTATCCCACCATCTAGATCCCTGAGAAATGCATAGGGGAAACTGAGGCACCCACACAGTAGTCAGAGAAAACATTAAGAACATTCCCACTTTGTAACACCTGTATACGACTAGCTATATACTTTAAAGGGTGTAAAATAATCAAGTATTGTGCTAAACACAATGATACTCCAAACTGACCATCAAATTTAAGTTGCACGTTTTTCCCCTCAGTTGAAGGCTCTGGGGTGGGATGAGGGGTTCACAGTGCAGGAGAGTGCTCAGGGTTGGGGTGCTGGGGGCGCAGGCTCTGGGGTGGGGCAGGGGATAAGGAACTTGGGATGCAGACAGGCTACCCTAGGGCTAGGGCCAGAGTGACTTCCCCCCCCACACTTACCGGCAGCAGCAAGCTCCAGGGGAGGGACCCCTCCTCTCCCCACCCCCAGCACATTCACTCTGAACCACAGTCACTGCACATGCTCCTAGGGCCTCTCTCAGGTCCAGAAAGCCCACTCGCCTCCCCTATGGTGGGTACCGGGGCGGGGGGTTGCCATCATGTGTGGCCTCCCCACCCCTGCTGCTGCCCCTGGGTGCCGGGGGTGGGGGCGGGGGAGAGAGCTCCCAAGCACCTGTGTGCCTCCTTCCTCCTCCTCTCTCCCTCTTCCCCTCACCCAGTGGTCCAAGAGGCTGCCAGCCGCTGATCTCTATAGCCTTAGGCAAAAGCACCACAAACAAGGGAGAGAGGCACTGGCTGTTTTCTTTCAGGCAGGGAAGCTCCGAGGCGGGGGCAGGGGCAGGGGAGAAACCCAGCTCCAAATATTGGTGGAGCACAGCCCCCAGCCTTGAATATTCCTGGTGCTTAAGCACCTCGAGCCCATATAAGCTGCCGCCCCTGGGCTAATTGCCTTCTATGATGAGATAACCGGCTCTGTGGATGAGGGAAAAGCAGTGGATGTGCTATTTCTGGACTTTAGCAAAGCTTTTGATACAGTCTCCCACAGTATTCTTGCCAGCAAGTTAAAGAAGTATGGGCTGGATGAATGGACGGTAAGGTGGATGGAAAACTGGCTAGATGGTCGGGCTCAACGGGTAGTGATCAATGGTTCCATGTCTAGTTGGCAGCCGGTATCAAGTGGAGTGCCCCAAGGGTCGGTGCTGGGGCCGGTTTTGTTCAATATCTTCATTAATGATCTGGAGGATGGTGTGGACTGCACCCTTAGCAAGTTTGCAGATGACACTAAACTGGGAGGAATGGTTGATACGCTGGAGGGTAGGGATAGGATACAGAGGGACCTAGACAAATTAGAGGATTGGGCCAAAAGAAATATGATGAGGTTCAACAAGGACAAGTGCAGAGTCCTGTATTTAGGACGGAAGAATCCCATGCACTGCTACAGACTAGGGACCGAATGGCTGGGCAGCAGTTCTGCAGAAAGGGACCTAGGGGTTACAGTGGACGAAAAGCTGAATATGAGTCAACAGTGTGCCCTTGTTGCCAAGAAGGCTAATGGCATTTTGGGTTGTATAAGTAGGGGCATTTCCAGCAGATCGAGGGATGTGATCATTCCCCTCCATTCAGCACTGGTGAGGCCTCATTTGGAGTACTGTGTCCAGTTTTGGGATGTGGATAAATTGGAGAGAGTCCAGCGGAGGGCAACAAAAATGATTAGGGGGCTGGAGCACATGACTTACGAGGCGAGGCTGAGGGAACTGAGATTGTTTAGCCTGCAGAAGAGAAGAATGAGGGGGGATTTGATAGCTGCTTTCAACTACCTGAAAGGGGGTTCCAAAGAGAATGGATCTAGACTGTTCTCAGTGGTAGAAGATGACAGAACAAGGAGTAATGGTCTCAAGTTGCAGAGGGGGAGGTTTAGGTTGGACATTAGGAAAAACTTTTTCACTAGGAGGGTGGTGAAGCACTGGAATGGGTTACCTAGGGAGGTGGTGGAATCTCCTTCCTTAGAGGTTTTTAAGGTCAGGCTTGATAAAGCCCTGGCTGGGATGATTTAGTTGGGTTTGATCCTGCTTTGAGGTCCCTTCCAACCCTGAGATTCTATGATTCTATGATATGAGGGTGACAGCTTGGAAGTGCTGTTTGACCCAGCCTGCTAAGTCCAGGGACATATAAGGGGTCAGCTTGGGAGTGCTGATTAACCTGGTCCTCTCAGATGCGCTCTGTTAATGTGTGTGTGTGTGTGTGTGTTCGTCTGATTCTGGGGCTGGAAGAAACCAGCCTGGGTCCTGCAGAATAGCTCCATTGGGAGGGAACTTGCAGAAGTAGAGCTCCGTATGAGAACACAAGTGACACAAGCAGTAGATTGATAGAATTACAGAACCCCCACCCCTACAGAAGAGTAACCCTAATAAATGAGCATACCCTAAAATAATGGGCAAATCTGGTAACGGGCATGATGACAAAGCCCGCAAATCGAGGGCTCCATCGGAATCAGACCACAATTCAGCAAAACCTTGCCTCTGGTACCATTCAAGCATAAAATCTGGACTCTGATGGCACCAATAAAGGATAACCATCGAGAGCATCACTACCAATGGTTTCAACTCTGACTTGTTTGACTGTGGCACAGACTGTCACTGCTCTGGCCCCATTGGTTCAAGCAGACAGGATACCTCCCACTCTGGGAAGGGTTACTTGTAAGTAACCCTTCCCTGCCCCAAGGCCTACCCAGTTACTTACTTTCGTAACTGGAGGTTCTTTGAAATGTGTGGTCCTCATCTGTTTTCCACTACCCACCCTCTTTCTCCTCTGCTTCAGATCATCTTTTGATTGGTGGTAGAGAAGGAAATGGAGACACGGTTCCACCCCACCCTTTATCATCTTGGGAAAGAGGAAGCTTTCCTGAAGATTAGAGACCTCAACAAAGAAGAAACCACCATCACATGAAAAGACTTCAGTGACCACTGAGGTTAAGGGTGAGACCAACCTAATCTGTTTAAAGAGCAGAGGGACTGGAAAAATCAATATTTATCACTCAAAGATTCCACCGGGAATTTCTGTACTTTGAACTTGGTCTGAAAGAGTGAAAATACTGCTTTACTAGATAATTGAAAGACTTGGAACTTAGTCTGGACTTATAGAACAAAGATCTATTGTGCTGGTAAGAATCAACTTTGGGAGATATGCAAAACTAATAAGCTTGACAACTTACGTAGTTATTACTGAGAAATCCTGATTTCAAATAGTAGAAGGAAAGATCAATTTTGGAACAAGAGGGAAAGGTGTTGCACTGAAATAGCATTAAGAGTTTGAAATCTTTCTCCTACAAATAATAATTAGACTGGGTTATAGGGTTCACTTCTGAAACACTGAAAACAAGTTGCTTTGGTGCCTGATTGAATTGCCCGTTTGCAAATAGAGAACACTAGAACCTTAATGTTTGCATTTTCTGTATGTTAAGGCTGATTTAACTATTGCCCAGCTTACAAAAATTATCTTTGCCACTGCCTAGAAAAGACTAGTGAGCTTATAATTGTTGTGCTGTCTATGCATGTGCCTCTTCAGATTGCACTGATTTGTGTCATCATTTTTTTTGAGAGCTCATTGCTGATGGTTATGCTTGTTCCATTGACCTACTAAAACTAACCTCTAAAAGTACCATAAGTACTTCTGAGACCTTACTGGCATTTTGATTCTTTTAGCTTCAGAGATTTGTTATATTAAGTTTAAATATAGAAGTGTTATGCAATATAGGTCAGTTTAATTTTAATTTACATTTGATTATATGATACTATTTATTTTAAGTACGGTTATTGATGTAAATGATGCTTGATACTTAGCCTCCCTCAACTGGATAATATCCTTTCAATGCTATTAGTGTTCTGAGTAACCATTATTGTTGATTCTCATTGCTTGTTGAAATGTATACTCCCATTATTCAAGTCCTTTAGACAGAGTTAATCAAACTGTCATCTTTTAAATTTTATTTTATATGCTAGAATTTCCTATTTGATTTTTTAAGCATTACTAATGCCTTGCATCACTCCATTTATTTACCTTTCTTCTCATACTGTGTAACTCATTTGCACACTCTTTATTAGTTGAAGTTTTGTTTTGTTAGGTTTTTTATTGTCTTTGTGTACTTTAATAAACAATTGCTTTTATTTCAAAGTCAAGTTTGTTTTGTTAAGTTTGGGACATGAATTATTGATAATTGTTGTTTGAGACTGGTCCAGGGAGTGGATCCCACATTCTATCTGTTGATGTTGTTTTTTCTTGAACTAGTCATATGAGAAACAATTAGTTAATAGTTCCATCTAATTGATTGCTGTTTCTCCCAGTTTTTAATTTTCATAATTTGGATTGTTTTTCTTTCGGGTAAGTTTAAAATTAACTGGTAGTCAACATTTTGAAAGACACCTTTTCATCCCCACAGGTGGAGGGAGAAAGGAAAGCTGAGGAACAGAGTGGTGAAGTAATTTAAGTTACTTAGCTTTTTAATAACTGAGGCAAGATTAGAAGCCAGGTCTATACTCTCAGTCTGATGCCCGATCCACTGGATCACACTGCCTCCCAGGCTGATGGCTAGCTGCAGAAAGGAGAACAATCAATCGGTAGGTCAACGGACTTGTTGGCTGCCTGCTGCCTATGCTCGCCAGAGCCAGTTAAATGTATACAAACCCCTGCTCAATAGCAGAGCTGGGGAAGAGTCCAGAGCTAAGAAGGGAAGAGTCATGCAAGTTGGAAACAGGGGCCTGGGGTCTACGCTACAAGTTAGGCAGATACAAGTTGCTTTGCATAGTCCTATCGTATGCATGTGTCTACACTCAAATTTGACTCCGGCTGATGTAAGAGGACCGTTACAGTGATGCAGTAAAACCACCTGTCTTGTTTCAGTCAGGAAAAGGGTTTACATGAGGAGGAAAGGAAGCAGGGTGGGCAGTGTCAGGAAATGGAAATAGCAGATGGAGCTTGGCAGTTCCATTGACTATGCTCTGCAGAGATCAGTTTGATTATGAGCCATAATATAAGTTTTTGCAATTGCTCTCCAGTTGCATTGGCTATAGAATGGGGTAGGAACTTTGATGACACTCTGTCACTTAGAAGGCTTGATGGTCACCAAGACCTAAAAGTTAGGATTGTTTTACAAAAAGTACTTGAGTAACTAGAGTAGCTATACATATGAGCAATCCCCTGACAAGTCCAGAGGAACCACACACTCCAGCTGTCAGACTACCCATATTGTAGGAGAGCTATGTATTCTAGCAGCTGTATTGCTGCACAACAGATGGTCTATACAGACTACTAATAGTGTGACCAAACCCCCAGGCCTTACCATATTGTTCTTCTTTATTCTACCGGCATTAAAAGCAAAATGTTGAAAAGTGTGTGCTCCTAAATATGGACACCTGGGGCCTAACTTTAAACACCCAGCTTTGAAAAGTTTGGTCTGTGGATGGAACAGTGCAATTTGGGCTGACAATTGTTTAAATTAATTTTAACTGCATTTTGATTAAATTAAAATCCTTCCTGATAATGACAATGATAGCTGTAATACGTTACTAATAAATCATATGATAATAAACTGTTCTAACTTTTTCATAATAGGCCAAATAAAGGGAGTTTTTCCCAAGTTAGTCCTGCAGGATTTGTCTCACAATTTTATTAATATGACAGGCATGCTTGGAATCAATGTTCCAGATTAATCACAGCCAATAGCTGAGGTAAATTCCCTCTCAGAGTTCCTTGTAGTGTGGTCAGCAGTACATTCCTTGATGGTGATACTATCCAATCACACAAATATAAATTGATCACACACCCTCTGTGCTTTTGATGACCATCATGGTACTCAGTATTGCCATGGAGCTGTTCAGATGTGTGGCCTCCTCTATCACAGCTTTGCTCATCTCCAGCTTCCGGTTGCTCCTGCCATTATTTCACAGGGACAAAGGCAAGAGAGAAGCCCAGACAAAGCATAAATATTACACAGATGGGCAATCCTGATGCACTGAAAAAAAAATGAGCCATGGAGATTCAGCTGATGATCACTATCCAAACTCAAAAATTATTTTTTGCCTCCTCCCCTCATAAATCACTTACACTTAAAAGAAAGCCTCTGATTAAATGACCAAACTACTACAGTATTACCGAAACCAAAGATTTTCTGGATTTTTGTTTATTTCACTTGGAGAATTTCTTGTCATATTGAATTCAATACACTGGCCCTCTTAAAAATAACTAATCTTTATGCATACAAAAACTTACAATCAATACTCTCTAGTGGGCATGCATAATGAGAGCCTAAGCTTCCAGAACTGTCAGTCATGATCATTACAAGCTTGGAAAATGATCTTCACTTTTAAATGTCTGGGGAATCATGTAGTGTGCAGTGTGATGTTCAGTTACAAACTCCCAGATGCCCTTTCTTGGCAAGCCTCACCTCCAGAAGTGGCAGGGACACTGATATGACTTGAGGAGAGACTCATGACCAAATTATAAAAACAAATAGAAACTAGCCTTGTGTATATTATAACTTGAGGTACAGCCGCCATGCAAGGAGAGGGGAGTAGGCTGCACCACCCCAGTAGTAGCGCCAGGAGGAAGTGTGTCTCAAACACTTCTCAAGTCACAATTGCTCCCTTTATTCCTCCTTGCATAAACTGGACTAGACAAATTCACTTAGGCCCCAATTCAGAAAAACTCTTAAGCACATTCAACTTTCAGCATGTGCTTATGTCCCATTAAATTGTGGATGATGTAATAGGACTAAAGCTAATCAGGCGCTTAAGTGCTTTGCTGACTCAGGGCCACGATGTAGTGACCACTTTGGGAATTATATAAATATATAAACCTTTTACGGGCCCAATTCCACTGTCCTTATTCAGACAAAATTCCCACTGAGTAAGCTACACAAGGTTCCAGTCATGCCCCACACTGCAATTCACAGCAAAGCAGAGACACTTTGGATAAGCCAGAGATAGCCAGACTCATGGAGAACCCGTGGCCCAAGGAGAACTGTTTGGTCGCATGGTGCTGACTAACCATAGGGCTAGCCATGATAAGCTAATACGTTCTTAGATTTTAGTGCCTGCATCTACACTAGGTGCTAACTGGTTTTTAAAAACAGGTTAAAGAAAATTTTAGTTGATGTGTTTTAAAACAACACTGGTTTTCCAAGGGTAGATAAATCCGCTGTCTGCTTTTGCTTTTCATCTCATCTCCCCTTCCACCTCATCAGCCAGCTCTCCACAGGCCACCAATGGTCTCTGAATCACAAGTTTGGGAACTTCTCCCATAGAATCTGGCCATAGCTGGTCACCTGAGAAATTCCCCTTCTCCCCTCCAATGTATGTGGAAATTCTTAACTGCAGTAAAGACATGATAGTTGCCTCTTTCACCAGCTGCCCCTGTCACATACCCTGGTGTAGAGAGTGTGTCGGGGGCAGCACTGGTTTAAGTTAGAGGAGCCCCTAGGCTGCTCAGATTCATGCTCAGTTCAGGACCAGGGTTGGTGCAGATTGGTCCTACAGAATTAGGGACCTGGAACCACCTTCCCAAACCCTCCTGCATCACAGGGCATCTTGGTGCAGGAAAATATCCGCCACTATAAATTAAAAAGGTTTTGACTGGGAAATGTTTGTTACATCTTGAAGAATTCTGGTGGGTTTGACATCACTACTCACATGAAAGGTCCTGTGGAGTAAAGTCTTAGGTGAATAAAGTTAGGCCCGTATATGTGTTAGCAGAATTGGGCCCTCAGGCACTGTAGCACTCACTAAGAATGCAGCTGTGGAAGGAAGGCTGGGTCTGATTCTGATCTCCTACTAGTTTGATTAACTATTGCAAATGTATTAACTACAGTAGAATAACTCTTGATTTGCACTTGCATGAGGTAGATCAGAATCAGGTCTGACAGTCTGTTGTAATTTGGGGTTGGAGATTTGACTGTGAATTTCCTCACTTTTGGGTGTGACCATGCAAATACTTACACCCAAGGAACTTTAGTTGTGTAAATAGCACCATTGCCTTCAGTGGGATTATTCAAAGCTGATAGATTTTTCATGATCAGGAGGAAATTTTATTTTTAAATGGCAGTTTTAATGTACATTAAAGAACAGGCCTGTCAACCTTGACAACGTTCCTTCAATAAAAAGAAAAGAATACTTTTATTGTTGAAAGATGAATAAAGCTGTGAATATTTAAAATTAGGCTAAGTACTGACAAATATAAACCATTTACACAGAAGTGATTTGTCTTTCAAACTGGAAGTAAGTTACAAAGTCACCTATTCTGGAGCTGTGTTTGCAGCGGGTTTCACTGATTTTGCTGTAACACATTCCAGAAAGGTCCATTGCAATATTGTACTTGTGGATGTAACAGCAACATAGAAATCAGAGCTTATAAGCAAGTATGGCATAGATCATTTAATATCGACTCAGTGGAAAATGTCACCCCAATGGGTGGGGGGCAACCACTGGGCCAAAATACATGGTACTAATTTGGTACAACTGATGCCCATTTAATATCAATTGTCAAATGAAAATCACTGTTGTCCAAACATATTTAGGATCTTGCAGCTAGCCCCATGTGAGTGTATCAGTGTGCCCAGGGAAACCCTCCATGGTCACAGAGGTCCACACACACAGATCTAATTTCAGGGTTGGGTCCTTACTACTATTCACTATTCCCTGAGGCCCAAGAAATTTTTCATCTTTTCAGTTAACAGCACTGTATATTTTTTGTTTCAGCTTGTTTTCCTTCAGCTCTGTAATTAATAATTTCACTTTGTAATAGTAAGGAAATGAAAACAAACACCTCTGTTTGGGTGATTTGATTTTAAACTAAGAAATGTCAGATCAGCTACTGAAGAGTCTTGGATAATGGGGAAAAGACTTGGGCGAATTGATAGTGACATTAAGTTGGACTGACTGCATCTATTTTGAATGATCAAATATTTAGAAAAGAAAGCTCATGTCTTTTGAACAATAGATAACAATCACTGTGGCCATATAGGTTTGCAATCTAGACCTTAACTTAACTGAAAGTAGTGAAATCTTAGGTTCAACTTTACTGTCAGTGAAGCAAACAGGAATTTTGCCATTGACTTTGAATGGAAGCAGTGTTGTGCCCTTACATAGTAAAAAAAAAAAAAAAGTTACCAAAATGTATAGTTGTGAGCCTTGTTATGATCACAAAGCAATAATTGTTCCAAATGTTGTAGAATGAAAAGAGAAGAAAATAAACAATCATATTCCATCGCAGAAAATACTCTCTGCTGTTGAAGGACCAAATACAGTGGAAGCACCACAAAGCTACTATCTGTAGGAACCGAGCTGCAGAAAGAGCATGCAGGGTGTGGTGTGGTGGGGATACCACATCTCCAACAGCCAACATCTGCAGTGACCTGCTTTATGGAAATGAAGAGGTTATGTATTGGCCATAGGATTGCCTATACTGCGTTTCTGGCCTGCTCAGATCCACTGGTTCCAAACTCTGCAATGGAGAAGCAGATGGTAGAGTTGCCCCAGGGGCCTTGCCCTATACACTAGGGGAAGATTATACTTTTTTTCATCCCCTATCGATTCCTCACTTAAAGCCCAAGAAACAGGCTTTGAGAATTTCATCCTAAGAAATGAAATGTCTTTGGATTCAATGGAGACAAGGTGGGTGAGGCGATATCTTTTATTGGACCAACTTCTGTAGGAGAGAGAGACAAACTTTGGGGCTTACACAAAGCTTCTTCAGGTCTAGGAAATTAGCTTTGGACTTGATTCTCATTTACGCTGATGCCATTTTACACCACTCTGCCAAGTTAAAAGGGCCTTAAAGTGGGTATTGGTTTTATTTAAGCCATCTTTAAAGCCCCTGTATGCTGGCAGAGAGGTCCAAAACAGCCTCAGCATAAATGAAGATCAGATCCTATATTTGGGAGGAGAAGTTTGCAATGTATAAATTGTAACCATACACAAATGATAAAAGGGATTGTTTATGTTTAACTGATTCTATTTGATTTCAGTGGTGAAGGGTAGTACAACTGAGGGAAATTGAACTATTCACTACAAAACATCTACATTTGTACTGACCTATTAGCTGGTTTGTAGTTATATTTACATGTAGAAAGCAGCATTTAAGGAGGTTTGATTGCTTTAAATTCAAACACTGCTAAATGAAACGCTGAAGTACAATTAAAGGTTTTAGCTGCAAGACAAAAAATTAGATACAGTAGCACGCAGTAGTAGTAAAAGAGGGCAAATGATGTTTTAACTTGTAAACAAACAACCAGTACAAGAACAACAAGTGATATTAGATGTGCTTGAACATCACTCTCTTTTTGAATTACCCTGAATACAATGCAACCAAGTTATTCTCTGCTGTCAAGAATGCAGGATTCCTATTAGCAACAGTCAGAAGTTTCTTTGGCTGTCTGGTAAAAGTGAGTGCCAGAGCCCAAGGTGCAGTGGATGCAGACAGCAATGCCACACACATTCATTCTCACTATGAGGCTCCTCCTAAGTCTCCGCTGGACTGCAGAGAAATCCACCAATTTCTGATCCTCAGTGCTGCTTGGGAAACCTTGCAAAATTATCAGAGACATTCATCAGTTTAAGCACAAAATCTAATCCTCCAATTTACCATGCTAATGATGATAATGATCCAAATATTTTACTTGTTCATTACAAAGTTCTACTCACCCTGCATAAAGAGGGTGAATAGAACTTTGCAAAGTGTCCTGGGATAAGAAGGATGGGGGATTTTATTATTATTTATAGCATAGTAATTGGAACATTCATATATGTTGACATCTAAATTACACTAACATTGATATTTAATGAGGATTTTATATGTGTCTGTGCGTGAGAGAGACAAGGTGGGTGAGGTAATAGATTTTATTGGAACAACTTCTGTTGGTGAGACAAGCTTTCAAGCTACTCAGAGCTCTTCATCAGGTCTGAGAAAGGTACTTTGGGCTCGTCTTCACCTACAGCGGGGTAGCTGTACCGGTTCAGCTGTGCCACTGCGTCGTTAGTTAATCCACTTCCCCAAGAAGCAGTAGCTATGTTGATGGGAGAACCCATCAACATAGCATTGTTTACATGGGAAGCGGGGGGATTAGGCTGGTATAAGTAGGTCACTTAGGGCTTGGCTACACTTACAAATTTGCAGCGCTGCAGCAGGGTGTGAAAACACACCCTCTGCAGCGCTGCAAATTGCGGCGCTACAAAGCGCCAGTGTAGTCAAAGCCCCAGCGCTGGGAGCCGCGCTCCCAGCGCTGTCCGTTATTCCCCACAGGGAAGTGGAGTACGGACAGCGCTGGGAGAGTTTTCTCCCAGCGCTGGCGCTTTGATTACACTTAGCGCTTCAAAGCCGCGGCAGCGCTTTGAAATGCAAGTGTAGCCAAAGCCTTAGGTGTGTGGATTTGTCACACCCACAACATAGGTCTGTAGTGCAAACCTGGCCTTAGGGCTTGTCTACACTACACAGCTGTGTCGCTAAAGCCATGCTACTAAAAGTCGTGCAGTGTAGCCAATGTTTGTCTGCTCACCTGCTGACAAAAAACTTCCACCCCCAAAGAGCAAGCAGTGTTTGCGTTGTTGGCAAGAGGCTTGTTGCTGCAAAACTTTTGTCTCTGGGGGTGGGGGGGGGCTAACACCTCTGAAAGACAAGTTTTGTCATTCAATTGCCAGTGTAGACATAGACTTAGGGTATGTCTACATGATCAATTTATTGGGGATTGATTTATTGTGTCTAGTGTAGATGCAATAAAATCGATCCCCGATCGCTCTGCCGTTGACTCCGGAACTTCACCGCAGCACAGGGGAGCGGCAGCGGTTGACTCGCCACCATCCTCACGGCCAAGTAAATCGACCTAAGATACGCCGACTTCAGCTACACTATTCGTGTAGCTGAAATTGCGTTTCTTAGGTCGACTCCCCCCAGTGTAGACCTACCCTTAGAGTGTCAAAGCTAAATAGGAGATCCAACAGATAGCACATGCACTAAGAGACCATTGAAGGTGAAGTGGCCCATTAACATTGAACACTGAAGGTGAAGTGGCCCATTAAAGAAAAGGGTGGGGGTTAATGGGTTACAGAGAGCGAGACAGACACCTTTAAGCTCCAGTGAAGTATACTCAGACAGAGGATTTTTTTTATGGGGGCATCATAAAAAGAGCATGGTAACACTTTTGCTAAAATACGGGGGACAGATGCCCTCCATGTGTAATGCTCATCGCAAACCCCCATGTGCTCACGCTCCTGTGTATTATATTGTATAACACTCTACAGTAGTAGCAGCCAGGCAGAGGACCCTGGATCCCAGCTCCTCCTCCAGTCTCAACTGCTCTTCATTCACACCCAACCCCGGAGAGCCCCGGACCTGCCGCTTCCCTCCTCAATCCTACATCCTTCCAGCAGCCCCTTCCCCCAGCCCCCCCCAGTCCCACCCCTAACCCAGCCCCCCAGCAGCCCCTTCCCCCAACCCCCCCCAGTCCCACCCCTAACCCAGCCCCCCAGCAGCCCCTTCCCCCAACCCCCCCAGTCCCACCCCTAACCCAGCCCCCCAGCAGCCCCTTCCCCCAACCCCCCACAGTCCCACCCCTAACCCAGCCCCCCAGCAGCCCCTTCCCCCAACCCCAGCCCCCCACAGTCCCACCTCTAACTCTGCCCCCCAGCAGCCCCTTCCCCCAACCCCAGCCCCCCACAGTCCCACCCCAACTCTGCCCCCCAGCAGCCCCTCCCCCCAGCCCCCCACAGTCCCACCCCTAACCCTGCCCCCCAGCAGCCCCTTTCCCCCAACCCCAGCCCCCCACAGTCCCACCCCAACTCTGCCCCCCAGCAGCCCCTCCCCCCAGCCCCCCAAAGTCCCACCCCTAACCCTGCCCCCCAGCAGCCCCTCCCCCCAACCCCAGCCCCCACAGTCCCACCTCTAACCCTGCCCCCCAGCAGCCCCTCCCCCCAACCCCAGTCCCCCACAGTCCCACCCCTAACCCTGCCCCCCAGCAGCCCCTCCCCCCAACGCCAGCCCCCCACAGTCCCACCTCTAACCCTGCCCCCCAGCAGCCCCTCCCCCCAACCCCAGCCCCCCACAGTCCCACCTCTAACCCTGCCCCCCGGCAGCCCCTCCCCCCAACCCCTGCCCCCCAGCAGCCCCTCCCCCCGGGTAGACGCTGCCCTCCCCAACGCAATTTAACCCCGCCCCCTCTGTCAATCCCCTTCCTACCCAGCAGCTTCTTCCCCGCCAACCGAAACGCTCCTTGCACATGCGCAGAGGCCACCCCCGCCTTTCCCCGCCCGCGCCTGCGCACGGAGCGTCCCTGCCCTCTCCCCTCCCCCTATCTTGTGCAGGGGGCTGCGGACGCGAGTCATGATGGCGGCGGCCAGGCTGTGAGCCGCGAGAGCCTTTCCCCCGCCCGCCCGCGCGCGCCCCCGCCCGACTCCCCTCCCCCTCCCACGCGCGCCGAGCGGAGTGAGCGGCCCCGGGGGCCGAGGCGGCGGCGGGAGCGGGTCCGGGAGGCGCAGGCCGCGAGCGCGGGGCGGCCGAGCTCCGGGGCGGCGCCCTCGCCATGCAGATCACCCTGAAAACCCTGCAGCAGCAGACCTTCAAGATCGACATCGACCCCGAGGAGACGGTGCGCGGCGGGCCGGGGGGGAGGCGGCGGCGGCGGCGCTCCCGGTGTCCGGGCGCCAGGCCCCTCACGGGGGGGAGGGGGCAGGAGAGTAGGCCCCTCAGGGCGAGGGGAAGGAGGGGGCAGGAGAGTAGGCCCCTCAGGGCGAGGGGGGCAGGCCCCTCAGGGCGAGGGGAAGGAGGGGGAGGGGGAAGGAGAGAAGGCCCCTAACGGCGGGGGGAGGGGGCAGGAGAGTAGGCCCCTCAGGGCGAGGGGAAGGAGGGGGCAGGAGAGTAGGCCCCTCACGGCGGGGGGGGCAGGCCCCTCAGGGCGAGGGGAAGGAGGGGGAGGGGGGCAGGAGAGTAGGCCCCTCACGGCGGGGGGAGGGGGCAGGAGAGTAGGCCCCTCACGGCGGGGGGAGGGAGAGGGGGCGGGCGGGCAGGCAGGAGAATAGGCACTTTGGGGAAGAGGTGGGAGGCTGTGGGGAATGGGAGGTGTGGGTGTTGGGGGAGTGGCGTGGGGGTGGGGAGGCCGGGATGGTGGCTAACAGCTGCCCCACTTTGTGAGTAGGGGTGACCTTTTTGCAGTCTGGGTGGCGTTAGGGTGCCTGTGTGGGGTGACTGGTGCATCTCTCCTGGGTGAGGCCTGAGGTTGGTGTATGTGGGGAGACTTCATTGCCGGCCCTGGGGGGGCGGGTTGTAGTGGCTGGACTTCTCTTCTGGGAAGTATGGGTGTGTGTGGGGGGGGCACTGGGTGTGAATTGAGAGACCCTGCTTCCTGTAGCAGAAGCTTGTGGGGAGATGATTCTAGGAGTTCCTTTAGTGTTTCAGTTGCAGTGACTGCTCTGTAGTGGGGGTGCATGCGTGGGGTGACTGTTGACAGTCCCAGTGAGTGCTGGGGGACGGGTATTACTGCAAAGTCCAGTGAGCCTGATGTAGGCCCATTGATATTAAGGGAAGTGGGGGTGTTGTGTGTAACTAAAATGAGGGTTAGGTTCTTAAACTGTCTCCAACCTTGGAGGTGCACTACAGTGCCCTTTAAACTCGGAGAGGAGTGTGGATGCAACCTCTTACAGCTAGTTTCCCCATGTTACACCCATACCTGCTGCCATCTTCTAACACCCCACTGGGATTTCAGTGGATCTTCCCCAGGCCTTGCCCATTAGGGTTGGGCAATGAAACCATGGAAAGACCTCTGTATTTCCCTAGGTCTGATTCTTTAAACACCCCTCCCTCCCTCCCCACAAAAAAGAAGATAATTGAGTGTTGTGAAGGGTAGCTGCAGCTTGCTCACAGGGGTGCTTGGGTCTAGACAAGTTGGCTGAGAGAGATTGTGAATGTCTAATTGAAATGTACACAGCAGAGTCCTTCACAGGCGTAAAACACTAGCCTTTATAATTAATTCCTACCCAGGGAGCCGCTTTCTCTCTTTTTATTTCCCTTCTCGTCATATTGAGTGAATTGGAGCAGTTCTGAGGTCCTAGGAAACCTCAGCAAAAGGAGAGGATTAGAGGGGGAGGTTTGCTAGCCACACAAACTGTGCATGTGAGTCTGCAAAAGGTATTGGCTAGGTCAGGGTGGGGAACTTTTTTTTCTATCATCGGGGCACTGACCCACATAAAAAAAATCAGTCGCGGGTCACACATAACCCTGCAGGGGGGCACATCGGTACAGGGCTTCCCCTAGGCTCCAGATTAGGACCAGATAGGAGGGTTTAATGGTGCAGGACAGGGCTCCAGGCTCGGGCGGGGGTTTGGGTGTGGGAGGGGGTGAGGGCTTCAACTGGCGGGTGCAGGCTCTGGGGTGGGGCTGGGGATGAGGGGTTTGGGGTGTAGGAGGGGGCTCTGGGCTGGGGCCAAGGGATTTGGAGTGCGGGAGCAGGCTCAGGGCTGGGGCAGGGGGTTGGAGTGTGGGTTGTGGGATGGGGCTCAGGGCTGGGGCAGTGGGTTGGGGTGCAGGAGGAGGTTCGGAGTGAAGGCTCCAGGAAGGCGTTAGGCTGTGGGAGGTGGTTTTGACCTGGGGCAAGGGATGAGGGTGCAGGGTCTGGAAGGGAGTTAGTGTGTGGGAGGGGGTTCCAACCTAGGGCAGGGAGTTCAGGGTGTGGGCTCCAGCCAGATGGTGCTTACCTCAGGTGACGCCCAGTTGGTGGCATAGCAAGGCTAAAGTAGGCGCTGTGCTGCTCCCAGAAGTGGCCACCATGTCCGACCGTTGGAGAGAGGCCCAGCCAGGTGGCTGTGCGCGCTGCCCACAGGCGTTGCCCCTGCAGCTCCCATTGGCCATCGTTCCTGGCCAATGGGAGCTCTGGTGCTGGGTGCAGGGACAGCGTGCGGCGCTTCCCTGATGGCCCCTAGGAGCAGGGGCAGCGGGGACATGCTGGTAGCTTCTGGGAGCTGTGCAGAGCTGACCAGACTTTTAACGGCCTGACAACCCCAGCTTCCGCCCCGCAGTGGGGTGAGCTGGCGCTTGCGGCTCTAGCCCCATGGGATGGGGGGTGGCGCCGAGGCTCAGGGCTTCTGGCCTGTTGCGCAGAAAGTTGCCATGGGCCAGTTAAAATGAAGCAGTGGACTGGATCCAGCCCACATGCTATAGGTTCCCCACCCCTGGGCTAGGTGTTGGAGGATGGGGAAGTAGAATGGTTTCTCCAATTAACAAACATTGGATGGCTGCGTAAGTGTAACTGAGCAAAGAACTTGCTCCAGTAGATATGGGGCTTTGAATACACACAATGATACAGTAGAATTATGGCTAAAAATATGACAAGATTTTTTTGGGTATCCTATGTCAAATTATTGTGACAGACCCAGGCCAGTGGGGTACAGGAGTCTGGTAGAGGGCAAATATACTGGTCACTGGATGAGAAGTTTTCTGTTCCCTGAGTGACCAGAGCACTAGAGTAATCAGGAACCTGCTAGAACCAATTAAGACAGGCTGATTAGATCACCTGCAGCCAATCAAGGCAGGCTAATCAGGGCACCTGGGTTTAAAAAGGAGCTCATGCCAGTCAGGTGAGGAGGAGCCAGAGGAGAGGAAGTGTGTGAGAGGAGCTGGGAGCAAGAGGCACAAGGAGCTGAGAGGGAGAGGGTGTGCTGCTGGAAGACTGAGGAGTACAAGCGTTATCAGACACCAGGAGGAAGGTCCTGTGGTGAGGATAAAGAAGGTGTTGGGAGGAGGCCATGGGGAAGTAGCCCAGGGAGTTGTAGCTGTCATGCAGCTGTTACAGGAAGCACTATAGACAGCTGCAATCCACAGGGCCCTGGGCTGGAACCCAGAGTAGACGGTGGGCCCGGGTTCCCCCCAAACCTCCCAATTCCTGATCAGACACAGGAGGAGTTGATCCAGACTGTGGGGAAGATCACTGAGGTGAGCAAATCTGCCAATAAGCGCAGGACCCACCAAGGTAGAGGAGGAACTTTGTCACATTATGGGCTTGGCTACACTTGCAAGTTGCAGCGCTGGTAGAGGCTTTCCAGCGCTGCAATTAGTAACTGTCCACACCTGCAAGGCACATCCAGCGCTGCAACTCCCTGGCTGCAGCGCTGGCTGTACACCTGGCCAGGTTGGGGTGTAGCGATTGCAGCGCTGGTGATCCAGCGCTGCTCATCAAGTGTGGACACACACCAGCGCTTTTATTGGCCTCCAGGGAATAAGGAGATATCCCAGAATGCTTTAAACTAAATTACTCCCTTTGTTTTGTTATGCAGCCTCTCTTTGTTTTGTTGTGAACCTCCGGAGCTCCCCGTTTCTACCGGAGCTGCTTATCAGCTCCTGTTTGCTGTGATCAATCTGTGAACAATCAAATGAGATCCTCCTCCCTGTTGTGAATGAGCTCTGTGGAGCTCCTCCGTTGCTGCTGCTATCTAAAAAACAAACACAGCTCCTGTTTGCTGTGATCATCTGTACCTGGCTGTAAACAATCAAATGAGAGGCAGGCAGGGAAACAGCGGGGAGTCGTGATGCCTGCATGCTGTTTGCAATTAAGAGTTAAGACTAAGGGGTCGGAAAAATGTTCTGATTTTTCAAGTCAGGAAGCTAACACACAGTGTTGGCTCCAAAAATCCACTCTCTCTTTCCCCCCGCTCCCTGTCACACTAGACCCCACTCCACCCCCCTCTTTTGAAAAGCACGTTGCGGCCACTTGAATGCTGGGATAGCTGCCCATAATGCATCACTCCCAACAGCGCTGGAAATGCTGCAAATGTGGCCACACACCAGCGCTGGTAGCTGTGAGTGTGGCCACACACCAGCGCTGCTCCTACACAGCTGGATGACCTGCGCTGCAAACTACCAGCGCTGCAAACTGTAAGTGTAGCCAAGCCCTGAGTGTAGTGAAACCATGATCTTGGTAACTTTGCGGCAATAGGGTTGGAGTATTTAAAACTAGCGCATTCAGTAGAAACTTGTTGGAAAAAGTGTGCCAAACATTAGAACAGTTGATGGTACACTTGTAATGCCAACTTTATAAAAAAACAAACAAACATGCTCATGAGGCCTGTGTTAAAAACCAAAGTCAGTTAAAATCACCAAATCCTTTAAAACAGCCTTGTTAATAATTTTGGTTTCAAAGCTGTTTTATTGGTTGGATGTTCCTTTTCAGTCTAATTTTGAAAATGGCCCTTTATAGCACTAAGTATACTAGTGCCCAAACCAAATGTTAGACTTGTGTTGAATCAAAATGTGTTAACTCCTGGGAGCTTTTGAAACGTTACATTTAGTCAATTCACTGTTTCCATGTGCTCAGTGCTAAAGGTAGGTTTGATTACTTGGAGAACTGCCCTGTACTGTGACATGGCCAAAATTATCTAGTTAAGATAGGCTCAGGAAACTTCTGTTTTAAACCTCCTACTAGTCTAGCAATTTATGGCTACTTCTTTAACTTTCTTTATATAAGTAAAGCTTAAAAAACCAACCAAACAAAAACTGATGTTGAGTGCAAAGTAAGAAACACTACAGATTGTCATTAGAAGTATTCAACCATTTAAGTATACTTTCTACTGAAAACATGAAACAACCCGCTTAATTTACATTTGATACTAAAATAACCCCAAATTCAGTAACAATTTCAGCATTTTGCATAAAATACTGACAGTATTTCCCTTATAAAAGAACAGGCTTCCATAACCAAGTGATTGAGTGTTGTTGCTATGGTCCTGACTTAGATGTCGGTGTGTGTGTGTTTTTTATTTATATTTATTTATTAAGTATTAGCATGGTCTGAACTTGTACTTTCTAAATTACTAGACTAGGACCTGTCTTGTGTCCGTGGAGGTACACTTCTGAATTTATCAGGTAGAAACTATAGAAAATCTCATCTGGTATAATACTTGGTTTAAGAAAATTTTGGCTAAAGGCCTCATGGTTGGAGAAGTTCTGTAGGGTCTGCGTTGAGGGGAAATACTTGCCACACTTTGTTCTGGCCTCTGAATTTTGGGCAGTCAACTTCTGGAACAGATGTGTAAAGATCATATTTATACCCCTCATTCTCTATGGAAAATTGTTTTGCCAGTTGGAGTGTTCTAAGTTTTGCTGGCTGAATACTTGTAATGCATTCTGGCTGGTTCAGGGTGAACAAAAGCACCTGTTTATATAGTAGTTGGTACTCCTGTTTACTGACAACCTTTGATTGAAATGGTGAATGCACTAGAGGACCACAGGCTGAAATAATTCCCACTATCTGAGACTTTTGCAGTACTGTCTAGCAAAGGAGTTCTTGCCTGTGGCTGAAAGACAGTCATGACAATCCAGAGTTGTAGACTTTGAAAGGTGTTATGATGTTGGGAATGCCTAGACCAAGGTGCAGTTGATGTCACCCAGGAATAGCATGCTTCTAAATATACAGCAGTGTTGGGTAAAATGTTCTTAAGTTTCCCTAATATGTTGAATGCTGGTCTCAATAATTCAGCCTAGTTAAATTAATTTTAGCTCATATTTTACTAGGCTATTGAACTAAATCTCTTGTTCCAAGCTTAGAGAAATGCCAAAAATGTCACTATTTTTCCAACAGTGTCTAGTTAACATTGTCTGCGTTCTTCTGTGCTAGCATTCTTCAAGGAATGCCTGTTTGTTTAAGAAACGTCTTTTTAAAAAAAGTTGTGAAAGCTATTTAAACAACTTTTGGACAAATTTGGTGTTCATGTTAATTTTAACAGTAAAATATAAATATAACTGCTGTATATACTCGATCATAAGCTGATTCGTTTATAAGCTGATCCTATAATTCAGGGGTCAGCAAACTTTGGCTCCTGGGCCATCAGCATAAACCCCTGGCAGGCTGAGATGGTTTGTTTACTTCCAGCATCTGCAGTCACAGAGATAAACCTAAGTAAACAAAGTGTCCCAGCATGCCAGCTGCTCACCCTGACGGGCTGGGACAGCAACTGGTGGGGGAATTTTTTTTGGGGGGGGGGAGAAGCTGGAGGTCAGGGGAGTAACCCCTGTGACCACCCCCCACATGACCCCACCCCTAACCCGGGACCCCCACACTTTCCCCATCCCATCCCACCTTATCTGGAGAGGGCCAGGGGAAGATGTCTCTGGTCTGGCTGGAGCTGCTCCCACAGTCTGGGCAGCGCGGCTGCAGCGGGCCAGACCGGGTGCCATGGCTGCAGTATGTTCCAGTGGGCTGGGTCGGGAGGCACAGCTGCAGTGTGCTCCGGCGGGCCGGGCGGTGTGGCCACAGCCTGCTCTGGGGGGCGGGGCTGAGTAGCACGGGGCGGGGCTGCAGCTGCTTTGGAGGCTGTGGGGAGAGCAGCGTGGCCAGAAGCAGAGAGAGACTGGCCCCGCCTCTTCCCTTCTGGCTCTGCTGCCTTTCCTTGCTCCCTCTGTTGGGGGGAGGGGCTGTCTCCCACCTCTTCCTCTCTATACCCGTACATAAGCTGACCCCCTTCTCTGGTGCTTCCCTTTTTTACTAAAAATATTTGGATTATGAACGAATATAGACGGTAGTATGTACACCTCAAAAAGCCCTGTTCATAACAGATATCTGTGGTGATGTCGAAAGCTGTATTTTAGATAGCACATAGCTTCAGCCTTTCAAATTTTAGCATTACGGTATCTGCTTGGAGGGTAGATTCTAACAAAGAAGGAATCCTGGACATGAAGCAGGTTCCATTGAAGCTGCAATGCTAGGAGGAAGGGGAAAAAGCTACAGTGGGGATGATGGTGTTGCATGTAGGGCTTCATTGAGTCGACATCTGTAGTGCTCCATCAAGGATGATATACAGCTCTTGGAGGATGATAGGAAGAAATTACTACTCTAGCAGGGAAGGTAAGGGAGATTTTGAGGGATGGGGGGAGTAAGGCGGCAGGCTTACAGTGAAGGATGTGGGTAAAAACCTGTTAGTCAGAGGAGCACAGAGCCTAGGTAAAATCTGACAAATCTGAAATGCTTTTTCTGGTGATGTAATCGCAAACATATATATGGGTGGAATCCCAAAATGTAACTCTGGTTCTTTTCTGATGTCTTGCTTGTAGTGGTAATGTCAAATTTGTGAATCAGATAATGTTACTAAACCAAATAATCTTTTGGGTGGTTGAAACTTATAAGTGGATTTATATGCAGGTTTGAGACTGAAAGACATATTGGTCCCATCAGTTTCTAATCTCTTCAGTACTTCAGAAGTTTTGCTAAAGACTGTTTAAAAGCAGTTAATGAAGTGGGAAGACCACAGCGCTTAAAAGCACAATTCTGCCCTAACTGAAGTCAGTGGCAGTTTTGTCATTGAAATCAACAGGAGTGGCATCAAGCCCTAAACACTTGATTTTTGTGGCAGATAGAACTTGACATTTGCTCAGTATTCAAGAATAAAGTGAGTGATAAATGTAATTTTTCCAAAAATAATCTGCTTGAATTGTCTAAATTTTAGACTTGCCCATAGTTTTAACAGATCACCTTGTGAGCAGATCTACACTAGAAGCACTACAGTGGCACAGATCACCACTGTGTAGACACTTAGTGACAGAAGGTGTTAGCTAGGTTGATCTAAATGTTAGGTTTAGGCCAAGCCTAAGGTTCGGAAGTATCCCTGTTCATGTACCTTAACTTGTCATTTTCTCTTTTCTAAACATTGTCACCAGCTGCCAGTGCCATAGTATGCTTTACACTTGCTAGCGTGGAAGGGCACACTTCTTGACTCAACAGCCAAGTTGTGGTGTTATGACATAAAAGTAAATACTGCAGTTCTGCTACTTTCATTTCTTATGATGTGGTAGAAAAGTCAAGCATTTTCTTTCCATTCCAATAAATCTTCAAAGGGAAAAGTTGGAAATTTTAAACCAAAATGGAATATAATGTGGCATGCTGAAACTGAAGCTGTTCTGCTGAATAGAGCCTCTTACGTAACCGATCGAATGTAATGCCAATTTTAAAAAAAGACTTCAGAGGCTATCTTGGCAATTACAGACTAAGAAGCCTAACTTCATTACCAGGTAAATTGGTTGAAACTATAGTAGAGAACAAAATTATGAGGCACATAGATGGACACGATGCATTGGGGAAAAGTCAGCATGGCTTTTTGCAAAGGGAAATCATGCCTCACCAGTCTATTGGAATTCTTTGAGGGCATCAACAAGCTTGTGGATATAGTGTACCTGGACTTTCAGAAAGCCTTTGACAGGGTCCCACACCAAAAACTTAAGCAAAGTAATCAGTTATAGGATAAGAGGGAAGGTCCAGTCATAGCTCAGTAACTGATTAAAAAGATGGTAATCAAAGGGTAGGAATAAATGGTCAGTTTAAACAATGGAGAGAGTTAAATAGCGGGGTCCTCCAAAGAGCTGGACAGGGACCTGTGCTATTCAACAATAATCTTGAAAAGTGGGTAAACAGATGGCAAATTTTCAGTTGATACAAAATTACTCAAGATAGATCCAGAGCTGACTGCAGAGAGTTACAAAGGGATCTCACTAAACTGGGTGACCGGACGACAAAATGACAGATAAAATTCAATGTTGATATATGTAAAAGAATGCATATTGAAAAACATCCCAGCTATACATACAAAATGGTAATATCTAAATTAGCTGTTACCACTCAAGAAAGAGATCTTGGAGTCATCGTGGATAGTTCTCTGAAAACATCTGCTCAATGTGTAATGTCAGTCAAAAAATAAGGTTAGAAACCATTAGAAAAGGGATAGATAATCAGACAGAAAATATCTGCATGCTGTATGCAGTTCTGATCATCCCATCTCAGAAAAGATTTTAGAATTGGAAAAGGTACAGAGAAGGGCAATGAAGATTATTAAGAGTATGGAACAGCTTCCGTAAGAGGAGAGATTAAAAAGACTGGGACTCTTCATCTTAGAAAAGAGAAGACTAAGGAGGGAAATAAGAGGTCTATAAAATCACAAACAGTGTAGAAAAAGTGAATAAGAAAGTGTTATTGATCCCTTCATATAGCACAAGAACCAGGGGTCACCAATGAAATTCATATGCAACAGATTTAAAACAAATATAAGGAAGTACTATTTCACACAACACACAGACAACCTGTGAAACTCGTGAAGGCCAAAATTATAGCTGGGTTAAAAAAAATTAAATGAGTTCACGGAAGGTAGGTCTATCAATGGCTATTAGCCATAGGGATGCAAACCCCTGTCCTGGGTGTCCCATAACCTGAGACTGCCAGAAGCTGAGGACAGGGCATGGATCACTCCATGATTTCCCTGTTCTATTAATTTCCTTTGAAGCATCTCGCTCTGTTCACTGTCCGTGGAAGATGGGATACTGGGCTACATGGACCATTGGTCTGACCCAGTGTAGCTGTTCTCATGTAAGTGGATCGTACAACTAAGTCTGCAACATACCTTCTAGTTTCAATGACTTAATTTCATTTTCTAGTACCAGCAGGAACCACTAGGCCCAAAGTCACCTAACTTCTTTATTTTTAGGTAATATAAATTCATATGGGTTGGCAGACTAGTCATTAGTTTTAAGACCTATGTTGTTTTAACTTTACTGCTTTGGGATTTAACTTCTCTTTAGAAACTAGCAGTGAGCTGGTGAGGGGAGTGGGGGAAGGGGTTGAGTAAGATATTGGAGCTGAAGTTCCAAATACCATTCAATAAACAATTGAGGCATTGGCTACCAAGGTAGGTGTTTTTTCATTACCTGTTTGGTTTTGTCAGTGTCCTTTTTGAGATCCTTCTTTCCTTTTTCTCTGTTGCTGCAATTTCCCCTCTAGCTGAGGAAGATTAGCGGTGGATACTCTGTCTACACTGAAGTCATAAGTGTGATTTGCAGCTTGCGTAGATATACTTGCACCAGCTTTAAACTTAGCAGCTCACTAAACGTATGGCAGTAAGGACCTGATGGCGCAGGCTTCATAAGCCTGCCCAACCCCTGGGTGTGTATTTGCACTGGTAGCCTGCGTTGCTGCACATCCTTCTGTAGTACCTGAAATGAGAATTTGGTCCTGAACTTTGAAGTGTTCCTATTAGACCACTGGACCAGCACCTCATCCTCTTAATCGTTGTTTCTTCCCCTTCGACGTGTGTGTGTGTGCTGTTGCAGAAGTGTGGTAGTTGGGCCAAGTAATCCACCATCTATTCAGCCTCTCTTACAAGCAATGAAATTGTTGCATCCAAATTAGCTGTGGAGTAAAGGTTGGTTGAGTTACCTACCTCTGATACCACAATGGTCTAGGATTCTTGGCATGGCATTATTCTAAACAAAAAACTTTTCCATCATGCTTGTATCTGTTTCCATCATTTAATACAGTATCAACAGACTTTCTAGGCTTCAGAGTGATAATCCTGGGATCTCATTATATAGAGCCCATGGTGCAAAATTCTTGTGATATAGTCACTAAACTAATTGCTTGAAACGGTCTCTAAAAATTGTCATGAAGGTCTTGTTAACTCTAAACAATAAGGGTATGTCTACACTACAAGCACTACAGCAGCACAGCTGCTGCTATGCTGTTGTAGTTTACATACTACAGGAACAGAAGGGATTTTTCTGTTGCTGTAGTAAATATTTCCCCCTCCTCTTCTCTCCACCCCCTTTAGCTACATTGAAGAAGAAGGTACATATTTCTTCAGGACTCAATTAAATCTTGTTAGGTGAGGTAGGGGGTTGTGCCAGGAAAACACCTACTGCTCTAGTAGCCTCATATAACTGAAGTGTGAGGATTAATGGATTTCAAGTGTGGGTTAGGATAAGAAGTATTTGTTATTTATAGACAGGAGGAAAAAGTGCAAG
This sequence comes from Mauremys mutica, assembly GCF_020497125.1. Lineage (NCBI taxonomy): Eukaryota > Metazoa > Chordata > Testudines > Geoemydidae > Mauremys > Mauremys mutica. The sequence goes on from NC_059077.1 coordinate 129,439,519, forward strand.
ATCAGCTTCCTTCAAACATCTCAAACTGTCAGGCCTAAAAATGGGCACAAGAATAAAAGTGCTGAACACTCTATAATGTGGAGTTGCTGTGTTTGCTCTCTTAGATTTCTATCACCACTATTTCACATGTCAAACCTCTCACAACTTTACAGTAGCGAAAGAGAAGATCCCTTTGTTTAGAAGTAGATATGGAAGTTTAATTTTAGATTCATAATTGTGAAGAACAGTTGAAAGGCATCCTTCCCTCTATACCCCTATTTTTGTCCTTTGTGGCTTTCTCCACTCCAAATATGTGGTTCATTCACAAGTTTCTTCTCCTGACATGCTAGCAGAAACACAAGAATGACCTGCCTATGAGGGGAATAATGTTCACATTGGTTGGAGGAAAAATGTTCTCATGAAGCTGTGCAGAATTCAAACCTGTCTATTTTCCTTTTCTAGGCAAGAAGATGTACTTAAAAGTCATCAGGGATGAAGGACATGTATCACTTTTCAGTCGATATATGGCATCTTGTTTCCCCTCTAAAGGCTAGTTACATTGCTCCTTTAACTGCTACTGCACAAATAGTTGGGGAAGCTGTGAAGTGTAAGGGCCTTACTTACAACATTCAAAAACCAGTCGGAGAACACTTCAGCCTCCCTGGTCACTTGATTACTGACCTCAGAGTCACACTACTCCAACAAAAGAACTTGAAAAACAGACTCCAATGAGAAACTGCAGAATTGGAATTAATTTGCAAACTGGACACCATTAAATTAGGCTTGGATAAAGACTGGGCGTGGATGGGTCATTACACAAAGTAAAACCTATTTCCCCATCCTAAATTCCCCCCCCACCCCCCCACTGTTACTCACCTTGTCAACTGTTGGAAATGGGCCATCCTGGTTATCACTAAAAAATGTTTTTTTCCTCCTGCTGATAATAGCCCACCTTAATTGATTACTCTTGTTATAGTTAGTATGGCAACACCCATTTTTTCATGTCCTCGGTGTATATATATCTTCTTACTGTATTTTCCACTGCATGCATCCGATGAAGTGGGTTTTAGCCCACGAAAGCTTATGCTCAAATAAATTTGTTAGTCTCTAAGGTGCCACAAGTACTCCTCATTCTTTTTACTTTGCTTCTTGATTCTTAGTGGATGACTCTGCAAAAATAGTAACTTCAAAATTCTACACTGTCAGAATAAACAGTAGTGTAATTTTTTTGCTTCATAATTTGTCATTCTTTCCTCCAAATTAAGATCTGTGGGCAAAGTGAGACATCCTTTTGAGAAGTCAACTTGTATTTTTCTGTAAAACACATTTTGCTTTTCTTGGGCAATTCTGTTTGCTTCCAGTCTTATAGCCACAGTTTGAGTTCTCAGGCTAGGGAAGGGTAAAATCCAGTTCTCTTTGGTTTTCTAATCCTCCTCAGTATTGTGTGGTATTTCTTAATATAAATATATTATATTCCGTAAATCTTCATTAAAGGAATGTAAAGACTGCATGAAATGCCAGAGTATGCTCACAACTAATTTTGTTCAGATACATTACAATGTGGCCTTATAGGATGATTATTTATCTCTGAAGTACTGGGGACTCTCAGCTATTTTATAACCATACATGTTCACACCCTCTCTAATAATTTTGTATGCCTATTCTAACTTCTTAAACTATACATGTGGATTTTTTTTTAATTTTTGTATTTCATATTATACTCCTTTCAATGATCACACCTTTCCTTAGTATCAGAGGGGTAGCCGTGTTAGTCTGGTTCTGTAGAAGCAGCAAAGAATCCTGTGGCACCTTATAGACTAACAGACGTTTTGCAGCATGAGCTCATGCTGCAAAACGTCTGTTAGTCTATAAGGTGCCACAGGATTCTTTGCTACCTTTCCTTAGATGAAGTTCAGAGTATGGGCAATTAACTATCAGGCTAACTTTACTACAGACTTTTGGGGCTATGTGCTAACAAATAACACAGAAATGTTCAATGAATATTTCTGTTCGTTATTTGGGGAAAAGTCCAGGTGATATAGTTGTATCATATAATGACGCTTTCTATTCCAGTAGTAATTCATGAGGATGTTAAACAGCTGCTACTAAAGTTAGATATTTAAATCAGCAGGTCCAGATAATTTGCATCCAAGAGTTTAGAAGAGTTGGCTGAGGAGCTTGCTGACCCATTACTGTTGATTTTGCTAAGGTGGAAATTTTGGGATTGTAGACAAGTGCTTTGAAAAATTTACCAGACCTACCTGTGAGGTCTAAACCGTTTGCCCAGACACGCTCAAGGTCTAGCAGTGAAAAATCCAATTGCATTTCTCTTTTCTTCTGTCCTGCAGTGCCAGTCCCCCTCAAAACTTTCAGGTATTGGGAAGGCAAATAGAATTTTGACAGGACTCTATCTCGTGTATCAGCTTTTGGCTAGCAGGTATCTGAAATCTCAAATCTACCCCTGCTTCTTTCTGCTGAAAGAAGAAATCTTACATCTGCCTTAGTCTTGACTACTGGGCAAATAGACCTCTGTTCTGCCCCCTTTCCTGGGTTCTGTGTTGGGATTTTTTTTTAAAAAGCCTTTTCTCTCTCAAATAACTTTAGTGCTTGCCTGTAATGCTCAGAGCTTTTTCCTGTCATCAGCAGAGTGAAGTTGATGTGACTCTTACTTGTGTGGCTTCATTCCTATCCATAGGGGTTTTTGAAAATGAGAATTGAAACTTAACTGTTAATTTCCCCTTGATATTGCTTGAGAAATCTATGGATAACAATATCACTGCAGCTGCCTCTCTGCATCTGAAGAAGCGTTTTTTTAATCCCCAAAAGTTTATGCCCAAATAAATCTGTTAGTCTTTAAGGTGCCACTGGACTCCTCGTTGTTTTTGTGGATACAGACTAACACGGCTACCCTTCTGAGTCTCTGCAAACTGAGGGAAGAATGGCATTAGTTTAAATTTGGTACACCTGCAAAAACATAGCTTCACAAACAGAAGTCTAGAAGCTTTTTAAAGAAAATGATTTGGGTTAGTCCTCCCTCCCCCACCCCCTATATGCTTATCAGGGACAGAATCCTATTTCCTACTGGCAAATGGACTTTAAAGTCCTAGTATTGTCTCAGTATTACTAGTATGAGAGGATGGCAGAAACATCAAAACTAGTGAACCAGGTTGGGTTAATAGAACTTTGTTCTCTTTCTCACTAAATTGCCATGTCTCTACATGCAACTGTCAAGACAGTTTGCTATTCTGCTCCTGGTCCAGAGGTATTATATAAATTGAGGATAAATAAAACCTGGCATCCCATGTAAAAAGCCTCACTGTAAAGTAGGCTTATGTCAACCAAGACAGTTTTTGATACCTAGCTCCAGCTTTTAGTAGAAGTATCCCCTTATCAGTGAAGTTTGTGTTAGATTGTCTTCACTAGAAATGTTGCAGCTGCTCCTCTGTAGTGCTTGTTACAGTGACGAGAGGGGTTCTCCCATTTTTGTAGTTAACGCCCCTCCCCAAGAGGCAGTAGCTAGGTTGTCTGAAGAATTCTTTCATCAACCTAACGCTGTCTACACTAGGGGAAAGGTTGGCTTGACCGTGTTTCTCAGGAGCATAGATTTTTCACACCCTTGAGCGATGTAGCTGGATCGACTTAACTTTTTAGTGTAGACCTGGCCTTACACTAATACACTGATTATTTTAGTAATCAGTGAGATGTTGGTCCTTTGTCTCTTAGTATTCTTGGAGGAGGGTGGAGGGGAATAAAACCTGTTATATCGGTCAGTTTACCACTTCAGGCTCAGTTGGTTTGTTTCTTGATCTAGCAGCGATGTCATGGGCTGACTTTGAACACACACTATATAGCAATCATCACAGTGCAAATATCCTTTTCAAAGGCTAGACGGCAATGCTTGAGAACCAAAATGTGGACACTAGTCCACTAGGTTGTGTTCAAAGTGAAATACAAAAAAAGTATAAAATGCTTTGGTTTAAATGTTTTGTGAGCAACCTATAGAACTTATAAGATGGGTAAGAACTTCGTATATGCTTTGAATCCACTGATACTGTACTTAACAATCCATTTGAACTGGAAGCTGCTGCTTCAGTCGTCATCATCTTAGCATGTGTGCAATGTTCCTCAGGTAGTACTGTGACCAGGATTCACCACCAAGTTTGGTCTGCTGGTTGATCATTAGCTGGGCTGGGCCGGGTACTGATGGGGCAGTGTGCCGTAAATGCTGATCCCTCCCTCCCCCCACTGCAGTAACTGCGGATCAAATGGTGGTAGAAAAAACAAATGAAGTGAATGTTCCCAGCATATGGAATAAAATAAAACCAGACATCCCTTTTAAATATTTAACATTTGTAATAACAAAAGTGGTGATTACTTCAAAACAGTCTACCAGCCCCACTTAAGAGCTAGAGTCAGACAGGCCATTAACGTAATTTTTGTCCACACTGAGTATCTTGCACTGATTTAGTTGCTAGGTAAAAACTCGGTGTAATCAAAATCTTAGTTTGACTATAGATGGTTGCCTGGGACTCTCGCTGAACTTTGTTAGCAGCACTGTAAAATGCAATTTTTAAATCAGTAGTATTATTTACCAAGGATTCATCCTAGGAAGCTCTTGGATGTGTGCTAGGTATTTTTATTTGTGACAAGGAACATGACAGTTCCCACCAGATTAAAACTTTTTGCTTTTAAAAAAATCACAAGTTAGATTACAAAAAAAACAAGCAACCACTACTTCTGTGAGACCTGTGAACAATTTGAGGTCACTTTACTGCTGCATAGTCATCACCAAACCTCTGGGAATGGTGACAGTTCAGTTTAGTGGTAGTGCAGAAACAAACAGTGGGTTGGCTAGTAGGAAACTTATTTTAAGTTTCTAAAATGGTGTTCTAAATAGGGGAGAGCAAAAAATCTATTAAAGCATGGTTTGCAAACTAACATCTGCAAAGCAGTTTGTTATTCTGTACTGTCCCTCACTTATGACCTAAGTTCCCTGTAAGCTGCACAGCTGTGCAGCAGCCTATTTAGTGATGCACAGGTGCTCAGGGAACCCACCTGGGGAATGGCCAGGGGAGGGACACTCCTCCACCAGCCCCAACCTGCTGTGGCTGGGGTGGCCCCCGCAGCCCCAACTATGCTGCAGCCCACACCTGCTGTGGATGAGGCGCCCCTACCCCGATCTGGCTAGGGTGCCGTGGCCTGGACCCAGCTGCTGCTGGGGCCTTATTGGAAATCCTGGGAGGTGGGCGGCCCGGCCCAGCCCAGCCCCAGCCGTGGCGACTTGGCCCGAACCCGGGCGGCCCTGCCCAGCCCTATTGTGGGGCACCCCTCTCCAAACCCAGCCCCAGCCCAGACCTGTCACGGCTGGAGTACCTCTCCCTGAACCTAGCCCTGGCTGGATCTACAAGGGCTGGGGGAGGGCACCTATCCTGTGGCCCCAGCCCTGGAGCTGCCGTGGTAGGAGAGGTGCCTCTCCCTCTCAGCCCAGGTGCTGCTGTGAGGAGAGAGGGCTGTGGGGAGTTCTCTCTGCACGCTGTAGCCCCAGAGCACCCTCCTACACCCCAAACCCCTCATCCTTGTCCCCACCCCGGAGCCCTCACACGCCTGCATCCCAATCCTCTGCCCCAGCCCTGAACCCCCTCCTACACTCCGAACCCCTTGGCCCCAACCCCACCCCATGAATTTTGTTTTGTGCACCGATATGAAGGTGATGTGTCACACATCACCTCCATATTAATGCACATAACAAAATTCATTCTGCCCGTGGGTGGGAAAAATTAGAGGGAACACTGCTTATGGCTTGCAAGAAGAAATCCCTGTAGGTTGAAAGGCTTCAGCTGAAAGCTGACTTTAAAAACAACAAAAAAAAGTTTGAGGGGGGAAAATCTGTTCATGCACTCCAGCTTTCTGCCTTTCACAACTCCAGTTACTGCTGCACTTTCCTACAACTTGAATAGCTAACTGAACTTTGAAATTTGGTTTGTAAATAGTGCTCGTTTGACGTGCACAACCAGTTTACAAATTGTTTTTTAAATAAATAAGCATGCTTTGTATATAGGCATCTAAGATTTTATTGGATCCTAATGATACAGTGCTCCCCCTCAAAAATCACAATGTCCATTTTCTCTGCCTAGACTGACAGTCAAGACACTGCTGTTCTTAGGCATCCGCTGGGTGTAGTGTTTGTATGCTGATGCCTGTGTCTATTGAAACACAGCCGTCTGTAAACTGTCTCATCCTCGACATGAGGGAATTGTGAATCGTGGATTTTTAGGGTCTTCAAAATCTTTGCTTGATTCGTCTGTGCAGTACAGGCTTTCTTTTGAAAAGATATGAGTTCCTCGCCATCAAGTGCCAAGAGAGCCATCATAAGCAAAAGATGTTTCTGCCCCACTAGCTTTGTAGAAACGGTGTCCAGCCAAACAATACATAGAAAGGTATGAACTTGGCTCTACCACCTTCATTAAGCTTGCTGTCATGGGTACAGTGTATTGGGACTACTTAAATGCCAACTGCATTAAGCATGGGCAATTTCTCTTAAAAAATAAACCAAACTTCATAATGCCATTTTTAAGGTTGCGGGGTGAAAGCCAGAATGCAAAAGGTAAAGCAGTAATGTGACCATTTTGCACAACCTGTGTATTATACATTTAATTCTTAAGAAGAAAACAAGAATAAAAAGGACATGTTTACTGTGAGTTACTGTAGTGTTGCTTTAGAAACCTTAACTCTTGCATTTCCTGACTTTCTACTTTGCATTAACAGCATTTTTATCTTGTATACAAAGTTCAACTTCTATATCTTCAGAGCAACTAGGTGCAGATGATAAATGAGGATCCCTGAGGGTTTTGGAGGCTGTGGAGCTAATGGGGAGAATCCTTTGCTTACTCTCTAGTGAAGTCTTGCATTAAATATAAGAACTAGATTTGTTGCAAACTATTACAGTGGTAAGTGGGTGAAGCGCTTCTTTCAAAAGCATCAAAATCCAGTTTTTCAGGATGTTTAAATTTGCTGATTAGAAGAATTCCCATACTGTTACTTCATCTCCAGTTGGGGACTTGAAGGATTCAAGGGCTGTTGCATGCTATAGATTCTACCTTAATCAGTGGTATGTGTGAGGGGCATCCCCTCAGTCTGCATGACTCTTCTGTCTAATCATAAGAGCTGTCAGCTGTGGAAGAGGCCAGTAGCTACCTTGCTACAGTCCCTCTAAACTTCCCTAGTTGAATGAAATCAGTTCACTATGAAATAATTTGTGTAAGGCCTACCCTTCACTTAAAAGCTAGATTGACATAGCTATTGCATTCATGGATGTGAAAAAGTCACCCCACTCCCCAAAGCTGTAGCTATAGAATCATAGAATCTCAGGGTTGGAAGGGACCTCAGGAGGTCATCTAGTCCAACCCCCTGCTCAAAGCAGGACCAAACCCAACTAAATCATCCCAGCCAGGGCTTTGTCAAGCCTGACCTTAAAAACCTCTAAGGAAGGAGATTCCACTACCTCCCTAGGTAACCCATTCCAGTTCTTCACCACCCTACTAGTGAAAAAGTTTTTCCTAATATCCAACCTAAACCTCCCCCTCTGCAACTTGAGACCATTACTCCTTGTTCTGTCATCTTCTACCACTGAGAACAGTGTAGATCCATCCTCTTTGGAACCCCCTTTCAGGTAGTTGAAAGCAGCTATCAAATCCCACCTCATTCTTCTCTTCTGCAGACTAAACAATCCCAGTTCCCTCAGCCTCTCCTCATAAGTCATGTGCTCCAGCCCCCTAATCATTTTTGTTGCCCTCCGCTGGACTCTCTCCAATTTATCCACATCCTTCTTGTGTATAGTAAGCTAACCCTCAGTGTAGATGTGGCTAGGTTGACGGAAGAATTCTTCAGTTGACCTAGCTATCACTGCTCAGTGAGGTAAATTACCTATAGCGATGGAAAAGCCCCTTCCTTTGCTGTAGGAGGTGCCTACGCTACAGCACTACAGTGGTATATTGTGCTGCTGTAGCAGCTGTAATATAGACATGGCCTAAGTATTAAAAAGATGGAACTCTGAGCAGTGGAGAAACACTTCAGTCCTCAAGAGTAGATAGCTGTATTTGGCTGCCAAATTGGGTCAAGTCAAGCTTTGCTCTTTGAAAAGGGGTTATATTGAATGCTTACTCAGCAGGCTGGATGTCTGCCTGGTTGGTGTGTGCTTTGAGAACAGTGGTCATAAGGTTATGGATGTTTCTTTAGTTGTCCTTCTGCCTCTTTAACATTGCTTGCTTTTAAGTCAGTTTAAGTTTTCACTTCGTCCACTAATCTGGTGGTACTGCTGAGCAACTGGTCTGTTTGTCTCATCTCTACTCAAAGATTTAACTTAACTCTTAGAGAAACTTGAGTTGCTTAATATTTCTGTGATCAAATGGCTTAAAATAAAATTGAGTCATAAATAATTAAACATGATTATAGAATCAGTGGCAACCATGACACCGGTCTAGCATTACTCATAAGCCCTCTGTAGGTGAGGAGAGTCTTGGCTGGATAGTTCAAAAGACCAGAAGAGTTTACAGTTGCCGAAACTAATTATAGCTGGAATGTCTTAAGGAATTTACTTCTGTTTCTAGTAGCAGAAGTCTGTTGGTTTCTGTACTGAATACATTTTGTGACAGATTACACCTGTACTGACTTGGTAACAGCAGAAAAACTTCTCATTCTGGTTATTTTTCTGAGAGAAACAACCACTTTAAACTTAAGTAAATGTGTTTTTTTAAGAGTGTGATTGAGGTCCTTTAGGTTTATCGAAATAAGTATGTGTATTTTTAGAAATTGCTGTTTTGGAAGCAATTTGAGTATTGCATAAAATGGTAATAAATTCAGCTGGTCAATAGAAATTCTCTTAATTTATGACTTAATTTAACCTTCAGTTACACCCATGCATCCTCATTGACGTCAGTGGAGTTGCACAAGCATGATTGAGGATAATCTGGTCCACAGTGTCAGAAATTAATGCCTTGTTTTTAAAGTGATGGACACCTGTAGGTTTATCTACACAGGGATGTTCAGGAAGATTAATCTGAATTTGAAGGTGTGAATTTGAAGTGGATTAGTTAAAATGCATTAAATACTTCAGAATTAGTGGCCTTAATTTGTCTTCAGAAGTAAATTCACCAAACCAAATTAAGGCCACTTTTATTCTGAATGAGGGTGTTCACATGGTTTTAATGTAGTTTTAATCCGCTTCAAATTCACACTTTTAGTTAATTTGGATGAACTTTTTCCTAGATGTCCCAGTGTAGACAAGTCCTAAGTTTGAGATAGTTTGAAAGACACATCTCTTATAGCTTTTTTCAATTTACTGTCGATTTACTTCTTGTTAAACAATTCTGGAACACTTTTTAATTTTATATCTTATGGCTCAGTCTAGTCAAAAGTATATCAGTGATCTGGTGTAGAAGAGTGGTTTGGCCCTGCATATGCTTTTGTTAGGTAGGTAGTTTTTTTTGATGCATTTGAAGAAGTGGGTATTTTACCCATGAAAGCTTATGCACAAATAAATCTGTTAGTCTTTAAGGTGCCACTGGACTCGTTGTTGTTGTTTTTTAGATATCTCCAGTATTTTTTTTGTAAACACCACCTTTTTGAACTCAAGTAGATTGTTTTCAACTCATTGTTCAAGTCATTAGCTGAAATTTTAGTAGGAAAACAACCCTATCTATTGCTCTTATAGGTGACCATAATTAGCACATTGATCTTAGCTTTGTTTACAGTTGCACTTTCATTGTTAAAACTTTTGTTGCGCAGGGGTGTGGAAACCCCCCTTCTCTCCGAATGACAAAAGTTTTAAGAATGAAAAGTGCAGGTGTGGATAGTGCTTCATCAGCTCCTGCCTTTCTCCTGTGGACAAAGCAACTGCCCCTCGGTGGAGGTGGTTTTATTTTGTCACTGGGAGAGCTTGCCCAGTGACAGAGCAGCTACATTGTGCACCCTACGGGCTTGGCTACACTTACAAGTTGCAGCGCTGGTGGAGGCTTTCCAGCGCTGCAATTACACCCCGTCCACACTTGCAGGGCACAACCAGCGCTGCAACTCCCTGGTTGCAGCGCTGGCTGAAAACCCATCCCGGCAGGGGTATAAGGAGTGCAGCGCTGGTGATCCAGCGCTGCTCAGCAGGTGTGGACACTCACCAGCGCTTTAATTGTCCTCCAGGGAATAAGGAGGTATCCCAGAATTCCTGTTCAGCCACTCTGCTCATCAGTTTGCACTCTACTGCTCTTGCCTCAGGTGACCCGCCCTTTAAATGACCTGGGAATTTTAAAAATCTCCTTCCTGTTTGCTGCAGCCAGGTGTGTGTGGAGTGCAATCAGTTAATCTTTCCAGGTGACCATGCCTCCACGTGGCAAACGAGCCCCAGCATGGAGCAATGGCGAGCTGATGGACCTCATCAGTGTTTGGGGGGAGGAATCTGTGCAGGCACAGCTGCGCTCCGGCCGTAGGAATTACGATACCTTTGAGCAGATATCAAGGGCCATGCTGGATAGGGGCCATGATCGGGACGCACTACAATGCAGGGTGAAAGTTAAAGAGCTGCGGAGTGCCTATTACAAAGCCCGCGAGGGGAATCGCCGATCCGGAGCTGCCCCCACGACCTGCCGTTTTTACAGGGAGATGGACGAGATACTTGGGGGTGACCCCACTGCCAATCCCAGGACAACGATGGACACTTCTGAGCAGGCTGGGGGACAGGAGGAGGAGGCGGAGGTGGAGGCGGGGGGGGGGGGGGAGGAAACCGCGAGTGAAGCTACTGGGATGGGGGAAGACACCCCAGAGTGGGCATGCAGCCAGGAGCTCTTCTCAAGCCAGGAGGAAAGTACCCAATCGCAGCAGCCAGCAGTTGCAGAAGGACAAGCAGAGGAGTGGGTTAATGGTAAGCGGCTTTTATTTTCTGGGTGGAAATGTTTCTGGAGAGGAAGGGGGGTTATGGCTGCATGCATGCCAGACTAGAATAGCCCGTTGATGTGGTCTATCACGTCGCGGTAATCTGCTTCAGTTATCTCAGCAAAAGTTTCAGCCAGAGCGTGGGCAATATGCCTGCGCAGGTTTATAGGCAGAGCCACTGTGTTCCTTGTCCCAGTCACGCTGACGCGTCCGCGCCACTGTGCTGCGAGTGGGGGGGGGGACCATTTCTGAACACAGGCAAGCCGCGTAGGGTCCCGGGCGGAATCCACATTGCTGTAAAAGAGCCTCCCGCTGTTCCCTAGTGACTCGCAGCAGGGAGACATCTTGCAGGATTAACTCCTGTGAAAAATGTTGGGAGACTCTTTAGTGAAGAGATAGGGAGATAGTGAAGATCACCCCTGCAGCTGCATCTTCACTCAACCCCTCTATCACTCCAGATTACCCGAAGCAACCAGCTCCCCTCTATCAATCAAGCCCCACTTCTCCCTCTATAAGCACCCCTCACTCACCATTTCGTGGCTTCTGTCGTGTTATGCGTGTGGTAAAAGAATGCTAAAGTGAGAACTCCCTCAATGTAACAATTCATGTCTGGAGATAGTGGATACAATGCTGCCCCTGTTAAATGTTGTCATTTCTGGGTTTCTACAGTGACCTTGACTACTGGACTGAGCAGATGTTCCACTGCACAGAGGCTTCAAAATTTGAGAAAAAATCCCCGAAAGAGCAAAGAGGACATGCTGAAAACTGTTCTTCATCACTCTGCTGCAGAGAGAAAGGAATTGAAGGAGTGGAGAGAGAAGGAAAGCATGATCCGCCAGAGACATTGGCGTAGAAACGCTGTGGCAAAGAGGAAAAGCACAAACCAGCTGCTAGACATCCTGTCGCGCCAAGCGGACTCTCTCCAGGCTATCGTAGCCATGCAGGCAGAGCAGTCCCGTGCTGCCCCACAGCCCCCTCCCCCCCCCCCGTCCCAAAGCTTTTTGCCTTGTGCCCCAATGTCAGCTCAAACCGCCTTTCCCCAGCATTCAGGTTCTTACCACCACCAGCTGCCTCCAACACCTGTACGTTCACCAACCAGCCCTGATACCTACCACCACCCTTACCCTCTGCACTCAACCCCCATCACCATGCAGTATATGCACCCTGAAGTGCAGGATTCGTTAAACAGCACTCCAGACAGGACATATGCAAACTTGTGACTGTACAGTTCACCAACCCACACCCCTGCCCTCTTGTTTTCATGAAATGTTGTGTGTCTGTCTGTCTGTCTGTCAAGGAAGTTTTTTTCTTTTCAATAAAACAATTCTTGGCTTTGAAAACAGTCTTTATTATAGCAGATAGTTAAAGATACCTTAGCCCAGTAAAGAAAGAGGCACTGCAAATCATATTATTATTAGGGATAATAGAATAACAGTGTAAACAGTGCAATTCACTCCCATGCAAGGCAGCAAACATTACTGTTGGCTTTCAGCCTCAAATTCTTCCCTCAAGGCATCCCTAATCCTTGTAGCCCTGTGCTGGGCCTCTCTATTAGCCCTGCTCTCTGGCTGTGCATATTCAGCCTCCAGGACTTGAACCTCGGTGGTCCATGCCTGACTGAATGTTTCACCCTTCCCTTCACAAATATTATGGAGGGTACAGCAAGCGCATATAACCGCGGGGATGCTGCTTTCCCCCAAGTCTAGCTTCCCATACAGACATCTCCAGCGGGCTTTTAAACGCCCAAAAGCACACTCCACAGTCATTCTGCACCGGCTCAGCCTGTAGTTGAACCGGTCCTTGCTCCTGTCAAGCTTCCCTGTATAGGGTTTCATGAGCCAAGGCAGTAACGGGTACGCGGGGTCTCCAAGGATCACAGTGGGCATTTCGACATCACCTACTGTGATCTTCCTGTCTGGGAAAAAAGTCCCTGCCTGCATCTTCCTGAACAGGCCACTGTTCCGAAAGATGCGTGCATCATGCACCTTTCCAGGCCAGCCTGTGTAAATGTCAATGAAACGCCCGCGGTGATCCCCAAGCGCCTGGAGAACCATAGAGAAATACCCCTTACGATTAACGTACTCTGATGCCAGGTGGGGGGGGGGGGCAGAATAGGAATATGCGTCCCATCTATCGCCCCTCCACAGTTAGGGAAACCCATTTGTGCAAAGCCATCCACAATGTCCTGCACGCTCCCCAGAGTCACGGTCTTTCTTAGCAGGATGCGATTAATTGCCTTGCAAACTTGCATCAAAACGATTCCCACGGTCGACTTTCCCACACCAAACTGGTTCCCGACCGACCGGTAGCTGTCTGGAGTTGCCAGCTTCCAGATTACAATAGCCACCCGCTTTTCCACCGTCAGGGCAGCTCTCAATCTTGTGCCCTTGCGCCGCAGAGTGGGGGCGAGCTCAGCACACAGTCCCATGAAAGTGGCTTTTCTCATACGAAAGTTCTGCAGCCACTGCTCGTCATCCCAGACTTCCATGACGATGTGATCCCACCACTCAGTGCTTGTTTCCTGAGCCCAAAAGCGGCGTTCAACGGTGCTGAGCATTTCTGTGAATGCCACAAGCACTTTGGTGTCACACGCGGCAGGAGAATCGATATCGATATCATCGTCAGACTCCTCACTGTCACTTTGGAGCTGAAGGAATAGCTCGACTGCCAAACGTGTTGTGCTAGTGACACTCATCAGCACAGTCCTCAGCAGCTCGGGCTCCATTTCCCACAGAAATCGCGATTCACACACAGAGCAGAAAGACACTCACAATGGCGCCAAACGTTGCCAGAAAGACAGAATGCTGGGATGTGAAGCGATGCACCACGGGGCGTTGGAACAGGAAGCGGAATGACCCACACACTTCCTTCCCCTTCCCACAATACTCAGCGCCAAAACGGGACGAGGTGCTCTGTGGGATAGCTGCCCACAATGCACCTCTCAATACAGCGCTGGAAAGTGCTGCAAGTGTGGCCACACTGCAGCGCTGGTAGCTGTCAGTGTGGCCACACTCCAGCGCTGGCCCTACACAGCTGCAAGACCAGCGCTGTAACTCCCAGCGCTGCAACTTGTAAGTGTAGCCAAGCCCTACAACAGAACAAAATCTACAATATCCTTACAAAATGGGTGTTAAACATTTAAGTGGAAGATGAAATAGCATGGTCAAAGGGCAGGGCAACTGAATGTGGTGGCTGAGTTTGAGTGTGACAATGATCAGCCAAGTTCTAATTAGTTCAGCTGCTAATGGCAGCTTTTAGTCTTAGCCAGTAAAGTCCCTAAAACTTTTATCAAACTTGCTTACAAATCACATTTACAGGTTTGTTTATTATGGTAACAAATGATACAGACTTAGGGTCTGACTAAACTGCCCACATTACAGCACGGCTGCAGCAGCTCTGCGACATGGTCAGTGTAGTCACACTTTATGACCGGGGGAGAGCTCTCCTGGCGATAAAAAAAATAACCGCCCCGAACAAGGAGTGGTAGCTTTATCTCCTGGCAATAAAGTGTTGTCTATACTGGCGCTTTTCAGCACTAAAACTTTCGTTGCACAGGGGGGTGTTTTTTCACACCCCTGAATGACTAAAGTTTTAGTGCTGAAAGTGGCAGTGTAGAGACAGCCTAGGTTAACATTTCAAAAACAAGGTTAATGTCCTTCAATCTCAAGAAGTAGTCTAGGAAGAATTTACATCTGAACAGTCATGGTTTTGTGGACTCCATGTAAAGCCTTTTTGGAGTAAACACTGGATAAAAACTGGCATTTTATTATTTAAAGTAAATATAATGCAGCTTGCCAACAAGTCAATAGTATTGCAGGAAAAATTCAGAGGGGAATAGAGTGCCTTTTATAAACAAAGAAAATCCTGTCCATGGTAAAGCCATGTAGAGGTCATGGAGTTGTAACAGATCCAAAGTCAAGAGCCTGGCTAGTTTTCCAATAGAAATACAACTGGTTAGCTGGGAGGCTGATATGAGAGAGCTTCTGATCGATCCCAGGGCAGCATGTCTAATGGGAGTATCAGCGCAGTCTTCTCCCCAGCTGCTGGAAAAAGAGGAAGGCGTGACTCCTCATGTGAGTTTCCCTTGGACAGTGGGCTCTCATTTCGAAGCCCTGTGGTGAGAGGCTGCTGGGAGAAAGTTAAAATACTGTAAGTGTGTAAAATGTGTAATGTAGCAGAAAAAAAATGGAAGAAGCAAAGTTGAGGGGTGGGGGGCTAGGGAACTGGAGAGGAGAGGCAGAAGGAAGAACTACATAACAAAGTGATGCCAGGAAATATACAGGAAACATGTAAGGGCAAATGTTTGACATTTCACCAGTGTTAAGTGACATAACTTGACAGCTTTTTGTAATACCTACGTTAAGAACTCTATCAGCTATTGAATAGAAAGCATTTGAGTATATTTTGGCCATTGGGCTAGCCTTAATAGCAAGCTGCATTTGAAAATTAAACCATATTGATCATGTAGCAGCTACATAGGGCACAAGTAGTATTGACTTACTTGTATCCTAATATCACAATTTATCTTTTGCCTTGGTCAGTAAGCATAGTCCTCTGAGTTAAGCGTGTTGTGCACTTTTCAATCCCAATGTCTCTTTTACTGATCATGCACCAGCTTGTGTTTGTATACTTTTGAAAGACAAGTATGGAAATCCTTTAGAAGATAGGTTAGTTTGTGGATGCCCGGGTGTGACTTTCAGATTGCCTGTTTGAAAGCTGTCACGGTTCTTGTGAACTGTCAAGGGATAAATGCAACAAATGTAGAATGCTTCCGGGTACACTACATTTGAGTGTTTATATTTAACGTTCAAGTGCATTAGTATAAAAGCATTTCTTTAATCATGTATACTGAAGAGTCTCTAGTGATCCTTTTGCACGTTACTACCAGAATATAGTCCCTTTGGATAGGAGTCCTCTAACTTTAGCAGCAAAACTGATCATAATGGTCCCTTCTGATCTTAAGTTCTATGATTCTATGAACTGGGCAGCTTGCCCCTCACAGTGGTCTAGCACAGCGGTTCTCAAACTGTGGGTCAGGACCCCAAAGTGGGTTGCAACCCCATTTTAGTGGGGTCGCCAGAGCTGGCATTAGACTTGCTGGGGCCCAGGCCCGAACCCTACCACACTGCGCCCAAGCCCCACTGCCCAGGGCAATGGTGCTCGGCTTACGAGTCCCCCAACTGGGGCTAAGCCCTTGGGCTTGGGCTTTGGCCCACCATCCTGGCGCGGCAGGGCTTGGGTGGGCTCAGGCTTTGGTACCTCCTCTTGGGGTCATGCAGTAATTTGTGTTGTCAGAAGGGGGTTGCGGTGCAGTGAAGTTTGAGAACCCCTGATCTAGCAGATCACTTGGTGACTGCAGTGATTAAAAAAAAGTGCAACTGAATTTATGGATAGAGATCATCATTCAGTTGGGGGGGAGGGAATATTTATTTATTTATTTTTAAATCTCTTATCTACTCTGTATTCTGAGCAAGTGCTCTAGGGAAGGGCCACTAGGCGTGATACCTCATTTCTTTAAGAAGCACTTTCTGCATCAAATCTCATCTTCACTTTTCACTGAATTCTAGATCTGTATTTCATATTTGTCAGGGGAGTGATTGTAATGTGACACTGGATTGTAACTCTAATTTGTTTTAGTAGAAAATTCCTTGAACAATATTGCTCCAAGAGGAGGCTGGAAGGAAAGCTCTTTGGCAGTTTGACTTTTGTGACATAATGTTCCAAACCTGGGATTGAAATACACTTTGTCTATTTGTATCTGCTGTTCTGTTGAAATACACACAGTGTTAGCGGGATTTGAAGTGTGTGAATCTACTTTCCTCTAACAAGAACTATGTGCTTTAGGTGAAGGCGCTGAAAGAGAAGATCGAATCAGAAAAGGGGAAAGATGCTTTTCCAGTAGCTGGCCAAAAACTAATTTATGCAGGTAATATCTTCTAAAAGTAAAGATTACATCTGAAACTGACAAATTTTCTGCTTTCCACTGACTTCTTACTCAATATCCCCCTGTTCCAAGGATTAGGATTTTGTTTAGCCTTTAGAAGTACTAAAAACCAAAACAAGCTGTCTCAGCAGCAGAGGGAGTTCTTGGTATTTTGGGATCAGCTCTCAGTAGTAGTTTTCCAGGTGATTGTGATAATCACCTAGAAACATACAGTATATACCAGGGGTCCCCAATGCAGTGCCCGCGGGGGCATCTAAATGCGCCCGCGTCCTGGCTGGCGGTTGAGCATCCGCTGAAATGTCACCGAAATTCAGCGGCATTTCAGTGGCGATGCCTCTGGATGATGCCACTTGCTGCTGACGAGGGGTGTCATCCAGAGGCGTCGCTGCTGAATTTTGGCAGCATTTCAGCGGATGCTCGACCGTCGCCACGGTCCTTCGTCTGGCACCTGCCAGACGAAAAAGGTTGGGGACCACTGGTATATACCAATGAGAAACTGGCCATGGAAGATAGACATTAGGGCTTAAAATCATATTCTTAATACTTGATTCCTGAATCGCTTGGTGAAATCCAGTGGCTATGTAGCAACCATCTAGTCTGACCTCTTGCATAATGGTCCCTTTTGGCTTTAAAATGTCTGAATCCACTCTCCTTCCTTCTCATAGCTTCATTTCTGAGTTCAGAGAACACTTATCTCAAGGACCAAAATACTCTCTCAGATTCCTTCTTCTCCCAAAAAAGCCTTGTTAATATCCTTAACATATTGGAAGCAGCTGCCTTGACCTCTCCCCAACACAGCAAGGCGGGATTTCTGGAACTCAGAACAACTGTTTGCTCTCCTTCAGAGGCAAAAAAGTCCTTAAACTGGAGTTAAGGCTGAGTGCACATGTCAGTAACTTAAGAGAAAAAACACCTAGGCACATTTAGCATAAATAAA
Source organism: Mauremys mutica (assembly GCF_020497125.1). Lineage (NCBI taxonomy): Eukaryota > Metazoa > Chordata > Testudines > Geoemydidae > Mauremys > Mauremys mutica. The sequence continues at coordinate 129,457,296 of NC_059077.1, forward strand.
AAAGGAAATAGAAAATTAAGATTAAACTTGGAAACCCCACATTTGAAATAAGGGGAAAGACAGTAAAGGCAGCTGTTTTGGATTCTCTTCACATCTCTGGTCCTGGAGGTTTTAAGTCAGGGAGAACAATAACAGGCAGGAAAGTCCCCAGGATAGTGAAATGGACTTGTCTTGTCTGATTTGTTCTTATTGACTTCAGTACATAAAGATGGATTTCTAAATATATTAACTAGAAAACTTTCTTCATAAAATGTCTTGTGCATGTATTTAAAATTGCATGAAATTCTGAAACTTCTGTTGGTTATGGGGCTGAAAAATCCTGACACAGCAGGGCGCAGGATTTAACACAAGTTAAACTTAATGCAAGTAGCTGCACTTTTGAGTTTCTCAAATTCTTATGCCTCTTTGGCAGCACTGTGCAAATTGTTTAATCCAAAGAAAATTGTATAGGGACGATAGGGAATAAGATACAGAATTAAAGTCTAAACTAAGGAGTCAAGACTCATGTTTCCACAATCCTAGCTTGCACCAATTTTTTTTTTTAAATTTAGAAGCAAGGTATTGGTGGTGTCATTGGTTATGGCATAAAATCCTTTCTTAGGAAGGTGAGTGGGGAGGGCTAGTTTTGGCATTCTGTGGTGGTGGTTTTTTTTTTTGTTTTTTTAAAGCACTGTGCTAAGCTTTGGTTCAACCTGGTTGAATTGTGGTGGTTTGCTTTAAAAAACAATAAACTGCTCAAAGGTGAGGATAACTTTGTTGTAGTCTCATATTTATATTACAGTAGTCCCTGGAGGCTTGAGAATTTTTGGGGGTGTGGTGCAGAGTCCTGTGCATACACAGGTGGTAGTTCCTTTCCCACACAGCTTACAAGATATAAGGGGTCCTCAGTGGGCAAATAGACCAATGCAAACATTGGCCATTCAGACACTGCATCCGCATTTCACCTTTGGTGTTCAAATGACCAAACCATGTAGGACTCAAGTGTACCTTCAACTCCCAGGTGGAGCCACATGAGTGAGAGACTGTTCTATTCATATCCTCCCTTGCCCAGACTTTCTACACCACAGGCCAAGGAAATATCCTGTTAACTGCAGCTGAGGCAGTATATTGTTTTTAAACCCCACTAATGTGGGGATGGGATCAGTTGTAAAAGTGCATATGTATGTTAGTCCCAATCCTTCCTCAAGACTTGCTGCCTCTGCAGGAAACCTGTCTGTTAGAACTGAGACTATTGCTCAGTTTTATAGTAGGATAGTATTCTCTAACCTTATCTCAACTAATTTCTCAAAGACTAGAGTTCTGAGGTGATGCTAAAGCTGAGACTACTTTTACCGGATATTTATGTAGTGTAATGAAGTTTTAAACCAAACTGGTATAAGTGAACTTGACCATTTTCTGCTTAATAACAAAAGATGCTAATCAACAATGGTGTTGCAAATTAGAAAGGCACCACTGTTTTTTTCTTTTTTGTCTTGTCTCTACCTTAATCTTTTTGCAAGACAGGATAAAAGAAAGGTTAAGCCTGTTTCACATAAAGCCAGTATTTGAATCTCCTAAGTTTAAATTGGTAAAATTGCAGAGTTGCAAGCTTGCCTCATGCAGATGCATTTATGCTGATCAGTTGCTGGCTAAGAGAGGCTAACAAAGTCACAATAAGGCAGTAGAGATATAAAGCATGGAGGATATCGATTTTTTTTTCTTTATCTTAAGCACTAGGCAAATTTTAAATTATTTGATACATTGAAGTATTTTTTCTAGTTTGAAAAGATCAGCGCTGAACAAAACCTTTTCCTTGAGATGACAATCCTATTTTCAATATTACGGAACATATTTGACACTGTTGGTGTAGTGTTGAATATGTCAGAATAGTCAGAACTGGCTTCAAATAACTTGTGCTATAGAAGGGCACAGCAGGAAAATTTTATTTGGGAGCTCTGCAGCCAGAGTTTAGGGGTAAACCTTCTTTGGCTTATGCATATTCAGGTGTCTGCATATAGCTATTTTTAGGTACTTGATATCGTTTGCACTAATGGGATATTAAGATGAGCTAACAAACTGTTAAATGACTTCTCAATAACTTTCATATTGAACTTGCTAGGTAAAATCCTTAATGATGATACTGCTCTTAAAGAATACAAAATCGATGAGAAGAACTTTGTGGTGGTTATGGTGACAAAAGTAAGTTGCAATTTTCTCATCAAAGTCGCATCCATTTTGTAAAGAGTTCTTACTGTGGTTCTCATTATTACACATGTAAGTGTATACCTACAGAACCACTAAAGTCTATTTAAGTTATCTGAGAGTTACGTTATTCATGAAGTGTGTGTGTAGGGGAGATTGCGTTGAAACTTTGTCCTTTATCCACTCCTCTGTGCATAAATGTTGCAGCATGTAATAATGAACACCAATACTAGAATGCAAAAATCTCCAACAAAATTTTGATGGCTCCTGGGTGATAAGTGGAGTCTGAATTTTACAGTCCATCCTTTCTTACAATCTCCCCATGTTTCATTTTACCTACTTGGATTACATTCTTGTCCTCCTGTTCATGAGTTCATTTACTAAAGAAGGAAGACCAGTATTAAATCCTCAGGCTCAGAACTTCCAAAGTTTCTAGTGGCTGCCTTTCAAAACTCATGACTGTGGTCCTTTGTCAACTTCAACAGTTTAAAGCAGGAAAAAACATGATTTGTTCAAGGAAGTGGACCTGTGAATTTTGACAGCTGTGGCAAATTAGAGGGGACCATATATGAGGACTTAATATTGAATGTAAATAAGTTTTACATGTTTCAAGTGGTGAGTGGTAGGGAAGAGAGAATTGTAGAAATCATCATGTTTGTAATAGCAAACCTGTCACATATTGCTAACTAATTTATATTAAAGACACTGCATGACTTCTGTGGACTTTGGTGGTAACTATATAGCTAAAATGCTCTGCAGTATTTTGAAAATGGTGCTCTAGTACAGGGGCGGGCAAACCTTTTTGGCCTGAGGCAGCATTGGGTTTCCAAAGAGCCAGGCATGGCCCCACCCCCTATCCAACCCCTCCTGCTTCTCGCCCCCTGACAGCCCCCCCAGGGACTCCTGCCCCATCCAATCCCCCTGACGGCCCCCGGAACCTCCGCCCCTGACTGCCCCCGCCACCCCATCCAACCCCTCCTCTTATTCCTGACTGCCCCCTCCCGACCTCTGCCACCCCATCCAACCACCCCTTCTCCCTGACTGCTCCCTGGGGGCCCCTGCCCTCCATTCAACTCCCCTCCCCCGCCTCCTTACCACGCTGCTTGGAGCACTGATGTCTGGCGGCGCTACAACCGTGCTGCCCAGAGCACCAGGACAGGCAGCCACGCCACCCGGCAGCACAGAGCACCAGGTCAGGCCGCCCCAGGAGCTTGCAGCCTTGCTGCTGGTGGGCGGGAGCAAGTTGAGGCTGCGGGGGAGGGGGAACAGCAGGGGAGGGGCCGGGGCCAGCCTCCTGGGCCAGGAGCTCAGAGGCCAGGCAGGAGGGTCCTGCGGGCAAGATGTGGCCTGTGGGCCGTAGTTTGCCCACCTCTACTCTAGTACCTAGGCATACTGGTAGTGGGTTAAGCTTAATATTAAGGATTTACTTCTAATCTTAACTCTTGGTACTTTACCTTCCAACATATTAACAGCTAAATGTCAAATTTTCATTTTATCAGCTTATTTCAAATTTTTTTCAAACTCTCTACACTCGTCAAAAATCTGCTGATTATCTTAAAGAATTTCCTCTATAAACATTGTTGCTTATAGAATATTTATGAAATGTACATTTTATAAAAAGGTGTAGGCATTCTTTTAATGTACAGTATTTGGATTTGAATGTACTTGGTTATGAAGCAAAACATGAAGCCTCTAACAGTACTGGATGTTGTAATTATGTATTAAATAAATACCTCAGTTCTGATTGCAAAATGATGGCCTTTAAAAATGTGTATCTTTAGATACTTAAGATGTTGTAAATTTAGGTTTTTCAACTATACACCTTCATATTTTTTAAATGTCTTTTTTATAAAATCCACTAAATGGAGAGTTTGAGTTTGCAAGTTACTATCTGAAGCATAACCGGTCCTTGCAGAGCATACTTAGGGCAAGAATGTGATATCTTAATTCTATTTCATTGTTTTTGCAGCCCAAAGCAGCAGCTGCTCCAGCACCATCACCAGCTACAACGCAGCAATCAAATGCTGCTGCTGCTACTACTGTTAGTTCTACTACAACAGCTGCTGCAGCCCCTGCACCAGCTGCTCTACCAGTCCCTTCTCCTGCCCCAGCCCCTACCCCTCCAACACCAGCTGCAGTGGCTTGTGAACCTGCACCTGTAAGTGCCACTAAAGAAGAGAAACCAGCAGAGAAGCCCATTGAGGCAACAGCTGCTGTCAGCCCAACATCAACTGACAGGTATGTATGGGCCACTTGGAAATTGTTGAAACCATTCCATGTGAAATTGGCCATTATTCTTTCGTTTAGCTTTGATTTAAATTAAATCTGCCATTAAAGTGGGACATGGAGTGAAAAGATGGCTAATTATTTTTCTCCATTACAATAATTTTTATATGGCTGTCTGGCCGGTGTGAAGCTTTGTAGAGTGCACTACCTTTTTTCAGGGAAAGGACGGTCTTACGATTGAATCCCAGCCCTGTGGGTTTGAGAAATCTAGGTTCTATTTCTGGCTTTCTCACAGACATATCTGACCTTGGGTGTGTCACAGAATTACTGTGACTCTGTTTTCCCATCTAAGTTCAGTATACTTTCCTGTTTCCTGGGGTATTGTGATCCATAGTGAATTAATGTCTGTAAAGCCCTTCCGGACTTAAATGGATTGCCGTCCAGAAGCAATGTCTTGAAACATCTTAGTTAGATGCACTAGACACATTGTTAAAGTTCTTATTCTGACCAGAATCTCACTTAGTTTCTGGAAAGAATAATTTTATAAGGAATCTATCGTACTGACCATTGCTAAACAGATTCCAAAAGATTGACTTATTCCATCTTGCCACTATTGGAAAATATCCAGAATAAAAGCAATCCTTGACCCAGCTGCAAAGGTCTGTGGGAGTTGGGTGGGTTGTGACAAATTGCATTTGACATTTGCGTCCTGGGGAGTTCAGAGGATGAGAACCTCTTGTCTAGATCTTGTTTGCCCTTCCCTATTCATTTTGAAGATGGTAGTTGACAAATACCTCAAACACATGAAAGGGTCTGAAGAGAGAGAGTTCTTGGTTATTGAATGACTTCATATATGGACTGATATAAGTGAGTAAAATGTGGATACTCACTTATGCAAGCACTTCTTAGTTAAATACACTTTTTGTCTTCTGGATTGTAAATATTAAAATTCACTCAAGTGATGGTGTGGACTGGAGGGGCAGCAGGAGATTCAAAGATGGCACAGAAACTGGTGTGAGAGAAAAGAGGAAGGCCACAAATAAAACTTCAGGCTGAATATGAAATAAGTCTTTGTGTAAATGCCCAACTCTGAATTAGAGATAGGAAGAGTGTAGTAATGGAAATAGAATCTTCTTTTTAAAATCTTGCTAGATTGTGGCAGGAGGTTTTACCATAAACCCACTTGCTCAAACTGTTGCTTAAATAACTGTCCTCTGGAGTATGGCTGTGGATTTCCCTGGCATTGGCTAGTAAAAACAGATCTTCCCTCACTCCGTAGCATTTCTAGCTCTGGTAAATCTTGTCATTGTCAAATGATAGCATGGTACTCTTTCCAGAATATTTTTCTTTATCTGTAGAAAAATTCACATTCATTTAAACAGTGTCTTCTGAATGGTTGTCTTTTTGGAAGTGGATTCAGACAAACTGTGGGAACAGACAGGGGCGGCTCTAGCCATTTTGCCGCCCCAAGCACGGTGGCATGCCGCGGGGGGCGCTCTGCCGGTCGCCGGTCCCGCGGCTCCGGTGGACCTCCCGCAGATGTGCTTGTGGAGGGTCGCTGGTCCCGCGGCTCCGGTGGACCTCCCGCAGGCATGCCTGCGGATGCGCCACCGGAGCTGCGGGACCAGCGGACCCGCCGCAGGCGTGCCTGCGGGAGGTCCACTGGAGCCGTCTGCCGCCCTCCCGGCGACCGGCAGAGCGCCCCCCGCGGCGTGCTGCCCCAAGCACACGCTTGGCGTGCTGGAGCCTGGAGCCGCCCCTGGGAACAGAGGTCTTCATATGTTGCAGGAATTTTAAAGGGAATGGATAAATTTTGATCAGTTGTCCTTCAAGGGGCGATACTGAGAGATTTTAAAAAGTGCTCTGCACTGGCCTAACTCGGCTCCCGCTGAATTCAATGTGAGTTTTACTGTTGACTTCTATGGGAGCAGTTAGGCAAACACTGAGCACTTACAAAAATCCCATCCTACCCTTACTTTTCTCGCAGCCCTAAAGGCAATATTTAGGTAAGCAGGTGTCAGCACTTGAATGGATAAGCGGTATTCCAAATGTAGATATTCTTGATGGGAGTCAGCAACAGTAAGGGTTAAAAACAGTAGCATTAACTTAGAGCACAGAAGTATGTAAATTCTGGCTTCATACCAGGTCGTAGATACCCTTAACTCCTTTAGTTACAGATGCTGCTTCTACTTACCAATTATGTATTCCAAACTTGTATATTTGAGATCTTGTTTTGTCTTGCAGTACATCAGGTGATACTTCTCGATCAAACCTTTTTGAGGATGCTACAAGTGCACTTGGTAAGTATTTATCTAAACTTTAGCTTGCACTTAAACCTTGTTTCACTGCAGCTGAAATAAATGGTGGGTTAACAGATAAGTTGTTTGCATTCTCTCCTCTACTATACCTTTTTATCCTCAAGATTATAATCAAAGCACTGTTCCCAAAGAACAGAAGTAAATGTAGTAAAATCAACCTCATGTAAACATTCTTCTCACTTTAGTACAGAGGTTGTTTCAACTTATATACAAAGATGTGTTGTATAAAGACAGGAAAACAAACTTATGACAGCCCTTCTGGTTTTTCCAGATTTCTTATACTCTCTTTCCCAGTGATTCAACTTGAAGTGGTTGAATGGAGTACTGAGTGTGGTGTGTTTTTGTTTTATGTTATGGCCATTAAACACAACCAATGACTTGCACTCTCTGTCATTATGTTCACAATATTGAAAGAACCGTTCCAACTTTGACAGTACTATATAGCATGTGCACCTAGTGAATTTAGGGTCACTAGTTTGAATGCAGTCCTGGTCACAAATGGTCTCTGCAGTAATTATTTCTAGATACAGTGCAGTGACCTGTGAAGTGAGTTGCTGGTTTTAATTTATAGCACATGCAGTGCTTATTATCCTTAACTCATAACTCTTCACAGAGGTGAGTGGGCATAAACTCACATTTTTTTAAATGTGCAAATGGACTTAGAAAAGAAATGAATTGCCCAAGATCAGGCATCACGTTAGCAGAGTTGGATCTAGAACCCAGGTATCCTGACTCAGGCTTTGGCTACACTTACACTTCAAAGCGCTAAGTGTAGTCAAAGCACCAGCGCTCAGTCTGATCTTTAACTTGGCCTCTGGGCCATATTACATCCCAGAGAGGATTTTATGGAAGGACATTTTAGTGGCACAGTCTGTCCAGTAAAACGATTACTTTCTATGGAGAGGTCCTTCTCTCTCCACTTGAATAAACCTGCTGCTCCCCCTTCATGTGCTACAAGGATGGATGGCACATCTGTCAGTGTTTCTCAGTGTAAATTAGCTGACTGTTTACTCCTTTTTCATTGGAGCAGGCCAGGTTTAACTGGAGGTTACAGTATCCACAACTGAATATGAATGAGGTACTGAAGGATTGGCAAAACAAAAAGGTGGATCCTAGAGTACCAGTCACAAGCCTGCTTTAACACGATTTAGGAGTGACTGGAGAAATCAAATTTGAGTGCATGGATTGCTGTTGACTATAGATGCATAAATTACCAGTATTCAGATTTCTTCTTCGAGTGATTGCTCCTATGCATTCCAGTCAGGTGTGCGCGCCGCGCGTGCACGGCTCTTCGGAACTTTTTTACCCTAGCAACTCCGGCGGGCCGGCTGGCGCCCCCTGGAGTGGTGCCGCTATAGCGCTAGATATATACCCCAGCCGGCCCGTCCGCTCCTCAGTTCCTTCTTACCGCCCGTGACGGCCAGTTGGAACTGTGGAGTGCTCTCTGTCCTCCACCACCCTAGCTCTCGCTATTGTTCTCTGTATATAGTTCGTTTAGTACTTAGTGTAGATAGTTTTTGATAGTTAGTTAGGTTTTAGGATAAGGTTAAGGGGGGTATCCCCTCCCTTTCCTCCCCCGGTGCGGGCTCATGCCCAAGGCACCGGGCTTTAAGCCCTGCGCATCTTGCCAGAGGCCTATGCCAATCGGGGACCCGCACAACGCCTGCCTCCGTTGCCTTGGAGAAGGTCACCGAACAGATAAGTGTTCTATCTGTTCTGCCTTTAAGCTGCGAACTCGTAAGGAGCGGGACATTAGATTAAAACAGTTCCTAATGGAGGCGTCGCTCCAGCCCCCGGCACCGTCCGCGCCGGCACCGAGAACTTCATCAGTGCAGAGCGCACCGGCGGCCCCGAGCCGCTCCGGCACCACGGCTCCGCAGCCTCAGCCAGCGGCTCCGAAGACCCGGCACCGCTCGCTCTCGCCTTCTAAGAAGCGCAAGCTGGCGAAGGCGATTGCTAAGTCCCGCGCTGAGGACTCAGCAGCGAAGACGATTGCGCCACCTGCGGCCCCCGCGGTGGCCGTGCACAAGACGTGCACCGGGCCGTTGACTCCGGCGCCGCAAGGGCCGTCGAGTCCGGCACCACAACGCTCCCCGGCACCGACCGTGGTCGAGCCCCGGCTGCCATCTACGCCGGAGACATTCTCCTCGGCGCGCGAGCTTATACAGCTCATAGAGGCACCGAGCCCCCGGCACCGCCGGTGCGGGCTGTCGTGTCGGCAGGAAAGCCGGCCATGATGATCCGGCCGCCCTCTCCGGACAGACGGCACGGACGACGCTCCCGGTCCCGGTCACGTTCCCGGTCCCACCGCAGGTCACCGTCCCGTCGCTCGCGATCTCGGCACCGCTCGCCATCGCGGTACCGGTCGCACTCCCGGCGTCGCACCAGGTCCCGATCGCCGTCGTGTCGGCACCGATGGAGGTCTCCGTCCTGGCACCGTTCCCAGCACCGCGACTCGCGCAGCCGCTCCCGGCACCGCAGGCCCGGATCCCGGTCGAGCTCCCAGCACCGCGGCAGACGTTGGTCTCGGTCACCATCCTGGTACCGTGAAGACCGGCACCGATCCTCGGCACCGTCCGGGGCCGGACTGCCTCAATCGACGGCGCAATCCATCAGCGCCTCGGCACCGCCATGGCCATCCCGCCCTGCGTCGGTCGCCTCCGCGGCGGACAGCAATGGACACCTACCGCCTACCCCACACGGTCAACCTCAGGGGGCACAGCAGTGGGGATTCTGGGTGCCATGGGCCCAGTATGAGTCTCAGGGGGTGCCGTTGCCCCCAAGAGCCCCTGCCTCCGAGCGCAGGGTACCAGAGGCGACGGTTAGCTGACCGCCCCCTTCTCCTCCGTGAGCCTGACCGCGAGGGGACCATGCAGCCCGACCCAGCCGACGAACAGTCCGCAGGTCCTTCGACGGAGGTCGTCGTCCAGGGCTTGTCCTCGTCGTCCTCACCGGACGAGGCGGTGGCCGGAGCTTCTACCAAGGAGCCTCTGCCAATAGACCTGAAGGCTCACCAAGACCTGCTTCGCCGCGTGGCGACGGCCATGGATCTTCCCGTGGCGGAGGTTCAGGAGGACGAGGACCCTATCACAAATGTCGTCGGAGCGGAGGCTCCAGTGCGGGTGGCGTTACCGTTCGTACGGACAATACAAAAGAACGCCACCACACTCTGGCAGACACCGGCGTCCATCCCTCCTACGGCTCGTGGGGTCGAGCGCAAATATTCAGTCCCCCCCACGGGCTACGAGTATCTCTATACTCACCGAACCCCAGACTCGTTGGTCGTTCAGTCGGTCAACGACAGGGAGAGGCATGGTCAACCTGCCCCTGCGCCTAAGTCGAAGGACGCGCGGCGAATGGACCTGTTAGGCCGCAAGGTCTACTCGGCTGGCGGCCTGCAAATGCACATCGCCAACCAGATGGTCCTCCTCGCCAGGTACGTCTATGACATCATGGCGTCCCTGGCGAAGTTTACAGAGCTCCTGCCAACAGCCTCCCGCCAGGAGTTCTCGGCGATGTTGGACGAGGGGAAGAAATCTTGCAGGTCCTCCATCACGGCCGCTCTCGACGCCGCGGACTCGGGAGCTCGGACCTTAGCCTCCGGCGTGACGATGCGGCGCATCTCCTGGCTGCAGTCCTCCACCCTGCCGCCGGAGGTGCAGTATACGTTACAGGACCTGCCGTTTGACACCCAAGGTCTCTTCTCTGAGAAAACTGATTCCCGGATTCAGACCCTGAAGGACGGTCGCATTGCCATCCGCACCCTCGGGATGCACATGCCGGCTCCACAGCGCAGGTCCTTCCGGCAGCAACTCCCCCGGTCCTTCCATCAACAACGCTACCGCCCGTACAATAGCAGGCGACCGGGCCCAAATCGCTGTCGTCCTTCCGGCAACAGGCGTAACCAGGGCCAGGCCTCTTCCAAGGCCCCTCAGGGGTCCAAGCAGGCCTTTTGATGGGACGCACGAGGACGGCCCATCACTCTCCCTACCGGATCCTACTCTTCTCTTCCACAACCGCCTCTCCTATTTCTTTTCGGCGTGGTCCCAAATAACAATGGACAACTGGGTGCTTCAAACAGTCCAGTCGGGATACCGCCTTCAATTTGTTTCGCCCCCACCTTCCCACCCACCCTCCCTGTCCCTCTTCAGGGACCCTTCTCACGAGCAAGTCCTCTTACAAGAGGTCCAGACTCTGTTGAGCGTGGGTGCCATAGAAGCAGTGCCTCAAGACAGGCGGGGCAGGGGATTCTATTCCCGATATTTTCTCATCCCCAAAGCGAAAGGAGGGCTACGTCCTATCCTGGACCTTCGAGAGCTGAACAAATACCTGCTCAAGCCCAAGTTTCGCATGGTCACCCTGGGGACCATCATTCCCTCTCTGGATCCGGGAGACTGGTTTGCCGCCCTCGACATGAAGGACACCTACTTCCATGTCGCAATCTATCCTCCTCATCGACGTTACCTCCGTTTTGTGGTCAACAACGCCCACTACCAGTTCGCCGTGTTACCATTCGGGCTCTCCACCGCACCGAGGGTGTTAACCAAATGCATGGCAGTGGTTGCCGCAGCCCTCCACCGTCGTCAGATACATGTCTACCTGTATCTCGACGACTGCCTGGTTCGCGGACAGTCTCGATGGCTGGTAATGGGCCAGTTGACAGAAATCCTGTCCCTCTTCCGGCGACGCGGTCTTCTCATCAACGCCGAGAAGTCCACCTTGATTCTGTCGCAGCGGGTGGAGTTCATTGGAGCGGTCCTCGACTCCTCATTGGCCCGCGCCTGCCTGCCGCGTTCTCGACACCAGACAATGATCTCCATCATCCGGGACCTCGTCACCTTCCCGCCCACGACGGTGCGATCCTGCCTCCACCTCCTGGGCCACATGGCATCCTGTACGTATGTCACCGCGTACGCGCGGCTCCACCTGCGCACGTTCCAGGCCTGGCTGGCGACAATGTATCGGCCGCATCGAGATCCTATCGATATGGTGGTCACAGTCTCCAGGCCAACCCTCGAGTCCCTCAACTGGTGGCTAGACCCGGAGGTCGTCTGTGCGGGAGTCCCGTTCCACCCTCCTCGCCCGTCCGCCACTCTGACCACGGATGCCTCAGCGCTCGGTTGGGGAGCTCACCTGGGCGACCTTCACACCCAGGGCCTGTGGTCGCCCCAGGAGCTCGCTCTGCACATCAATGTCCGCGAGCTGCGAGCGATCCGTTTGGCCTGTCACACCTTCCGCACCCACCTGCAAGGCCGCTGTGTGACAGTGTTCACGGACAATACAACAGCAATGTTCTACGTGAACAAGCAGGGCGGAGCCCCCTCCTCTGCAAGGAAGCGATGCTCCTGTGGGACTTCTGCGTGACCCACTCCATTCACCTGGAAGCGTCCTTTCTTCCGGGAGTGCAGAACACGCTGGCCGACCATCTCAGCAGGTCGTTCCTCTCCCACGAGTGGTCTCTCCGTCCCGACGTCGTGCACACAATCTTCCGCAGGTGGGGGTTTCCCCGGATAGACCTATTCGCCTCCAAGGCGAACAGAAAGTGCCACCTGTTCTGCTCGTTCCGGGGTCACTCGCCGGGGTCCCTGTCGGATGCCTTCCTGTATTCCTGGAAGACTCACCTCCTCTACACCTTCCCTCCGTTCCCGCTCGTGCACAGAAGCTTCGGAGGGACAGAGCCACCATCATACTCGTGGCTCCAGCCTGGCCGAGGCAACATTGGTACACCCTGCTGCTCGAGCTCTCCGTTCGGGATCCTCTCCCCCTTCCGTTATGGCCGGACCTCATCACCCAGGACTTCGGCAGACTCCGCCATCCGAACCTGCAGTCCCTCCATCTTACAGCCTGGTACCTGCGTGGTTGACCCACACAGAGAGGGACTGTTCGGCGGCGGTGCAGCAAGTCCTGCTTGAGAGCAGAAAGCCTTCCACTCGCTCCACCTACCTTGCGAAGTGGAAGCGATTCGCACTCTGGTGTGATAGCCGAGAACTCAATCCATTCGTAGTACCTGTCCCTGCTATCCTGGACTACCTCTGGTACCTTAAGGAGCAAGGTCTTGCGGTCTCCTCCTTGAGGGTGCACCTGGCAGCAGTGTCTGCCTTTCGCCCATCTGCGGAAGGTCGCTCCATCTTCTCCAACCAGATGGTTTCCCGCTTCCTTAAAGGCCTCGACCACCTGTACCCGCCGGTGCGGCGTCCTGCCCCGACCTGGGATTTGAACCTCGTCCTGACCAAACTCATGGGACCGCCCTTCGAGCCTATGGCCACGTGCTCCCTGCTCTACCTCTCCTGGAAGACAGCCTTCCTCGTCGCCATTACATCGGCGAGACGAGTGTCTGAGCTCCGTGCTATAACAGTGGGTCCACCCTACACTGTCTTCCACGGAGACAAGGTGCAGCTTCGACCGCATCCGGCCTTCCTCCCTAAGGTGGTCTCGGCCTTCCACCTGAACCAGGAGATCTTCCTCCCGGTCTTCTTCCCGAAGCCGCACGCCTCCCCTCGGGAGCAACAGCTTCACACCCTGGACGTCCGCAGGGCCCTTGCTTTTTACATCGAGCGGACGAAGCCCTTCCGGCGTTCGACCCAGCTGTTTATAGCAGTCGCCGACCGCATGAAGGGCGAGCCGGTCTCCTCGCAGCGGATTTCCTCATGGGTTACAGCATGCATTCGGACATGCTACGAGCTTGCTCGCATGCCGCCTCACTGCTCACTCGACGAGAGCGCACGCCTCGTCCGCCGCCTTCCTGGCCCATGTTCCCATCCAGGACATCTGTCGAGCGGCCACCTGGTCTTCGGTCCACACCTTCGCCTCCCACTACGCGTTGGTGCAGCAGTCTCGAGACGACGCAGCCTTCGGCTCCGCGGTATTACTCTGCCACGTCTCACTCCGACCCCACCGCCTAGGTAAGGCTTGGGAATCACCTGACTGGAATGCATAGGAGCAATCACTCGAAGAAGAAGAGACGGTTACTCACCGTAGTAACTGTTGTTCTTCGAGATGTGTTGCTCCTATCCATTCCAGACCCGCCCTCCTTCCCCACTGTCGGAGTAGCCGGCAAGAAGGAACTGAGGAGCGGACGGGCCGGCTGCGGTATATAACAGGCGCCATAGCGGCGCCACTCCAGGGGGCGCCAGCCGGCCCGCCGGAGTTGCTAGGGTAAAAAAGTTCCGAAGAGCCGTGCACACGCGGCGCGCACACCTGACTGGAATGGATAGGAGCAACACATCTCGAAGAACAACAGTTACTACAGTGAGTAACCGTCTCTTCTCCTTCATCTTAGTCAATGCGTACTGCAGTAGGCTAGAATAAATTGACCTTTATCCTTTCAGATTTCCTTTAGTTTTCCCCATTCATCTAGTGTTCTAGTTTATACCTGGATAACACTGCTGGTCCCAAAAGGCACTTGAAAAAAGTGACCAGTTTAATGTGGTTAGGGACCAGACGTGATGGTGCTCTTCACTTGCACTATGAATCATATTTTTGCCAGTCTTAGTTTGTGATTTGTAATATGAGTAAATGTGGCAGTAGAAAGAATTGCTGATCTTGTAAGTTAAGATCACCTCACCTAAGATGATTGTACTTGTACTGGTTTTCTGCCACTGTTTCTCAAAACACAAATCTATTACTTTACAAGTTTGTATTTTAAGACGTTTCTTTCTGTAAACTTGGAAGGCCAAGGAGAGACAATGGTTAATCCCTTACTGCAGATGCACACACAACCACAGTACCTTGTGCATGCACTTCTTTAAACCTGAGCCAAAGTTATTGACCCTGCATTGACAGTTTTAGTCTAGGTGCTACTCACTCAGAATTGAACTGTTTTTTGTTTAATATTGAATTGACATTACTAATGCCATGGGGAGTCCAGCTCTATACTTGGTTTACCGGGTTATTTTGGCTAAGCCAATGGCTTATATATGTTATTTCCACTTACCCCCTAAATTCATTGTAGATAATAGAGTGTGTCTACACAGCGGTGTAAGCCTAGGGTGGTTGGGATTCCAGTCAGCTGATGCATGTCAGAGAACCCTGGAATTGTGCATCTACATTGCATTTTAACCCTAGGTTAAGAGTTTTCTGACCCATGCTCAAACTGGGACTCTGGCATCCACACTGCTGTGCACAGATCTGAGTCAAAGAAACCCTATCCCAAAGTGCCTAGCGCGCCTGACCCTGCAGCTGTCGACACTCTAGCCCTAGTAACATAATGCATTGCAGGGAAACTCTGCTGCCCACCTTGTTTCCTAACTGTGGTGGTGCTATTGATGGCACTCTAGTGCCCATAAGGGGCACGTGAGTACGTAATCTGAATAATTAACTCCTTTCGTGACTGTTGCAGTAGAATGACTGCAGTTTGAGAAGGTTGATGCTGAACTACCATATACTCTGAGAATTGGGCTTTCCAGCTCTAGGCTGAGATAATTAGGACATCAGTCTCCAGGGCTGTCAAACTATTAGCATGAAACTTTGCAATTCTTAATTTTTAAAATGAGATGTTCAATGAAGGTGTTTTTGGTTGGCTTTTATTTTTGTCTGTTTTGAAGTTAGATACAAAATACAGGTTTCAGAGGAAAAACGCACACAGCCCAGCCTAGCAGCTCCCGGCTGCCTGGATGGTGGGGGTCATCCCTTCCCCAGCTGTGCTGAGCTGGGAGCTCTGCCGCTCTCACCCCTGCCTGGGAGCTGCTTGGTCCCACTCTGCTCTGTCCTGCTCCCAGGCCACTCCTGCCCTCCTTTGGGCTGCCTGTGCAGGGGTGGCCAGGCTGTGTGCTTGGTGAGGGAGGCAACTGGGAGCCAGCCCCAAAATATGAGTGTCTTTTCCATTGTTACTTAGTACTCCTAGCAGAGTACAATTAGCAAATTTAGAATATGGGTAAGTAACAGGAAAAGAAAACTGTTAGTTGCTGTAATTGCAATTATGAATGGTTTTCACAACCTTGCTCAAGTGACCTGTCTGTCACTGGTATCTAGAACAGTGATGTACAGCTCCGTTGAGTCAGTTAGTGCTGATCAGGTCTGCCACACTTTTAGCCCCTCACCACATCATGAAAGTTGTCAGGTTACAGTTCAAGATAGAATAGCCCTTGACTTGACTTGTGTAATGTGCTCCTTTTTTAAAGAGAGGCAGCAAAGCATTTAGAGTAAAATGACTGATTTTTTGCATTTAATAGTAATGTGTCTGAATGTACTTTCTAGGCTCTTACACTGAATTTTTTCCTTTAAAAAAATCCTTAAGTATGCTACATATGATGAGGCAGGGCACGTGTGCACCTTTTCCCCTTCACCTTAGTGTTGGGACCTCTGGAGCATCTTCATATGTATCTAAGGATGGAGGCAACAGCCTAGTGTAGAAAGTCCTGCCTAGGAGGGCTGTATACCAAGCTGCTGCCTATGTTGTCTGTGATACCCCAGGAGCTCACTCAGTTTTTAATGAAGAGAAGATTAATGGATAACTTGATCAGTCTGTATGTACCTACATGGGAAACAGACATTTGATAAAGGGCACTAATCTTATCTCTGCTCTCTAATCTCTCAGGTAAAACAAGATCCAATGGCTGGAAGTTTGAAGCTAGACAAACTCAGACAAGAAATGAAGTGCAATATTTTAATAGGATACTTAACCACTGGAACAGTTTACCAAGACTTGTGGTGGTTTCCCCATCTCTGCAATTTTTAAATCAAGATTAGATATTTTTCTAAAAGATATTCTAGTTCATCCAAGAAGTCCTGTAGCCCATATCGTACAGGAGGACAGATAAGATCAGACTGCCTTGGTAACTTAGAATCTTTAAGTTAGGAGGGTGTCAGTTGGTGGGGCCATAAATATGTAACACTCTCAATTTTGTTGGACCCAATTCACTATCCACTAACTTTAAAAAAAAAAAAAAATTTGCATCACTAAACAGCACTTCAAGCCTTCTGTTACTTTTCAGAACTTCCCTTCTCTGCCATCTTGGGTTGATCCATCCAATGCTTTACTGCGCTGTCCTGGTGGCCTTCACTGTCTCTCCTTACCATGCTGCAGTGGTGCAGAACTGTCAGTTGGTCCACACTTACCATTGGTGACCATTCCAGCTGTTGTGTTAAGTTGTCATTTGGCTTTCCAAAGCAATCTGGCACAGATTTCGGTTTAGTGGGATTAATATCCAGCCTTAAACTGCAGGAAGCTTTTTTAATTAAGCCAGGAACTGAATATTAGATAGCTGTGAAAATGCCCTTGACCTTAGTGAAGAGTGGGGAAGAGGAATTATTGGTACAAGGAGTGTCACAAACACATTGAATCTTCCATAGAAGCCTGCATTGTGCTCTGTCCCTGGGAACTCTGCCATCCTGTTGAGTCCTTAATACAAAACTTGAACATACTGAAAAATGAAATACACTAAATTTGCCAATTTCTGTCTGACTTTCCCTCACTTCCTCTGGAGTGAATGTCTCAGTTTTGGCATTTCTCAGTCTGCTTGCACCCTTTTACCGCATTTAAAACTGCTATTTTTGCCCCTCTAGTGACAGGTCAGTCTTATGAGAATATGGTGACTGAGATCATGTCAATGGGCTATGAGCGAGAGCAAGTAATTGCAGCACTGAGAGCCAGCTTCAACAATCCTGACAGAGCAGTGGAGTACCTTCTAATGGTGAGCTATTTTTTCATGTTTTCACTTTCTCCTCATCTTTTTGGAAGAATTCATCTTTGAAAAAGATACAGTTTGTAAGAGATGAATAAAAGTCCACAAAGGAACAGCAGCTTTAAGCAGAGAGACTGGGAGGTTGATAAATGGATTTTAAAGAGCCTACTGCCTTAAGGGTGATATTGGTGTCTAAATTTTGTGATTGCCATATTTTGTACTCATTTATTTGGCTGTGTATGCAAGGTGTGGCTAAAAATTTTGAAGCTGCCGTGATGTGGTTTAATTAGCTATGCTCTATCTCAATGGGATACTGCCTGTATCAATGAACTAAAAATGATTCTCTTATTGTGACCAGTTGAGGATAATAGTCACTGTTTTTTGTATTGGCAGCTATAGTATCACAAAACAGACCAAGCCCTTAAAGCTATTGGTTCATCCTTGGTATGAATCATGCTATAGAACCTAGAGAGCATATCATGTATGCATAATATTAACTTAGGGTCTGGACTTCAGTGTTCTCTTTAAATAGTAGTAAAACTTGGAGAGGAGTTGATTGATCAATATGCTGAACAAGATAAAACCTGTCCGTAGTAAGACTGGCTTTAAAAATGCAGTGCACTTCTATTTGCTTGAGAGGAAATGGAAAATGGCTACAAGTCCAAGTGAATCTTGTTAAGTTACTTCATATGTTGAAATCTTGCTCATTCCATTTTTGTATTGGGTTACGTTCAGTTCTGTTTCTCAGCCCGATAGGTTACAAGCAGCTCTAGAAATGAAGAAAAATATGAAAATGGATATGGAAGCTCAGTGGGGCAGATGGATATTTAATGCATATTTCCAGTGTCTCTAGTTTTGGCTACCTTTTGGGTTCATTTGAAACGGTCACTTTTTCCCCCGACATCAGATTCCCTTTGCTATTCCCCATTCACACTTAATGAACTTAATTTCTGGTTTATTTTGAGGCTGAGATATACAGATCATGTGTGAATGGGGCTTTCTATAGACCAAGGAAGGAAAAAAACTGGTTTGAACTTCCTAGGAGGAAGCCTTTGAATTGGTAACTGTTTTCCATAGGCATCATTCGTATGTTAATCCTTCAGGTTACTACTTACAGTTTTAAGCCAGAGCTGCACTTGTTACTTATGACCAGAGCTTTGGAGCTGTGTTCCGGCTTCACTCCAGCTCCAGACAAAAACCTGCTGCTCTGCGCTCCAGCTCCGGGCTCTGCTCCAAAGCCCTGCTTATGACTCATTTTCAAAATAAATTGCATTTAATAAGCTTCTGAAAATGATTTCAAACTTTAAACTGCAAGGACTAAACATTGCACTACAGAACAGATGTAAAGTGACCTCAATCCTCCCCATTAATGTTATAGGTTTCACAATGTTGGTCTAATAATAGAGAAATTTCTTTACATAGCTGTTTAATAAGCCAGCAGTAAGATAACTTTTTTAACGATATAAACTTCTGCATAGTTCCTGTGTGTCTGGGATTGGGGCTTGATGAGGGATAGCTAGCTAATCATAGAAATGTAGGGCTGGAAGGGACCTTGAGACTTCATCATCTCCAGTGTTTCTCAACCTTTTTGATACCAGGGACTGGCTTGCTGCCTTCCTAAACTGTGTCAGAGAAATTTCAGGGACTGGTAAGGAGGTTGCAAGTCGTTGAGAAACACTAATCTAATCCAATCCCCCTCACCCTGTGCCACTGCTGAGGCAGAATCAACTAACTGTACCTAGACAGGTGTTTGTCTAAACTCCAGCGATGGGGATTGCACAACCTCCCTCGGTAACCTATACCAATGCTTAACTAGCCTTATAGTTAGAAATTTTCCTGAGTTTCCAACCTAAATCTACCTAGCTGCAGATTAAGCTGATTACTTGTTTGTCCTGCCTTTAGTGAATATGGAGTACAGTTGATCACCATTGATTTATGGTCATCTTTTCTCAAGACTAAACATGCCCAGTTTTGTAATCTTTCTTTGTAGATCAGGTTTTCTAAACCTTTTACAATCTTTGTTGCTCTCCTG
This sequence comes from Mauremys mutica, assembly GCF_020497125.1. Lineage (NCBI taxonomy): Eukaryota > Metazoa > Chordata > Testudines > Geoemydidae > Mauremys > Mauremys mutica. The sequence goes on from NC_059077.1 coordinate 129,476,675, forward strand.
TGTGTTCACTCCAATTTATCCACATTGTTCTTAAATGGTGGCACCCAAAATAGGACATCTACTTCCTATGTTTCACGTATAATGCTCCCATTAATACACCCCAAAATATTAGCTTTTTTTACAACTACCATCATAATTGACTTATATTCAATTTGTGATCCACTGTAACCCCCAAATCCTTTTCTGCAGTACTACCACCTAACCATTTATTCCTTATTTTGTGTTTGTGCATTTGATTTTTTTCCTTCCTAAATGTAGTACTTTGCACTTGTCCTTATTAAATTTCATCTTGTTGATTTCAGACCAATTCTTCAGTTTGTCAAGGTAGTTTTGAATTTTAGTTCTGTCCTCCAAAATGCTTGCAACCCTTCGCAGCTTGGTGTCATCCACAGACTTTATTAGCACACTCTCCACTCCATTGTCTGAGTCATTAATGAAAATGTTGACTAATACCAGACCCAGGACAGAACCCTGTTGGGAGCCCACTAGATCTGTCTTTCCAGTTTGATGCCAAACCATCAAAAGGCTTACTAAAATCAAAATGTCAAGTCTGTTTCTCTCCCCCACAATCCAGTAGACCAGTAAGCCTGTAAAAGAAGGAAATTAGGGTTGGTTTGGCATGATTTGTTATTGATAAATTCATGTTGGGTATTACTTATTATCCTCTAGATGCTTACAAATTGTTTTAATAATTTTATTCCAGTATTTTTCCAGGTATAAAAGTTAGGCTGACAGGTCTCTAATTCCCCAGGTCCTATGTTCCCCTTTTAAAGCTAGGTACTGTAGTTTCCCTTCTCCCTCTTGTACCACATCGGTCTTCTATGAATTCTCAAAGACAATTGCCAATGGTTCCAAGATTGCTTCAGCAAGTTCCTTAAATACACTAGCATGAATTTTGTTAGGCCCTGCTGCCTTGAATACATTTAACTTATTTGAATGTTCTTTAACATGTTCTTTCCTTATTCTGGCTTATGTTCCTTCTTCCTTGTTATAAATATTAATTATGGTAACAATTAACCCTTCTGGTCACAATTAACCCTTTTAGTGAAGACTGAAGCAAATTAGGCATTAAACACCTCAGCTGCCTTGGTGTCATCAGTTATTAGCTCTCCTTCCCTGCTTAAGTAGTGGACCTACACTTTACATTAGAAGCAAGAGAGAGGATTTATAGAATCTCCTCTTATTGCCTCTGTATCCCTTGCTAGTTGCAACTCATTTTGTGCCTTTCGCCTTTCAGATTTTGTCCCAACATGCTTGTGCTGTTCTTTTGTACTCACCTGTAACAATTTGCCCATGTTTCCATTTTTTGTAGGATTTCTTTCTCATTTTTCAAGTTACTAAAGAACTCCTAATGCAGCTATATTGGCCTCTTACTGTTCTTCCTACTTTGCTTTGGATCAGAATAGTTTTCTGTTGAGCCTTTAATGTTGTCTCTTTGAGAAACTGCCAGCTCTCCTCTCCCAAACCCGTAGATTTTCTTCCCATGGGACCCTATCTACCAGTTCTGGGTTTGTCATGTATCAGGGTTGGAACGGACCTCAGGAGGTCATCTAGTCCAACCCCCTGCTCAAAGCAGGACCAGTTCGCACTAAATCGTCCCAGCCAGGGCTTTGTCAAGCCTGACCTTAAAAACTTCCTAAGGAAGGAGATTCCACCACCTCCCTAGGTAGCCCATTCCAGTGCTTCACCACTCTACTAGTGAAGAAGTTTTTCCTAATATCCAACCTAAACCTCCCCCACTGCAACTTGAGACCATTACTCCTCATTCTGTCATCTGGTACCACTGAGAACAGTCAAGATCCATCCTCTTTGGAATCCCCTTTCAGACACACCTCTACCTCGATATAACGTGACCCGATATAACACGGTAAAGCAGTGCTCCAGTGGGGCGGGGCTGCGCAGTCCGGTGGATCAAAGCAAGATGGATATAACGCAGTTTCACCTATAAAGCAGTAAGATTTTTTGGCTCCTGAGGACAGCATTATATCGAGGTAGAGGTGTAGTTGAAAGCAGCTATCAAATCCTCCCTCATTCTTCTCTTCTGCAGACTAAACAATCCCAGTTCCCTCAGCCTCTCCTCATAAGTCGTGCTCCAGCCCCCTAATAGTTTTTGTTGCCCTCCACTGGACTCTCTCCAATTTTTCCACATCCTTCTTTTAGTGTGGGGCCCAAAACTGGACACAGTGCTCCAGATGAGGCCTCACCAATGTCGAGTAGAGGGGAATGATCACGTCCCTCGATCTGCTGGCAATGCCCCTACTTATACAGCCCAAAATGTCGTTAGCCTTGGCAACAAGGGCACACTGTTGCCTCATATCCAGCTTCTTGTCCACTGTAGGTCCTTTTCTGCAGAACTGCTGCCCAGCCATTCGGTCCCTAGTCTGTAGCAGTGCATGGGATTCTTCCATCCTAAGTGCGGGACTCTGCACTTGTCCTTGTTGAACCTCATCAGATTTCCTTTGGCCCAATCCTCTAATTTGTCTAGGTCACTCTATCCTGTCCCTACCCTCCAGCATATCTACCACTCCTCTAAGTTTAATGTCATCTGCAAACTTGCTGAGGGTGCAGTCCATGCCATCCTCCAGATCATTAATGAAGATATTGAACAAAACCGGCCCCAGGACTGGCCCTTGGGGCACGCCACTTGATACCGGCTGCCAGCTAGACATGGAGCCATTGATCACTACCGGTTGAGCCCAACAATATAGCCAGCTTTCTATCCACCTTATCGTCCATTCATCCAGCCCATACTTCTTTAACTTGCTGTCAAGTTTTGTCTGCTTTTTTAAAAGTCCATTGTCCTTATTCAGCTGATCACTCTTTTCTTTCCTTAGTCATGAAATGGTTGATTTCATGATTCACTTTCAGCGAAATTGCCTTTCACTGTCAGATTCACAACCAATTCCTGTGTTAGTCAAAATCAGGTCTAAAATGGGTGTCCCATGGTTATTTCCTCCAATTTTTTATCCTCCAGGAAATGTTCCAAGAACTGCTCAACCCAAATAAGAATATTGAGGGGAGCAATTAAGGAACTAGATCTGTACCTCTGACAGAGCCCATTGTAATACAGACTTGATGTTTAAGGGTCTTAAATCCTGGTCCACTTCTGAACTATCGAGTGCTGTAGGCAAGAGTGCTCTTAACCATCAGTGGCTGGCAACAAGTGCAATCCTCCCATTTGGATGTGGCCCTTATGACAATTATGTATCGATTACCTCTATTAAAGTCATACAACGAAGCATTCATCATGCAAAAAACATATTGGAACACTGCGCTTCTCTGGATTAAGTGCCAGTAAACTTCCTAGTGCAATTCAAGATGTTGAGCACTAAATTGTTGAGACCTTTCTCCCTTTTCAGTTTACTCAATGCTATATTGAATGATTTGGAGCTGTTTGTAGGTTTGTTAGCAATAGTGCCTGCAATTTGTAGTGTGTTAATTGGTTTATATTTGCAACGAAAGTATTGAGTCTTACTTTGTGGGCAAAACAAGTGCAGTGAAACCATTAACTTTGATCTCTACCCATGAAAATGCTGTAAGTTGTAACATGATCCCTGGATTTAGGGTATCCCTGGAGATAGAGAGACTCAAGCTGCAGCTGATCCCCCTCAGGCAGCAAGCACCGGTGCTTCTCAATCTTCAGCAGTGGCAGCAGCGGCAGCAACCACAACTACGACTACTAGTTCTTCAGGAGGTAAGATGGTCTTGTGTTTATGGGTAGCTGTTAAGCAATCTCTCTGTACTAGATGTTTAAATAGTGGGTTTAAATTCATGAGGCTTTTCAAAGTGAGACACAAAAGAGCAGCAGAACTTGCTTGGAGGAAACACTTGTGGGTGGGTAGATCTGTAATGTTCCTTTTTATTGTCCCCTCTCCACAAATTCCCAAACACCACTGTTGGTTTTATACCCACTCTGATCCAATATGTGTGGTTTTAAGTTTCTGAGATCACAGCTATGGACAACTTCATATTTCCCCAACCTCACCTCTGGCTTCTTACTGTCTAGAATTAGAGTTGTAGCAGTACATCACTTCAAAACTTCCTCACTTGTAACCCCAGAGTATTACCTTTAATTTATAAAGGGGTCCATTTTTGTATTGCCTACTATAATAGGCAACCCTGCTTGTGGCCACCTGAAATTTTTAAACTTATTAGTAAGCTCTTTGGGGCTCTTTCTGTTTGTACAGTGCCTAGCACAACGGGGGCCTGGTCCATGACCAGGGCTCCTAGGCACTACTGTAATAGAAATAATAATCAGGGTCCTCAAACTCAAAATGTGGCAAATACTCTTAAGTAGGTGATCTGTGAGAGCCTCCCCTCTCTTGCACCCACAACAGTGGTACATGGAAAATCAGTGTTGAGAAAATAAAATGGTATATTTCCTTTTTTTTAATGTAGTAAATGTCTTCTCAGTGCAACTCAATTTTCAATCTTCATCACGGTGTTTTCCTTTTTATTGTCCCCTCTCCACCTGTTCTGCATATGTTACTTGATCCTCGGTTGCTTTGCTTCCAGTGATGTGCCTTTCTAGCTAGTGACTCCAGTTTGTCCTCCTGTGCAGTACCCAACCCTAATAGAAGCAGCTAGACTGGCTCCACTATTTCTGGCTTCTCCATGCCTCCAGCTGTTTTCAAAGAGGCCTATAGAAGTAGCTGGAAACAAAGCCAGCACTACATGTTCACCCAGCTCTTAATCAGCTGCCATGAAATGCTCTGTGGGCCATCTCAGTTTGGGCTCTGCTGTACACAGACCACTCTTTTGGGTAAGCCTTTGAGGGTGCATGGGAAGAGGACCTGTTGATGAATATCATTGTACCCCCCTCAGATATACTACCTCACAGCAGCAGAAAGCTTTGGAGTTTTCTGCAGGGGACCCACCAGTCCAGCTACTAAGTTCAGAGGACTCAAACTTGCCTTAACATAAGCATTTAACAAGTACCTATCATGTTCATTAAATGCAATGTGGTTGCAAAGTTACACTGTCAAGTATAAAGCTTCAAACATTACTTTTCAAAGGAGCCCCTATAGTTTCTTCTGCATACTTTTGAAAAGTTTGAGCTGTTTGGAGACACTTAAGGGAGTGCACATGCTTCATCGGGAAGGTGGCAAAAGGAGTAACACTTGGAATTGGCACTCCCAAAATGAAATCTAGTGTGAGGAGGTGGAGAGTGTCAGTAAGTGTGTCAGCTCATTGCTATTGCTTGTCCTTCATACTTCAGTGAATGCTAAAAATAAACTAAATTGTCTGCTACATTTTTGTCATTGTAATGACAAGTTTGCTTTAAATTCTGCCTTTTTTGTGTGTACCAGAATAAAACTACACCCGTGCTGCATATTACAAAGGCTTTTGCTGCTGCTTTGCATTTTTATCTTTCAGATGTGGATATTTGGGAGGGAGTTATATGGTTCACAGACACCAATTTTTTGACCTCCCCTAGGTTAGCAGAAACATCTGTTTTCCCAGTGTGAATCATCCTGCCCTTTATCTAAAAAGCAAAATAAAGTGTTGTATGCTTGTTAAAATTAATTCTGCTACGAATTATACAGAATGGAAAACGACCCTTGGAATCTTATGTTCTGCTCTTTAAAAGGTTAGATGTTAGTCTTTATTTGAGGTGATACATTTTCATTACTGTTCATGGGTGGTTGGAAAGTAACAGTTCAATCTGTGAAGGGGTGGGGAAGCCTCTTAAAAGACTTTAAGAGGCTGGTCCCAAAGAGGCTGAACATTTTGTCCGCTTTTACTTGATCTCAGCAATTCAGCTGCAGTGGTCTTCACATTAGCTCTTCAGTCACCATCTCATTGGGGTTTGAGACACCGCTTGTAAAGCCACAAGATCCTTTGAACTTGTATATTTTGCTTTATCCTTTTGTATTACATTTTACTTTTTAAACTGTAACACTGTGAAATTAGTCCCCAACAAGCACCACCTTAGGCCTTAAGAGACCAAAGTCTGCTTTTATTTTTGTTTAAAGTCATGTTCTAAATTCTTGCGCAATGTTGCTTGACATTCTCTTAAACTGAAGTTTTCTGTGTAGAGCCACAGAGCAGGAGCCGTGTGATTATTGGTGAGGCAAGCTTTGCTACCGTTTCACTGGTGCACCTCCTCCCTAAGAGAGGGGCCACTTCTATGGGTGAGACAGGTCCTGCTGCCAAGCCCACTCCTTTGTCTGAGCCTGTCCGTAATAAGGCCATTATGAATATTGTACACTTCGAAGACTTGAGTCACCTTGAAAGGAATTTCACATTACCCTCCAATTGTGAAACTTCAGCTAATCCAGTTTTTTTCCTTCTAATATATATTGTTGGTCTCATTTACAGAAGCCACTGTAGTAACTTCTTTGCTTTTTTTCTTAAGTGTATAACTCTTTATATTGCAGGACATCCACTTGAATTTTTACGAAATCAACCTCAGTTCCAGCAGATGAGACAAATTATTCAGCAGAATCCTAATCTGCTGCCAGCATTGCTACAGCAGATAGGACGGGAAAACCCCCAGCTACTGCAGGTGACTTAAGCACCATGGGATAACGTGTCTAGATCAGGCAAGGGCGCTTTAATGTATCAATACTAGCAATGTGCCCTCTTATTTTTGGGGTGTGTGAAACAATTTTATGACTGGAAAGTACTAGGATGGAGGCTTTCCTTCTGCACCTCGCCCAATTTGGCCACAAACCAACGTACTAGATACTGTCTCAGAGTTCATAGAATCATAGAAGATTAGGCTTGGAAGAGACTTCTGGAGGTCATCTAGTCCAACCTCCTGCTCAAAGCAGGACCAACACCAACTGAATCATCCCAGCCAGGGCTCTGTCAAGCTGGGCCTTAAAGACCTCATCTCCCTAGGTAACCCATTCACCACCCTCCTAGTGAAATAGTGTTTCCTAATATCCAACCTAGACCTCCCCCACTGCAACTTGAGACCATTGCTCCTTGTTCTGTCATCTGCCACCACTGAGAACAGCCGAGCTCCATCCTCTTTAGAACCCCCTTCAGGTAGTTGAAGGCTGCTATCAAATCCCCCCTCACTCTTCTCTTCTGCAGACTAAACAATCCCAGTTCCCTCAGCCTCTCCTCGTAAGTCATATGCCCCAGCCCCTGATCATTTTTGTTGCCCTCCGCTGGACTGTCTCCAATTTGTCCATATCCTTTCTGTAGTGGGAGGCCCAAAACTGGATGCAATACTAGAGATGTTGCCTCACCAGCGCCAAATAGAGGGGAATAATCACTTCCCTCTATCTGCTGGCAATGCTCCTACTAATGCAGCCCAAGATGCTGAGTCACTGTCCTTAAATCCTTAAGATATGCTTGCAAATTCTGCTAGTTTTCATTTTCTTTACCATCTCTCAAATTATAAGTGTGGTGAGTGGAGTGGGAAGGAAGAAATCAAACTTTTTTAGAGAAGGGGAGCTATTGAGACTCAACTGAATTAGGATCATATGTTAGAAATAGACGGTAGGTATTCCTATAGTCGTATCTGTGACAAGTTAAGCTTCCTCAGTAGCTGTCTTTTTGGCCAGTGAGAATAATGGAGAAACAGCCTTAGTTCCTGCACAGAATGCAGGACAGATTATTTCCTTTATACGGGATGCAGAGTTTGTAAGGGAGTAAGGAGGTAGCTGCAACTTGACTCTGGTAACGATAATGGCGTCTCTTCTCAGTCAGAACCTGCCAAGCATTATTCTCAAAATTAACCAGGCTTCTGTAATATTTCTCTAGACCACAAAGTTCACTGCAACTAGAAACTTTTAGTTGCCGGTTGGCAGGACTGAACATGCTTTATTTCAGTGTATTGCTTCCTTTTGTTCTCCCATGCACCACAGCAAATCAGCCAACATCAGGAGCATTTTATTCAGATGTTAAATGAGCCAGTTCAGGAGTCTGGTGGTCAAGGAGGAGGTGGCGGTGGTGGCAGTGGAGGAGTAGCAGAAGCTGGAAGTGGTCAGATGAACTACATTCAAGTAACACCTCAGGAGAAAGAAGCTATAGAGAGGGTAAGCCACCTTTTTAGGTTTAAAATACTTTACGTGCTCTTGCTATCTTTTTTTTTTTTTCTCTCCCAAGATTAGGCATTGTGCAGGTGAAAACCTGCACTGAAGCTGTATGTGAAGTTGATATCTTACTGCTGTGAATCATCTTAATTTTCCAGTATAAGATTTACAAGCTGTTGTAGTCTTTGCCTGGTGGAAATCATGTCCTTGCTGTAAGGCCATTGCTTCCCAACCTCTTCTGGAACCTGCCTTTTTAGAAGACAAGCTTAAAAGGCCATGCAGTTGCAATCACAACACTACAGTTTGAAGTGGCCATGGGTCCACTGTGCACATGCATAACTGAATGAGAAGAATAGAGTCCTATTCAGGAAGAGGATAAAACGAGTTCCTTTGAATGATAGCTCATATCGATTCCAATTAGGTGTGCACATGCCACGTGCACAGTCGTCGGAAAGGTTTTTCCCCTAGCAGCACCCATCGGGTCGGCTGTGGAGTCCCCTGGAGTGGTGCCTCCATAGCACTCTATATAGACCCTGCTGACCTGGCACCTCCTCAGTTCCTTCTTTACTGCCAGTGACAGTCGTTGGAACTGTGGTGTCTTGCTCAGCAGGCTTGTACGTTTCCCTAGAGCTGTTTACTTAGTGTTTGTTTTCCTTAGTTAGTTGTTAGTGTAGTGTTAATAGTTCACTGTCGAAAGTGAGGGGGTTCTCCTTCAGCCCGACCGTGCTCTCGCTGGGGACTCAGGGCATGCTTCTGTCCCAGGGGTTCAAACCCTTCAAGTCCTGCAACAAGCCTATGCCAACGGGCGACCCCCATGACAATTGCTTGAAGTGTCTCGGGGAAATATATCAGGTGGATAAGTGCAGGATTTGCAAAGGGTTTCACCCAAGAAAGGAGGAGCAGGACTTTAGGCTGAAGCAGCCCCTCATGGAGTCAGCATTTAGACTGCAACCAGCCTTGGCACGGCAGGATCCGGCACTGAGTGCATCGGTGCATAGTGCCCTGTCAGCGGTGGAGATGGCACTGTGGAAGGACAGAAGAGACCCGCATCACCGCCGCCCTCCAGTGTGGAAACAGTCAGAGATGACTTGGCATTGGTCCCATTACCTGGGTCAGAAGTGGCACCGGAGACAAAGGAGGAGTGGTTCCCTGACTTTGGGACCCAACCCCTCGGAACCGGCCAGTGGGGTGTGTCCCAGGGAGGAGCCCCCAGTGCCGAAAACTTTGGAGCCAGCACCATCAAATTCAGTCCTGGAAGAGGGATCATTGAGTCTGGTGCAATTGGACTCACCGTGTCAGGTGGTGGAGGAGGTACAACTGCCTTCCACCCCAGACGCATTTGAGGCTGCGAGAGACATCATAGATATGAGAGGCCCTTCGCACCAAGCCCCCAATGCCACAGCGTGCGACACTGTCCCGAGAGAGCCTGCAATGCTCCACCCCTCAGCGCCGCCAGGGACGGGGTACCACTTGGAATCCCAGCACTGCTCAGAGTCCTAATCCCCAAGGCAAAGGGGGGGCGGGTCTCTGACCCATTCTAGACCTGCAAGGACTCAACAAATTCGTGGTGAAGTTGAAGTTCCATATTGTCTCCCTGAGCATGATTACCTCTTCCCTGGATTCAGGAGACCGGTATGCTGCCCTCAACATGAGACGTACTTTCACACAGCCATTCACCCCATGCACAGGTGATTTCTAAGGTTTGTTGTCAACCACAAACACTGTCAGTTCATGGTCCTCCCATTCAGTCTGTTGCCAGCCCCCTGAGTTTTCACCAACTGCATGTCAGTCGTAGCAGCCTTCCTTCTCAAGAGACAGGTGCAGGTATACCCCTACCTCGAGTGGCTGCTCAGGAGGCACACTAGGGAGCAGGTGGAATCTCAGGCCTGGTTCATCAGATCCACTTTCGAGAGACTGGGCCTCCTCAATGTGAACAAGTCAACCTTGTCTCTGACCCAGAGAATAGAGTTCATCGGAGCAGTGCTGGACTTGGTGCAGGCAAGAGCATTTCTGCTGGAGACACAATTCCAAGCCATGTCAAACATTGTTCAAGGCCTCAGGCAATTCCCAACCACTACTGCAAGAGGTTGCCTACATCTCCTTGGCCACATAACAGCCTGCACGTAGGTAGTCCAGCGTGCCAGGCTGAGGCTCAGACCCCTGCAAGCGTGGCTTGCGTCGGCCTATCGCCTGGGACACGGCAACCTGGTCTTAGTAGTGATGGTACCAGAGCACATACTTGAGTCCCTCCAGTGGTGGCTTGATGGTGTGCGAAGGAGTCCCCATCCACAGCCCTCCTTGTCCCTAGTAATGGACGTTCGGCTCTGGGTTGGGGTGCGCATTTGGGGGATCTACAAACGCAGGGCCTATGGTCTCGGGACGATCTCTCTCTTCATATCTACATCAATGACCTCAGGGCGGTACACCTAGCATGCCAAACTTTTTGCGCCTGGCCGCAAGGCCAGTGCATGGCAGTGAGGATGAACCAACACCACTGCCATGTTTTACATGAACACACAGGGTGGAACCCATTCCTTCCCCCCCCCGTATCGAGAAGCCCTCAGGCTCTGAGAGTTCTGCATAGGACGCTTCCAGGTGAACGGAGTGGGCTATCTCCCAGGGGCTCAGAACGACCTGGCAGTCCATCTCAGCAGATTGTTCCACAATCACAAATGGTCCGTCCATCCGGAAGTCATACACGCCATCTTCCAAAGGTGGGGGTTTCCCTAGGTCAACCAGTTTTCCACCTGCAGCAACAGGAAGTGCCCGATGTTCTGCTCCTTCCAGAATCACAGCCCGGGCTCGGTCACGGATGTGTTTCTTCTATCCAGGGGAGGCTGCCTGTTGTATGGTTTTTCCCCATTCCCTCTGGTGCACACGGTACTTCTCAAGGTCCGCAGGGACCTTGAGGGGAGGTAATCCTGGTGGCCCTGGCATGGCCTTGACAACGCTGATACATCACGCTCTTGGAACTGTCAGTGGACACCCCGATTGTGTTGCCACTCGACCCTGACCTAATCACTCAAGATCACAGTCGCTTACTCCACCCAGACCTCAGGTCTCTCCATCTCACAGCTTGGAAGCTTCAAGGTTAAACCCCATGGAACTTCTATGCTTGGAACCGGTAACAGAGGTCCTACTTGGCAGCAGGAAATCATCCACTTAGCTAGATAAGTGGAAAAGGTTCACCTGCTGGTGTGCCCAGCATCACACCCCTCCAATCCAGGTGCCTATACCACTCATCCTAGAGTACCTCCTACACCTAAAACAACAAGGCCTGGCAACGTCGTCCATTAAGGTACACCTCGCTGCTATTTCAGCCTTCCACCCAGGAGTATCTGGACACTCCATATTTGCCAACCCCACAGGGGGACGTTTTCTCAAGGGCCTGGAATGCCTCCATCTGCAGATTAGATGGCCAGTTCCTGTGTGGGACCATAACTTGGTGGTCTCCTATCTAATGGGGCCCTCGTTTGAACTGGTGGCAACTTGCTTCCTCCTCTATCCTACAAGGTAGCTTTTCTGATCGCCGTTACCTCAGCACAAAGGGTGTCTGAGTTGACCCACCTTACACGGTCTTCCACTAAGCCGTTCAGAAAGTCAAACCAGCTATTCATAGTCATGGCATCTGCACGTACTATGAGTTAGCCAAAATCCCAGCTCCAGCACTTACGGCACACTCTACAAGGGCACAGGCCTCATCGTCGGCATTCCTGGCTCAAGTCCCAATCCAAGAAATCCGCAGGACAGTGACTTGGTCCTCGGTGCATATGTTCACCTCTGATTATGCCATCGTCCAGCAAGCTACAGATGACGCAGTATTTGGCAGAGCAGTGTTTCAGTCAGCAATTCCATAACTCGGACCCCACCGCCTAGGTAAGGCTTGGGAGTCACCTAATTGGAATCGATATGAGTAATCACTTGAAGAAAGAACGGTTACTCGCCTTCTCATAACTGTTCTCTGAGATGTGTTGCTCATACCCATTCCAAACCCACCTGCCTTCCCCCTGTCAGAGTAGCCGTCAAGAAGGAACTGAGGGGGTCATATGTAGAGCATTACAGCAGCACCACTCCAGGGGGCTCAGACGACCTGACGTATGCTGTTAGGGGAAAAAACTTTCCAATGACTGTGTACGCAGCGTGCACACACCTGATTGGAACGGATAGGAGCAACACATCTCAAAGAACAACAGTTACAAGAAGGTGAGTAGCCATTCTTTTTTGCAAAAGCTTCAGATACCAATGCTGGAAGTATAATAGTGCTTTGGTAATGTGCAGGGGGAGTGCTTTTTTTGTACCTTAAAATTGATTCCTAAAGTATTCAGACTGGCTCTGAATTTTCACAGGAAGTAGACGAAAGTCACTGCTTAACCCAGTTAGCTGACTGTTTGAATTTTTGCTCTGTAGGTTGCTAAAAATACTAGTAAACATCTAAATAAACTTGCAGATCTGCAAGGCCTGGAAACGTAATGCAGTGAATGCATTAAATTCCACTTGCTGCTCAGTAAAGGTGAAACACATACACATGTAGTAATTTGGAACAAAATGAAACTTGAACAGTTCAGACTAAAATTTGTAGAATAGACTGCGGTTGCATTATTTTGCTAATTAGAAGCGTAGCTGTGGAATTTTGCAGTAGTCACTAGATTGGAGCATTAAAGTGTAAAATGCACAATAATTTTTACCTCTACCTATCAGCACTAAGGAAATAGTTAAATATCTAAATCTGGATTTGTATGTCAAGGGGGTGCTTCCATGCAGTTCTTTTAAAACACAGGTTTTTTTCTATAAATAGTTGCAAAGGAATAATTCCTAGACCTGTCAAGCGATTAAAAAAAATTAATAGAATACCATTTATTTAAATATTTTTTGATGTTTTCTACATTTTCAAATATATTGATTTCAATTACAACTCAGAATACAAAGTGTACAGTGCTCGCTTTATATTTTTTACTACAAATATTTGCATTGTAAACAAAAGAAATAGTATTTTTCAATTCACCTACTACAAGTATTGTAGTGCAATCCCTTTATCATGAAAGTTGAACTTACAAATCATCATAGAATATCAGGGTTGGAAGGGACCTCAGGAGGTATCTAGTCCAACCCCCTGCTCAAAGCAGGACCAACCCCAACTAAATCATCCCAGCCAGGGCTTCGTCAAGCCTGACCTTAAAAACCTCTAAGGAAGGAGATTCCACCACCTCCCTAGGTAACCCATTCCAGTGCTTCACCACCCTCCTAGTGAAAGTTTTTTTCCTAATCTCAAACCTAAACCTCCCCCACTGCAACTTGAGGCCGTTACTCCTTGTTCTGTCATCTGGTACCACTGAGAACAGTCTAGATCCATCCTCTTTGGATCCCTATTTCAGGTAGTTGAAATCCCCCCTCACTCTTCTCTTCTGCAGACTAAACAATCCCAGTTCCCTCAGCCTCTCCTCGTAAGTCATATGCTCCAGCCCCCTAATCATTTTTGTTGCTCTCCGCTGGACTCTCTCCAATTTTTCCACATCCTTCTTGTAGTGTGGGGCCCAAAACTGGACACAGTATTCCAGATGAGGCCTCACCAATGCTGAATAGAGGGGAATGATCACGTCCCTCCATCTGTTGGTGATGCCCCTACTTATACAGACCAAAATGCCGTTAGCCTTGTTGGCAACAAGAGCACACTGTTGACTCATACCCAGCTTCTCATCTACTGTAACCCTTCGGTCCTTTTCTGTAGAACTGCTGCCTAGCCACCCAGTCCCTAGTCTGTAGCAGTGCATGGGATTCTTCCATCCTAAGTGCAGGATTCTGCACTTGTCCTTGTTCAACCTCATCATATTTCTTTTGGCCTAATCCTCCTAATTTGTCTAGGTTCTTCTGTATCTTATCCCTACCCTCCAGCGTATCTACCACTCCTCCCAGTTTAGCGTCATCTGCAAACTTGCTTAGAGTGCAGTCCACGCCATCCTCCAGATCGTTAATGAAGATATTGAACAAAACCGGTCCCAGGACCGACCCTTGGGGCACACCGCTTGATACCGACTGCCAGCTAGACATGGAGCCATTGATCACTACCCGTTGAGCCCAACGATGTAGCCAGCTTTCTATCTACCTTATAGGCCAATAATACATAATTATTGTACAATAATAGAATTATGTACAATACAACCTGCATTCAAAAATAAAACAATGTATAACTTTAGAGCCTACAATTCCTTGTTCAGCCAAATGCTCAAACAAGTTTGTTTGTTTGCAGAAGATAATGCTACCTGCTTCTTGTTTACAATGTCACTTGAAAGTGAGAACAGGTGTTTGCATGGCACTGCTGTAGCCAACATCACAAGATATTTACATGGCAGGTGCGCTAAAGATTCATATGTCCCTTGATGCTTCAACCTCTATTCCAGAGGACGTGTCCATGCTGCTAACGGGTTCTGCTCGATAACGATTCAAAGCAGCGTGGACCGGCGCATGTTCATTTTTATCATCTGAGTCAGATGCCACCAGCAGAAGGTTAATTTTCTTTTTTGGTGGTTTGGGTTCTGTAGTTTCCGCATTGGAGTGTTGCTCTTTTAAGACTTCTGAAATCTGCTCCACGCCTCGTCCCTCTCAGATTTTGGAAGACACTTCAGATTCTTAAATTTTGGGTCGAGTGCTGTAGCTCTCTTTAGAAATTTCATATTGGTATCTTCTTTGCATTTGGTCAGATTTGCAGTGAAAGTGTTCTTAAAATGAACAACTTGCTGGGTCATCATTCGAGACTGCTATAACATGAAATATATAGCAGAATGTGGGTAAAACGGAGCAGGAGACATACAATTTTCCTCCAAGGAGTTGAGTTACAAATGTAATTAACACATTTTTTAAATGGGCATCATCAGCATGGAAGTATGTCCTCTGGAATGGTGGCTGAAGCATTTTTAAATTCATTTTTATGCAGCAAAGGATTAACTCTAGAATAGCTTCAAAACCTCATAAAGAGTGTAACATTTTTCTCCTGTCAGATGCTCAGCACACTCCAGAGCTCAAATGCCTTATGTGGTGTTACCGCTGACGTGCTCCATAGAGGTACACTATGATAAGTCTCTAGATTTAATTAGGGATTGATATCCTCCCCTGGTTAAGAGCACCCAGTGTCTCAGACCAAGTGCTGGTCTGGTATTAATTTAGAATATGTGCAGAAAATCTTGTGACGGAAAACACAAATTCCTTAACCTGACTGACTTATAGCTAGCTAAAATGAAGACCTAAACAGAAGTGTAAAGTGGATAAATCCAGCACGCAGTCTTGTCGATCCAAACCTAATGAAGTAGTCAGAGGTTAATAGTCTTCACAGCAGCAATTGCGCTCGCTCAGTTAAAATCACTCTTTTTGCTATAGTCAGGTTCCACAGTGTCCTTGCATTCTAGACCCTCTTTGCTACTATCTATACTTATTGCTAAAGGCACTGAACTATCATACTATTCATATTTCAAATGTTTTGTGTTGAATGAATTTTAGCTACAGCAGTGCAGCATTCAGCCGCTATTTCCTGGTGCCTGTTTTTAACTTATTACAGCAGTGAAAGCATAGTGATGTGACTTAATGTACTCAGTCAAACTGACATAACCACTTTTTAAATGAGAACTTAATTTGAGGTTACTACAAGAAATCAATTCAATTCAAAATCTCTAGTAAATAAGGGATGGGAAGAGAAGCCTAACTGTGGTCACAACGTTTATTTGAACAAATGACTTAAATGGTGAAATCCTAATATAGTAAACATTCAAGGAGTTTTAATAAACGTATTAGTTTCTAAATGCACCTCTCTTCTTTAGTTAAAGGCATTAGGATTTCCTGAAGGACTTGTGATACAAGCATATTTTGCTTGCGAGAAGAATGAAAACTTGGCTGCCAACTTTCTTCTACAACAGAACTTTGATGAAGATTGAAAGGGAGAGACTTTTTTATCTCACGCTTCACACCAGTGCATTACACTAACTTTGTTCACTGGATTGTTTGGGGGTATTTGGGCTCATATCCACAATACTTGGTGTATGGTATGGGGGGAGGGAGAAGAAAACATAGGAAACAAAGCAAGGATAAATAAAGCATGTCTGCTTTAAATTGGCAGACGCAGCAAATCACACAGTGTAAAATACTATACAACCAAAAATCAGCTTCTGCAGGTATTTAGTTCCTTCTATAAACTGTAGGTTAACTTTTTTTCTAGGTTTTCACTTTTTCTGTACTAGTTCCAGAAACTTAGTGTAATGCCCTGCTTCATGTTTCTTTTTACTTAACATTGGTATTGGAAAATAGCTTTTGCTACCTAGAATCTACAATCTGTATTTCATGGCAACACTGGATAATGGCTTTGTGAAATCTAAAAGAATTGAGCAACTGTAAACATACATGCCAAAATATAGGGGGTTATTTTGCTGCTTCAGATGTATTAAATTTAGTGCAAGAAGCCCATGATTTCATGTTAAATGCTGGATTTAAGAAAAAATGCCTTCAAATGAAAACTCATTTTTGTTATGTTAAAATTTGTTGATCATTGAATTAGACTCCCTTCTAACATGATCTGAGAAGCTGTACACATACAGGCAAACTTATTTTCCTGTTTACGTCTTTTCTTTTTGGGGAAAAAATGATAGCTATCTAATTACTGTTTACTTCAATGTTACGTTGCAGTAAAGGTTTTAAAAACAACCGTTGCATGTTTGGTTTTGATGTATCCCTTTTTGTGAATTGAGCACTTTTTGGTCAGCAAAAAAAAAATGTAAACTTCACTTCTCTCCATTGTAGTGAAATATTTATTTATTAACAAATCAGATTCCACTGTACTTCCTGTTTTATTAAAGTTGTTTCACCAGTACAGCTGGAAGTATTTCAAAACCAGGTATCTAATGTTGTAATACCTTTGCTTTATTTTTTTCATCTTCTGTGACAACGTAGGACCACTCTAAAGCTATTGGCGTTGTATTGCTCTTGAAAGGATTGTAATGTTCCAGGAACTTCTCTTCAGGAAGGACATTGTGTCTATAAATTGCTGTGTGAGGGAATTCAGAACCTGAGAATTAGGCGAACAATCAAGTTATTGCATCCCAAAACATTATGCACACCTACTTTTCCTTCTATTAAAAGTAAGCTCCAATTGTAGAGTTCTGAGTCTTATTTCTTGGTGCCTCGTTGTCAGTTATTTTGAGTGCTGAGCGGCTAATTCAGTGAGCTTCCTTCTTAAGTACATTTTGGCTTGGTAGAGACAACTTTAACTCTGCTGCAGTGCTGAGGAGGAAAATTAATTTTACTTTCTCCAAAAATCTCTTGTACAACACTTTCTGAACATGGTTGAAGATAAGTCATCACTTTTTGGCCATAAAGCAATTATATTTTAACTGTCTAAACTCTGTGTTTAACCTTTGAGCTCTTCATCCTTATTCATCTCTATCTTTAATGGTACAATTCTGACCAGAGGAGGGATTGGGTATGGAATGGGTAGTCAGTATGCTGACTGACCTCATTGTTCACTGTCTACAATGAGTCATGGACCTTGGAAAGAGGATGAGATGGGGAAGAGTAAAACAAAGCTCCCAGCCTGGGATTTTATCTTTGGATTGACTAGTTACACTGTACTAAACCTTTCAGTGCCTAGAATAATGAGCTTCGGGATGCCTGGGGTTTAACTCAACAGAGCTCTGCTGTAGCCTTCAATCATGTTGAGGGTCTTCAGTTTTCTGATGTTTCTTATTCATTCAACTTTCATTGCAACTCCTTAGTGTCTTTCATAATATCCATGAGTGCTAATGCAACAATATGGCAGTGGTATCATGGGCAGCTGTATAGACCTGTAAATAGTTCCAGAATGAACTTTAACCTTTGCAAATTTACAAAATTTAACTTCAGGACTTCAGAAACCAAAACAAATAAACAAAAAACTTCAATACGCTTCAGATAATTTAAGTATAACAGGGTTTCATAAAAAGTTAGTCAAGCTTAGCTCCTTTTACCTGTAGAACATTATCATCTTGAAAATAAGCATTACTGCTAGATCTAGTCAATATAGACTGGTAATACTATGCACCTGAACTAGTGCTGGAAAAATGAGTAAAACTTCTACTGTGGATGCAGGCTGAGACAAATCCCAGCCACTCCTTAGCCGCAGCTGGAAGAAAGGCACATCTCGTATAAGTCAAGTTTTTAAGTAGGTAGCAATATGATGTAAACAAGTCAGCCTTATATTATCTCCTGTTTTCCTTGAAGTAAACGTCCTAGGGCCAGGAACTGTTTATGTGGATAACTGCTGTTCTGCCTTTGCAGATTAATAGGTGTGCTGGACATCTCCAATGAAAAAGGTTCACTCAGTCTCAGCTCTGCTAGTTATGGTTAAAGATGTCCCTAGTCCTCTCTGCTTCCCCTTTCAAATAGCAGGGGTGGTTATTCTTGTCCCAATCGCACATCCTCTCATGGACCTAACTGTAGCCAAAGAGTTTAGAGCGGGGGTGGCCAAACTGTGGCTTGTGTGATGCACGCCTTCCCCCCCGCCCCCATTCTCTGCCCACCGGGAGTGGTGGGGCTAGGGGCTTCTGACAGACAACTGGTGCCTGCTGGGGGGAGGGGGGCACAATGGAAAGGTTTGTGGGGCCCCCTCCACACAGCTGCTGCAGTGGCAAACAGTTGAGAGCTGCAGGGCGGGGCCTCTGCTTTAGCTCCTTGGGGAGAGGCAGCAGCAAAAGCAGCAGCTCCTCCTCCAGCTCCTAGCTGTTCGCTGCTGCCTCCACCCAAGGCACAGCTCACCAGTTCCAGCAGCTGCTGTGCAGGGAGGGGGCCTTGCAGCACCATGTGACCGAGCTGGGCCAGCAAACACTGGCAAAAATTGGGGAGGATGTGACCCCATGTGTCCCTCTCACACTGCCTCTGGTTTCTACCCAGGAGGGCACTGGGGCTTCAGCTCTGCAGGACAGGAGGGGCCTGACCGGTGCACCAGGCTTCTCGAACTTCGGAAGTTTGACTCAGAGTCAGTAAGTTTGGCCACCCCTGGTTTAGAGTGACCTGGTCTCCCCCATCCCCTTTTGGGGGCTTAGGTAAGCAAGTGTGTGGCCAATGTCACTCCTGAAGCTGTCAGATGGTGTGACTAAGTTTTGAAATGAAATCATCCCTTTGGAAAATGAAAAGTTGGATTGTTATGAAACACAATAATGGAAAATGCCTTTGAATTTATTAAACTATCCAAACAACTATTTTTTTTTTTCATTAGCCCATGTCATAATCCCTGAGAGGACATCTGTACAAATGGTTACTGAACTAAGCTGCTACAACCGTGGTCAAGCTCTGTTGCTCATACTTAAGACTAAATAGCAGACAAATAAGAGGACTTGCCAAGGGGGAGAGTGGTTACTAAAGGTGGATTGCAGAGATGCTGGAATACTGAGTGCAAAAAAAAAAGGGGGGGGGTCCTATTCCACATCACCCTATTGATGCCCATTTTCTAAGATGCATGGAAGTGGCCAGTGGAAGAAAAGTTTGAATGGGTAGTAAGGTGCTACCTTTGTAATTGCTGTGAGTTTAGTGCTGTTAGCTAGTTTCTGATTTGTCCAGTTACTGTGCTACATGCATACGAGTCTTTTCTTAGTACTAGGTCAGTCAGGAATAGGAATGTTGAGTCTGACAACCTTGAGCTTGTACTAGAGATAAAATATTAGGCTCGCTCTGAATAGCTTCCCCCTCCTCTGAAATAAGAAATGAACATTGGTTGGGCAAGAGATTAAAACACAAATAATAAGCAATTTAATGCTTCTTTTAACTCAAAATGCACTTTAGTAAAACTGGTATCTGGAAAATCTGTTGTCCACAAATTTTGTTAGGCTCAATCTCCATGCAGATCACTCAATCTTGAGTGGTTTTAGTTGTCAATTTAATAAATAGTACCATCTAAAGTCATGTTATTGCTGTTCACCCCTATCCCTCTGCGTTCTCCCCGACACACTTTCAGTACAGAATAACAATCAAATGTTATTGGTACTAGGAAATCCAGTAGCAAGTGGTGATGTTCAGGGCCTTGTTTCTCCTGCACTGCCGCCCGTGCAGCAATGCTTAGAAGAAGTAGACCATAAAAAGCGTCAAGCCTCTAACTTAAAGGTAATGTGTGAGCAAATCCTCAGTGCCCTCGTGCGGGAGCATCTTTGGAATTCCTATTATCTGAGATAACAAGGATCTCAGGCATGATACGTGAGGGATAGTCATGTATCAAGTAAGTCTTTCAGCCAAACAGCGAGGTGATTTGTTGTGGCCTCCTGGGTGATGGATTCATTGCTGTTTGTTCATTCATTTGAGTTTTAAAGACAGCAGCCTTGGATAAGAAAATGGGTGAATTAATCTATAGTTCATACAGATGAGAATTTTTAGAGCTAGTCATCACTTTCCAAGTTCAGGTGGTGGATTTTTCCAATGAAAAACTTTGAATGGAAATCCCCTGAAAACTTTTTTTGTTCCCTCTGTGTTTTTATGTACTGCAGTATGCAGTGCCACCTGCTGCCAGGGCAGCTAGAGTTACTGCTCCCCTGGGCTGTCATTAGCGGGCTTCAGCTCATGCAGCAGAGGGATGAAGCCATGAGAACAGTGTTCTGGGGAGCTATTTCAGAGCATGTGCTCACTGCTCCTGCTTTTCTAGACCCAGCAGGAAGTAGGAATGTTGCAAAGGTTGAATTATTCTAATTGTCTTGAGTTTTCTACTGTGTGATCATTTGAAAATGAACGCTAAAGGGAGGGTCCTAGGCTGGGGTTGGGTGTTTGGTAAGAAGAGTACTCAGTGTGGAGGGTTGAGGAGTGGAGGGGGAAGTTGGATGGGAGCGATATTCAGAATCTGTTGGATGGCAGAGGTTTCTGAGCTGAGGGGGTTGGTTCTGAGCGGTAAAGAGATTAAGTAGGAAGAGGGGGCTGGGGCATTAATGATGTGAAGGGAAGGGTCTCTGAGGAGTTGCTAAGTCAGCCAAGGGACAGGTCAGTTTAGCAAGCTTGAGTACAGGGGCAAATGGAGTCAACTAATGAATGAGAGTGTGGGTGAAATGTATCTGTGAGGAAAGGTGGCAAGGAGAGAACAGTAAAAGGGTCACAGAAGGATAAAAACCATACGTTACTATATACAGACACATTCTTCGGAGGTCTACTCAATATAATTCCGCCTGGGCTGCTTGTCTGCCAGCGTGACCCGGCTTGGAGAAAAGGAAGCTGACAGGTAAAACGTTCTCTTTCGTTGTGTGAATGTAGTGGTCAGACATTTTTTAACTTGTACTTCCATCCACACACGTCTTTTTAGCTGCTTTTTCGGCTTCTTTACAATTCCTCCCTTTCCTATTTGAGCTGATTGGAGAGGGAGAACCTGGCTAAACAGCACATTTCATGGTCATGCTATTGCTTGTTTTGTTTGTATCTATGGCTAATTTAATTAAATCCCCCCCTTGACAATTCACAGGGTCATGGGTACTATCGAGGGGCTGATCATGCGGAGTTCATTTTGACAGTTCATTCTGTCGGGATTATGGGATACTGGCAAATCTTTAATTCATGACCTGTTGGCACTTGTCTTAAATTCTAAATAATTGTGACCTTCAGAACAGTGCTAAGGAAATTGCTGGAAGTACTTAATCTCAGAAGAGCAGCAGGGTTAAGATAAGAAGTTATCAAAATGCATGAAATGAGGTGCTAAGTAAGCTAATTTTTTGCAATCCCTGTATATGACATGACTCAGTGCTAAGTGAGGGCATAGAAAGCTGCAGTACGCAAGTTTTTTTCCCCATGCCACATGTTTTCAGTGGCCCAAGTAACATGAGAGTTCTCACACGTTGGAGGAAATGTGACCCAAAATAGGAATTTAAGCATGAAGGGATTGCAATATATAGAGAGAAGACTGGCTATTCTGTTTACCTGTCTCATTCCATAGGGTAGTGGGCCTAGATTGCTGTTCAAAATCAAATTAGCTGATTGGCATTCCCAAAACACTTCCTTTACAGTGGGCCAATGCTGTGACTGTTACTGCATTGCATCCTATAGCCTTGGAGAGTGCAAGTTACTGTTTCCAAACTGCTAGAGCTGAGGAGGATGGGGTGACTACCCTCCAGGGGGAAGGACAGCAGCCTCTTGGGTGTATGACACGCTGGCCCTGACGTCGGGCAGGGGTGGGTGAACATTCCAGGGTTCGGTCAGCAAGACAGCTTGCTTAGAGGTTCAAGTCAGATCAGTGCAAAACCCCATAGGGGAGTCTCTCCTGCTGCCATCAAAAATCTCTCAAGAGCCAGCTCCCTACACCACTTAGGGGAGGGGAGGGCTGGCTGGGAGGGAGCTAAGGATGCAAATGAGGGGGATGGGAGATCCATTGGCTACTAGTTGAGTGGACATGAGCCCATATTTTCTAACCTTGTTTAGGAAAAGCAGTTGTATGATCCAAGGAGGATACACAAAACAAGGCCAAGTTTGGGTGCTGCTGCATGGTGCACAGCTCTAGCCTCAGAGGCGGCTGCTTGCCTGCCTTGCAGCGTGCGGAATAAGCATTGCTGCTGTCTAGGAGAAAAGAGGATCTTTGGAAAGAAGGAGTGCAGGATGAGTAACATCTTGTGGGCAGGATCAAATACAGTAAGACTAGGTGCGTCATCGTCTTGTGGTGGGGGGGCGGCAAGGGAGGGGTTACTGCCATCCTCTGTGTATTTCAGTTTAAAATGAAGGAAATTAAAGATGCTCATTAATTTGTGTCAGGTTGATTGTTTTTTAAAGTTGCAGCTTGAAGTTGCTCAGGGTTTGGAATGTTTCACGTGTCCTAGGGTAAATAGATTGGTAGGAAGAGTGCCGGTGCGGTGATAAATTGCAGAATCATACAACATACTTACTTATCACATGGCAATTACCTCAACATATGTGGGGTGTGGGTGTACATACATTTTGAAACCATCTGAGTTGGACTTGCATCCTTATTGTCTATTAAAAGTTACATATGTTTGCAGTTGGCTGTATTGAGCAAATAGTCTGAATGCAATTTTAGTGTGTAATTGTGTGGACTGTTCTTTTGTGGTGTAATGTTATTCCAAATATGAATAAATCTAAGTACAAATAAAACCCCACATGGGATTTCCTGGGAGACAGCCTGGAACTGGGAATGCAGCATTTCACATCTGGGTGAAAGAGATTATTTCATTTCCAGGTTGAGCAAAGGAAATATGAATGTTATTCAACAGATCTGAACAGGCTAAATATTACTGCAATTCTAATTAACTTCCATTCACATGAGAAGTGGTGATAAGTGACGTTCGCATGGCTTGATTTTTGGAATATATTTGTCACTATATTGTTATAGGCATCACCCTGGTAGCATCACCCATATAGTTATTTGCCTGACACTTCCCTTTATGAGATTCTTGTTTTCAGTGGCTTATAACTTTGCAGATTTAAACATTGGCCTTTGGCTGAATATTTGAGGAAATTTTCTGCTAAAACAGTTTGGCCATTTCAGAAGGAGATTAAGGAAAAATCCACTTTTCCAAGTTAATTTTTTTAATAACGATTTTGTTGAGAGGCTCTCGAACATCCACGGTTTTGAACAACAGCTTGACAAATGGGAGGGGTAGGGGTCACCCTGGTGGCTGGAATATGACTTTTGCTGTTCCCTTAAACAACTGCCCAAGTTTGGCCAAGTTATAAGCCTCTGAAAATCTCTACACATGCCCACAAGAGAGCTAGGTAGCTACATTCGCTGAAGATTCCATCTGCTCTGACCATGCACCCTCCCCTCACGGTTCCTAGAACTGACAAGACTGCACATGCACCGTCCCCGACAAAGCATGCTCCAGTTGCTGTAGGCTATAACCTTTTGACAGAAGTTTGGGTTTTTGACTAAAATTGTTCATGCAATGTGTCTGCTTTCCAGGAAAAATTGCCTGAAAACATTTCAATTCAGACACTCTGCTGTGGTGTCTCATGCTCTCCTCTCCTCCAGTGGCCAGGGTCCCCCCAGCCAGATTTTATTTCCCAGGATACTCTGTAGCCATGGGTCTCCCATGATGCACTCCCTCCCCTCAGGAAGAGAGGAGGCCATGATGCATCATGGGACATGTAGTACAACCAGGGAGCTCGGCTATTGAGCAGACTGGGATCATGAGGCACCTATACTACAAGTCCTCTGAAGCACTGCAGCAACATTTCTGAATCAAAATATTTCTGTTTGTTTTTTTGCTGAAAAGTCAAAATGTTCAGGGGGAAATAAGGAATTCTGACCAGCTCTACTTGTAACAGTGACCCTGTTGAGGCTGTTAAGTTTAGAGACTAAAGCAATCTTTGACTGCTTCCCTCCTTCAACACAACCTGCCCTCGTGAACCTCCTTTCCCTAGTTCCTTATGGCCTGACTTTGAGATGCTGATCTCCTACAGCTCTCGCTGCCTTCACTCAGAAATGCAGGTGCTTCACACCTTTGAAAAGCAAGCCACTAGCCCATGACTTGGGAGAGAGTGTATGGATATTATGGATACTTTAGGGTTGTTAGCAGGCAGAAAGCCAAAGTCTGTCCTCAACCAGATGAGAAGTGTGATTGTTGTTTGGTAACGTTCTATAACATTTAACTAGTGTGTCCTGCCCCTTTAAACACATGCTGAACTGCATTCTTTTCAACACCATTAAAGCACTTGGTAATTAATCTTTGTTAAATGGAAAATGACAGTATGGAAAGGAATTTAATTTGGAAGCTTCTAAGAGAGTTATTAAAGAAACAAAACATTAACTGACAATCTCCTATTAATTAAGAACAGCCTGGGAAAAAAATCCAAATGTTGGACCCAAACACAAAGGCAAAAGAAACTATAAACAGCAATTAAACAGTGAAACATGCCTCTCCAATGTGTCTCAGTTCAAAGGACCTCACTCATTTTAGTCCCAAAATTACCTACCACCCACACAAATGTGGGGTCCATGCTAAATTGCATAAACAGATAGCTACCAATGCATTAGCTCCTTTCCTAGCTCTTATAGCACTTTTCATCAGCCAGTCCCAAAGGCCCAGATGCTCAAAGGTACTTGCCATTGAAATCAGTGGCAGTTCTTGAGGATCTGGGCCCAAGCACTTTACAAAGAAGGTCGGTGTATTATCTCTGGTTAACAGATTTTGGGGAAACGGGCAGGGGCAAGAAGTGACTTGCTCAAGGTCACTCAGCGAGCCAGTTGCAGAAGCAGGGATTGAACCTAGGTCTTTGGAGACCCAATACTGCTTTTCCACCTACGTAATTGCTGTAAAAAGAACAGGAGTACTTGTGGCACCTTAGAGACCAATACATTTATTTGAGCATAAGCTTTCATGGGCTAAAACCCACTTCAAGGCTGCATGCAATGGAAAATACAATAGGAACACACACACACACACCCCACCCCACCCCCCATGAAACAATGAGTGTTGCCATACTAACTATAACGAGAGTAATCAATTAAGGTGGGCTATTATCAGCAGGAGAAAAAAAACTTTAGTAGTGATAATTAGGATGGCCCATTTCCAACAATTGCTGAAGTTGCTCCATGGATGTAATATGCTCATGAATGAGAGGGGAGGTTCCATGAATGAGGTGCCCAGGAGACAATCTCTTGGTTAAGTTGTACCCTAAGAAAAAGTCTGAGATGTGTAAGAATAAATTGTTGATTTCTATCAGTTTACCTTATTAGCTCATTTCAAAATACTTTTCTGTGCTATAGTAATGGACCCAAACACTACTGCTTACTCTAATATTAGGACAGTGTCCCTGACCATTAGTTTAGGGTGCTATTGGGTTTACTTAAGGCTCTAGCAAGAAACACCCCTTCCCCTCCTGCGGGAATGCTTGCTGGAGTAAGAATTCATTCACAAGGGCTAGATTGTGCCCTGGTGTGTCACAGTTCTAATTCTTTCCCAGTGCTGCTCCTGGGGCAGCTGCGCTGGCCCCGCTCAGACTCTTTCTAAAAGAATAAGGGGGAGATTTTCAAAGGCACTAACACAGTTAAGGGGCCCAGCTCCCATTGCTTTCAGTGGCAATTGGACACCTACCTGCCATTTATGCCTTTGCAATTCACCCCGAAGCATGTCTAATCCTGAGTCGCTGGAGCTGGGGTCCGTCACACATCCCTGCATAGGCATATCAAGAATATCCAGAGTTGTTCTTACTTCATTTATTTTTTATTCTTTGTATTACCATAGTACCTAGTCATGGACCAGCAGTCGATTGTGCTAGGCACTGCACAAACCCAGGACGAGAAGCCAGTCCCTGCCCTGAGAGCTCACAACCTAAGTAATGATAACAATGGTTATGGAAAGGGCGTAGTTAGAGTGTTACTGGCTCAGGCAGATTATCCTACAACTGGCTACTGTGTGGTTCTTACACCTTCCTCTGACACATGCTGCAGACAGGATACCGGACTAGCCCTGGTAGCCTCTTTCTCACTGAATTGATAAGATGCAAGTATTAGCTGAAATAAAGTGTCAAGGTGTAGAAATAGCTGGGTGCTATGACTTAAAAACAAACATAACTCACCAGCCCTCTGGCTGAGAACTGAATCCATTTCCATCGCTTACTGTTTGTTAGTATTTCAACAATTAACTGATCCCCACAAGCTGACCTGCTCAGACCTATCTTTCTGCCAGGTAGGCACTAATGAGACATGCTGGCAATGTGTACCTGAGAGAGAGCTCCCAGTCTGCCATCCAAATATTTTAAAAGCTTTACATTTTAAATGTATTTTTTAAAGTGTTTGCTAAAGCGATCCAGTGCCTTCCAAGAGAAAGCATGGAAAGACCTGGGTAGTGTAATTAATTTTTTTCATTTTTCCAGATCTCACATTCACTTTTCCAGAGCTTTTCTTAGCAGACTATAAAATCTCTGTTACATCTGTTCCAATATTCTTCACAATGGAATGCTGGATGCTGCAAGCATTCCAGACACTCTTGATTTTTTCCAGATTCTCCTCAGAACATGAGAAAAATAAACAGAAAGGCAAAAAGACTTTGGAGATTCCGCTGCTCAGGGTGCACTTAGCTTCCTGCTTAGTGCAAACACTTCAGACAGTGGAGCCAGCTTCTCATTTACATTATGATCCCTTTACCCCACTGTGAGCATGTAAAGAGTCCTGATACTGTACATGTTTAAGGCACCTTTATGTTTTCTGAGTGATGTAAAGGGGCCTTAGTGTAAATGAGACTCAGAGTGGATCGCTCATGTATGTATGGAGCCACTAATTTTCCTTTCATGACAGGCCAGTGAAGGTCATTGAAAGAGCCCAGCTCAACCCTCAACTGGTGTAAATGGACATAACTCCACTGATTTCTTACCAGCTGAGGCTCTAGCTCTGAAACCTTCACTTGAATTTTGTGGCATCAGATCAGCACAGAGAATTAAAACATTAAAGCATCTACTTGGGTAAATACAAGGCATTATAGGCCTGGTTTTAAAAATTAGGTATGCACATTATGTGGCTAATTTTCACATGGAATTACAGTGATTGCACATGCAAATAGGGGTAATTATGCATGCAAATGGACCAGTTAAATATGTAAGTGGTCATTTGTCTCTGCAGTTAGTTGCTTTGTGTGTGTAATTATGATAACTGCATCTTCAAATTAGGGCCTTGATCCTACCAACATGTGTTACCAACGTGTGCTTAACTTTGTGCATGTGAGTAGGCCTACTGACTTCAAAGGGGTTACTCACCTATGCAACATTAAGCAGGAGCCTGTTTGCTGGATTGGAGTCGTAGCCTGTAATTTCAGGTGCCTACTTAAAAAAAAAAAAAAAAAAAAAAAAGGCTTTAATTCACCAGACATGACCTGCATCTTCCAAGTGTAAAATTGCATCATCCGCTAATAAACATCCTTTTTTTTCAGTTTGTAATAGACTTTCGTATGGGGCATTTCCTGAGGATTAAGGAATGGTTGGAGTTAATAGTTTTTGGCTGCATCTTCAGGACAATGTGTCCTTCCAGCCAGTCATAAGTCATAGATATTTGAGCTGGAAAAGACACAGTTCATCCGGGCTATCTTGCTGCTAGTGTAGGATTGTTCTCTCCAGTATGTTGCCTAGCACTTTGTATAGTCTCCATTTAAAAGTCCAAGTAATTTAATTGCTTCTTCAAGGGCTTGCCCGTGTCCATTCCAAAGCAGGTGTGTGCTCACCCCTGACACTGCCGCTGGAAAGTTTTCCCCTCAGTGGTATCTGTTGGCTCAGCTCCGGTGCCCCCTGGAGCAGTGTGCTCATAGTGCTGGAATAAAGGTTTCCAACGACCTGCAGCTCCCTTCTTATTGCCTGTGATGGTCGCTAGAACATCAGCTCGTCCTTGTGTTTTCTGCAAGTACTCCTCTCAATGGACTTTGATTCTTTAATTGTACATCGTTCTCTTCATTTGTAGTAGTGAAGTTTTAGTTAAGTTACTTAGATTAGCGACCCCCCTCAACAGAGTTATTCTCCTGGCACCAGGACATGCCTCGGTCTGTGGGCTTTAAGCCTTGTGCTTCGTGCCACAAGCCTATGCCTGTCAACGACCCCCATTCCAGCTCCTTTTAGTGGGGGAAGCTCACATGCAGGAGCGCTGCAAACTCTGCGAGACTTCAGGCCCTGCACCAAAAAAACAAGGACACCAGGCTTAGGTTCCTCCTCGTGGAGCAGCTCTTCGTCCTTCCACATCCTGATGGATATGCTGCTGCGTGGCCCTTCAAGAGTGGCTTTGCCCTTAAATGAGGCTATTATGGACTCCATCAAGGCCTTATGGCAGACCCCAGCGTCCCTTCAGCCAACAGCAAAAAGGATGAAGAAAAAGTACTTTGTTCCAGCTAAAGGTTTTGAATTTTTGTACACCCATCTACCACTGGGCTCATTGGTAGTATCAGCACCCAAAGAGTGGGAGCGACAGGTCTGCATGGTCCAGCCCCCAAAGCCAAGGATGCCAAAAAACTAGACTTTTTTGGCAGAAACATCTATTCACCTGGTGGCCTCTAGCTCAGGAGCGCAAATCAGCAAGCTCTCCTGAGCTGCTAGGATTTTAATTCCTGGGACACTGTGGTAAAATGTAATGAATTATTGTCACAGGAGTCCAGATGTGGATTTGCAGCCCCCGTAGAGAAGGGATAATCTGTGGTCAGGGCATCCCTGCTGGCAGCCTTGGAAGCATGGACTCTGCAGCCAACTCCATGGTCTCAGCAGTGGCAATGCAGAGAAGCTCCTGACATCACTCCTCATGCCTACCTCACAAGGTGCAGCAGACATTGCAGGGCCTCCCTTTTGAGGGTACAGTGCTCTTTTCAGAGCAGACTCCGAATTGCACAGCCTGAAGGACTCGAGAGCCGCCCTGAAGTCCCTAGGCCTTCTAAGAAACACTTCAAGCCCCAACCAGCTACTCGTTTCTTCCCGGCACCTGCCCAGCAAGACTATAGTAAAAGGAGGAGCAGGGGCTACAGGAGAAGACCTCTGCCCCAATCCACATTTGTGTCCAGGCCTGCCCTCCAGACACTTGGCAGGGTCTGAGCAGGCATTTTGATGGGACACTCGGGGACAGATTACCTCAGATCGCTGAGTGCTACGCACAATAGCACTGGGATACACCCTTTAGTTCAATTGTTCCCCTCCTCCCCATCCCTCTTCAGAGACCCTTCTCACGAGCAACTGCTAGCCCGAGAGGTGCAGTCGCTCCTAAGGGTTGGGAGCAGATTCCACAGGATTTAAGGGGTCAGGAGTTCTACTCCCATTATTTCCTAACCCCGAAAGCCAGTGGTGGTCTCAGACCGATTCTGGACCTGCAAAACCTCAACAGATTCATGAAGAAGCTGAAATTCTGCATGGTCTCCTTGGCCTTCATCATCCCCTCCCTGGATCCAGGGGACTGGTATGCTGCGCTCTATTTGAAGGATGCTTACTTTCATATTTCAGGGACGCAGAAGGTTCCTCAGATTCATCATGAACCATGCGCACTACCAATTCGCAGTGCTCCCATTTGGCCCATCAGCGGTGCCTCGCGTGTTCACAAAATGCACGGCAGTCGTCGCAGCTTTCCTGAGGATACAAGGGGTTCAGGTCTAC
This sequence comes from Mauremys mutica, assembly GCF_020497125.1. Lineage (NCBI taxonomy): Eukaryota > Metazoa > Chordata > Testudines > Geoemydidae > Mauremys > Mauremys mutica. The sequence continues at coordinate 129,506,698 of NC_059077.1, forward strand.
CGTACCTCGATGACTGGCTGATCAGCAGTCGGACCAAGGCCCAAGTGGAGTCTGATATAAATTTAATACCATCAACTTTCCAGGACATGGGTCTGCTAATAAATATGCAGAAGTCTACCCTCTCCTCGGTTTAAAGGATAGAATTCATCGGGGCAGTCCTCGACTCGGTCCAAGCCAGAGCCTTCCTCCGGGAAGCTCAGTTCCAAGCAATAGGGATGCTTAGAGAGAGCCTCAGAAATCACCCCATCACAACGGCAAGAAACTGCCTAAAGCTCCTGGACCCCCTACAACCACCTACATTTTGCAGTGGCTATGGCTCAGATCTCTTCAGGTGTTGCAGGAGTCTCTACGCACCAGGCCAACACCACTTAGATATGGTTATCACACTTCCCCCATCAGTGATCTCCCTTCTTTGGTGGTTGGACCCACTGCTGGTGTGTGCAGGAGTCCCATTTTTCAAGACCCCAACCATCAGCGTGTCTTATCACAGATTCTTCTGCAATGGGCTGGGGAGCTCACCTGGGATCTCTCAGAACTCAGAGCCTTTGGTATCCGGAAGGTCTCTTGCTACACATCAACATCAAGGAGGTCAGGGCAGTTCACCTGGGCTGTTCCAACCCCATGTGGTGGGTAAGTGCATGTCAGTTCTCATAGACAACACAACAGCGAAGTTCTGTAACAGGCAGGGTGGAGCACGCTGGAGGTACCTGGAGTGCCAGGAAGTACTTCTCTTGTGTGAATTCTACAAAGCCTACTCAATCCACCTCAAAGCCTCCTATCTCCTGGGGTCACAGAACAAGCTAGAGGATCATCTCAGCAGATCCTTCTGCATCCACCATGAATGGTCCATCCATCCTGATATCATGAAAGGCATTTTCCAGAAGTGCAGGACTCCCCAGGTAGATCCGTTCGTGATGAAGCACGACAGGAAGTGTCTCCTGTTTTGCTCCTTCCTGGGTCATAGCTCAAGGTCGCTCACAGACACCTTTCTCCTACCTTGGATTGGCCATCTTTTCTATGCAACACATCTCGAAGAACAGTTGTGAAAGGTTAGTAACCGATTTTACCTTTTCAGCTCTTAGATTCTACAGCAATCGGCTCTGTAGAAAGCCATAAAATAGATGAGGGTTCTGTGACTTCCTATGGGAGACTAAGACACACATTAATACGTTTCATTGTAAGGATGTTTTTTTCTTCAGTCTATAATTTCCCATTGTTAGTATTCATCCTATTATAGTTAATACACCTCCCCCCCCACCCCCACCCCCCCCCACACACATTTACCACCCCAAATAATCCCTCTTTATTCGTGGTGCTAACACCTCCCAATATGTTCATGGATTTACATCTGCCTCATTTGTTGCTTAGCCAGACTAAACATCTGAGCTCTTGGTTTGATCCAGCTCCCAGTAAAGTCAACAGGACTCTTTCCATTGACTTTAGTGGAAGTTGGATCAGCCTCTTGGTCTTTTGCTTCTTAGGCTGTGCCTACACTTAGAGTGCATGTAGCACCTCTCCCCCGCAGCACAGGTACAAATAGCAGTGTAGGTGGTGAGGCACTACATAGGTGAGTAAAGACGTGAATGAACACTTAGGGGTGTATCTACACTCCTCAGCAGTGCCTCCCCGGTTAACAGTGTAGTGTCCTGCCTTCCTCCCCACTGCCAGAGCCTTTCCTCACCGCCTGCCCCCGGCCAGAGCTTCTCACTGCTATGTGTAGCTACACTCTACAATGTGGATGCAGCCTGCTTTTCATTGCAGTACCCTCCTACATGCCACCAGTGTAGACAAGTCCTTAGAAACTAATGCTATTGGATTTTTCAAAAGAATCTAGGCACCTGTCTGCATCTTTAGGTACCTAAATCCCTGTACAAATCTGGCTCTGAGTGAGTAAATCCAGGAATTATTTTGGGGAAGTTCTGTGGCTTGTGTTGTTCAGGAAGTCAGACTAGATGATCACATTGGTCCCTTCTGGCCTTAAAAATCTTTGAAATCCCAGGCCAGTGCTCTAGCCCCTGTGCCGTTCTCGTTCTTCTCTAAACGGGATGTGTTTTCTGGTTGTGCAGGTTCCAGGATTGAATGCAATATTCCACGAGGACCACTGCTTGACTGCTCCATGATGTGGTACCTTTATGTCTACAGCTAGGCTGGCCTGAGCTATCTGGGATCAGCTGGCAAATCCTTTCCCACCTCCTAGCCAATTGCTTTGCAACATTGTCACACAACTGTGCTCAGGGCTGGTTTTGGGATTTAGGAAGGGGTTAGAGACAGTTATTCCACATAAAGCCCAAATTTAACTGAATTATTTTGTTCTCACTTCCCCTTTCTGCCACGCTGGCTGCACCCTCAGATGGTGGGGCTGAGGGAAGCTTTTCCCTCCAGTAAGGTCTTTGGATGTGACGGTGGAAGAGTCTGTTTGTTTGGTGAATGGTGCACGGGCTGGTAGATCCTGTGGCACTGTCCACTGAGTTGATGAGCCTTATTCCTGTGGTGGGTTGGAGAAAAAGGCACCTGTGGGGAAGTGACTTGGGAACTCTACTGGAGATGGGGGGTGGATTTGGGGGGAAGGGATAGGCCGAGAGGAAAGGAGAAAGCAAAGGAAAGGAAAAAGAGTTTCCTTTCCCTCCGGCAGCTGCTGGAGCAGACGTGGGCAAACTACGGCCTGCAGGCCACATCTGGCCCACGGGACCATCCTGCCCAGCCCCTGAGCTCCCTGAGGAGCCCAGTCCCTGGCCCCTCCTCTCCTGTGGGGAGCGCAGCTGGCTCTGGCCAGGTGTCACGGCTGCAAGCTCCTGCTGCTGGTAAGGGGGCGGGGAGTTCTGGGGGGGTAATCAGGGAGGAGGGGGTGGAGGTTCTGGGGGGGCGGTCAGGGGATGGGGAACAGGGAGGATTGGGAGTGGGAGTCCCAGGGGGCCTGTCAGGGGGTGAGGATGTGGATGGGGTTGGGAGGGCAGTCAGGGGACAAGGAGCAGGGAGGGTGGATAGGGGGCAGGGGGTCCTGTGAGGGATCGGTCAGGGGACAGGGAGCAGGGGGGTTGGATGGGTTGTGGGTTCTGAGGGGGGCAGTCGGGGGCAGATAGGGCTGTTTGGGGAGGCACAGCCTTCCCTACCCGGCCTGCCATACAGTTGCGCAACCCCGATGTGGCCCTTGGGCCAAAAAGTTCGCCCACCCCTGTGCCAGAGGGAGCCCCTGGTGTGGAGGGCATGGAGCTAGGCCCCCTCACACTGGGAAATGCTTTGCAGGGCCTGTCCCCCGGTTCAGGCTTAGCATGGAGCCTCAAGGAGGGGCAGGACCACTGTGGTGCTCAATAAGGTAGGGGGAAAGGGCAGGTTAGCAGCCAGCCCTGTGGTAGTACTGGGCTCTCCTCTGTGGCAGGGGCTCCAGTCACTTTAAGGGACTCCCCTCAGGGCAGGATTTGACCAGAAGGAGAAGTGGCCCCAAAGAGGCATTTTTTAGAATCCAAAGTGGGGTCTTTTGATTCTTTTGCCCCTGAGGATCCCAGCAGCACAAAGGGACGACTGACCCAGTGCTGTGGAGGGAGCACAAAGGGCTGTCATGAGTGAGCAGCTGAGGAACAGTGGCAATAAGGAAGGCCCTGAGGCAGTGGTCCCCAACGTGGTGCCCGTGGGCGCCATGGTGCCCGCCTAGTGCCCAGCAGGGGAGAGAAGCCGCGGCCCCGCGCCTGCCGGGGACAGAGAACTCCAGGGCTGCAGGCTGTGGACACCTGCGTTCTCTGTCCTCCCGGCTTCTCTCCGCACTGCCCAGAACTGGCGCCAAAAACAAAAACGCTCCAACTCTGCAGAATGGACGGAATGCCGCCCCATAGCCTGTGCTGCCCCAGGCACGTGCTTGCTCCACTGGTGCCTGGAGCCAGCCCTGTATGCGAGTAATTGTTGGCACCCGCCACACTCTTCTGAAAACATGAATGTGCTACTGGCCACAAAAAGGTTGGGGACCACTGCCCTGAGGTGTCTGTTTCCAGCCATGGGTCTCCTGAGGAGCTGCCTAAGAAGAAATCCTAGTAGCAGCCACAGCTGGTCAGGATCAGGCTGCTGGGCAAGTCTCCCCACAATGGAAGCATTGCCTTAGGATGCCTCAGCAGAGAGATGTGATTCGACTGCATGGCCCAGGGGACATGAACAAATGTCCCACTGCACTAGGGGTTATGTTGTTGGGACTCTTCTGTTAAAATCTTTAGGATTCTCTCCTGCTCAGCTGGAAGCTGTGATGCATCTGCCAGGCAGCAGGGAGTTCAGTGTCAGCTTTCATGGTGAAGTGGAATTTTTCTGGCAGTGGTTGGGATTTAGGAAGGGGACTAGTGATTGGGGAGTAGCCATTTCTTTACTCCATCTGGCTATTTCCTTCCGCAATGAAAACATACCCGAAGTGGATGTTCTGTGTTGGGTTTCACGTTACGCTAAAGTGTCGCAGCCTCCAGTTAAAGTTTGTGATCGATTTAGGGTTTGGAATGGTGACTTCAAAGGCACCAGTGAACTCTTCCAGGTAAATAATGCGGTGTAACATCTCCCCAATATATTGTATTTAGGTTCTGCGTGGGGTTATTGTAGGTAGCCTGGCCAGCCACACACTTGTTTTATCTGTGACTCAAGAACATTTTACTGTGCGCTGTGGTGTGAGGAAGTACAAATGCTCACAAGCCTGAGGACTGCAGGGAGTTCATTGGCACAACGTGTGGGGAAAGTGACATATTTATTATAGGCAGCGGCACAGTAGGGAAGGACATCATTCCCAGCCTCGCCGGAACCCTTTCTCTTGCTGAGAGCCAGTGGGCCGGGTAATTCCAAGCAGCCATGCAAGGATTGATGGAAGCCACATTTTGAGTGGTAGGGCCTCTCTCCTTCCGAGGGAAGGACAGAGCTTGGCCTTAACTGATACAGGATTGGGAAGGTGTCAGGGGGAGGGAGTGGGAACCAATGAGAGCGAGGATGATGCAGATAGGGACGTGATCTCTGGTAATGTGGGGGAGACTATCGGAGATGGGGAGGAGGGAAAAGAGAAACTGGGGAAGGAACATCTGCAAGCACACTTAGTTATGCAGGAATCCCAATCATCAGCTTGGAATTGGCAGGCTGGGTTATGGCAGACCCTGTCATGGGGGAGCAGGTTTTGGTTTGTTTAACCCCAAGAGGAGAAATAGCAAAGAATCCTGTGGCACCTTATAGACTAACAGACGTTTTGCAGCATGAGCTTTCGTGGGTGAATACCCACTTCTTCAGATGCAAGTGCACTTGCATCTGAAGAAGTGGGTATTTGCATCTGAAGAAGTGGGTATTCACCCACGAAAGCTCATGCTGCAAAACGTCTGTTAGTCTATAAGGTGCCACAGGATTCTTTGCTGCTTCTACAGGACCAGACTAACACGGCTACCCCTCTGATAAGAGGAGAAATGTTTCTTGAGATTGGACAGAGGAAGAGAGGAGCCAAGAAGCCTGCTGGGGTTATAACAACTGAGGGTAGAGTCGCTCTCCGAAGCACACAGCATTTTCACAGTTCAAATGGTAATAGGTTTTCCGTGTTAGGAGCTGTGGCAGACAAGGGAGAGCAGAGGGAGGACCCTTTGGATGGTTAGAAGCATGTTCTTTGGGGAAAGAGGCACAGGGGTTAGCGGGCTGGAACAACTTCAGAGAGAGCGATGAGAGTTGGGATTGGGAGCTGAGGACTCAGGTGGCCCCCAGCTGTGAGTAATGAACCAATCAACACAGAAAAAGTGGCTAAAGAAAAGGAAAAATGGAGAGCAGGATAAGTCAATCAGTTTAGCCATAGCGACAAAGCAGGTAACCAGATGGTGTTCGTTAGTTCCTGTGTGGGCCTGAGTCTTTGTCTAGAAGGTTCTACACACTGCAGCGTGGAACGTGCGTTCCACCCTGAGCATGTGCTGGAGGCAGAGGGTCTCTTCGTTTAAGGCGGGATTTGGATCTAGCAGGAATCCAGGAAACAGGACTAGGTTCTAGGCGTGACAGTGAGGGACTGACAGAGGGGGCCTGGTGTTTATGGGGGTACGGTTCATACTTGTGTGGTATCAGTGCGGAGGGTGGCAGAACTGCAGTCAGGAAGGGGTTTGTTGGCTGATATCTGTTATTTGGTGGTGAGGTATTGTTTTGTCACCAGCTATGGCTCAAAGCCTCAAGAAGCCAAGAAAAGGTTTTTTTTATGGAGATTGCTCCTTTTTTATTGCAGTTGTTTTCTATGGGGGATTTTAATTGTGTAGTTGAGGGATGACAGAGCAAAGAAACCTCAATGGTTATGAGCTGATGAAACTTACAAGCAGTGCGTGATGCTCCTGGGTTAAAAGATATTTTTGGCCATCCTGATTTAAGGAAGGAGGAGATGTTTGCTGTTCTGTTTTTGGAGGGGAATTGGATAGTTGTTGGGACAGGGTGTGTATGAGAGCTACATCAGTGATTGGCCGATATATGGAGTGCTGCCTGCAGTTTTCTGACCATTGCTCAGTTTAGCGTGGGGAGTATGGAACAGTGACCTTTGGCTGCAGTTATTGGAAATTAAATACTCGTTCACTTAATAATGCAGTAGCAATTAGAAAGTTTAAAGGCATGTTTATGGCATGAGAAACACTTCTGGAGTTTTATGCATCCCAGATGGAATGGAGAGAACCGAAAAAGAGGAGTTTGGTGGCTGCTTTATGTACCTTTTCAGGACGTCTGTATACATCTGATTAAAAGTGTTCTATAGCATTGCAGAGCTGTTTGAGAGAGCTTTACGGTCGACTGCAAACTGGGGGACATAGAGAAATAAGGGTCTTAGGGTATGTCTACACTACCAGATTAGTTCGATTTAAGTTCATTCGAATTTTTGAAATCGACCTTACAAAGTCGAATTTGTGTGTCCACACTAAGGACACTAATTCGACTTTGTGAGTCCACACTAACGGGGCAAGCGTCGACATTGGAAGCGGTGCACTGTGGGAAGCTATCCCACAGTTCCCGCAGTCCCCGCTGCCCATTTGAATTCTGGGATTTCCCCACAATGCATGCTGGGGGGGGGAAATGTGTTGAGGGTGGTCTTGGGTAACTGTCATTCAACGTGCTTTCGGACGTCTCAAGGGGAGATGGAGGAGCTTACTGACTCGCTCGGATCTCAGCGAAACCAATATCCCCATTGTTATTGCAGCTTGCTGTGTGCTCCACAATCTCTGTGAGAGCAAGGGGGAGACCTTTATGGCGGGATGGGAGGTTGAGGCAAATCACCTGGCTGCTGATTACGCTCAGCCAGACACCCGTGCGATTAGAAGAGCCCAGCGGGAAGCGCTGTGCATCCGGGAGGCTTTGAAAGCTAGGTTCCTCAGGGAGCAGGGAAACCTGTGACTGTTCAGTTTCTTTACAGAGAAGCTGAACCTGCCCCTGCTTCAGTTACTGTTGACTTTCTTCTGCGGTTACATACCCCGTTCACCACGTTTCCCCCCTTCCAACACACGTTTAAAAATAAAATACATGGAACATTGTTAATGAACAACGTTTTCCTTATTAATGACTTCGCGTTAAAGGGTTGAAACAGGGACGCAGACTGTGGTGGGTAGGGTGTGCAGTGATGTTAACACCGCTTCTACACTCGAGGAATGACAGGCTCCTGCTCCTAGAGCGGTCTGCAGTGCCGGACTGGTTGTTTCAATGGAGCCTGCCACCCCTCCTTTTCGGGACTCTGTGTGCGGGGGCTACATGACCTTGTGGCGGGGAAGGACGGTTACAGATTCCCCTGCTGCGTGGCTCTGTGGTCCGGGACAAGGACCGCTGCATAAGTTCTGTAACCGCCCTCCCATGCCACAAAGGCACGTACCCCCCACCCACACAGAACATGGAAAACACCTCCCTGACCGACCAGGGTGCCTAACTGACTGCACTGTGTGTGAGACCTGCTGTTGATCCTGCCCCCGTGTCTGTGCCCTGGTAATGGTGACTGTCCTATGCAATTACCAACCCCCTTCCCCCCACCCCTTCACACAAAGTCTTCTTTAAAAAAACATGACGGAAACAGTAATTAACAGCAAACTCTTTTTAATAATCAACTACACAGTTAGGGGATGAAACTGGGATTGGGGCTTGGGTGAGCCAGGAAGGGAAGGACTTCTCAACATTTAGGGAATGAGAGCTTTCGGGTAATTGAGCACTCTGCTGGGGTGCAGTGACAGTTTTCACGGTCCCTGTCGCCCCTCCTTCTGGTTATTTTGGGTGAGGGGGGTTTGGGACTTTGTGGCGGGGGAGGGCGGTTGCAGATACACTGCAGGGGGGCTCTGTCCTCCTGCCTGAGGTCCTGCAGAACATCCACAAGGCGCCGGAGCGTGTCCGTTTGCTCCCTCATTAGTCCAAGCAGCGTTTGAGTCGCCTGCTGGTCCTCCTGCCGCCACCTGTCCTCCCGTTCGCTGTGTGAGCGCTGGTGCTGGGAGAGGTTCTCCCTCATGGGGCAATTCCTGTGTGGCTGGTCAGAGCATCCAAGCTCGGACTGCTGTCCAGAGCGTCAACAGAGTGGTGCACTGTGGGATAGCTCCCGGAGCTACTAAGGTCGATTTCCGTCCACACCTAGCCTAATTCGACATAGCCATGCCGAATTTAGCGCTACTCCCCTCGTCGGGGAGGAGTACAGAATTCGAACTAAAGAGCCCTCTATGTCGAATTAAATGGCTTCCTGGTGTGGACGGGTGCACGGTTAATTCGAATTAACGCTGCTAAATTCGAATTAAAGTCCTAGTGTAGACCAGGCCTTAGAAGATGTTAAGAAGCAAATGGTTCAGCACCAAAAGGGAAAGCTGGAAACAGCTACATTTGCAATGGACTTTAAGACAAAAGGTGGGACAGCTGCCTCTGATATATTTGCAAGATGTAAGGAAAAGACACTGCAGTGGGATTATGGGATCCTAACACAGGCCTGGTCCACAGGGACCTTGCTGGTAGGTTGAGGATAGTTCAGGAATATTATAGTGAGTGCTTTAAGGGACAAATCATTCTTCCTTTCCAGCAGCAGCTGCAGTTTTTGGGTAGTACTGCAGGTTTTCCAGCACAGACAGGAGTTGGTTGTGATGAGGTCAATAGAAGAGATGGAGGTTTGTGCAACTATCTCAGGTATGGCACGGCATGGGCCCACCCCTGAGGGCGGCACACAAGCTGATTTTCAATGGCACTCACACTGCCCGGATCCTGGCCACCAGTCTGGGGGGGCTCTGTGTTTTAATTTAATTTTAAATGAAACTTCTTAAACATTTTATAAACCCTATTTACTTTACATACAACAATAGTTTAGTTGTATATTATAGACTTATAGAAAGAGACCTTCTAAAAACATTAAAACCTATTACTGGCACGTGAAACCTTATTTGAGAGTGAATAAATGAAGACTCGGCCCAGCATTCCTGAAAGGTGCCAACCCCTGAACTATCTTATCACTGAAGGAGGGAACTTCCCTGGGGGCAGGTGGCTTGACAGCAGCATTTTATTAGAGGTTGGTAGATCCTGTCTCTGTGGGGCTCTCATGTTCTTTCAATGATGCTTTGACTAGTGGAGGATTTGTAAGCTATCAGGAGTTGGAGGTGAATTGCCCTTTGGAACACAGATTACAAATGTTGGCTTCCATTTTAGCCAAGAGATTGGAGAAAATAACAGGGAAATGATTGCGTCCCAGTCAATCTAATGCATTTAAAGGACAGACACTTTGTGTAGTTTGCAGGAAATATTTGCAATGGGGCAAATCGGGAGGGTTATGTTGTAGCATTGGACCAGGCCCAAACTTTTGATAGAATGAACCTGCTTTACTTATGGTTGGTCTTGTCTCAGTATGGTATTTCTCCAGAGTTCATTAGCTGGCTGCAGCTTTTGTACGTTCATTCAGTATTCATTCCTCTAATAAATGAGTGGAGGGGAGAGGCTGTACAGATGCATTCTGGGGTAAGACAGAGTTTTCCCTGGAGTCCATTGCTGTATTGTTTTCCTTTGGACCCTTTACTGTGGTTAGTGTAGGGTAACAGGGGCTTGCAGGGGAATTTCACGTTGTCAGTGAAGGTTTTCACCCAGGCGTGTGATTTCTGGGCTGCACAGAGGATAGGGACGTATTTGTTTAATTATTCAGCTGCAGCCAGAGCCGTAATTAACATGAAGATCAAGGCTTTGTGGGTGGGTCCTTTGGGGGCGCTCTTTTGCTCTTCCAGAAGAGATGCGGATTCTAATGTGCCCCCGCCCCCCGGGGTTAGAGTCTGTTGGGACTCACCTTTGGCGGTGATTCAGTAGCCGAGCTGAACTGGGAGAAGCAGTTTGCCTCCTGTCAGATTAAGGTCATGAGGCGGAAGAGATGGACCCTGATGTTGGCAGAAACGTGGTGTCAATTAAAACATTCCTGTTACACTTGCCACATAATGCAAAGGAGTATCATTGCCCTGGAAAACTATTGGTCAAAGTGACAGGGTTATTTTTTCAGGGGCTCTGGGGCATTAAATGTAACCTTGTGAAGAGAATCATAGTCTCTATGCCGGTTAATGAAGGGGCTTTAGGGCTGGCATGCTTGGGAGCGATTCTAATGGTGATGGTTTTGTTTTTAATTTTCATAGTGTTTGCACAGCTTGGGGCAGGGGATGGCCAGTCATTTCCCAATATTACTGGGAAATATCACAGGGGAAAAATGGAGTAACTGGTGGGAATGTAACCCCTAAAAAGGTATTTTTTTTCCCTCCGACGGCCTAGCATCTCCTGCTTGCATACAACTTGCTTTACATTGCATTTCCCAGGGGCAAATTCAAACAGCAGCAGTCCGGCAAGGTGGCTCACAGTTTGAGAGCGCGTCACCAGAGGGTGCTTAAGGAATATTTTTCAGAACACCCTTTAGCAGTACTGAATTGCTCAGAAGATTGTCTCATTGGGGCATTGCTGTACCATAGACATCACAGAATTTCCTTTAAGTACAGAGGTAGACGGTGGTGAGTATTTCATGGTAAACTGTATGTTGGAGGTAACCTGTAAAGGAAGCATAGAGTAGATAAAGGCTGTCCCCAAGAAACCTGCTCTGAATCAGACGATACTATGAAACACTTTTTATTGCTCTTATTACTGTTACGTGGTGAGACCTATGGACAATTGACTTTGGCAGACACCAGAGGACTCATCATCTGCCTCCCTAAGGAAGGACAAACGTTTGCCATTTATTTTTGTTATGTTTTGAGACTTTGGCAGTTGTTAATGGAGTGGTTTTATACTACCTCTGGCAGTGCCACTGCTTGGCCTGGTTCCAGCACACAACAAGAAACCTGAAACTCTAGTTGATGCTATTTGTGCAGTTATTGATTGCTGGCAATGGTGGAGAAAAAACAAATTAATTTGGCAGAATGGGGTGTAACACGGGGGCCTAAGATACTGTATTGGCCTTCTAGTTTTCAGGATAGAGTCTGGGGTGGGAGGGTTTGGGTGGCTTCCTTTTGTACCCGCGATTCATTCTCATTGTGACTGTAATTTCTGGGTTTTGTTTTGTAACTTTTATTTCAATAAATATGGAGAAAATCACTGAAATTTTGGCATTAGAGGTTTTTTTGTTGGGGGGGGGGAGGGCTTTAATTTATTTCTTATTTCCCTAGGCCTGCTGTGAATTTTCCAATAGCTCAGACCCTGCTACAAAGATCTTAATTATGCTGAACAGTTGTAAGCGGTGGAAACTACCAGGCACTGAGAGAAAACACCTGTTACTTGGGTATTGGAGTCTGAATCTCAAATGCACAGCGAATGACACAGCACTTCTTCACATGCTGGCTGTCTGAAAATCCTGCCATGAGTAGAAAATGTTTGTAAATCCCTTGCAGACACACATACCCTTCTGCCAGGATATCCCTTCTGTTGCAAGTGTCCTCGAATCAACTACTAAAGCTAGTCCCTCTGTTAATCCAGCAGCACAGTGGGAGATTCCAATGAAGGGGATTCATTCAGATACACCATCAGCTGTTCCTTAAGCGTGTTCCTTGGTTGTTCCACTTCTGTGAAAGGGAGTTCCTCCTTTTTTAAGATCATCACTTAAACATTCCACAGCTTGGAAGTGCTCCACTCTGGGTCCTGGGGATGGCTTGCAGGGTAGTGTGGGTAATTTTAGGATAAAGTTGAAGAATCAGCACATAATTATGAAGAATTGCAGGAGGTTCTCACCGTTGTGTTAGTTTGTGCTGCCTAGACACTGCAGATGCCACCAGGTTTTAAAGCAGCCTTGGAAATGCAGATTTTGAATGCATATGGTAAAAATGTTGATTACTATTATTTTCTGTTTCTTCTCAGACTAGTATTCACATTTTCCTTCTAAAATGGAATAAAAATAGTTAAATGTCACTCATCCCCTACTATATGTAAGTACCATGCACAGAATAAGACAAACTACAGAGGGAAGATTATGCATAATGTAAGATAACGCTGTCTACAGAATTCCTTACTAGCAATATTTCCTGCAGTCAAGAATACATTGGGAAACAGACACATAGACCCAAGTAATTCAAAGACTTAGTCTGGAAGCTGTTTGGGGCAGGAGCTGTCTCTTTGTTTTGTGTTTGTACAGTGCGTAGCACAAGGGGGTCCTGGTCCCCGCCTGGGATTTCTAGGTGCTACAATAATAAATAATATTATTTAAGGGAACAGTTCAAGGCCTAGACCCAATTCAGTTATACTGGTATAATTCTGGAGAAACGTCTATGACTTCTAATCTTCAGCTGAGATCAGAATCTAGCCTTTAGTTTAAGGATGCACCAAGCTCTTCTCTCACAATGTTGGTGCTCTCCCATTGACTTCAATGGAGTTACATCAGTGTATCTGAAAGGAGAACGTGGACCCGTGTATCAGATCTGATCCCAACATAGCATTCAAGTTGAATCATTCACAGATGGGTCGATTCACGGTCAGAAGAGACTGTTCTGTTCATGGATGAGTCCCTGATCTAAAGCTCCAACCTCATGTATGCTGCTGCTTCTGTTATCGTCTTTGTTCTGCTTCTCTCTGGTGTAGATAATCTTTTAGATGGGTTTTTTTCAAACGTGCTTATTACTGGCCCCGCACTACTCACGTTGACGTCTCGATGGGCGCTTTACCATTGTCTTGAGTGGGAGCAGAGTTAGGCCAACACTGAGTGCTTTGCGAAATCCCAGCCTTAAATTTCAGCTAAGCCCCTGGCAATGTCAAAATCTTGAGAATAATCACAATTCTGAAGAAATTATCAATTGATTATTAGTCGCTGCTGCAAATAGGAACTGCCTTAATCAGGGGCTCACTCGTCTTTGAAAACGTTGGCTTACGGTAATTGGTGCCTTAGAAATACCTATGATAACCAACATATTAAACCTCTCACATATCACAAAATAGGTTAAAGTATGTGGAGCCTCTTCTCAATATGCACAATTGAAATAGGTGAAACCATAACCTGAACCAACGTTTCCAGCCTTCATTGAAACAAGTTCTGCTGTACAGAAAAAATATATGTAGTGAGCTCTTTGGAGCAGGGACCATATGTTCTGTTTGTACAGCACCGATGGAGGTCCATTACTGGGGCTTGTGTGTTACCTCAGGATAAATACTACTACTACAGCATACAGTTGGTGTAATTTAAATTCAAGGATTACTCTGAAAGTTAGTTATTCAGTAAACACTCCACACCTTTACTCACACTGTGACAGCAGTGTTGGAATTATGCCAGGGCTGAGACAGGAGCGCTCCTGCTAGGTGTTCAAACGCCAAGTCACTTACCTGAGACTGTGGTGTAACGCGCAGACATCAGAAGGGATCTCTTACTTGGGATGCTTACCATGGAAGATGATTTTTATGATGGAAATATTCTTATTCTAGGGGGAGACTAGTTTCTTCTCAGTTACACCACTGTAAGTATGGATACACTCGTGTGACTGAAAGTAAGAATCTGCTCTCATGCATAAAACCACAGATCAGCAACATCTTCTATAGTTAGGGAAGAGATGAGGCATTAGGAGACCTGAGTGTTTTCTGTTCTCAAGCCTGTTACTAACTTGCTGTTTGAAACTGTTTATGAAGTGACAGTTATGATATGGTGGTAATATGACTTTCTCCATCAAGTCTCTGGCCCCTAGCATCTCTCAGACCATAGCGGTAGGCATGTGGTATACACAGGAATTGTCAGACTAGGGCAGAGCAGGGGTCTGTATTGTCCCGCATCCTGCCTCCAAAAGAGGGCAGTGCCAGTTGCTTCAGAGGAAGATACAAGAACCCCTGCAGCAGGCAGTGATTGGATAACCTGCTCCCAGGGAAAATGTCTGATTCCTTGATGCACAAGGGTTTATAGCCTGTAAGTGAGTGGTCCCACCCCTGCAGCGCCTCCCGCTGGTCTCTTCTGGGAATTAGCTCATTTCCAGCCTTGGAGCACCCTCTGTTTCCAGCCTTGGAGCGCCCTCCCAGGACCCCGGTGCCTCTTTAACTGGGTGCTGCCCCCTGGCAGTACCCCACAGCTCTGGGTCTCCCCCTCCCAAGGGAACCCCCCCCACTATCCCCACTTCGCCTCAGTCTTGGCTACTGCCCAGTCTCCATTTAGCCCCACGCCCTGGGGCAGGCTGCAGTATCAGCCACTCATCACTGGCAAGGAGGGTTTGGACCTGCTACCTTGGCCTACCCCTGGGCTGCCCCCTGCAACCCCCAGGACCTGTTAGCCCACTGCTAGGCCACAGCCTGGGGCTTTCCAGGCTGGAGCTCCCCAGCTCCTCAGCCTTTCCCCAGCCCTGCTTCACTCAGGTACCCTGTGTCCAGCTCCCTGCAGCCAGGCCCTGCTCCCTCTACAGCCAGAGAGAGACTGTTTGCTTGAGTTCCTGGCTCAAGCCTTTATAGGGCCAGCTGGGCCCTGATTGGGGCGTGGCCCCAGCTTATCCTGCTTCCCACTCAGCCTGGGCTGTTCTCCCAGCCCTCCAGCCCTCTCCCAGGGCTGGTTTTAACCCTGTCAGGGCTGGAGCGGGTCACCACCCCGCTACATCGCTCTTCCAAAACTCAGAATATTTTGGAATCCTTCCTATTATAACTCTGGACGTTCTCATTATCTGACTTTTTAAAAACCCTGCTAAGCTCTTGGCCTTGATGATGCAGTATATAAAGGGTCTATTATGGCCTGTGTATTGTTATCTGATACATTAGCTTGAGATTTGCTTCTCTGTCAATTTGTTCTCTCACACTCAAAATATTTTGCCATTGCTTTGGTACGACACCTTTACCTATTAATTTGCAATGTTCAAAGCACCATTTCACACACTCAAGCAATAAATCAGATTTGGAAACAATATGAGGGCATTTCTACTGTGTTCTGCAAATGTTTGCTAAAGCTAGAAACGGGGGGGTGTTATCTGAAGAATGTCTGGCAGGTTAGTCTCAGGGATGATAGCTTGAATCTTGCTTCTGTGACAATCCAAAAGCTGGAAGGCAATTAAATGTTGCATCTTTCACATGCTGTCTGTAAATCTAACACCAGCTTATCCCAGTTCCCAGAATAAAATGCATTACTGTTAATCTGAATGTTCTTATGTCTCTAAATAGAGACATTAGAATCAGGTCAGCTAGATGCAGTCACTGCACTCAGAATTAGCACATTGCTACTATTATTATTTCTATGATAGCAGCATCTAGAGGCTCAGCCAAGATTAGGGCACTGTGCTAGGTGCTGTACAAACACACAGTGAGAGAGAGTCTCAGCCTCCAAGAGCTTACAATGCAAACGCACAAGACAGACAAAGGGTGGGAGAAAGGAAGTATGGTGGTTCCCGTTATGCAGATGGGGAATTGAGGTCCAGAGAGATTAAGTGACTTGCCTGAGGTGTCACAGCAAAGTCAGGAAATGAACTCTCATCTCCTGGATGCTCAACCACATGACCATTCTTACCTCCTTTTAAAATGTATTGCTGATTTTATTTAGCATATCTTTTCAGGCATGTTTCAGAATGGGCTTTGGTTAAGGAACCCCAGCAAACAAGCTTCCCCACCAGCCAGGAGAGAAGGCAAGTATTTTAGTTCAGCAGTGTGCTGCTTCTGGCTGTGATGCCCATCTTTCCTTGATCAGTGGTAGCAAGCCGAATGAGTAAGGAAGGAACGCAATGCTAGTCTGCGGCCAATAAGCTGCTTTCCACAGTGGGCTAAAAAGCCACCTGGTGCACGTTGCCATTATTACTGGCCATCGCAAATGCTGCTGAGCAGGAACATGTTTGGTCACAAGCACCGGGGCTGTTAATAACTGTTAATAACACTGCCAGGGCTGACCCCTCCTCCTCTCCCCAAGCTCCCGATGCTGCGGCCAGGGGTTGACCCCTCCCCCATAGCTCCCCAAGTCACAGCCAGGGGCTGACCCTTCCCCTCGAGCTCTGCATGCCGCTACAAGGACCGGGGCTGACCCCTCTCCCGCCCCAGCTCCCCACACCACTGCCAGGAGCTGGGGCTGGCCCCTAACCCCCCCGAGCTCCATTCTACCTGCTGCCTGACACCTTGTGTTGCCACCCTCCTTCACACGTTCTTCCATGCCCCACTACGGGGGTGCACCGGATATTTTGCTAAACTGGGCAGTTGTTCATTTCCTCTTGCAAACTGATCAGCTGGCAAGAGCAAATGGGCTAAATGCCTGTTTTTGTCAAAAAAGTTGGGACGGCCGGGACAGAGCTTAAAAAAAGACCTGTCCTGGCCAAACGGGGACGTATGGTCCCCCTATCTCCAGGCAGGTGGGCCCTGAGGGAGCCAGGCCAGGGCAGGTGCAGACCCTGGCCTGGCTGATAGCGCCCCTCCCAGCTCCACCTGGCAGACGCAGTCACCTCCCAGCAGGGCTGGTGAGTGTGGTCAGGGGGCAGGGTGCGAGGGAGTGGGTCTCTGGAGGTGTGGGGGGGGGGGGCACTGGCCAGTGGGGGGTCTCTTGGGGGAGGGCTGTGTGTTGGGATGCTGCACAGTGGGGGGTCTGAGTGAGGTGCTGCGTAGTTGTGCTGGGCTGTGGGGAAGTGCATTGGGCAGTAGTGGTGGGGCTGCATGAGGGGTGCTGGGCAGGGACTGGGGGGGGTGCAGGCTGCTGTGCATTTGTGGTGGAGAGTTTGGGGGGGGCTGCTGGGCATAGCAGTTCCGGGGGACGCTGGGCATAGGGAGTCAGGGGCTGTGTGGCAGGACATGGGCCCACCCCCGAGGGGAAGGGACATGCTGGCAGCACAGGGCTGGGTGGGCCAGTGTGTGTCTGGCAACTGCCGGTTTGTATACAGTGCCCTGCCCTGGGTTGGGAGGAGCAGAGCCAGCCCCGCCATGCTCCGCCCCAATGCCCTGGCTGGCCCCTCGCTCTGGGGACCGACCTCCCCGCGCCAGGCTCCTTTGCACCCATGGGGGCCCACAAATACGTTTGGCGCCAGGCCCACGAAAGGTTAACCAGCCCTGTGTTTGCCGCCAATTTGAAGTTAAGCTAGATTAGGGATTGCTGAGAAGCTACAGAGAAGGGAAAGCTGCTTATTTCCTAGTGTGGAGATCGCAAGCAAATGAAGTGCTGGTGCAGTGAAAAGCAAAAACGATGTCAACGGGCCAAATTCCCTGTTGGTGCAAATACATGAAACTCCATTGATGTTAGTGGAGTTGTGCACATTTACACCTGCAGATATTTTGGCCCCAAAAGGTCAAACCACATGCCACTGACCACATCTGGAAAACTCAATAACCATCTTCCTGGGTTTGATTTAATTTGAGGGGCAAAGGGACGTCAGCTCTACTTAAATATTTTTTTCGTTCCATTATGTTATTGCTGAGAGTTCACCCCAAATAAATTCTTCTGAGGCTGGTAATGTTTTTAAACACTTGCTTTGTAGCACAGAGCTGCCAAAGGGTAACTTAAAACACGTCCTACCTTTCCATCTAAGGTTGGGTGCCTCGACTGGACAGCAGTGGTTTTATGTGCTATGTGTAAGCCGACTGTAACGATTTCCAACACCCGAGACCCGCACGAGCACACAGACTGGCCTGAGGCCTGGACATTCAGCTTCTCCTGTTTGTGTCCTCCAAGGAAATGCAGCGTAAGTGGTGCCAGGTAGGTAGAAAAGCTGTAGTGTCTGTATACAGTCTATGCAAGGCCATAGATTTAGCATTCGGGGTGAGGGAGCTTATGTGCAATTAACATGGATCCTCTTGTTATAGCTTCATAAATGTTAAGGCCGGAGGAACCATTAGATCCTCTAGTCTGACCTTCTGTCTATCACAAAAGTTTCCCTGGTACTGAGCCCAGTAACTTGTGTTTGACTAAAGCATCTCTTCCTGAAAGGTATCTAGTCTTGATTTGAAGACCTCAAGGGATGGAGAATCCACAACTTCCCTTAGTAGTTTGTTTCAATGGTTAATCACCCTCCACATTAAAAATGTGTATCTTATTTCTAATCTGAACGTGTCTGACGTTAGCCGTCAGCCATGTGTGCTTGTTATGCTTTGCTGCTATACTGAAAAGCCCTTTAGTACCCTGTATTTTATCCTCCTTAAAGAACTTTTAAGGGGAGTAAGTGTGATTGAGTTGTTACAGTAGGGGGCTAGGAGGCACTGAATTTACAATTGCTACAAATACACCCTCTGCCTCTCACACTACATAATTAACCTGTGGGACTCACTGCCACAAGATATCAAGGCCAAGAATTTAGTAAGATTCATATATGCACTGGCCATTCATATAGATAACAAGACATCCACAGTTACATTAGATTTGTTTATAAAAAATACCCCCAAGCCCCATAGAAATATGACCGGGATGTAAACTTTCATGCTTTGTGTTACAAGCCAGACTGATTGTTGGGGGTTAGGAAGAAGCAGCCTCTATGAATAGGTTTCAGAGGGGGAGCCGTGTTAGTCTGGATCTGTAAAAGCAGCAGAGTCCTGTGGCACCTTATAGACTAACAGACGTTTTGGAGCATGAGCTTTTGTGGGTGAATACCCACTTCGTCGTCTATTAGTCTATAAGGTGCCACAGGACTCTTTGCTGCTCAAATAAATCAAGGCATCTTTCCAGTGTGGGTAGGAAGCATATGGAGGACTCTCCATGCCCTAGTGAAAGGATGTCTTGCACCTACAGTTTACCCTTAGCAGGAGAAGCAGGGTGGTGGTTTTAGGATTAAGCCATTAGCCTGAGATACAGGAGATCTGCGCGTGATTGCCAGCCTGGCCAAAGGTTTTTCTGTTGGACCTTGAGCAAGTCACAGATGGTGGGATTTGCTAAAGCACTTGCCACTGAAATCATGGGAGCCATTGGCTGCTGTTGGGTCAGAGTTAGGCCTTTCACACAGTCCCCAGCTGTAAAACGGGGCTGCCATACTTTGTTTCTCCTTCCCGTTCTGTCTCTGATCTACTGAGGCCCCGATTCAGAAAGGCTCCCTACTCAGGACACCACTTCAGCACGTGCTGAGCTTTAGGTGTATGCGTAAGTCCCATTGAAATCCACTGACCTTAAGCAGACACGTAAGTAAAGCGTGTGTAGGGCTTCTGGTTCGGGGGTGTATTAATTTGGGGGGACTTGTTTTTGAGTTTTATGTAGATGTCCAAAATCTGGGGCTCTTTCGGTGCTTTCGCTTTGTACACACTGTCATAAATAATGTATAGTCCATACATGACTCGTTCCAGTAGTGTGTACAGTAATGAGTAATCTCCTTGGGCCGTGCCCTTTAACATAGTACTGGTATAACCAACATTAGCTAAAGTGCATGTGCACCAGCAGGGATTACACAGACCAATTAACACGCAGCACATTAGAACTCACCCCCCCCCCCACCACATCACTGACGAGCTCATACACACAAGTAACCATTTTGGGTGTTTTCCCAGTATTTGTTGAATAAACACCCTTTTTTTTAATTGGGGGAGTTTTATCGGTAAACTCCAAGCTCTAAGCGTGTACTTGAGTGCTGGCCTGAAGCTGGATGATATACCTATGTACGTAAGTGCTCGTCTGAATTTGACCCTTAGTGTCCAGGGCAGGAACTGTCTCCTGCTGTATGTATGTACAGCACCGAGCACAATGGGACCCTGAGCTTGGTTGAGGCTTCTAATGGCGATGATAATACAAATAGGAAATAACAACACTCCAACATTTTGGGAACAATACTGTGGCAAATACAACACGGTGGCATGGTTCCTGCAGAGAAGTTGAAATATTTAACCAGAGCTATGAAGTTAAATGAAAATTCTTCTGTCAGAAATGTCAGATCTCTCCCCCGCCCCTTTAGTTTTGTTTTCAGGCCAGCTCAGCTATAAAGTTAATGCAAGGCCTGGATGAGAAGTGCTGCTGGACAAACCCCTCCCACAAAAATCCTATGGCTTGGGGCTCTGAAGAAGGAATTGTCCATGAGGACACCGAGTTTGTTCCTCCAGAAGGTGGGGTGTGTTCCCTGACCTCATGAACAGGCTGTGGGCCCTGCCCTCACAAGTCCCGTATGTTTCCAGAGATTCCGGGGAAGCCAAGGCTAGATGGAGGGCCTGTGCCTCTGCAGTGCCTTTGCCCTTTGTGTTTCCCTCAGTCCGGGACAGCCTATCTCCTCCTGGCAGCAGCAGCAGCTCCTGGAATCTGCTGGGAGAAGTGATCTCAATGGAAAAAATAATAAAGGCCCAGGCCTGAGCTCCCTGGGGACAGAGGAGAACAAGATGCATCCTCCTTCCTCCCATTGGCCCTTCAAGTCCCCTCTACCCACGTGGCCCATGGATCTGCAGAACATCCGCCACGGAGCTTGGAGAGGGTTTTCCTCCATGTGTGGATCTAGGAGTGGGAGGGGAATGGAGCCCACCCTGAGGACCTCAGGATTTTGACCCAATGTATTAAAACAGTAGTAAAGCATACAATTAATGCAGTGGCTTTCAACCTGTGGCCCAGTCAGCACACAGCTGCAGCCCATGTGACATTCTCAGGGCCATACAGGTAGTATTGGGTGCGGCCAACAATGATAAATAGTTTGAGAACCACTGAAAAAGGGAAGAAGGAGGATCCAGGGAATTACAGGCCAGTCAGCCTCACCTCAGTCCCTGGAAAAATCATGGAGCAGGTCCTCAAGGAATCAATTCTGAAGCACTAAGAGGAGAGGAAAGTGATCAGGAACAGTCAGCATAGATTCACCAAGGGCAAATCATGCCTGACTAACCTAATTGCCTTCTATGATGAGATAACTGGGTCTGTGGATGAGGGGAAAGCAGTGGATGTGTTATTCCTTGACTTTAGCAAAGCTTTTGATATGGTCTCCCACAGTATTCTTACCAGCAAGTTAAAGAAGTCTGGGCTGGATGAATGGACTATAAGGTGGATAGAAAGCTGGCTAGATCATCGGGCTCAATGGGCAGTGATCAATGGCTCCATGTCTAGTTGGCAGCTGGTTTCAAGCGGAGTGCCCCAAGGGTCAGTCCTGCGGCCGGTTTTGTTCAATATCTTCATTTATGATCTGGAGGATGGTGTGGACTAGACCCTCAGCAAGTAAACTGGGAGGAGTGGTTGATACGCTGGAGGGTAGGGATAGGATACAGAGGAACCTAGACAAAATAGAGGATTGGGCCAAAAGAAACCTGATGAGATTCAACAAAGACAAGTGCAGAGTCCTGCACTTAGGATGGAAGAATCCCATGCACTGCTACAGACTAGGGACCGAATGGCTAGGCAGCAGTTCTGCAGAAAAGGACCTAGGGGTTACAGCGGACGAGAAGCTGGATCTGAGTCAACAGTGTGCCCTTGTTGCCAAGAAGGCTAATGGCATTTTGGGCTGTATAATTAGGGGCATTTCCAGCAGATCGAGGGACGTGATCATTCCCCTCTAATCTGCATTGCTGAGGCCTCATCTGGAGTACTGTGTCCAGTTTTGGGCCCCACACTACAAGAAGGATGTGGAAAAATTGGAAAGAGTCCAGCTGAGGGCAACAAAAATGATTAGGAGGCTGGAGCACATGACTTAGGAGGAGAGGCTGAGGGAACTGGGATTGTTCATCTGCAGACGAGAAGAGAGTGGGGATTTGATAGCTGCTTTCAACTACCTGAAAGGGGAATCCAAAGAGGATGGATCTAGATTGTTTTCAGTGGTAGCAGATGACAGAACAAGGAGTAATGGTCTCAAGTTGCAGTGGGGGAGATCTAGGTTGGATATTAGGAAAAAACTTTTTCACTAGGAGGGTGGTGAAGCACTGGAATGGGTTACCTAGGGAGGTGGTGAAATCTCCTTCCTTAGAGGTTTTTAAGGTCAGGCTTGACAAAGCCCTGGCTGGGATGATTTAGTTGGGATTGGTCCTGCTTTGAGCAGGGGGTTGGACTAGATGACCTCCTGAGGTCCCTGATATTCTTTGATTCTATGAATTAATCGTTCCTCCCCTCAAGCTGCCCTATTCAAACATGAATCAGAGGCAAAGTGGGGTCTGATTATTAAAAAGATTAAAGCAATTAATATAATTTCAATACTGTTTATTTACATATATTTAAAATTCTGTGCACAGTGATTTATGCATGCTACTACTTAATCAGTATGTGAATTATAATGGAATAGAGAGAAAGATAGCAAGTTTGCACCACTCATTGTTTACCATTTATTTCTCTGTGTTTATGTATATCCATGCACACACACACATTTGTGTCTGCATGCATATTATCCTCCACCTCATGCTGGTTAAATAACAGTCTGTCAGCCCCTACATTATGATGATAATAATAATAATAGGAGACCAATGTTCTATGAATGTTTGCAGTATTTAATGATGGAGCAGTTTTTCACATTCATACATGCTAATTACCAAGTTCAGCTAAGTGTTACAAGACGCCTGACCTGTGTTTTTGCCATATATTAAATACCATATTGAGATCTGTTATGACTCAGCTGCCCACTCTAAATGGACCCAGGGGGAGGGGTTTGGAGCCAAATCAAATACGGGTCCTGTCTGATTTAAAAATGAGGCATTCTGGTTTATAGGTGATCCCTGAAGGCAGTTTGGCTCCACTTTAGATCCAAATGCTGAATCAAAATCTTGAAAAGTACATGGAAACATGTACAAAAGGATAATGGGTGAAGCAAAGTCATTTATAAATGCAAAGGCATATTCATAGCACATGTTTTGCTTGACTTCTCCAGCTGTAAGAAGTCAGCGTGGTCTAAAGAATAAGGTACTGAACCGGGATCAGGTGAGCAGGCTTCTGTTCCCAGCTCTGCCGCAGACCTGCCACGTGACCTCAGGCACATCACTTCACCTCTGTTTCTCCTCCCACCCGTTGTCTGTCTTGTCTATTTAATTTGTAAGCTGTTTGAGGCAGGGGCTTTGTAACTGTGCCTACCACAGTGGAACCCCAGTCTAAGTTGAGGCTTGCAGGTGCTACTGTAATTATTATAATTGTGCCACATGGGTCTCCCTGGATATAACAATAATGCACCAATTCTGTACACCAAATGGTATGTAACTACAATAGTGTCCAGACAGTGAATTTACCCACTGGTAACACCAAACTTTCTGCGACCATGCAGGGTGACCTGTGTGCCCATTTTGTGTATACTTTTGTTTGCCTACTTTCTTACTACACAAATAGCAGGACAGGGGACGGAACTGCCAAAGTACCGGGCTGTCAGGCCTGAGCTCAGACCACAAACAAGCAAGATCTTTAATACTGAAGCAATGAAGGGGCTCCCTTTTGGAGCTGAATGACTTTACAACAGCACAGTTGAAAATATTCTGAGACTTGCCAAGGCCCAGATTTGGGACACAGTGTGTGACAGTGTGATGTTGCATTCCATATGCTTTATAAAAATATGTTTATAAGTGTGACCATGATGTAACTGGAATATGCTTTATGCTAAAAGTCTCCTGTAAGGTATCATTACAAAGCTTATGATCTACTGAGTGTGTTCATCCCATTTGTATGTATGTATCATTCTTGTATCTAAAACTAGAAATATGAAGTATTGCTCTGAGGGTCTATTGTAATAATACAACGTGTGGGCTGTTAATGGTGGTTTAGAACCTTGATGGCTCCCATTGACTAGGACAATTGACGTAGATGGCTGTTTACTGCAAGCCTCCACTGCATATGTGCTGGCCAATCTTGGAAGAATGGAGACTAGGGGTCTCACAGGACATGTGACCATGTCACATGATACTGGAATCCATCAAACGTGGTGCTTTTCCTTTGAGAAGGAGGGGTGGGAACGAAGAGGGAGACAAAGGATTCCCGCCTTGGGCCAAAGCTATAACAGGGGGGGCAAGAGAACAAAGGGGGGTGCAGTCATGTGGAATCCCCTGCTTTTCACCCAAGATGCTGCTGGAACTAACAAGGTCCATACCAGGGACAGGATTGGGCCCAGAGTGGGAAGGAGTCTAGTCTGTGAACGAAGCTTATTGGCACATCTCTGAGGGTGAGATTTACCTGTAACCAGTTTCTTCATGCATTAGGCTTAGACTTGTGTGTGTTGTTTTATTTTGCTTGGTAGTTTACTTTGTTCTGTCTGTTATTACGTGGAACCCCTTAAATCCTACTTTTAATACTTAAAAAAATCACTTTTGTTTATTAATTAACCCAGAGTAAGTATTAATACTGGGGGAGCAAACAGGCGTGCATAGCTCTCTGCCAGTGTTATAGAGGGTGGACAATTTATGAGTTTACCCTGTATAAGCTTTATACAGAGCAAAACGGTTTTATTTGGGGTTTGGATCCCATTGGGAACTGGGTGCTGGAGACAGGAGTATTTGCTAAGCTGTTTTCAGTTAAGTCTGCAGCTTTGGGGATGTGGTTCAGACCCTGGGTCTGTGTTGCAGCAGGCTAGAGCAGTGGTCCCCAACCTTTTCGTCTGGCGGGCGCCAGACGAAGGACCGTGACGGCGGTGCAGCACCCGCCAAAATGCTGCCGAATTTCTGCAGCATTTCGGCGGCGACGCCTCTCGAGGACGTCGCTTGTTGGCGGCAAGTGGCGTCATCGAGAGGCATCGCCGCCTAATTTCTGCAGCATTTTGGCGGCAACGCCTCTCGAGGACGTCACTTGCCGCTGACAAGTGACGTCATTGAGAAGTGTCACCGCCAAAACGCTGCAGAAATTTGGCGGCATTTCGGCGGATGCTCCACTGCCGGCCAGGACGCGGGCGCATTTAGATGCCCCCGCGGACGCCATGTCGCCCACAGGCACCGCATTGGGGACCCCTGGGCTAGAGTGTCTGGCTCAACAAGGCAGGGTTCTGGCGTCCCAAGCTGGCAGGGAAAACGGGCTCAGAGGTAGTCCCAGCCCATCAGGAGACAGTCCCAAGGGGGTCTCTGTGACCCAACCCATCCCACACAGACCCCAAGTTAAGGACACCTGAAGGTCTCTCATGCAAGGACTGTCACAGACGCACAGGCTTTGTGCTATGCCCCAGCTTTTAAACAGTCCTATGGAGGTACCCGACCTGC
Source organism: Mauremys mutica (assembly GCF_020497125.1). Classification (NCBI taxonomy): domain Eukaryota; kingdom Metazoa; phylum Chordata; order Testudines; family Geoemydidae; genus Mauremys; species Mauremys mutica. Next base: position 129,532,054 of record NC_059077.1, read on the forward strand.
CAAAGGGTTGCACTTTGCCCCAAGGACAGGCCACACAATCTCCATGCCTCCCAAGCTTCAGCATTCCTGCTTCTCACACGAGCTCTTCCTGGTGAGCCCCACTGAGACTGACTCCTATTCAAAGGGTTTCCCCCTCTCCAGAGATCCACACACCTCAGCGAGTATTTGCAGTGACACCAGCCAGTTTCCTCAAGTCAGAGCAGGATTTCTGAGTCAATTGGAATACAGCTCCGGGAAGGCCTTAAGTTAACAGAGAGAAGCAAAGTTAAGACATAGTCCCTACTGGCCAGTGCCTGGTCTCCCATAAGCCAAGGCACTGTGGGAACCAGCTTGGTTTTCTGGCTCTGTCCCCTTGTCAGTCTCAGGTGAGAGCTTCCTGTTCTCTGTGAGCTCAGCTCTTAACATAGACACCTGCCAGCCACCCTTTTGTGCTGCACAGCCTTGCTGAGTTCACATGCTCTGCCTGCTGGAGCGTCCCGCTGTCAGGTTTCAGAGTGGAAGCCGTGTTAGTCTGTATCAGGAAAAAGAATGAGGAGTCCTTGTGGCACCTTAGAGACTAACACATTTATCTGAGCATAAGCTTTCGTGGGCTAAAACCCACTTCATCAGATGCATGCAGTGGAAAATATATTAGAAAGATATATACACACATAGGGAACATGAAAAAATGGGGGTTGCCATACCAACTCTAACGAGACTAATCAGTTAAGGTGGGCTATTATCAGCAGGACAAAAAAACTTTTGTAGTGATAATCAGGATGGCCCATTCCCAACAGTTGACAAGAAAGTGTGAGTAACAGTAGGGGAAATTAGCATGGGGAAAGAGGTTTTACTTTGTGTAATGACCCATCTACTCCGTCTTTATTCAAGCCCAGTTTAATGGTGTCCAGTTTGCAAATTAATTCCAGTTCTGCAGTTTCTCATTGGAGTCTGTTTTTGAAGTTTTGTTGAAGAATTGGGTCTGGAATTGAGTGTCCAGGGAGGTTGAAGTGTCTCCGACTGGGTTTTGAATGTTACAATTCTTGACGTCTGGTTTGTGGCCCCATTGGCTTTCTGGATCCGCCACTGAGATGGGTTGGTTCGAGCTAATCCTGAACAACCCATTGATACAGAAAAGTCCCATTTTTGTCTCACAGGGAGGTTAAAATGCTGTGGGTTTTCCACCCCCCCCCCCCCCCCGTGTAAGCAACTCCCCTTAATCTAGCCTCTATTGACAGCAAAAATAAAGAATCATTATTCAGTAAAAACAGGGACACCAAGTTTGTGTGGAGCAGTGGGCACTTTGGCCCAGAAGCCCAAAAGGACATAGCTGCCTAGCGCCCATTGATTTCAATGGGAATTCTACGCTTCTACACCTCTCAGGGGCTGGGCTTCTGGGACTCAAGCGCGCGACATCCTTTCAGTGAGCTACAGGGGAGGGGCACAATCTGAACCGCAGTGCCCATTTCAGACCCACTCAGCTGAGCCAGGCAGCCCTTCTTAAGCAGAGCACAGCTGTGACCCAGCCAGCCCTTGACACCCCCCATCATAACTGGGTTTTAATGGACTGCATTTGTTTCAGTATTGGAGGCCATATGGTCTGAACAATGCCCCATTAAACATACATTTACTGGCTTTCATCAGCCTGTGTCAAGCTTCAGCAGTTGTTTAATGTCAGTTTCTGTGTGTGACCAAAGGTTTACGATGTGCATTAAAATGTGTTACATACAGCACGAGACAAAAATTTCATCATAAATTTGGGGGAAATAAAAGCTAATGATACCTTTAGTGAGGGCAGTAACGCTGTGCTTTGTTCTCCGTTTGGCTGCAGTCTAGAGAGACTGAATTCTCTTTCAACTTTAAGTGGTGTGTGCTGCACATTTGCAAGAGGAAAATGTATTTTATTTAAAAAAGCGTGTGGAAGGCAGATTTTACAGTCCTGGGCTAGTCTGTGTATGAATGTGTGGGTGAGAAAAGAGAGAAGGGAGTAAGGAGGACTAAGAACACCTGCTCCCATTTCTCTTTGGGCAGGGGGTGGGAGGGCGAGGTGGATATTCAGTCCAGGTGCACTCTAGTAATTAGGTGCTGCATGCTTGCTGTCAACCCAGAGCATGTGCGTAGGGAATGGGCAGACCTTAGGCTCCAGCCCGTACTTGCTGGTCCACACAGGTGTTGTGAGCAGCAAACGCCTGCCCATGAGAAGGAAGTGAGCTGTGCCTTAGAGTGGGTGCCCCACACCTAACATTTCTGTTTACTGAGATCATAGAATATCAGGGTTGGAAGGGATCTCAGGAGGTATCTAGTCCAACCTCCCGCTCAAAGCAGGACCAATCCCTAGACAGATTTTTGCCCCAGATCCCTAAATGGCCCCCTCAAGGATTGAGCTCACAACCCTGGGTTTAGCAGGCCAATGCTCAAACCACTGAGCTATCCATCCTCCCCATCCAGGGCCAGCTCCAGATCCCAGCACGCCAAGCGCGCGCTTGGGGCGACGTCCCGCGGGAGGGCGGCAGGCGGTTCCGGTGGACCTCCCACAGACGTGCCTGTGGAGGGGCCGCTGGTCCCGCGGGACCGGTGGAGCATCCGCAGGCATGCCTGCGGGAGGCACTGGAGCCGCGGGACCAGCGGACCCTCCGCAGGCACGTCTGCAGGAGGTCCACGGGAGCCGCGGGACCGGCGAACCCTCCGCAGGCACGTCTGCAGGAGGTCCACGGGAGCCGCGGGACCGGCGACCGCCAGAGCGCCCCCCGCGGCGTGCTGCCCTGCTTAGGGCAGCGCAAATCCTAGAGCCGCCCCTGCCCCCATCAGAGATAGGCAGGAACTTTTTGAAGTGTGTCTTTGAGATCAGGTTGGGTTTGCTGTGACAGCTCATATGATCGGACAAAGTCAATGGTGGGAAGCCACATGGAATCTCTCCAGCCAGGGTCTCTGATTGGTTGGATCTAGCCCATGTGACCAGGTAGGTTAGCTCAGCAACTCTATTTTCACTTCATTCCTCAGAGACAGAGCTGATCCCGCTGTGAGTGTGGTGTGGGGGTGGGTGGGAATCATTTTCTCCTTGCTTATGTCTCTGCCTAATTCTGGCAGGCAGAGGTCTAGTGCTTTATATTACTGCCATCTCGGAGTCCCCCAGTGAACAGGAACTGTTATATTATTACTTTGTAATAAGTCCATCCCATTGTCCAAGGAAGCCCACCTCTTGCTTAGTTCAAAGTTCTGCTTGGCCCCTAGTCCTAGTTCTGGTTCAGGAGACCCTGTGGTTATGTGCAAGCACCTGTAAATAGACGTGGCCCCATTTGGCATGACTCTGGCTTGGGCAAGCACCATGGAGTTAGGCCAGGGGACAAACAGCTTAATTGAACTGAATCCTTTTTAAAATCTGCAGGACCTGTAAACCAGCAGGCGTCTAGATGAGTAAAGTAGTGGAATGACCCATACTGTGGAAGGAAAAGCAGAGTAATTGAATGATGGGGAACATCAGCTCCCTCTCATCTCATAACTATTGCACTAGGGCGCAGAAACAGCTGGTATGTGCCCATACACTGTCCCAGCACCATTCTGAAGCTACCATCTTATTATTGGCTTGCATTTAAAAAGAAAAAATATATCACTAGTTGTTACTGGTGTGAAGAAAACCTCTGCAATCTGAATGCGTGTAACCAATGCAGAGATGAGAACAGTAGCTCAGAACAATAGATGGAACAATAGCTCAGAGAGTGCAAACTGCCCCATTCAGCTGAGTGAGCAGCCAAGACAGATGCCCAATGACGTACACATTAATTATTTCATCCTTCCTGTAAGAAAAGAGAGGCTGGCGCTCAGATCCACACAGGTCACTGTGAGCAGTGCCCCAGTTTGGTGCCACAGGGTAGCAACATGTGGGAGCTACCAGCAAGTTAAAGAAGTATGGGCTGGATGAATGGACGGTAAGGTGGATAGAAAACTGGCTAGATGGTCGGGCTCAACGGGTAGTGATCAATGGCTCCATGTCTAGTTGGCAGCCGGTATCAAGCAGAGTGCCCCAAGGGTCGGTCCTGGGGCCAGTTTTGTTCAATATCTTCATTAATGATGCAGAGGATGGCATGGACTGCACCCTCAGCAAGTTTGCAGATGACACTAAACTGGGAGGAGTGGTAGATACGTTGGAGGGTAGGGATAGTATACAGAGGGACCTAGACAAATTAGAGGACTGGGCCAAGAGAAACCTGATGAGGTTCAACAAGGACAAGTGCAGAGTCTTGCACTTAGGACAGAAGAATCCCATGCACTGTTACAGACTAGGGACCGAATGGCTAGGAAGCAGTTCTGCAGAAAAGGACCTAGGGGTTACGGTGGACGAGAAGCTGGATATGAGTCAACCGTGTGCCCTTGTTGACAAGAAGGCTAATGGCATTTTGGGTTGTATAAGTTGGGGCATTGCCAGCAGATCGAGGGACGTGATCATTCCCCTCTATTCAGCACTGGTGAGGCCTCATTTGGAGTACTGTGTCCAGTTTTGGGCCCCACACTACAAGAAGGATGTGGAAAAATTGGAAAGAGTCCAGCGGAGGGCAACAAAAATGATTAGGGGGCTGGAGCACATGACTTATGAGGAGAGGCTGAAGGAACTGGGATTGTTTAGTCTGCAGAAGAGAAGAATGAGGGGGGATTTGATAGTTGCTTGCAACTACCTGAATGGAGGTTCCAAAGAGGATGGATCAGTGGTACCAGATGACAGATCAAAGAACAATGGTCTCAAGTTGCAGTGGGGGAGGTTTAGGTTGGATATTAGGAAAAACTTTTTCACTAGTAGGGTGGTGAAGCACTGGAATGGGTTACCTAGGGAGGTGGTGGAATCTCCTTCCTTAGAGGTTTTTAAGGTCAGGCTTGACAAAGCCCTGGCTGGGATGATTTAGTTGGTGTTGGTCCTGCTTTGAGCAGGGGGTTGGACTAGATGACCTCCTGAGGTCCTTTCTAACCCTGATATTCTATGATTCTATTTATATTTTTCCCCCAGTCAAGAAAGAGCCAAACCCCAGGAGCGCAAAAGCCCCGGAGCATGTTCAAAGCCCAGTGAGGGGGAGCCCAGTGCAACATGTGCATATTTTGAATATCTGCAAAATCTACTGTGAGCAGCAGCTCATTTTGGCAACTCAAGTGTGTCAAGCTATGGGAAAAGTAGCACTACTTTCCTCCCCAACACCTGTATTGCAGTGTACTTCAGGTTAAGTGATGGGCGTATCAGAGCTGATTCTCCTTTCAGTCTTAACATATCACGTTCGATGACTTTGGCATCAGTGTTATCAATGGCTGATGATTGCTGTGCATCTCTGTTCCACCTGAATTCCTTTTTCCTAAGATCCAACAGCATTGTCCTCCAGGACTCCCTAGCAGAGCATTATTTGGCTCTGATGGTACCTTGGGGACAGATATCCCAGGTCTATTAGTGAGTCTTCTGTTGTTTATTTAATACCTTTTTAAGAACTGTCCTTAGTTTGTACCTTAATAGGTGCTCAGATATAATTTAACAGCTTTTTAAAACCACCATGGACCATATGATCATCTAATCTGACCTCCTGCATAACACTAAGATCACGGGTACAGTATAAAAACTTGGATAAATAAATAGTGTTCTTATTTAGCTGCCAGGAGAGGAAGGAAACTTTACTGCATCAACACTGAGGCCCTGATCCTCAAAGGTGTTTAGGCTCCTATATTCTACTGAAATCAGTGGAAGTTAGGAGCCTAAATACATTTGAAGACCTGGGCCTAAGTGAATGTCCAGATAGCCTGATGATGATGTTCTTTGACTGACCAGAACAATAACATAATCCTGGAAGTCTTTTCCAGCTTTAATTTCTGTGATTTCAATGACTATGAGAATCTGGTATTTCCCCCTCCTCAGTTTTATTGATTAAACGATGCCTACTATGTACCTGAATATAATTCCCTCTGTCACATTAGTCATTGATCCACATGAAATAATAGCAAAAATCACAGTTAGCTTAGCCATGCATCCAACGAAGTGGGTATTCACCCACGAAAGCTCATGCTCCAAAACGTCTGTTAGTCTATAAGGTGCCACAGGATTCTGCTGCTTTTACAGTTAGCTTAGCTTTATCAAGAGAATCCTTATTCCTCCAGGGGGCACTGCAGTACAGATTTTAAAGTAATAGAAATAAATGAGTCATTCTATTTACTACCATATCAGTTCCAGCCTTTTTCTATATTAACATACAATTAGGCTGGAAAAACAAAGACATTTGGCAATATTGCACCAATATATGTGCTTTTTTGTCCTACAGACATTAAATCCCAGAAGGCTGAGAGAGGTAATAGTTGAGGGGGGAGTGGTGACACAAAAAAAGGTTCATTGCAGATGCCGGGGGTGGGTGCTGATCTGGGCACCCCCAGCATAGCTTTATCAATACAATTTGGCAGATGCCTGCTGGGGCGACTGGCTGTAAACACTCCACTGTCTTTTCTGAGATACACTGATTGAAAATCTAATTCTGCTTCCACCTCAACCAACTTTCATTTAAGTATGAAATGATTTTTTGCTATTGGATGAAAATTGTTTTTCTGTTAATGTTTGTGTTAACAAATCACTGCTCACACAGATGCCACACACAAAAACATGGTGAGCCACCCCTTTCAACAATGACTAGTGGTTTTGGGTGGCCGAGTTTTTGGGTGCTAGTGTTGATACACCTGAAAAGGGGTCCAATTTTCAGAAAGGACTGTTGTATTCCTTTGAAAATCAGGTCCTTTTAAAGTATCTCAGGTTGAACATCAAGTACTGAGGCTCCTCAAATCATTAGTCTCTTTTGAAAATCTTGGTCTGTGATAAGTTGAAATTTGATTTCTAATATGCAAAGATGTTCATTAATATTTTGTTACTATTTTCCCAGCAGTAGAAATGCTTCAATAAATGGATAACTTAGTAACAGTTTGTCAATTTGATAAAAGAAAAAAAAATTTCACACACACACACACACACACACAAGGAAAAAAGTTTAAGCTAAGCTTTCCAGATACACTGGAAATGACACAGACTGTACTACCAACAGCATGTTGGCAAGCTAATACAGTGATCCATTATGAAAATAAGCACGATGTTGGCATATTCAGATCCTCAAAGAAATTTAAATGCAAAGCTCCCACTGAAATCCATGGGGGATAGACACCTAAATACATTTTAGGATGTGGCCCACGGTAGCGTAGCCAGGTTTTGTAAGTAAGGAGAACACAAGGATGGTGATGAGTCACCGGCAGCCATTTTTCACTGAAAAATAGGCTTAAAAACGCATCATGTTTAGACCTAAAGGCCACGGGGACGGCGCCACCTCTGCCTCTTGCTATTGCTGGACCATAAAGTGTCCATCAAAGAAATAGGTTCAGCGGGAGACAACAGTTAGAGCTCATCATATTCAAGAAGCAGAGAATTAGAAATTACATCACGGTCAGAGCCATTTCAATTATCACCAGTGAGATCTGCCTGCCAAGAGGCTTAACAGAGACAGATAAACTGGTTCCAAAAACATGTGAAACTACCGCACCCAAACTTTTTGCCCATTCCTAGAACTGATCTCAAATTACATGTTTTCAAAGGCTCTGAAATGTTTGTTTTTTATTTATATTTGGATAGTGCTTAGAGGCACCAACCGAGATCCGGGCCTCCATTGTGCACTGTACAAACAGTCTTTTCCCTGAAGAGCTTACACTCGAAGTAGTCAGGGGCCCAATTTTTCAAACGTACTGAGCTCTCAGGAATTCCCCTTTATGTTTATGGGAATTGATGGTCCTCCGCGTTTCTGGAAACCAGGCTGCTGATTTCAGTGGTTCAAGATGGATCTAAGAGCCTAACTTTAGGCAACCAGTGTGAGCTCCTAACTCTCTCTCCATCCCGTTTATATTGCCTCTTATGTTAAAGGGAGCCTAAGAGTCCTGCATCCAGCCAGGCAAGGATTCCCTAGGCACAGACATGGCAGAAGACAGCCATACGGCTGCCTCCTGAGGACCCCCTTACAGGTCCCAGCACTGGGACATTCTTGGGGGTCTGGCAGCACTGCACACACAGATAGGCCCCTGGAGCCATCTAAGTTTTATGCTGAGGGCCTTTCCAGCCCCCACAACAGCCCAGGGTTGTGAAGGTGTAAGGATGGCTTATGCCAGGTTAGCCCCTCCTTTCCCTGGGCTGCTAGTTCTGCAATCTGCCTCTTAGAGCTGCAGCAGAGTATCTCACGCCTTCCTGATTTGTGTCTAGACTGGACTTGGGATATTAGTGCAAACCGTTATTTGAAAGTGAATTTCAGTTCACATGTAGCTGTGATCCTTTTCTGTATGTTGTACATGAATATTGGAGTTTTCATGTTCTACTAGCACAAATACTTGTAAAAATGGGTTTTTTCACTAGCATGCTGTGAAGTATTAGCCAGTGAAATTTCAAATTGTGCAACTAACAAAAACCCATGTAAATGTCAATTTGCAAGTTTTCAGATTTTACACTCAGATATGGAATTCAGCAGCTGTACTGTTCTTGGTTAGTTACATAAGCTATCCAATCAGGAAACAGAAGCAGTACTATGTGATGAACATAACTAACCAATACATCGTATATTTCAAATTTGGATTCTTTGCAATTCTCAAATGAGCTCCAGACCAAGACTATTTCAGTGAAGAAATTCACAAATAATTTGAATTCACCAATACATCTGAGAATTTGGCACACATTTCTGGACATTTCATCAACAGAAAAAGAGGTAAATTTGTTAAATGATTAGTTTCAAATTATTCTCCCGGCTCCAGTCTTGGCCTGAAGTTATTTTACTGCAGCTATTTATACTGTACGCATTGCTACTTACAATTCACTTTGCTGGATATCATCATGTAAGTGAAACCAATTTGTTCAAATTACCTAGAAAACCAGCATCCAATCAAACATCCAAAATCCATGAACTGCTGACATCTCACTTGCCCTTCTAGTAAACAGTCACATCATGGAGGGTCGCTTAACTGAATTGGCTACTTGCTTTCTACCTCCCCTGTGGGCATTTTCACTTCCTCCTCAGAAAAGCTAAACAAGCTGCTTAGACTGAAATTTAATAATGAAAGGAGAAAACCTACCACAGAGAATACATGTCCTTGTTATGGTTTTCTTAGTACTGAGCAGTAACCAAATGCCTATAGTTTTAATGCTGACTGTAAGGGCTGGTCGACACTAGGAACTGACACTGGTATAGACACTTGTCTCAGGGGTGTGAAAAATCTACACTCCTGAGAGACGTTACTATACCAGCGTAGACAGTGCTAGGTTGATGGAAGAATTCTTCTGTCGACCGAGCTCCTGCCACTCAGGGTGACCCCCTTCCAGCAGGGTAGGTAGTGTCTATACTGAGGGCATGTCTACATATACAGCATTACAGCTGCAGCACATCTGGTGAAGGCACTCTAGGCCATTGGGAGAGAGCTCTGCCTTCCATCCTCATTATAAAACCACCTCTGCGAGCGGCGGGAGCCATGTCGATGGGAAAAGTTCTCCTGCAGACATAGTGCTGTCCACACTGGCGCTTCTGTCAGTGTAACTTACGTTGCTCAGGTGCAGGGCCGGCTCCAGACCCCAGCGCGCGCTTGGGGCGGCGTCCCGCGGGAGGGCGGCAGGCGGCTCCGGTGGACCTCCCACAGGCACGCCTGCGGGAGGTCCACCGGAGCCGCAGGACCAGCGGACCCTCCGCAGGCACGTCTGCGGGAGGTCCACCAGAGCCACGGGACCGGCGGACCTTCCACAGGCATGCCTGTGGGAGATCCACCGGAGCCGCCTGCCGCCCTCCCGCGGGACGCCGCCCCAAGCGCGCGCTTGGCGTGCTGGGGTCTGGAGCCGGCCCTGCACTTGAGCGACGTAAGTTACACTGACAGAAGCACCAGTGTGTGCTGCCCTGCTTGGGGTGGCGCAAATCCTAGAGCCGCCCCTGCTCAGGTGGGTGGTTTATTCACAGCCCTAGTGACATAAATTATGCTGCCATAAGCTGTAGTGTAGACATAGCCTGAATCATGATAGCAGTCCGGGTGCAGCACCACAACTGTAGCCTTCTAAGTGTAGACACCCCCTAAGTGTTAGCGCATACACACTTTAGATTTAAGGGTCTGATTTTCACTTACACTCAGGCCTGGTCTACACTAAGGGTGGGGGTTGAATTAGGGTACGCAAATTCAGCTACGTGAATAGCGTAGCTGAATTCGAAGTACCCTAATTCGAACAACTCACCCGTCCACACGCGGCGGGGTCGAACTCCGCGGCTCCCCCGTCGACTCCGCCAACTCCTTCTGCCGAGGTGGAGTACCGGAGTCGACCGCGGCGCTTCCGGAGTTCGAACTATTGCGTCTAGATCAGACGCGATAGTTCGAACTCCAAAAAGTCGAACTCTCCGCGTCGAACCGGCAGGTAAGTGTAGACGTACCCTCAGGCTCCTTTACACTCAGAGGAGTGTAATGGGGTCTTCAAGGATCATACATTGCCAGAGTGGTGTATACAGGCCTTAGTATAAGTGAGAATCAGGCCCTATTATCAATCACTTCAAACAATTCTCAAAAACTTGAAAGACAGTTAAAAAAAAAGAAAAGAAAAAAAGTGTGCCAATTTCTGCTTGTGACAGCTGGAAAGTAACTGATCAAGTTAGTAAACAAAACTGAGACAGAGCATTACAGACTTCTTGTTGAGTTGAAAAACAAGAGCAGAATGAGAACAATCAAGACTTTGAAATATCGAAACATGCTTTTGTACAACATGTATAACTCCAAGATATCTGTGTAAATGCCAAGGTCTGGCCTCCATACTTCCTATTCGATAGAGATCCCCCCCTTCAGTTATCAGTATGCTTCCTTGTTTGTACTTGTCAAGGGTTGCAGAAACATACAAATGTTGTGTTAAGTAAATATGGTGTCTCTTTGCCAACAGGAATATCCTGTTTAGGGGAGCTTTCTTTTACAAGGTGCCAACTATATAAACACTCTGTTGCCATATCAGGAGATTCTACAGATAATCAAAAGCTATTTCTAGCAAGACCATATTTTAATACCAAAAGGGATTCCTGGTTTTTAAACACATTTAGGGGGGCAAATTTTCTAAACCTACTTCTGATTTTTGTATTCACCCTATTAATGGCAGGGACAAATGATTTCTTATCTGTGAAGCACTGACAATATTCCATTTTCCAAAGGCAAACAGCATTTGTGTGCCACAAAAACGGGACACCTTGCAAGTGCAAATGAATGCAATGTCAAAATGAGCGGCTGCATTGAGAGCTCTGAGAATCCAGACTTCTCTTTATAGACATGGGTTGGTTTTACAGGAAAGCTGTTCAACTCATTCCCTAGAAAAAGCCATCTGGCCCTTACACACAGTCCCTATGTGAACGTGCTAACTGTCTAAATAGGCAAGTCAGGCACAGAGTGGGAGAAAGGCAGTATTATTGTGCCCAGTTTACAGATAGGGAACTGAGAGAGATTATGATTTGGATTCAGCAAGGTGCTTACACACATTTAACTGGTGAAGAACATTACCAGTCCCACTGAAATCAATGGATGAAATCCTGACCCCACTGAAGTCAATGGCAAAACTCCCATGGGCCCATAGGTGGCAGGTGAGTAGGGCTAGAAAGGCCTCAGCCCCTATCAATCTATCAGCCCTGCTTACCAATTGCCCTCTCCCCTGTGCCTGTCCATGGCTGCCACGTGTGGCTGTGGTAATGAGAGCCGATGGGCTGGACAGAGAGTTGGGCCCAGGCCAAGCCCATAGGGCAGTTGCCATGGCTGCCCAGGATGAGTGCTGGTCTGGTTGGGGTCATGCTGCAGGCTCTGGGCCCAGCCCTGCGGCTGAAAAAAGGAGCCACAGCTGCTCAGGGCGAGGCCAGGCGGGCTCGCCTCCCCTCTGCACCAGGCTGGGCTAGAGCCAGGCCCAGCCCTGTGGGACAGGAGCTGCTTGCTGCCCACCTGCCTTCTCCTTGAGGCTGTCTCCTGACCTATGCAGTCTTTGGCCTCTCTGCTCAGAATGCCATTTAGTGCCTTTGAAACGCCCCTTCATTGCTGGGGTTGGGCTGTAGAGCTTTGGAATAAACCTGCAAATATTTGTATAAGGCCTGGACATTTGCCCAGTAGGAAGGGAACTGAGACCACCGCACTCATCACACAAGCCTCCATAGGACAGTGGCAGGGGCTCTAACAATGCCATAGAGCGATTTGGCAGCCACCCGATAAGGCCATTATGTCATGGGGCACTCATTGCTCCACCCTGTAGCCCTGTCCCTGTACTCTGACCCCACCATCCTTTTGGAGTGTTGGTGGGAAGGGCCCTCTGCCCTCTACCTCGCGTGAGGCTGAGACAGTGGCCTGGAGCCCCTTGTCCTCCCAGGAGCGGTAGTAGGGGCTCCACTCCCCTCAAGAGCAGAAAGGGCCCCCTTTCTCCTGCAGCGATGCAACAGTAGGGGACCCCAGTACTTACACTAGTCAGTCCAGGGCAGGTTCGCTCTCCAACACCCCAAACAATATTTTCACCCGCCACCTGTGCATGGGCCAGGATTTCACCCACTGTGACTATGCATGTACTTTGCTGAAGAGGAGTAAAAATCACCAACAAGTTCACTCTCAGCAAGCAGGAGGCTCTGAGGCTTCTTCCTCCTTGTCTCTCTGGAGTTTGCTGTGCCTTACAACCATTGATTTAAACTAAACTTAAAATAATAATCAAGCTATCCTTGGTTAAGCAGAAAGGTCTCCTGAAAGGGAGTCTCCCGCTGCCCAAAGCTCCTGCCTGGCCAGTTATTTTGTGTGCTTAAGAAAGCAAATTGTTGGCCCTTCATGTGCAGAGAGATATGCAGGGAGTACATTGCATGCGGCTGTTAGTCCTCATGGGGGCACTACAAAACAATTCATCACCGGCTCGGCAAGCAGCACTTCGCCTGCTTAGCTCTTTAGTATAAACACATGGCTTAAGTCCCCTTTCCATTGCTCTCTTGGCCTGAGACCTTAAAGTGCAGGTTACACCCACTTTTTAAGTTCCCTTGCACTGCCTCAGGCCTGGTCTGCAACTAAAACTTAGGTCGACCTCGCTACATCGCTCAAGGCTGTGGAAAATTTTGCGCTACTCAGCAAGGTGGATAAACGACATCAATGGGGGAAAAAAACCCTTCTGTTGATGTAGCGAGTATCTACAGCACAGTGCTACAGTGCCAGAGCTGCCATGCTGCAGCCGCTGTAGTGTAGGCATATGCTTAGTGCAAAGAAGAGGCAGGTTCAGTATCTTTCAGATTGTGCTAATCAGTTGGGTCCATCCATCCTTTTCAGGATTCTGCCATTAGAGGAATTGTCAACGTGATTGTGAATAGATTTCCATGAGGGCGAATATGTTAGATCATGCATGGATGGTAAGCAATTTAAGGTGCTACCAAAGAGCATTCAAACACCCTGCTGACAAATATTCCTTCTAAACACAGGCAGATGTGAACACACAGGGCTCGCTAATCTGTTAATGTTTATTAAAGAGATTTGATGCAGTTCTATTTAAAATGGACCAGCAAATGGTACCTAACAATACCTTTCTGCACATTCAACCAGCAATATTGGATATTATTGTCCTTATGTAAATACTGGTGTAAAGCAGAGGGGCAAACTCCGACCAAACCAGCATTCCCAGCAAGCAGTTACTATTGGGGTAGTTCATGCTTATAACTCAACATGCTGCTTTTCACACCCAGCGGGACGGCAGAATGTTTGTTAGTTTAGCCCAGTGATACTCAGGAGCCATATTAGTGATCAACATTCCCCAAAGGAGCCACAGTCCTGGGAATTCAGTTTCATTTACTACAGTGCTAGATATTCACATTTAAACAGTATGACGGGGAACTAGAATTCTCAGAGCAAAATGACTGACCAAGTATTATCAATTATAACTGGTTAATAACATAGTAACAGCATCCTGATTGGTTAACAACTTAGATTGGTTAATAATTAAATCACACAGTGTTTTAATATCACGTGCCGCAAAGAGACGCAGGAGACACACTTGGGGTTTGCAAGCCTCAGGCTGAACATCACTGGTATGTTGAATCTTATACGAAGCCAAATTCTCCTCTCAGGGCCTTCAGAAAACAGTGGGAGTGGTGTGCTTGTCAGCCCCGATTCAGCAAGATATCGAAATACATGAGCAGTCCCTCTGGCTTCATGAAGCTTTGCATGAGCAAGTCTTTGGTCACACAGATGCATGCCAAAAAAATGGAAAAAAGGGTCATGATTTTCCAATGTGATTAATGATTTTGGCTGCTTCAGTATTTGGGTGCCCAGCTTAAGACACTTTAAAAGGGGCCTGATTTTCAGAGGACGGGCAGGTGCTCATTACTTTCTGAAAATCAAGTCCTTATAAGGCAAGTCAAGCTGGGTGCCCACACATCCTGAAAAGCCGTAGCATTGCTAGCTGCATGCACTGATATGGCCGTAGTTCTTCTTTCTCCAGTGTAAATAATGGACCACCACTGAAAAATAAGAGATCTGATTCGCCTCAGCACATAGGAGCATAAAACACTTTAGTATTGGTTTAAATTCACCCTGGGTGCTACACAGCAAGACACTATGAAGCGGTGCATAGTTCCTTGGAAAGCCATCTGCACTAGGGTGAATTTCACCCAAGAGTCTGTCTCTCATTCATAAAATTGAGATCTGTACAAACACAGGCCACAAGGTGTTGCCATACGCCACTGGTCCACCTAATTCAGTGGCTTGTCTCTGAGAGTGACCGGCTGCAGGACTGGCCCCCTTCACTGATGCAAACCAAACTGGAGTAGGCCGCAAAAAAGCACCATGGACCAATCTTAAAGTGAAGTTGGGTGGAATTTTCAAAAATACACCAGTGATTTAGGAGCACAAGTCCTATTGCCTTTTGGAGTGGAATTGTGCTTCTAAAAATCCCATCCATCATCTTTTCTTTTTTTCACAGAACAGCTTCACACCACGCAGACATTCATTATAAGCCTGATCCTGCATGATGGCTGTCAATGGGAGTTTTGCAATGGATTTCAGTGAGAGCAGGATCTAGCATAAGAAGCTTGCAAAATTGTATATTGAACATGGACCGAAACACCTGGGGCTTCGCCTTCTACTTCACCATACATGGAGTTTCACAAGGTCAATGGAGGTAAAAATCAGCGAGGGCTGAGCAATAAGAAGACGTAACAAATAGCCCACTTCATTTCAAAGAGCTTCACAAAGGAGATGGGGAGCATTTTACAGATGGGGTGAGGTGACTCACCCAGGGTCATGCAGCTGGCCCACAGAATGCCACTGAGCTCACAGCACTTCAGCAGGATCAGTTAAATCACATTTAAGGGCCCTTGTTAACCGCTTAGGGCTCAATCCCACTGCCCTGAAAACAGAGGGGCAAAAGTCAGGATTTCACCAGGAGAGTTTTGCTTTTGAATTGAATGGGAGCAGGAGCAGGAGCAGGCGCCTACGTTGGGTTTAAGTGATGAGTCAGTGTACAACTCTTTGCAATGGGGGGCGGGGACATGTGGTTCGAACCAACCACGTGCAAACATAGAGCCCACCCCAAGGTTCTGCTCATGTTTCTGGGCTTCGGGGGGAGTTTTGCCTGACTAAGCAGTTCAAGATTACATGGTCCCTGGTGGCTTTAAAGTCTATGAGATTAGAACTGTAAATAGCTACAGCACATATGGTGTCACACAGCCCACCAGAATACAGAATTATCCATTTAAAAATAGCCATGGATCTACCCTAGGGTCCTTGCACTTCCCTGTTTCACTGTTTGTGAACTTTTCAGTGTGTGCAAGTAGCAGCATGCAGAAGTAGGGAGAGCAATGCAGGCTCCTACAACCACTGAAGTCAATTGCAAAACTCCCATTGACCTCAGTAGCAGCAGAACAGGGCCACCAATCATGGGGGGAGCAGGAGGGGGGAGCATGTGGGTTGGAAATACTAACTAGACTAAAAATATTTTCTTTCTCAACTTAATGTGAAAGGAATTGTGGTGTCATGATACAGCTCAAGAAGAGATACCAGTAAATAGTTAATTGCAGGGTGCAAATTCCTTCCAAAAGGAGTGCTTGATTTTTTTTCCCTGCCAAGAACTTATGTATTTTACATAGATTTAATTACATGATATGAGAAAGGAGAGGAGAATTGCCCAGACACTATGGTGATGAGTGCCATAGAAATGCCTGTATATAAATAAATACACAGAGCAAAACCAGACGTTTTACATGGCGTATGAAAAGCAGCAATAATTGCAGCCTGGAGTTTTCGTCAGTGTCTGTCATCTTAGAGACACACAAAAGCTCAGCACAGCCTTGTCTGCACTGGGATTTTAACCACTGGTGGAGTGCAGTGTTGTCAACCTCGCATTCACAAATCATACATCAGCACACACCCCCCCCCCACACCGCCAGGTAATGAGATTGGCTTAAAAATAATATATTTTCACATAGGCGCTGACTTTTTAATGTGCCAGGGGTGCGCTCCCCACCCCTCTGCCCCAGGCCTGCCCCACTCCACCCCTTCCCCAACCCCCGCACCCTGCCTCTTCCCACCTCCGCTCTGCCCACTCCCCCCCTGAGCATGCCTCGCCCTTGTTCCTCCCTCTTCTCCCCCAGTGCCTCCTGCATGCTGTGGAACAGCTGATCCACGGCAGACGGGAGACGCTGGGAGGGCCGGGGATGTGCTGATCGGCGGGGCCGCCGGCCGACAGGAGGCACTGGGGGGAGGGGGAGGTGCTGATAGGGAGGCTGCCAGTGGGTTCTCAGCACCCATTGTTTTTTTCCATGGGTGCTCCAGGGCTGCAGCACCCATGGAGTCGGCACCTATGCATTTTCATCCTTTTTATCTGCCTTTATTTGCCATTAGGTGCACTTGCTAAATGTTTTCAAGCTTCTTGTTATGATCATGGAGGCTAAAAAAGTATTGTTATAGTACATGAAAGCTGCAAATTGGCAGCAAATGATGTGACTCCAGGAGCTGGGGATTTAAGAAAACACTAACTGTCATGAGACTCCTCATAAAATTGTGAGTTGGTTGACCCTGCAAAGTGGTAGTGCAGATGTGATTTACACCACTGCATCGTATCACTGTTTCACATTGTGCTGCACCTCTGTAAACTACACCTAATTAGGGATTTGCACAGTGCAGCTATACCAGAGGCTGAAACCCCAGTACAGTCAGGGACAGATTAGGGCATTCTTATTAGTGCAAACCAGTGTGGCTTACCCCAGGATAAACGTCTTGATTAGTCTAGACACAGTGAATGGGTGTAAGAGGGGGTATTTCTGTGTAATTTATCCTGGCATACTGATGTAGTTACACCTGTGCACATTTCCTTAACGTAGGCAAGTTCTTAGTTATGGTAAATACTTTGGGATGAATCTTACCTCTCCATACTGCAAGGAACAGCACTAAACAAATACGTGTTTAGTGTATGACTTCAAGTCAGCCAACGGCCGTGTATAGTCAGCATATTGCAGAGAAAAAGGCTGGAATGGAAACAAAGAAGCAAATACATTGAAAGATTCTATAACAGGGGTCGGCAGCCTTTCAGAAGTGCTGCGCTGAGTCTTCATCTATTCACTCTGATTTAAGGTTTCGCGTGCCAGTCATACATTTTAACATTTTTAGAAGGTCTCGTTCTAAAAGTCTACAATATATAACTAAACTATTGTTGTATGTAAAGTAAATAAGGTTTCTAAAATGTTTAAGAATTTTCATTTAAAATTAAATTAAAATGTAGAGCCCCCCGACCGGTGGCCAGGACCCGGGCAGTGTGAGTGCCACTGAAAATCAGCTTGCGTGTCGCCTTCGGCACCTGTGCCATAGGTTGCCTACCCCTGGTCTATAATCTCATTTCACTCAGACCTACTTATTTTTTTATTTATTTATTAAGAGGGATTAAAATCAGAACAACTGTAACTGTGTTAATTTCTCTCTACCATTTTTAATCAACTTCGACTGTGTACAGTCTTTGCTAAAGATGTCTTCTCAGCTTTTTCAATCCCTGTCTTTGAAAAAGTTCATGTTAAAGTCAATAGAATGCACCCACGGTCACTGATATCTCACTAAAGCTGAATGTGCTCTTTCAAATTACTTTTACAAGTAACTGTGTTGGATAATTGTTATTAATAGTCCTGTCCTGGAAAAGGAAGATGTCAGCCCTCATGTAACATCACTGCGTTCACCCTTGTAGACTTGACTTTTTAATGCCATTTGTTTCATTCACAAAGCCAAACAATGCACAAAACAGTAAATCATTAAAGTCCCTTTCTTGTTTTAGAGCAAATTTCTCTATCAAGTTATATAATTCACACCTCTGACAAACAGATTTTTTTTCACCTGTTTATGCTGCTATTCTTCTCAAGGAGTTGCATCCTTGGACAGTCACTATTTATTTTTAGTAACTAACTATAGCAGAAAATTAAATGTAAACTCTGGCATCTTGTGTTTAGTAAAGGGTAAAATGCTGGGGAAAGCCGGTCACAGAAAATGTCAGCTGTTCCCAGTGTTCTGAATAATTCTCCCTGACCTCTATCTTATCATACTCCGGTCACCTGCCCCTGCTCCTGCCTCCACCCTCAGGCACACACAGCTTCCAAATTTGAATCCTGAAGATTCAGAACTTAGTTTTTTCAAAACTCAACCTATTTTAGTGATGGTTTGGATTTGCTCCACATGGTTCATTTGCTCAGTCCCAAAACAGCATAACCTCTGAACCCATTTCAGAAAGGGGATTTACCTGGGACTACCATAATATAGTTTTCTAATTAAGTAATCAAATAGGCAGTTAAATATTCCTTAATCACGCCTTTAAAAGTTTATTTGGTCAAGTAGAATTAATTTTAGTGTCCACTGCAAATTCACATTGGTTTATCTCTTGCTCTTCAAAAACTGCAAGACATCAGGAAGAAAAGTGTTTTAGGAGAGTGATCAAAAGGAATAGGTGGTTTGGAAAGACTGGTTTTAAACTGGTAAATGCTCCTATTATCAATTTCCATTTCCACCTAAAAATAAATTAAAGCAAAAGCCCATCCTTAATTAAAATTTAGAGAAGGACTTTTTCTTTTGTAAAAATGTCTATTACTTGAGCAATTAAAAGGATCCGTGTGTGTGTGCACGCACGGGTGCGGAAATTAATGGTTCTAGTCAAGAATTCAGTATTCTACAGTGCCTGATGTACCTAAGTAAAGAGATATTAGGATTATGCAATATGATTTTCAAACACTTTTATCTATGAATTCTTTATTAATCACAATATGTACAGTCATAGTATTTTAAATAAATAGCAATTAGTATCAATTTCTTACAAAATAGCTTGGTAATCTAAAAATTCAAGATAAAGCATTTTAAAATGTCTTCTAAAAATTCATATTATGCCAAATCCTGCTGGCCTTATTCATGAAAGCAGGTCAGCCACATCAGGGGACAGCCACATCAGTAAAAACAACATACATATGTAAAAACTTTTGAGATTTGGACTCTATCTATCCAAAGCAACTTAAAAAAATCAGAGTTGAATCCTTCTAATCCTAGGTTTAAAACAGAAAAAAAAATAAAAATCATGGTCTAGAGAAGATTGATTGGGAACTTCTATTCCCTCATAACACAATAAACACAGTTTCAATGAAACTGAAAGGTGACAAATTCAAAATCTGATTTTTTTTATAAACATAGCACAAAATTAGCTTGTAGAACTCATTGCCACAAGATATCTCTGGAGCCAGGAGTTTAGCAGGGTTTCAAAGGAGATCAAATATTTATTGGACAAAAAGGACTATCCAGAGTTACAATAGTAAACATTATAAAATAAACAAGAGTTTTGGAAGGGATATACATCCTCAGACTTGAGAGCCTAAGTGAACCTTATTATTATTGGGGAGTTGGGAGGAAACTTTCCCTAGGGGGAGATTACCTGATAACTCCCTATTACTGCCTGGTTAGCTGTGCCAATAAAGTCAACTGGAGTCTTGCACCTTCCTCTGAAGCATCTCATACTTGCCACTATCAAAGGCACAATACTGGACTACATGGACTGCTGGGCTGATCTGTATTCCTATGTTCCTAAACAAAAGAGTTAAAAGGACGTCTAATTGTCTGAACCATAACAACCAATTAGACAGTTTCTTTGAATACAAAGCTTCTTTAGTAGGTTTTATATTACCTACATGGGAGCTTTGTCAAAGCAAATGTTAGTAAAAACTGTTTACCAAAGGAAAGGTAGTTAAATATCTTGTGCAGATGACAGCATTGTTATAGCAATCAATAAGGAAATACATGTGTGGAAAGGCAGCTGTAAATACCCGGGCAAGAACAATGACTGAGGATAACATTTTTGCTATCTAGGTGAGCAAACTTTTTCACATTCCACTTTTAAAAAATATATTTCTTAGCAGGTTCTTCCAGCTATTCTTTACTGAGCAGTGGAAACCTGCTATTAAAATATACAAATGAAGGAATTTAGATGGGCTGCTTAAGCTCAGTTCACTCCAGTGCAGGAAAATATGGGATTTTTTTTTTGGTAACTTTTGGTAGCCAGCAAGATTACTGACTCAATACGTTTGGAGAGTAAGTATGGCATAAAACCTTGACAGTTTAGAAACAAAACTCTGTTAGACTTCCTTAATCAACGCAAACATTCAGCACAGTAGTTTAGCAATTTATTAACATACAATATCAATTATACCAGACTATGAATATAAAGGTGATGAACTATATAAGCCTTGATGAGGTCATGGTTTTTTATATGATGCAAATTGAGAACCAGACATCAAACAAGAGAGATCTGCTAATCCCCTCACAAAGACCCAGACTGCATATCAGACTCCCATGTCAGGGTGGCTTTGACTAACAAAGTCTACAATATGGGGCTTATTGGTATTTCTACAAGCTCCAACACTGGAGGTAAAATCCTAGACCCATTTACGTCAACAGCAAAAGTCACTTTGATGTTAGGATTTTACCCTGGGTAGCTGTGGGTCTGATCTGAAGGCCAGGGAAGTCAATGGGAGTAATTTCAATGAGCTATAGTATTGTATTAGGACCTACTCATGGTAACACTGCGGACAATGGCAAAACTCCTGTTGACTGCCATTAAGTGATACATAATTAATTTCAAGTAGATAACATGTTTTGGTGGTACAGAGTTATAGATCAGACCATCTACCCCATCAGTAGCAAATTGTTGCAAGGGAGGTTTGCTTTGAAGAACTGCCTGATACCTGTTGCTATAATTGTTTAAAGATATTTAATCAGCCAATAAGGAGAAGCTGCATCATTTTTGTTGAGTAAGGCTGAAACCTTAATAGCACAGAACTTGAATTACAAGATTGAGCAAGCCATGGCTTGTACCACATAAACAAGCCTACTGTACCCAAAACAAAATTATGCAAAAATATTTCGAGTTGCAGATAGATAGCTGTGTTGATAAGGCATTTATAATCCCTTTCTGAATCTGATACAAGTTCCTAGGTGGAATGAGCTTGGCATTTTCACTTTAATTGATTAGTAACCATTCATATTGCCAAACTTCACTGCAGAGATTCACTTAAAAATTCCAGTCTCCACCATGGAGAAAGTCAGAGGAGGGTGCTAGGACAATTTGTACAGTGGAGGTGCTGAGAACCATTGAACCAAACTGTAAACACTGTAGATGATGGAAACTACTCCAAGCCAGGGGGTGCAGCAGCAGCACCCCTACTTGCAGCACCTATGAGTCAGAGTTTCAGAAATGAGGGCAGCATCACCTTAGGAAATCTAACTCATGTGCGAGACACCTGCTGTGGTCAGCTGCTAGTATCATTAGCCTTCTGGATCACTTACAACACACACACTCCAAACACAGAGGAGATGCTAGTAAAACAAGACTTTCTTTTTCTTTTGCAACAGCAAGCATGGTTCATACATAGGGTTTCTGTTATGAGGGTTCATATGCAAGCCTCTAAGGGTGAAATGCAGCCTAGAAGACGTTTATCTGAAGTATAGTGAGAACAAAAGCAGTGGAAACACCACCACGGGCATGCGTGCCCCAGAGAGTACCTCCGCAGCTGGTCTCTAGGGCTGTGCCTATAATAAACTTCACAGCTATAATTTGCCACCAGAGCTAATGACAATGGAAACTCAAGTCACCCCAGGGCACTGCAGAGGGGGAAATGTTCCCAGATGCAGCCAATCCACGCAGGTTCCCTGAGTTAAGGGTCAGGCTTCTGTCATTTGGTTTTATGGGAGTTTCACATACCCGAGGCTGTGCTCATTGTCTCAGAATGATGCTCGTAGTGCTTAGACTTTCCAGTCTTCTGTAGCAGAACATTCCAGCATGACAAGTTATGATTTTATAATGCACTCAAGGTCCCCAGTTATGCAAAAACAACTGCATTTATGCATAACAAGAAGGAGCAGCAAGGCACCTAACGAATACATTTGAGTTATTTGACTATTTTAGCCTCTTTATTTGCAATGCCTGATAAATGCATAAAAACCAAGTCCATGTTCTTGATCCATTGCGGCCAATGGAAGTTTTGTCCCTGACCCCAATGGAAGCAGGAGGGGCCCAAGGTCTAGGATACATTTATAGAAATACATGGTAACCATATTCAACGGAGCATTACATCACTAGGGGTGATTATCTACACTTCCTGTGACCTCACCTTCTTAAAGCGAAGGGGAAGAGATTCCCTGATCTACAGCAGCTTAATTGAAATCAATGTGCATCTCAGAGTTGACTTCAGTAGAAACAGGATTTGGTCCCCAGGGGAGTAGTAAATCCACTAAAAGAGAAACTCTTATTAAAGTAAAAATGTCTGATAGGGAAGAGATGGAAGCATTTGCATGAGATGACAAGTAATGAAATAATTGGAAGTAGACAAGTTTCCACTGTAAACTCCACAACAGACAGAAATAAAGGATTAATGAGCAATAATCCCATCTATTGCCTCGAGTATATTTGTATACAAATGACACTTCTGAAAACTTGGCACCTTCACGATAGACATGTGTCATCTTGGAAAGAGCTCATCTTCACACACCAAGCCCGCTTACAGGGGATGTTTAGGGCTATGGTGGATAAGGATTGAGAGGGGCTGTAGTTTGTATTTCACTCTGCACAGCCTTTTTGAACGTGGGGGCTTTCTCTAGGCATCTGCAAGAGTGGCCTTGAGTGAATGGGAGCTATTGGGTACTCAGCTCCCTTTGGAAATGAGGCCATTTTTAAGATGTCTTCTTTTAAGGTGCCTATACACATAAGTATCCTAAGCTGTAAACATTAGCATACGTACATCACTTTACTACCCCTTGCAGCTGAGGTAAACTGAATATGATTTTTCAAGCTACTGTATAACAAAATTGTTTGGTGTTTTTTGCTTGCCTTTTATAAGAGGCATTTATTATGGTCTATATTGTGCCTCAGGATGCCTTTGTATTGTCACAGCTAAACGCACCTCAAGGAGGCAAGACATAATGGAACAGGTGGCTGAGCTTGCTATTTTTAGCTATACCTGTCTATCAAAGTACAACTGGTAGAATTGCTTGTTTCAGTCTTTCCCAGGAGCCCTCCTAAAGAGTAAGGCATGGGCTTTACCCTTGCCGGTGAAGAATTGTGAGCTGGCCTGGCTCCATACGTATACGCAGTATCAGTTGGGATCTGTTTAAAAGTATTTTTAAAAATACTTCACTAAGCTGCTTCCATCTCTATTAGCTTTTGAATGAAAGTCAGAATATAAAAGAGAGGCAGCCTGTGGTAGGAAACAATTTTGGATGGAGGAGAGAGAGAATGAAGCCCTGTTTTCAGAACATTGTTTGAGCAACTATAAAGTTCAGGCCTGTGAAAGCATCAAAGAAAAAATAAATAAAGTGCACTTTAATAACCATGTGTCTCCAAATGTTCAGGCATCTTTATTTTTTATAAAGTGCTTACACATTGTTATGACAGTGCTCTTGAAGCTCAAAACAGGTATAAGATTTATCCAATGACCGTGTTTTTCTAGAGCTAAATTTTAATGGACTGAATGAGGATATACTTGATTCAGAAGATGAACAGGGTCGCTGATTCACAGTCAAAGTATCTGTACATACATGTTATCTACAGAGTAGCAAATATGCTTCGGCTACATTGGGAAGTGCATAGCACAAACCCAGGAAAGCTTGGCAGGGTCACACAATGGGTCAAACAGTTTCCCACTTTTGACATTTGATAATCCCTCCATAGCAGCATCAATATTTGAGGCAATGCAACATAAAGGTCAAAAACAATTACTACTTTAAGTATTTTAAACGTTAAAAATCCTGCTGATCAAAAAGTGACTCCTAACTTTATCAAATAGACAAAGCTAAATTTATTTGCAAATCAAAAAGGATACAATTTCCCTCTCTCTCCCACCCCCGCTTCATTCCCCGTTACCTGTATGCCAAACAAGTCAAGGCACCTTTCAACTGAACAAGAATGCATATAATCAGTAAGGCATGGACTTCATCACAAAGAAAGAACACATCAAAATGTGAAATCCAATAGCATTCTTGAGACAGATTTGAAAAAAAAAAATCAAGTAGGTATTACCACTTGTTTTGACAGAAACTGCAAAATATAAACTGACCTTATCAGTAATACTTATTTTCCATGTTCTACTTTATTCATTCTGATATATGTATAGGCAAAATAACTAGATGACATTTTTAAACCAGTGCAAGACAATTTGTTTCTTTTTACAATAAATCCTGGTTTTGGGCCTGATCTTGCCAACACTGATCACAAGTCAGTCTATGTATTTATACCACATCAACCACAAAGGGGGCCTTGAGCCATCATGGGCCCTTACACGCTACTGCAATAAAAATAATTACCTTATTCATGCAACTAGTTCCATTTACTTCAATAAAGTGAGAAAAGTACAAGAGTATGTTGAAGTGTTTTCAGGATCAAGCACTTTAGTTGTAACCACTGACTTTGTAGATCCTGAAGATTTGTTGAATATTAATGCATAACATTCACAGCTTGTTGAATTCAGTGCAGAAGAATCAATACGGCTTAACTGAGCTTCTTGTTAGCAACTTGGGCCATGCACACCTGTGTTCCCTGAACACTCACAATTGTCACGTCACTAGGAATTTTCAGTGCACATCACATTCTACTATTCCATGTAATGCCAAGAAATTACATACACAATGCCCCAAGTTTATTACTAGCATATAGCTGATTTTTTCAAGATATTACTCTAATTTCTCAGCAGTATGAAAAGATTAACAGTGTAAACATAGCTTATCTATGTGACTTTACAGAAACAGAAGCTGAAAACTCAAACTGTAAAAGTTTCAGATCGGGTAGTCATATGGGTGTTGCACTCGAGACACACAAACACTAAATTTGCTCAGTACAAAACCATGGAAAGACTTCCAGTTTCTGAGGATTAAGGGTTTTTTATTTTAATGCTTCTAAGTCTCAGACAGACATTTTAGTTGGTTACACTCTAACCATGAGTAATTCAGAAGACCTTAGTTTAAAACTGGAAAGTGTGCTTCTCTAGTGCAGAGGAGAGAGGTGAGCAAGGACTCACTATTCAGAACAACCAGTTTTCAGTGCATTTTTCCCAAAGACAAAGCTTTATAGCAGTACTGGAAATGTATGAGCCTAATGTTGTGGTCTTTGCCCTATGAGCTTTGTCTGAGTAAAGGACTGCGGTATTGAGCCATTCATGAGTATTTAAAAGCAAGGTTTCTTTAGACACAAATGCATAGAAGACAAAGTGGAAAAGCCATTCAGATAAAATATTATAGGTTTATTTAAAACTTATTTTCAACTTGAATATGCAAAATACGAACTCCAACAAAATGTTCATTTTTACTTTGTAGTTTACAAATATACAAAATAGACGTTTGTTTAAATTTATATTACATATTTATTATGTAAAGAACTATATAGAAAACATTTGTTCTGCTTAAGGCATTTTTGGAAATAAACCATTGTACAAATTATTGCACATTGAAACCACAGTGCATTACAGACTGTCTGCATAAAGTTTTTTTCTTAAGAAAAAATAAAAAAAATAAATCAGGTTTATTTACCTGACTTAGGTCAATTGTAGATCGGAAGACAAAAATATTTCCTTGTCAGATATGCAGCAGTTTGAGAACTTTGGCTTCCTGTTTTTGGTACCTTTAGAACCAACAGTCACTAAGCACCATGAAATAGGCTTTTAAACAATTCTGTACCTGAATTTCTTCCTCCTCTTTTAACATAGTAATGGCTTTTAGAAGGAAAAAAAAGACAAGATGACATTTACATCTCATATTGCATTGAAACAAGATTTAAGGGAATGTAATCTCCCTGTGTAATCTCCCCTCCCACCCAACAAGCAGTCTATTTAACCCTGATATCCTTGACTTCCAGTCACTCCTTGGCATTTTGTAGTCCAGAAATATTCAAGTTGGATTTAGAAATGGAATGATAGAAGATCCAGTCATTGACCCCAATGTTTTTCTTTAATTTATAATTAAAAAAAGAAGAGTTCCAACATTTGCATTTGATTATCTATTTATTTCCTGTCTTTGGAAGACTTCACCATGA
Source organism: Mauremys mutica (assembly GCF_020497125.1). Classification (NCBI taxonomy): domain Eukaryota; kingdom Metazoa; phylum Chordata; order Testudines; family Geoemydidae; genus Mauremys; species Mauremys mutica. The sequence goes on from NC_059077.1 coordinate 129,558,599, forward strand.
TTCCTTGTAGTGCTTTAGCTGGGCTCCAGCCTCTTGTGGAAGACAGTCTGTGCTGTAAATACTGAATCTCTTACGGCAGTATGGGAAAGATCCACTGCTTTTGATTAAAAGTGCCTCTTCATATGTAAGGCTAGGTGATCTGACCTGGAAAATGCTCTGTCACATCTCTGACACTGAAAAGGGCGGTGGCCGGTGTGTTTCCTGTAGTGACGGGTAAGTTCATCGGAGCGGGCAAATTTCCATCCACAGCCCTCCCAGTCACAGTGGTATGGTTTTTCGCCTTCAAAAATAATAATAATAAAATCACGTCAGTTAAGTCCATATTTGTCTGCAGTCGTGCACATACTTTAGTATGTTCCAGCCTTCTATTAATATCTTCACTCAAGAAGCTTGGTAACATACAGGAAAAGTAATGTTTTCATTAAAGAAAATAAGATCAATAAGGCTTTTTGTGGTAGTGATATATATATTATAGCTACAAAGATGCTAAAATCAGACAAAGGGCAAAACCCTCCTATTCTTTGCATGACCGTATGATTAAATGTCATATAAGAACCTTCCTTTTATTGAAACCTTAAGTACAACACTTATTATTTCCAGATTATTTCCATTTCTCTCGTATGCAGGAATTTAGAATACAAAGCTCAGATAATGGTATCAACACATATATGCATTTTGCTGATTGAGGATTGTTAAACAAGGATCAACCAGAAACAGCTCAGAAGTAATGGATTTAGATTAGAGTAGATTTCAGGAATAAAGAATCTGCTGTAAACTTCATTAGATCAACTTTATTAAAAAATTAGAGGGCTCAATCTCATGGCCTTTTAAGCAAAGCTCCTATTGACTTCAGTGGGAACTTTACTTAAAGATTATAGACTCATCACATTAGCATTCTGGAAAGTATCTATCCAATCTGAAAATACCAGAAAAACTGTTAGCCATTTCTCTGGAGAAATTCAAAACCCAGTCCTGCTCACACTGACATTAGCTGGGACATGATAAGTATCAGTTTCCACTCAACTCTGAGATGTCCCTTAGCTCTTTCCTACCGCTTCTGCTCACAGAATAAATTGATTCAAATTCCTACAACTTCATTCAGGGATCCTGAATAATTCAAATCTAAGTTATACCGTGCGTTTAGAGAATGTCAGAAGTAGTGACTATTATTTATCAGAAATACTTTCACCAACTTCATTACTGCAGTAAGCATTCTTCAATGGCAAAGTTAAATGATACCTGTGAGATCAAGCTTAAATATTTATTATTTTACTTGTATTCCAATGGTAGTTGAAGATCCTTAAACTAGATTTCTTGCAGTGATAATAAAGCAGAAGAATAACTTTTAAAAGTAGACTACACATTTTATCGTGTCATTAACACAGAATTATCAAAATGTTCTCGGAGTATCTTGCTTCACCTGCAAGCAACAGCATTATCTTCCCTTGATTTCAGAACTGCGGTAACTAGGGACATGCCAGTAACAGACTCCCTCCAGTTAGAAGAGCAAACCAGGACAAAAGAAAAAAGTTTTAAATCAGGAGCAAAGAAAGTAAAATCTAAGGAGATACCTGCAACATAGGTTCCTGTCATACAGCTGAGCCAATGCTATCTAGATCAACAAATTCAGCTTGACTTCCAACTACCTGCCAATTAACTAGCCACATAGCAATAGACATGCAAACAAACCTTGTGTCTGCAAAAACACCCTGCAATGTCTGAGTCATTTTGAGCCACGAAGTAACCTCCAATCCAGTAGGTAAAACCATAAATTGCATGTTTTTTTAACCTGAGTAAAAAGTGGGATTATTTTTCCCCACAAAAATTGCATCCTTTTATCTGATCAAAAAATGTGGAGATTCAGCATTTTTGGATCAGCTGGATTTAATTACCCGAGCAGACTACCCCTCCCTAAAGAGAGCCCAGAAAGGGGTCCGTCTCCTTCATACACTTTGGTAACACTTAAATAGCGTGCCATGCCAACAAAGCCTTACTGAACTTAGGACTTACCTGTGTGGGTCCTAAGATGTGCCTTGAGATGAGAGCTCTTGGTGTAGGTTTTGCCGCAACCCGCGTAGTCGCAGGTATGCGTGGCGGTCCTTTTCCTGGGCCACGACCTACGTCCCCTCTTTGGCTTGGTTTCTTCTGGCAGACAGCTCCCAGGTGGCATCAGCTCTAAAGGTGAAGAGGGCGCAGTCAGCATCATCACCCCTTGTACCAAGCGAGGCACATTTAAAGGCTCTCCTGAACTAGTTAGACACTTAGACTGACCTTGATACTGTAGTGCACTTGGCGGGAGCTGCTCTGGCAGGAAAGGAGGGTAGCCTGGGGCAGGGTGGTAGCCTGGGGGCAGTGAGAGGTGACTTAGGCCCTGGGAGGAAGGATGGCAGTCTCTGCTGTTCATCATCTCCTCTGGAGCCAAGGAGGGGTTAGTCCTGCTGGGCAGCGGCCTCCCCAGGGGGAACTCGTGCTGCTGGGCTCGCTGGCTAGCGCCAGGAGGAGGCTGGGCAATGGTGCAAGAAGGGGCTGCCTCCTGCTTGATTTTTTGGCACATCCTGGGGAGGGAGCCGTAAGGGGCCCCGGGGCTGTCCGTGCAGCCAGCAGCCGGGTTGCTCTTGCAGCTAACACTGATGTGGTTATATTCCCCCATGTTCACCGTGGCTTTCACAACAAATTTCCCATGCAGGCTGCCCAGAGGCGACTGCTGCTGCTGCTGCATGTAAACCGGGTCCAAATCCGGCCTCATCAGCTCGGCTACAAATCCACCGGACGGGGACACGTCGTTGATGTCGGCCAGGTTGAAGGGGGCGGCGGGGGCGGGCTCCCGGGCGGCGCCGTACAGGAGGCCGGGCTCCCCCCTCTGCAGCGGGTAGGTGAAGTGGCAGGCGCTGGCGGCGGGCGCCGAGGGGCAGGCGCTGGCCGGGGGCGAGGCGGCGGACACCACCACGGCCGCGGCGGCCGCCGGCTCCTGGTGGATGAGCGAGTTGGAGAGGATGAAGTCGAAGTCCAGCAGCTCGTTGAGCTCCTCCGCCTCCCTCCGGGCCATGAGCGCCGGGCTGGCCCCGCGGCTGCCGCTGCTCGCCTGGGTCTCCAGCTCGGCCGGCAGCTCGTAGGGCCGCCCCGTCAGCCCGGGCGGGAGCCGCTTGAGATGGGACAGCTCCTCCCTCCAGCGCTGCGGGCAGGAAGAGACACGGGCACCGGTCAGCCCCGGGCCGGCCAGGCGGGGACCCCCCCGGCATTGCACGGGGCCGGGCGCCGACCCGCGCTGCTGCTACGTGCGGTGTGTAACCACGGCCCCCCGCCCTAGTCCCAGCCCCTGAACTCCGCGCCAGGGGACGAGGCAGCTCCTGCGCCCGGCGCCCACGCCCAGGAGAGGCTGCCTGCTGCAGCCCGGCCAGCGCGGGGTGGGAGCGCCCCGGAGCGGTGCCCCCCCGAGGGCAGCCGAGTCCCATCTCCCCCCAGGGTTTCCAGCCGCACCAGGCACACGCCCCGTCCAGCGCGGCCACTGCCCCAAGGCAGCAGCGGGAAACTGACCAGCCAGAAAGGGGAACTGGAGCCCGCCTCAGCCTGCAGCTGGCACTGGCTGAGCGCAGCCCAGCTCAGCCCCGGTCCCTTTCGCCAGGCGGGGCCGGGCAGCTCCCCTGCGCTGCGATCCGCGCCCCGGGCACCGGCTTGCCCCCAGCCGCGGAGCACCGGGCAGGCTGTGCACGGGGGGGGGGAGGGATACTCACATTGCTGGCACCTGCCTGCCTCAGGGCTTTCTCCCTGCCCGCCGTGCCCGCCGCGAAGGTCGCGATGGAGGGGAGCAGCGTGCCGCTGAGAGCCATGTCAAATTCGCCGGGTGGCTGCCTGCAGACAACACGGGGAGAGAACCAGACAGCCCTGTCACTCAGCCGCTGCTCGGGGACCGGATCCACGCTGCTGTGCCACCGAGATCCATCAAGTGCAAAGGGAGCGGGGGGGGACACACACCACCCACCTCATTCACGTGCCAGGGGCTGCTCGGTCTGGGAGCCCGGCGGAGAGTCCAGCTTGGGGAGAGGCTCAAAGGGGGGGGGGGGTAAAAACGTTCCACCAAAAATATGAAAAAATTGCAAGACAAATATCCTTTAATTACAGCTCAGACGGGCCCGCTCCGGAGCAGGCGGCGGCTCGGGGCTAGCAGCGGTCCCGCCGCGGCGCAGCAGCAGCAGCAGCAGCGAGGCAGCAGGAGGGGGCGGCGCGAGACGGTTCCCGGGGATTCCCTGCTCGCGCCGCTGCCATGGGGGAGCCGCTGCTGCTGCGAGCTGGTGAGCGAGGGAGGGGGGTGTCCTCGCGGGCGGGGCTCGCGCCCAGAGCGCTGACACTGTCCGTTCGGAACTGTCACGCCGCGCGGCCGGGCCGCCCCACTTATAACTTCATCGCCCTCTGCCCCCCCCCCCCGCCCAACCAGCGTGGTCACCCGGGCTCCGCCCACCGTCGCCGCGGCAACCACCAAAACAAACTTTCTCGGCACACGTGGGGGAGGGAAGGGGGGAAGGGATGGGCCGTGACGCAAGCAAAGCAGCTGGCTGGCAGCGCGCGGCATTGACGTCACCGAGGAGGAGTCCGCGACGCAGCGGCGGCTCCCCCCCCCCCTCCCGCCCGCGGGCAGCGACCCAGCGCCTCGCGCACCTGTGCAGGGCGGGGCGGGGCGGGGCGGGGCTGGGGGGATGCGGGGGCGGGACGTGGGGGACAGAGGGGGCAGGGGCGGACGGAGAGAGGGGACGGGACAGGGGACAGGGATGGAGAGACGCAGGGACGGGACGGAGGGGGCAGGGCTGGGGGGGGATGCAGGGACGGGTGGGGCATGAGGGAGGGGACGGAGGGGGCAGGGACGGAGGAGGAGGAAGGGGACAGGGATGGAGAGACGCAGGGACGGGAGTAGAGACGCAGACGGATGGGGCATGAGGGGGCAGGGACGGAGGAGGAGGAGGAAGGGGGCAGGAACTGAGTGATGCAGGGAAGGGAGTGAAGGCTGCGGGGACGGGACGAAGGGGGCAGGGACGGATGGAGACAGGGGGCGGGACAGGGGACAGGGATGGAGAGACGCAGGGACGGGACGGAGGGGGCAGGGCTGGGGGGATGCAGGGACGGGTGGGGCATGGGGGAGGGGACGGAGGAGGAGGAAGGGGGCAGGAACTGAGTGATGCAGGGAAGGGAGTGAAGGCTGCGGGGATGGGACGGAGGGGACGAAGGGGGCAGGGATGGACGGAGACAGGGGACAGGGATGGAGAGACGCAGGGAAGGGAGTGAAGGGGGGAGAGGGGGAGGGTGACCAGCTCGCAAGCGTGAACTATCAGGCCACGTCGGTGGAGCTGGGGCGGGGGGAGACAGACAGACAGACAGACACGGGTGCACAGCCCCGTTGGGAGCCAGGGGCACCCTGGTCCGCCTGGCCCTGTGCCACCAGCCTGCCCCTTCCTGTGGGGGTGGGCCCAGGCTGTGCCACACAGCTCCCCTGCCCAGCGTCCCCTGGATCCACTCTGCCCAGCGCCCCCCTACAACTCTTCCACCACAAATGCACAGTGCTGTGCACACCCCTCGCCCAGCGCACCCCTGCCCACAGCCCCACCACAGCTGCCCAGCGCCCCACACAGAAACCCCCACTCGCTAGTGTCCCAATACACACAGATTTCCCCTCCCTTCCTTCCTCCCTCCCAGTGCCCTTCCCCACAGCCCCCCACCATAACTGCACAAGGCCCCACGCAGACCCGCAGTGCCCTGACACACACAGATCTCCCCCATAGCCCAGCACCCCCCAACAGGCCCCCACTGTCTAGCACCCCAAAGCACACAAACCTCCCTCACAGCTCAGCACCCCACACACACCTCCCAGATACTCACTCCACCACACCCTGCCTCCTTCCCTGGCCCCACTCACCAGCCCTGCTGGGAGGTCTCTGGCTCCTAGGGTGAGAGCGGCGAGGGGAGTCTCCAGGCTCTCCAAGTGCTGTGCCCGCCATGCTCCGCAAGCTCCGTGGCTCCCATTGGCTGGGAAAAGCACCAATGGGAGCTGCCGGAGCCGCGGAGCGGGACTTGCAGGTGCTGGCAACACGCAGAGCCCCCCCACCCTAAGAGCCAGAGGGACCTTCCAGGGGGTGAGGTGGGGAGTCCCGGCGGTGCTCACCTGGGGCGGCTCCCGTCCTGGGAAGCATACGGCAGGCTGGTCCCTCTGGCTCCTAGGGTCGCGGGTCGGGGTGGGGGAGGCGAAGGGCTCTCTGCCCACTCCCGGCGCCTGCAAGCCCCGCCCCTGCAGCACACAGCGCTCCTGCCGGCGGGCACTGGGAGCTGCCCCAGGAACTGGTGAGCAGCAGTGACGCGGCTGCAGTCTGGACAGTCCCCGATATCGGGACAAAGGGCGCCCCGACCGATGTAAGGTCGGGATGCGGGACAGGTCCCCTAAAATCTGGACGTCTGGTCACCCTAGGGAGGGGTGCAGGGAAGGGAGTGAAGGAAGGATGGAGAGAAGGGAAGGAGGGGCAGGGATGGAGGAATAGGAAGGGGGAAGGATGCAGGGAAGGGAAGGGAGTCAAGGATGTGGGGGGGAGACAAATCTGATTTATTTTCACCCCTTTTGAAAATGTTGTCTCCTGTTTTTCACTCTTGTTTTTTCAAGACCCAAAGGGAGAAATCCCCTCCCCCCTCCTACTCCATGGGAGGAGGGAAGGGGGGATTGAGCTTCTCTATGAATAGCTCCAGTGCCTGATTCTGCTTGAACTTAGTTTTCCTGAAAGTGGCACCATTTTTCTCAGTTTTACCGTCACCCCTGGGGTTCTGAATAACAGCAGTGAAACTGACCAAAGCTGCCAGTGCTTGGCAGCATTGTGAGGAGGAATAGAAGCTCTGGAACTGCCAGTTTGCAGACTCAGGAAGACACTGGTTTACATTTGGAAGGTTATCTTCAGATAATGAAAGCTGGGCATGTGCTTTTTTCAATCCCTGACAATGCATGGCAGAGAATACAATTAAAGAAAGAAAAACAGTTTTAGCCCTTTTTGCACGGTTACCTGCACCTATATAGGTCGCAACCTCATATTCCTTGCACAATCTACAAGTTTGGGTGCATAGGTAATGCCCTAATTGTATTACCGTTGCACCGTGATTTTGCTTGATTCTTTTTAACCAAGGTGAAGTATTCCTAGAAAATAGGTGAAACATTTGGATTTGTGACAGTAATGTAAATACTGTGATAAATTCAGTGCCCCTGGCTTCCCATGGTTCCGCAGTCATAGAAATGGCACTGGAATTTACTTTTATCTTCAGAATTCTTCTCCCCTCCCTCTGCAGATCACCATAAGAACTTCAGGAAGGGCATTTGAAATAACACATAAAAGTGATTCCATGCACAAGTATAGAGTGTTTTCTGTTTCTCTAGAATTTGGCAGTCTATGGTGCTTAATATGGGCATATATGTTTGATTACTATAGAAATTTTTCAGATCCTGTAAAAAAAAGTCTGTCTTCACAGAATCCTCTCATCATTGGTACAGAAAGTGAAACAGAAGTGCTGCAGTATTTTAGGGTTTCTGGATTTGTTTTTCTCCAGGAAACAATTTTGGTGCTTTTATTATGCCAGATAATTACAAAAAATGTACTATCTTAAAAATATTGGTGATTGGCAGCAGTAACCCTGGAAACGAAAATGGGTGAGATTTTCAAAAGAGAGTAAGTGATTTAGGAACGTAAGTCTCATTAACTTTTAATGGGACTGGCATTTCTAAGTCATGCAGTTTTCAATGTCTCACCCAACATGTAAAATAGGGCTTGAATTTTCTATGATTTAGTTGACCACTGGCATGTACTTTCAGTATTTTCAAAAAGCATATACCGAAAGGGTAAATTAGAACATGCTGTAGCATGGCTAGTGCTGAATTATCAGAGAAGTAGTTTCAAAACTTCCAATTTTTTATGCAGTATGTAGCTATTTATTTGTTCTAAAATCCATACTCTTACTGGCAGACTATTCTCAGACCTTGTAACCTTGTATGACTCTTACATAAACAAAGTTGTAGCTTCTAGTAGAGACTTAACTGATTTGCTCTGCTCTTTGTGTTATAGAGGAAAATCTTGTTCTCAGATGCCGATTCTTGAAATGATGAGGGTTTGTCGATCCCATAAATCACCTTCTTTCAAGGCTGGATCAGATATTCAAACAAGGTTAGGAACCTCCTTACTTGTACAGTCATAATTCCAAAACAGGTCGATCAAGAGGAGTCAAGTCCCTGCCCTGTATAATTTATAAACATGAAGCTGAGTAACCTTTGATGACTAAATTAAACTCTAAAATAATAATAAAAAGCTTAGCTTTAGTTTAGCAAACTGGTATTACAAGTTTCATGACATAAATGTTAATTATCAATATCTTTGGCACTAGAAAATGGATTTTCCTCTGCACAAAGTCCATTTCTTGGCAGAGGATACATTGGGAACTATCAGTATAAAAAGGATTAATGTGGAGACATGAAGAATAATAAAACATTAAGGTTGTTATCTAAATATTTCACATAAAGAGAAAGAGGTACATGTCTACCTATAATACGAGTTTTAGGATCAGCGGGCTCAGTTGTTTACAGACTCTGAATGATGCTTTGTTTTGACGCTCGTGAAAGCTTCCTTATTTATTTTCGTGGCCCAGGGTTGTCTCCCTGGTTTCCCTGTTTATATATTATATAATAAGCATGTTAATCAAGGGTGATCATGTTAGGTTCTTTTCATCCATGGTTTAAAACAATTAGAGAAACTCTTTCTTTCCCCCCCCTTAGCTTAGTCTGCAGAAAAATTCACAAGATGAAATAAGCTCTGTGTGGGTTTTTCCCATGTAGAGCAGTGAAATTGTCCTGTTTGTTTTTCTATTTCATATTTCTGTACATGTTATTTTATTTTTATTCCTAAACCATCCATAAGTTCCTATATTTAAATATAATTTGAAAGTCAGAGTCACTCTAGGCAAAAATTAGAATTAAATTCTTTATTAGAAGTACATCATTAAGCATAAAGAATGAGGAGTACTTGTGGCACCTTAGAGACTAACAAATTTATTTGGGCATAAGCTTTCGTGGGCTAAAACCCACTTCATCGGACGCATGCAGTGGAAAATACAGTAAGAAGATATATATACACAGAGAACATGAAAAAATAGGTGTTGCCGTACCAACTCTAATGAGACTAATCAATTAAGGTGGGCTATTAGCAGGAGAAAAGAAAACATTTGTAGTGATAATCAGGATGGCCCATGTGTCAAATATAGAACTGACCTGCTTCTGCTCCCTTTGAAGTACATGGCAAAACTCCATGGATTTCAGGAGCAGCAGGATTGGGCCCATGAATAGCACAGTTTGAAATAATGTAGATTCTTTTACCAATTTTAAATTTGTCCCCAAATGTAAATTTTGTAAACACTAAGAGTGGGAGTTCCAAAAGTACTCATCACTGGCCTAAATCTGCCATTGGCATCGATGGATAGGCCAATGCTGAATACTTTTGAAAATGCCACCCATAAAGACCAAGGACATCTTTTCCACAAATTAAACAAATCCAATTAAAAAGTGTTGTTGTTTTTTAAAGAATGTCAACCTGCAGTGTTTGCCACCTAATGAGAATTTGAAACGAAATTGGCTATAAACACAAGTGAAAATGATTTAATTGTCTAATGCAAAAGAGAAATGCAAAAATTAAACAAATAGTGTAATTAGTGACAGGTATGCAGAATGTTTACAGTTCTTTTGCTTCTAATAATCTAAGTTGTTAGTCATTACACAGGGAAAGAAATTTGTTTGCAACTTGATGTTTAAGCTGACACTGATTCTTTTCTTAATTCAATTTTATATGTCTCAGGCCATGTCAAGGTTCCTCCCCCACTCTGAACTTTAGGGTACAGATGTGGGGACCTGCATGGACACTTCTAAGCTTAATTACTAGCTTAAATCTGGTAACACTGTCACCATCCAGAAATTTCAGTGTCTGGATCACTTTCTGTCCCCCCAAAACCTTCCCCTCCCTGGGCAGCCTTGAGAGGCTTTTTCACCAAGTTCCTGGTGAACACTGATCCAACCCCTTGGATCTTAACACAAGGAGAATTTAACCACCCCCCCTCCCTTCCCCCACCAATTCCTGGTGAGTCCAGATCCAATCCCCTTGGATCTTAACACAAGGAAAAAATCAATCAGGTTCTTAAAAAGAAAGCTTTTAATTAAAGAAAGAAAGGTAAAAATTATCTCTGTAAAATCAGGATGGAAAATACTTTACAGGGTAATCAGATTCATATAGCTCAGAGGAACCCCCTCTAGCCTTAGGTTCAAAGTTACAGCAAACAGAGGTAAAATCCTCTAAGCAAAAAGGAACATTTACAAGTTGAGAAAACAAAAATAAGACTAACATGCCTTGCCTGGCTGTTACTTACAAGTTTGAAACATGAGAGACTGATTCAGAAAGATTTGGAGAGCCTGGATTGATGTCTGGTCCCTCTTATTCCCAAGAGCGAACAACCCCCAAACAAAGAGCACAAACAAAAGACTTCCCTCCACTAAGATTTGAAAGTATCTTGTCCCCTTATTGGTCCTCTGGTCAGGTATCATCCAGGTTTACTGAGCTTCTTAACCCTTTACAGGTAAAAGAGACATTAACCCTTAACTATCTGTTTATGACAGGCCATTTTAACATTTTCCTAAAACATTCCTTCCACTACTCAGCAAATCAGAGCACCACTGACTTTGGGATTGCTTAAATAAGACAGAAAATTGCACAGAATTTGTGTCTCTGTTGCCTCAGCAGATGTAATAATAGCATGGATTCACCAAGGGCAAATCATGCCTGACTAACCTAATTGCCTTCTATGACGGGATAACTGGCTCTGTGGATGAGGGGAAAGCAGTGGATGTGTTATACCTTGACTTTAGCAAAGCTTTTGATATGGTCTCCCACAGTATTCTTACCAGCAAGTTAAAGAAGTATGGGCTGGATGAATGGACTACAAGGTGCATAGAAAGCTGGCTAGATCGTAGTGATCAATGGCTCCATGTCTAGTTGGCAGTCGGTATCAAGCGGAGTACCCCAAGGGTCGGTCCTGGGACTGGTTTTGTTCAATATCTTCATTAATGATCTGGAGGAAGGCGTGGACTGCACTCTCAGCAAGTTTGCAGATGATACTAAACTGGGAGGAGTGGTAGATACGCTGGAGGGTAGGGACAGGATACAGAGGAACCTAGACAAATTAGAGGATTGGGCCAAAAGAAACCTGATGAAGTTCAACAAGGACATTTGCAGAGTCCTGCTCTTAGGATGGAAGAATCCCATGCACTGCTACAGACTAGGGACTGAATGGCTGGGCAGCAGTTCTGCAGAAAATGGCCTAGGGGTTATAGTGGACGAGAAACTGGATATGAGTCGATAGTTGTTGCCAAGAAGGCTAATGGCATTTTGGGCTGTATAAGTAGGGGCATTGCCAGCAGATCGAGGGACGTGATCATTCCCCTCAGTCACTTTATGGCTGTTGCTCTAAGTCATTTCAAGAGCAACATTGATAGACTTTGAAGTGAGAGTTTCTCACCGATCTTAGGCCTACACTACCCTAGATTCTAGGAAAATTACTTGTTGCTGACAATTGATAGCAGCAGCACATTCAGCAGTGGTTCAGCTGCACATGTTTTAACTGCAAGTGTAGATCAGGATAAAATACTTTTCAGAAAACAGTGGCCTTCGTTATGGTTAAAACAGTTGTCTGAAAAGATTTGAATACAGTTTCTCCTGCTCATCTCTTGCAGTTAAACCATGTGGAGCTGATTTGGTGCTGAACCCACTGTAGCAATGGGTAATTTTTCTAGTGTAAAGCCACCAGGCCTTAGCTTGCAGGAACGGACATAGCTCTGTAAAGGCAAAAAGGGAAAGGGCATGAGTGGAAATGAAAAAGTGCAGGCATTTGAAGAGGGATTTCACTGGAGAGAGGATGAGGCTTGGAGATGGTAGCACACATTTTAAAAAAATCCATATTGCTTGTGTTTCAGGCAAAGATTATGCATTTATTTACCTTTGAAATACATTTTTAACTGGATTTTCAAAACAGTTGCTCTCAGAAACCACTGTGTAACTTAAACCCCTTAATTTAATTGTCTAGTAATTGATAGAATTAGAAACCACAGATATTAAGAAAGATTACACCAGGGGTTATCAAGGTAATTCACTGGACCGCATTTCTGGCATCTTTTGGATGATGCTGCAGAATATTTGGGGCACGGGGCCATTGTTTTGTTAGACAGTGCCTAGAACAATGAGGCCCCGAACCCTGATTGGTACAAATCATAATAGAAAGAACTGGGTGGAAATTGCTGGAGGGCCCGATCTTGCTCTAATTGAAGTCAATGGAAAAAATCCCATTGATTTCAATGGTGTAGAATTGAACCCCAAAGGAGGCAGTTGGAGGAGGGATACAGCTGGGATAGGTTTACAGAAGGACAAGTGGCATTTGGGACTTCAGACACCTTGCAGAGCCAGAATGAAGTGACATACACAGAAGCAAAGACAGAGGGGAGGTTGGTGAAGCTGTTAACAGCTGGGAGTCCAGATATGTGAGCCACACTCAACAAAGTGAAGATGTGCAAGCACCGGGGCCAGAGTTTATTGTCTCCTGAATACTTTAAACAGGATCATTACATGCTGAAATAGATGAGTATTGCTAGAGTTATGAATGCAAAATTGTCCTGTTAGATTGCACCTGGGGAAATCTGGGTTTTGTTTTATCTGTTGGTTTTATGGTTACTGTATATTTTGTTCCTGTCCTCTTTATAAAGTGCTGCTGATTTTTTTATATTGTTCCTTATTCATTTGATGCCAGGGCCTTATTATATCCCGTTGTTGTTTTTAGGCTACTCTTGTGGAGTATTAAATATAATTAAAAGGCCACATTTTCAAAGGATCCTCCTCTATTCAGGCGTGTAGAAGTTTTCATGCAAATAGCAGCATGTGCATGTTTCAGGTAACAGCAGATGCATGCACAGGTGATAGATTCAGACTTGCAGTGCTCAGAAAGTGTGCATACAGATATTTGCATGGATTTAAATAGAGGCCACTTTTTGAAAACGTGTCAAAAATATCAATAAGTTAGGCCACCTTAAAACTAGGTTACATTTAAATAGCTACATAAGTGGGATCAGGAAGATCTACTTTGTCCTGACCTGTTACAATTGAAAAGTGCTGGGTCACTTTAATAATTTCAGACCCCTATAAAGAACCCCTTGTTATGGCAGGAGTCTTGTAGGTGATGTATGTGATGATGAATATGCCAGAAAAATTCCAAGATATCGTGTGTAATTGAGCAAAACCCCAGGTTTAATGGAATTGAAAACTACTTGTGTCACAGATCTAGGCAATTACTGTTCATAAAGGGGCACCCGCAACTTGAACATCATTTCAATCAGAAAATGCTGCATCTACTATTGTTACAATTAGCCACGGAGGTTGCTGTCACTGAAAGGGATTAATGAAAAAATAACATTTTCATCTCTTGTTTTCATTTGTTTGCTGTGTGCATTTGGCAGGTCTCTGTGTAATAGTCCTTGTGTGATGGTGCCTGCCCTTCCCTATGCTACTGAAGAATGTGCTGATCAGTACTGGGGTAGCAGAACTGAAACTGAAAAGGTAGCAGGCAGGACTATGCACAAAGAGAAAAGGGATGTAGACCTGCCCTTTGTACCCTGCAGGACCTGTGGTCACAGGCCCTTCCTGATTTGGGGGGAACCAAGGAATATAAAAAATAATCTCTTGAAAATTGAACCAATGTTGTCTGAGTGCTAGAGTTGGAATCTTGACACTGATTTTTCCTAATGATTGTAAGTTATTTACAGTCACCGGGCTGGCCTTTGAGGACTGACAAATCACAGCCAGAAGCTCTTTGATTTTTGGGAAGGCCCCGGATCGTTTTGCAGCTGGAGTGGGCAGCACCACTCAGGCTACTGTTGATACACTAGGACCATCACAAGTTCTTCTGCTGAGCATCCAGCGTGATGTTTGACCACAGAAAGGGGCAGACAAATAGGAGAGGCAACATGGTATGTAGTGGGCTCAGGGATGAGAACAAGGGACTAATCCTAGCGTTGACACTGGCTCCCACTGTGGCCCTGGTCAAGTCACATAGGCCAAAATTTCCATACTTGAGTGCCTATAGTTATGTACCTAAATCATTGACTTTAATAGGGTATTAGAGCAGTGGAAGCTACTCCAGCCATTGGTCTTTTCCCATTTTGCATACTGAGGAGGGAGAGTGCTTCCTTGTGTCCCCCCTTGCAAGGATTCCCAGCACCCATGAGTTACTCATGTGGGTATTGAACATAAGATTTTCTCCATGCAAAAATACATTTTGTTTTCAAACAATCCAAGGACTTAGTTGACACGGAGAATTTTTTTAGAAAAAGAGCAAAATAGCTTGACATTTCAAAAGAAATCACTGTATAATTTTCTTTATAGTTCAAACATTATTTTAAAGGAGTTGAACTCAGATGTTCCTGGGGTTTAACAATGACTTGTATACATAGCTCCCAGAATGGAACCTGTGCAAACAAAAAATAAACAATAATAGTGTCTTTTAAATTCACTGTATTTTTAAAGACACACAGAGGAGAATCAGCCAGGCTGATTCATTGTATTTTCCCTGTGCTGATGGAGGAATTAGAGACAATAACAGAGCTTGACAAAACCAGCTAAAGCCACTAAACCAACTGGAGGGTTAAATCTATCAATCAGCAGTAAATATGAAATATAGGGGGGTGGGATCAGGGCGATGCCCTGGGGAGAAGCCCAGAGAACTCCTCTTCCCCAAATGTCAGAAGAGGGAAGGTGCTGGGATTTTTATCAGAATGCCCTCCCTGAGTCCTATTTAGAGATTCAGGTTCTTTAACTGTTAGGTGTCTGAAACGTTTAAAACATTGCCCTCCTATAGCTGCTGGAAGGAAAAAGGAGCTGTCTCTTCTCCCCCTGCAATACCTGCTGTTTGCTGTGTGAGGGGGTTTCCAATATTCTTTCACTCTCCCAGACACCTTGGCTGTTGTGAAGAGGGTGGTGGAAAAGATGTCTCTTCCCCCCAGCCTCTCCTTTTCAGTCTTCCTCCCCTTTTCAGAACTCTCGTGCCTGCTTTTGAGGCCTCTCATAGCTTTCCCCAGCAGCAGCATGAAATCTAAATGTTACACTGTTGTCCACAATGTTCTGAATAGGAACTATGAGGCTGACCAATCTTGTTAATTTCCTTTTCCTGGCAAATTTGTGAGCAGCAGAAGCTGAGGCACTGGAGCTGCCTGCAGACTCAGGACAATATCATTTTACATTTAGGTCACAGATTGAAGGTTCTTTACATACACAAGAGTTAAAGATTTTTTTAAAATATAATCTTAAATTCTGCAGAAATTGTTACTTTAAGTCCTCACACTCAGCCTGGAAAACTTCCCACTCATCAGTCAGGAATGGCTGAGTGGGTTTTTCATGTTCTATTTGGATCAGGCCTGATGTTTTTATTTTTTAAATGACAGCAATGTTTTTAAGTAACACAATTTATATTGATTCGATATTTTGAGCAAACAAACAAACAAACAAAACATTATAGCTGTCCCAAGTTTGCATAGTGCAATACTTGAATTTACATGAAGAGAAAGTAGAGAGTAAGTAGTAAAGTTCTTCCAATTTTAAACCAGATGTATATTAAATTAAATCTGTGCTAATTAATCAGATGCATAAAGAGTATTTAAGACAACAGCTCAGCTCCTCTCACCCACCCTCTCCCCATCACCATTGTCAACTTTCTCTGCATGTGTTTTTATGGATAAACTGAACTGATCTGACTGGCTGAATCAAACAATAAGTTGTTCTAAACGAATCATGATGCTTCAGGTCAATAACTGTTTGGGAAACATCTGTTACTTTACTGCTTCAACATTCAGCTGAGAAAATTATTAGATATATATTCTGATAATTTGAACAGAAACAAAGTCATTGTAACAGAACATTGAGAGAGGATCAATGCCTTCTGTTTTGAAAATAAATATCACACGTCAACATTTTTTCCACAAATGCCTTGGCAGCGGGAGACCATTATCCTAAGATAACGTTCTCCAGCAGAGAGATGATCTCTTAATTAGAGCAATATGTAAACTACTTTAGGATGCTTGATATAAATCCTGCAAACTGATTCATTGATACTTTTACTAAGATGAATTTTGATATCATGGGATGAAATCCTGGCCCTATTGTAGTTTATAGAACGAGGAGTACTCGTGTCACCTTAGAGACTAACACATTTATTTGGGCATAAGCTTTCGTGGGCTAAAACCCACTTCATCAGATGCATGCAGTGGAAAATACAGTAGGAAAATATATACACAGAGAACATGAAAAAATGGGGGTTGCCATACCAACTCTAACAAGACTAATAAATTAAGGTGGGATATTAGCAGCAGGAGAAAAAAAACTTTTTGTAGTGATAATCAGGATGGCAAACAGTTGGCAAGAAGGTGTGAATAACACTAGGGGAAAAATTAGTATGGGGAAATTTTTTTGGAAAAGTTATTTTGTTGAAGAATTGCGACTTTTAGGTCTGTAATCGAGTGTCCAGGGAGGTTGAAGTGTTCTCCGACTGGTTTTTGAATGTTATAATTCTTGACGTCTGATTTGTGACCTTTTATTCTTTTATGTAGAGACTGTCTGGTTTGGCCAATGTATATGGCAGAGGGGCATTGCTGGCACATGATGGCATATATCACATTGGTAGATGTGCAGGTGAACGAGCCCCTGATGGTGTGGCTGATGTGATTAGGTCCTATGATGGTGTCCCCTGAATAGATATGTGGACTGAGTTGGCAACTGGCTTTGTTGCAAGGATAGGTTCCTGGGTTAGTATTGTTGTTGTGTGGTGTGTGCTTGCTTCAGGTTGGGGGGCTGTCTGTAAGCGAGGACTGTCCTGTCTCCCAAGGTCTGTGAGAGTGAGGGATCATCCTTCAGGATAGGTTGTAGATCCTTGATAATGCGCTGGAGAGGTTTTAGTTGGGGGCTGAAGGTGACGGCTAGTGGTGTTCTGTTATTTTCCTTGTTGGGCCTGTCCTGTGGTAGGTGACTTCAGGGTACTCTTCTGGCTCTGTCAATCCGTTTTTTCACTTCAGCAGGTGGGTATTGTAGTTTTAAGAATGCTCAATAGAGATCTTGTAGGCACAGGCACCAATTTTTTGTTGCTTGCACCTCCCAACCCCTGCCCCCAGCCCCGCCCCCATTGGACCCCTCCCCAAATTCCCACCCCAGCCCCGCCTCTTCCCCAAGCACGCCACATTCCTCCTCCTCCCCCCTCCCTCCCAGCGCTTGCCACGCGAAACAGCTGTTTCATGGCATAAACACTGGAAGGGAGTGGGGAGAAGCAGGACGTGGAGGCATGCTCTGGGGAGGAGGCGGAGCAGAGGCGAGCTGGGATGTGAGGATGGGGCAGGGAGCTGCTGGTGGGTGCAGAGCACCTATCAATTTTTCCTCATGGCTGCTCCAGCTCCAGAGCACCCACAGAGTCGGCGCCTATGCTTGTAGGTGTTTGTCTCTGTTTGAGGGATTGGAGCAAATGCGGTTGTATCTTAGAGCTTGGCTGTAGACAGTGGATTGTGTGGTGTGTCCTGGATGAAAGCTGGAGGCATGTAGGTAAGTATAGTGGTCAGTAGGTTTCCGGTATAGGGTGGAGTTTATGTGACCATCTCTTATTAGCACTGTAGTGTCCAGGAAGAGGATCTCTTGTGTGGATTGGTCTAGGCTGAGGTTGATGGTCGGATGGAAATAGTTGAAATCATGGTGGAATTCCTCAAGGGCTTCTTTTCTATGGGTCCAGATGATGAAGATATCATCAATGTAGCACAAGTAGAGTAGGGGCGTTAGGGGACGAGAGCTAAGGAAGCATTGCTCTAAGTTGGCCATAAAGATGTTGGCATACTGTGGGGCCATGCGGGTACCCATAGCAGTGCTGCTGACTTGAAGGTATATATTGTCCCCAAATGTGAACTAGTTGTGGGTGAGGACAAAGTCACGAAGTTCAGCTACCAGGTTTGCCATGACATTATCGGGGATACTGTTCCTGACAGCTTGTAGTCCATCTTTGTGTGGAATGTTAGTGTAGAGGGCTTCTACATCCATAGTGGCCAGGATGGTGTTTTCTGGAAGATCACCGATGGATTGTAGTTTCCTCAGGAAGTCAGTGGTGTCTCGAAGATAGCTGGGAGTGCTGGTAGCATAGGGCCTGAGGAGAGAGTCCAGACAATCCTGCTGTTAAGGTGCCAATGCTTGAGATGAAGGGGCGTCCAGGATTTCCAGGTTTATGGATCTTGGGTAGCAGATAGAATAACCCTGGTCGAGGTTCTAGGGGTGTGTCTGTGCAGATTTGTTCCTGTGCTTTCTCAGGGAGTTTCTTGAGCAAATGGTATAGTTTCTTTTGGTAATCATCAGTGGGATCAGAGGGTAATGGCTTGTAGAATGTGGTGTTGGAGAGCTGCCTAGCAGTCTCTTGTTCATATTCTGACCTATTCATGATGACGACAGCACCTCCTTTGTCAGCCTTTTGGATTATGTCAGAGTTGTTCCTGAGTCTGTGGATGGCATTGTGTTCTGTGTGGTATTTTTGCTATTGACTGTAATGGGGCCAAGATTTCTCCCATGATGTCTAGTAGACAGGACAGTTTAGAATGCAAATCCTGTTAACCAGAAATGCTCCCTGAAAAATCAGGCCTAAGATATCTTAAATTTGCACCCAGAATTCGTGCACACCTTTGACTATAATTTCTGTTAAATAAATTCACCTCACCACACTAGGATGTTGTGACAATAAATTCATTAACATTTGTGAAGCATTCAGATATTATAGTGATGAGTGTCATAGAAACACCCATGAGGAAATTAATAATTTTGTCTTCAGAGTGGCTTTGAACAGTGTGTAGTAAATAAGACACATTGAACAATGAGGAGAAAACAAAACATTGAATCACTGCTCATTAAGTGAACACTGTCCATCATATGCATTGAAAGAGGCAGGGGTTTGTGGAAACAATCAAATGTGATCATGTAATTAAAGACCGGAGCATGATACATATGCACAATGGGACCAAATTATGGTTGCACAGGATTGACTTTTGCAATGGAACATTGAGAAAGGATCGACTTTTGAATATAATTTTTTTAACATAGGTTTTTAAGTGTAATAAGAAGTGAGCTGTAGCTCACGAAAGCTCATGCTTAAATAAATTTGTTAGTCTTTAAGGTGCCACAAGTACTCCTGTTTTTTTTTTACACATATAGTGGGTTTGTATAGATCATAGAATCATAGAAGATTAGGGTTGGAAGAGACCTCAGGAGGTCATCTAGTCCAACCCCCTGCTCAAAGCAGGACCAACACCAACTAAATCATCCCAGGCAAGGCTTAGATATATACACATGAACTTTAAAACTTATTAATCTGTTAGTAAATTCTTTGAAAATAGTCTGATATAAGTTACCTTGCACATCACTGTAGCAAGGACCTATCCAACCAACACTTTTAAAAAATAGTGGGACACTCACATCAGTTAATAATTTCAGAAGCCAATCAGACTCCCATGAGCAAACAAACACTCATTGTCAGCTGAATCTGTGACTTTATCCTCAGACTGAATCCTGATTGCCAAAGAATGCCTCCATCCATAGATAAATTCTTCTGCATTATGTGACAATCTATTGTGTTGCACAATGTGTCAACTTGTCAATACGTCACAACATGTCACAAAATTGTCAGCTCTTGTATTTTGGTCAAGAAGTCTGTTTAGATGATTAAAATTTTACTAGGACTGAAAAACTTCAAAGTGTATTTATCATCAGAAAATGGCACCTTCTTACACCACAGATCTGCTCCTTGCGTGTATTCAGAGTTGTATCTGCTGACTTCTTTGACAAAAATAAGTTTGTACTACTTTTTTACTTCTGTTAGCATTGCAGAGCCAACATGCTATGGGAGACTGAGGGTATTCTTTTCAGTCTCATGCACCATCATTGGAATTGTTTAAGTTCCTGTCATGGAAAATTTATTGTTGGTGATGCACAATCCAGAAAGATACAACTAATAATTTGCAGTCTGGAAAACCTGATCTTAAACCTAAAAATGAGGACGCCCTACCCTCCACTGTAGACACAGCTATCTGTGCTGCTTTAGCACCGGTAGACATATCCTTAGTGAGAGACTAAAGAAGCTCAATCTATTTACTTAATTAACAAAGAGGTGACTTGATCACAGTCTCTAAATACCTACAAAAGGAGGTTTCTGATAGTGGAGGATTCTTTACTCTAGCAGACAAAGGGCTCGTCATATCCAATGGCTGGAACCATTCAGGCTAGAATAAGACACATTTTTAACATGAGGGTAATGAATCTTCAGAGCAAATTATTTAGGGGTGTGGTGGATTCTCCATTACTAAGTACTTAAAGCAAGATTGGGTGTCTTTCTAAAAGAGATGCTGTAACTGAACCAGGAGTTATGGGCTTGCAGGGACACTTGGTTCAAGTGTATAGCCAGTGTTATGCAGGAGGTCAGTCTTGAAGATCAGAATGGTCCCTTCTGGTCTTAAACTCTATGAATCTAAACTGTACGGTTCCAGGCTGAGCTTGCAGTGCTAGCAGATAGGAAACAGGTTTTTATACTTGTACACTGATCATATTTGATAGGGAAATCATTGAGAGACAACAAGCACAGTACCCTCATTACCACCTTAGAGCACCTCCCTTTAAATAAGGGTGGGTCCTGGTTAATCTGTGTAACCTCATCAATCAGGGAAATCTTTCTGTTTCAAACAATGGTTTTTCTTTGGACTTCATCTCAAATCTCCTTTTCTGAGTCTCTGTACCAGTTCTACTCAGCCTTTTCTGTGCCAATGTCATTTCAGTTTTCTTCTTCTCTGGCTGTCCCAGTTTCTTTTTTAATCATTCTTTTCTTTTTATGACTAAATATTTCTTTGGAGATAACTTTTCCTCTCTTATCTTTTCGCTCTCATTCTTTGTGCCTAAGCAGCCATCTTAATTGATCGATGGAGCTGGGACTCAAGCAGGGTCTCTGATAAACTGTCTCTCAGATGATTTAAGAGGGGATGCTGATAGGATTTGCCAATATCAGGGGGCCCTATCCCTCTTCCATTGTGAAATGATTGGCTAGTGGACAGCTCATCACAAGCAAGGTTAAGCAGAGCACCTGGTAATATCACAAAGCATCAAAAGCTGCAGCCACCATCAGTGTCTAGGGGCAATGTCTGAATGGTCTCAGAATCATAGATTATCAGGGTTGGAAGGGACCTCAGGAGGTATCTAGTCCAACCCCCTGCTCAAAGCAGGACCAATTCCCAACTAAATCATCTCAGCCAGGGCTTTGTCAAGCCTGACCTTAAAAACCTCTAAGGAAGGCAATTCCGCCACCTCCCCAGGTAACCCATTCCAGTGCTTCACCACCCTCCTAGTGAAATAGTGTTTCCTAATATCCAACCTAAACCTCCCCCACTGCAACTTGAGACCATTACTCCTTGTTCTGTCATCGGGTACCACTGAGAACAGTCTAGATCCATCCTCTTTGGATCCCCATTTCAGATAGTTGAAAGCAGCTATCAAATCCCCTCTCATTCTTCTCTTCTGCAGACTAAATAATCCCAGTTCCCTCAGCCTCTCCTCGTAAGTCATGTGCTCCAGCCCCCTAATCATTTTTGTTGCCCTCTGCTGGACTCTCTCCAAATTTTCCACATCCTTCTTGTAGTTTGGGGCCCAAAATTGGACACAATACACCAGATGAGGCCTCACCAATGCTGAATAGAGGGGAATGATCACGTCCCTTGATCTGCTGGCAATGCCCCTACTTATACTGCCCAAAATGCCATTAGCCTTCTTGTCAACAAGGGCATACTGCTGACTCATATCCAGCTTCTCGTCCACCGTAACCCCCAGTTCCTTTTCTGCAGAACTGCTTCCTAGCCATTCGGTCCCTAGTCTGTAGCAGTGCATGGGATTCTTCTGTCCTAAGTGCAGGACTCTGCACTTGTCCTTGTTGAACCTCATCAGATTTCTTTTGGCCCAATCCTCTAATTTGTCTAGGTCACTCTGGACCCTATCCCTACCCTCCAGCGTATCTACCACTCCTCCCAGTTTAGTGTCATCTGCAAACTTGCTGAGGGTGCAGTCCATGCCATCCTCTGCATCATTAATGAAGATATTGAACAAAACCAGCCCCAGAACTGACCCTTAGGGCCACTCCGCTTGATACCGGCTGCCAACTAGACATGGAGCCATTGATCACTGCCTGTTGAGCCCGATGATCTAACCTGATCAGGATAATTGGGACCAATCTGTTCTGTTTCAGCCTCCCAGCAAGGCACCTATGTCACCTGTTATGTCATATAATCTTAAGAGCCAGTCATGAATTCCAGCAGGCAAAGTTCCCACTGCATGCAATGAAAGTTTTAGCTCAGAACTGTAGGGTCACACCCATAAAAAACCCCTAAAATAAATAAAGACCCATGATCAGCCTGATCAGCCCCCTGCCAGTGCTGGATTGTTCCCAACAGCATATTCTCCAGTGCTTTGTTCTATCTAGCTTTAAATGACTCAAAAGATGGGATTTCCAGCTAGAGCTGGGCTAAAAAATGATTTGTTGATTTTTGTGATTTCAAACATGTAATTAAACACAAGTTTCAGGCTGGACCAAAACCAATTCATTTCTTTTTTTTTGCAAATTGAAAGGTCAAAAAAATGTTGTTTCAAGTCGAGTGAAACATTTTGTTCCAATGTCAAGTATTTAAATGGTTTTGAATCTTTTAAAAATAAAATTAAAGGAAATTTTGAAATGAATAGTTTCAAATAGAAAAATCAAAATATTTAGCTTTGAATTTGTTCAAATGAGCAGGTTTTGCTTTTTTTTCCCAGAATTTTTTTGAAATTTGTTTTTAAACAAAAAATTAGGTAAAATCAATATATATTCAAAAATGTTTTGATGTCACCAAATCTGCATTTTTCACTGAAAAAAAAAGTTTTGTGCAAAAAATTTCACCCAGCTCTATTTCCAGCACTTAGGAGACTTGCACAGTCTAGTAAAACTTACTGTAAGGAAACATTTTCAATCATTCATTCTAAAGTTTCCTTGACTCAGTTTCTCTTCATTTCTGCAATGACCCTCCCCTTTGCCATTATTTAACAAGAAAGGCTGCTCTGTATTCAGTTAGTGCCTTCATCTCCAACATAGCAGGTCATTTTTACAGGTGGGATGCTCAAAGTGTCTAAGGGAGTTAGGCACTCAATTCTTCCAAACTCCCTTAAAGCCTTTTTGAAGATCTTCCTCCAACACACAAAGATTCCACAAGGTTTGAGGCATCTGACTATGCTAACATGGCTCTTTTCTGCAGTACACAAATGTCCCGGGAGGATAATTAGAGCTGCTGCTCCCACCAAATCATAAGAAACTTGAAGGCCCAGTTTGGGTGATGTGTTTCCTTTGCTTTCCACAATAGCGAGCCCAGTTCCTTGACACCACTGCAAACAAGTCTAATGCAGCCATGCAGGGAGTTACAGCGAAGGAGATTCAGTGAGCAAAGAATGAAGGATTCTCTTGTGCCGCACCGCCCCCCCGCCCCACGCACACTAAAAAGAACAGGATGAGCTCGGGGAGTACTGACTGGGAGGAACATGTCGCTTCTGGCCAGACATGTGCCAATATCAGAGCCCTGCTGTGGCAAAAGCACCTGAAATTAGATCCTCAGTGGTTTATAAAGGTCAAATAAGAAATGTAAATGCTCAGTCCAGGCCTACAGAAATGTTTGCCAGCGTAGCAATGTCAATGAGGGGTGTGATTTTCTGGCACCATTTTCATACTGGCAAAAGCCCTAGTGTTGATGTTGTTACACCGGCTTACACGTTCTTTTACGGGACTATCTTATGTTGCTGGGGGAACCAGTAG
This sequence comes from Mauremys mutica, assembly GCF_020497125.1. Taxonomy (NCBI): domain Eukaryota; kingdom Metazoa; phylum Chordata; order Testudines; family Geoemydidae; genus Mauremys; species Mauremys mutica. The sequence goes on from NC_059077.1 coordinate 129,582,566, forward strand.
GAGGGTTTGCTGGGATGGCTAGAACGGTATAGCTCATTGCTTAGAACAGTGGGATAGCTATACCAGCAAACCTGTCCTAGTGGAAATGCAGTTTATATTGGAATAAAAGTGTTTTGCTGATATAGCTTGTACTGGTTCCCTAGCAAAATATACCAGGAAACCTCTTCTGGTGCAGACCTAATCTAAACAAGATTTCTGGGACCCCATGTGTTAGATGTACCCTAAGAACAACCATACTGGGTCAGACCAATGGTCTATCTAGCCCAGTATCCTGTCTTCTGACAGTGGTGAATGCCAGGTGTGTCAGTGGGAATGAACAGAACAGGGCAATCATTGAGTGATCCATCCCCTGTCATCTACTCCCAGCTTCTGGCAGTCAGAAACTAGGGACATCCAGAGCAAGGGGTTGTATCCCTGACCATACTGGCTAATAACCATTGAGGGATCTACCAGTGTGAGATGGAATAAAATCTCCTGCTTGATAGGTAAGTAGTTATTTGGTGCATACAGTAGGAATGGCTTGTGCAGTGGGGTTCTGCTATATGACTAGGGCTCAGGGGCACTTTGGTAATATGAATAAGTATATATAATAATATGAATAACCTTTAGCAGACCTAAATGCAGCATATACAAGAGTGAAGTAAGTCAAGAGGTATGGCCAGCGTTATGTTGCACAAGACTAAACATTTATACAAGCATTAAACATCGTTTCATGAGACTTGGGGAAAAGAGACAACTTTGCAGTGTAGCACACAGCAGTCAAGTCACCAAGTTGACTTGTGACTCACAATCATCTCCATGTCAATAGACAGATGGAGTAAGCCCGGCACTATGACTTCACTGCAGCATCGAGCCGTAAGGAAGAGAGCGATCTTACTCAGACCCAACTCTTGGCAATAGCTGAGGAAAGACTGGAAAATGACCTAAAAAAAGAAGAGTACAAGCGTTTTCTTTTGCCACCCATGTCTGCCCTGCTGTGAAAGTCCCTCTGAACTTCATACCTCAGAGCCTCAGCTTGAAATCTTTCAGTGGGACTTTGACTGACATTGCTGGGAATTCTGTAAACGGACACAGCTCCATTTAAGTCAGTAGAGTTGCACTGATTTGCCTGGCATGTCTTCACTAGGAACGTTAAAGCTCTCCCAGCGCTATAAAAACCCCACCTCCACGAGGGGCGTAGCTCCCAGCGCTGGTGCACTGTCTACACTGGTGCTTTACAGCGCTGTAACTTGCTGCACTCAGGGGGGTGTTTTTTCATACCCCTGAGCGAGAAAGTTGCAGCGCTGTAAAGTGCCAGTGTGGACAAACCCTGCTGAGGACCTGGCCCATTACTTGGCATTGACTTCTACGGCACTATAATTTTTCTGCTGGGGAAAAAACAGAGAGGAGAAAGAGAAGAGCTGTTGCTTCTCTTTTGTGTCCCTCTCCCCAGTTCATTGGCTGTTGCTCCTCTCCATGGACCTCCCTCTGTCTGGAATGTGTGAAGCCATCAGTTTATCTTGTTTGCACAACAGCCTTTTCAGGGAAGTGACCAGTGTAAAAGTGCACATGGGTTTACTTATAGGTAAATTCATTGCTGCCTCCAATTGCCTGGAGTAGTATGGAAACAAAAGCATTGCTTCTGTCTAGACCCCACATAAGTACTTCTTAGCTCTTCATAGAATCATAGAATATCAGGGTTGGACGAGACCTCAGGAGGTCATCCAGTCCAACCACACTTATTGGTCACAAAGTGATGAATGTTTAAAATGAAAAAAAAGACTTTACTCCTTAATTTTCAAAGAATCCCACAGATTTTAATGATATAAATTCCACTGAAGTCCATGGTCCAGATCCTCAGCTGGTGGAAGGCACCATAGCTCCATTGACTCCAATGTGGTTTTGGTGGCTAAATCTTCACATGGCTGAAAATGTCAAAGCTGGCTTTGTGAGATAGCATGGTCTGGAAGAATGAGTACAGGAGTAGGAGTCAGGTGGGCCTGAGTATTAAACCTAGCTCCACCCCTGACTCGGTATGTGCCATTTGAAAACTACTCCTTCCTATCTCAGTGTGCTCATGGGGATATTAATACTAACCCATCTACACCACAGGGGGGATTCTAACTATAATTAGTTAATTTCTGTACTAGGGCTCTATAAATGCTGACAATTACCAATACCAGGATCTTCTCCGCTACAGTGTAACTACAGGTAAATTGGAGATACAATGCTTTGACCCAACTCCAAAGTTCAGGAATGGGCAAATCCTAGGTTTGTGTCTCACCTATTATAGGGAGAGGCAGGGGCGGCTCTAGACATTTCACCACCCCAAGCACGGCGGCACGCCACGGGGGGCGCTCTGCCGGTCACTGGTCCCGCAGCTCTGGTGGACCTCCCGTAGGCATGTCTGCGGATGCTCCACCGAAGCCGCGGGACCAGCAGACCCTCCGCAGGCATGCCTGCAGGAGGTCCACCGGAGCCGCCTGCTGCCCTCCCAGCGACCGGCAGAGCACCCCCCCACGGCATGCCGCCCCAAGCACACGCTTGGCGTGCTGGGGCCTGGAGCCATCCTTGGGGAAAGGAGCAAACTCGGAATGTTTGGACTTAGACTTTCCCAGAGTAGAGGAGTGTTTTGTCCTGGGGTTTTTGCTCACTTTAGTATCTAATTACAACCTTTTGAAAATCAGGTAAGACATTTAAATTACTCAGAAGTGCCCTCTTACAATGACTGTCGTTCATTTGGAATTTCCTGTCCACCAGAGAGCAATTGATGAAATGCAGGACCTATGCTTTTCATCTCCCAGAATTCTGTTTAGAAATATTTCCCTGTTGTTCTGGTTATCTTAATGGTATGCACATGAAATGTTCATGCCTGATCTCCAGTATCCCCAGCATAGTCAACTCTCTTTCTTTGGTTAGGATTTTCAAAGGCGCCCTAATCTATTGTTATCTACCTACAGCTTCCATGCTGTGCTCAGCCCTGTGATATCTCAGAACTTTTCATGTTTTTAAAAACTATTTTATAACTATAAGTTTCTTTTCTCCCCCTCATCCCATATTTTTTACATATGATGATGATGATGATGATGATGATGATTGGAAAGCTAAGTCAAATACAGGAGGAAGGATGGTTCATGGGATGCAGACATTAGACTGGGACTCAGGAGATCTGGAATCAGTTCCTGGCTCTGCTAAAAATTTCCTTTCTTTGTGTGCAGCTCCCCACCTGTAAAATGAGGCTAATAATCCTTCCTATGCCTGTCTGGTTTATTTAGGGCCAAACTATGGCTCACCTGGCATGGCTGCCCAGGGACTCTGGGGATGAAAGTCACCCCCTTACTCTTCGCTATGGGCTGCCTATTCTGTGGATAGCTGTAGCTGTACTTGGGGGTGGAGAAAAGCAACTTCCATGGAGCTGCTACGTCCCCCCGACCCTGAAGGGTCAGAATGGGAAAAATGCATGTTGCTACTCTTCCAAGCTGCACCCACAAAATAAGCTTCATCCAAGTGATTTGCCAGAATGAGAGACTGCTCGCAGTAGATTGTCCAGATGTTCAAAACATACTCAGCTTGCCACTTGGCTCCACTGAGCTTCCCCTCTCTGGGGCTGGAGTATGTCCCCGGGCCTTGGGATTCGGGACTGGGGGGGGGGAATACAAGTAGTGGTGTCTCCCAAACGCTCTCCCCTGTGGCCCCAAGGGAGGCATCTCTCACAATGACCTGGGCAGATCTGTGACCCTCCCTTTCTTTCCTACCCGGAGGTGTGGCATAGTGAACAGTGTTGATGTCTATGCTCGTCAGCAGGCAGCTGCGTTAACCCCTCTAGGCCGTTCACACCTCTCGGCACTATTGTTCCCGGCTCTCTGCACTGGTTATGTTTGGTCCACTGTTTGAGGTTTTCTTCCTAACCCGAAAACTCGTGGCTGTGCACCAATGGCTGAACTCCCCAGTCTTGACAAGCATTTGATGTCAGGACGTTAAGTTGGGGGGAGGGAGAGCTCAGTGGTTTGAGCATTGGCCTGCTAAACCCAGGGTGAGTTCAATTCTTAAGGGGGCCATTTAGGGATCTGGGGCAAAAATCTCTCAGGGAGATAGTACTTGGTCCTGCTAGTGAAGGCAGGGGACTGGACTCGATGACCTCTCAAGGTCCCTTCCAGCTCTATGAGATAGACAGGCGTATTAAGTGACTGGGTCCTTGCTGAATGCAGAGCTAACCAGCATGGAGTTAATGTGTTTAAATGCTCAGCATGATCCTATTTACTAGCTGTCTATGGAAGTTGTTTAGGGTTTGCCTCATACTATACAAAAACAGGTTAGGATTTTCAAAGATGTCTAAGGTGCCCAAATGCCATAAAAATCAATGGGAATGGGGCATATTAGTCCATTATGGGCTTATGAAAAACCCACCTGTACAATATTCTTCTGATATCACTGCACTCATCCAGTTACAGTGGAGCATTTAGCAGTTTGAAAACATTACTGTGTACAGTGTCATCAACGTAGTGAACCACCCTCTGAAAAGACTAAAATAAACACCCACATTATGCAGATAAGCGTTGCATTTGTAGATTCATACAGAAATTATGAGAGCAAACAGGGTTATGTGGAACTAGACAGAAAGAGAGTTAACTTCCTGGCTAAAGTTATGCAATCAGGGAAAAAGAAAAACCACCCTAACTAATGAAGCCTGGGGGACAAAATGTCCTAGAAGAAATTCTATGCAACACAAAAGAATGCAACATACTAACCAGGAAGAACAGCATAAATTCCAAAGTTCTTTAATGCCTACATGCAACAATTTTTCAATTAGTTGTAAGGATCTACATGTGAAATAGACATCGAATTCCAGTAGCAATTCAGACAGGACAGTAAGCATTTGTTTACCAAAAAAAAAAAAATCAACATTCTTATTTGAGATACAACCAAACTAAAACTATGGTCTGAAACGTTCTTTGGGAGCCCTTAGATCTAGAGCTAAACATCACTTTTGGCCCCTGTTATGTTACAAGTTGTATAAAATCCTGAATCTGAACATCTCAGAACAATTGGGACAATTTAGCTCTAGATTTGGATCAGAATTTTGTGATTCGGATTCATCTCTAATTATTACAGAAACAGGCTTAAAAATGAACTTTGCTGCAGTAAAGCGAATGGATTTATTGAGATAAGCAATGGTTGGAATTAAAAATCAAACATTTCCATCTATAGATCATTGCATTCAATATTGTAGCTCATCATTAAGATTATGTTTGCTGTGTTTAATTATAGGTCTCTGTAAATTCAGTCTTACCTTCAAGCACAAGGCATAAACTGCTGGTGTCCGACAACATTGTATCCCTCTCTGAAGAGAATTTCAAAGAAAAATTTGCATACGTTGCAAGCTTAATGAGACCACTCTGATTTCCACAGATCTGTCCCATGTCCTTTAAACCTACAATAGTTTACAGGACAATTAAACTGTCCTGTGTTTACTTCAAGAGTAATGATGGAGCATCACAATATGACAACACTGCAACTTTGTTTTATGCTGTTGTGTCGATGTGTGATGATATTGCTTCATGACATAATGACACAGCTTCATCATCCATAGTTACAATATTATGATGTAAAGTTCATGAGTACTGCTAAGGTTGCTATGGGATTATTTTGTACCACAGAACAAACACTGGTGGGAAATAGGGTGACCAGACAGCAAATGTGAAAAATCGGGACAGGGAGTGGGGGGTAATAGGAGCCTATGTAAGAAAAAGACCCAAAAATTGGGATTGTCCCTATAAAATCGGGACATCTGGTCATCCTAGTGGGAAACCTGCCTCCAAGAGCATATTTCATCATTGGACAGGGTACCAGAGAGGCTATGCAATAAATTTACTGCTACTACAGAATGCCCTTCCACTGCCCTTTGGACAAAAATCTCCACTCAAAAGCTCTGGAAACACTTTGGGCCTTTTCCCCCAAAATTAGATGTGTTCAGTTGTACCTGCAAAAAATTATATGTGGTTGAACACCTGACAGTACATGCAGATGGACAGCTAGATGCATAAATGGTTATTTCCATACACAAATATCTGATTTGCATATTCATGGCAGTAATTCCATGAACAACCTACTTGCACATTTGTGTGTGTGCATAATTGCATGTTCCTACTTTTGAAGATTGGGCCTTAAATTCTCTACCAGGCTGAGTGCAGAGGGTGGACCTTCTTAAAGACTTTCAAACATTTTCAACTAGTATAAATCAACATAACTCCTCTGACGTCAAAGTCATGCCAGTGCACTCCAGGTAAGAATATGGACCATGGATATGGGCCTGTGCAAAACCCTGATGGCTTGGTAAGATTTTGCAAACATCTGCTGTTTTCCCTGAACTTATCCGACCATCCTGAGACAATGATCAAGATGTGCTCACAAGCTTGCTGCTGAGAAATGGAGTGATGCCTAGAGAGTCTGCAGACCAAATAGGCAAAGGCCCAAAGAAAATTAGAATGCATGACATTAGGATTCTTATGGGAGTGAAAGGGAGCCTCAGGAAGGTTAAGTCGCATGAGCACCAGAAGTTTAAACAGCATCAGGGAGCAGCAGAAAGGCAGCTGGAGATGTTGGGACCCATCACCAGATTTGAAAGGCAGGTAGATAAAAGGGCAGCTGTGGAGGCTGCTGGTGGAGTTCGAACAGCTGAAGAAAGATGAGGGTTTGGTTTAGAGCATAGCTAGAAGGCAGCAGGAGGTTAAGGGGGTACAGATGAGACCTGCTAGCTAAGCAGGCTCATCGGTGAGGACATGCCAGAGAGATGACCTTTGTTACAGACTCACCATCCCCAGGTGCCCCCTCGTGGCACTTCTGCCTAATTTTCCCCACCACAATCTTCAACCTACTCTGGCCAAGCCATTTTAAAGCGTTCCACCCCTTCCAGCTATCGGTGTCACAAAGTCTTTACCCCAGTGTCCAGCTGGGCCCAGCCCTGCTTCCTAGTGTTTGTCGTCTTGCCTCAGCCTCTCTTGGGCTCCTTTGAGTTGCTCCCAGCTCCCTGTCGAGCAGGCCACTCCCAGGCCTTTCCACCTGGAGTCTTACAAAGGTCTCTGCCTGCCTGGTTCTCCTTCCTTCCAGCTCTCAGCAACCTTGATTTTCCCCACAGCCAGCCCTCAGTTTTCTTTTTCTTTCTTTTTCCTTTTTTGTGGCAAAGCAGGCTTGACTGCATAGCGTATGGCCACCACCAACTATAATTCCTAAATGCCTAGCAGTGTATAGTCTCTCGTTCTGCCCCATGTCTCTCAGGTCAGGTAATAGTGCCCCATGTCTAATACTCCCCCATTTCCCTGCTATTTTTACTAAATAATGTAGTATAACGTTTGTTACTTTATACCATTTACATTCTTCAAAGAACTTTCCCCTTTCTTCACCAAAGCCTTTACATGCCTCTAACAGGTGACTCGTTTCTTCTACCTTACAGTGCGCACATAGTTCATCTTTGCGTTTGTTTATTCAAAAAAGATTTTTTGTTTAAACCACAATGGCCAGTTAGTACTCGAAACTGAATCACTTCATTTTTTCCTATCCGGGCCATTGGGTATGTCATTTTCCTCAATGCTAGGGCACAATTCAAAGAAACCTCTTATTCCTCTTTTTTTCTTGATCCAAATTTTTTGCTGTTCCTCTTTTAATGTTTTCTGTAGTAGGCTTTTGAATTTCTGTTTACTCAAGGGTATTTCTATGTCAATCTTCCATTTCTTACACTGCTTTTAGCTGCTTCATCTGCCATTTAGTTCCCTGTTATCCTGATATACACTGGGATCGCGGCTTACACTACGTGTATCCTGATCTGTAATAAACGCTGCTATTAGCAGTATAATTTCATTGATTAAGTCACTTCTACATACTGCAGCCCTCAACTGCTGGACTTTCCTCCTATCAAGGCCCATACCCTGCACAGGAGCAGGGTTAATTGAATAGGGTTGATTGGCCCAAGGCCCTTAAAAGTGTAGATACCCTCTGTGATAGACCCAGGCCAGGTGGGTACAGCAAAATAGCAGAAGGCAGATATACTGGCCATTGGATTAACAGTTTTCTGTTCCCTGACTGACCAGAGCAGGGGCTGCTCCAGGCTAATGAGAACACCTGACTCTAATTAACCTGTAACGAGTCAGGTGAGGCCATTCAGTTAATGTGACCACCTGGACTCTAATTAAGGCCCCAATGATGCTATAAAAAGGGCTCACTCCAGTCAGGCAGGGGAGAGCCAGGGAGTCAGAGGAGAGGAAGTGCGGCTGAAGGGCTGGTTACTGAAGACACCCTCAAACCATCGTTAAAGGAGCCCTAAGGTAAGGGTGAAGAAGGGAGAAGCAGGAGAGCTGTGGGGAAGTGGCCCAGGGAAATGTAGCAACTCTGGCAGTGAAAGGTTGGCTGCCAACAGCTGCTGCCATTAGGGTCCCTGGGCCGGAACCCAGAGTAGAGGGCGGGCCCGGGTTCCCCCCAACCCACCACTACAGGAACAGCTCCTGGGAGGGTAAGTCAGGCTCCTGTCAGGACAGGAGGCTGAACAGAGACTATGGGAGTTCTCTCACCAACCTCCTTGCAGCCTATGATGAAAAGGGCTCAGTAGACTGTAACCCTGGCCCTAGAGAGAGAAGGGCTATGTGGAGGGTCACAGTGAGCCACTGAGGCTAGCGTAAACCGCCTAGAAGCGCGGGACCCACAGGAGCAAGGTCAGAGCTCTGCCACACCTCTTACAATCTTATTTTAGATTTCTTAAACAACTACAATAATAATCCACTTTTATTGACTGCACATGGAAAACAATAAACCAACATCAAATACTTAGCTTGTCTGAAACATTATTTTACCAATTTACTTCTTTCTTGGAGTAAATATGATTATTATTATGATTAGAATCATAGAATATTAGAGAAGGACCTAGAAGCCCCAACCCAATATCAAGGCTCCATTGTGCTGGGTGCTGTACAAACACACAGTTCCTGCCCTGAAGAGTAACAGATAAAGGGTGGAAAGGGATTAGAGAAGCACAAAGAGGTGAAGTGACTTGCCAAAGGTCACACAGCAGGTCAGTGTGAAATCTAGGCCTTCCAAGTCCAGGAGCAGTGCCCTTCCACTAGGCCACACTGAGTGTCCCAGGCATCTGCTCAAAAATGTCTCTGAACCACTGAGTAGACTCACTAGATGATTCTGAAATGGAGGAAGAAGGGGAAGAAGAATTTGAGATTTGAGAATTTGAGATTTGAGAATTATTTTGAAGAACACGATAGACAGAAGCTGAGCAAAATGCTAAATAATTTGCTTATCTTTAACCAGAAGTATGTCTCAGGTGATGGCTGAATGGAATTCTAGAACAAATGTCACAGAGGAAAGGATTTGCAATACAGAAGATATTTCAGGCCTTGAGAAGGGTAAAGAAAAAAACAGAAAGAAATAGCTCTTTGAAGAAGCTTCACCACCTGGGAAATTGCCATAAAAAGTCAAACATGAGAGTAATTGCCATTCCACAATGTTCAAGAACTCCAGTGCTGTAGAATTTATTCAGTCACTGCCTAAATTCTTGACTATTGGGGGTAATTCTTATTTTTCCAAGGCTGCCCTACCTACTGGGGCCCCCAAACCTATAATCAGAGCTACCTGGATGGACCTTTGTGCTCCCAGGAAGCTCCATGAATGGTGCTCCACCAGGGGACGAGGGATTACAGGTGCAGGGCTTCTCTGTCGATCATTGAGTTTTAAAAGGGCCAGAAAGGGGTAAAAATAAATTCTGCATGAAAACAATAAAAAACTTTTTTTCCCAAGATTCCTTTGTGAGACTGAGCATTTCTTGGCTATGGACTGACACATTTCTTCGACAAACCTAGCGAAGTTTTTGATTTAAATCAAAGCTAAAGGCCTCCAGATGGATAATAATTGTGAAAGAGAGTATGTTCCAAGCAATTAAGGGTTCTTTTGCAAATAAAAGATAAACATCAGTGGGTGTTTTAATGATTACAAAAATGTACAAAAGTTTTGGTTATACAAAACTAAGCTTTTTTCATACTAGAACACTTCAGTTCTGAACTATTGTATAACCCGCTTAGCTAATGTTTTCACTTATGTTAGTGGATGGCATAGAAAATTATTACAACTCTCTCAATGACCACATTTTGTCCTAGATTTCTCATCAGGTTTGCTCTAAACTATCTGTCAAAGTATTCATCACACACGCCCTGTCCCCCATCACCCAGGATTTGAGCACCTCCCAAGTAGTAACAGGTTTAGCTTTATAACATCCTAGTGAAATAGGGAAGTATTATTGTGATGTTCCCCTGGTGTTATCTGGACCAGTGATCTGCTAGGTCACTCCAAACCTCGACTCTGGGATCCAGCCTTACCCTGCTCTGCTGTGAGAACCCCACTCCTGGGCTGGCCTTTAGCATGTAAGCTGCCTGGATTGTACAACTGAATGACACCAGCCAATAGCTCCGGTCCCAGACCCAACCCTAGGAATCACCGTCTTGCAGTGTCCAGTTATACCCGCTGGACGCTGCAAACTTATATGAGTTTGTCAATTTAACAAAGAAATTGATATATACCAGGCTTGTTATCCCAAGGGGAGTCTCTGACATGCTTCAATCCAAACATACTGCTTCAGGTAGAACAAACAAACAGATTTTTTAACTACAAAAGATAGATTTTAAGTGATTATAAATCAAAGCACAAGAAGTCAGATTTGGTCAAATGAAATAAAAGGAAAACACATTCTAAGCTGATCTGAACACTTTCAGTGCCCTTACAAACTTAGATGCATCTCACCACAGGTGTCTGGCTGCTCTTCAGCCAGGAGATCCCCTTTGATCAGCTCTTCAGTCACTTGGTGGAGATGGAAGTGGAAGAGAGAGGAAGAGCATGGCAAACATCTCTCCCTTTTATCGTGTTCTTTCTTCCCTCTTAGCTTTGTTCCCCCACCCCCTTGAGAGTCAGGGGAGCACTACCTCATCGTAGTCCCAAACTGACCAAGGGAATGAGGGTGACTCACTCAAGAGTCCAACAGATCCTTTGTTGCATCCTAGGCCAGTGTCCATTGTTCCTATGAGGCTGGGCTGGGTTTGTCCCGTATATGCCCTGATGAGGTGTGAACTGCCTCTCTGTTCCTAGAGAGTTTTGCCTGGGCTTGTTTTAAGTCATGAGGCCGCATTTTCCACCCCATAGCTATATACATGAAATTACAACCCATAACATTACTACAACAACAATGTTCAGTGCATCATGAGCCTTCCGAAGACACTCGACATGACAAACTTTGCTTTGGATACCACACAGTTATATTATAAGGATGAACATGGGGGTGCAGAGTGTTTCCCTGAGGTACAGAGCATCACAATTATTTTTTCTTATTCTTTATGTATCAGAGGGGTAGCCGTGTTAGTCTGGTTCTGTAGAAGCAGCAAAGAATCCTGTGGCACCTTATAGATTAACAGACGTTTTGCAGCATGAGCTTTCATGGGTGAATACCCACTGCTTGCATCCGAAGAAGTTCTTTGCTGCTTCTTATTCTTTATAGAAGGGGAACTGAGGCACAGAGAAATTAAATGAGTTGCCCTGGGTTACACAGAAAATCTGTGGCAGAGCTGGAAATTGAACCCAGATAATCTGAGTCCTTCTTCAGTACCATAACCAGAAAGGTAGCCTACTTGCCTGTTCTCTTTCCATACAGCCCTCTCGATATTTCTCTCACATAAACTTTTCTCACCTACCACTCTTATTTGACTGCCTCTGCCTACTGTCCTATTATTCCCATTTCTCTTTCTCACACTGTGGCTGGCCCCTGTGATTAGGATAGCTCCAGTACCCCTGTGCCACAGCAAGGTTCCCAGTTAATTAATGGAGTGAGGCTGCACATGGGCTATAAAGGGCCAGAGTGCATTTCAGTGAGGACAGAGCAGGTCTCCTGTAGTTATCTCCAAGGAAGGAAATTCGGGCTGGATAAGAAGCTGTAGCTGAAAAGTTAAGTTTTTCTTTGGGAGAGGCAAGCCAGGCCTTGTAACTGTTCAAGAGGCAGCAGACCCTGTTACACTCTTATCCTTTTGTTCCTTTCGCTTCTTGCCCCCTTGTTTGTTGCTGTTTGAATTCTCTCTTACACTGGTCAAGCCAGACTGTGTCCCGCAAAGGAAGCTTCTTAGATGCCTGCAAAATTTTCCAATGTGGTTTCAGGACAGACTTTGGTCTCGTTGTAAGAGTAGTTGTTACTTTGTAAACTGCTTTTGGATTCACTTTTTGGAATCCAAACGTCACTGTTCTGCACATGTAATGCCGTGTTTTTGCTTTAACTTATTGCGGTTCAGATTCAGAAAATCACGTAAGCACCTGTTGTCTACCCCTATTCAGGAAAGCCCTTACGCAAGTGCTTAACGTTAAGTATGTTTGTAAGTTCTGCTGACGTCACTGGAACTTAAATATGTGCTTGGCGCTCAGATTACTTTGCCCAAACCCAAAGAAGAGCCCTGTGTAGCTCGACAGCTTGTCTGCTGGCGAAAACCAACCAAAGTTGGTCCAGTAAAAGATGTCACTTCACTAGCCTTGTCTCCTTATTCTTAAGCACACACTTAAGGGCTTTGCTGAATAGGGACGTTTTCCTGAATCAGGGTCTGTATTTTTAAGAGGGCCCTTAGGCCATATAGCTATAACTGCTATTTCTTCACAGATTCAGTCATAGTTTTTAAGGCCGAAAGGGACTGTTATCAACATCTAGTCAGACCTCCTGTCTAACACAGGCTATTGAACCTCAGTTCATCATTATTGGACTTGTAACAGTCGTTGGAGGCAAAGTGAACTTTATTGTTGCTATTATCTTATATAACAACCCCCCACAACAAAAATACTGAGATATATATTTTTATAACCATATTCCAGGCACATGGATCTTTTGTAAGATTATGTTTGGAGTCATGATGCCGATTGAGTTACATCCATTGTGCTATTTTTAATAATAGTAATAACTAGTTCTTGTGTACCCCTTTGACCACAAACAACATTACAAAGGTGAATAGGTGCCATTATCCAGTTTTTCTAGTAGAGGAAACTGAGGCACGGAGAGGTGATGTGATATGAACAAGGTTGCCCAACAGATGGGCCACAAAATTAGGGATTGGTCCCAGGTCTCCAGTTTAGTGCCTCCCTGTAAACGTGCTGTTGGTACTATAAATGGGTTCTTCTAAAAAGGGGGATGTGTTATACAGACTTACTGTCAGTGTAAACTTTGGAAGAGCTAATAGTTCCTTGTGCCCTGTAAGTTTTCAGTGTAGACCAACCCTGAGCAAGAAGATTAGACCTGAGAGAGGCTAGAAGGAGGCCACTTGAAGAACAGAGTTTAGCTACATATCAAAAGTTGTCAACTTTTGCAAATCTCAAATACAGGTTTGGGTTGGGATTTAAAGGGATTTAGGTGCCAAGCTTCCATGTGCAAAACTTCCTTAGGCTCATTGAAAATCCTTATCTTGCTGATCCACGTGTCTCTATTTTCAACAATTATGATGCATTAAAAGTTCTTATTTTGCAAATAAACTATCTCCAGCAAGGAGTGTAGCCTGAGACTAATACAGCCGTCACTCTGTGTAATAGGTCCCATTCCACAAACCCTTATTAGCATTGGGCCTCAGCCAATGTCCCCTGAAGTCAATAAAAATCACCCATTGCCTTCAAGTGGAAAGATTCCCATTGACTTCCGTAGGCTTTGGATCAGGCCCATGGGTCCAAATGGGACGACTCCCATTGGTACCACGCACATGAGCATGGGATTGCACAATCAGGCTCTCCTATTTCTGAAAGCATATAGACATTTTCTGCAGAACAGACTGCATCAGATGCTGGCAGAAGAGAGGCAAACTCATCGCCTTTCCCTGCTGCTGACCCCATCAGAGGAAAAACAAACTAGCATTAGGAGGGAGATGGCTGTAAACCAACAGCAAAGCCAAGTCCCACACTGGACTAGCTGAGACCAGCAAACACTGGCAACGCTAAAGTACAGCTAGCCAATACAAATCAGGCAAGAAGGGAAAGTGTCTTAGGCGTTTGTGCACAATGCAGAGTGGGCTAGAGTGGGACTAGGCCGAGCACACCCATGCAGGAAGGTCGGGGAGGAAGGATCTTTACCCCCATCCAGGATGGGTTATCCGCATCTTGAATATAGGTCCTGTGTGGAGCGCAGGTTCAGGGACCAAACCTGGGCAGAGGCGGAGGGGGCAGGGAGAAAGCAGAGTCATGGCTTCGCCTCTTTAGGCACCGCAGCTGGCTGGGTTTGTGGGAGGATGTAAACTGCACCGTTTGCAGGCCACAGTAAAGTCCTGGTGCAAGACGGTGTCTGGGGAGGAATCGTGGCTGTCTACGAGCACAATTTAGCCTTTTGATTGTTGCATTTTGCTGCCTATGCCGGCATATATCCATAGCATTTAGGGCTAGACCCTCAGCTGGTTAAAATAGCTCCAAACAGTTCAGTACAGAATCTGGCTCGTATTGATCTGTATATTAGTGCTTCAGGTCTCTTAGTTGTGGGAAAGGGTTTCTTTGTAGGTATTCCAAGGGTGTCGGGACTCTGGATCTGTCGGAAAACAAACAGATTTTTCATTTGAAACTGTGCCAATTTTTCTCTGGTGTTTCATGTTTAGAAAACCCCTGACCACCTTTGTTTTGCAAGCCCTGTAAACCAGCGGAACATGTGTACTGCCCTTCTTGAGCCTTTGCAGAACACTTGCTACTGACAGAGGCTTTGCTGCCTGCATTTTCGATTCTTGGCTGTGAATCACTAGCTGAACAATTGCTGACTGTTTGGCAAGAGGATTTGTGCTTTTTCCAGAAGCCAGTGACACATAGTCTTCTGTATATTGGTTAAAAAGTGGTGGTAATAGTGGGTGTGCTAGGATGACGGATGGGTAAACTTCAAAATGTTTGGTGATTTGGATGTTTATTTGAACCTTTTGGGCCTAAATACCTTTTTGGGCAAAGAACAACTTAGAAAGCAACATATGCCGATAGAAAGCCACAAGCACTATGTATGTGGGCCAGGAGAAAAAGGGACTGTAACTTTACTGTAGCATCCAGAGGCCTCAGCTGAGCTCGGCACCCCATTGTGCTGGGCTCTGCACAACCACAGAGCAGGAGACAGTCCCTGCCCTGAAGAACTCAATCTGAATAGACGAGACAGAGAGAGGTTGGGATGGGAAAGGTGAAATTACTTGCTTACGGTCAGGGGCGGCTCTAGGTATTTTGCAGCCCCAAGCATGGCAGGCAGGCTGCCTTCAGCGGCTTGCCTGCGGGAGGTCCCCGGTCCCGCGGATTTGGCGGCAGCCTGCGGGAGGTCCGCCGAAGCCACGGGACCAGTGGACCCTCCACAGGCATGCCGCCGAAGGCCGCCTGCCTGCCGTCTTCGCGGCGACTGGCAGAGCGCCCCCCGTGGCTTGCCACCCCAGGCACGCGCTTGGCGTGCTGGTGCCTGGAGCCGTCCCTGCTTACAATCATCCAGCAGATCAGTGGAAAGACTGTGACTAAACCCCAGCTCTCCAGAGCTGTCCAGCACTAGAACTGAGCTGCCTCCCAGATAACGCTTGTCAATTTCCTGCTTAAGTTAGGGCCTGCCTGAGCTATGACATTTCCCTGATTTAGTCCAGCTTGTCCTCCTTAGAGCTTTTGCCTAGATCCTCAGAGGTATATAGGCCCCTAACTCCCATTGAGACCAATGAGAATTACCTTTTGAGGATCTGGGCCTTGGTGAGCCCATAACACCAATTTAAGCTTGTATAAATTCATTGACGTCCGTGGAGTCGCAGTGGTGTATACCTACTGCCACAGAGTGGAGAATGCCGCCCATTATTCCTACCAAGTACAAAGAAATGCATTTTTCATCCAAGCACCACCATAGCTCCGACCTACATGAAATATGATTCTTTTACCATTTATCTTAAAATATTAACCCGACACAAAACTCTTCTGAAAAAGAAACATGAAAAGTATGGGCTGGATCTTCAGTCGGTAAAGTGTTGCTCCATTGAGATCTTTGAAAAATCATGGCGATCGGGGGAGGTCCCGGATGACTGGAAAAAAGCTAATGTAGTGCCCATCTTTAAAAAAGGGAAGAAGGAAGATCCAGGGAACTACAGTCCAGTCAGTCTCACCTCAGTCCATGGAAAAATCATGGAACAGGTCCTCAAGGAATCAATTCTGAACCACTTAAAGGAGGGGAAAGTGATCAGGAACAGTCAGCATAGATTCACCAAGGGCAAGTCATGCCTGACTAACCTAATTGCCTTCTATGATGAGATAACCGACTCTGTGGATGAGGGGAAAGCAGTGGATGTGCTATTTCTGGACTTTAGCAAAGCTTTTGATACAGTCTCCCACAGTATTCTTGCCAGCAAGTTAAAGAAGTATGGGCTGGACGAATGGACGGTAAGGTGGTTAGAAAACTGGCTAGATGGTCGGGCTCAACGGGTAGTGATCAATGGTTCCATGTCTAGTTGGCAGCCGGTATCAAGTGGGGTGCCCCAAGGGTCGGTGCTGGGGCTGGTTTTGTTCAATATCTTCATTAACGATCTGGAAGATGGTGTGGACTGCACCCTTAGCAAGTTTGCAGATGACACTAAACTGGGAGGAGTGGTTGATACGCTGGAGGGTAGGGCTAGAATACAGAGGGACCTAGACAAATTAGAGGATTGGGCCAAAAGAAATATGATGAGGTTCAACAAGGACAAGTGCAGAGTCCTGCACTTAGGACGGAAGAATCCCATGCACTGCTACAGACTAGGGACCGAATGGCTGGGCAGCAGTTCTGCAGAAAAGGACCTAGGGGTTACGGTGGATGAAAAGCTGAATATGAGTCAACAGTGGGCCCTTGTTGCCAAGAAGGCTAATGGCATTTTGGGTTGTATAAGTAGGGGCATTTCCAGCAGATTGAGGGATGTGATCATTCCCCTCTATTCAGCACTGGTGAGGCCTCATTTGGAGTACTGTGTCCAGTTTTGGGCCCCACACTACAAGAAGGATGTGGATAAATTGGAGAGAGTCCAGCGGAGGGCAACAAAAATGATTAGGGGGCTGGAGCACATGACTTATGAGGAGAGGCTGAGGGAACTGGGATTGTTTAGCCTGCAGAAGAGAAGAATGAGGGGGGATTTGATAGCTGCTTTCAACTACCTGAAAGGGGGTTCCAAAGAGGACGGATCTAGACTGTTCTCAGTGGTAGAAGATGACAGAACAAGGAGTAATGGTCTCAAGTTGCAGAGGGGGAGGTTTAGGTTGGACATTAGGAAAAACTTTTTCACTAGTAGGGTGGTGAAGCACTGGAATGGGTTACCTAGGGAGGTGGTGGAATCTCCTTCCTTAGAGGTTTTTAAGGTCAGGCTTGACAAAGCCCTGGCTGGGATGATTTAGTTGGGGATTGGTCCTGCTTTGAGCAGGGGGTTGGACTAGATGACCTCCTGAGGTCCCTTCCAACCCTGAGATTCTATGATTCTGATTCTATGATCACTGGCCCCACCCGAGGATCTGGACCTATCTCTGCATACATGTCATACATCATTTCTCCATAGACTGATAGTCTATAATTAACCTTTCTATTAAACTAAATGTACAGTATCAGAAACAAACCCAAAGTGCTGCACTTAGAAAGGAAAAACCCAATGCACAACTACAAAATGGGGAATCCTGGCGGGGTGCTAGTACTGCTGAAAAAGATCTGGAGGTTATAGTGGATCACAAACTGAATATGAGTCGACAAGGTGATGCAGTAGCAAAAAAGGCAATTGTCAGTCTAAGGTATATTTACAGAGGTGTTATACCTAAGTCATGGGAGGTAAGTGTCCTGCTCTATTTGGCATTTCTGAGGCCTCAGCTGGAGTCCTGTGTCCAGTTGTGGGTGCCACACTTTGGGAAAGACATGGATAAATTGGAGAGTCCAGAGGAAAGCAACAGAAATGATAGAAGGTTTACAAACCTTGACCAATAAGGAAAGGTTAAAAAACAGGCATATTCCAAATAATAATAAAAAGTTGCAAACTGAACAAAATAGTTTACTCAACCCAAAACTAAACAGTTAATTTTGTTTTTGAGCATTTTTCAATTTTTTTAAATAAAGTGAAAGGACATTTGAAAATAAAAAGTTGTTCTTGAATCGAAAAATTGAAACATTTTGTTTTTAAAATGTCAATGAAAATTTTTGATTATAATTTTTTTTAACCAAACCATTCAGTGAAAGTGACACAAAGTCACAAAATGTTTTGGTGTTGCTGAATCCACTTTGTGGGAGGGGGAGGGGTCGGGGGTGCTGATAAAGGTTTCAGTTGAAAATTTTTGCCTGGCTCCATTAAACCTTAACTTTAGACTCCTTCTTTTGGAATGCTTGTGCAATGTCTTTATGTTTATTATGTGAGCAACCTAGGATTTATGATGTCCTTAACTGTTCATGTCCTTGCTTTTAAGTTAAGTGCTTGGGTTTTGCAAATGGTGCTATAGGTAAACAGCACATTGTCACTTAACTACGATAAGCTTTTTAAAGTAACTTTGACTGGTGTTTGAAACACAGTTGTTTGGCCAGGAAGGTCAGCTAAAGTCTTTAGGCAAGTAGAATCTCTGTATGGGTATTCAGACACACGTACGTGTTCTTTCCCAGTCTCTCGCTCTCTTACACACATATTCCATCAAAAACTCGAAAGGTCTTCCTTCAGTAGAGACACTTGCCAAACCCATCAGCTCCGTTTCCCAAGAGAAGGGTGGGACGCTAATGTGAGAAGCAGCAGTGGATGGTGCTTCTCCTCCCTGGGACTGGTGTCTGATGACATGTCTACTAGAATGTGTCAGATGGTCAGAGAGAGATTGAAAGAGAGAGAAATATGGGTGGAGGAAGTGGAAAATGCAAGGCTTGGCCATGTTCGCATAGAGGAGGTTGGATTTAATTAAAACAAGTTGAAAAATAGCATTCTTGAGAGCTAAATTGTGGGGAAGCTGCTTTGTGAAAGTGAATTTTAAGGTGGCTTGGGTGCATCCCCATGGCATACTGTTCTGTGGAACCCGTAGGATCAGAAGCAACCAGGGAACCTTTACTCTCTGGGTGTGGGGGCTTGGGCTGGAGTAGACATCCATGTGCTTTGAGGATGAGCACAAGCAGCAGCCGCTCAGGCTCAGAGTCTGTATGCCTCCTAATTTAAGGCGCAGAGATCATAGAAGCATAGAAATGTAGGACTGGAAAGGATGGTGGTTTCTCACTCCCTTGGCCAGAGGATGAACACATCTCTCTCTCTTTCTATCCACTCCAGCCTCTTGGACTGGAATGCAGGAGAGCTGGCTCTGCCACTGATCTGCTGTGTGACCCAGGGCAAGTCACTTCCCCGCTCCGTGCCTTGGTTACCTTTCCTAGTTTTTGGCTTGTCTGTTTAGACTGCCAGCTCTTTGGGACAGGGACTGTCTCTTACTCTGTATCTCTGCAGTGTCTAGCACCTGCTCACACTTGGCTTTCCATGGTACCATCAGAAAATAATATGAGTAATACATAATAGAAGTAATAAATCTCCTACAATCTCTAACAGCTTTTTGTAACATTTTTACAACATTGCTTGTAATTGCTACAAGAGCATGCCAAGAGGTTTTGTATGAGGACATAAATCATGTAGTAGATGCAAAGGCCATTCTTTATACCCACAGCAGTGTGTTTTATTTAGGAACTGAGTCCTAGCAGAACACAGTGAGCACAATCCTCGAGTGTGCTTGAGCTGAGCTGAGCTCTTGCAGTCCTGGGGGAGTGGGTAGCACTAAACCAGTTATGTTGGCAAGTTCCTCTGCATTGGCAGAGACTTTAGATGCCCCTTTGGAGCAGCTGCAAAATGACCTTACAGGAGGCTGAGGCCAAGACCCCTGAAAATGTCCAGTTTGCAAGTCAATGTTACTGATACCCTGCTTAAGCCAACCATGGCCAGACAGTGCACTGCTATTGCACATTACCGATCGCTGTATAGACGTACCCTTTCTGTCAGAAGCTATGATGCGCATGGAAGTGTTAGCAGTGAGTGGCAGAGCCCATTTGCGGCCACGAGGCAAATGGCAGTCACGAGGAGGTTTTTCTTTAAAGACACTGGAGGCTAGACAGAGTCCGTTCTGCTGAGTGAGTTCTCTGCTCAAAACAAGTGCTAAATTGAGCGGAAATGCAACTGAATGACATTACAGAAGCTGAAAAAACAGCCCAATTAAAAGAAATTCTGAAAAAGTGAGTGCTTGCCAAGGGAGACGACAGATCAAAGGTTGGATCCAAAAGCCCATTGAAGTCAATGGGAAACTTTCCAGTGACTTCAATGATTTTTGGATCAAACCTCAATTTGGGAAATTGTTAGCCCCAAAGACAAGGCATCCATGTTCTGGGACCGAGTTCCTGATATGCCCAATCATATCTCACACGGCAGGCTGAACCACATGTAAAGGAGTCTAGTAATGTCTGTCTATACTAGCCTCAAACTGGGACAAACCAGCGGGCTTGGTTTCTTTTCATGGACTTGCCTTTAGAAGTGGGATTCTAATGGGTAGTACAACAAAATACAACAAAAAAAGTTCATTTCTACAGTTTAGAAAAATTGCTTTTACCAATGTCTCTCTTCTTTGGAAGACAAATCTGTAAAAAGGCAGTCATATGGGGGGAAGGATACATCTTTATCATGTCCCATTGGAGCCATATACAATATACTCAGCTTATACATTTTTCTAGCTGCCAGCCTGGCAAATTCAATTTAGGCCCTTAAAGCCAAGCTGGCTTCTTAGAGATTCTGCTTCTCAAATGATGCCCCCATCTAACCCCATTAACCATGAGGCTATTAGCCATGGGGTTGTACAGGTGTAAGTGAAGACATCATCTGAAGCCGGCCAGCTTGCCTGGTGTCCCTGAAGGAATTCTTTAGCCTGTAAACTCTTATTACTGATGATAATCCATGAGCAGGAAAGAACCCAGCTTGAACTGGCAGTTAGAAGAAAGCATCTTTTTACTAACAAAGTGAGCACCGGTGATCTGGAATCAGCGAGACACAAACATGGGACCCCAAGGTACCATTTCTATAAAGTCACTTGGGAATGGAGCGAGTGATTGCGAAAGGTGCTGCTTTAAGAGCCCTATAGATTGGGCTCACCTGTCTGCCACAGACAAGCTAATGCCCAGGGAGAACCAGTGCAATTTCCTCCACATTGCCCTTGCCACATGCCATGTTCCTGACTCAGAGGGACAATGTGAGGTGAGAGAGAATAGTTCAGTCTTACATTCCTTGGCTGGGATGGCTCATATGGGTGGCAATTAGTGCCAGTGACAGTGGTGATTTCGGAGAGCAATGCCAGGGCCTTCGTCAGGGATTCAAGAGGCCTAGGTTCATTTCCCCCGCAGACTCAGTGTGAGCTCTTGGGCAATTCAGTTGGGGCCAGATTTTTAAAGTATTTAAGCACCTAACTCTGCAGCTAGGTGGAAATCAATGCAAGGTGCCGAGAACCTTTGGAAATCTGTATCTTTGGGTGTCGGCCCTTAGCTGCTTTGGAAAATGTTACCCTGCATGGATCCTAATTCCCATTTTCAAAAGTGAAGTGCTTGAGTCCTGGAGACTTACTGTCCTGTGTGGTTGCTTAGCTAGGGTCAGCACAGTGCTCTAAATGGTTAATTGGAAATAGTACCCTTAATCTGTCTGTGCTTCAGTTCTCCAGGCATAACAGCACTTCTGTATCGCCCAGCGGTGCTGTGAGGATAAATACACTGAGGATACAGAATGGTGAGGAGCCATGTAAGTACCTCAGATAAATAGATTTCTGCAAGTTGGGAGAATTGTCCCTTAGGAAGTGGACTGAGCCCATCCACTCATATGTGTTGATAGCTTAAATTTGATGGCATTCCTCTTTATCAAAATAAAAACCCAACCCTAGGTAAAGTGCACATATGTTTTTGTTTTCTTTGACTTTAATGTATGCTTGGTATTAAAATATGTCATCGTCCCCCTCCCCCCTCTACTCACAACGATCGTTAATGCACAGTTTTAACAAGATGATGGAGAACGGTATTTCCCCCGCCAAGCCAAGCCAAAATAAGTTTATTTAAACACATGGCTAGATTTCAAGGGGGGCTTATGATCCACTTTAGTGGAAAGCTCACAGCTGGAGATGTAACAAAACAAGGGCTTAGTGGTGGCTTTCCCGCAGGCCCAGAGTGAGGGACTGCACGTTTTCCCAGTCGCAGACCAGTGGCCTGACGGTGACTTTGTGAACCTATCTACCTTTGAATAGAACAGACACGAGGGCTGAATTCTCACTAATCTAGTTCTCTTTCTCTCTTTCAAGCTTTATATCGTATTTATCTAAGGCTTAAATCTGGGGCCTGCTTTGAAGACTTTGGTGACTAGATTGGCCAGGGTGCATCTGCTGCTTCTCACCACTCGGGCAAAGCAAAGAAGTCACAAATCTGCACTAACTGGCCCCTTCAGCTGGCTGGATTGCATCAGATGGAGATCACCACGGATTTGGGCTCTTCGTGTATTAAATGAAATGCACTGATGATCATGAAAGCATGAACTTGAACACTTACAAAATAGTGAACCCAGTATTATATTTTGGGATTTATATGGCCATTTTGGCCCTTATTAACAGTCAGTTATTCTGAAGGCCCAGGCTGCACTAAAAAGTTAGGTTGACCCAGCTACATCACTCTGGGCTGTGAAAAATCCACACCCGTGAGTGGCGTAGTTAAGCCAACCTAGCCCCTGGAGTAGACAGCACTAGATCAGTGATTCTCAAACTTTTGTCCTGGTGACCCCTTTCACACAGCAAGCCTCAGAGTGCCACCCCCCTTACAAATTAAAAACACTTTTTTGAATATATAACACCATTATAAATGCTGGAGGCAAAGCAGGGTTTGGGGTGGAGGCTGACAGCTCATGACCCCCCCCATGTAAGAACCTTGTGACCCCCTGAGGGGTCCCAACCCCCAGTTTGAGAGCTCCTGTGCTAGATTGATGGAAGACCTAGACGAGAGGACAAGCCTTCACATCACTTGAGTGAGTGGCTACACAAGCGCTACAGCAGTGCAGCTGCAGTGTTTCAAGTGTAGACAAGGCCTGATATATACTGAGAACTGTGTTATTGCAGACAGTTGCTGAACTGGCTAAAGATAGGTATGGCAGATCCATCAGCTTACTTACTGCTTTGGGCCAGATCCACTACAGTGGAGCTATTCCTGTTCTCACAAGCTGAAGATGTTGTGTGTGTGTGTGTGTGTGTGTGTGTGTGTGTGTGTGTGTGTGTGTGTGTGTGTGTGTGTGTGTGTGTGTGCGCGCGCGCAACACTCAACCTTCCCAAAAGGAAAAGCATGAAGATTCCTGGTACAGCTTCCAGGCCACGGTAGCCAGAGCCTGGTTCTTCATTGTTGTGCCACCTGTATGAAGTGTGTGAAAGTGGCTGTACAACATTTGGACTCACTCTGCACAGGTGTAGAAGACAGTTTGCACAAGGTATCAGGAGCTGGGGTGTGTGTGTGATATCTGAGCAGACAGTGACTCCAAAATCCCATACGAACCTATGCTAGAATGCTAGAAATCCAGCCCTACTTGGGTGTCACAGATGGGGGTATGCTTCCCAGAGATGGGGGATAGTTATGTCGTTAAAAGGTGGGATTCAATCTGATTCACTTCAGCACATTAAAGGTTTGATCCGGGACAGTTGAGCCGAGTGGTAGTTTTACAGTGGATTCCAAGGTGAGTAGGATCAAACCCTTGCATAATAAGCTTGGTCTCACAATGGACTTGGTGCTCAAGCTGCCACTTTGTCCTTAAGTCGCTTCACTGCTGCTGGCTATGGCAGAAGACTCAGAGCTGAAGTCAAAACTTGAACAATTGTTATAGGTACAACATATAATTTTAAATATGGCAAAGCAATGGTACAAGCCTGTTCCTGCATCCCATCCTCGCGCAAACATCCTAAGTCAAGGAAAGTGTGGGCCCCTTACTGAATCAGGGAGGCAACCTAGTGACAGAGGATGTGGAAAAAGCTAATGTACTCAATGCTTTTTTTGCCTCTGTCTTCACAAACAAGGTCAGCTCCCAGACTGCTGCACTGGGCAGCACAGCATGGGGAGGAGGTGACCAGCCCTTTGTGGAGAAAGAAGTGGTTCAGGGCTATTTAGAAAAGCTGGATGAGCATAAGTCCATGGGGCCAGATGCGCTGCATCCGAGGGTGCGGATGTGATTGCAGAGCCATTGGCCATTATCTTTGAAAACTCATGGCGATCGGGGGAGATCCTGGATGACTGGAAAAAGGCTCATGTAGTGCCCATATTAAAAAAGGGAAGAAGGAGGATTCGGGAAACTACAGGCCAGTCAGCCTCACCTCAGTCCCTGGAAAAATCATGGAGCAGGTCCTCAAGGAATCAATTCTGAAGCACTTGGAGGAGAGGAAAGTGATCAGGAACAGCCAACATAGATTCACCAAGGGCAAGTCATGCCTGACTAACCTAATTGCCTTCTATAATGAGATAACTGGTTATGTGGATGAGGGGAAAGCAGTGGATGTGTTATTCCTTGACTTCAGCAAAGCTTTTGAAATGGTCTCCCACAGTATTCTTGCCAGCAAGTTAAAGAAGTATGGGCTGGATGAATGGACTATAAGGTGGATAGAAAGTTGGCTACATTGTCGGGCTCAACCAGTAGTGATCAATGGCTCCATGTCTAGTTGGCAGTCAGTATCAAGTGGAGTGCCCCAAGGGTTGGTTCTTGGGCTGGTTTTGTTCAATATCTTCATTAATGATCTGGAGGATGGCGTGGACTTCAGCCTCAGCAAGTTTGCAGATGACACTAAACTGGGAGGAGTGGTAGATACGCTGGGGGATAGGAATAGGGTCCAGAGTGATCTAGACAAATTGGAGGATTGGGCCAAAAGAAATCTGATGAGGTTCATCAAGGACAAGTGCAGAGTCCTGCACTTAGGATGGAAGAATCTCATGCACTGCTACAGACTAGGGACCGAGTGGCTAGGCAGCAGATTGCAGAAAAGGACCTAGGGGTTACAGTGGACGAGAAGCTGGATATGAGTCAACAGTGTGCCCTTGTTGACAAGAAGGCTAACGGCATTTTAGGCTGTATAAGTAGGGGCATCACCAGCATATCGAGGGACGTGATCATTCCCCTCTCTTTGGCATTGGTGAGGCCTCATCTGGAGTACTGTGTCCAGTTTTGGGCCCCACATTACAAGAAGGGTGTGGAAAAATTGGAAAGAGTCCAGCGGAGGGCAACAAAAATGATTAGGGGGCTGGAGCACATGACTTATGAGGAGAGGCTGAGGGAACTGGGATTGTTTAGAACTGAGGGGGGATTTGATAGCTGCTTGCAACTACCTGAAAGAGGGTTCCAAAGAGGATGGATCTAGACTGTTCTCATTGGTGGCAGATGATAGAACAAGGAAAAATGGTCTCAAGTTGCAGTGGGGGAGGTTTAGGTTGGAAATTATGAAAAGCTTTTTCAGTAGGAGGGTGGTGAAGCACTGGAATGGGTTACCTAGGGAGGTGGTGGAATCTCCTTCCTTAAAGGTTTTTAAGGTCAGGCTTGACAAAGCCCTGGCTGGGATGATTTAGTTGGAGACTGGTCCTGCTTTGAGCAGGGTGACCTCCTGAGGTCCCTTCCAACCCTGATATTCTATGATTCTATTCAAGCCAATGGGAGTTTTGTGGCAGTGAATTCTTCAGAATCACACCCTGTGCATCTAATTTACTCCCTGGGAATTCACAATAAAAATGACCTTAATAACTATGCAAGAGATATTTTCCTTTGTAGACTTGTTAAAACCAACATGGTTGATCTGAAATCTTTTTTAAAAAATCTATTTTCTTTACATCATGTATAAACTAGTTTGTTGTTAGAAGGCAGTACATGATTACTGGACAGCTGATATTGACCTGGAGGGGAAATAGATTTAAGGCAACAGTGCATTCATTTTTGAAACCTTCCTCTCCCAAAAAACTTTCAATGAAACAAATATGTTAGTCAAATTTTGGGCCTAAACCTCATTTCAAGGCTTTTAGCACACATTTAATTTGAGTTACATTTTATAGTAAAATGCATCCGACGAAGTGGGTATTCACCCACGAAAGCTCATGCTCCAAAACGTCTGTTAGTCTATAAGGTGTCACAGGACTCTTTGCTGATTTTATAGTAAGTTACATTTAGGAATAGTTTATAATGATTTAATAAATGATTAATATAAATTATAAGTATGAAACAGATGTGAGTAGTATGTATTATTGATTGTTATAAAGTCATTAGGAGAGAGTATTATAGTTGGTTATAACTATAAGCCATAGTAATAAACATATTGACCTGTTGGACTCTAACAATAGAGAATGATTGATTAACTATTGAATAAAAAGCTATTAATAATTTATTATCCTTTTATAAAACTCTTACTATAAAGTGTGACCAGGATGTATTGGTATTACAGGAGCTATGTGGCCCATAGGATCATGCAATGTTCATAAATCTTTGTAATACTGTTCAATTTGTATCAAGAGAAAGAAGGAGAACTGCTAGGAACTGAGAGAGGCTCAAAGCTACAGTCAGATCTGTATTCCAATTTCAAATGTTCCAAAGTTCAGGAGTTGTTGAGGTCCCCAGTTTTGGTTCAGCCCTTAATAAAGTTAGTGGCCATTTTCATAATCTGGGTTTCAATTTTTATCTGCTCTCCAGGTTTGGGAGAATTTGGACCTGAGGGTTTGTGTTAAATACATCTCTCATATGAATCCATATGAACATTTTGCTTAGCTCCTAAGGGCTCCTTTATCAAAACGATGTATGGGACATTCCCATTCTGACTGATCTGAACCAAATTAGTGATGCTATTGTGAATTTTTTCTTTTATACCAGTTAGATTTTCAACGAAAGGTTGAACGCATCAGTAGTCTGACAATTCATCACTCTGAATCTTTATGAGAGTCCAGGATGGATGGTTCACATGGGAACTGGAGTGCACCCAAAGCCACCATGTGTGGCCATTTTGGTTTAACAGACATTTCAGGCCTTATTTTCACACAGTCCAGGGTCCCGACTGGCTGATGTAAATCATTGTAGTTCTGTCAGAGTCAATGAAACAGCCATTTTACATCTGCAGAGGGCTGGGATCTACGTGTGCAACTGCACAGATAATTTGGGTCTCAAAAAAATCTATTGGAATTGGAAAAGGTCCAGAGACAAGCCACAAAAATGATTAGTTTATGGAACAGCTTCCATATGAGGAGAGATTAAAAAGACCGAGACTTTTCAGCTTGGAGGTGTGGAGAAAGTTAATTAGGAAGTGTTATTTACTCCTTCACATAACACAAGAACCAGGGAGCACCCAATGAAATTAATAGGCAGTCGGTTTAAAACAAACAAAAGGAAGTATTTCTTCACACAATGCACAGTCAACCTTTGGAACTCGTTGTTGGGGATGTCGTGAAGGCCAAAACTATAATGGGGCTCAAAAAAGAACTATATAAGTTCATGGAGGACAGGTCCATCGATGGCTATTAGCCAGGATGGGCAGGGATGCAACCCCACATTCTGGGTGTCCCTAGCCTCTATTACCAGAAGCTGGGTGTTAACGACAAGGGATGGATAACTTGATAATTGCCCTGTTCTGTTCATTCCCATTTGAAGCACCTGGCATTGGCTACTGTCAGCAGACAGGATACTGGGCTAGATGGACCATTGGTCTGACCCAGTATGGCCGTTCTTATGGGTCTGCATTTATAGTTATTGTGCCCTAAAGCCACTAACCAATTGTGGTAACTCTGTGGTCCAGGTAGGTGTACATTTGCAATTGCACACTGAAACTGACTTCAAATCTGTCCTTGTGTGCCATCGGCCAAGAAGAGCCCTGTACTAGAGGGGTGAAATCCTGGCTCCACAGAAATCAAAGGGAGTTTTGCCATTAACCTCAATGGAGACAGGATTTCACTCCAGGGGTTTATTCCTGGATTTTGGGTGTCAGAAGAAGATAAGTGGTTTCCCCAATTTGGCCCATTAATTCTGGGTTTGCATCTGTGGAGCATGTATGGCAGGAGAAGGCTGATTGCTTATCCATGGTTGCACTAGGTCAATCCTGAGCTTCAGAGAGCAGAAGGAAGGAGAAATTCACATTAAACTGGGTCACCTGTAAAACTAAAACTCACCCTTGCCAAATAAGGATCCAGACCCATATTCCTTGGCAATTCAAAAGTCCTGTTGACTTCAGAGGAAGTTCTGAATGTTCAGGATTGGGCCACAAGGACTTGCCTGTATTGTGAAAATTGCAACAATTTAACTAAAATTATTTAAAATTGATACAGTGCAAACCCCTAATAGAGATGCACTTAAACCTGTTCAACCGTTGCTTAAATGGATGTCGCTTAATTTAATACTTTACAGACACAAGCAAAGACCACAGGGGGCAAAGGGATAGCTCAGTGGTTTGAGCAGTGGCCTGCTAAACCCAGGGTTGTGAGAGTTCTCATCCTTGAAGGAGCCATTTATAGATGGGGGCAAAAATCTGTCTGGGGGTTGGACTAGATGAGCTCCTGAGGTCCCTTCCAACCCTGATAGTCTATGAAATTACACAAGTGTTAATGTGGTTTAAATTTGTCTACATGGGGGGTGGGGTACATAGGTTTAACTATATTGATTCTGTTAAAGTGGTACAACTTTTCTAATGCCTAAATCTTTCACAATTCACCATGATGGCTTTTCAAAGGTAACTTAACATAGTTGAATGTTTTTAACCTCTGTAGATAACCACAGACTGTTACTAATCTACATGACAGACTAAAGATCTACTACATACTGGTTTAAACAATGATGCTCTTTATTTTTAATTACAGGATTGGAATAAAGCATCTGAAACTACCAAAAAAAGTCAAATTCTGTTTCTCCTTCTAATTAAAATAAATGACCAGATAAAAACAGCCTTAAAAGAGGAGGAGAAGGTGGCTATTGGAGATACTGACTGAGCCTCTCTATGTTTTGTTAGGGTGTCCCCATAGCATTAGTGGAGTAATGGAAGGGAACAGCTAGATGATACATCACTACATGTGCATGGTCCTCTCATCACCAGTTCTCACTCTTTGGGGAGAAATCTGAATTAAAGTCAGGGGAGACAATTGCACATATATTGTAAAGGCTCTGACCTCACCCAAAACATCATAAAATAAGCAATAAAAATCTGAGAGCAAAATGTCTGTGTAAATAACACATACTGGAGTCTACCTGAAAAATTAAGGCAGGGCAATATCATGCTGGGAAGGCTACCATATATGGATTCCAATTCTCGGAGCTGGAAGGAAGCAAATGGGGTCAGATTCACCAACTTGGAGAGCTTTGGACAGTTGCTCAGTGGCAGAAATACTGGCAGAGAAAGAGGCCAGAGGGGCACAAAGAAACAGCATCCTCACATGCCCTTTAGTGGAAGGAGAAGTTCGTAGAAGGTTGATTCTGTCCTAAAAGTGACACAGGGCAGTTCTGTCCAGGAAATGGGTGTAGCCAGAAGAGCTGGGGAATGTGCTGGTTTAACACAACTCGATCAGAAGTGTCCGCTGACTTGGTTTCTACAGAGTCCTGGCCATTTTCTAAGGTAAATATTGATAGAAATTAAAACTAAAGCAGTCTGGGAGATGTCAACACACATGATCTATTAACTTCAGTGCTATAAGTCTCCTGAAGATTATAGCACGTTTAGCAGCACTATACCTCCCAATACCATGAATGACTGGATCAGTGGAGGCTCTAATGAACCCCTAACACTGCTTCCTCATGTACAGCACCCTGGATCTCCCACCCAACTATTGAGCAGACCAGCTTCCCCCATTTTAGGGACTCTGACAATTTCACAGGGGCCTCATTTTTGTAGTTTAGCATCAATTTAGTCAAAAGGGTTTTGAAAATCAGAGTGAAGACATGTTATTTGCCACAGCTCACATGCTTACATGTTGTATCATGCTGGCCTGCAATAAATTGAAGTCCCTATTAATTTCCCTAGACAAGAAATGAAAACCAGAACTGACATCTTTGTTGTTTTTGTTATTAGGGACAAGAGGATACATTTCCCCAGGCAATGTGCATTAGAGGATAATGCCAAGCTATGCACAGCCATAAGCCCCATACGTCACAGTGATCTGGTACATTTCAAATCCGGATATGCTGGCAGGTCCATTTAGTGAAGTAGTTAGAAGGCTCTTGCCAAGAGTTGTTAAACTTTGTCCTCTTTTCAACAGCCGTGGCATCAGCTAGTCCATACTGGACTCATGGCTTCTGGTCGCAATAAACTGTTATGAGCAGCTAAAATTAGACAAAGCCGGCTGGATTCTCCCCTACCTTCCACCTCAGTTACACCAGGGCAAAGTAAAGGCAAACTGGGTGTAACACACTGTGCTCTTGATCTGCTAGTGCTTTATATCCTTTCTGCACTGGTGTAAACACCACAAGGTGAAAGATAATAGAGAAACAGACCCCATATCTGGAAGCAATTTTACAACTAGCACACGACTCCCTGGAAATTAGAAATGGATCAGTAATTGTGTATGGATTAGTTCCATTCCTAGCTTCCCCTCCACCCCCTCTTACTTCAGTTCTCATCACTGTACCCAGAATACAATACTCTCTTCAGAGAAAATGCAGTTTAACAGCTCCAACTTTACAAGAGGTCATCCTGCTTATTATCTGTCATACGGCAGTACCTGGGACCAGGCCGCCATCCATTAGGGGCTGTCCATACCGCTAAATAAAAAAGGATGGTCCCTGCTGTATGGGAGACAACAGGTGGATATGACAAACAGATGAGAGAAGCACTGGGTAACAGCAAGACAATGATGACTGGTGTAATCTGTCTATCTAAGCTTACTTGTATGATCCCTTGTCACAGCACATCAGCTTTTCATTAAATATAAATATTGATATTAAATATACTAGAAGATATTGGGTCAAATCCAGCTCAGCTTACACACGAGTCAGCCCTCTGGTGTCAATCGGATTACACAGGGTGTACGAGAACACAGAATTTGGCCCTAACTAAGATTGTTTCTTATTGCAGTCTAAGGGTTGGATTCTGGCAGGTTGTTTTGTGAGTGTACAGGAAGTGAGGTGCGAGGGAGAGTATTTGTTGCACCTGCTGGAAGGGTGTAGGAGCTAGTATATCTCCCCGAACATCAGGGGACAACAAGAAAGATTTCTCCTCTAATAGAGTCCAGTGGCATCTAGGCACTATTCAGCTTTAAAGTCCCTAGACTTATTCACGGTACATCTCTCAGGGCTAGATGATTCATATTGCTAAGCAGTTACCTGTACGAGTAGTCCCAGCGAGGTAAATGGGACAATTCGTGAGAGTAACTGCTCACCTATGAGTGCAAGATGGTCCATAATCTGGTCCCATGTCAGCTCCTGTGCTGTTATGGAGTGGCTGCACCCAGGCTGAGATTTTCATATTTTTATTTGAATTCCCATTAACTGGAATGGAGAATTTTACACCCACTTCAAGGCCCTTTTACACTGGCAGAGTTGGCCTTAGCATGAATTAGGACCAAGCCTCTCTCTTCCTCTGTATTGTAAAGAACCATGCCCACTGGCAGAGGTGCCAGGTCTGGTTCCAGAGAGAAAACTGAGCTGAGTTTTGCACTGAAAGCTGGGATTCAACCACTTTGTTATATCAGAAGACTCCAGTGTCTCTTCCCCAACAAGAGGCTCTTACTCTTCAAGAACAGAATTAACTTTCTGAGCACTTACAGTTAATTAGTTTACGAGTTAAAATTAAGTTAAAAATGCATCCTGTGGGGAAGCTGAGGCTGCATTTCAGATCTTTTTTTGGCCTTAAAAACAACACAAACTCTTAAGACTTTTCATGTAGTTCAGATCCATTGAAACTTTGTGCATGGGCTGCATTTGAAGAAATTAGTTAATAAGTTACCTGAATTATAAATTATCATTGTGTTTAATTGTTATGATTATGTAGACTGCAGACAGGGCCAGGCTAACAGCTCAGCTATAAAAAGGAGCAGAGATTTGAATCTTGAGTAGATCTGGTGCAACAAGTAGTTTTTGAGAAAGAAATACAAATAATAATGACAGGCAAGATTATAATTTTTTAAATATCTTTGAATTAAAACTATAGTTATTTGAATGTAGTCATTCATTTTTTAAACTATCGAATGACCCAAGGAAAGAGGTGCCTTTTTCCCCTCATAACAAAGTTAGTGACTGAAATTAGTAATTTAAAAGCCTATTCTGAATTCCTTTTTTACACTTCATTTAGTTTGTTTCAGTTCATTACAAGTATTTTCCCTTCTGGGTAATGCTCAAGCAGATTTTTTAGCAGCACTTCCCATCGCTGTTTGACCAATCTGCTATTTTACAGTGGGTTACAGCATTATATCAGACATGAACAAGTGAGTCTAAAAACGTAAATGTTTGATTAAAGCAGTCCTGAGAAAATGTGTGTTGTGTGAGTGACCTCACTTACCTTTTTTTATAATACGCTTTCCAAATTTATCCTGCTCATGAGCCTAAAAAGATCTCAAGTTACAGTGAATCTAAAACAAAAGCGCTTAAGAGGCTTCTTAGACTTACTTTACATTTAAAAAAGTTATTCACTTTGCTTTACCTGACTGAAGTACAAGGAACAGAATTTATAAACCAAATGCAACATGAAGAGATGATTCAATCAGTCTGACTAGCTAATGTAAAGGTCATTAATTCTCTGGAAATATCTGCACATACCAAACTGCAACTGCAACACCCATTAAAAAAATCCATACACCTATATTATTTGTCCATTTTTAAAACAGCAGCCCTTAGGTGTGGGGCATTTACTGGGACAGTAGTGACCAGCAGGGTGCAATGGCTCTAAACCACGCTTTAGGCCATCAGTACTTAACCCCAGTCAGTCACCCCTGCTGAGGACATAGTGGCTCTCCCATCCCCTTGAAGGCACTTGTCACACCCCCAATCCTTCTGCCTCCATTGCAGCACAAGGGGTTGCTAAAGCCCTGAGTGACAACCATGCAGCTACTATGGGCAAAAGAGATCTGAAATAGCCCGACCCCGACCCCACCCACAGAATAGAACCATGTGGAGGCTGCTGGGTAACTTTGTTCTCCCTCCCACCCTGGTAGCTCAGTTTAGGGACCAGGACATGGGCAGGCGGAGCTAGTGGTCAGAGGAGGAGCAAGGGCTAATGGTTGGAGGAGGAGCCAGGAGTCATGAAACAGAACTGAGGGTCAGAACCAGAGTCTGAGGTTGGATGCCAGGTCAAGCCAGAGTCAGAGCAGAAATCGGAGCCAAAGGTCAGAACTGGAGTCAGTGGCCAAATACCACAGCCAAGGTCAGAGCTGGAATCAGAGTCAGAGAGACAAGCTGCAGGTTGGTGGTGAATTTGAAGCTGAGAACAGGGACAGGAACCAGGACTCAGGTAAGAAGTCAAGGTCCAACATAGCAGCCATGAACTAACCCACACAGACAACTTCCTGTGCCTCTTTCTGGCTTAAATAGCACAGCCTGACCAATCAGTGGGGCCGGGCCCTTCTCCAATCAATACAGCCATGTGATGCCTCTGGTGGGGCCAGGGTTCCACTGGCCATTCAACCCACGAGCTACTAGCAAACTCTCAGATGGCATCTGGGATGTTAAGGTTGGCAGCAGACCTGGGTTCAAGACTTGTGGATCCTCACACACTGCTGGTGGTAGGCCCTGGTGTTGCTCTCTCTCCCAAATGACAGCTGTTTCAGAGACTTCAGAGAGAAACTCTACAGCTAGGTTATGGGACCCTTTGAAATCCTTTAGAGGTGTCGGTCAGACAGACAATGCCCATGCAGAGTACCTGGGCTACCTACCATCCCCCAAGGGTGGGCAGGAGAAAAGGTCCAGTGGCCACATAAAGCCAGATTTTCAAAAGAGCTCAGCTCCCATTTAGGCCCCATGGATGAATGGCCTGATTTTCAAACAGTGCTTGGCACCCAAAACGCTCCAGTCAGACCGCCGAGCCCTTTAAGTGCCTACATGGGAGCTGAGCTCTTCTGAAAATCTGGCCTTAGTGGTAGGTGCTGAGCACTTGAAATTTGCCCAGAGCTCTCTTGCACATCTGACCCATTGTGGTCTAGCAGCAAAGTTAAATAGCAGAGTGCAAGAAGTGATCTCAGCCTAAAAAGAAGAGCCTTGCAGCATGTCCTCAATGCCAGATGAGTCAGGCCTTATCTTTACTGGGGATTTGCCCTAGTTCGATCCAGCTGTTGCCCAGCCAGCAGTCTGTCTGCACCAGTGCAAACCGCCTTGTGCAGAGAGGAAAAGCTCCCATTTGCACTGCTGGAAAGTGGGGTAATTTGTGGTGACCCTGTCTCCAGTAAGGTTTTGCATTGGAGTGGCTACATCGCTCTTAGACTGTTCAAGGCACTCTGCATTCAGAACGAGAGGCTTATAATTGTTTGATCAGTCGAGCAAACAGCTCTAAGTGCCCTATTAATTTTGATGAGAATCCACTACACATTTGTATAGCCACAAAACATCTGGTTGTATAATGAAACAGAACACTACAGACTGTCACAGCAAAGACACAGGGAGATCTGTTTACTCCCCTGGAGAGGAAAACAAACAACTGACTTCATACAGGAGGCTGAATTTTCTGTATTAGCACAAACGAACAGAATGTTGATTGTTACAAGGTAGCTGGAATCTTTTCAATCATCTCTCCTGCCAGTCAAACAGTTGAGCTACATTAGATGAGCCTTGGCAGAAACGACCACATAACCTAAGCCTGGACTTTGAGACTCTCCAGTCCGTGACTGTTCCCAATGGAAATCCACGAACCAGATTCTGAGAGACACAAAGTAAAATGACACAGAAAATCTTGTCACTTCCCCTTCCTTGGCACATGTGTTGTTGTCCCCTTGGAGATGCCATTCGGGACAGAGTAGGTGGGCGAATAACTGTGCTGACATATCACAGCTTCGCAGGCACTGGGGTGACTGTGCTTTAGAGAGCTGGGAAGTTGCTATCAGTCTCCCTTACTCTTGCTGAGGAGGTACCATCCCCTCTGCACAAGCACCAGGTGGCAGAGCAGGCAGACAGTGTAGGAACAGGGCTGTGACCAGAGCCCCAGTTAGGGATAATTTGCTCTGTGTGGTCCATGATGCACACAGAGAAGAAATATGGTACAGTGGTTAGTGCACTAGCCTAGCAGTTCAATCCCCTGCTCTGCCACAGATTTTCTGTGTGAACTTGGGCAAGTTATTTAGCCTCTCTGTGCCTTACTTCCCATCCGTATGCTGGGGATAACAGCTCCGCCCTACCTCATCGGGGTGCTAGGAGGATGAATACATGGATACTGTGGTGACGAGGGCCAGATAAGAAAGGTAGAACCCAACCCACATGCTGCTTGGAATTGCTTTAGCACTTG
This sequence comes from Mauremys mutica, assembly GCF_020497125.1. Classification (NCBI taxonomy): domain Eukaryota; kingdom Metazoa; phylum Chordata; order Testudines; family Geoemydidae; genus Mauremys; species Mauremys mutica. The sequence goes on from NC_059077.1 coordinate 129,617,945, forward strand.
CTCCACAGCCTCCCAGCACGCTGAGGGAGCCCCGGAGCACAGTCGCAGTCTGGCAGCCCATGGGAGGCATAAGACAGTGGTGACTCCATGGAAGCCAATGGAATTACACTGATGTAAAGTTGTGATAACTGAGAGGAGAACTGATCTGGTGTAAAATCAGGACACTACAGCAGATCCGCAGCCATGTTGGTGAAAGCAAGAGAGAGAGACTAGAGGCCATATACGCAGCTGGGGTCAATCAGTGTGATTCCACTGAAGCCAAAGGAGCTCCACTGATTTATGCCAGCTGAGAATCTGGCCCTGCTTTGGCGCCATGGCTACCGTGAATTACTGAAAGGTCCTTTACTGCCTGGAGAGTGAAAGGAGGGTTGGATGATTGACAAACAGCCTCTTGGGGCTCGAGGCCAAGGACAGTACTTGTCCTTCTAACTGCTGCTGGATGAATGACAGGCGTATACAGGCAAAGCCACCCCCTGGGAGCTTCTCGAGAGCTGTATCAGCTGCTTTACAAGCAGCAGGACGGATAATCTAGAGCAGTGGCTTGTAGACTCAGTGTCATTGTTCGTGATTGCAGTCCTGAGGCTTTCCAGTGCTCTCCCAGGCTGCCTGTTGCCAACAGGTTGGGAGTGTTCCCAGCCGGCTTGTGGGACAGTGTATATCTTGGCATTAGCTGTTTCTTTAATTAGCATTAGAGGATATTACTGAAAATAGTATTAATGATACTGAGTTAACTTTTTCCTCTCTTGCCATCGCCTTTATATGGCATCTGGGTTCAGCAAGCAAATAAAAAAAGCAAGGCAGTTGGGCAAGTAAATAAACTTATCCTCAGCAGCTCAGCTAACAGCAGCATTGATGTAATAGCAGCAATAGAATTACCTGGTGATCCCTGTGTTTAGAGGCAATTACAGGTCCTGATACTGCAAGGAGCTCTGATAGACAGTCCTACGTACCTGCACACAGCCCCATTAAAGCCAATGGCCCAGATCCTCAGCTGCTGTAAATGTGCATCTCTGACTTCAGTAGAGCTATGCTAATTTACACCAGCTAAGGAGCTGTTCCACATTCTTGATCTCCATCTGGGTGAGAGAGTCCACCAAGATGGAATGCATTACAGGATGGGGGTCCGCTGGGGGTTCAGCTCATCTCCCTGGTTTTCCTTCCTCTTGATCTGTTTGAAATGCACTTTCATTGTGTTTATTTTTTTTCCTCTTGCATGTCAAATTTCTGTTCAGAGCCAGCCCATGAACAGAGGAGCAAAAAAATAACCGAGCGGGGAAAAAAGAGTTTCCCCTGCTGCTTGCAAAACCTTCTCTGCTGACTGCAAAACCTAGAAAAAATAATAATAATATTCCTGGCCCAAAATGGAAACAAATTCTATATTGGGCCTTGATTTTTTTAAAGCTGAATTTTATTTTCTTAACAACCTGTTGTTTCCTATCCCCATGTACATTCTTACGTTTCAAGTGAGCCTCACCCCTTCCTTTATGCTGCATATTTTCCATTTTAAGATTTCCTGTTTGAGCTAAAGGGCAAAGATCTTTTAAATATCAGCACGAAACTGGGATTACTCTCAGTGTGTAAAAGGTAGATTCCAGCTCTTGCTCTGCCTGTCGCACCTCCCTTTATCAGGAGAACCTGAGTCCCAAGTTCAGTGTCTTCACCCTCTCACTGAGTTGTTAGGCTAAAGTCCTGGCATTCCGTGCAGTCAGGTAGGAGACAGCAAAATCTCCGCTCTGTGGCCTTTAGGTTATAATAGCTGGCAGCAAACACACAGACTCCTGTCTTTTGGGAGTTTCCCCTCCTTGCTATCTTCCTGCTTTTTTTTCTTCTCTCCTTGCCTTATTTTCTACCTGATATGTGTCAGAGTGCGAGCAATGGGAAGGAGTGGAGCTGATGAGGTAGAGCTGATTTTGTGTGTGTGTGTGTGTGTGCAGAGCAGCTGCAACGATAAAATCTTAATTCATGCTTCAGCTATCACACAAGCCCTTCTCCAACAAAACACTTAAGCATGTGCTTAGCTTTAAGCACATGAGTATTATTATTTAACATTTAATCAGATCCCCCCATTGAGGCTGGTGCTGGACAAATACATAGTAAGTGACAGTCCTGGAGCAGTCAGTGGGGCTACTCATATGCTTACAGTGAAGCATGTGCTTAAGTGCTGTGCTAGATTAGGCCATATACATTCTACTGAGTCCAGGGGATTTCCTTGGATTTCACTGGAGTTACACCAGCCTAAAATTGGAGTAACGTAGAGCACCAGTATTTCTATTTAGCTAATGACAGGATAGAATATGATCAAAACTCATACCTTGGTTCTGCTTACACAGCCAACATTTTTGGGACCTGCAAAGTGAGCTGGTAAAGCTTATTACTGGATGCAAACAAACAAGAGACCCTTGGTTTATGCCCAGGCTCCTAGTAGACCAAGAATCCTATATTACCTTAATTTCACATTTGTTAGTGGCATGCAGGTGCCTAATGGCAGGACAAAAAGGAAAGAACCCGATAGCATGACTGCCCAATACAATGACGAATGGGCCTAATTCTTCTTTGCTCTAAGGCCCTTTATGCCATTCTGGCAATGGAAAGGGATTTTAGTGTGAATGAGAATCAGGCCCAGTGTCTACTGAAAAATTAATATATCAAATACAAACCCACTACAGGTGTCATGGCTCTCCCTGCACCTACATGCTTATTGCGGCAAACTTTGGATTTTTCCCTTCTACCAAGTACTTAGCTCAATCTGTCCTGGTTACTCCCACCTTGAGTTCAGACATTAGAGTTATTCTGACTACGGTCTGGCCAGGCTTAACATCACAACCAACCCTAATCTAATGAAGACCATGTTAAATGAAACCAAATTCATTAGGAAAAAAGAATCCCCAGAGAACTAATCATAAAAAAAAGATAATTCAAGGCAAATATGTCTCAGGTTAAGTCAGCTAAAAATATCACTAGATGTAGAGAAAAACAGAGTTAACTAGGGGCTAGATCTGGTCCAAATGATTCAAAACATTTTTTGACAAAAAGTGGGATTTTTTTTCTAACTGAATTTTTTTGGTTGAAAACCCCAGTCCTCCCTTGGAGTTCATGACTGCAAGGCAGCTTTGCGCAGGGCCAGCATTCTGCTCAGCAGGCAGGATGGGGGCAGTCTGCTTTCTGTTCTAGTGATCTCAGGTACCATTTGTAATAACTGTGCTGTGCATTATTCTCATGGCCCCAGTGCCCCATTTTGGCAGACCAAGAGGAGCCTTGGACTGAGTGTCTGTAATTATGCTTTACCACTCCTTCATATTTCCAGAATGGTGTAAAAGGGAAAAAAGAATCAGTCTCAGAAGCGATAAAATGATGGCAGAGAAATACGATTGTTCACATTGCTGGTGTCCTGTCAAGCAGTGTAGCACTCTAGCTGCCATTTTAAAGCCAAGATAAAGTGAGTGTTATAGCTTGAATTCCTATAGTCTACCTTCATAAAGAGGAAACGCGCTTTAGAAGAGCCAGCAGACTCTCCTTATGCTGAGCATGCGAAAGGAAATAGATCTGATAGGGAGAAATAAACTCTTCAATAGACACTAGGGAAGTGGTAGGGAACGTCAATTGATCATTGATTTTCATTTACGGCACAGGGCTATCGAGGACTGCTGATAAGGTAATTGTTTTCCTCTGAGTCACTGTCATCAAGCTACAGTCACAAATTGACATGATTAAGAGGCAAGGGAATCTCATTTTATCTTAATTTTTTTTTATGGTCCTTTCTCCATTGTATTTACCTCTGTTTCTGTCTGTGCCCATAGCCCAGCACTCCGCAGACAGGCGTCCCTTATCAGGGATATGCTTGGCTTTGGGACAGAGCTCAGTTTTCCGGATGTTGCTCCAGCCTTGCTGAGACACTCAGAGACTTTGGCTGCCATCTCACTGCCAGTTTTACAGAGGTTTTAGAGGAAGAGGAACACTTGCCAGAGGAGGGAAAGGGAGACCAATTTCTTCAGTCTCTCTCCTCCCCTGCCCCAGTTAGGATTGTTATTTGTATTACAATAGTGCCTAAAGACTCCATCCAATATGAGGTCTCCTTGTGCTGGGTGCTGTACATACACATATTAAAAGGCATTCCCTGCCTTGAAAAAGATTACGGCATAAATGGACAAGCAATGGAGATGGGAAGCATTACAATCCCCATTTTACAGTTAGGGAATTAAGGGCCAGAGAGATTAAATGACTTACCCAAGAGCACACAGGGAAGTCTGTAGCAGAGCTAAGAACTAAACCCACCTGTCTCCCAAGTCCCAGTCCACTGCTTAACAATAAGGCCATCCTTCCATTTGCATTAAGAAAGCTAGAGAGGTCCCACTTTATATTAAGGTTTCATTTGTAAATGGTAAATACATGGTTAATGGCTATTACAAGCATATGATAGATAGCAGGGTATTGCACTGTCGGTGGTTACAAGCCCATCAGTGCAAGGTATTACAGATGGTTATGAGCCGTAGTTATAAGCAGCCTACTGACTATTGGACCCTAACAGTTGAGTAAGAATTTATTAATGGATCCTTAATAGAAAAAGTGACCAATCAAAGCTTGCTTGCATTAGCATTGCTTCCCTCTCCAGCCTTTTGGCGACTGATAGGGTGCCATGTGATCACGTCGTTTGCATGTCCCTGAGAGCAACTCGGAGTGTTATTGTAGTTCAGGTTAAGGTTCTGCCCTGGCAGATTTAATTTGCTCTTCCACCACAGAATAACACACCTACGTTCTTTTTTTAATGATGATTCCAATAATTTTGATTGGAAGCTGTTGTTTTAATAAGCTCATACTTTGTTTTGTAGCTGATTGAGTTTGAAAGACCTTTGGGTTGGCACTGCTCATTAGCGCAACTCTGGCAAGTGCCCAGTAAATAAAAAACGCTTGGTGAACTAGATAGTATTACAGCACGGCTGCATTTGGCTCGGTACATATTCCACCCAATGCAATACTGAAGAGAAAGGGAATTTCAGTGGCCTGCCTATTTCTGTCCTGCGATAAGATGGTTTTCTGCATAACAGAACCCCATGTAAAACTCACCCTAAGGTAGATAGCAAATTTCTACTTGCATTCATACACGCAGTTCCAGCATTTACTTTCCCTTTTGTGGCATCCATGTACCAATTCAAGGTGCCAGCCAGGGAGCCTGCCAACGGCAGGCAGCAGACCATGGGAAAGTAAACGGTCCTGTCTGCCAGAACTGGGGTCTGGGAGAAGCACAGAGGATATTGGAGGACTGGCCTCAATTCTCAGGATGCATGCGTTTGCCAGGACATGTCCTCCCCACTCTTTCAGTCTTTCCATTGGACTAGCATGCAGTGTGGATGAGATGGCACCACAGTGCTCTCTTCCAAGGCTGTAGCATCCATTGAGTCATTTCTTTCCCTCTGCATATTTTGTTTTACATGGGAGGCCTGATTGCTCTGGAATTTCAAATCAGTGAAAATCCATTTTTGTGTGGGCCTGGGTAGTGCCTTCTCTTTGCTCTGTGACTTGGTGGGGAGGCAAATGGCACATGCCTGCCTTTAGCTCAGTAAGAAATACAAACCCCTCTGAGTTAAGTTCACCCTCATAAATTGAATCCTTTGGAATCAGCTTCTGCCAAGGCTTTCTCTTCCTCTAGGATGTGGAGCTGAAAGCCAACCATTAGCTTGGAACTTTTTTTAACCCAAATCTTTGGGCCCAGATTTGACATTCAATCTGAACTTATTTCACCTTTTCTGTTTACACGAGTCTCACAGTTTTATTATCTGAAAATATTAGATAATCTCTTCTTGGGGCTCAACCTACCTTTGCAAAAGCCCCCCAAGCTGCTATAATTCCCGTTTCTTTATATACAGCGTTTACATTTCTTGAGTCTGCATCCCAGTGGGGTTTCCTTTCAGCCTAGCATGATTCTGGAGAATCTGTTTCTAATATACAGAAAAGGATGTTTATAAAAGATAAGCCATTATGAAGTTGGAATTCAAAAAACAGAACTAGAAGAATCAAACAAAAGGTTGTTCCCGGTTCATACCTGTGTATTGCGGGGCAGAAGAGTGGGTTGGTGTCTATGGAGCCTTCCTCCTTCCTCTCCTCCCCCCAGACACAGGGGAACAGATTCTCACCTAGACCAATTTTACTTCACTGTCAATACATTCATTACTCAAACTGATCCAAAAATGTTTGATGAAACTTTTTCCCAGTGGCAAATGCCATTTTGTTGAACTGGAAGAGTTTCATGGTTTTGATGAAATTTTCATTTGGAAAGTTTCTCAGGTCCGAGATAAGTGTGTGTGTGTGTGTGTGTGTGTGTGTGTGTGTGTGTGTGTGTGTGTGTGTGTGTGCACAACACAGGGCCGCCCAGAGGATTCAGGGGGCCTGGGGCAAAGCAATTTCAGGAGGCCCTTCCATAAAAAAAAGTTGCACTACTATATTTTTTACATTTCCAAATACATGATACTAAGCAGTGAAATACATTCAAAACTTAATTTGTAATAACTTGAAACTACACGAAATACATTATTTAAAAACATTAAATGCTTTACTGGTCTGTCTACATTTGCAATTACACAACGGGCTGTTGCTGGGTGATGGTGACGGTTGGTGCCAATGGGCTGTCGCTGCCTGGGGGTGCTGCTGCTGCTGCCCAGGGCTGGGTGGGGAGCTGGGCTCTAGGGTGCCCAGCTCACAGGGGCTGGGCTTGGAGCTGGGGGTCAGTCCAGCTCAGAGGGGCTTACCATACTGCTTACTCCTGCCTCCCCCTCTCCCAGAGCCTCAGCATGCCGCCTCCAGAACAGAGCTAATGTGGTGCGGCTCCACAGGACTTGAGCTCCTGCCACTCGGCCGCAGCCCTGTCCCATAGAATCACAGACTATCAGGGTTGGAAGGGACCTCAGGAGGTATCTAGTCCAACCCCCTGCTCAAAGCAGGACCAATCCCCAGACAGATATTTGCCTTAGATCCCTAAGTGGCCCCCTCAAGGATTGAACTCACAATCCTGGGTTTAGCAGCCAATGCTCAAACCACTGAGCTATCCCTCCCCCCACATGTGGTTCCACGCGGGAGGAGCTCAGGCCCCAGCGGAGCCACGCTGCTTTAGCTCTGTCCAGGGCCGCTCCTGGACGCAGCGCGCTGAGGCGCCGGGGGATGGGGGAAGGCGGAGGCAGGGGGAGCCTCCCACATTCTCATGGGGGCCCCTGTGGGGCCCGGGGCAAATTGCCCCACGTGTTCTCCCCTCCCCCCGGCGGCCCTGGCACCCCATCCCAGAATAGCCAATCGCCCAGTGCCAGGGCACTCATCCTGGTTATAGGAGACACCAGTGCAAGTCCTTGCTCCACTTGATGCAACATTTTTCATCCCAGATCACGCTGAATCAGTCAGAAAGGGGACTTGAACCTGGGGCTCCCAGGTGAGTGCCATAACGATCAGGTAATTCTGGGCACTCTCTCAGTTTTGTTTTCTCACAAACTTTTGGAAAGGTTTTGGTTTCATTCTGAAATGAAATGAAACCCAATTTTGAAACGTTTTTCATGAAACCACCTTATTCATTACTCCCAGTTCACACCAGGAGAATTGGACCTACACACATGTGCAACCCATGTGAGGGTCGAGCACAAGTGCAGTCCCCATGATCAGAGAAACACAAGTTCTGATCCCTTCATGTGCTCCCAGGAGAGTACAGCACCACCACAAACGGGGCCAGGGCAAACGTTCCTAGAATCTGCCTGTCAAAAAGGCCTGGTACTGGACACAGGTTCTCATCTGTGTAACTGGGAGTGTTATTTGGTACCTGCTGATTGCTAATTGCCAGATTCATCCTTTGTCTGTGTCACTGCTGGGGTTCTGCCAGCTGACACAATGCACCAAAATAGACTGTGGTGTCTTTACCTGGCGTAATGGCTATGTGATAACAAGTCTCCCTCAGTGCTCTTCTACAATTATATCCTCACAACCTGACAGGCTTTAACAATACAATCAGAGGCTACTAGCATTATTTGTCTTGCACTTGAGGCAGAGGGGAGGAGAAGGAATTACTGTGGGCAGGGGGTGCCTAGTGCTTACAAGTGTCCCCCCCCCCAACAGATCTCCACAAAGAGCCGTCTGTCAAAACAAGACTGCTCCTCATGCCACGATCCCAAGCCTCAGATCCAGAGATCTTCAGGCCCGAAGATCTAGGCCCAGATCTGTCAACTGTACTTAGGTGCCTAAATCCCTTTGAGGACCTGGGCTGTAGGATGATCTCCACAATTTCAGCCACCGATTCCTGCATCAAGCCCATAACTATTGGTTAGCAACTACCTTTTTGGCAGTCTTCATTTAAAGACGCGAAGAGACAGAGAATCCGCCACACCCCTAGATCAGCTGTTCCAGTGGTTAATTACCCTCAAGGTTAAAATGTGCAAAAATTGCACTTTCGTTCCCGGCTCAGTAATCTTCCCCCTATTTAGGTACTTACAGACAGTGATCAGCCCCCCCTTAGCTTTATCTTTGAGCAGCTAAACAGACTGAGATTCTTAAGCCCCTAAGACAGGGGTTCTCAAACTTTTCCTTTCTGAGGCCCCAAGCTGTAAACATTCCACGCTCCATCTGTGCCACCACAACTGCATTTCTGCATAGAAAAGCCAGGGCCGGCATTAGGGGTAGCAAGCAGGGCAGCTGCCCGGGACTCCACACCACAGGGGGCTTCGGCTTCAGCCCCAGGCAGTGGGACTTTAGCTTTCTGCCCTAGGCCCAACAAGTCTAATGCTGTGGCCCTGCTGGGCGGACCCCCTGAAACCTGCTCGTCGCCCCCCCCCCGGGAATATCACTGTAGCTACCCTGAATGGAAGGTGACCCTGTAATTAGCTTGAACCACATATTCCGGGTCTCCTGCTTTGGTTCCTAGCCCACTCTCTGTTTCAAAGCTTTTTCACTTCTCTTTGCTCTTGCCTCAACCTCTGATTCATCCAGAGATAGAATCATTTGAGTGCCTGAAAGCTGTACTTTCCTTTCACTAAACACACACACACCCTGCCCCCAACCTCATAGAACAATTATTGCCTCACTGGTATCCAAAATAAAGCTTACTCACATGGTGGAAAATTGTGAAACTCTGCTCCTAGCTCTTTGTGTTTGAAAAGGCTCAGCAGCACGACTTAGACATTACAAAGGGATTCTGCCATGCCTTCCAGTTGGCCACTTATTATTACTTGTGAACGTTGAGCAAAGTGGCTTGATCAGCTTTATTACTAATATTTCCTCCCACCCTACCATCCCCAATCTGGCAGCTCTCGGCTGTTGAACCCAGCTGCTGTGAAAGAATGATCATCTCCAATTTCACCTTGGAAGCGCTGTGTAAATCTGAGTATTGGGGGTCTCTCTTTTAATTGGATGGCAGAAAGAAAGCCATCTATGTCTACTGTTTGCTTATCTCTCTCTCTCACACACACACACATATAAACACACATGATGGCTTTGGCATTTTATTTTGCTTATTTAAAATGTACAGCATGCTCTGTTTTTCTCATTCGGCTCCTAATTGAACTGGGCATATGCTTATGTGGTGTCCAGCTGAGCAGGAAGTTAGCATACAAGCATATTAAGTTAAACTCAGTGTAAATAAAATGAAAAGCCACCTAATTTAGGAGGATGCATTGGTCCATTGAACACTGGCTTATCTTGCTACAGACCCTGCTAGCTGATTAATTCAAGACCTCACTAGGTTTAGATGAATTATATTTGGGTACCAATCCAGCTAAGAAAGCATTAGCTAGGAGGTTGCATCCTCTGGGCCTCTTTCTCTTCAACTTACACTGGTGGAAAATCAGTAGTGGCTCCCCTGAAGTCAATGAAGTTGCACTGCCACAAAACCAGTGGAAATGAGAATAAGGCCCATTATATTATTAATTATTATTATTAGCAGAATCACAATCTAGGCCTGAATGTGGTCAGGGCCGGCTCCAGGGTTTTTGCTGCCCCAAGCAGCAAAAAGAAGAAAAAAAAAAGAAGCCGCGATTGCAATCTGGAGCTCTACCGCCGCCGCTTCAGTCTTCGGCAGCAATTTGACTGAGGGACCCGCCCCCGAATTTCTGCCCAAGACCCAGATGTGCCACCCCTCACTGTTGGCCGCCCCAAGCAGCTGCTTGCTGGGCAGGTGCCTGGAGCCGGTCCTGATTATGGTAGGTGCCATACATAGCCATAGTAAGAGACAGTCTCTGCCCTTAAGAACTTACAGTCTAAATTGACAGACCAGCAAAGGATGTATTATTACCCCCATTTTACAGATGAGGAACAGGGGCCTAGAGAGACAGGCTAGGCCCAGAGCCTCAAAGGTATTCTGGTGCCTAACTCCCACTGCATCTTTGAGGATACATTTGAGGATCTGAGCCTTAGTACTGGTCCTCCCCCATGCGTAACCAAAGCAGACGAGAAGTGTGGTCAGGCACATATGAGAAATCACGGCATCAGCACTTTGGAGTACATCTGCGTTCCCACTGATCCTCTCGGGACTGCACCCAGTGCTCCAGCAACATAGAGTCAGTGTTATTATGAAGAGGCACAAGTGTGCCAGCAAATAAACATCAGACTAAAAAGTTCTCCCAGCTGCATACACTGGGGAAAAAATGTTTTACTAAACCTCTCTCTTAGCAATGACAAGTACCCACGAAGTACTATAAACACCCAGAGATTGCCGTCTCTGTCTTGTAAAGGGAGGTAGGCCTCACCATGTAAAATACCATGTGACACACACTACTCTAGCAAGGGCCAACCTGACTCATTAAAGGTTAGATTCTGATAGCCACTACCTAGCACACTGGGTTACCGCAATACAAATAAATAAATAATAGACCCTTAATGGATGAGTGACTAATTACATTGAAACCAATGGGACCATGCACCTGGTAAAAAGCTTCTCAGACTAAGAGCATCTGGCCCCGTTTGAATAGGCAGATCCCTGGATGGTGTAAATTGTCATAGGTGCAGTGGAGATCTATTTACACAAGCTGAGGATCTGGCCACAAGTAACCTTGTGGAACAGTTCTGTTGCATTTGGATCACTACGTTTTTTATTTTTGTTTGTTTCTTTTAAGCAAAAGGTTTTGAATTCTCTAGGGCTAAATTGCCACCCAAGCATCAAACTTGAGCATATGGACATGTTTCAGAAAGGAAACTCCAATTCACATCAGGTCAGAAGCAGAAAGAGAGATCCCAGCTGAACAGAGAGTGAAAAGTTATTTAGAAATATGTCTTCAATCATCTCAGTAACTCACCTTAATCAGTAAAAACAAGTCCAATGTTTTTAGATTTTTTTTATTGTTAGCTTCTTCAAACAGAGATGTACAAGTTCTTATTTCTAGCAGTGAAGGTTTCCAGAAAGGTTTTGTCCTCCAGTGAAACATCCAAAGTTAACCAAACAATCCCCTCATACATCCAGAATGAGAATACCCTAAACCAGCCCTTCTCAAACGGTGGGTTTTAATGAGGTCACCAGGGCTGGCATTAGACTTGCTGCGGCCTGGGGCCGAAGCCCAAGCCCCACAGACCTAAGGCGTCAGTGCTGGCCGACGGGGCTCAGGTTACAGGCCCCCTGCCTGGAGCTGAAGCCCTTGGGGTCTGCGGCTCAGGTGGGCTCAGTCCCCCCTCCTGGGGTCGTGTAGTAATTTTTGTTGTCAGAGGGGCAATGAAGTTTGGGGCAATGTTGTGCAATAAAGTTTGAGAGCCCCTGCACTAAACTGAAAAATACTAGGGTGAGGTCAGGCTGGAAAATTTCAAAAAATTCAAGTTTTGAAATTTTCCAATGAAAGGAGAAGGAATACATTTCCACAATTTATTTTGCAAAAAAAGTCTCTATTTTCCAGCCAGCTCAAAATAGTACTGAAATGTTTAAAGTTGCCTAGCGGGATTTGTACACAGTGTAAATGTAAATGGTGTCTAAATTTCATAGGCAGCTTTGAAAATCTCAATCATATAAACAGGGAAAGGCCCAAGCTCATTTGGATCAGGGAAGAACTGAAATGAAACTTCATCCACCCTTCAAACTGAACATCAATCTGACATTTCCTCCCCAAAAATGTGATTATCTTTTTCACTTTCATTTTTGAAACCACTCTCTACTTTCTGGTTCCAGCTGGATCAAGAAGCAGAAATGCCACAAAAAAGCTGTTTTTTCAACTCAGCATTGCTGCTCTAAAGGAGCTCAGACTGGCATTTTTTGGGTGCTTATCCAAACATTTCAGGTTTTGCTAGCAGCTATTTAATTTGATCTATCTGTCTTATGCATCTAAGCGCTCATTGCAATGGTGACTCTGTGCAGAAATAAAGTAGGGGCTGGACTCCCAAACCAAAGTGGTTTCTTCTCACCTCTTCCTGGGGTGCAACTGCTAGTACATGGAATTTTGTTTTCTTTTCACCTCTTAATATATTCAGATAAAGGGAGGTATTATTAACTCTGTCTACTGGTTATTCAGCTACAGCCCAGTGACCTGATCCTCCATCAGCTAACGTCAATGCAGGGGCGGCTCTAGGTATTTTGCCGCCCCAAGCACGGCAGGCAGGCTGCCTTTGGCGGCTTGCCTCTGGGAGGTCCCCGGTCCCGCGGATTTGGTGGCACGCCTGCGAGAGGTCCCCGGTCCCGTGGATTTGGCGGCACACCTGCGGGAGGTCCACCGAAGCTGCGGGACCAGCGGACCCTCCACAGGCATGCCGCCGAAGGCAGCCTGCCTGACACCCTCACGGCGACTGGCAGAGCACCTCCTGTGGCTTGCCACCCCAGGCACACGCTTGGCATGCTGGTGCCTGGAGCTGCCCCTGCGTCAATGGCAAAGCTTCTTCATAAGTGCAGGGTCAGGGCCTAGGAGATGATTCGTGGGTGTCTCAAAGTGTCAGCCTTCAGTATCTCATGAGACAGATGATTCAGTTACTATGTATTTCATAAATAGATGGGCAGATTCTGTGCTGTGGTTTCTGGGAGGTGAAACCCAAAGGCAGAAGGGGCAAAGGTAGCTTTGGGTCACCATGATGTTTCTGGGATAGTGTAGTGGCTGAAATAGGCCCTGGTTTAAGTTAGAGAAGCCCTGGGGTCACTCTAACTTATTACAGCCTTTCCTGGAATGCACTGCAGCCCACACGCTCTGACAGTCACCCCCATCCACCCTTTCTTGCTCTCTAATCTATTAATTAATTAATATCTGGAGATATACCTATCTCATAGAACTGGAAGGGACCCTGAAAGGTCATTGAGTCCCATCCCTTGTCTTCACTAGCAGGACCAAGTACTGATTTTGCCCCAGATCTCTCAGTGGCTCCCTCAAGGATTGGACTCAGAGTTCAGCAGGCCAATGCTCAAACCACTGAGCTATCCCTCCCCCTGCAACATGTCCCTTACACTGGGGCTTTGGAAGGAGGGATGAACAGGGCTGCTTACATTGGTCCTACACTACTCCTGCTCTGTGGGAGTTCTCATCTGGTCTCTTGTGGGTTACTTGTAGCTCCTAGGTACACCTCTAGAGACATCTCTAGGGGATGCAGCAGAGGCCAGAATCAGTCCTGCAGTTTAGAAAGGATGTCCAACCTTGTTTCCATTGAGCAGTCAATGGGAAAACTATTAGTTTCAGTGGGAGCAGAACTGTGGCCTAGCGGACCCTTCTCTCTGCCTTAATTTGAATGTAACCATCCCCCTGTTCACGTTGCTCTCAGGTAGGCTGTCCTGGAGAACAGGAAGAAGCTTTCCCTGTGTTAATGAACTCTCCTTTCTCAAACCTGCTCTCAGCCACACCCCGCATCTGCTCTAGGAATGCAAAGAATCTAGTGCTTCCTATCTTTGATAAGGGCTCCCTGAGCAAGAAGAGGTCTTTTGCTGGGTTGTGAAAGGAAATAGTGACGTGTGAGTTGATATTTGTCCAAACCTGACACAGAGTAGTAAAAATAAAGCCCCTTCTAATATTTCACTCAACTTCTTCACTCCCTGAACCCTTGTCTCAGAACCACCCATGTGTGGCCTGTTTATCCTGGGGGAAGTCCTCTTCACAAGGGCCAGAGGTTTGCTTGAAGGTAACCTATAATTATTAGGCTTGTGCCCTTTTTTGCTTCTTGCTGATGTATCAGGAAGGCCTGCACTGTTGCTATTACTATTATTTTAAAATGGTGTTTCCTTTCTGCTTGTGCTTTTGTCTTAATAACATCAGCAATGTCACGTTGGATCTTCCCTGGCTTTGTGGAAGGATCATTGGGAAGTCCAAGGAATGACTGATGGGAGCTCACAGGCCCAGGTTTTTAAAGGTATTTAGGTACTGCTGCATTCAGTGTTGCAATGCCTAACTGATTTAGGAGTCTAAAGCTGACCGCAACAATGCCTAAATACCTGTAAGAACCTTGGCCTTGGTTTCTCTGTGCCTCAGATCCCCATCAGGTGAAATAAGGATAACAGCACTTCCCTATGACACAGGCATGTTGTGAAGATCAATACACTGAAGATGATGAGGTGCACCATTACTACAGTAATCGGGAGTGTAAATATCATAGAAGTCCTTTCCTCTTCTGTCTCTTGGTCACCTTTTAACAATGGAGATCTGCTCTAGAGCTCTACTTCAAAACTCTGTTTTAGTTGCATTCATAACGCCCCCCCCCCCATCATTTTTAATTCTAGAATTTCCATTCGGTTCCTAAGAACCTGAAATCCCTCAGGGCTCATACCCACATGGATAGCAGATCTCATTAATTATCCTCTATGGCCTACGCTGAAGGCCTTTGACCTCAAAAGGATGCACATTTTCTCACCCTTCTTACAGAGCTGCGTGGATATGAATATATTGCCCCTAACTCTTTTGTAGTCTAAACTCCCTTCCAATTTTTATCTCTACACAGAAATGTACTAAAATTAAGAAATGGCCTGTGGTGGTGTGATGGGCGTTACAGACCCCATGCTAAGGTTCAAAGAGTGGTGGAAGAAGCCCACCCCACAGCAGCTGATGGATATGCTCCCTGTGGAAGACCTGCCTAGAGACGGAGCTCTGAAAGTCAGGCAGGGGGATGAGTGAAGGAGAGGCTGGCTACAAGAAAGCAGACAGGCAGAAGTTGCTGAAGCACAGTGATCTATAGGAAGAAGACGTGGACCATGAGTAAAACTTGGCAGGAGACCAGGGGCCTGACCCGACCCCTCTCCTGTCTCCCTGACAAGGGAAACAACTGGACTCTGGGAGCGCGCTGGGAAGCTCCCTCCAGCTGGGCTCTGAATTACTGAGACTGTGCAAGGAAGTGGCTGAGGCCATGCCCAAAACTGAAAGGAAAACAGGGAATTAGGAAGCAGTCTAGGGGAGGCTAATCTAGCATAGCAGCCAGAAGTGACTGAGCCATCCCTTGCCTTTCCCCCTAGGGGCCCTGGGCTGGAACCAGGTGGAGAGGGAGGTCCCAGGTCCCCCTACACTTCCCTCCTTCCCCCGATCACCTGAGAGATCCTGGAGGACTCCAGGAGGAGCACTGAATTGTGCCTTGGCCACTGCCCCTGCCCCAGCATGGCCCAGAAGAGCTGTCCCAAGACTTGGAGAGACTATTTGGCCATGGCCTGGCCAATAGGCCTGCTGGCCCCGGCCTGAAGCATGCTACAGGAAGCTAAGCTGCCACATAATCAAATGAGACGCACGTTCAAAGCCCTCATTGGGACTGGACCAAGTTACCTAAGGAAAGGCCCATGCCTGGCACATTCCACTGGAACAAAGCAGCTGTCAAACACAAGGAGACAGAGCAGTTCTCGGCAGATGTCCGGGAAGAGATCAGAAAGACCACACACCCTGCTGCTTTCAGAACACAATGAAGGCCGAACTCGCTTAGCTGATGTAGCTTCCCCACAACGATAACAAGACGCTAACAAACATCAGACTGCAGTATGCGGGGAGAGGGGGTGAGTAAGAGAAACTCAGCCCTTGGCTACACTACCACTTATGTCGGTATAACTTATGTTGCTCAGGGGTGTGAATAAGCCACTGACCTAGCTACCAGCGCTCATTGGGGGTGGATTAATTACGCTGACAGGAAAGGACTCTCCCTTCAGTTTAAAGCAGCTCCACTAGAGAGTTTACAGCAGCTTAGCTCCATGGGTTCAGCTGCGCCTCTGTAAGCTCTCTAGCAAAGCCAGAGCTTAAGAAAAAGGAAAATCTTGTGGTCAGATTCTGTAGTGATGAGTATGTTATAAAAACTAGATAGACAGATAGACTGACACAATACATACACTAACCCACTCTTTATCCAGCATTGTAGGTAGCTTTGTCGTATATTAAATAGACAAATATGCATACAAACAAAAGTAAACCCAGCAACTTCTCCAAAATCAGGAAAGAACAAAACCAAAAACCACCCCAACCACAAATTCCAATCCTCAATGTACCTCTCCTTCTCTAAAAGCTGAGGACAAGAGATAGGTCTGGCAGAAAGAATACCCTGAAGGTTGCCAGACTGAAGTTATTTCAGACTGTTGGCAGGTGGGAATTCCAAAGTGTAAGTTCCCGTGCGGGAAACACCTGCCATATCTCCGTCTGAAGTAAACTGATGTGGCTTCAGACCCTCTGTTTTTGAGAGAGGAGTGGTCTCTCAGAGAGACACTGAGCTGCACTGTACCTATACCGGCCCTGTCACTGCTGTATCTGAGCACTGTGCAATCTTTAATGTATTTATCCTCACAATAGCTCTGTGATGTATCCCCATTTTTCAGATAGGTAACTGAGGCAGAGAGAGTGACTTGCCCAAAGTCATACAGGAAGTCTGTGGCATAGGACGTACTTGAACTTATATGTCCCAGGCTTGCACCCTAACCACTGGGCCATCCTTCCTCTGTCCCGAGACAACAGAACGCTAGTTGCAAAGTGTTTAATAAAATATGCCTCTGCCTATCCCTGTTGTGCAGTGCAGGGAGGGGATGTTTTCAGTGCTGGCACCGAGTACATTCATTAATATTAGAGCTGCTTGAAATGTCCTGTTTCCATTTTTTGACTAAAAAGCCACACCCCAGCCTTGACATTCTCATTAACTCATTCACCCCCGCCGGTAGTGTACTGATTTCTTCCTCTCGAATATTAGAGAGTACAGAAATACCCTAAAAATTAGAAAAGCAGCTGCCCCCTCATTTATTTATATTACAGTAAGAACCCAATCAAAATCAGCTGTAACTAGGGGAAGTTTTTCAGCTGATGCTTTTTTCCACCTAAAAATGCTGATTTGGGTCAAATGAAACATTTTGCAAATTCATGTCAATTTCACCAAATTGACAAAAACCGAACAGAAAATTTCCCCCCCAAAATCAAAATGTTTTGTTTCCACATTTTCAAAATGACTTTTTGTTTTGAATCTGACTTCAATTTTATTGAAGGAAAAAAAAAAGGTTAAAAGAACTTGAAAAAGAAATGTTTTTTTCCTTTTGGGTCAAACTAGATGTTTGGTTTGATCCCAAACAATTTTTTTCAACCCTATTTTTCGGTGTGACCACTAATCCTACAAATCAGTTATTTGCACCGCTCGAGTCAGAGCCTGTTGTGCTAGAGGCTGCATATACACATCACGAGAGACTGTTCCTACCCCAAAGAGACAAAACGGACAAAGAATAGAAGGGGAAACAGGAACAGAGATCTGCCCAAGGTCACACAATAAGTCAGTGGCAGGGCTAGGACTAGTACTTCCATCTCCTGACTCTGGGTCCAGTGCTGTATCCACTAGATCATGATGCCTCCCAAACCCTGAATCTCTGTTTCTCACTGAGGGGAAGAAACATATTACCAAGCCATACTAATGTATAAACACACATATAAAAATTGGCTAGGACAGTCTGGATCAGAGAATTGGAGCTTTGTAATTGGCCACCCAGCATGTGCAATCGTTGTCTATACGGCCCAGTAAATGCTCAAGCCAAAATGTTGACTTAATTTTTATTTATCCAATACATAACAAGATGCATCTGTTCCACTGAGCATTTTAGTGGCCTGGAGGGTTTTTATTATTGGTGGCCGTGGGTGATGAGGTCAGGGAGTCTGGTTTTTGTGGCTAGCTGTTGGCCATTGGAAGTGACAGTTTAAAGTTTTTGTTCGCATGCTCAAATAAGTGTTTGAGGGGCATGGCCTGAATCAATCTATCAGTAAGTGAACGGTAATAAGGCAATCAAGGCCGACATTCCAGATCAATTACTGCAGTGTTCAGATGGCGAAAGTAACCCATTCTTCAGCTTCGTGTCTTCTATCAGAAGTCCAGAAATGCACCGCTCACTGTGCCTCATTGTTTCATTATAGTGGCCCCATCATACATGATGCTCTTGTTAAAATTGTGCCTGCAGCACTTCTGCTCTAGATCCCCTGAGAAGAGAGGGGGTTAGAACCCAGATGTAAGACTTGCTCTGTGTTGATACTTAGCATGCTTGTTAAGCGGTGGATCCCATCATGAGCACCAGCAAAGCAAGCTCCTGCTTGGGGCAGCCCATTTGCAGGGGCGGCAGGGATCCAGCCTGGGAGCTGAGAACCAACAGGGGCCCCTGGGAGCTGTAGTTCCTTGGTTAGCTCCCTGCCTATAGAGCCAGCCCTGGAGCAGGGACAGAACTACATTTCCCAGCGTTCCCTTGCCCCTACCACCAGGAAAGGAAGGAGGTGGACCTCATGCTGCAGCCTGCTGTGAGTGGAGAGCTGCACTGTGAAGGGCAGGGAGACCATATTTTAACATTCAAAAAACAGGACACTCCCTGGGGAGGGAGGGTAGCCCCGCCCTGCCACCATCCACTCCCTCCGAGTGCCCCCCACAGAAACCCCAACCCATCCAACCCCCCCACTCCCTGTCCCCTGTCACCGCCTCCTGGAACCCCTGCCCCTACCTGCCCCCCAGGACCCCACCCCCTATCTAGCCCCCCCTGCTCCCTGTTCCCTGATCACCCCCTTCTGGAACCCCTGCCCCTTCCTGCCCCCCGGGACCCGACCCCCTATCTAAGCACCGCTGGTCCTTGTCCCCTGATTGCCCCCGCCCGGGACCCCTGCCCCTAACTGCCCCCCGGGACCCCACCCCCTATCTAACCCCCCCTGCTCCCTGTCCCCTGATCACCCCCTTCTGGGACCCTGCCCCTAACTGCCCCCCAGGACCCAACCCCCTATCTAAGCCTCCCTTCTCCTTGTCCCCAACTGCCCCCTCCTGAGACCCCCCCAACTTTCCCCCAGAACCCCACCCCCTACCTGTCCCCTGACAAACCCCTGGGACTCCCATGCCTATCCAACCGCTGCCTGTCCCCTGACTGCCCCCCGAACCTCTGCCCCATCCAACCCCCCCTGCTCCCTGTCCCTTGACTGCTCCCCCAGAACCCCCTGCCCCTTCTCCAACCCCCTAGCCCCCTTACCGTGCCACTCAGACCAGCGTGTCTGGCTCCGCGCAGCGCCAGACATGCTGTTGCATACATACTGCCGTGTTCCCCCGCAGAGCCCACAGCCGCCTCTCCCCCCTGCATACACACACCCAGCACCTGCCTTCCAGATTTGAACACCTCAAAATTCAGCAGTGCTCAAGCTCAGTTTGGGCAGCTCTTACTTCATTTCTCCCAAATCAAATATACTGATCCACTGTAACTTGCTGTAGAAAAAGTAGGATAAAATTGAGCAAGAAATGCTTCCCAGTGGTTATTAGGACTGGAATTGCTATTTTCAACAGCCATTGCCTGTTTTTGTTTGTTTGTTTAAAAGGAAGACAGTGATATTGCATTGGCAAATTCCCCATAGAAAGAAAGAGTGGAACAAAAGAATAATAAAGGCACCTCAACTTTTCCTCATTTATGGAGGACAGTCTAATAATATGCATCCAGATCTCCTCCAATCACACAAGCTGAAAATTGTTCCACTTTACTGCAGCTCTGTAACCATATGGGACCCAATCCTGTCTGTGTTTTGTGCACATCCAAAATTCCTGCTGAATGACCCGCCCTGGGAGCGAGTTACCAGTGACCCAGGGCTGCAGTGGAAGGAGGGTGCAGGTGGGGGGGGGGGAAGAGAGCCCAGATCTGGGGCGGTAGGAGTTGTGGGGGGGCACTGGTGGAGGGGAAGCGGGGAGCCCAGGGCTGAAGCGGCAGCGGGTTGGGGGGAGGACACTGGTGGGGGGGAAAGGGGGAAGCTCAGCGCTGGGGCGGCAGGGGGTGTGTCGGGGGGAGAGCCCAGGGCTGGGACGGGGGGCAGCCAAAATTTTTTTTGCTTGGGGCAGCAAAAAACCTAGAGCCGGCCGATACCAGTACATTGGTTGCTGGTTAGTTTTTGAGAGGAGTTCACATGATAGCTTAACTTATATAGGTCTAAATAGCCCAGCACTCGGCATCCGATGAAGTGGGTTTTTGCCCACAAAAGCTTATGCTGAAATAAATTTGTTAGTCTCTAAGGTGCCACAAGTACTCCTGTTCTTTCTCCAGCTTGTGTGATTCTGCACAGTTGAGATCATCAAATGTACTTGAGCCAGAACACAATCCATTTAGCGCCAGATTCTGCCATCCTTACTTGATGGATTCTTATCTGATGAAAATCCGTGCCACTCCAATCATGTCAGTGGAGATATGTCTGTTTACACCAGCTGAGGACCTGGGCCACTGGATATTTCAGTTTGACCATTGATTTTTCTTGGTTTTGTAGTTGTTAAAACTACAACTGGACAAATACCTCCAAAATATTCTGCAAATATTTGTTCTCAAATGAATTGACTCTGAATCTGTTTCTAGCACTTGTGTGTTTGCTTATCCCAGATGCCCTAGCAAATAATCCTTATTAGGGGCTCATTCAACTGTCAGGGAAGTCAAAGAAAATCTGACTGTAGTCTGGCGGGGCACTGGACCCAGCCCAAGAAGATTTTAATGAAGAGCAAATATGAAGCCCGAATATGGACAATTTGTGCATTTTACACTCAAATACATACTATTGTCTTTTAGTTACGTAAATCAATGAGTCCAAGAACAGAAACAACATCATGTGACTTTATAGAACCATGTCCTGAATCCCACGCTGAGTCTTGTGTGTGGCCAACTTTTGTCAGGGCCCATTGACATCCCCACAAAGCTAAGTGCAGGACTGAAGCAGAAGATGGTAGAAATTATGACTCCTTGTAACAAACTGCTCACGAACAAACCCAGGAATTAATCCCCGAAGAAATCCAAGAATCATTTTGGTGAAAAAAATCCATTTATTCTTTTTGCAATAGTCTTGTGGACAATGCATACATGGGGAAAGAGACTAAATGTATCAAATAATGTATTCAATAACTTCTAATTACTGATGTGCTGACATCTCAGAACAGAACGTTCTAGCGAGAAACAAACCTCGGTTTCTTGGAAGTTCATCTTCTCTTTCTGCAAACTCATATCTCCCTCTTGGAAGTCCTGGTTCTCTGTCTGTTACATCACAATTGGTAGCAGTGCACATTGTGATGTCACAAACGGAAAACAATAGACAAAATGATCTTCTACAGATGGGAGGGGAAAGATGAGTAAAAATATGCTCTGGGATGCTGGCATGAGAAATAAACTGAACTCTACTCTTGTTAGGAAGGGAAGAGAAGGGAAGATCACAATGGAAGGAGCATAGGGACATAGCCTAGATCCTCAAAGGTAATCAATGGAAATTAGGAGTCTAAATGCCTTTAAGGACCTGGGACATAGGGATTGGCATACTAGATCAGGCCCAAGCTCTGTCCTATCCAATATCTTGTCTCCAACAGTGGCCAGCCCTAGATGCTTCAGAGGAAGGTGTAAGAACCCTGCAGTAGGCTGATATGTGATAATCTGCCTCCAATATAGGTCCCATCCTGACCTTTAATAGATAGAGGTTGGCTGAAGCGCTGAAACATGAGCAACCGATGTGGCCTTGGAACTATGTGAACTATTCCACAGAGAATCTGGGCTCCAATTACCAGATCTCAGAGCATTTGAATAGTTTACCAGATGCCCCACGGGCTGTCCTGAGCAAAGCCTCCTAGTTGGGTGACTTGATGGCCATGCTGCCATTGCTTTTCCTGTCTTCCTGGTAGCTGGTAGAAACATCAAAGCAGCACTGAAGGCTGCAAGTAAAAGCAGTAAATAATGTGTCACAGTGTAGCCACCTAATACATGGGAGGTCACTCGGGCTATGTCTACACTGGCAATTGAGCGACAAAACTTTTGTCATTCAGAGGTGCTAACCCCCGCATGAAAGACAAAAGTTTTGCCACAGCAAGTGTCAGTGTGAACAGCACATTGTCAGCAGGAGTTCTCTCCTGCCGACAACACGAATGCCCTCGTTGGGGCTGGAAGTATTTTGTCGGCAAAAGTAGGAGTTTGATTTAGCAATATTCTGGTCTAAGAATTAAGGTATCTCTACACTGCAATTGAAGGGGTGCTAGCAGTTTGGGCAGGTATATCTGTGGTACCTCTAATCTAGCTAGCATGGCTAAAATTAGCAGTGAAGATATGGCAACATAGACTTCAGTGTGGGCTAGCAACACAAATACATACTCAGTGTTCCAAGTGGATTTGTAGAACCAGCAGTGAAGCCAGTTGCTGCATTGTCACTGCTCTTTTTAGCTATGCTAGCTAGTTTTAAAGCTAGTATATGTATGCAATCACCCTTCGGAATGCAGAGTCGACATACTCTTGGTCACGAAATTGCAGGTGCGTGTTCGTTCTGTGGAGATGGAGGACATAGATCCCCGCGGCAGTACAACATGAGCATAAGGAAACATCCTATAAATGGCTCACTTCTACCATCCTGCACCTCTACACCTCTGTCACTCTGCAAAGATTAATGCACATGCTTAATTTTGCAAACTGTGATTAGTCCTATAGACTTCAGTGCAACTACTTACAGTGTATAATGGTTGCCAGGGGATGACAGCTGCAAAGCACTGATCCTGCGCAAAACAGCATATGTGTTTAACTTGCAGTGTGGCTTTGCAGGATCAAGGGGACTCTTTGGGTGGTGGAACTGAGCCCTTTACAGGCAACCTGGGGACAGTCCCTAACAGCTCGTATTTGATTGCTGTTTTTAGTCACGTCTCCTCGTCACTGAAAGAGTATGTACAAGCAAATGTGCCGTTGAGTCTTATACCTGAGCATTGCAAAATCCAACTCCTACTGAATATTACTGCAGGGAAAAAAAATCACATTATGGCCATTGAATGTTTCCTCCCAGAACTCAGCTACTTAATTTTATTAACTAGTATGCAACAAGCACCCAGCTAGCTATTTGCCTGTCTGTTTTGGAAATGACAATGTGCATATCTTTCCAGGGGTAATACCATCTCCTCATTTTTGCCTTGAGTCAATGAGCCCTCTCAGTTGTTGCCTTTTGCCCTATCATCTGCTTTAGAGACTGTATCTGGCTTATTGGGAGAAGACAATGCTTGTTAAGACCTACAGCTGATGGAGAATTATCAAAGCTCTGCCCCCCACTATCACCCATGTTTCAAATATGAAATGTGCCAGTTTGATCAATTTTGATCAATCGATTTTTTAATCACAGCCCTAACTGACATAGCTAGAACTTTTAAGGGTAGACCAGGCCTCAGTGTTTTTAGTTGGACCCTACGATAGTAACATGAAATCTTATCTCATTGGGATGGACTTCTGAAACTGCCGTGTAAAGATCTACAATAGTGATCAAAAGCATCCAACAATGTTTCTTCCTGAGGAGCGGGTTATCATTACTTCGTTATCTTAAAGGAGAATTTTTCTACCAACTGACAGACCTGCAAGGCCATATAAGGATTTAAAATGCAAAATAACATCACTGGTGCTAGCTTTAAAATTGCTTTGCCTTCTTAGATAACAAGTCCTACAGAATTTCAGTCTCTGTTTCAGGAACCTCTTCTTTTGTTTATTTGGTCCTTATATTACTAGCTGATACTAATAAAATATAGCAATGAATGAAATAAATAACAACAGCCTCCCTAATAACTAATGGTAGTTCTATTAGGATGTATTTAACATATAACATCACCCAAACAAGCATAAATGTAGTTCTGAAATATGAGAATAATTGGCATGATACCTAATGGATCAAAGTATTTCTCCTGAACAACATGTCTTTGATAGTTTTCATTTACTTCTGGCAGCTTTTCTGCCTGATACCTATCCTAATACAGGCCCTGATCCTGCAAACACTTATGCATGTGAGCAGTCCCATAACATTCACCTGGATAAAGTCATTCATGTCCCTAAGAAAATGCAAGCTCAAGCCCTTATAATCAAATATTACCACCACACAGTGTTTTAGGGCTTGATCCTGGAAAGTCATGAGAACCCACAGCTCCCTCTGAAGTCCATGGGAACCAAGTTGCTCCTGTTGACTTCAGTGAGAACTTCACCTGGTTAAAAAGTACAAGATCAGTGCCTTGTTTGTGATGCTTGTGTAGTTCTAAGCACTGACATGGTTCTCACTGTGAGTGCAGCTTCTGTCTCTTGCACGTGAACTTTTTTGTAGAATTAATTGTTGTCAGTGACTCTAGGAAACATTTGGGACTAACAAGGTTTTCAAAACTCTCAGTAAGGAAACTGATTTGAGATCATGTAGGCCCCAGTCCTGCAAAGGCTTAAACACATGCTATAACTTTGCTTACACAACATTCTGATTTCAATGGGGCTACGCACATGTGTAAAGTTAAAGGAGAGATTTTCAAAAGTGCTCAGCCTTGGCTTAATTCTGCAGCCAGTGAAGTCAGTGGTAGGCCAACGAGGAGCACTTCTGAAAATGTCACGCTCAGTATTTGCAGGATCTTGCCCTAATTAACTCTTTGGAACCACATCTGTCTTGCAGCTCACCAGAACCCTTCTTTGGTTTGAGCAGTGGATGATACCTAGCTTAGTGATTCCCAAATAACTGATCACAGAACTAGTGTCAGAGACGTTCAATGCATACACATTATTGTGCTTATACAATTAGGGTCGGATTCTGTTTTTATTGAAGCCAATGGTTTTTTTGCAGTTGGCTTCAATGGGAGAAGGATCAGTCCTTTTATAAACAGTGATCTACAACTATGACTGTTACAAACAATGAAAACATAGGTTGAAAATGTTCAGCGCTGCCAAGGGGTATTAGATGTACCATTCCCATTAATTTCAATGAGTTGTGCATCCGAATCTCCCAGGTGACGTTAAAGCCTCATTTATAGACTCTGCCAAGGCTTCCTTACTTCCCTGCATATTCAAACCCATTTCCTCCCACACCAGAGATGCTGAAATTATAGAGAAAGAAACAAAGATTGCCCTACATCTCTGATGGACAAAAATGTATTTTGAACTCTTGGCAATCTTCAGTCAGCAGAGCAAGTCTCAGGAAAACAATTTGATTTTTTTTTAAAAAAATGACATAATATATTCAATCGCGTGTCACATGGAGTCCTACACTTCTGTGTCAAGTTGTGTCTTTATTAAATGGGTCAGAGTGTTGAGTTTGTTTGGAAGCCTAAGCTGCGCTGAGTTAAAATGCATGAAGAAACAATGCCAGTTCCTGTCCTCAGGATCCTTTGTTCTAATTCAGAAGCTCCAGGAGGGGACAGGAGATCAGTCAGACAAGGCTGGGAACACAAACTGTCCCCCGCCCCCTGCCCAGTGTCTTCTTCTCTAATAACCGAGGGGGTGTGGAGCAGGCAGGAATCTCACTGGGAACACATTGAAGACATTAACATTTGATCAGTTTTGTATTGTTCTAGAGCTAGACCGCAACTTACGAGGCTGTTTTAATAAATGTCTGGTCAGGGTCCAATCAAAAGCTGCCAAAAAGGGAGTAGTGCAGCATGTTTCCCACACAGCCGACTCCCTCCCACCGTTGCTGGAAATAAGGAGGCCTAGCCGATGCCTTTCTCCTCAGCTCCCCCACTTACTGCCACATATAGCAGTCCATCATTCCAGCAGTGATAGTCCCAGCCATGAGCAAACCTAAGCTATCCCCAGGGCAAACTCAAAGTATTCTGTTGAATTAGAATGTAACATATACCGGGGGCTGATCCTCTTGTGATGTAAATTGTCCTAGCTGCACTGAATTCAGCGGAGCGGTGACAACACATGTGAGCTGAGGATTTACTCCACTGTTTGTACCTTTATTTTATGTATGGTAACTGTCGGAACCACCCTTCAATGCATAGGACGACATTTATCCTCTTTCTTTCCTCCATTTTAATCTGTTCCCGTTTTCTCCTCCACTAAGAGAGCTTCCAGTTCCATTAGCTCACAAGCAGTGGGGCACTTGGGTTAGATTAGCTGCCGTTTGAAAGAGTGACTGAGAACCAGAGGAAAAGGACAAATATGAAGAGTATAAAAAATAATCAATAACGGAATGGGCAGGTCTGCCAGGCTACTTGGTGGGAATGAAGGATCAAAGAAGATATCACAGTATTAGATAGGGACACAATTCCTTATTCTTCAGGACTTGTCAGCCACTAAGTGCCTGTGGCTAGACGGGATCTTCCCCACTGCATAAGTGGACATTACAGAGCTTGCATCTTACTCTGAAGCATCTAGTGCTTGTCACGGGACTGGGTGGACCACAGGTCCAGTTAATGATGATGACGATGATGATTACAGTAGCCACTCAGAGGCTTCAGTGGAGACTAGAGGTTCCCCCACTGTGCAAGGCACTGAACATATATTTAGTGAGAGACATACCCTGCCCAAGGAGTCTGCAGTCTAAATAGACAAGACAGAAAAATGGGATAAGGGGAAACCAAAAGGTGAAGTGATTTGGCCAAGGCCACATTAAAGGTTAGTTGCAGAGCAGGGAGTAGAATACAGGTATCCTGAGCCAGACCTATTTATCAGGCCACACTCCTTCTCTAAAAAAAATTGCTATGGTCCTATATAGATGTTAGAAATGGGCTAAACTGTGAACCACAGATCTAGATCTGAGGCCCTGTAATTCCACCATATCCTATGTGTACTTATAGCCTACAGCAGATTTGTGCCCCTGGAAGAGACCAGTGCTTGGAGGGATGGAGAGGAATATACAGTGGAGTTTTAGTTGGTGGCTCACTTTCGTAGCTAACAGGCACACTACAGTGCAACAAAAGAAAACCACTGTGGTCTTGCAGATTTTAAATTAGTTATAATCTCACAAAATCAGTTTGCGACACAGGAGGTGTCTTCAGACTTTGCTTATTTAAAAAGGCGCGATTGTAGAACTAAGTGAAAAAAGTGTCAGTTCGAAATGGTCAGTAAGAAACAGCTTTGTCAAGCAATTATAACTAGCTACGAGCCTTAAAAATCTGGTGCTAATTAGAGCTGTGTGAAACTTCTGTTCTGAACCTCCAAAGCATGTGAAACTTGTCTGGTTCTGGGTTGCAACCTGGGCTTGGCAGGGTGACTGTACCCAGTATCCAGGGCTGTGATAAATGAAGGGGCTGGGGTAGCTCCCTTTTATGGACACCCAGTCAGCCAGAACCTGTAAAATCTCTCTTAGTAGCTGTTCTCTGATTGCTCTACCTGTAAAGGGTTAAAAAGTCTCACTGCTCTGCATAGGTAAAAGGAAGTGAGTGGGCACCTGGCCAAAAGAGCCAATGGGAAGGCTAGAACTTTTAAAAATGGAAACAAGACTCCCCTTTGGTCTGTCTGTTGTTGTTCTCCCGGGGAGATGCGGACAGGGCAGAGCTATGCTGTAAGAAGCTTGGGCCAGGTGTGAAAAAATCATCAGTGTCGTACCTAGAAACTACTCATTTAAACCCCAGACACGTAAGTAGATCAGGAAATGTCTAGGAAGACGTGATTAGGTTTATTTCTTTATGGCTTGTGGATTCCTCTGTGCTAACCCCAGATGCTTTTCTTTTGCTTGTAACCTTTAAACTGAACCTCAAGAAAGCTATTCTGGATGCTTAATCCTTGTAGTTTTTTTTTTTAAATCTAGCAAAAGCCTAAGTTCCCAGATGTATTTCTTTTTATTAATAATATTTACCTTTTTTAAGAACAGAATTGGATTTTTGTGTCTTAAGAGGTTTGTGCATATGTTGTTTAATTAACTGGTGGCAACAGCTGATTTCTTTTTTTTTCTTCTTTCTCAGCTCTTCCCCAGGGGAGAAGGCGGGGTGAAAGGGCTTGAGGAATTCCACGGGAAGGGAATCCCAAGTGTGCCTTCCTGAGTTCTCAAAGGGGTTCTGCACTTGGGTGGTGGCAGCATCCACCCATCCAAGGTCAGAGAATAGCTGTAATCTTGGGAATTTAATACAAGCCTGAAGCGGCCAGTATTAATTTTTAGAATCCTTGCAGGCCCCACTTCTGCACTCAAAGTGCCAGAGTGGGGAATCAGCCTTGACAAGGGCACTATTTAATTAAATCATTTAATATTAAATGATTCCCTTTGTTCATATGAACAAAGCTTGGTTATCCAAACCCTGGTCACTTGAAGCTCACAGTTATCCAAATCATAAAATCGTAGATTAGGATGGGAAGAGACCTCAGGAGGTCATCTAGTGCAACTCCCTGCTCAAAGCAGGACCACCCCCAACTAAATCATCCCAGCCAGGGCTTTGCCAAGACCTTAAAAACCTAAGGATGGAGATTCCACCACCTCCCTAGGTAACCCAAAGATAGTAGGTACAGTTAAGGAGGAGGCCTCTGAACCTCTTTTTTTAACTGGAAGATGACATATTGCACTAAAGCCTATTCTTTCAGTAGTTCTGACCTCTCTGGAACAAGGAATTGTCTTGTATCTTTTAAGAATTTGTGGTTGAGATTGTGAATCCCTTGCTCCAACAAGGCAGCAGCTTCTCAGTGGGGGTTACTTGAGCAAGTAGTTCAGCCTTTCCTCACAGCTCCATTCCTTGCACACAACATACTATCTTTTTCTATATACACATGTAATATGGTTCCGATTTTCAAAAGACCTCAGGACAAGACTTTCAGAAGCTCAGCAGGAGCACGCACAATTAGAGCCAGATTTCCCGATGAGCTCTGCACCCAACATACTGAGCACTTCTGAAAATCCAGACTTCATTTTGATGCCTAAGTGGGAGCTTTCTTGAAAAATCTGAGCCTACATGTCTCTCATTTTTCTTTAGATTGGAAAGTTATAGCTGAACGCATGCACATAATGATGATGACTGACTCTGAACCAAACCTGAGGAGCCAGACACTCACAATCTTTGGGCAGATTCAGTTCTGGAAACATACTTTGCAGCTGGCCTCAGTTTCTATCCATGGGCGGAACAAAATCTGGACGTGATTTCGACACCCAACATTTACAGAAGAGTCGCTCCAAGCAAAGGGGTGCTGGGGGGTGTGGTTTCCATTATATACAGGGTTTACAGTACTGGTCCCCAAAGTGTGAGGCACACTCCCCTGGGCGGGGCATGAAGGAACATTCTGGGGGTGCAGCAGGGCCTGGGCCAGTCCCCATTGCGGGTGGGGAGGGAATTCTGCCCCCAGCTCTGCTCTGGTCACGCCTCCAGCCACAGCCTCGCTCCCAGCCCCAGCCCTGCCCCCAGCCTTAGCCTCCAACCGTGGCCCAGCCGCGGTTTCTGCTCCCAGCCCCAGCCTTGGCCCCCGGCCCTGGAACCTCTCCTGGCCCCAGACCCACCCCCAGCTGTGGCCCCAGCCTCAGCCCCCCGCACCTCTGTCCCACCCTCCGCCCCAGCTGTGGCCCCACTTCTGGCTCTGGGGGGTGGCGGACAGTGGGAAGGGGGGGCATGACCATGACAAGTTTGGGGACCACTGGTTTACAGCTTGGTTCAATGGCTCTCAGCACCCTCACTATACAAATTGTCCCAGCACCCCAGCTCCAAGTCCAAAATATTCACCGTGGGCCTCTCTCTAATACTGACCATTCCAGCTCTGAGGGTGACTGCTGGCCCGCTGGGGATAGGAGACCAGGGAGACAGCTCCCTCCAAAGCTCTTTGACATCTTGTGGCTGGGTCTCTCAAGGCAGGACTCTTTTGCTTTCCTTCTTACATTTACAGCAGCACCTAGAGGGTCTAACTGAAACAAGTGTGGCTGTGCTCAGCCCCGGACAGCCACATAGTAAGAGACAGTCCCTGCCCCAGAGAGTTACAGACAAAGAGTAACAGGAAGGTGAAGTGACTTGCCCACAATCACACACCAGGTCAATGGAAGAGCAGGAAACAGAACCCAGCCTCACGCCCTATCCACTAGATTAGTCTCATTCCAGTTCCACCCAGTGTTTTTTAAAATCAAGTTGAACCACTGGTTTACAGGCCTGGCACAGAGCAAAAGCAAAAGCAAAAACAAAAAAAACCAACAAATTCCCAGGCCTGTAAAACATTGCTTTGCGGAGCCTTACACCAATGAATAGTCTCAGAAGGCAGAAAATGAAAAAGGGACTCTGTTCAGTAACGCGGAGCTCTAGCCTGTGGTGCTGGATTTTTGATTCCCAAACAAGAAATATATTGTACTCGGCTACATTCTGCGATTTGCAGAAAAGGTGCTAAAACCCCAGGAAACGTATCTCCAAACCTCTGATCCTTGAGAATTCACTGCGGTTCCTCACCCCCTGACCCCTACACTCATCCAGATCAAAAATATGCTGGATTGGCTTAAGTTCTAAACATGACAACGCTAAATACAAAGCCCCACTAATCAAATCTGCGGTGGCTGTACTGTCTATATAGCTGCCTCTGGATCCTATCCCTGCCCGCTGTCCGGAGAGGTCTGTAAAATGCATAGGACTGTCACTGGCCTCTTGAAAATACCTTTCCTCTGTTTCGCTAGAATCAGTGTGTTGCTAGAAATAGACAAATACATTCCCCTTGAGCTCCCTCACAAGGTCTAACTGCTTCCCTGCTGCTGTCAGCCACATCTGAGACACTTCACGGTTGCATCATAGACAGCACATTAGCCTGGTGCGTGTGCGCAGCGCTGGAGCCGATGCTGTGCTAGGGACTGACCAGGCTCACTCTGTGTGTGCTGGGATTCCACAGCCGCCCTTAAATATGCTGGTTATTTTTATCCTCCTACGTAATGCTGCGATTCCACCAGTGGTAGAAGCAATGGCTACACAATGTTTCCCTTTAGTCGGGAAGGGAAATGGAAAGAGGCCAGGCTTCCTGATCACATGATGCTGAAGTCAATGAAAAAAATTAGGAAAAAACTCCTCCCTCTCTCACCAAAAAAAAAAAAAAAAAAGCCTGGTCCAGCTTAACCCTTGGCACTAAGCATGTCTAAGGGAAAGCAGCCCAGTGGGATATGGGCCAGAAAAGCATCAGGGGAGGAAAAGAAACCACCCATAAACATAAGATTGCTGCAGTAATTGGTGGCTCTGAAAAAACACTAAGGAAATGTGAGGCTTGTACGAAACATCAGCAGACAAGAACCGGGGTGATGTCAGACTGCCTTCCAGGATTAGAAACCCTTAAAAGCTCCTAAGCTCGGAGCTGCCCGGGAAAAAAAGCAAGATCCCTTCTCAGTGGAAGGAAGCAAGAAAGATGCAGCCTCGGGATTTTGATTTTACAAAAGCAGTGCAATGAACTCCAGCTCGATGGGGGCAAAGCCCAGACAGCCCTTTGGTTATAGGGTGGGATAATGAACCTGGGACTCGCTGTGATCTTTTAAGACCTCTCTCTTGCTTATTAACATAAACTCAGTGAAACATCTCAGTGTCCCGGTGAGGCCAGCCAGGATTATTTCCACTCATTTTATATCTGGAGAAAGGGAGGCTGAGAAATTCAGGGTCAATTTCTCCCCTGGTTAGTGGAAGAGTGACACCTCTACGTTCTCCAGCCAGTTCTGGCTGCCTTAGGGACTCTGCATGCAGGGACAGGGTTTCTTTGGAGGGGACAGGTGGGTGCACTTTGCTGTCCGCTTACACAGGAGCAGCATGTGTCTCTGGTTAGTGCTGATGGCTGAGAGCGGTACTTTGCTGCCCAGGTGTACTTGGGGATTGGGCTGGCCTGATATTGACCCCTGTCCTTTTGAGAATGGTGAAATCCCACCTTGCAGCTTGTGCAGCCAGAAGCCAGCTCCTTGAGCACAGCACGAGGCAGCATAAACTGACTTGCTCGATAGCATGACAAGTGGGATTAGAACTCAGGGGCTGCTGCCTTCCAGTCCACTGTCTGGGGCTTGATTTCTGACGCCAAACAATCGATGCAGCAATAACGTTTGGCCAAAACTGCAAACAGGTTCAGCTGCTCAGAAACTTATTGGGGGCTTCCTGCTCTTGCTCATGGTAAGAGCAGGCTGGGGTCAGTTTCCACCCCCCACTCCCCCCGCAAGCTGGCCTCATGCTTTGGCCCGTCCCCCTTCGCAGCTGGCACTGGCCAGGCAGGGAGGCGGGCTGGCCTCCCCCTGAGAGTGGCTTTGTCTCTTCACCCTGGCTAGGCAGCCAGATGCCTTTTCTGGATTACGCATCCCTTTGAGCAGCAGCAATGGAGATGGGACTCTACTTTCCCAGGGCAGTAGTGACAGGTCTCCCCTCCTTCCCCCAGGCAGCACAGCAGGGTTCCCTGGAGCAGCAGCACTGGCGACAGAGGACCCCAGCAACAGGACTGGATCTCTATGGGCTCCATATGTGTTCCCTGGGCCATTCTCCTGCCTCCTCAGCCTAGTGTTTGGAACTGCCATTGGCCCATGGCTCTGACATCAATTGGAGAGAGAGCAGATGGATTGGGAAAGGACTCATGAGAGGGAAAACAAAATGGAGCCAGTTCAAAAATAGTCCCTGCTCAGCTTAAAGCCTGGCTTGGTCCAGTCCCTGAGCAAAGTTCATCTAGTGCAAAAAGACAGTATTTTATTCACCTCAACCATCTCTGCTCCTTGGTTGGAAACCACATACTGTAATGATTTGCAAACACATGGAGAGCTTGAAACAAACAAGATGAGTTTACCACTAATACCAGTTGCAAACCCTGCCCCCCCCATTTCATTCCCCCTCCCCCAAATAAATACATGACTCAATTCCAAGATGTCTGATGGGAATACTTCATAAGGCAAGCCTGCCGCGCTGCCGGCAGTTCCCAGAGACAGATCTCATTGCTACAGATGTTTTGCTCAGTTGTCCTGTAGTCTTCTTCGGAGGAGCAAAGCACAAATGTTACTGAGAGAGAAAAAGGGAGAGAGACTCTGTGTGTGTGTGTGTGTGTGTGTGTGGCGGGGTGGGGGAAGAGATCAAGTTTTTGAGACACAAATATAAAAATACCCAGGAGTTAAACACAAACTCATTATACCAAATGGAATCAATACAACTCTAATAAAAAGATTCAGTGGAAAGGAATGGCTGTTGCAATGATTCTGGAGCCAAACCGAAAGCAGTTTTGAACAGAAGTACAGATATACTCCTCTCTCTCTCTCTCATTATTTGGTGTTCCAACTTCCCTTATTCCCTGCCACCCTCCCCGCCCAGTGAAAAATAGAAACAAATACAAGCAATAATATAACTGTATAGACAATAGGAAAAGAGTTTTCTACCAACTTCCTTACAGAGCATACAACACACACACAGAGATTCTAATGTAAAAGCAGCACCACTGAAGGCAACACCACAGCCACGTGTAGGGGATGGTGCAGCGACACCCCTCCCCAGCATGAAGCACTGGAAAGTCTGTTTGTCAGAGAGGCACAGTTTGTCTAATGCCACTACATAAGCATGGAGGAGAGTGAGCAATCTGCTTGCTCTAACAGGATGGAGCAGACTGGCCCTGCTGCAGTCCCTGGTCTCTGCCTCCTTGCCACTCTCTTTCTGGAGTGCAGGCACTGGGATTGTGTTACACAGCCACAGGAATATGTGGTGGGGAAGTTTCGTGCTTACCCTTCTGCCCGGCATGCCTGGCCCTGAGTGATTCTACAGAGCCTTCCCTCAGAAGACACCGAAACATTTCACTCAGGCCTGGTCTACACTACGCATTTAAATCGAATTTAGCAGTGTTAAACCGATTTAACCCTGCACCCGTCCACACAATGAGGCCCTTTATATTGATATAAAGGGCTCTTTAAACCGGTTTCTGTACTCCTCCCCGACGAGAGGAGTAGCGCTGAAATCGGTATTGCCATGTCGGATTAGGGTTAGTGTGGCCACAAATCGACGGTATTGGCCTCTGGGCGGTATCCCACAGTGCACCATTGTGACCGCTCTGGACAGTAATCTGAACTCGGATGCACTGGCCAGGTAGACAGGAAAAGCCCCGCGAAGTTTTGAATTTCATTTCCTGTTTGCCCAGCGTGGAGCTCTGATTAGCACGGGTGGCGATGCAGTCCCAAATCCAAAAAGAGCTCCAGCATGGACCGTACGGGAGATACTGGATCTGATCGCTGTATGGGGAGACAAATCTGTTCAATCAGAGCTCCGTTACAGAAGACGAAATGACAAAGCATTTGAAAAAATCTCCAGGCTATGACAGACAGAGGCCACAGCACAGTGCTGTGTGACAAGCGTAACGGAAAGCCAAAGAATCAAATGGACCCTCATGGAGGGAGGGAGGGGGTACTGAGGACTCCAGCTATCCCACAGTCCCCGCAGTCTCTGGAAAGCATTTGCATTCTTGGCTGAGCTCCCAATGCCTGAAGGGTCAAAAACATTTTCCCGGGTGTTTCAGGGTATATGTCATCAATTTACACCCTTCTCCCCCCCCCGAAAGAAAAGGGAAAAAAATCATTTCTCGCCTTTTTTCAATGTCACTGTATGTCTACTGCATGCTGCTGGTAGATGGGGTGCTGCAGCGCTAAACCGCAGCATCCTCTCCCCTCCCTGGTGGCAGATGGTACAGTACAGAAGGACTGGTAGCCGTCCTCATCATCATCCTGTGAGTGCTCCTGGCTGGCCTCGGTGAGGTCGCCCGGGGGTGCCTGGGTAAAAATGGGAATGACTCCCGGTCATTCCCAGCAGATGGTACAGAAGGGCGGGTAACCGTCTTCATCATAGCAACTGGGGGTTGAGCTCCATCAGCCCCCCCTTTCATGTGTAAAGAAAAGATTCTGTACTGCCTGGACTATCATAGCAGCGGGGGCTGGGCTCCTCTCCCCCTCCCCACTTTAATGTCCTGCCTGGACTATCATAGCAGCTGGAGGCTTCCTCCCCCTCATTTTATCTCACTAAAAAGTCAGTGTTTCTTATTCCTGCATTCTTTATTACTTCATCACACAAATGGGGGGACACTGCGATGGTAGCCCAGGAGGGTTGTGGGAGAAGGGAAGCAACAGGTGGGGTTGCTGCAGGGGCACCCCCTAGAATGGCATGCAGCTCATCATTTCTGCGGGATCTCTGGGGCTCTGACACGGAGCGGCTGTGCTCTCTGGTTCTCTAGTACACTTGCCCCATATTCTAGGCAGGACTGACTCGATTTTTAGACAAAATATAGGAAGGGAATGACCTGGGGAGTCATTCCCATTTTTGCCTATGCGCCCCCGGCCGACCTCAGCAAGGCCAGCCAGGAGCACCCATAATAGCAGCAGACAGTACAGAACGACTGATAACTGTCATCTCATCGCTAGTTTACAATGGCAGACGGTGCAATATGACTGGTAACCGTCTCTGCTATCTTGCAAAGGCAAATGAATGCTGCTGTGTAGTACCGCGTCTGTCAGCAGCATCCAGTACACATACGGTGACAGTGACAAAAGGCAAAACGGGCTCCATGATTGCCATGCTATGGCATCTGCCAGGGCAATCCAGGGAAAAAGGGCACGAAATGATTGTCTGCTGTTGCTTTCCCGGAGGAAGGATTATGTGACGACATTTACCCAGAATCACCGCGACACTATTTTTGCACTGGGATCTCAACCCAGAATTCCAATGGGCAGGGGAGACTGCGGGAACTATGGGATAGCTACCCACAGTGCAACGCTCTGGAAATCGATGCTAGCCTCTGTACATGGACGCACACCGCCGAATTAATGTGCTTAGTGTGGCCGCGTGCACTCGACTTTATACAATCTGTTTTACAAAACCGGTTTATGTAAAATCGGAATAATCCCGTAGTGTAGACGTACCCTCACATTCACTGACTAAGCCTCCCCACCCCACTGTGGTGTATTATCATCAAACTGGAATAACACAGGCACAGAGCAGTGAAGTGTTTTGCCCAGTCACGTGGCAAACCCAGGGCCAGAGCTGGCATTAGCGTGTGGGTCTCCTCCGAACTACCCCACAGACCCATGCTGCTCTGCCCTCTCACCATCTCCTCATTATGCTGGAATACGCCAGCTGTTTCCGAACCATTTGGGAAAACAAAATGGGTCTGATTTCTCGGTTTCATCTCTCTAATTATTCATTGGCACAGGTGGCATTGTACAAATAATGTTACCTAATACCCAGTGGAGGGGTGTACAGTCCATAAGCTGCCAGTGTCAGAAGAGAAGCCATGGGCTGAATGGACTTGGACAAATGTCAAAAGCAGCAAATAAATTATTAATAATGTTGCACTATAAACATCACCTACTATTTAAGGATCTGAAAGCACTTTACTAACATTAATGAATGCTTGGAATGTATTCACAGCAATAGCGCTGCAATTCTGATTTACATTAAGCACTAAACCAATTGCCACATGGAGACAAGTTGCTTATAATACTCCTAGTTAGGGAAGCATTTTTGGCATCATTTTACAGAAGGCAACCCCCTGAACTGGACGCAGTATTGGCGTAACAGTCTCATTAAAGCCGTAGACAATGATAATAAGAGCTACCTACTTCCACTCGATATTCCCCTGCTTCTCCATCCAAGGATTGCATTCGCTCTCTTAGCCACCATCACCCCCAAGTCCTTTCCTGAGTCACCAATCTTCAAAATACAGCCCCCTCCCATCCTGTAAGTATAATTCCAAAGAGGTGACGTTGCCTGGAACTGAGATTTTCAGGATGTGAGTATTTCTACACAGACTGCCCCAATGATCCAATTCTCATTCACATGTGAATTTCTGTGGCTGCAACTCAAGTGGCCAGTTTTAAATGGTAGGTTCTGTGGGCCGTCTCTAAAGCATTAAACTGCAGCGTGCTGTATGCCACCCTACTTAGGGCCTGATCCAAATCCCACTGAAGTCAGTTGTCTTCCAGGGATTTTGGATCCAGCCCCAAAGGATTCTGCACACACAACTGGAGTTTTCCATGAGGGAGAGGATTCTTTCCTTGCTTTTTTGTCTTGTGTTATCCACGTTGCATCTCTGGAAATGACTTCAGCCTTTTGAACAGCCATTCTCTTTGGCTTTCTAAACAATGTCTTGATTTTGTCAAAGGGAAAGGGAAAGAGACTCTTTAAACCAGCAGACTCCCCTTTTGTTATGTGCCATATAAATCTCGACTTATCCTAAGTCAGCCCTTCCGGTCACACTGACAGCACTGTCCCCGACACTGATTAATGGATCAGAGCTAACTTTAAATGGACACTTTCTGGCTTGCTTTTTAAATCACTTTAAAATTGAAACCTCCTCATGGCTGGTTATGAAAGCGCTGAACGGAAGGCTGTTTTGGAAACACATCTGGCTACAGTCCTGCTATGCCAAATTAGCAGTGAAGCCAAGGGACTGACCACTGGAGGTGGCATCTGACCACTTGTAAGAGACCTCTGGAGTACAGCAGAACACTAGGAAAATTCAGAGTCAATCTCATGCCGAGCTGGGTTTGTTTATGTAATGCAGGGGACTGGCTCATATCTCAATCTTTCATCACCCTGGCCTGGAACAGTAATATTTTAATAATGTCTAACAGCAAAACTATGGAAAAAATTAGGAGCCAGCTCAAAGAGAAGGAGTTTTTTTCTGATGCAGATTGAGTTCCCTAAATGACAGTCATTGCTTATTTCGGTAGAAAGCCTCCCCCATTCTTATTTAACAGCTCAGACTCTTGTCTCACTCTGGGATTTGGAACCTGGGAGTTCAACTGTTGATAGATACTTTTAGTGTTTTACACATGCTAAATATTGTATAGGAGTTCTTGGCCCTCTACCTGTTGGGTCATTAGAACCTCTGAGTGGAATGTGGCCATCCGACCTCCTGCCAAGCTCATTAGGGGCCTTCAGGACAAAGTGTGTTAGAAGCACAATTGACTGTTGAGTCCTTGAGGGATGGGACTCTGGAAAACAATGTTTTGGCTGAGGATAGGCAAAATATCATTTTAATTAATATCATTTCAGAAGGCCTGCATCTCATGCGATGGGAACATGTTCACTCACAATAGACCTGGGTCTTTTAAAAAGAAACGACACTCTCAACCTCAAGTTCAGAGGGACTCAGACTCAACTGTGTGAGAGAATTAGGTAACCATGCCACGGTGCTGGGAAATAGTTTACTGTTTAGGCTCCTGTTGCCATTTTACATCCAACTTCTGACAATGAATTGGTGAAGTGAGGGAGACAGCACCACATGATGATCAAGAGATATAACAGACTAGACAGGCAAATCCCTTCCCTAAGCACAGATCTTGATTTTTAGGGCAGGGAATGTCTTTGTTCTGTTTGTACAACGCTAAACACAATGACACCCTGGTCCAGGAGCAGGGCTCCTAAGCTCTACAGAAATATAAATAATAATATTACATTTACTACAGTAGAATCATAGGACTGGAAGGGACCTTGAGAGCTCATCTAGTCCAGTCCCCTGCACTCAAGGCAGGACTAAGTATTATCTAGACCATCCCTGACTGATGTTTGTCTAACCTGCTCTTAAAAATCTCCAGTGATGGAGATTCCACAACCTCCCTAGGCAACTTGTTCCAGTGCTTAACTACCTTGACAGTTAGGAAGTTTTTCCTAATGTCCAGCCTAAACCGCCCTTGCTGCAATTTAAGCCCATTGCTTCTTGTCCTATCCTCAGAGGTTAAGAAGAACAATTTTTCTCCCTCCTCCTTATAACAACCTTTTATGTACTTGAAAACTGTTATTCCCTTCTGTTTTCTCTTCTCCAGATTACACAAACCCAATTTTTTCAATCTTCCCTCACAGGTCATGTTTTCTAGTCATTAAATAATTTTTGTTGCTCTTCTCTGGACTTTCTCCAGTTTGTCCACATCTTTCCTGAGGCCTAATCAGTGCAGAGTAGAGCAGAAAAATTACTTCTTGTATCTTGCTTACAACACTCCTACTAATACAACCAAGAATGATGTTTGCTGGATATTTTTGCCCACAATCTTACACTGTTGACTCATATTTAGCTCGTGATCCACTATGACCCCCAGATCCCTTTCTGCAGTACTTCTTTCTAGGGAGTCATTTCCCATTTTGTATGTGTGCAACTGATTGTTCCTTCCTACATGGAGTACTTTGCATTTGTCCTTATTGAATTTCATCCGATTTACTTCAGACCATGTCTCCAGTTTGTCCAGATCATTTTGAATTTTAATCCTATCTCCAAAGCACTTGGAACCCCTCCCAGCTTGGTATTGTCCACAAACTTTATAAGTATGCTCTGTATGCCTTTACCTAAATCACTGATGTACCTACTACGTCAGTGTTACATGTTTAAATCATTACATCTTCATACCACATACTTACGAAGTGCAGTTCATTCCTAGCTGCTGCAACTCAGTTTCACATGGAGCAAAGCCTATTTACACCAGCTGAGGATCTGGCCCATTGGGCCAAATTCTGCTTTTAGTGAAGGGTTGCATTGCCATAAGAGAGGAGAGTCTGGGCATGAGTTTAGAAAGTGACAGTGTAGTTAGGAAATGGCACTGCAATACTCCCTCAAATGGAAATTTGCCAGAATGGCACTTGGGGACCAAACATGGAACATCCTTAGAACTCAGAATAAGATGTTCCTTCACAGCCTTTTATATTAAAAAGATAAATTATTCAGTTCAGAAGAGCAAGCAGGTTAATAGCTATTATCAGCACCTGCAGATATCATCAAGCCTTAAAAAATGATCAGGAGTTTGATTTGACCTTTCAGTGAGCCAGACTCTGCAGGCTTCCCTAGCCACCAGGGGCGGCTCTAGGCATTTTGCCTCCCCAAGCACGGCAGGCAGGCCCCCTGTCCGGCGGCACACCTGTGGGAGGGCCGCTGAAGCTGCGGGACCAGCGGACCCTCTGCAGGCATGCTGCCAAAGGCAACCTGCCTGCCGCCCTCGCGGCGACCGGCAGAGCGCCCCCCGTGGCTTGCCGCCCCAGGCACGCGCTTGGCGTCCTGGTGCCTGGAGCCGCCCCTGCTAGCCACACAGGCTAACCCTGCAATATCGCCAAGCCCAAATGTTCAAAAATCATGAGTCACGAGATCATTTTAAAAATGAGATTTCATAAAATAAATATATTGGTGGTTCTGTGTATTTGCCTTCTGCTTTTGGTACCTCAGGTCACATTTTCAGGCTTTTCTCTGCAACCACAAGGGCTAGAGATTTACTGTATT
Organism: Mauremys mutica; assembly: GCF_020497125.1. NCBI lineage: Eukaryota > Metazoa > Chordata > Testudines > Geoemydidae > Mauremys > Mauremys mutica. The sequence continues at coordinate 129,658,146 of NC_059077.1, forward strand.
AGAAAGAGAAGGGGAAAGAAAGGAAAAAAAAGAAAGCTGGGGTTCTCACTTAACTGCTTATTTGCAGGAGCTGGGATTTTAAATAAAATATCAAGTACTGTTGGCAACATTACACTGGAGCGTTATTTCCATCATCATATTTACCCACAGCAAGAATGAGATTTCACAACACCAGTGAAAGAAGAAACAACTCAGATGCCAGATTCCATAGCCATTACTCATAGGCAAATCCCTTTCGATTTCATTGAGAATTGCCTGCTCAAAAAGAGGCAGGTTTTGGCCACAGAAGACCATTGCAACTCTCTCTTTCATACAGGTGTAAAGCATTTGAAGGAGAATGTAACAATAAAGATTGAACAATGTATGGTGACAGTGCACAGATGGAGCCAGATCCTTACCTGATACAAATTGGCCCAGCTCCACTGATTTCAAGAGACCTGAAGTTTGGGCCCTGAATGTTTGAATACATATTAAGAATACTTCAAACTTATATCCATAGTGCGTATGTAAGCAAGGTCTGCTGAATTCTTCCCTGACAGCTAGCTGGGAGGGGGAGAGACTTTAAGAGCAATCTGTATTTACATGAACACACCTACTCTGCTTAGATACCCAGCAGATAGAGCAGTGTGCTGCTCAAAGTGATCAACTTTGGCTGGTGTTGGGTTACAAATCACCTTTTTAATGAATGCAGGAGTAGAGAAATGCTGTTACCAATGTTAACATTATTGTGAATAAAAGGGAGCAGAACTGTGCTTAACCTGTCCCATAGGAGGGGGGTCGCCCTCAGCTGAAAGGACCTTATTAAGCCAGGGGCTCGAATGCCAGAGCCCCATGAATGGTAAAAGGGGTGGGGATAGGTATCCTAGCTAGGAAAAAGAAAGAGCTAAATAGGCTTTATTAGGAGCCTCTTCTGTTATTTTAAATGCTCAATCACTAAGAGCTGAAATCACTTCAGATGGGGCAGTGTCTGTGCCCAACCTGCAAAGAACTGACAATCACTGAGAGACGGATGTGTGGCGCTCATAGCTGAGAGGCAGGTGGGAGCAGAACGTAACTGACGGTCGGCTAGCGAACGGGTGGCTGGTGAGGCGGTAAGCAGATTGAGTGAGCGGCTGGCAGAGAGGCGCAGTGAGCGGACAGCAGGGCAGCTGGCAGAGAGGGGTGGTGATCGAGTGCCCGAGCAGCAGAGTGATTAAGGTGCCTCCTTACCTCCACCCAGGGGGGAGGTGAACTCTGCAGCTGAATCTCTGAACTCTGGGTCTGTACTGACCAAGGACAGCAACTGAGAGTGGGCTGCAGAGAAGGGACAGGCATGTTAAAGGGACTTTTAGGTTGCTGGATTTAAGAACATGATGGAAAAAGGACTCTATCCAACTTACTTGGGGGTGGGTCTTTTACTCATCATTTATGTTTATGAACTCTGTTTGAGGTGTTTTCCCAAATTAACACTAGGTTACTTCCCTCCTTTTATTAAATTTCTTTTCTATACGCAGACTTTGTGCTTGCGAGAGGGGAAGTATTACCTCTCAGCGGTGCCCAGGGGTGGTGTGTAAATTTCCTCAGGTCACTGGGAAGGGGCTCAAGCCGGTTCTGTGTTCTATCAATGGAAGGAGCCCCTAGATATTGAACCTGGCCCTGGTTGCTGCTGGCTCTGCCTGGCAGAAGAGTTACACTTATATGGCCCCCATTACTGTAGCATCACAATCTTTAATGTATATGTTCTTACAAGACCCGTGGGAGGTAGGCAAATGTTATTATCCCCATTTTACAGATGGGGAACTGAGACAGAGAGACTAAGGGTTAGAGAAACAAAGACTTTAGGCACCGCAGTTCAAAATTTAGATCCTCAAAACCCCTTCTCAGATGCTGCCTAACTCTGTAGGTGCCTAAATTTTCACTGGTAATGTCCCCGAAGTGCCTACAGTACTATCAGTGTGCATATGCCAAACTGTCCAAGTCCTGATGCCTAGTTCATAACTAAGCCCTCAATATACTCCAGGCAGGCATTCCCCTGCCTGTTTTGCCTCTGGGGACCCAATTCTGTGGACATGCTCAGAGGCCACTTACTGAATTGGGACCTGCACAAAACACAGCCACTCCCTGTACACACAACTGCCCACTGATTGGAGTTGCCTTTGGAGGTGTAGCCAGCAAGCATGTGGTAGAGTAGGGAATTGAACCCATCTCTTCCAAGTCCCAAGCTAGCAGTGTCACAACTGAATCATCCTTCCGCTCTCCCTGTCAGTAATAGAAAGCACTGATTTCACTGAAGTTACACCAATATAACAGTTGAGTGAGGCAATGGTGAATCAGGCCCACAGAGATGAAGGGACCAATCCAAAGACCATTGAAATCAATGGAAAGACTGATTTCAGCAGGAGAAAGGGGCCATGCTGAAGGCAAGGAGGAGTTATGAAGAAGCTCTGCTCTGCTGACCCTCCATTAACAGTAAGGCTCATACAGACCATATTCCAATAGCGTAAGCAACTAATGCTGGAGCTGGCATAGACCAACTCCCAGCATCCAGGAGTTGTAATCAGCTCTTTGCTGACCCTCGCCCTCCCTCTTCCCTATGCTGAGCAGAGCTCAGATGCAGGGGAGAATCTGTCCCGGTTTCAGAAATTGAAACCCATCTCCTCAATCCCAGCCCCCTGGGGGCAGCTGCCTGACCATGAGAATTCAGTGAACACGCACTCCATTAGACAGCCTGATGAAGCTGAGGAAGCGTTAGCCGTTGAGAGAGAGGACCCTAGTTTAGAAGAAAAGTGCTAATTTTGGGCAATGGAAATGAAACTTGTGACTTGGTTAGATATCAGCCCATCTGCAGGAACAGCTGCGGGTGTTTCACAACTTGATACTGTTACCAGATAACTGACTCACCCACCACAGCTAGACTAGAGGACAAACTTATCCCTTGCTCAGAGAGTTCAAGCCATTTTCATTTTCTCACTTACTGGCTGCTTTCTGCTGCCTGCAGCCAGTCACAGTTGCTAGCTTAACAACAAGGCCCTGGCAATAGCAGCTTTTAACAATGACAAGGATCAGATACTAGTCAACCTAGTAAGCAGCAAGCAAACTCGGTTGTTACATGAGGCTATTCATGCACTATTATTTTTCTCCATATCATTTAAATTATGATTCTGTGAACAAAGTTATAAATATCCTCAAAGAATCATTTCCTCTTGGAGAGAGGCTTGCAGCAGGGTATGAAGAATTATTTTCTCCTGTTTTGGGTCTTTATTTGATTAAATATATTTTAAGAATACTCTTTTCCCTCACCTTGCCCCAACTAGCTGCATGTTCTACCTCCATTGTGAACCAATACTGTATATGGGCCAGATCCTCAGCTGGTGTAAATCGATGAAGCTCCATGATTACCCTGATCTACACCAGCTGGGGATATGGCCCTATATGTTTAAAATGCAAAGGGTAAGTTCTTCTCGTTTCCTGTAAGTAGCAAGTTCTTACCCCTCTCACCCTGTTCTTGAACCACAATCCCATGAAATCGAGCCTTTCCCACGCTTCTGTCACTGCCATTCCTTTAAATGGAGGACTCGGAGAAGACAGGGTGGAGGGGCTGTATCATGCCTGGTTGAGGTAACCATATTAACTCCCCCAAAAGGAACCAGCTGAGAGCCTAACCAATGAAAGGAAGACGATTCACACAAGCTCCTTCTCCGGGGTTCTCACACGATCACTGCACATGAGCAGCACCGACTGACTTCAGTGGGAGCTACTCCCACCAGGACTGATCCAAAGCCCATGGAGATCAATGGGAAGCTTTCTCTGGTCTTCTATGGGCTTTGGATCGGCCTATGCTGCATTTGTAGAAATAAAGGCCCAGCATTTGAATCATTGGCAAGCAGAGCACTGCAGTTCCAGATGAAATCTGACCCTACAACAATGATAAGAGATCATAGAATATTAGGGTTGGAAGAGACCTCACGAGGTCATCTAGTCCAACCCCCTGCACAAAGCAGGACCAATCCCCAACTAAATCATCCCAGCCAGGGCTTTGTCAAGCCTGACCTTAAAAACCTCTAAGGAAGGAGATTCCACCACCTCCCTAGGTAACCCATTCCAATGCTTCACCACCCTCCTAGTGAAACATTGTTTCCTAATATCCAACCTTGACCTCCCCACTGCAATTTGAGACCATTGCTTCTTGTTCTGTCATCTACCACCACTGAGAACAGCCGAGCTCCATCCTCTTTGGAACCCTCCTTTCAGGTAGTTGAAGGCTGCTATCAAATCTGCCCTCATTCTTCCCTTCTGCAGACTAAATAACCCCAGTTCCCTCAGCCTCTCCTCGTAAGTTATATGCCCCAGCACCCTGATCATTTTTGTTGCCCTCCACTGGACTCTCTCCAATTTGTCCACATCCCTTCTGTACTGGGGGGGACCAAAATTGGATGCAATACTCGAGGTGTGGCCTCACCAGCACCAAATAGAGGGGAATAATCACTTCCCTTGATCTGCTGGCAATGCTCCTAGTAATACAGCCCAATATGCCGTTGGCCTTCTTGGCAACGAGGGCACATTATTGACTCATATCCAGCTTCTCGTCTGCTCTAATCCCCAGGACCTTTTCTGCAGAACTGCTGCTTAGCCAGTCGGTCCCCAGACTGTAACAGTGCATGGGATTCTTCCTTCCTAAGTGCAGAACTCTGCACATGTCCTTGTTGACCCTCATCCGATTTCTTTTGGCCCAATCCTCTAATTTGTCTAGGTCATTCTGGACCCTATCCCTACCCTCCAGTGTATCAACCTCTCCTCCCAGTTTAGTGTCATCTGCGAATTTGCTGAGGGTGCAATCCATCCCATCATCCAGATCATTAATAAAGATGTTGAACAAAACCGGCCCCAGGACCAACTCTTGGGGCACTCTGCTTGAAACCGGCTGCCAACTAGACATGGAGCCGTTGATCACTACCAGTTGAGCCTGACAATCTAGCCAGCTTTCTATCCACCTTATAGTCCATTCATCCAGCCCATACTTCTTTAACTTGCTGGCAAGAATACTGTGGGAGACTGTATCAAAAGCTTTGCTAAAGTTAAGATATATCACATCCACCGCTTTTCCCCATATCCACAGAGCCAGTTATCTCATCATAGAAGGCAATCAGGTAGGTCAGGCATGACTTGCCCTTGATGAATCCATGTTGACTGTTTCTGATCACCTTCCTCTCCTCCAAGTGCTTCAGAATGGATTCCTTGAGAACCTGCTCCATGATTTTGCCGGGGACTGAAGTGAGACTGACCGGTCTGTCGTTCCTTGGGTTCTCTTTCTTCTCTTTTTAAAATATGGGCACTATATTTGCCTTTTTCCAATCATACGGGACCTCCCCTGATTGCCAAGAATTTTCAGATAATGGCCAATGGCTCTGCAATCACATCAGCCAATTCCCTCAGCACCCTCGGATGCATTAGATTTGGACCCATAGACTTGTGCATGTCCAACTTTTCTAACTAGTCCTTAACCTGGTCTTTCACCACTGAGGCCTGGTCACCTCCTCCCCATACTGTGCTGCCCAGTGCAGCAGTCTGGGAGCTGACTTTGTCTGTGAAGATTGAGGCAAAAAAAGCATTGAGTACACTAGCTTTCTCCACATCATCTCTCACTAGGTTCCCTCCCCCATTTAGTAAGAGTCCCATACTTTCCCTGACCTTCTTCTTGTTGCTAACATACCTGTAGAAACCCTTCTTGTTACCCTTCACATCCCTTGCTAGCTGCAACTCCAATTGTGCTTTGGCCTTCACAATTACACTCCTGCATGCCTGAGCAATATTTTTATACTCCTCCCTAGTCATCTGTCCAAATTTCCTCTTCTTGTAAGCTTCCTTTTTCAGTTTAAGCTCACCAAAGATTTCTCTGTTAAGCCAAGCTGGTCACCTGCCATATTTGCTATTCTTTCTGCACATCGGGATAGTTTGTTCCTGTGCCCTCAATAAGGCTTTTTAAAAAATACAGCAGCTCTCTTGGACTTCTTTCCCCCTCATATTAACCTCCCAGGGGATCCTGCCCATCAGGACCCTAAGGGAGTCAAAGTCTGCTTTTCTGAAGTGCAGGGTCCATCCATATTCTGCTGCTCTCCTTTCTTCCTTTTGTCAGGATCCTGAACTCGACCATTTCATGGTCACTGCTGCCCAGTTGCCACCCACTTCTACTTCCCCTGCCAATTCTTCCCTGATTGTGAGCAGCAGGTCAAGAGGAGAACGGCCCCTAGTTGGTTCTTCCAGCACTTGCACCAGGAAGTTGTCCCCAACACTGTCCAAAAGCTTCCTGGATTGTCTGTGCACCGCTGTATTGCTCTCCCAGCAGATGTCAGGGTGATTGACGTTCCCCATGAGAACCAGGGCCTGTGTTCTGGTAACTTCTGTTAGTTGTCCAAAGAAAGCCTCATCCACCTCATCCCCCTGGTCTGATGGTCTATAGCACACACCAACCATGACATCACCCTTGTTGCTCTCACTTCTAAACTTATCCCAAAGACTCTCAACAGGCTTTTCTCCAGTTTCATACTGGAGCTCTGAGCAGTCATACCGCTCTCTTACATACAGTGCAACTCCTCCACCTTTCCTCCCCTGCCTCTCCTTCCTGAACAGTTTATACCCATCCATGACAGTGCTCCAGTCATGTGAACTGCCCCACCAAGTCTCTGTTATTCCAATCACATCATAGTTCCTTGATTGTGCCAGATCAGGTGGAGCAGTTGGATGTTTTCCAGGGGAGAGGGTTAGATTTGTATGCAACTTCAGCAGAGAGAAAGACACTGTTGTGTCAAGTCTTTTAATAAAGCCCTGTCCTCCTTCCTCTCATCTAGTGCTATCTGCCCCGAAATCGCACCCAACCATTGTTTGCCTTGGGCCTCTGTCATTCAAACAACCCTCCCATCTTCCTATAGAATCCCCTTCACCATGAGATGAATAGTTTGGGCCAAGAAATCTGGGGCCTGGGTGGAACCACTGCCTTCATGAAGACCTTTCACTTAGCCATTAAGACCCCATTCTCTCCATGCTATTCTGTGCTCTGACTGGGAAACATGAACATAATTCCCTTCAGAGCTTCATGCAGGGTTGGAAAGTGCTGCGGTGGAGCAACACAAGGTGTATCCCCTCATCTCTTGTTGGTAGATGAACCTTGATCTGGGGTCTGGCTGGGGAAGTATTTGCAAAGGTGGCTTCTGAGGAACAAAGATGTTGCACCGTATGGTGGAACTGACACAGTGGACTCCTTCTGAGTCAGGGCTGTACCGTCCCCAAGCATGGGGCAAAGGGGTATGGCGCTGCCATTCAGATAGATGGTCAAACCATGGTTTCAAATACATAAGAACATAAGAACGGCCATACTGGGTCAGACCAAAGGTCCATCCAGCCCAGTATCCTGTCTACCGACAGTGGCCAATGCCAGGTGCCCCAGAGGGAGTGAACCTAACAGGTAATGATCAAGTGATCTCTCTCCTGCCATCCATCTCCACCCTCTCACAAACAGAGGCTAGGGACACCATTCCTTACCCGTCCTGGCTAATAGCCATTAATGGACTTAACCTCCATGAATTTATCCAGTTCTCTTTTAAACCCTGTTATAGGCCTAGCCTTCACAACCTCCTCAGGCAAGGAGTTCCACAGGTTGATGCAGGCGCTGTAAGAACTTCTTTTTATTTGTTTTAAACCTGTTTTAAATAGCTCCACATTTAGCTAATCTGATGCCTTATGGGGCATCCCGTGGTGCCACACCAGCAGCTTGCTCCCATGTTGGGCCCCACCTTCCACTTGGAGTGGCAGTGACATGGAGCAGTGGCATGGGCACCTCTTCTCAGACCCAAGAACAGCAGCAGGGTCCCCCCCTTTCCTCCAGAGAGGCAGAAATATCAGCAGGGAGTGCTAGTATCCACCCCAGAAGCCAGGGTGTATTTGATGGGTGAGTGGGCCCAGTCACACACAGAATCTGCTGCTGGCATGTGTTGGCAGCAGCTTCCAGAGCAGCGGGTATAGAACTTAACACCCCGTGGAGATACATGGAACCGTCAGAGCTATTGTTCTATGCTCTCTGCAGATGCAGGCAGACCATGCTGTGCTGGCTATATTCAGGTATGTTTTCAAGTTTTTCTTTGTAACCTTAAGAGCCAGAAACTTACTTTTATTTTCTTCCGCAAAATGAAAGCAGAGATTGTGTTGTAGTCACATGACTGCAGGGAAGAGAGACCCAGGTATGGGCCTTTAGTGCCAATACCTTAGCTCAGCCCTAGTTCTGACTCCTTAAAGATCCCCTAACACTTTTTGCAGCAGTAGGTAGGTGAGTTCAACCTGTGATCCTTGTAGATTGTTTGCAGATCATCTTGTTAAGTCTGTAAAGCACTTTAAGATGCTGTGTGATGAAAATTCTATACAAGTCCTTATTTAGGGGGCCACTTTCCTAGAACTCCCATCCATTGCATGCTCGGGGAATAGGCAACTGCGATTTGAACCTAGATCTCTATTTGCTAATGCAAAACTCCTACGTACACACCAGCGAGCTACTTTACTGAGTGAGTTCTAAGTGGCAATGGTATTCTCTTGGTGAAATACAGTCAGATTGTCAAGCTCCTTTAATATCAAAATAATCCTGGGATCAAACCCAATCATCCTGTGGCCCATTACAATTCTCTTCCCTACCTTACAAGATTCTTGGGTCTGAAGAAAAGCCCCAGAGAGAGGGATGTGTTTCCAATATTAGCTATGAAGATTCAGTTCTCTCTGTGGCAATGAGAAAGAGCAGTTGCTTCCTAAAAGAAAGGAGATATTGAAAGGTGAAGTAAGCACTGGCAATTGTATTTAGAGGAAGCATGCCTGAGAAGGAAGATAAAAGGTAACTAGGATGGTCAGAACTATTTTCCAAGGTCTCTGTCCTGCACCCAATGAAGTGAATAGGAGCATTGTCATTGGTATCAATCAATCTTAAGGTCCTGGTCCTGCAAACACTTAGGCATGTCATAACGTTATGTATGTGAACAGTTCCATTGACTAAGTGCATGCATAAATGTTTGCATGATCAGGGTCTAAGTGATTTGTAGCATGACAACTTTCATCTGCCAGGGTTACTGCTAGAACTAAGAATATTTTACATGCAGTAATTTATTGGATGAATTCCACCATTTTCCCCCTGTTCACAAATTGTTTGCAAACAGATTGTGAGAATCCCAGATGTACTCATCATTCAAAATCATTCACAGAGTTCTTCAGTGAATAACACATGGTCTGCAGCTCATTTGTGAACAGTTCCTTGTGGATATTTGTAATTTGTACTATGTGGGCTAATTATGCCAGTCACATGGTAGCTGTTCCTTGATTGGGTGGTTTATGTAAACACCCAACAAAGAGCAATCTGTGAACTGGAAATTGCACAGTTGGATATATAATTCAAAACTCACTTTCAGCACATAGTCAAATTTAAATTCATGTTTTGCCAGGGTTTGTATGGTCCCACTCTATATTAAGGTTCTATTCAAAACGGTTAATAAGTGATGACCAAATGTTATAAGCATGTTACAGACATGAATAGCATATCTTATAGATTGATATAAGCACATCAACAACGGTATTACAGATGGTTACAAACCATGATTATAAGCAACCTCTTGACTTGCTGGACTCTAACAATTGATTAACCATGTGTTAAAACATCTGATTCATTTATGAACCTTTTATATACAATGGGACCATTTGTACTAGCATTGTTTGTGGCCCCATTTCAGTAAGATTCTTAGGAAAACCAACACACTGCTACCTCGATATAACGGCACCCAATATAACACAAATTCAGATAGAACGCGGTAAAGCAGTGCTCCGGGGGCAGGGCCGGTGCAACCATTTAGGCGACTTAGGATTTGGGGGGCGCCATTTTCTTTGGCAGTGACCACGGCGGCTGGATCTTCGGCTGCCCCGGTTGCTGCCGGCATTTAGGCGGAGGGAGCTGGGGCTGGGAGAGCGGGGAGGGCCGCCTGCAGCAAGTGGGGGGGGGGCGGCACGCAGGGGAACTCCCCGCCCCAGCTCACCCCTGCCCCGCCTCCTCCCCGAGCACGCCGTCGCTGCTTCACTTCTCCCACCTCCCAGGCTTGCGGCACCTAAGCTGATTGGCGTCGCAAGCCTGGGAGGTGGGAGAAGTGAAGCAGTGACGGTGTGCTCGGGGAGGAGGCGGGGCAGGGGTGAGCTGGGGTGGGGGGGTGCCTCAGGGTGGAGGGGGAGGTGGGGAGCTGCCACAGGGGGAGCGCCTCAGGGAGGAAGGGGGCAGCTGCTGTGGGGGGAGGGGGAGCGCCTCAGGGTGGGGGCTCGGGGACGGGGGAGGGCGCAAGGTGGAAGTTTCGCCTAGGGCGCGAAACATCCTTGCACCGGCCATACCAGGGGGGCAGGGCTGTGCACTCCGGTGGATCAAAGCAAGTTCAATACAACATGGTTTCACCTACAACATGGTCAGATGTTTTGGCTCCCAAGGACAGCGTTATATCGAGGTAGAGGTGTACCTCAAAAATCACAACCTTAGCTTGAACCTGACATTTGAATTCGAATGAATGGTCTTCTACATTTTTCCCCACCATTTGCTCAGTGTTGGCTATTACAGTCGAAGCCATGGTGGGTGAGTGTTAATATAATAGGAACAGGGCATGGACCTTAGCCCAGACAACGAACCAAACTATTGTTAACATTTGGCTAAGTACACTCCAGATTCTCCTCAACCTTCTGTACCTTTCTTTGGCTAGGTCTACATTGGGGGGGGGGGGGGGAAGTCGACCTAAGATATTTGCATAGCTGAAGTCGGCGTATCTTAGGTCGATTTACCTGGCTGTGAGGACGGTGGCGAGTCGACTGCTGCCGCTCCCCTGTCGACTCCACTTCTGCCTCTCATTGCAGTGGAGTTCCGGAGTCGACGGCAGAGCGATCAATTTTATCACGTCTACACTAGATGTGATAAATTGATCCCCAATAGATTGATCACTACCTGCTGATCTGGTGGGTAGTGTAGACATACCCTTTTGCTTGTGTCTACTGCGGTCTCAGCAAGCCTGGCAGCTGATTTTGTTGAACCAGCTGCTGTTTCCAGAATTCCTCCACTCCAGGGCTTCCCTGGAGTCAGAGCTACATCGGTGTATTCTGGATCACCTCTGCCTTACCTGAAGAACCCCCCGAGCATACAACAGTTGAAGTCAACAGCTGGATCAGCAGCGGGCTGCCAGACCTGCAGACACTCTGGCAGAGGATCTGTTGGCATATCATGAAAGACAGGGCAATCAACTGGTGATCTGGGAGAGGGACACTGGGATTTGAGAAATGAAAGCTCTCAGGGAAGAAAATGGGAGACTTCGGGCCAGATTTAAACACCTCTGTCCTTGATAGCCTGCCATGGTTTTACCCAAGCAGAGTTACTGTGAACTGACAGCATGTAACTGAGATCAGGTTCTGGCCTCTGGGTTGAAATCAGGGAGAAGACAGTTGATTTTGCCTTTAGGTATGGCCTTGCCTTGAGCAGGGGTAAAACTCGAAGCAGGGAGCAGTGCAAATACAGAATTCACATGGACGGACATTGCTCATGGCCAGGAATAGTAAAGGGATATGAACAGGCCAAAGTAAAAACCAGTTTTGAACACAGCAAACTGTTTGCAGGCAGGTACCCTAGTAGCAATGCCAACTTTCTCTGCACAAAACCGAACACCCTTGCCCCTCCTGCCCTGCCACTCTGCTGATGCCGTGCCCATGCCCTGCCCCTTCTCCGGGGCCCTGCCCCCATTCCCTCCACAACCACCCCCGTCACTCGCTCTCCCCATCCTCATTCACTTGCTCAGTTTTCAGCCAATGGGAGCTGCAGGGGTGGTGCTTGGGGAAGGAGCAGCGAGTGGAGCCCCCTGGCTGCCCCTATGCATAGGAGCCAGAGGGGAGACATGCCAGCTGCTTCCAGAGGGGAGACATGCCAGGTGCTGCACGGCGCCACCAACTGGACCGTCAATGGCTGTTTTTAACATCATTGCCCCTTTTGCACTCCTGGGCCATCGGGGGCAAAAGGAGCAGCTGCCCCAGGGCGGGGGATTTAAAAGGGCATAAGAACGGCCATCCTGGGTCAGACCAAAGGTCCATCCAGCCCAGTATCCTGTCTACCGACAGTGGCCAATGCCAGGTGCCCCAGAGGGAGTGAACCTAACAGATAATGATCAAGTGATCTCTCTCCTGCCATCCATCTCCACCCTCTGACAAACAGAGGCTAGGGACGCTAGCAGCGGCCAAAGTCACAGGCCTTTTTTAATTGCTGCCAGAGCCCTGGGCAGTGTGGGCCAGGCAGCATGACCCCGCAGTCCCGCCCCTACCACCCGAGGCCCCGCCCATACTGGTAAGAATTTTATATTACTTTCACCTCTGCTGACAACCCCCCTGTGAGAGACGGCCATGCTAATATCCCCATTTTACCAGCTTTTCTGACACTGACTCTGATTCAGGAAAGGAAACATGTTTAATTGCTTCATGACTTGAAGCCAAAGGCTGAAAACTTGCTTTTCACATCTAGTAAAATAAAACTCAGCAATTGAAACCGTAGCTTTCCCAGTTTTGATGAAACCGGAGCTCAGGGCTCCAGTGGGCTCGGAGCTAGACAAACACATAACAAAAGAAGGTAACAGGTCAGTAGCAGAGCTGGGATTGCTCAGATCTCCTGACAGCCCAGCTAGCAGCTTAGTCATTTAACCACTCTGCCCTCAAAAACATATCTGCAGTTCTCAAATTCAGCTTTTCCTTTGATTCTGTTACTGGGCATCTCCTCCTCCTCCTCTCCCATTCTGAATAAAATCAAACAAGGTACAACAATGCTACTGAAGGTAAATAACATATTGCAGAAATAGCAGACAACGTGCTTTTCTTGGCATTTGCATCATAGGCACATATTACAAACCATGCAAATACTTTGTCTGGGGGATGAATTCCATACAAACGAATGGAAACAAACAAGACAGACAAGCAGGGACGAGTGGAATGGATTGGCTGAATGAGGCTCCAGCCTGGGAAGCCTTTGGTGAGGTATTTCGACTGCAAAAGAACAAAACTACAATGAAAACTGTGGTGCACTGGCTGCTCTGGGAAAGAAGGGATCTACAATAGGGTTGGAGGAGGGGTCAGTGATTATATGGTATCTACAGGGAGCTAGTTCCCATCTCTTTGCTGGGGCTCTCCAGAACCTCATAAAAGGAGTTAACTATGTTTCCTCCATAATGTAGGTCTAGCTTGTTTCCCCCGACTTTTCTCTATGTTCCAGGCAGAAGCTGTAGCTCAGATGAAAAGGTAACAGGTACCTGCGGTGCACACCACTACTGTTAACCCTTTCTCTCCTGTTCTACCGCCATTTGTGTGCTCCTCGTGTTTTATTAACAACCAGTTAAAATCGATGGCTGGCCTAGCAGCAAGACAGACGCATGCTACCTAGTGATGGAGGAAGCTGAAAAGGTTCAGAGGTCCAACTTGGTTAAGCCCCCACCAGCTAAGACATTCACCTAATCCATTCTGATTTGAAGAATTAGCATTGCAATTTCCTGAGTTAAGAAGAGGAATCCCATTGTCCTTATATCTGGATAGTGGAATCTGGATCCCGATTGCTAATCTGCTCGTGTTAAACAGGACCACAACATGGGGCAGTGACTAGAATATAGGGCTGGAAGTGGGCCACCCTCCTTGCTTTGAATGTGACTCATTGGGAAGCCTCGGGCAGTTCAGCTAAGGCATGTTCCAGTCACTGGAACAAGCTTTGGCCATGAATCTCGCAGTTAGACCCAGCCAAGCTTCCTCACGATTTGACATTCAGATGAGATTTTTCAACATTTCAGTTTTAACCAAAACGAGGAATTCAATGTTATGAATGTTTTGGTGAATGTTTTCCTCAGTTTGCTGACCAGCTCCATCTCTATGGCTCGCAGCTACCCCATCTGGGAGATGAGTCACCGACTTCCTAACACGGGTGTTGTGAAGCCAAATGCAATGTGTCAAAAGGGCCTTGAGATCCTCAGAGGGAAATTGCTGTTAAAGTGCAAATTATTATCCTCATTTTATAGATGCAGAAACTCAGCCTGAGGGAGAGTAAATGACTTGCCCAGCATCACAGGACCACCTCCAGGTTTGTTCTTCGGGCTGGTGAGGGTGACCCAGAGGCTGTAACTTTTTCTGCCTCGGGCTAAAATATAGCTTGGCGGATGGGTGGGGGCAACACCCCGAGAGCCAGTGGAGGGGCAGATGGGTGGGGGCAGTGCCCCGAGAGCCAGTGGGGGGGCGGGCGGATGGGTGGAGGGGGGGGAAACACCCCGAGAGCCAGTGGGGGGCGGATGGGTGGAGGGGGGGAAAACACCCCGAGAGCCAGTAGGGGGGGGCGGATGGGTGGAGGGGGGGAAAACACCCCGAGAGCCAGTGGGGGGGCAGATGGGTGGAGGGGGGGGAAACGCCCCAAGAGCCAGTGGGGGGGGCGGATGGGTGGAGGGGGGGAAAACGCCCCGAGAGCCAGTGGGGGGGGGCGGATGGGTGGAGGGGGGGGAAACGCCCTGAGAGCCAGTGGGGGGGGTGGATGGGTGGAGGGGGGGCAGTGCCCCAACAGCCAGTGGGGGGGCGGGCGGATGGGTGGAGGGGGGATGCCCCAACCGCCAGAGGGGGGGCTGACAGAATGCCGTGAATACCTGTGGCACCCAGAGGATGGGGGCCATTATGCCAGCACAAGGCATCGGCCTCAGCCAGGGACTGGAGGTGCGTGCTCAGCCACAGCACGGCACCAACGCCAACACCACAACCATGTGCTCTCGCCAGCACTCGCTGGTGCCCAGTTCGGGATGTGGGACCCAGCCTATCAGCACTGCCAGCTCTCCCCACTGTGGAGCTCCGGCAGCGCCCTCTGTTCTCTGAGGGGCAGGGGGAGGGAGGGCCCTGACCTCCCCTCCCCCACCAGTACCAGCTAATTTGTCCCCTAGCTAGAGCTTTTTGTCCCAGTCCCCCAGCTGGTTAGTTGCTGCTAGCTTCACTCCACTGGCTAATGCTCTCTGCCAGGTAGTGGGCTGGGCCATGAGCTAGTCTGTGTTCAGTGCCAGCGCCAGAACATCCTTGTGCTGTGGGTGCTGCTTTCACCAGAGGAATAACAAGCCAATGACCCAGAGTTGGGCTGAGGAGAATACCCAGGGCTGCTTGTTATTGCCATGTGCTACTTATAGTACATGCGCCGTTCCTGTCTCATTTCAGGCTGAATCAATTCCCTTCGTCCTTTGGAGGCACAGTCTGAATGAGCAGTGCACTGTTCTGCACAACTGGAGGGTCTCAGGTAGACAGACAAGTCCCCTAAGGGCTCAGCCCCACATGCTAATTAAACCCACTACTAATTGTTTGTAAGTTGGGAAATGACTTGTTGAAGTGGTGGAGGGAGGGAGGGAGGAAAGTTGCTGTGTGAGCATGAAGGGGGCTTCGGAGGAGCTTGTCAGTGATAAATTGTAGCAGGGCTGGAAAGCAGATTTGCAAATCAGCTGTTCAATCCAACTCGATCATGGTCTTTCCGACCTCCCTTCGTTTGACAAGCAGTTTATTACCAGCACGTAGGTCCAGGTATCTGTATGCAGCTAACTGGTATCTGTCTTAGATACTTCTATGGCCCCCTTGCTGTACTATCCACCCAGCTCACAATCCTCAACACCCCTGCGACTACTTCCATTGCATAGATGGGGGAGACAAAGACAGACTCAGTGATTTGCCCAATATCACATGAGAAGCCTATGGCGGGGTAGGAAACCAAACTCAACTCTACCAAGTCCCAGGCTAGCACCCAGCCCAGCTCCTTGCTAGGTGGTTTTTTTACAATGATGAATAAAATCATGCAGACAGCTGTATTCTACAAGAATGATTCAAACCACTATGGGTTCACTATTTTAAGCTAGAGCAAGGATTCTCAAATGATTTCATAATGTGGACCACAGCTTAATAGCTGTGTCATGGACCATCTGTCATGCTCTGTACCTTGGCGGAACACCATACACCGCCAGGTTCATCCTTGTACAATGAGTGTGTGGTATCCAATGCAAAGTTTGTCATGTCGGGTATCTTCGGAAGGCTCATGATGAACAGAGTATGGTGGTTATAGTGATGTTATAACATTACTGTAACAATTACTATAAGTTATAATTTCATGTATGTAGTTTGTCGGTGAAAATGTATCCTCATGGCTTAAAATAAACCTAGCCATAAACTCCCCAAGAGCAGAGGGGCAGTTCACACCTCATCAGGGCAGGTATGGGACAAACCCAGCCCAGCCTCACAGGAACGAAGGACGCTGGCCTAGGCAGCAACAAAAGGATCTGTTAGACTCTCAAGGGAGGCACCCCCCCTTCCCTTGGTCAGACAGGGACTGCGATGAGGTGATGCTCCCCTGACTCTCAAGAGGGGGAGGGGTGGCAAAGCCAAGAGGAAAGAAAGGACGTGATAAAAGGCAGAGATGTTTGCCATGCTCTCTCTCTCTTCCACCTCCATCTACAGACATCACCACCAAGCAACTTAATCATAGAATCTCAGGATTGGAAGGGACCTCAGGAGGTCATCTAGTCCAACCCCCTGCTCAAAGCAGGACCAAACCCAACTAAATCATCCCAGCCAGGGCTTTGTCAAGCCTGACCTTAAAAACCTCTAAGGAAGGAGATTCCACCACCTCCCTAGGTAACCCATTCCAGTGCTTCACCACCCTACTAGTGAAAAAGTTTTTCCAAATGTCCAACCTAAACCTCCCCCTCTGCAACTTGAGACCATTACTCCTTGTTCTGTCATCTTCTACCACTGAGAAGAGTCTAGATCCATCCTCTTTGGAACCCCCTTTCAGGTAGTTGAAAGCAGCTATCAAATCCCCCCTCATTCTTCTCTTCTGCAGACTAAACAATCCCAGTTCCCTCAGCCTCTCCTCATAAGTCATGTGCTCCAGCCCCCTAATCATTTTTGTTGCCCTTCGCTGGACTCTCTCCAATTTATCCACATCCTTCTTGTAGTGTGGGGCCCAAAACTGGACACAGTACTCCAGATGAGGCCTCACCAGTGCTGAATAGAGGGGAATGATCACATCCCTCGATCTGCTGGAAATGCCCCTACTTATACAACCCAAAATGCCATTAGCCTTCTTGGCAACAAGGGCACACTGTTGACTCATATTCAGCTTTTCGTCCACCGTAACCCCTAGGTCCTTTTCTGCAGAACTGCTGCCCAGCCATTCGGTCCCTAGTCTGTAGCAGTGCATGGGATTCTTCCGTCCTAAGTGCAGGACTCTGCACTTGTCCTTGTTGAACCTCATCATATTTCTTTTGGCCCAATCTTTAAGTGCTGATCAAAGGGGATCTCCTGGCTGAAGAGCAGCCAGCCAGCCTGTGGTGAGAAGCATCTACGTTTGTAAGGGCACTGAAAGTGTTCAGATCAGCTTAGAACGCATTTTGCTTTTATTTCATTTGACCAAATCCAACTTGTTACACTTTGATTTATAATCCCTTAAAATCTCTTTATAGTTAATAAATCTGTTTGTTCTACCTGAAGCAGTGCGTTTGGTTTGAAACATGCACGAGATGCCCCTTGGGACAGCAAGCCTGGTACATATCAATTTCTTTGTTAAACTGACAAGCTCATATAAGCTTGCAGCGTCCAGTGGGCATAAGTGGACACTGCAAGATGGAGGTTCCTAGGGTTATGTCTGAGACTGGAGATATTGGCTGGTGTCATTCGGTTGCGCAATCCAAGGAGCAGCTTCCATGCCAGAGGCTGTGTGTGACCAGCCCAGGAATGGGGTTTCTCACAGCAGAGTTGGGTAAGGCTGGGAGGAGCGGTAGATATGCTGGAGGGTAGGGATAGGATACAGAGGGACCTAGACAAATTAGAGGATTGGGCCAAAAGAAACCTGATGAGGTTCAACAAGGATAAGTGCAGAGTCCTGCACTTAGGACAGAAGAATCCCATGCACTGCTACAGACTAGGGACCGAGTGGCTGGGCAGCAGTTCTGCAGAAAAGGACCTAGGGGTTACAGTGGACGAGAAGCTGGATATGAGTCAGCAGTTGCCCTTGTTGCCAAGAAGGCAAACGGCATTTTGGACTGAATAAGTAGGGGCATTGCCAGCAGATCGAGGGACGTGATCATTCCCCTCTATTTGACATTGGTGAGGCCTCATCTGGAGTACTGTGTCCAGTTTTGGGCCCCACACTACAAGAAGGATGTGGAAAAATTGGAGAGAGTCCAGTGGAGGGCAACAAAAATGATTAGGGGGCTGGAGCACATGACTTATATGGAGAGGCTGAGGGAACTGGGATTGTTTAGTCTGCAGAAGAGAAGAATGAGGGGGGATTTGATAGCTGCTTTCAACTACGTGAAGGGGGGTTCCAAAGAGGATGGATCTAGACTGTTCTCAGTGGTAGCAGATGACAGAACAAGGAGTGATGGTCTCAAGTTGCAGTGGGGGAGGTTTAGGTTGGATATTAGGAAAAACTTTTTCACTAGGAGGGTGGTGAAGCACTGGAATGGGTTACCCAGGGA
Source organism: Mauremys mutica (assembly GCF_020497125.1). Classification (NCBI taxonomy): domain Eukaryota; kingdom Metazoa; phylum Chordata; order Testudines; family Geoemydidae; genus Mauremys; species Mauremys mutica. The sequence continues at coordinate 129,676,676 of NC_059077.1, forward strand.
GGTGGTGGAATCTCCTTCCATGGAGGTTTTTAAGGTCAGGCTTGACAAAGCCCTGGCTGGGATGATTTAGTTGGGGTTGGTCCTGCTCTGAGCAGGGGGTTGGACTAGATACCTCCTGAGGTCCCTTCCAATCCTGAGATTCTATGATTCTAAGGCTGGCTCCCAGGGTCAAGGATTGGAGTCACCTAGCAGATCATTGGTCCGAATAACAGCAAAGGGGAACATCACGCCATCTGTCCTCATTTGCAAGTGTATGGAGCACCTCTGCCTGTCCCTGGGCTGCTCCCTCACCCCCCAGACAGGTGGGTGGAGAGTGGATCGGCACCGGAAGGGGCAGAGCTTGACTCCATTCCACCATGCACCCGCCAGTGCAGCCAAGCTGGGATGGAGGGGGAAGCATTCCACTTGCAGGGCTGGCCCAGATTATTTCCCCCACCGAGCAAGTCACTCTCAGTCACAGTTTGGGCCTGGTTTTGCTAACTAGACACTGCTGTTTCTAGCAAAGCCGCAATAGACCCCATTAGTAGGTTAGTAGTTTATTTGTTTCTTTAACACAACGTACTAGCTGAAAACAAGAAAGAGCCATATGACCGGCCATTTCTCTGCAAATTACTGGCGAGCTACAGAAAGTACAGTTTGAGGACTGCTGCTCCGGGGTCTTTGGGGCCATTCCTGAAGGACTCCATAGTGTGCTTGTTTAGTTTGGTTAGATACATCCATCCCATACTTCAGCCATGGGGCCAAAACCTAGTCCTTATTGGGTTTTCACTCAGACCTTACGCAGGCCACACTCCTGCTGAGCTCAGTGGGAGTTTAGCCTGAGTCAGAACTCAGTAAGGCCGCCAAGATTTGTCCCATCACCAAAGACATGGGGTCTACTTCTGCTCTCACAAATTTCTTTGAAGCAGGAGTGACTGATGAAATCAATGGAGTTACACTGCTATAGAAATGAGTCAGAGGAGAATCAGGCCCTATTCCCTATCCCGAAGTGATTGCAATCTAAGGGCTGGAATTTGCCCTTATTGAGAAGTCCTTTACAGCTGCAAGCCATCCCATTGAAGTCAAAGTTGCTACTCCGGAAGCAAGGTGAGTAAGGGTGGAAGACTCTGTCCCTCAGTGAGACAAGGCAGGATGGCAGGGGAGACCTTAGACAGTGGTGGGTGTGTGGATTACTGATGATGAGAAATAGGTAGGACGGACATTTTGAGGAGGCAGATTTCAGCTGCATGTGCAGGGAGCAGCCTAATTCTTAAGAAAAGGAAAAGCAATCTGCCTCGTTATCACCTGCTGAAAGAAATACCATCGCTTATCAGCAGCCAGCGCAATGCTCAGCCTCCATGAAAGTGAGACTCGGGGATTTTTGGAAGCAATTAATCTGATTTCAAACAGCACTCATCACATAATGGAGCAGCAATAGTGCCCCAGCCCAGGACTGGGCCAGCATCGCTGAGGATGTGCAATGTAATCACCATTCAAAGCTCCAGGAGAGTGGAGAGCTCCTTTGTCCTAGACTTTAGCATTCAGACTTGGAAATGTCCTCTGAAAGAATCAGAATGTAATTCATCTCTTCCCACGCCAGCTAGGCATTTGATCAATACAAATACAATCAGTAAATTAAATACACAGCTGCCTGCTGGGCTACCTATCTATCCTTTAATGATTCATATGAAAAGAAATAAAATTAACAGTAGAAAAGTAATAAAAATCCCTCTGTCTTTTTCACTTGTCATTGGAAAGGATTAAAGTAAGTTTGCTGTGGAATTTCTCTCTTAGTTATGTGCCTGCTGTAGACAGGCATCAACCTATTGCCTTTACCTACTTACCCCAGGGCTTCATGTCCTAGTGCTGGCTGATGAAAGGCAGGATGTTTTTGTGGGTAAGTCACTAGAAGGGGAATCAGAAGATCTGGATTCAGTTCCTGGCCTTGCTCTGTGACCTTGGACAAGTCACCTTGGCGGGCCAGATTTTCTGAGCTCTCGGTGCCCCCTAGATTTTCAAACTCAGCTCCTATTTAGACACCCCAATAAGATTTAGATGTTCAAAGATGCTCAGCTCCTATCGTGATATTTATGGCCAGATTTCCAAAAGAGCTCCACATCCAATATGGTATCTCTTTTGAAAATCTGACCACTTACTTGGGTGCCTCAGGGGGAGCAGAGACCTTTGAATAATCTGGCCCTAACTGTGGGTGCTGAGCACTTTTGAAAAATTGGTCATTAGTTTCACTGGCTAAAATTTTCTGAAGAGCTCAAGTGACTGACAATGGGACCTCTGCTCCTTTCAATGGGATAGATGCTCCTTGAAAAAAACCAAAGAAAAAAACAAAACACATGAGACCTTTGGAAAAAAAATATTACTTTCGCTATCTCAGTTTCCCCATCTGTGAAACGGGGATAAAAGTGCTTCTTTCCCCCCCAACTTTGTCTGTCTTGTTTATGTAAAGTGTAAGCTCTTGAAGGGAGGTGCTGACTTTCACTGTGTCTTTGTACAGCCCCTAGCACAAAGAGACCCCATTAGGTCAAGATTAGGGACCCAAGGCATTAGTCTAATTAAAAAACTGTTATTAATTCTGATTGCAACTCTTAACGTCCATTGATGTTAAGGGAAATTTAATTGGAGACACAAACACACCATTTAAAGAAAGAATGTTGTAAGGTGAAAAATACCTGGAGGAATTAAATCAAAATTTGTTGCCACTCCAAGGGAGAAACACACATCAGCAGTAAAGTGTTTCCTGTTTCTCACTCCACCTTGGAAATATTTCAGAACTCCTTAGAAAATAAGTATACATTTGATGGCAATTTGGGTGGATTTAGTAACTGCACAGAGATGGAGGGAATGACACACCAACACACCCTTGGTAAGGCTAGTGTATGTATTGAAATAATTCCTTAACATTAACAATCCTATGTAATGTATCCGTTCTTTTTGGCTCTCCTCCTTGGTAAAAGAAGAAGCGTTATAAGCTCAAACCCTGCTTCTTCTGATAAATCTGTCCAGGATTACGGATGACCTGCCTTCAGGGTTGATAAAACAGGCTTTATTACACCACACAAGATGTGTTCATTGTGGCCTTTACATTTGAGTATTTTTAAAATGTATATAACAATTAAGTATGAGAATGTGTATGCAGACTTAAGAACTGCAAATACTTACTAACAATAAAGGAGGCACAATAATACAGAAGAAGGATGAGGTCTGGAATTCAGGAAATGTGGATTCAAGTCTTGGCTATGTGTAATCTTGGGCAAATCATAGAGGGGCTTGTTCTTTCTAAGAGCTCAGGGCCAGATGGTTATCTCAGTACCCACAACTGGGGCCAGATTTTAAATGGAGATCAGTTCCTGACTAAACAATGGGCAGACTTTTAGAAGCTCTCAGTACCCAATACATGGACATGGCTGACAGCAGTCTCAGGACTTCCACACTGTGAAGTGCACTTCATACAAGAATGACAATGACAAGGGAGGATCATCTCTCAGCAGTCACATGAAATCATAGGTCCAGAAGTAAAGAGTTTAACATAAGATTTGCAATTTATTAGTTATGGTACCATAGCTCTTATAACAAATATAAAAAGCCAAATTTATCTCTGGTGTAATTCCAGTAATTTGACCAAAGTCAGACCAGAAGGTATGGCCCTTTTGTCTTCTTATATTACAACTAGAGGAAGGACAGTGTTAAGTATATTAATTAAAAAGAGTCCCGTTTCCTGAGATGCAAACTGATGACTGCTTGAGGGGAGTTATAGACATGCACAGAGTGAGTGTAAAACGCTACTAGATTAGCCCACAAAAGCTTATGCCCAAATAAATGTGTTAGTCTCTAAAGTGCCACAAGGACTCCTCGTAGTCAGGGGCGGCTCTAGACCCCAGCGCGCCAAGCAGGCGCGTGGGGCGGCCCTTTCCCAGGGGGGCGGCATTTGGCTCCGGTGGACCTGCCGCAGGCATGACTGCGGCGGGTCCCCTCTTCCCGCGGCTCCGGTTGAGCTCCCGCAGGCATGCCTGCGGCAGGTCAACCGGGGCTGCGGGACCACGGCACCCGCCGCAGTCATGCCGGCGGCAGGTCCGCTCGTCCAGGGCTCCGGTGGACCTCCCGCAGGCATGCCTGCGGGACCTCAACCGGAGCCGCGGGAAGAGGGGACCCGCCGCAGGACCGGGTAAGGGCGGCGCAGCGCACCGCGCTGCTTGGGGCAGCCTGATTTCTAGAGCCGCCCCTGCTCGTAGTAGATTAGAGTGGTAGCATTTTACAGCCACTTTACACAGGTGTAAATGATTACACAAGGTGGAAGGGAGTGGGGAATCAGGCCTAAATTCTTGAGTGGAACAACACTCATGACCTGGTCTACACTTAAAAAATTAAATTACCTAGTTATGTCACTTTGGGCTGAGGAAAAAGCTTGCACACTGAGCATCAGCATTACATCATCCTAACCCTCAGTATAAACACAGCTAGAAGTTCTGTCAACCTAGCTACCACCTCTTGGAGAGATAGATTAGCTACCTTGACAAAGCTCTGTCCTTGTCTCCATGGGTCCCACGTTTCCTGGCAGATTTCGCTAGCCTCAGAGGCTCACTGTGACCCTCCACGTAGCCCATCTCTCTCTAGAGGCAAGGGTCACAGCCGACTGAGCCATTTTCATCATAAGCCAGCGAGGGAGGTGAGGAGAAGTTAGCCTCTCGTGCACAGTCTCTGTTGTCTCCCAGTCTCAGTGATTAATCAGGGGGGAGGGGGGGAGAAAGGGAGAGCCCGGGCCCACCCTCTACTCCGGGCTCCAGCCCAAGGACACTAATAGTATCAGCTATGATAGCTTTTAGAAACAGGACACATACAATCCCCTGGGCTACTTCCCCACAGCAGCCCTCACTTCCTCAAGCTCCACTTCACCCTTACCTCAGGGTCTCCTTCCTTGTGCCTGATCTGGTGTGTACAGCTCAGTCTCTCCAATAGCACAGCTTCCTCCCACACCTCCTGACATGCACACCCACCTGACTAACTGGGAGGTTTTTAACTAGTTTCAGCCAGCCCCTGATTGGCTTCAGGTGTCCCAATCAACCTAGCTGTCTCCACTGCTTTCTGGAAGGATCTTAATTGGCCCCAGGTGTCTTGATTAACCTGGAGCAACTGCCATTTGGTTCTCATGGTAACAGGGATTTGTTTAGCCTGGGGCTAACATACCTGTTTCTCACTACTTTCCTATAGCCATCTGGCCTTGCCCTGTCACTCTACATTTGATTGCTATAGGAAGTATCTATTCTGCTACAGTGGCATAGCTGCAGGGCTATCACTGTGCTGCTATAGCACTTGTCGTGTGTGGACATAACCTAACATTCTGCATTGCCTTGCAAAGGGGTGGGGGATGTGATGCAGGTATAACACAGGAGCGAGGTATTTGCTGTCCATACCATAGTGTATGGAAAACACTAACTAAACCCTTCTTTAGCCCTGGATGATACAATCCATGGAAAGACTTTGAAAGCTATCTTAACAATTTAACACAGGCAAAAAAATCCCTCCCACTTACTTCAGTGAGCCTTTTTCCTTCACTAAGATTGTAGCATCAGATCCTGGAAATGTCTTTGATGGAAACCCATTCATAGTCAGTGGGGAAGTCACCTCCTACACAGAAAGCGTGCTCATTTTCATATACATTTTCAGTGGAAAATTTCTATTTCTGTAAAAAAAGATTTAGATTTCTGATGAAAAAAAAAATAAAATTAAGCAGATACTTTCCATGAAAATGCTAGTTTAGTCAAACACACAATTTTCCATCAAAAGAAAATTTTGATGGAGAGCTTTTGACCAGCCCCAAAGCCATTCTCTCTCTCCCTTTTGTTTAAGGGAGGCAAGTGAGAGGTGAATGTATGGAAGCAGTTTATGCAAGTAGCACTTAACCATGCAAGGCACTGAGCACCTGCATCTTCCTTAAAGTTTGTGAGCCTGATCTTGCTCTCCTGGAAGTCAGCCGCAGAACTTTCACTGCCTCAACTGGGATCTGATAACGCTCTATACGAGGCGTACGGCATGTATAGGTCAAGAAAAGGGCCATGCAAGGAGACAGCCTGCACGAGGGAAACAAATTCATCCGCATAGTCTTTTGCTGAGTGAGTGAAATAATGAGCCAGTTGCATCTGTCCTGCTCTTTTCTTGGCAAATGTCACTATGGCAATGGTACCGCGTAACTTTTTTTGTTTTTGGAGAGGCTATAAATCATGCATTAGAAAAGATGCTTAGAACAATAAGAAAACAAACCAATCTAGATTTAGATTTGCAGTTAGATTGTTTGCATAATGAAGAAGTGGGCAAGTGATCATGCCAGGGGATTACAGTTTAGAGATTCCCAGAAACGTGTATAAACATATCCCTTCATCAGAGAGCGTGCTGGATGCACTCTGCTTGTCGTACGTAATGGCCTTTAGGAACATTCTAGCGGCTTTAAATGATACATCTGCTCTGATTAATCTTCATGTCCCAGCTTGGCTTTTATTCTGGGCTGGTCCCCCCGTCCCACTAAAACCAATTGGAAGCAGGGTTAGGCTCATGGTTTTCCCCCACCGTTCTGATATCTTGGATAACATTCTGCAAACGTCATAGATTTTAAGCCCAAGAGTCCCACTAATGACTAGCAATTCTGGATGTTCATTTGAGGGACCAAAAGAAAGGCCTGATTTTTAGCGGGCAGGCGCTCAGCACTTTCTGTATATTAGGTACCCCCTCTCCCTGTTACTGAGTTACAAATTGGACATGCCAATAGTGAGACACTAAAAAAAAAAATCACTAGTCCTATAGAAAGTCTTGGCCAGAAGGTAGCATTATGCATGGATAGTCTGACAAAATGTTGACAAAAACAAAACAACAACACAACCTCCCCCTCCAAGATTCCCCCCTCCTCCACAGGCACCTAATTTTTCCTATTTTTGGACCATCTGTAATTATTGCTAATAAAGCATTTTCCATTGCTGAAGTCACACAGGCATCTGCCTATACCACAGCATGACATCACACAATACCTATTCCCTCCCATAGCACAGTATCATTTAAAAGGGCATCAGGAAGCAGAATGGATGAATAGGAACTAATATGTGTATGCTTGGGTGGGTGTGTTGGGGTGAGATATCTGCTTAAGAGATGAATTGCTAAACCATGAAGTTATTTTAAAAATATTTTTCCATGAAAATCTCATGAAATGTCTTCTGTGAGAGCTCTGAGTGATGAGAAATATATTGCTCCTACATACCTATGCCCAACAATCCAGGAGCTACATTATTAGGCAATTGTCCTACAGTAGCATCTGAAGCATGCAGGAACAAAAGTATCTTGCATTCATAAACACGGAAGTAAAGGCAATGTGTTTATGGAGCTGCATGTGTTTATTTTTCTGTTCAGGCACTCCCAGTGTGTGGGTTACTATCTGACTGCAAGTTTTAACAAATACATTATACGGTATTACCTTACATTCAAATAGCACAGCGGTTCTCAAACTGGGGGTTGGGACCCCTCAGTGGGTCACAAAGTTATTACATGAGGGATCGCGAGCTGTCAGCCTCAACCCCGCACCCCGCTTGCCTCCAGCATATATATTTGTGTTAAATATATTAAAAAGTGTGTTTCATTTATTAGGTGGGTGGCACTCAGAGGTTTGCAATGTGAAAGGTGTCACAAGTAAAAAAGTTTGAGACCCACTGAAATAGCATCTCTCATCCTAGAGTGCTCCCCCAACTGCATAGACTGACAAACAAACTGTACAAAATTAATCTTCATTGCAACTGTATTGAGTTCCAGGGACTTTTTACATCAGTGAAGTTGTCAGTCCATAGTATGAAGGGATCACACCACTCACCACTGAAATGCAGCCACCTCTAGGGTGCAATGTGGCAGCTCTTAATATTGCACAGCAAAACTACAGAGCAGTTTGAGGCCAGAAGTGAAGAATATTGGTTACAGTAACACCTAGAGGCATTATAAAAACATACATTAATAGACAGTAACTACCCTGACAAACTTACAGCTTATACAGACAAAGGGTGGGAAGGAAAAAGAGGTGAGATGACTTGTCCAGTGTCAAACAACAAGTGATCAGCACAGCAGGTGTAATGAGGCCAAGTCCAGTGTTCTACTCATTAGACCATACCAATTCCCCATGGTAAGTGACTGAAACTATTAAATAGACAAAGACTAACTCACAGCACTGTTGAACTTTTTCTGCTTCACTTTTTGAAATGATGTGGAAGTAACATGATGGGGGCGGTGGGGGGGGGGTCGGGGAGGGGTCAGCTTTTCCAGACAAGGCATCTAAGTAGGAATCCAAACCACACATTTCAGCTGTAGCAGACTGTAACACTCCCTCACTCACCCCGGAGGAGGGAGGTCTGTCTGCCTCACTACATAGACTCTAGCAGGGATCTGGTCCTGAACTGCTGTAAATGGCAGTAGCTTGGTGGAACCACTGGAGTGTGTAACCCTACACCTGCAAATGCCCATTTTAGGTGCTAAACTCTTGAAGCATAAAAGCAGGGCGTCTCCTTAAGGTGATTATGGGCCTACAGATTTTGAATTATACCGGTACTAGTTCTGGGACCCTGATGCTACAAAGAGACTAAGTACCTCCTTCTCTGTATAGATGAGTGGGTTCAATTCACATGCTGCTTTGCCTATGAATTTCAACATGGTGAACAGATAGAGAACCCAGGTATCAAAAAGGGAGAATGACATATGCAGCTCTGTTATCAAGGAATCTCCTGCTCCCCACTCTCCTTTCACAAGGTCAATGGTTCTGTTGCAAAAGAAAATAAATGAGGATTAGTAAAAGGCCAATGGGAATGGCCAAAAATTTTCCATCAAAAGTTTTTTTGGACAGAAAATTGGGTTTTTGAGAAAATGATCCCTCCCACCCCAGAACTTGTCCGCTTTCCCTGAAAGTGTTCCAGTGTTCCACTGGAAAACCTGGAAGTCAGAAACTGAAAAGCGGAGCAAAGCAAAGCAAAAGAGCGAGCTTAGCGTGGGTTGAGGCTCCGGCCCCAACTTGCATAATAGCCTTCTGCCTACTTAAAATGTCATCTGCCACGAGCATTATTCTGCTTTCCGTCTTGCCTTGAACTGGGGTGTCGTGCTGCTGTCTGCTCCTTGAATAGCAAGCTGTGCTTCAGCTCCAGAGAACAAAGTAACCCCACAGAATATGAAAGCAGTCTAACTTTTTCCTCATTGGTTCAGTCTCAGACTATGTCTCCACTGCCGCGGGGTCGACACTTCAGCGATCGATGCACATGGGATCGATTTAGCGGGTCTAGCGAAGACCCGCTAATTCAACAGAAGAGCGCTATCCGGTCAACCCTGGTACTCCACTGGGAATGAGAGGAGTAAGGCAAGTCGATGGGAGAGCATCTCCTGTTGACCCAGCGCGGTGTAGACACCTCAAGAAATCGACCTAAGCTATGTCAACTCCAGCTACATTATTCACATAGCTGGAGTTGCGTAACCGTGGTAGTGTAGATGTATCCTGAGTCCAGATAAAGGCATGGCTCCACCACAATTTCCCTGAGCCTCCTTTTGTATGCACGGGCTGTCCAGTAGGGACCTGATCCAAGGGCATTGGAAGTCAATGGGTATTTCTCAGAGGAATTTACTGCAGTCCCTCTTTCAATATCTATGCAGTTTTCAGAATGCCAGTTGCACTGCCTCTTAATCTAGATTCAATAGGATCATTTTTAAATGGAGCGGGAGAACCTAGAGCAAACTGCATTCCACTTGGACCTGAGCTGTCAAGTCAGCTGTTTTATGGAACAGTTGGGAGACTTGGACTCCCAACTGTTAGAAGTCTATTGTTAGAAGTCTACTTGCATACTGTAAAAGCTTATTACATGCTATTTTAAAAGGGCAAATGTTATCTGGCTGCACAGTACTGAGAAAAATGATAGTAGAACTAGAAAAACCAATAGAAAAATGTTAAAAGGCCCTTCTGTCCTTATTCTGGGGAAATGGTAAAGAAAGTCTTTCTGGAAATAGCTTTCTAAAGATGGGAACTGCACCAACAGACTTGGGGGAAAAAGACCCCACGCAAATATTTTTCTTCTTTTCAGTGTAATTATACAGGACAGAAAAAGGGTGGGAGGGATAACAGAAGCAAAGAGAGGTGCAGAGACTTGTCCATGGCCACACAGGAGTTCAGTGGCAGAGCTGGAAACAGAACCCAGACCAAATCTAGGGCCCGGTCTCTGATTATTTCACTTTGATATGTACTCTGTCCCAAATTTGATCCCACTTTGCATCCCGTTCAGCCCTATTTATTTCAGACAGCATATGACCTTTTGATGCCTCTGCAGTTTAGATTGTATGGTGCTGTGTATACACCAGGGTATTCCCCCCACCCCCCTTTTTCATTGAGAAGTTTACAGTCTTCAAAACACTCCCTGTGTTTATTGTTTATGAGCAAGTCCTTGTGCCTCACACTTGAAGAGGGAGATAATTGAAACAGAATGTTTCTTTTGTGTTAATAACAAGTGCCATTTTATTGTATGTTGTGCTGTTTCATGAAAGAGCACTTCAAAGTGAAGAGAAGAATGGAAGAGAAGAGCATCAAAAAAGAGCACTGGAGGCCACATAATGAGAATTAATCACAATGGGAAGAGCATTCACAGCACAAGCCTTGTCCCTGCAGTCACAGGAGGGAAGAACATGAATAGAGAATGCACTGTATAGCGGAACATCACATTTAGATGAGAGTCAGGCTGTCCAGGTGTTCCCAAGCCAAAGAACAATGGGAGACTCGATCCCTTCAAGCTCTGAGCCAAGCAGATAGATCGATCAGAAGTCATTCAGACAGAGAAGTTCTCATTTGCAAGCAGAAGGCCTGAGCAAAGGGGTTTTGTTTGGGAGAACTATACATCAGATGGGCCAACAGTTTCCACCTCCCTCATCAGAAGCAGGGTATGGGCCTCCCTACAATTGCTAATCCAGTCCCTAGGCTGGAACAGAGGTGGTGGTCCCTATGTGCCATCCATGGGAAGCTTTGCAGAGCTACACAGTGATGGAGGCAGTGATGACACCCCATACCTTCCTCGGATCTATGGGCACAGTCATACAGTGTCGGATTGCAACAGGTGCAATCCCTCCAGCCTCCCTGCACTGATCTACGAGCCCAATCCATTGACTTCATTATGCTTTGAGAGTCTTCCCATTGATTTCACTGGGCTTGGGATCTGGCCCTGTCTAAAGGTACTTCTAAGGGACAAATCAGCTTGTTACCCAAGTGCCTTGCATGTATACTGTGCTGAGTATTCCTGTACAGCCACCATGAAACTGTATAACTATTGGATATTTCTGCTGTGCTAGGACCTTCAGGATATGGCTACACTGCTGGCCAGACACGAGCAAGATCTGCTTGAGTTACATGCTAAAAATAGTAGTGTGGAATTTGCAGCACAGGGGCGAGCCTTTGCCACCACCTGAGTACAAACTGCCCAACACCCTGGGCTCATACTTGGGTGGCTAGCCCAGGCCGCAGTGTCTACACTGCCATTTTTAGCAGACATGCCCTCGGTCTCTTCCTATCATGGGTTAATTTCACTCTCAAGGAGTCACCCCCAGACAACTAAAAGTCACACACAGTCATCCCCGAGCCTCATTGTCACTGACATTACTATCAGTAGGCCTAAGCCAGTGCTCAAAGGAGCCAATGAGAGCCCTCAGTCTCCACTGGAGTCCTCTGCCTCTTGCCACCTTTTCCTGATGAGCTTCCTTAACTGGCTTCTCCCCCACCAGGGACTCAAGCCGTTTACCTCTGGGGATCTCACTGCTCCCCCCCCCAGCTCTGTTTCAGGGCTTCTCCACGAAGAGTCTATTCTGCTCCATTTGTGTCTTTCTCCTGTTGCAGACCCTAGCTCAAGAGTCCCACCCACAGCATCCTACTCTACAGTAGTCAATTGCAATCGTATCTACGGACCAGCACTAGAGACCCACACTTTGCCAGAGGGCTGATAGATACTTGTCAGCAGCAGAGGAATGGTGAGACTCAGGAATCTGGGGCTCTCGTATCTCCAGTCTCTGTGCCCAGTCAGTCCCAGTCCCCCCCACTAGCTTCTCATCTAATCTGTCTCTTCTCCCTGTCCCCCAGCATCCAGTCACCTCCTCTCCCGCATTCCCCCTCCCTACTGGGTCCCAGTCCTAGACTTTCTCCCTGACTCCACATCCACCCTCAGCGCCCCCCTCTGCATGGCATCTTAACCAGACAGTCCCAACTCTCTCCCCACACCTGCCAGGCAGAGCTTTTCTCCCCTCCCATGCAGGGTCCCAGGCACCTGGCACATCCCCCTAACTGGCTCCCAGCCCCAGTCTCTTTTCCTAGCCAGCCCCTATTTTCTTTGCCCTGCCACACCCAGTCTCCTTCAGCTAGTCCTAGTCTCCCCTCCAACTCCCAGTCCCAGTGTCCCTGTCTCTGCTGCCAGCCCTCAGCCTGCCTAACCCACCACTCCAGACACACAAGGCCCCTTTTTTCAACCTGCTCCTTCTGCTTCCACCACTCTGGCTTCTGTGCCTGCTGCATCTGATTCAAGCAGCTTTCTCCTCCATGCTGCCTGGGCCCAGCCAGGGGTCACCAAGAACTCAGGAGAGACAGGCTCCCTGGTCTCAGGGTGTGTCTACACTATGAAATTAGATCAAATTTATAGAAGTCAGTTTTTTAGAAATCGTTTTTATACAGTTGATTGTGTGTGTCCCCACACAAAGTGCTCTAAGTGCATTAAGTCGGTAGACTGCGTCCACAGTACCGAGGCTAGCATCGACTTCCGGAGCGTTGCACTGTGGGTAGCTATCCCACAGTTCCCGCAGTCTCCGTTGCCCATTGGAATTCTGGGTTGAGATCAAAATGCCTGATGGGACAAAAACAGTGTCGCAGGTGGTTCTGGGTACATGGGTTCTCCTTCCCTCCCTCCCTCCCTCTGTGAAAGCAACGGCAGACAATCGTTTTGTGCTTTTTTTCCTGGGTTACCTGAGCAGATGCCATACCACGGCAAGCATGGAGCCTGCTCAGCTCACCGTCACCATACGTCTCCTGGGTGCTGGGAGCCGTGAGACTGCATTGCTACACAGCAGCAGCTCATTGCCTTTTGGCAGCAGACGGTGTGTAACGACTGGTAGCCATCATCGTTGCATTCCTGGGTGCTCTTTTAGCTGACCTCGGTGAGGTCAGATGGGGGCACCTGGGCAGACATGGGAGTGACTCAGCCAGGACATTCCCATCTTCTGCCGAGCACCCAGGAGATGAGGATGGCTAGCAATCGTATTGCACTGTCTTCTGCCGAGCAGCCAGGAGATGACGATGGCTAGCAGTCGTACTGCACCGTCTGCTGCCAGCCTAAGATGCAAAAGATAGATGGAGTGGATCAAAACAAGAAATTGACCCGGCAATGTGCACATCATGCTGATGAGCTCTGCATGAGCTCTGCATGGTCACCTGTGCTGATCAGCTCGCCACGCTGTCCGAACAGGAAATGAAATGCAAAAGTTTGTGGGCCTTTTGCTGTGTATCTGGCCAGTGCATCTGAGTTCAAAGTGCTGTCCAGAGCAGTCACAATGGAGCACTCTGGGATAGCTCCCGGACGCCAATACCGTCAAATTGTGTCCACACTACCCCAGATTCGACCTGGCAAGGCCGATTTCAGCGCTAATCCCCTCGTTGGAGGTGGAGTAAAGAAATTGATTTAAAGAACCCTTTAAGTAAAAAAATGGGATTTATTGTGTACGGGTCCAGGCTTAAATCGAGGTAACACTGCTAAATTCAACCTAAAATCGTAGTGTAGACCAGGCCTCAGTGTGAATGGAATCAGCAGGGAATTAAAGCGGAAAGCTCAAGCAAGTCTCTGTTGAACATGTGCAAACTGAGTTTTTCAGAGGCTTAAAACTTCACCAAATTAGGGTGGGCTTTCAGAGGGAGGCAAAATCCCATCATTGACACAAAGGCCACCCCCAGGCCAAATTTCAAGTCCCTGCCTCAAAGCATGGGGATACTGGGGCATCTCAAAGGAAAGGTCACCAGAATTAAAATGGAAGTGACTGAACCAGTTTTGCTGAAATTTTCCCAAAAATGTTAGCCTCGGGCAGACACTGGTCATAGAAAATTTCAGGCCAAACAGTTCTATTTTGGCAACATTATAAGCAATGGAAAACAGGTCTTATAATGGAAAATGGCTGGTAACCTTAAGGATAGATGGTGCTAGTAGCCCATAAAGTATGTGTGCGCACAGGACAGGATTTTCAGAAGTACTCAGCATTAACCTAAATTTGCTCCTGTTGAAGTCAGAATCTTTTTTACTTGAGTGGGAGCAGAATTAGACCAGGGCAAAGCCCATCCACTCATTTGAATGGAGTTCATTTGAATTCCCCCATTTCAGTAGAGTTACAAATGTTACCGCTGCTGACCTTGAGAAATTTCAGGATCTTTTGAAGATCAATATCTCTGGCACATGTGTAAGCAGTCTCAGGGCTGCTCTAATTTTCACCCGCTGGAACTGTCCCTTAGAGACTGTTCTGTTGGCCCACGACTGTAAAAGAAAGGAATGAGGATCGGACTGGGGGTGGGGGAGGGGAGGCATGCTGCATCTCTAAGAGGCACAGAGCAAAACTCACAGCCTAATATAGAGGGATACGGTGGCTTTAAGCCACTTTTATGCCCTCCTGATTCCTAGGGTGCTCTGGGATCTGAAGAGGCCCCCAGCACAGCTCAGAGAGCCCTAAGGTGCTGTCTAAATTACAGCAGCCTCCCTAGCCTTTCCTATGGGCCACAGGGCTGTCTGGAATTCTGCAGAGCTGTGTGCTGGGGCTCTGCCCCGACACTGCCTTCAGCCCCGCCCCTGGCTTGCAAAGGGATCGCTGGAGGACAGACTTACAGCTGCCTTGTGCAGTGTCTGCACCGGGGAATCCCCCTCCAGCTGGACAGCAGGGTCTGGGGGCCTTTTATGCCATTTCAGCCCCTTTACCCAGTGCAAAGGGGTGGAGCAAGGGATGAGGCTCTCACCCTTACCCTTTTGACTATAATGCTGACACTGTGCATTGTTAGACAAAGTGCCACGGCAAAGGTAATAACCACATCTATGAGTGTGTTAACTCTAACTGGAGAAATGTTTTCCCTTCTGCCAGACCAGCAGATCACTGCAGTACCTTCATCCTTCTTCATTCATTCAAAATTTTGACCAAAACATTTGTAAATTTAAAGTGTTAACAATTCATCACAATTTCACATTTGAAATGTTTTAACCAGCTCTGGGATTTACATCAGCTAAGGAGCTGTCTCATAGTGCTGCCATCTTTTCGTCTGATGTTTCTGAGATTCACAGAACAAAGTCCTGGCCCAACTGAAGTCAATGGCAAAAATCCCATTGAGTTCAATTAGGCCGGGATTTCATCCCTATAGCATAATGTATTTCAGTCACTCCATGGCGGCCCAGATTATCAGAGCATCAGTGAGAAAACATCATTAGTCTGAATATTGGTGGAAAGTAGAACCCTAGAGTAAAATCATATAATACTTTTATTTATAAAGCTCCACCAGAGTCAAGGCACTATACAACATAATGAAACACCTAGACTCCTGTTAAAAAACAGCCAGAAGACTCAAAGATAGGAGATTCAAAAATTAAATCTCCAGAATGATATAGGACCCAGATTCTGTAGCCGTTGCTCATATTCTGTAGAGCATACTCATGTGATTAGTCTAATTGAAGTCCACAGGCCTATTCATGTGCTTAAAGTTAAGCTTCTGCTTAAATGCTTTTCTGGATCATAACCAGAATGTTTTTCACCTCACAGGATTGAGCCGAGATACACTGGAAGCAAATTTTCAAAGGGGCCTCAGATTGGCATCCCAATGTCACTGTGCAAATACTTGTGTGCAAAATTAGAAGCCAATTTTGAAACAGAGGTTCTTTTTCAGATTGCAAGTTATTTATTTGTTGACATGTAATTGGGAGGGGTCTTTTGCTAGGAGGGAAAGTCAATCCTGTTAAAGACCTAATCCTGTGGCCCTTATTTAGTCATGCACTGATATTAATGGAAACTGCAGGATAGGATCTGGGAAGAGGTAAATTTCCCAATCTGTCCTATCTCGGGGACTCTCTTTCTGCCCTGCCACCCCCACAAACATGATATAGTTCTGCGGCGATCTGGAAGCCTACTTTCGCCATCTCCGATTCAAAGAATACTTTCAGGATAACACTGAACAGCCCACCGATACACAGTTACCCTCCCACCAACAGCACAAGAAGAAGAACTCCACATGGACTCCTCCTGAGGGTCGAAATGACAGTCTGGACCTATACATTGAATGCTTCCGCTGACGTGCACAGGCAGAAATTGTGGAAAAACAACATCGCTTGCCTCATAACCTAAGTCGTGCAGAACGCAATGCCATCCACAGCCTCAGAAACCATCCTGACATTATAATCAAAGAGGCTGATAAAGGAGGTGCTGTTGTCATCATGAACAGGACTGACTACCAAAGGAGGCCGCCAGACAACTCTCCAATACCAAATTCTACAGGCCACTTCCCTCAGATCCCACTGAGGAATACACTAAACTGCACCATCTACTCAGGACACTCCCTACACTAACACTGGAACAAATCAACATACCCTTAGAGCCCCGACCAGGGTTATTATATCTACTACCCAAGATCCACAAACCCGGAAATCCTGGACGCCCCATCATCTCGGGCATTGGCACTCTCACTGAAGGACTGTCTGGATATGTGGACTCTCTGCTCAGACCCTATGCCACCAGCACTCCCAGCTATCTCTGTGACACCACTGATTTCCTGAGGAAACTACAATGCATTGGTCACCTCCCAGAAAACACCATCCTGGCCACCATGGATGTAGAGGCTCTCTACACAAACATCCCACACACTGATGGAATACAAGCTGTCAGGAACAGTATCCCTGATGATGCCACAGCACAACTGGTTGCTGAGCTCTGTGCCTTTATCCTCACACACAACTATTTCAAATTTGATGACAATATATATCTCCAGATCAGTGGCACCGCTATGGGCACCCGCATGGCCCCACAATATGCCAATATTTTTATGGCTGACCTGGAACAATGCTTCCTCAGCTCTCGTCCACTCTCGCCCCTTCTCTACCTACACTACATTGATGACATCTTCATCATCTGGACCCATGGGAAGGAGACTCTGGAAAAATTCCACCACGATTTCAACAGTTTCCACCCCACCATCAACCTCAGCCTGGACCAATCTACATGGGAGGTCCACTTCCTTGACACCACGGTGCAAATAAGTGATGGTCACATTAACACCACCCTATACCGAAAACCTACCAACCGCTATGCCTACCTTCATGCCTCCAGCTTCCATCCCGGGCACATCACAAGATCCATTGTCTACAGCCAAGCACTGAGGTCCAACTGCATCTGCTCTAACCCCTCAGACAGAGACCAACACCTACAAAATCTCCACCAAGCATTCTCAAAACTACAGTACCCACACGAGGAAATAAGGAAACAGATCAACAGAGCCAGACGTGTACCCAGAAACCTCTTACTGCAAGACAAACCCAAGAAAGAAACCAACAGGACTCCACTGGCCATCACATACAGTCCCCAGCTAAAACCCCTCCAATGCATCATCAGGGATCTACAACCCATCCTGGACAATGATCCCACACTTTCACAGGCCTTGGGTGGCAGGCCAGTCCTCGCCCACAGACAACCTGCCAACCTGAAGCATATTCTCACCAGTAATTGCACACCGCACCATAGTAACTCTAACTCAGAAACCAATCCATGCAATAAACCTCGATGCCAACTCTGCCCACATATCTACACCAGCGACACCATCACAGGACCTAACCGGATCAGCCACACCATCACCGGTTCATTCACCTGCACGTCCACCAATGTAATATATGCCATCATATGCCAGCAATGCCCCTCTGCTATGTACATCGGCCAAACTGGACAGTCTTTACGGAAAAGGATAAATGGACACAAATCAGATATTAGGAATGGCAATATACTAAAACCTGTAGGAGAACACTTCAACCTCCCTGGCCACACAATAGCAGATCTTAAAGTGGCCATCCTGCAGCAAAAAAACTTCAGGACCAGACTTCAAAGAGAAACTGCTGAGCTTCAGTTCCTCTGCAAATTTGACACCATCAGCTCAGGATTAAACAAAGACTGTGAATGGCTTGCCAACTACAGAACCAGTTTCTCCTCCCTTGGTTTTCACACCTCAACTGCTAGAACAGGGCCTCATCCTTCCTGATTGAACTAACCTCGTTATCTCCACCCTGCTTCTTGCTTGCATATATATACCTGTCCCTGGAAATTTCCACTACATGCATCCGAAGAAGTGGGTATTCACCCACGAAATCTCATGCTCCAAAACGTCTGTTAGTCTATAAGGTGGCACAGGACTCTTTGCTGCTTTTACAGATACAGACTAACACGGCTACCCCTCTGATACTTCCCACCTACTCTACTGTCCTACCTCAAACTGTCTGGCGGCCCGCCAGCGGATTACCCTGACGGGCCACAGGTTGCTCACCACTATATATGTTCTTGGTACAATCTAAATTCTCACCCTTTTCCAGGAGTTTGAGCCCCATCCAAACTTTATTGAACTCAATGAAACAAACTCCCACTGACTTCACTGAGCTTTGGATCAGGCCCCAAACGAACAGGACCATGTGAAGTCCTTATCCCCAGGCTTGGCTGTTCCCGGGAGTCTTAGCTTAGAGCTGCTTAACTGATTCCCTGGGTTCTCTTTGCTTCACAACCAAGATCCCTCTGCCAGACTGGCATAGGTTTAAACCCTGCTTCATTCCCTGCTGGCTGAATATTGCTGACAAGTGTTATGGGATAGGGTCATCTTCTGCCAGTGGCCCTGAGAAAGACCCATTAAGCCCGTCACGTCCTGGCCAAATGTAAGGCATTGCCCATCCCATCAGAGATGCCTAAAAGGTCACCCCAACTAAAGGCCTGTTCCAAAGTCCATTGAAGTCAATGGAAAGAGTGCCACGGATTTCAGTGGGCTTTGGAACAGGCCACAAGAAAAGGGAGTTAACTGTTACTCGTGAAAAAACCCAAGACTGGCCTCAGTAATTATAATGCCAGGAGGATGAGGAGAACCTGACTGGGATTTAGAGCAAAATGTCTTTGAATCCTCAAATGTGCTTGGGCTGAATCTTTTAAAATCCAGTCTTTTCCAGGAAGTTGCTTATAAACCATCCCTTCAGTGAAAGGTGTTTTATATCAAATGTTTTCTGCGTGCCTGAATGAGAAGATTTATTCAAAATATACACAAGCTAGAGCCAAAATTGGCCTGCTAATACCAGTTATATCATGTTGCTATCCTAAGGGTTAACGATTGCACTGCGACTTAATATAGTGCTTCTTTCCCAGCTGAATTCATATTCATTCCAGTGCCTGGCTATGCTAAAAAAGGTAATCTCCCTTCCTAACAGAATTCCCATAAATCAAAGCCATTTCTACCTGAGATCCTGGCAATGGTGTTTTTAAATTCATCTCTCAAGTTAACAGTGCAGATCTTGAGATTTACAATTGAATCCCCCGCTGGTAATGTTTATTGTTAGTTCAATGTTTTGAAATGCATATGCTGTAAGCATGTGGGACCTGAGCCAAAGCCCCTGTGAGTCAATGGGAATCTTCCCTTCAGTTTCAGTAATGAGAAAAGAAGTATCGAAAAGGACCATATACAAACACTGTGAATCAGCACTTAGGATGGCTCGTGAGTTTGGTTTCCTGGGAATTGGTATTGTGATTCCAGTTGTTTTGTGTATTTCTAAAGCTAGACTGTTACAGCAGTAATGAAGGTACCTGTGTACCATCACAGTAATTAAATCATCTCTTCCAATATATTTCTTTAGTATTCATTTTTGACTCAGAAATTCCTGTTATATTGTTTTGTTTTGAACAAGTGTTTCCCAAAAGTATTTCCCAACTGTATCATAAAACACACACAAAGTCCACACTGTATTGAAAAGAATAATCAGTCCCTGCTGTTGAGCTGTTATAGTCCAACGGCAAAGTTTATGAAAAGAACATGGCCTAATTAAAAGAATGTAGTAATTTTAGGGCAAGATCCTATCTGATGTAAATTGGCATAATGCAAAGCAATAGAGCTATGTTGAGAATCTAACCCCTGCTCCAATCTCTGTTCAAAAGAAAAACATTCAGGCCAAAATTTCTCATTTAAATAAGCAAATTAACTTTCCACTTGAGGTTTTGAAGATTTTCTGTCCTTCACAAGCCTATGAATGTGTTGAAATGTTGCCAACCATCCCTTATCCCAGCTGCAATATTTCTACATTATTCTGAATATAACTGACATTTTATTATAACTAGTTTTGATCGCAGTTTAAATACTGGCCAGACTCTCAGGTAAGATACCACGGCTCCACTGAGGTCAATGGGAAAACACCAATTTGCATCAGCTCTTTTTTTGTTTGTTACTATCATCATGTGGCAGATTCACTTGTATGCTTTGGGTCACCACACTTGGGTCCTGCAAAGCCCCTAGAAACCTCGCTTAAGTAGCCAGTGACTTTGCATCACCAGAGGGGTACAAAGGAACTGATGCATACCCACGTATCTAGCCCAGGGTCTTCTGAAAGAAGAACTGCAGAGAAATCTGATGTCTGAGATCATTATAAGAAGAGCTGGTCAACATTTTTGCAATAGAATGTTTTTCCATCAGAAAAAGTGATTTGGCAAAATTGAAGCATTTTGTGGGAATGTATCAGTTTTGTCAAAAATGTTGATGGGAAGTTATTGAAATGCTTCATTTCGATAAGGTTGATATATTCCATTTTGACTTTATAATTTTGAATAATATTATAAAAGTAAAAACAATAAAGTCAAAATGAAATGTTTCAATAGGGTCAAAACAAAATATTTTCAGAAAATTAAAAAAAATCTAAGATTTTGACTTTTTGTCCTAATTTAGGACAAAAGAAAAATTTTGAAGTCTTGGGATTTCCCTCAGGATGGAAATTAATTTTTCGACTAGCTCTAATGATAAGCAGATATTGACTGATTTTGAGGCAAACATCACTCTTTGTTGACATAAAAGATAAATATTGGCCTATGACATTGAGCTCTTTACTTAGGCTTCACTGGAATTTTGCTTCAGTAGGGAATAAAAGAACTCACTTTCTGGACTTTGAACAATAATAAATCTTGATGTTCACCAAGTCATGAAGTCACTATACATATTGCAACACGTACTGAGGGCCAATTTTTAAAGAATTTTTTTCCAAATTCCTTGTGCACAAATACATATGTAGTTGTATGCCTACGTTTTTGTTGCTAGCCAGGTGCCTTACTAGACATTTGTGTGTCATCCAATTTTTGTTTATAAACGTGGTAATTTTATGTGCAAATACCGATAACATATGTGAGTTTCCTATGGTGTATGTGCATTTCATGACGGTCAAATAAAATAAATAAATAAATAAAAATAGGACCTGACTATCTTCAGCTGCAATAGACGGGAATCTGTTATGTCATGAATTTCAGACCTGCATTAGTTTTGCCTTTTATGCTAACATTTGAAAGGAGAGATGAAGTTCTAATTCACCTCTGATGAGTCATTTGGGAAGCAGAGATTTACATATATTAACTGAGTAACTCAGAGGCCAGCAATATTGACCTTGAATATTAGTGCAGCCAATCAAGATGCAAACATTTGTTCAAGTGATGTGCTTGATTAACATTGCTCCACACCTCAGTATTGTTCACTTCCAAGGAGTAGGTAATAGAAACTTGCTAAACTGTTGCATGACAGTTTTCAGCCATTTATGAGCCAGGACTTTCTATCTGTATGTAACAAACCTACGCCAAAAGAAATTTCTCTTTCCCCTGATTGCCTCCCTCATCTCCCATGCTCTTGCAAGAAAGCTAATTTATTGCTTAATCTCCATTCACTTCCAGAGATAACTGATCTTCCTTCATGCCCATGCTATCAGTATGACCAGCCTTAGCATGCTGTGAAGCCGGTTTTGCATTCTTAAACAGCATCTTAGGGTATGTCTACACTGCACTCTGCTTTCAGCGGTGTGTAGTGTACCTGCATGCGTAGTCCCTCTAGGCTGGGTGTATACATAGCTTAGGTGAGTAGAGCCACCTGAAGGATGTGGGTATGTACCTGTGTACATATCCTAGCACAGCTCTCTACTTGCAAGTCCTGCCTCCCCATTGACAGCGCTGTTTTTAGCCCTTCCCCGGATGCAAGGAAAGGCTCCTTGCAAGGAAAAGCTCCTTGCATCGGGGAAGGGCTAAAAGCTCCCAAAACCTCTCTCCTGCCATTGGGAAAGTCTCTGGCAATGGGGAAAGGCTCTGGCAGTGGAGAAGCAGCACCCAGCCTTTTCCTGCCTCAGTGAAAGTTGCCAGTGGTGGGGAGCTGAAACCTTCCCCTGCTGCCTCCCACCAGCCAGAGGCCCATTGCAGTGTAGATGCAGTGTGTTTTTCACTGCACTGTGTAGGGTAGACATAGCATTGGAGAAACAAGCCCCAAGGGGGGAAGTAGGAGAGGAAATAGTACAAATGCAAGTGAAAACAACAAGGGCCAAATGCTGCCTTTGGATCCCTGCATGCAGCAGCTGTTGGCATCCATGGGAATGTGCAGGAATCCCGAAGCAGCACTGGGCCCATTAGCAGTGTAGTCACTATTGGGATTCACAGACATATTTTTTCTTCAATGAGCATATCAGGAATTTGCTTTGCAGAGAAAGCTTATGCTCAAACTCTGCCCACAGATACGCTCACATGACTGCTCTTGAAGCCAATGAGAGCTGCACATGAATGGGTCTCAAATGCTTTAGGTCAACCATCAAGCAGAACTGAATCTGGCCAATTTGATCTGACCACCAATGACCATCTACCAACAAACATAGGTCCCAATCCTGCATTGTGAGCCACACAGGGAGACTACAGTGTCCACACAAAGCCCCATAGATTTTAGTGGGACTCTATCTGGATGTAGCCATCTGTCTGCACGGATCACAATGCAGGACCGGCACCACACTATGAGATCAATGGAGCTATACGTGGTCATGTATTTCAATGGAGTTCCAATTACTAGCCCTCAGATTTTAGCATGGGGACCTGTAGCAAGCAGCAAGCGGGTTACTTGCGGTGAATAATGTATTTGATGAACATAGTTTCTCTTCCTCTTTCTGAATTACTTGCAAACAGATGCAATTTAGCAAATTTCTTTGTTTACTGAAAGTGATTCTACAAATAGTTTATGAGAACATATTTCAGCTCATAGTTTGCTTGGGAATAGAGTTGGTCACGTTTTCAAAACCCACAAATTTGATTAAATTTTTCATTAAACTGTCAAATTTAGAAGAAAAATGCTCAATATTTTCAAATAAATTTGAAACACTTCTGATGTAATTATTCATTCTTCTTACATATGAAAAAAATTGTTCATTCAAGTGTTTGTAGAATGCAAATGAAAGTGCTTACACATTTGTGAATACTTTCTTTGTCACTGTTCACCTAGCTGTGCTGCCCATATGGGAAAGAGCTGTAGAAATAAAATAAATAATAATAATGTCCAGACATTTTCTTTAGCCATCCTATAGAATTTCATAAACAATTATATCCTTGCTACAGAATTCTCTCAACATCTTCTGGAAATCCTAGCCTCCATCCTATTCAATCCTGTTGGACTTTTCCATAAGAGGACTCATCCTGAAGAGAAAAGGCATTTCCAGAATGTGCACTTGAAGTGTTGTTGTAGCGCTGTTGGTCTCGGGACAGGAGAGAGACAAGGTGGGAGAGGTAATATTTTATTGGGCCAACACCTGTTGATGAAAGAGACAAACTTTCAAGCTTTCACAAAGCTGAAGACCAACAGAAGTTCTACAATGACTTTTTTGGTCCAAGGCTCAGTGCAAGGCAGACCTGAGGTAGCAAAGTAAGTGTTTCTGCATAAGCACAGATAGGAGATGCCAGAAAGACTCTTCACCACAAGGGAGTTGAAATATGAGCCTGCTTTAAGTGTTTTACTGTCTAATGGTTGTTTACAGGTGGGCAAACATTGAAAATAGAGGGTTTGGTTTACTCTGGAGTCAAGCAGATTTGTGCCTAATGGCCCCGTGCCACAGTTATCTCCCCATTTATATAGTGGGTCGGAATTAGCATTGCTCTCCACCCCTGCTGTTTATAGCACGTTATGTAGGAATAGCCCTTACTCCAGCAGGCTTCAGAACTTTCCGCCAAATGAACTTCTGTGGCAGCAAAAAGAAGATGAAGCAAAGGTTTTGTTCATGGGGTTTTCAAAGGTAGGCCATCCTCCCCACACCTGGTAATGTTTCTTGACAGAGAGCTACAGAACTGCTGTACTCTAAACATATGCAACATGGGGCATTCCAAATCTGTTTGCTATTTAATAAACTCTGAGTAGCAGCATAATAAAAGACCGCTGCACATAGTTAACGAAATGTCAGACTTCATGTATGCCAACCAGATAAATGCAGACTGATACCTAAAACCACCCTGAACAAACCATCGTTTACACAAACTATTACTGCTCCAGAGGAGGCTGGAAAAACGCAGGGTAATCATGAGAGAAAGGAACCTTCTCTTTGGAGAGACATAATAAAAGGTCAGGGAGGCTTCCAGGAATCAAAGGATAGACATGTCACTCGCCCCCGCACCATGTGTGAATCCGAGGGGCAGCATTCAGGAACACACTCGCCCCTGTGCAATAGAAGGGGCTGCATGGACAAGGACATACAGAGCAACAAAGGCTGAGATCAAGGTGCCCAACTTTTAGTGCATGGAGACAAAAAATGGGGCCCGTGGTTGTTCTCGCCCTGTGACTGCCAAATGACGATAAAGCTGGATAAATCATTAATTATCTGTATCATGTGGAGGTCCCAGCCAGATCAGGGATTATTGCGTGTTCACATAGTGAGAGAGTCCCTGCCCTGACGAGCTTACAGTCTGAAACAATAAGTCATGGGATGGTGGGAGAAAGGAAGTGCAATTACACCAACTTTACATAAGGGAAACTGAGGCCCAGATCCACAAAGGTGCTTAAACCCCAGACTTAGGTGCCTAAGTCCCAGTTTTAGTTCCTCTCTAGCCACAAGACTCCCACTGAATGTTTCAAGCACTTAAAAAAAATCACTCAGCACCTACATTTTCAGAGTAAAAGTTCCCTGGGTGACACTGTTTCTGCCTCTGAGCACACTCAAGGTGTTAGGCACACTGCTGCCTCCCAGGCACTTCTTTCCCATCTAATGCTCAGAGCAACTCACAAACTGGGGGAGAGAGACATATGGCCACCTAAGTGAGGGCTGGGGCCCTATCTGATAGGCATGCTCAGAAGCGGCTACCAGATCAGGTCCCATTCAATATCTGACTGGAGGTGGTGGTAGGGATGCCACCCACCTTATACCATTTAGCCCATTGGCTAGAGCACTCACCTAGGGTGTAGGAGATACAGGTTCAATTCCCTCTTCTGCCACAGGGGGAGAAAGGATTTGAACAGGTTTCCCCAGCTCTCAGGAAAGTGTTCTGAGCTATGGGATATTCTGATGACCATTCCCTTGGGATGAAAACTGAAATAATCATTGGGCCGGGGCCAGAAAAAATGACTCTGTAGCCAGTGGTAGGGCACCGTGAGAGGTAAGAGACCCCTCTGCATCAATCACTCTTTCCTTATTTATCCAGAGTGGAGCAGCTTCAACAGGAGGGACTGAATGAGCCCCTCATGAAACCTAAGTTTTAGGCTCCTAGAAAATCACAACCACAATCCTGGGTTGTTGGGTCACATGTTCAAATCCTCCCTCCTTCCCAGAAAGGGGGGGATTGAACCCACATCTCCCACATTCCAGGTGAGTGCTCTAACCAGTGGGCTAAAGATATAAGGTGGGTGCTGCCTCCTCTGTATGTAGAGCAAAGCAGGCACCTAATTTATCCCTGCAAGAAATGCCTTCGCCACCTAAGCTGCCTGACTCCCGGTGCCAGGTTCCCATTCGTGAATTGCTAAGCAGAGACAGGCCCCTCCCTGTAGCCTGGGGCCAGGCGCCTATCCCTCAAGAGAGGGCCAAGACTCAGGTCACTCTCGGTCTATTGGCTAGCTTGGGGCGCCCTGCCTAGCATGCTGGCTTTTGCACATCCCCATTCTAAGGTGCCGAACTCAGCTTTGTGGAGTGCAGCGTTGTGGTTGTGATTTTCTAGGAGCCTAAAATGTAGGTGACACGATACTCAGCATTGCAACACCTACGTCCCTTCATGGATCCCACCCAGAGGGACTCAGACTCTGTACACGCGATCACTTACTGCAGTATGACTTACGTTGCTCAAGGGTGTGAATAAGCCACCCCCTGAGCAATGTAAGTTACACGGACCCAAGCACCAGTGTCGCTGAGAGAGCGTCTCTGACCAGCATAGCTACGGCCGCCCACAGGACTGGAGTGATTACATCGACGGGAGAGCTCTCTCGCGTGAGCTTAGAGCCGCTGCACCAGCAGTGCAGCTGCAAGCTCCGTAGTGTAGCCAGAGCCTAGGGGTAAAGCTTTCAAAAGTGCGGAAGTCCCATTTTCAAAAGTGACTTAGCTTCTTAGGAATCACAAGTCCTGACTTTCAGTGAGACACAGGACCAGGGTGATGGGGGCTCTACTCACCACTCAACGGCCCCACCTCCTGGCCAGCCTGGGGGTTAGCTCCACTAGGCCAACACGCCTTCCCTCTCTCTGTGTCTCTCTCTCGCTCCAGGAGCTGCTGCTTCCTCTTCATGACTCGACCCTCTGCAGTTTCCCTTTCCAGGGTAGCCTGTCAAGGTCTTGCTCCACAGGCAGCATCAGGCCGTCCTCACGCCCACTACCCTGACTATGTCGCACCAGCAGCGTCTCCTGCAGTCTTCATATCCACTGCCCTTAGCAATGGTTGGTAGGTGCCGCAGGTGCCTTTATGTGGCACAGACGTACTCTAAATGTCTTGTCCAAATTCACATAAGAATTCTATGGGAGAGCCAGCAACTGAACCCATTTCTCTTGATTCTCAGACCAGTGCCTTACCCACAAAATGACTATCCTGAATGCGTTAAGGTGGACTTGAAACTAGACGTGCATTAGATTTAACCTTCTGAATCACTCTAACGAGTTGTCCGTCATGATGCTGCAAATGTTCTGAAATGCCCAACCACAGCTGAAATCTTTTCCAAGTGCTTTTTTCAAAGCTCGAGGCTCTTAAAGCAAGAAAGGAAAAGATTGCAAAGAAAAATATTTGTTCCAAGCAAAAATCTTGATGGGCTTTGAAAAAAATCTGATTGAAAAATCTGATTTATCATTGATGATGTTTCCAGTATTGGGAGTGGCTGGAATATGAGTAAGTGTTTTCAAAGATGTTTTGCCTCATACCATTCATGGCTCCTGCAAAGATTATGTATATCTGAGTTTTCATTTCTGTGGAACTGCAGCTGGCTTTGACACTGTAGCTGTAGCAGCAACCACGCAAAGCAGTCCCACTGGGACGTTAGCTGGGTGTAGTTGTGAAGCATATGGCATATAGGTCTTGTTTGCTTTCAGAGGCAAGAGGAGGCTTTTTTTTTCGGTGAACACTGTCATAAATTAGGAAAATTACTGGCTGATGGCTGTTTGCCTTCAGAGTGGGGAGAAAAGGGGGTTGCAAAACCCAGTGCATGAAAGTGTCCTCAGCGAGGAAATTTAACACATTGTGCCTGACTGCAAAACTCCTGAGGAAATCCTTGCCAATCAGTCAATCACAAAGCAGATCACCAGGTCTACTTCTCTAGCTCCCAACTAGAGAGACCAGCTTACAAATAAAGTGCTCAAAATTTCCATTCTCTAGTGTCTCTCTCATTCCCAGTGTGTAAACACAATAGACTGCCCGGCTGCAGAGATTTTGGTCTCCCTAGCAGGCACAGGGCGACGTCACTATTCAAATAACCTCACTTATTTTGTTGGCTTTTGTGCCTTCGTCCAGCTGCCAAGCTAATAAGTGAGGACTTTTTGCAGTGACATCAGAGAGAGCAACAGCAGCATGGGGAGTCTGAGCAGAGCAGCCAGCAGCCTGTGGTGTTGACGGAGGGAAGATTTTTTAAAAATATTGATTAAAGTCACTGTGTTCAGCCCGCAGCTGGAACGGACAGTTCCTGAGGGCGTTTGTGAAGAACGATTGCTTTGTTCGAGTGTCTCACTGTGGCCGAGTTTCTGTGAGGAGCAGGAGGTTGCTTATGATTTCTGTGCAGGTAGAATTTACTGGTGGGTTAATGGATGGCGATCTTCTCATGGGTTCGGACCTGATAAAGATGAGCCAGGGGGTTAAAAGTTTGAACTTGAACTCAGGAAAGCTGGGGCGAAATCCTGGCTCTATTGAAGTCCATAGGAAAGCTTCCATTGACTTCCCTGGGCCAGGATTTTCACACTGGGAAGTATTCCTAATTCTGCCACTGACTTCCCAGGTGTCCTTGGGTAAGCCACTTAATTTCCTTGTGCTTCAGATTTCCATCTATTACAAAACAGAAACATTTAATGAGCAAAACATTTTTGAGATTGTTCAGGAGGCATCTGCTAAAGTTGTGAGAAGAGCTCAGTGAAGGCTGGGCCTTTCTGATACATCATTCCACATCCTGGGCCAGCTTTTCAAAAGGGTTCAACTCCCATTGAGGCGTGGAAGTGAATTAAGCGAAACCAAATTAAGGCCACTTTAATTCCAAATAAAAAAATCCACACAGGGGTTTAATGTGGTTTAACGAATCCACTTTCAAATGAGTTTGGATTAATTTTCCTGAGTGTCCCTGAAGAGACATGCAAGCAGTGGCCAGATTTTCAACAGTGCTTAGCTCCCAGCGACTACTGTTATGTTCAGTTGTGGGTCTGGCATGGGCTGGGAATTCTCCATGGGAACTGATGGGTGCTGAACACATTGGAAAATCTGGGGACTGCATTTGGATGCCTATATGGCTGCTGTTGAGAGTTGATCTCTTCTGAAAATCTGGCCCTCACTCTTCCCAGGCTGACAGGAGCCAGGGATATCACAAGGACAGTTTATATGAATGAGATTGTAAATGTCTCGCTGAAATATACACATAAAACCTCTCTGAACTCTCCTGCCCAGCCCACCTTAAAAAAGTCCCCTCTGTCTTAATATCAGGGACTGAGAGAACTGTGGGTTTGAATTGTAGTTGCATTTTCCAAAATTTTGCAGATACCAGGCTTTATTTATTAAGACACCGTAGAGCCAGATACTCAGCTGGGGTAAATCAGCATAGCTCCACAGAAGTCAGTTTACACCAGCTGGGAATCTTGCTCTACATTTCTATCATTTTCCATTGCCAAGACTTATCCATCACAATGTAAATCAATAAACTGCTCCCTGGTACCCCAGCCTTGGAGAATATTGTCTACAGCCAAATGGAAGAAGTACAACTAAGATTTCACTCCTCCTCCATTCCAATCTTAATGAAGTATGAACATCAGCACCTAATGATGGGACTATTTAGCATATGTCTTCCCTGCAGGGCTAACACAGGTAATCAGCATCTGTCTCTGAGCTTCTGGTAGCTTAGGCCAGGTGTGAGCAGCCAGGCTGCAAAGCCAGTCATTGTTTCCTCACTCTCTTAGACACACTATATTGTATAAATCAGTACTATTTTAGGCATCATTTATAGATATATAAAATAGCAAAGAAGCTAAGGCTTCAGAGTAGCAGCCGTGTTTGTCTATATCCGCAAAAATAACAGGAGTACTTGTGGCACCTTAGAGACTATGGGCTTGGCTACACTTGCAGATGTGCAGCGCTGGGAGTTACAGCTGTGTTCCGGAAAGCTGTGTTCCCTACAGCTGTGTAGGGAAAGCGCTGGTGTGTGGCCACACTGACAGCTACCAGTGCTGCAGTGTGGCCACATTTGCAGCATTTGCAGCGCTGTTGGGAGTGGGGCATTATGGGCAGCTATCCCACAGAGCACCTCATCCCATTTTGGCGCCGTAGGTTGTGGGAAGGGGACGGAAGGGTGTGGGTCATTCCGCTTCCTGTCCCAACGCCCCGTGATGCATCGCTTCACATCCCAGCAGTCACTGTTTTTCCGTCCACGTTTTGTGCCATTGTGACTCTCCCAACGGTTTCTGTGCAGTGCGATTTCTGTGGGAAATGGAGCCCGAGCTGCTGAGGAATATGCTGCTGAGTCTCACCAGCACATCACATTTGGCAGTTGAGCTATTCCTTCAGCTCCAAAGTGACAGTGAGGAGTCCGATGCTGATGATGCTGATATCGCGTATGACACTAAATTGCTTGTGGCATTCACGGAAATGCTCAGCACCATGGAACGCCGCTTTTGGGCTCGGGAAACAAGCACTGAGTGGTGGGATCACATCGTCATGCAAGTCTGGGATGACGAGCAGTGGCTGCAGAACTTTTGGATGAGAAAAGCCACTTTCATGGGACTGCGTGAGGAGTTCGCCCCCACCCTGCGGCGCAAGGACATGAGATTGAGAGCTGCCCTGCCGGTGGAGAAGCAGGTGGCTATTGCAATCTGGAAGCTGGCAATTCCAGACAGCTACCGATCGGTCGGGAACCAGTTTGGAGTGGGAAAGTCGACCGTTGGAATCATTTTGATGCAAGTTTGCAGGGCCCTTAATCGCATCCTGCTAAGAAGAACCGTGACTCTGGGGAACGTGCAGGACATTGTGGATGGCTTTGCACAAATGGGTTTCCCTAACTGTGGAGGGGCGATAGATGGGACGCATATTTCTATTCTGGCACCCCCCCACCTAGCATCCGAGTACGTTAATCAGAAGGGGTATTTCTCTATGGTTCTCCAGGCGCTTGTGGATCACCGCGGGCGTTTCATTGACATTTACACAGGCTGGCCTGGAAAGGTGCATGATGCACGCATCTTTCGGAACAGTGGCCTGTTCAGGAAGATGCAGGCAGGGACTTTTTTCCCAGACAGGAAGATCACAGTAGGGGACGTCGAAATGCCCATTGTGATCCTTGGAGACCCCGCTTACCCGTTACTGCCTTGGCTCATGAAACCCTATACAGGGAAGCTTGACAGGAGCAAGGACCGGTTCAACTACAGGCTGAGCCGGTGCAGAATGACTGTGGAGTGTGCTTTTGGCCGTTTAAAAGGGCGCTGGAGATCTCTGTATGGGAAGCTAGACTTGGGGGAAAGCAGCATCCCCGCAGTTATATCCGCGTGCTGTACTCTCCATAATATTTGTGAAGGGAAGGGTGAAACATTCAGTCAGGCATGGACCACTGAGGTTCAAGTCCTGGAGGCTGAATTTGCACAGCCAGAGAGCAGGGCTACTAGAGAGGCCCAGCACAGGGCTACAGGATTAGGGATGCCTTGAGGGAGGAATTTGAGGCTGAAAGCCAACAGTAATGTTTGGTGCCCTGCACGGGAGTGAAGTGCAGTGGTTACAATGTTAGTAGGAATCTGTTTTTCCTAAAATGATTTGCAATGCCTGTTTCTTTACTGGGCTACGGTATCTTTCACCTTCTGCAATAATAAAGACTGTTTTCAAAGACAAGAAATCATTTATTGAAAAGAAAATAACTTCCTTGACGGACACACAACATTTTGGGAACCTAAAAGGGCAGGGGGTTGGGGTGGGGAACTGTACAGTCACAGGTTTGAATATGTCCTGTCTGGAGTGCTGTGCAATGACTGCTGCACTTCAGGGTGCCTATACTGCATGGTGATGGGGGTTGAGTGCAGAGGGTAAGGGTCGTAGCTCTCAGGGCTGGTAGGTGAACGTACAGGTGTTGGAGGCAGCTGGTGGAGGTAAGAACCTGGATGCTGGGGAAGGGGGTTTGGAGCTGACATTGGGGCACAAGGGAAAGAGCTTTGGGCCGGGTGGGGGGAAGGGCGGCATGGTAGTGCTCTGCCTGCATGGCTACGAGTGACTGGATAGAGTCCGCTTGGCGCGCCAGGATGCTTATCAGCTGCTTTGTGCTTTTCCTCCTGGCCGCTGCGTTTCTCTGGCGGATCCTGCTTTCCCTTTCTCTCCAGTCCTGCAGGTTTTTACTCTCTCTGGCAGACTGATCCATAACTGCTTTCACAGCATGTCTTCCTTGGTTTTTCGCGGCTTCTTCCTGAGGTTTTGTAGTCTCTGTGCAGTCGAGGAGACGGGCAGTCCAGCAGTCAAGGTCGCTTTTCGAAAGGCAAAAATGGCAACAGTTAACAGGGGTAGCATTGTTCATAATCTCATCCAGACAGTAATTCCCACACAGTGAAGGAGTTTACAGTCTTCACTTTAGCGTACTTTCCCCATCGCAAACAGCGCACACAGAACCCAACAGGAGACTCACAAAATGGTGAGTAAGGGGGACTGAGATTGCTTCAGGGCTGTGCACGGGTTTCTGTGTGCTGAGGACAGCAAACAGCTACAGGGGGGATCTGCACTGAACAGTCTCCCAACATTTTCCACAGGAGTTAATCCTGGAAGATATCTCGCTGCTGCGGGTCACCAGGGAAGAGAGGGAAGGTCTTCTACAGCAATGCGGATTCCGCCCTGGCCCCTATGCAGCTTGCCTGTGTGCAGCAATGGTCCCCCCACCCCTCGCAGCACAGTGGCACGGACGCGTTAGCCTGACTGGGACAAGGGCCACAGTGGCTCTCCCTATAAACTTGCACAGGCGCATTGCCCACGCTCTGGCTGAAACTTTTGAGGAGATTACCAAGGGTGATTACCGCGACGTGATATACCACATCAATGGGCTATTCCACGTCTAGGCATGCATGCATGCAGCCCTAACCCCCCCTCCTCTCCCGAAACATTTCCATCCTGAAAATAGAAGCCGCTTACCGGTAACCTGCTCCTCTGCTTGTCCTTCACCAAGTACTGGCTGCTGCGACTGGCTACCTTCCTCCTGGCTTGAGAAGAGCTCCTGGCTGCATGCCTTCTGAGACTCCAGGGTGTCTCCCCCCACCCCAGTACCCTCACTCTCGATTTCCTCCCCCCCTCCTCCTGTCCCCCACCCCACTCAGAAGTGTCCATCGTGGTCGTCGGATTGGCAGTGGGGTCACCCCCAAGTATCGCGTCCAGCTCTTTGTAAAAACGGCAGGTCGTGGGGGCAGTGCCAGAGCGGCGGTTTCCCTCACGGGCTTTGCAGTAGGCACTCCGCAGCTCGTTTACTTTAACCCTGCACTGCAGCGCGTCCCGGTCATGGCCCCTTTCCAGTATGGCCTTTGATACCTGCCCAAAGGTATCATAATTCCTACGGCTGGAGCGCAGCTGGGACTGCACAGCTTCCTCCCCCCAAACACTGATGAGGTCCAGCAACCCGCCATTGCTCCATGCTGGGGCTCATTTGGCACGTGGAGGCATGGTCACCTGGAAAGATTCACTGATTGCACTCCACACCTGGCTGAGCAAACAGGAGGGGATTTTTAAAATTCCCAGGGCATTTAAAGGGCGGGTCACCTGAGGCCAGGGCAGTAGAGTGCGAACTGATGAGCAGAGTGGCTGAACAGGCATTCTGGGATACCTCCGAATACCCTGGAGGCCAATTACAGCGCTTTTGGTGGCCACACTTGTGGAGCAGCGCTGCATCACCAGCGCTGCAATCCTTATACCCAAGGCAGAGCAGGAGTACAGCCAGCGTTGCAGCCGGGGAGATGCAGCGCTGTATGTGCCTTGCAAGTGTGGACGGTGACTTAGGCCTGGTCTACACTACGGGGTTGGGGTTGAACTAAGGTACGTGACTTCAGCTACTCGAATAGCGTAGCTGAAGTCAAACTACCTTAGTTCGAATTTCCTACCTGTCCAGACGCCACGGGATCGAACTCCGCGGCTCCCCCGTCGACTCCGCCACCGCCGTTCGCGGTGGTGGAGTTCCGGAGTCGACGGGAGCGAGTTCGGAGTTCGAACTATCGCGTCTAGATTAGACACGATAGTTCGAACTCCGAGAAGTTCGACCCGGCGGGTAAGTATGGACCTACCCTAAGTTGCAGCGCTGTAAAGCCTCCACCAGCGCTGAAACTCTCAAGTGTAGCCAAGCCCTAACAAATTTATTTCAGCTCACGAAAGCTCATGCTGAAATAAATTTGTTAGTCTCTAAGGTGCCACAAGTACTCCTGTTCTTTTTTCAAAGAAACTAAAGAATTAAATAAATGCTGTTAATAATGCCATGTTACTAGCGAAATACAAAAGTTCAAGTCCCTGTACTGATATAGTAGCTGATTGAAAAATGGTAATAGGCATTTTTCATGGAAAGATTTGAAAAGAAATTAAAGTTTCCAGTTACAATTTCCTGTTTCCCCCCCATTTTTCTAGGTTTCTCCCACCCCCTCTTTTCTTGCTTTTCCCCTCCCCTCTTTGTTTTACATTGGAAAATAGGGGAAATTGAAGAGAAACCTGGGGAAAACCAACCAACCAATCAGCATCCCTGTGAAAACATTATTTTTTTCGATTGAAAACTGGGAAAAGTTTGAAAAAAAGAAAGGAAAAACAGGCCATTTTTAATTAATTGTTTTTATTTAAAAAAATTGGAACAGTTCTAATCCATGTTAACTGGCATGTTGCACACTGGGGGCCTATTTCAACATTGCATTACTCCAATGTCATTGTACTGAACCCAGTAGAATGGGTGACAGGAGCTGGATCACTTGATTGCCTGTTCTGTTCATTCCCTCTGGGTCACCTGCCATTGGCTGCTGTTGGAAGGCAGGATACTGGGCTAAATGGACCTTTGGTCTGACCCAGTCTGGACGTTTTTATGTTCTTATGTTCATAATCCCTGCCTAAACCAGGAGGCTGGGCTCAGAGTACCGGAGAATGACAAAGGCAGTATGGACAAATGGACCTATACATTGAATGCTTCCGCCGACGTGCACAGGCAGAAATTGTGGAAAAACAACATCGCTTGCCTCATAACCTAAGTCGTGCAGAACGCAATGCCATCCACAGCCTCAGAAACCATCCTGACATTATAATCAAAGAGGCTGATAAAGGAGGTGCTATTGTCATCATGAACAGGTCTGACTACCAAAAGGAGGCCGCCAGACAACTCTCCAATACCAAATTCTACAGGCCACTTCCCTCAGATCCCACTGAGGAATACACTAAGAAACTGCACCATCAACTCAGGATACTCCCTACACTAACACCGGAACAAATCAACATACCCTTAGAGCCCCGACCAGGGTTATTCTATCTACTACCCAAGATCCACAAACCCGGAAATCCTGGACGCCCCATCATCTCGGGCATTGGCACTCTCACTGAAGGACTGTCTGGATATGTGGACTCTCTGCTCAGACCCTATGCCACCAGCACTCCCAGCTATCTCTGTGACACCACTGATTTCCTGAGGAAACTAAAATGCATTGGTGACCTTCCAGCTAACACCATCCTAGCCACCATGGATGTAGAGGCTCTCTACACAAACATCCCACACGCTGATGGAATACAAGCTTTCAGGAACAGTATCCCTGATGATGCCACAGCACAACTGGTTGCTGAGCTCTGTGCCTTTATCCTCACACACAACTATTTCAAATTTGATGACAATATATATCTCCAGATCAGTGGCACCACTATGGGCACCCGCATGGCCCCACAATATGCCAATATTTTTATGGCCTACCTGGAACAATGCTTCCTCAGCTCTCGTCCACTCTCGCCCCTTCTCTACCTATGCTACATTGATGACATCTTCATCATCTGGACCCATGGGAAGGAGACTCTGGAAAAATTCCACCACAATTTCAACAGCTTCCACCCCACCATCAACCTCAGCCTGGACCAATCTACACAGGAGGTCCACTTCCTAAACACCACGGTGCAAATAAGTGATGGTCACATTAGCACCACCCTATACCGAAAACCTACCGACCGCTATGCCTACCTTCATGCCTCCAGCTTCCATCCCGGGCACACCACACGATCCATTGTC
The DNA here is from genome assembly GCF_020497125.1 of Mauremys mutica. Lineage (NCBI taxonomy): Eukaryota > Metazoa > Chordata > Testudines > Geoemydidae > Mauremys > Mauremys mutica. Next base: position 129,712,593 of record NC_059077.1, read on the forward strand.
TACAGCCAAGCACTGAGGTCCAACCGCATCTGCTCTAACCCCTCAGACAGAGACCAACACCTACAAAATCTCCACCAAGCATTCTCAAAACTACAATACCCGCACGAGGAAATAAGGAAACAGATCAACAGAGCCAGACGTGTACCCAGAAGCCTCCTACTGCAAGACAAACCCAAGAAAGAAACCAACAGGACTCCACTGGCCATCACATACAGTCCCCAGCTAAAACCCCTCCAATGCATCATCAGGGATCTACAACCCATCCTGGACAATGATCCCACACTTTCACAGGCCTTGGGTGGCAGGCCAATCCTCGCCCACAGACAACCTGCCAACCTGAAGCATATTCTCACCAGTAACTGCACACCGCACCATAGTAACTCTAACTCAGGAACCAATCCATGCAATAAACCTCGATGCCAACTCTGCCCACATAGCTACACCAACGACACCATCACAGGACCTAACCAGATCAGCCACCTGCACGTCCACCAATGTAATATACGCCATCATATGCCAGCAATGCCCCTCTGCTATGTACATTGGCCAAACTGGACAGTCTCTAAGGAAAAGGATAAATGGACACAAATCAGATATTAGGAATGGCAATATACAAGAACCTGTAGGAGAACACTTCAACCTCCCTGGCCACACAATAACAGATCTTAAAGTGGCCATCCTGCAGCAAAAAAACTTCAGGACCAGACTTCAAAGAGAAACTGCTGAGCTCCAGTTCATCTGCAAATTTGACACCATCAGTTTAGGATTACACAAAGACTGTGAATGGCTTGCCAATTTCACACCTCAACTTCTAGAACGCCTCATCCTCCCTGATTGATCTAACCTCGTTATCTCTAGCCTGCTTCTTGCTTGCATATATATACCTGCCCCTGGAAATTTCCACTACTTGCATCCGATGAAGTGGGTATTCACCCACGAAAGCTCATGCTCTCTTCTTTGTTTTGCAACGTTTTTTGAAAGATCTTGTTTTCATCTCACTGCAGAATGAAAACAAACCTCAGACTTTTTTTATGAAACAGAATTCTTGTTTTCTGGCCATCTGTACCATACAGCCCTACACTATCCTCTTTACAGGATGTGGGCTTAAGTGCAAGGAGGTGAAGGAAAATGAAAATGGAGAAAAACCTGGGGACAACCAGCTTGGTTGAAGGAATTCCCCGAGGAAATATCTGTGGGTTGAGCAAATACGCTTACATGATTTCACAAATAAAGAACAGTAAGTGTCAAGCAAATCCTTCAGCGATATGGATTTTTTTTAAACATACATTTTTATTAGGTTCTGTAGGAATCTTCTAAATAAAGCCACTCAGTCACTTTCTGCCTATAATCTGGACAAGAGGGAAAACAAAGGAAGAGACACATCATTTGCTGCTGGTTTGCCAAAGACCACATGATTACAGCAGTTCAGACCTGCCTAGGATCAGAGAAGAGGGATCTAATGTCTGGTGATCCTGGCAAAGACGTCTCCTGGATCTATACAATATTTTCCCAAAAGGACTATGGTTTGTCAGTGAAGTGCTCTATTCAATGTAGCCCTGCAGTGTGCCTCTGCTCTGGACACACAATCTATATCTGCAGAGCAGCGCATTCCAGAGGAAAGAATGAGATTTGGGAATAGAAGAATGGCAGGTAATCAAAGAGAAAAGGAAATAGTGAAATAAACAGGGTGAAAGCAAAGACAAAGGAGAAGTGAAGGAGTGAGGAAAAACGAGAGAGGGCCTGAAAAGAGGGGAGGGATGAGGCGAAGGCCTGAGAGGAGGGAGCAATGAGACGTGAGAGAGGTGATAGAACAGACTGAGGGTGCGTGTCCCAATTATAAATACTCCAGATTTTAGGGGCTTCAGGTCTTTGTTCAGACCTTCACTGTCACGAGGCGGGTTAGGCATTTTGCAGAGAGCATAACAACTAAGGTACCAGGGTGGGCCAATCAGGGGCGGCTCTAGGTATTTTGCCGCCCCAAGCACGGCAGGCAGGCTGCCTTCGGCGGCTTGCCTGCGGGAGGCCCCCGGTCCTGCGAATTCGGCGGCAGCCTGCGGGAGGTCCGCCGAAGCTGCGGGACCAGTGGATCCTCCGCAGTCATGCCGCTGAAGGCAACCTGCCTGCCACCCTCGCGGTGACCGGCAGAGCACCCCCCATGGCTTGCCACCCCAGGCACACGCTTGGTGTGCTGGTGCCTGGAGCCGCCCCTGGGGCCAATGACCAAGAAGACAGGATAATGGGGTTTGATTCTTGGCTCTGATACATGGCCTTATGCAAGCCCTTGTACCTCAGTTTCCCCATGTGTAAAATGGGAATAATGATACTGCCCTTCCTTTACAAAGCATTTTGAGATTTATCGATGAAAAGTATAAGAGCTAAGTACTATTATGAACACTTAAGATAGACACCGGGCATCCTCTTATTGTGCTCAGTTATTTCTGCATCAGTGCCATAAAACAGGGTATTTGGCAGCATAAGTGTAAGTGGCCCTTGTTTTGGGCCTTATGATTTGGCCCTTGTTTTGGCCCTTGTTTTGGGCATTATGATTTGGTGACCTGCCACAAGCCCTGCAAACTCATTCTTCACCAATATCTGGAATCAAACTCCAGCAGAAACAAAAACAACTGTTTGAACTGCTTTGCCAAACAGCCCTCTCTGTAAAAGGGAAAGTGATTCCCCCTTGTCCCCCCGCCAAAGTAAAGGTTACAACAATATTTTGTTTGAACTCATGTAAGAGCAACTCCCAGGCATTTATTTAGTAACTGTTACAGCATGTGGAAAGTACCTTGGAATTAGTCTGCATTACTCAAAGTGATTCACTGGTCACTGCTACTTCGGGACGGTATTGCACTGCAAACTCCCTTCTGACTCTGCAATCCACTGTGTAATTGCTTCCGGGCTGCCATGTGCCTTCCCTAGACATTAGTAGTAAGCTCCTCTCCAATTTGCCCAGCCACATCATTGATCTCTGTCACGCATTCTGCACTTTGTTAGGCCAGATGTTCAGGCCTTCCTAACTCCTGGTGGAAAGGGGACTTCGCTGCTGGGAAGTCCACTAGTATAGACGAAGGCTCGGAACGGGTGGTTGAAAGCAGCTATCAAATCCTTCCTCATTCTTCTCTTCTGCAGACTAAACAAGCCCAGTTCCCTCAGCCTCTCCTCGTAAGTCATGTGCTCCAGCCCCCTAATCATTTTTGTTTCCCTCTGCTGGACTCTCTCCAATTTGTCCACATCCCTTCTGTAGTGGGGGGCCCAAAACTGGACACAGTACTCCAAATGAGGCCTCACCAGTACCGAATAGAGGGGAATGATCACTTCCCTCGATCTGCTGGCAATGCTCCTACTAATGCAGCCCAATATGCCATTAGCCTTCTTGGCAACAAGGGCACACTGCTGACTCATATCCAGCTTCTCGTCCACCGTAACCCCTACGTCCTTTTCTGCAGAACTGCTGCCCAGCCATTCGGTCCCTAGTCTGTAGCAGTGCATGGGATTCTTCCGTCCTAAATGCAGGACTCTGCACTTGTCCTTGGTGAACTTCATCAGATTTTTTTTGGCCCAATCCTCCAATTTGTCTGATGGTCCATCTGGCCTAGTATCTTGTCTTCTGACTGTGGCCAGTGCCAGATGCCTCAGAAAAAATGAACAAAACAGGGCAAATTATTGAGTGATCCATCTCCTGTCATCTAATCCAGGCTTTTGGCACTTGGAGGTTTAGGGACACCTGAAGCATGGAGTTGTGTCCCTGACCATCTTGGCTAATGGCCATTGATGGACTGATCCTCCATGAAATTATCAAATTCTTTTAAGAACCCAGTTATACTTTTGGCCTTCACAACATCCCCTGGCAACAAGTTCCACAGGTTGACTGTGCGTTGTGTGAAGTACTATTCATTTCATTGGGTGACCTCTGATTCTTGTGTCATGTGAAAAACATATATAAAAAAATTGTTTGCAATATTTTGGAACTAAGAACTAAGAACATAAGAACGGCCACACTGAGTCATACCAGTGGTCCATCTAGCCCAGTATCCTGTTCTGACAGTGGCCAACGCCAGATGTTTCAGATGGAATGAAAAGAACAGGGCAATTTTTCAGTGATCCATCCCCTGTCATCCAGTTCCAGCTTCTAGCAGTCAGAGAAATAAAGAATTCACAGTACAGACAAGAGAGAGAAAATGACCCATAAAGCCAAACCCCTTTCCAAACAGAAGTCTATCAAGTAATTTTGATAAAATGCAAAACAATAATTTACAGCCCCCCATTTTTTGCATTTCATTATCAGTTTGAAAAAGAGGCTATTTCCATGAAATCTTTCCTGGAACCTTTTTTTTTTTTTTTTTGGTAACGTGGGCCCAGTTTCCATTCTTATGCAAGAAAAGAATAGTTTTCAGATAGCAATGAGCAGATTTCTGAACAAAGAACGAAAAGGGCTTTCTTTGAAAGTGAGTTAAAAAATCTGCATTTTTTTCAATTTTTTTGTGTAAAAAATAATGAGCATTTTGTGAAAAAGAAGGTGTAAGAATGGAAAACTGAGTAAAATTAAAAAGTTGGATCCTCTGGTCTGGTTGAGCTGTGCTTGGTGCAAGACCAGAGGGGCCTGGCATAATTTGGCTTTACACCAACTTCTTGTTCCCCTGACCCTCACCGAGGCGTTACTGAGATCAGCCCCAGGGCTTCTCTACAGTTACATCCATGGCTCCAAGCTCCGGCAGCCAGGAACTGCTAGAGGACAGTGGTGTTCTGGTCACTCCCCCTTTCCCATAGGAACATTCCCAGGACTGGGGCTGGAACGGGAGTGGTGTGAAGCCCTACATCAGCTCTATGCCCAGAGCTTACTTTGTGCTGGAGCTCGCTAGCCCTGCCAGCGATGTTTAGTAACAGATACAAATCTACTTTTCCATGCCAGGCGTGAGCTCACGCGTACGGTGCGAGCAAGGTCATGCTGTATGGAGGATGTCATTGGGAGCCCTGGCACCTCTTGTTTACAAATGAAGCACCATCTATGCCACCTGAGGACAGGGCTCTCAAACTTCATTGCACTGCAACCCCCTTCTGACAATAAAAATTACTTCACGACCCCCAGAGGGGGGACCGAAGTCTGAGCCCACCTGACCCCCATCCTCAGGCAGGGGGCCTGCAACCTGAGCCCTGCCTCCCAGGGCTGAAGCCCTTGGGCTTTGGCTTTGGCCCTAGGCAGTGGGGCGCAGGCTTCAGCCCCGTACCCCAGCAAGTCTAAGCCAACACTGGCAACCCCATTCAAAGGAGGTCGCGACCCAGGGTTTGAGAACTGCTGCTCTAGGACAAGAGAACTCCGTCTGTTAGTCTATAAGGTGCCACAGGATTCTTTGCTGCTTCTACAGAACCAGACTAACACGGCTACCCCTCTGATCCTAGGAGTCAGCTAAGTCAGCTTCCAAAGGGCCCAAGGTTGGGCCAAGGAACTTTTCCATAGGCCCTAGCTTTTTAAAAGAACGTGGGGTCAGATCTGCAAGTACACAGCACCCAAAACTGGTCTCAGAGAAGCTGGAAGTAGGGTTGCTGGGGGTGCTGCTGCAACCCTGGTTTGAAGTGGGTTTCCATCATATACAGGGTTTACAGTTTGGTTCAATGGCTCTCAGCATCTCCACCATACAAATTGTTCCAGCATCCCTGACACTGGTGCCCGATTTTCAAACTGACAGTGTGTTGATTGCTCTGGAAAATGTGGCTCTCCATGTGCATGTGAAATCCCATGTAATACACACTCTAAGCACACTCTCCAAGGTCTCATCAAATCCCTTTAATTCTCCACAATTCTTACATCTGAACTCTTTTAATAATACAGTGCAAAGGGGTTCAGAATGCTCAGCATCTAACATAGGGAGGAACCCATTCAGCAGCCTGCTTGTCAGATCCTTTCTGAACTCTCCTCCATCCTCTCTGGATCTGCGTGGCTCCCCTCCCAGTGATGCCGGTTAGCATATGAACTGCAGCCAAGGAATTGCTGGACCTCATTGCACAAGGCTCAGGGTAAGGCAAGGGAAAGCCCTGCTGGTGGATGGAAAAAATAAGGGGGAGTAACCTGGCATTTCTGAATGGCTTGGCATGAAATATAGTGAGTCTAACAGCATCTGATTCAGTCTCTGAAAGAATCACACGTCAGAGCAGAGGCCAGTGTGCCTATGCTTTCTTTATTCACATCTGTACCTAAGGAAAGTACCAAAAGGAATTATGATTTTGCATGTGCTCTAAAAACAGTAAAATAACTGCAAATGGACAAGTTCATCCCTGGTGTAACTCTACTGAAGTCAATGAAGTTAGGCCAGGGATGGATTTGGCCCACATGCTTTAACCAGCTCACAATTCAAGAAGTGGGATATCTGCGCTATGGGAAATGCAATACATTATGAGCCAATGTGACGTTCCCCTCTGGTGTTCTCCAGTGATCTGCTAGGTCACTCCAATCCTCAACTCTGGGAGCCAGCCTGACCCTGCTCTGCTGTGAGAACCCCACTCCTGGGCTGGTCACGCACAGCCTCGGGCACGGAAACTGCGCCTTGGATTGTGCAACTGAATGACACTAGCCAGTATCTCCGGTCCCAGACACAACCCTATGAACCTCCATCTTGCAGTGTCCAGTTATGCCCACTGGATGCTGCACGTTTATACGAGTTTTTCAATTTAACAAAGAAATTGATATGTACCAGGCTTCTTATCCCAAGGAGAGTCTCTGACATGCTTCAAACCAAACGCACTGCTCCAGGTAGAACAAACAAACAGATTTATTAACTACAAAGAGATTTTAAGGAGTTATAAATCAAAGCATAACAAGTTGGATTTGGTCAAATGAAATAAAAGCAAAATGCGTTCTAAGCTGATCTTAACACTTCCAGTGCCCTTACAAACTTAGATGCTTCTCACCACAGGCTGGCTGGTTGCCCTTCAGCCAGGAGATCCCCTTTGATCAGCGCTTGGTGGTGGTGTCTGTAGATGGAGGTGGAAGAGAGAGAGAGCATGGCAAACATCTCTGCCTTTTATCATGTCCTTTCTTCCCTCTTGGCTTTGCCACCCCTCCCCCCCTTGAGAGTCAGTTGAGTATTACCTCATCGCAGTCCCTGTCTGACCAAATGAAAGAGGGTGACTCCCTCAAGAGTCTAACATATTTTTTTTTTGCTGCTGAGGCCAGCGTCCATTGTTCCTGTGAGGCTGGGCTGGGTTTGTCCCGTACCTGCCCTGATGAGGTGTGAACTGCCCCTCTGCTCTTGGAGAGTTTATGCCTGGGCTTATTTTAAGCTGTGAGGACACATTTTCACCCTCATAATGACATACATGAAATTATACCCTATAACATCACTATAACAACAATGGTAAGTGCATCATGAGCCTTCCAAAGACACCAGACATGACAAACTTTGCATGGGCTACCACATAATCATTTTACAAGGATGAACATGGGCGTGCTGGGTGTTCCCCTGAGGTACAGGGGATCCCCAGCTGAGGTCAAAAAATGTTCAGAGACAGGGTGCTAAAGGGCCCTTTTCTCTTCCCTGATCTTGGGGATACTCTGTGCTGTGCATGTCCCCTGGCATAGGTTAGAACAGTATGAAGGTTGGCTTCAGTTGTCAATGGCCATAAGGGGTAGTTATGGCAGCTGAGGGTATCCAGGTTTCTAGGGAACCCTGACCACACACCCCACATTGGCAGCTGGGAGAGGGGGTGGTTTAGGAGCTACTATGGGCCCCTACACAGGGTGCATGCTCTGAGGGCCCTGATCCACAGGGCTTTGGGCTGGTGGAGCAGCTCAAAGCAACTTGAGCATGGTCCAAGAATGGGTCTGTATCTTTATATAGTGTCTTTAGCACATTGAACTACAAAACACTTTGGTGACAGAGCTGACCGTATACACGAGTAAGAAGAAAAGTTGTCAGATGGGGATTAAAGAGAGGAACTGCCTCTCTGATTCAGGGGCAGGAGGAGAATTTCAGAGACTTGGCATGGCACAAGTGTGAAATGTGATCTTTTAAATTTGGATCATTGCTGGGATGAGATGGAGAGGCAGGCAACGTTGGAGGAGTGAGCACAGGAAAACATGAATCTAAACACAGAGTAAGTCCCGGTGGACTTCTGAGAACCAAGAAGGGTATTTTGAATTCGATTTGGTAATGAAGAGGAAGAATACAGTGAATGACCAACATCATCTAACTCCAGCATTTGATACCCCTACAATTAAGAGAGCAGAGATTTAGGAGTAAGAGTTCACTTCCATTCTCATTGCAATCACCGGGGGTCTTGCCATTGACTGGAATCTATTGGGAGCAAGAGCAGGTCTTAAAAGATGGACCTTCAATAGTCAAAGAAGGAAGAATTTCAGCAGAGGCAGGATTAAGGTCAAACGTTGGATGAAAAAGTAAATCTGTGGGCAAGAGTGACTCCCAGACTGAAGTTGAAGGAAAACAGCAAGAATTTCTAATACCTTAGAGAGGTCAATAAATACAGACCAGAAATTGCAGTGACCAACATCAAAACTGAACTGCTCTTCAGTGAGAAAGATGACTGTGTAAATGCATTTTCAAAAGGACTTTCAGAAATGTCTGTCACTGTTTTATAAGGTGAGCATATGTCCTGATTTTATCAGGACTCTCCCAATATTAGGGGCTTTTTCTTCTGTAAGACCCTTATTCCCCACCCCATGTTAGCTGGTGACCCTACTTTTTTAGTATGTCCACTGAGTGTCATCTCAATGGGGCTGCTATTATAGGGTACTTCTACACTGCAATAAAAAACACATGGCACCAGGTCTTAGAGTCCAGGTCATCTGCCGTGGGCTTATGGGCAGGGTGACCAGATGTCCCGTTTTTAAAGGGACAGTCTCCATCTTTAAGCCCTCCTGCAACTGTTCCGACTTTTTCTTAAAAATGGGCAAATTGTCCTGTATTTTCTGTCTTCTCCCCATCAGTACTGGTGGTTCCTGCTGCTGGGCAGATTCCTGCTCACTGGACGCCTGCCCACCAGCAGTGAGTAGAAGGGTCCAGTGACCGATGATGGGGTGAGTGTGCAAGGCTGGTGGTGGGGCGAAGATGCAGCATGCGGGGCCGGCCGCTCCCCGTGCTTGTCTGTCAGTGCAGCCCTCGCTGTATGTCGGCTCTCGGCCAGCAGGGCCCCACCCCCCATCCCGTTCCTGGCTGGCACTGTTGCACACTGCAAGCTGCGGCGGCTGGTGAGTGCGGGAAGGCGCCAGGCAGCAGCCGGTGAAGTGTTGCTGCTGAGGCCCACCCGTCTGCCCTTTACATGCTCCCCCTCTCACTATCCTCTCCCCACTTTTCCCCTTCACGCCCCACCCCCCTGCAGCCCTGCTGCTCCTCCATATCCCCCCGGTGGTGCGCATCCTGCTCCCAGTGCTGTGCGCAGAACCAGCCCCTGCTCGGGGTGCTCAGCTCACCAGCAGCCAGGCTGGCAGGTTCCTTCCTTCCCCCACTGCCTCTGGCTGGGCCGGTGCCCCGGGAAAGCCCAAGACACTCCGGCCTGGGGCGCTGGCCAGGAGGAGCTCAGCCCTGCATGTGCCAAAGCCCCGCAGAGCGCTGGCCTGGGGATGCCTCTCCGCCCTTCAGCTAAGCTCTGGAGTGGGGTGGGGGGGAAGCGTTTTCCAGCCCCAACCCTGCAGGTTCCACAGCAGCCCCCCAGGCTGGGGGTCTTCAGCTCCCCACCCCCCGCCACCCTGGGTCCTGCTCCCAGGGAGAGTGGGGCTGCTCCATCCTGTCCCCTAGCACCTTCCACTGCTGAGCCACCTCTCTGGCCGCTTCGCTGAAGCCCCTGCAGTCCGGTTCCCTGGGCCCTGATGCACAATGCTTAACCCCTTCCTGCCCATGCTGTAGCCGGGGGACAGGAGGCGGCTGGGTTATGTCGATGGCCAGCAGCAGACTGGAGGTGTTAACTGCCTTTTGACACTGTCCGGGCAGGAAGGGACCAGCTGCTTCCAGCCACAGAGGAGGGGGTGGAGAAGAGAACAGGCCAGGTCATCCCTTCCCCTTTCCGTTCCCGCTCTGCCCCTACCGCTGGAAGCGGCTCCCGTCCCTTCCCTCCCACACCATACCGAAAGGTGTGAACCTTGACAGAAATCTGGGGAGGGGGCACATGGGACCCTGCATGTCCCCCCTACCATGTGTTGCCTTGGGAACACACTATGCCAGGTGCCAGGAGAGGCAGGTTCGTCCCGGGGGCCCAGCCAGGCATCGAGGGCAGGGAGAGGCAGGTCGGCTGGTCATCTCCTCTGTGTGAGGGAGGTGTACGGAAGTGTGTGTGTGTCACCTCTCCCCACCCCATGTGAACCCTAAAGCCTTAAAGCTAAGAAGGTAAATAAAAAGAACCCAACTACTTAATATTTCTTGTTAAGAGGGGGCTTAGTCAACCTGATGTTAATTTGAACATTTGTACTGCATAGATTGCTATTGAACTCACCTAGTACAGGACAGGCCCCAGGGGCGGCTCTAGGGATTTTGCCGCCCCAAGCACGGCAGGCAGCCTCCGGCGGTCCGAAGCCGCGGGACCAGCGGACCCTCCGCAGGCAAGGCGGCGCCGGCAGAGCGCCCCCCGCAGCTTGCCACCCCAAGCACGTGCGTGGCATGCAGGGGCCTGGAGCCGCCCCAGATAGGCCCAGTACAGAAAGTAACAGCAGGCCACTAACCATCACCTACAGCCCCCAACTAAAACTTCTCCAGCGCATCATCAAGGATCTACAACCTATCCTGAAGGATGATCCCTCACTCTCAGACCTTAGGAGACAGGCCAGTCCTTGCTTGCAGACAGCCCCTCAACCTGAAGCAAATACTCACCAGCAACTACACAGCAAGAACACTAACCCAGGAACCAATCCCTGCAACAAACCCTGTTGCCAGCTCTGTCTGCATATCTATTCAAGTGACACCATCATAGGACCTATCCACATCAGCCACACCATCAGGGGCTCATTCACTTGCACATCTACCAATGTGATATATGCCATCATGTGCCAGCAATGCCCCTCTGCCATGTACATTGGCCAAACCAAACAGTCTCCACGCAAAAGAATAAATGGACACAAATCAGACATCAGAAATTGTACCGTTCAAAAACCAGTAGGAGAACACTTCAGTCTCCCTGGACACTCAATAACAGACTTAAAAGTGGCAATTCTTCAGCAAAGAAACTTCAAAAACACACTCCAACAAGAAACTGCAGAACTGGAATTAATTTGTAAACTGGACACTATCAAAATAGGCCTGAATAAAGACTGGGAGTGGCTGGGTCACTACAAAAACTAATTTTCCCTCTGTTGATACTCACATCTTCTTGTCAACTGTTGGGAATAGGCCACTTCCATCTTGATTGAATTGGCCTGGTTAGCACTGGGAGTTGCCTTACCAAGTGGGGGGTCACTTGGTAAGGCAACTCCCATCTTTCCATGGGCTGTAATATATATACTGCTTACTGTATTTTTCACTCCAGGCACCTGATGAAGTGGGTTCTAGCCCACGAAAGCTTATGCCCAAATAAATTTGATAGTCTCTAAGATGACACAAGGACTCCTCATTGATTTTGCTGATACAAACTAACACGGCTGCCACTCTGAAACCTGAATATGAGTAATTTTACCAGGTGTCCTCTATTCAGCATAAGAAAATATGGTCACTCAACTCATGAGGCTTGGGCTAAAATTTGCAGTGTAGACATTTGGGGCTCGGGCTATATCCTGGGCTCTGAGATCCCTCCCCCATCGTAGGGTCTTAGCCCAAAACTGAACAACTACACTGTAATTTTATACCCCATAGCGTGAGTCTCAGTCAGCTGACCCAAGCCACCCAGAACCATGCAGACATACCCTCAGTGACCCAACATTGTACTTCCCAGCAGTAGACCAAGCCTCTAGATACAGATTAGGACTAAGAAATTTGAGATCCCGGTAGACACCATTGAACGTTAGACAGTTTTAAAATAGTTGCAAGTTAATTTATTTAAATTATATACAAAGATTAGTCAACATAACCATTGGTATAACCAACCAGTATAGCTCTTAAATTAACAAACAATATTTAAAACCATAGCCAGATCCTCAATTAATGCAGATCCATGTATTTCCATTGAACTCATTACAGCTATACGGACTGACACTAGTTGAGGATATGGCTCAGAATTTATAGCAATTTTGAAATCCCATTAAAGGACCCATATTTTCCTCAATCTTCCTGCTTCAGTCCTATTCTTTTTTTATGCTATTCTTTTAGACAAATAAAAGAGTGACTTGGATTTAATAATTAGATATAGTGGTTAGGATATTTGTATAGTATTTTGCTGTTTTTCTTCAAGACCTGAATTATAGGGCATAAACTGATTGCCTGGGGGACCAGGAAGGAGTTTCCTTGCTAGGGAATGGATTTAGGCTCCCAATTTGTAGGTATATGTGGTTGGATATATCATTAGATCATCCATATTAGGCCAACCAGTGAGGGACCACTTCCTACTGTGTATTTTCCAGCATTTGCACAGCCCATTTTTAAATGACAGAAGCAGTGGGGCTCCCACCACTTTCCCTGGGGAACTATTACACAGAAACTATTCCACAGACTAACAGAAATCATGCCAAACCAGCCTGATCTCCTTCTTTGAGAAGGTAATAGATTTTCTAGACAAAGGAAACGCAGTGGATCTAATTTACCTCAATTTCCGTAAGGCATTTGACACGGTTCCACGTGGGGAATTATTAGTTAAATTGGAAAAGATGGGGATCAATATGAAAATTGAAAGGTGGATAAGGAACTGGTTAAAGGTGAGACTACAACGGGTTGTACTGAAAGGTGAACTGTCAGGCTGGAAGGAGGTTACTAGTGGAGTTCCTCAGGGATCAGTTTTGGGGCCAATCTTATTTAACCTTTTTATTACTGACCTTGGCACAAAAAGTGGGAATGTGCTAATAAAGTTTGTGGATGACACAAAGCTGGGAGGTATTGCCAATACAGAGAAGGACCGGGATATCATACAGGAAGATCTGGATGACCTTGTAAACTGGAGTAATAGTAATAGGATGAAATTTAATAGTGAAAAGTGCAAGGTCATGCATTTAGGGATTAATAACAAGAATTTTAGTTATCAATTGGGGATACATCAGTTGGAAGTAACAGAGGAGAAGAAGGACCTCGGACTATTGGTTGATCACAGGATGACTATGAGCCGCCAATGTGATATGGCTGTTAAAAAAGCTAATGCAGTTTTAGGATGCATCAGGCGAGGTATTTCCAGCAAAGATAAGGAGGTGTTAGTACCGTTATACAAGGCACTGGTGAGACCTCATCTGGAATACTGTGTGCAGTTCTGGTCTCCCATGTTTAAGAAGGATGAATTCAAACTGGAACAGGTTCAGAGACGGGCTACTAGGATGATCTGAGGAATGGAAAACCTGTCTTATGAAAGGAGACTCAAAGAGCTTGGCTTGTTTAGCCTAACCAAAAGAAGGTTGAGGGGGGATATGATTGCTCTTTATAAATATATCAGAGGGATTAATATTAGGGAGGGAGAGGAATTATCAATGTGGACACAAGAACAAATGGATATAAACTGGACACTAGGAAGTTTAGACTTGAAATTAGCCGAAGGTTTCTAACCATCAGAGGAGTGAAGTTCTGGAACAGCCTTCCAAGGGGAGTAGTGGAGGCAAAAGACATATCTGGCTTTAAGACTAAGCTTGATAAGTTTATGGAGGGGATGGTATGATGGGATAGCCTAATTTTGGCAATTAATCAAAGATCAATTGCCAAATTATCAGCAGGTAAGTATGCCCAGTGGTCTGGGATGGGATGTAAGATGGGGTGGGATCTGAGTTACTACAGAGAATTCTTTCCTGGGTGCTGGCTGGTGAGTCTTGCCCATATGCTCAGGGTTTAATTGATTGCCATATTTGGGGTTGGGAAGGGCAGATTGGCAGAGGCCCTGGAGGTTTTTCGCCTTCCTCTGCAGTGTGGGGCCCAGGTCACTTGCTGGAGGATTCTCTGCAGCTTGAGGTCTTCAAACCACAATTTGAGGACTTCAATAACTCAGACATAGGTTAGGGGTTTGTTATAGAAGTGGATGAGTGAGATTGTATGGCCTGCATTGTGCAAGAGGTCAGACTAGATGATCATAATGGTCCCTTCTGACCTTAAAGTCTATGAGATCACCATTAGGAAAATTTTCCTGAGATGGAGCTTCAGTGTTGCTCATTATTATTATTTATTGGTTGTATTATGGTAGGGTCTGTAGGCTCTGATTAGGGTCTTATTATGTTAGGTTCTGTAAACACATATTAAACATTATTTTGTAATTTACTGGGCATTTGATGGTCTGGTTCTATAATATACAAATGTCCACCTTGGGCTATGACAGCAGAGCATCCATTATACTAGCTCAAAGGTAGAATTGCCTGGGAAATGGCGTTTTTCTTGGGGGTGTTGTACAAACGTACAACAACATTTTTCAGGTTTTCACTGAAAAAAAAACCTCCCAAATTTTTATCCCTCCCCCAGTTTTTGGCAAATGGAACCCCCCAAAATTTTGGCTAGTCAGCAAAAATGTGAGACTTTACTGAAAACTTCGATTTTCAGTTTTTTTGACACAAAACCTGAAAGAAATTTTATCATAATGGACATTTACGGCACACATTTCCATTTTGAGGGGAAAAACATTTTTCAATGAAAAAACATTTCAGACAAAAAGTTTCAGCCATTTCTATTGAGAAGGAACAGGTACAGTATGATCTGGGACTGAATAGTCAGTAAAATACAATGAACTTGGCCACAATTTAACAGGCTCATAGGCATGATGGTGGTCCTCAGTGGGACCCACCGAACCCTGTTTTTACAGAAGAAGGTTCCAAAGTAAAGCTGAAACCCCATTTAGTTCCCTCTGTTTTGTTTGGTTATTGCAGTGTTTTTCAAATAATAGGTGCTCATAGGCGCTGACTCCATGGGTGCTCCAGGTCTGGAGCACCTACGGGGAAAAAATGGAGAGTGCTGAGCACCCACCGGCAGCACCTTATAAGCTTCCCCCACCCCTCAGTGCCTCCCACCCACTGGCGGGCCCCGCGGATCAGAGCTTTGTGGGAAGGGGTGGAGTGGGGGCAGGGCCTGGGGCAGAGCCAGAGGTCGAGCACCCCCAAGCAGTTTGGAAAGTCGCTGCCTACGTTAAGGTGCTCTTATTGCAAGCAACCACAAATGTGCCAAAGCTAGGCAAAATGGGCTGAGTTAAAGACAGAGGCCCAGCTCCTCCATTAGAGCGACACCAATTTACCTCAGCTAAGGATCTGGCCCGGTCCTCCTCACGATCTGGAGGATGGTGTGGACTGCACCCTTAGCAAGTTTGCAGATGACACTAAACTGGGAGGAGTGGTTGATACGCTGGAGGGTAGGGATAGGATACAGAGGGACCTAGACAAATTAGAGGATTGGGCCAAAAGAAATATGATGAGGTTCAACAAGGACAAGTGCAGAGTCCTGCACTTAGGACGGAAGAATCTCATGCACTGCTACAGACTAGGGACCGAATGGCTGGGCAGCAGTTCTGCAGAAAAGGACCTAGGGGTTACGGTGGACGAAAAGCTGAATATGAGTCAACAGTGTGCCCTTGTTGCCAAGAAGGCTAATGGCATTTTGGGTTGTATAAGTAGGGGCATTTCCAGCAGATCGAGGGATGTGATCATTCCCCTCTACTCAGCACTGGTGAGGCCTCATTTGGAGTACTGTGTCCAGTTTTGGGCCCCACACTACAAGAAGGATGTGGATAAATTGGAGAGAGTCCAGCGGAGGGCAACAAAAATGATTAGGGGGCTGGAGCACATGACTTATGAGGAGAGGCTGAGGGAACTGGGATTGTTTAGTCTGCAGAAGAGAAGAATGAGGGGGGATTTGATAGCTGCTTTTAACTACCTGAAAGGGGGTTCCAAAGAGGATGGATCTAGACTGTTCTCAGTGGTAGAAGATGACAGAACAAGGAGTAATGGTCTCAAGTTGCAGAGGGGGAGGTTTAGGCTGGATATTAGGAAAAACTTTTTCACTAGTAGGGTGGTGAAGAACTGGAATGGGTTACCTAGGGAGGTAGTGGAATCTCCTTCCTTAGAGGTTTTTAAGGACAGGCTTGACAAAGCCCTGGCTGGGATGATTTAGTTGGGTTTGGTCCTGCTTTGAGCAGGGGGTTGGACTAGATGACCTCCTGAGGTCCCTTCCAACCCTGAGATTCTATGATTCTATGATTCTTAACTCTGAATTTCCTGACTTCTGTGGGTTTCACTCAGAGCCTCGACAGGATCTGAAAGTAGGTTTCTTCCCTGTGGTTTGATGGTAACATAGGCTGGTAGTTATGTGGCCTGCTCAGTCATTGCCACCATATGAGACTGATGATACTTAGAGATGATTACAGACGCTGGGCCGTTATCGTGGCTTCCAGTGAGAGTGCCCATGTAGTTTTAAAACTTGGACTGCTACTGGAAGTGGAGGGGTTTCTCCCTCCCTCCTTGAAGTTCGACATGCCTGAAGCTTACACCCAAGGTGATGTTTGTCATTAGAGGAGGACTCCTGTAAAGCAAACAAGGAGCTGAAGAGCTGCTTCGCTCTTAAAATCTTCATAGACTTTTGTGAGGGGAGGGGGATGAAGGTGAGGATTGCACAGAGTGTTTCTCGTTCATTGTTTCCAGTTGCCTGTTTCCAACCTTGAGCTTGTGTGTGTTTATTACCAAACTAAACAAGCACTGGCTAGAGCTGACAGGTCTGCACTTACCACAGTTCCAACCCTCTTCTAATCTCACCCCGTTCCCTCTCCAGTGGCGCTGAACGTTGTTGAACAAAACTGTACACCCTGTATCTGATGGAAACTTCTTCAAGCCAGGGGAGGCAGCTAGTTCCAGTCCCCCACCTCTCTCTGCGTTTCCCTCAGGCATTCTGGGCTCCATTGCCCTTTCTGTGCTACCCTGGTTTGCCCCCTTACCACTGTCTTCTCCTCACACTTGATTTTTTGATCTTCTCTTGCAGGTCCCTCAGTCACCCCCTTCCCTCTGATCCGTTTGTCAAGTCCTCTCACCTCCCTCTCTCTCCTTCCTTTGGGTCTGTATAGTTTGGTCCTTTCCACTCCGCTAGGAGAGTTTCTTCAAGTCTTCTCTGATTCCCTCTTTACACGTGCTCTGCTCACCACAGAAATCTGGTGCTCAGAAATGATTGGGGCACCCCAATGCTATGGTAAAGGGGGCTATATAAGTAGATTAGATAAAAATACAACCAAAATCCCTTAACGTCCTAGAGCAAGAGATACTCTCAGTAGAGCGTTTCTTCTTATCTAGTAGTGGCAAAAGTACAACACAATGCTGACGTTGATAGTACATGCACCCGTAACAGATGCATTTCCCATCCAGATAACCAAATGAGAGCTTGTAAGACTGACCCATTCTGGACCATAGCTGCTTCTTCTCTTCATAGCTCTAAGAGCCCTCTCTGCGTTCAGTCTCTCTGTGCTGCGAGTAGACATAGCTCAAAGCCAAACCCTTTGCCATTTGGATGAGGCTAGGATGATGTTAGGTCCAAATCTGTACTTTGACCCAATCCCCTGTCTTTCAGTGGACTGAGCCCAAACCTTCGGTCTGAACCCCCCTGAAATTTGGGATCCAGATCCAAACTCTGGCATCTCTAATTGCGTGAGTGGAAGATTTACTAAAAGCAGTCTATGCCTGGTACAAAGCAAGTTACCTCAGCCAGAAGAAGATTTCCTTTGGGTTATCTCTCTTCATCTGTCTTGGTGTTTACATTGTATTATAAACAGAGTACACTGGTTTCCCTGATAGCGTTGTTGCTGCTGGATCAAGAAAGGCTTGGTACAAAGCTCTGCTGTAGTTCTGCGTCAGCTGATGTAAATGGGCACAGCACAGACTTCACTGGAGACACACTGATTTATACCACTTAAGGACTGGCACAATGAGTCTAGCTACTGGATGAGATGGCCCAATGGCTATGTCCTCGCTAGTGTCTGTCTCTCAGAGGCAGACACAGCAGGCAGCATTGCCGCTAGCATGGCTACAAGGAGAGTCAGATTCAAGACATCCTTGCTGCAAACAGAATTGACAGCTGTGCACACAGGCTCACTGAACTTTCATTCTCCAGGGATGGAACCCCCCCAGGCAAGGTCTAGCCACCATCTAAGCCATATGTGTGACAGAAAGCTGAGCAACAACACCTGAGCAGTACTCTGATTGCGCCAGAGCAACCTGACCAAGGGAACGGCTCCCAGTTGATAGATCCGCGATGGGCTGGAGGGAGTTAAGGTTAATTAACGCATTAGCCCAGATGATACAAGAGGCCCAGGAAGAAAGTGTGAAAGGACAGGCCGGTAGGCTTGTAGAATCAGAGCTGTGAGAGACCGTGTTCCTCCTTGCTTTGGGAGTTGAGGGCTCCATGTTACTGTTCGTATAAAGTGGTGTAGTATGTAAAGGCGATGGTAGAAAAGAACAGTGTGAATAAATCACACAAGGTGTTCTGTCCAAAAACGGTCTGCAAGCCATTGCAGGGGTAGAAAGCAGGTAGGAGCGAGTCCACTATGCTGCAGTATGCCTGGTGCTGGTGCACTGTGCAGAATCGCATGGCACGGTTGAGAACTGATATTGACTCAATGAAACTTCCAGGAGTGGATTGGGCAAAGAAGGATCAATAGACACACAAAACTATCGGTAGGGTGGGGAGCACGTCTCCATGTGCAATTTCACATACCGATTAAAGAGTGTTTCCCCCAGGACCACTGAGTGCCCTGATCGTTATCACTGAGAGTTTCAAAAGCACTGGAAGGTGCTAGAGGTGAAAATCCTACTGACTTTCCATGGGAGACAGACATGGAACTCCCTAAGATAAGACACTCTTGAAAACCTTAGCCTAAATGTTCTCTCCTTTCATCTGAGGTCTTCCTATGAAATAACTGTCCTCTGACTTGATTAAACATATGCTTGCTGGTCATTCACTTTGTCATCATCGTTGTTATTGTGCTTATTTAGTGTAGTGCCTAACAGCCCCAAGGAAGGGTGAAGCCTCCTTTTGCCGAATACATACACAGCATGTATTAAAAGACAGTCTTTGCCCCCCAAAGATTTGTAATTAGGGCTGATCAAAACAGCTTTTTTTTTGAGCAGCAGGGTCCCCCACAACAGCACACAACTGGGAGCAGTGTTAATTCATTCCCAGAATGGGGTGTAGCAGGGTGGAATGGGGACCACAAGCAGCAGTGTGGACGAGTTCCAGAACATAGCCATGCAGCCCCAGACCAACATCATCACAGAAATAACATGAGGGACAGAATCTGTCTTGGTGGAATACAATAGAGAAGGGGAAACTCCTGTGCACACTGCAGCAATGTGGATTGAGTAACTACAGCGTTCCTTCCTGGCTTGTCTCTACTCATGCAAAACCACCTCCTCTCCCAACCCAAGGCAGCTTGAGTGTGAGCATTGCTATAGCTTGGCCCAGTCACCGTGTCCATGAGTTCGTCTTGTAATCTCCTATCAGCAACTGGAATTGAGCCCTGTCCCAGCTGTCAGTGGCAGGCTCAGTAACTATGGTCGCTCTTGCTTGGTTGTCCAGCTGCTGCCCTTGGCCATACTGGCTGTGTGTGTCCTGGCACTGCCAGAAACACTGCTAGGCGTATTTGAAAAGTGTGAGGCCCAATGGAGAGGGCACAGGACTGAGAGTTGGAACACCTGGATTCTCTTCCTCATTCTGCCGATGACCCACTGGGTGAGTTTGGGCACAGAAATCACAGAATCACAGAATATCAGTGTTGGAAGGGACCTCAGGAGGTCATCTAGTCCAATCCCCTGCTCAGAGCAGGACTAATCCCCAACTAAATCATCCCAGCCAGGGCTTTGTCAAGCTGGGCCTTAAAAACCTCTAAGGTCACCTTGCTTCTTTTCCACCCTTTATCTGTCTTCTCTAATTAGATAGTAACGTCTCTGGGGCAGGGACTGTCTCATTGTGTTTGTACAGTGTCCTTTTAGGCCCTGCTCTCAGCTGGGGACTCTACGTGCTACTGTAATACAAATCGTCACCATTATAACAACAGCAACCAAGAGACAATAGAATGGATACAATCTCTCGTACGGCAGGAGCACACTGAGATTCAAGCTGCTGCCTAGGGAATGATCCTGTGCACTTTGAATATCATGGGTTCTGTGCGATGTCTGGCACATTGCTTTGATTGATGCTCACAGTTTTGTGCTAGATGAGGAAAAAAATGTGTCCAGATAGTTCAATCTTATCTTTACTAGCTAACTATCCAACTCCTCTCTCAGAAAGCTGTTCCCTCTTCCACACCACAGTCCCTGACCCAGCCCTTTCAACACCACCTTCTCACCACAAAGCAACACAGAGGTTTCAATAACCTTAAATGGCCTTTTCTTCCATTTTCAAAGACAACATAGGGCTGCGTTTTCTTTCTTCTTTGACAAGTCAAAGTTCAAACCAGTTCCTAGCCCATCAGTGCACAACTCTCCACCAAAGCAAAAATAAATACAATAAAAGAGAAGTCAATTGATTTGTAGGAAGGGCAGAAACAATCCAGTGTGTGCAAGAATAGGAAGCAGAGGGCTGTTTAATTAGGCTTTAAATCACAAGATAATTAGAAATGTATGTCTCACAAGGCCTGGCAATGTCACGCTGCCCTCCAATAGAGTAGCAACAAGTGCGGCAATGCTGGGAAGCAGCCTTTAAAAATAAATGCACTTAAGTTAGCATTTCCAAGCAGCCTTTGTTTTCTAGCTCCAGGTTCTTCAGATGGACCAGGAGTTCACCATAGAGATATACACCTTTGTCTACGCTGCAGATTGCTTCTGTTATAGCCATTCTTTTTAAGTCCAGACCCTACTGTATTGGTCTGATGTGATCTTGGTGATTTGATTCCTTCAGTATTCAACCATTGTGGTTTTTTACAGGGACTTCCTGGAAGAGCCCAGTATGTCTACTTTGAGTTGAAGCAGAAATCTACAGCTGGGGCTATCTCCCCCACTACCAAATTGACCTGAATTCTTTGGGCAGGAAGGGAGTAAGTTCTAGTGAGTAGAGTGGCCTGGAGAATCAGGATTCTTGGGTCCTGTTTTGGCTTCGTCACTGATGATTCTTTTGTGACACCATTTATAACTATTAAGTTCATTTGTTTTTTTGTAATACAGTAGCACCAAAAGCCCCAAACCAAAATTGGGTCCTATTGTACTAGGCACTGTACAAACACATAGTAAGAGTCAATTGTTCTCGTGACGGGATTGTAATCAGTCCCTAGAAAGGAATTTGCTTCAGTCCCCCTTCCAAGATCTAGACAACTCCTCAGAATGCCAGTTGCACTGCCTCATAAACTAGGTTCACTGGGATCGTTTTTAAATGGAGAAGGAGAATCCAAAGCAAACTGCATTCCACTTGGGCCTGGGCTGTCAAGTCAGCTGTTTGTTTTATGGAGTAGGCAGGGATAACAGATTTGTGTTACCCTTTGATTGGTTAGACTTGGCATACTGTAAAGTCTTTTTACTGCCCTAAGGTTGGGCAGGCCATGCATGCTATTGTAAAAAGTTAAACATTATCTGGTTTTATGGAATGGGAAAATGTGATACTAAAACTTGAAAAAAATGGTAGAAAAATGTTAATAAGGCCATTATGTCCTTATTCTGGGAAAACAGCAGAGACATCCTTTCTGGAAATAGCCTTCTAAAGATGGGAATGATATGCACAGGCTTGGGGGAAAAAACCCTCAAGTAAACATTTTTTCTTCTCTTCATTCTTTTTCATTAGACTTTCCTTAGCTGAGGCTCTAATTAGACAAGACAGAGAAAGGGTAGGAGAAACAGAGGCACAGACAAATGAAGAGACTTGCCCAAGGTCACACAGGAGAGTAGTGGCGGAGCTGGGGAAGAGAACCCGGTGTCCTTCAGTGCCCTGTCCACTAGCCCAACACGTACAATGGACATACATATACCTGCTTGCCTCACAGTGATGAATGAATAGCTGGAAAGTGTTTTGAGTCCCTTAGCAGGAATACATAGTTAATTTTACCATTATTTTTAACTGCATTTCACAATATGGGCCAAATACCTAAAAGCTACATTGCAAAGGAGGGAAGGTTCTCACGGTGCATTGACGCACAGATGAGGTAACAAAATCCTTAGCTCATGAAAGCATCTTCCTATCTGGTCTTATGCAAAATTATGTGCCAAGGTGGGAGGGTACGATTGGACAGCACAACAGGGCCAAATCGCAACCGGGGCCTTTGTATATTACCATAATATTAACATTTGCTACTGCCACTATCATAGTGGATTTGGTGTAGCGTACTGGCCATATTGCCTGAGCATCATTAGGGGTCTATCTGGACCTCATTACTGTAGCTATCTTTAATGTACTGATCCACTCAAGATTGCTGAGAGGGAGTGGAATGCTGTCATCCCCATTTTACTGCTGTGAAACCGAGGTGCAGAGGGACTGAGCGACTTGGCCAAGGTCACAGAACTAGTATGTGGCAGAGTTGGAACCTAAGGGCTTGTCTATACTACCCGCCAAATCGACGGGCAGCGATTGATCCAGCGGGGGTCGATTTATTGCGTCTAGTCTAGACACGATAAATCAACCGCCAAGTGCTCTCCTGTCGACTCCAGTACTCCACCAGGGCGAGAGGCACAGGCGGAGTTGACGGGGGAGCAGCAGCAGTCGACTCACCGCAGTGAAGACACCGCGATGAGTAGATCTAAGTAAATCGACTTCAGCTACGTTATTCACATAGCTGAAGTTGTGTAACTTAGATTGATTCCCCCCCAGTGTAGACCAGGCCTTTGTCTTCTGAGACCCATGCTGACACCTCCATGCCTGCCATAAATAACATTGGGCAGCCCCAGGGAGGAAGGTGTAATGGAAGAACAAATGGAGGCGTGGTCTCTGCCACTCTCTCATTAGGCCACACCTCCACTGTTCTTCCAACTCCCTAGTGTTGTTCTCTCTTACTTATGGCAAAAATGGCGATTACTAATTTACATTCATAGTTACTCAGCAGCTTCTTCCTCCTGTGCTAATTTTTGAGCAACCTGCACTAGCAGATTCAGGATAGGCCCCTATACTTACAAGAATTCTTAAAGCGTTTCAACCTTATGTTTCAAGTCACTGTTTGGATCTGATGACTCCAGCTTTGTTTTTCTTTTTTACAGGAGATTGATAACTCTCAATATAAAATCAGTGGGCTGCAGAGTCATTAGCAGCTGGGTTCCTCTAATCTCTGGAGTTTCTCGCTTTTGTCGATGTTAGTCTCCTATACAGCTTCAGATTTTTAATCTGAGATCAAGTATCCTATGTTTAATTTGTTGTAATCTGAAAGTCCTGTGAGCTGTTAATTTCATTATTTTATGAAGTGCCTCGGGGGCTGTTTGGAATGAAAGAACAAGGGAAGTGGACAGTGATTAATTAGCTAGTTGATTTCACAGGGTTTTTGTTTCCAGATTTTCTTTGCTTTATCCTAAACCTGTCGTGAGATCTGTAGAGCAGCAGGTGCTGTGAATCAAACAGCACTTAGAGAAACACCATGCAGTCATTTCTTTTTTGGGGGCAACTATTCAGTTTGATTTCTAGCATTTCCACTTCAGGTCAACAATCTGTAGCCATAGGGTGAAGGAACTTTCTGATTTATTATGACAATTAACTGTTTCTCTCTAGTTTAATGTATGTGCATTGGGCTAAAGGCACCGTTGCCTATCTAAAGAACTTACATGGCTCCCATTACCATAATATCTGAGTCCCTCACAATCTCTAATGTATTTATCTTCCCAACGAGGTGGGGAAACACTTGGTGGTCACAGTTTAGAGACCAGTGTCTTCACTATTATTAGTGAGGATTATTTTTAACAACACTGAGCTGTATAGTAGGTATTTCCCTAAACAGGAAGAAAATAGGATCCCAGCATCTGAACCCAGACCGGGATTCATATCTATTGTCGCTCTGAGGGTATCACCATTTCTTATGATGAAAATGTCATTCCCTGACTCCAGGACTCTTGTTCCAGGATACTTGATGATCTCAGAAAACCCTTCTATTTTCACAAACCATTGTTATGTCCTGGGGTAACACTTAAGAGCCCCAGTTATGGCTTAGGACACCATTCTGGTAGGTGCTGGATAAACAAATAACAAAAGAAGGCCCGTGCCCCCAAACAATTTACAATCTAGCAGCAGGGCCCCATGTGGAATAATAAATAGATTCCATATAACTTGGAGCTTTATGCTGCACTTCTCAGGTGCAAAAGAGAATGTGGAAATGTCAGTGGCTAATACTATCAATGGAAGTGGATTCTGAAAAGCCTGGCTAAAGGGCAGAATCACGAGAGCTTATTGACATAACATGGAGAGAATAAACACTCCTGCAGATTGTGAGTTTATTCTGGTTGAGTTTTCAACGGAATACTTGTGTCGGAGAAAGGCAATCTAGTGTTTTCTCATACACACGCTAGTTTGTAAATCCCTCATTTCAAAGAAGTCCTCATGCCCATATTTCAAAGCAGTTTTCTGTACGATCTAAACCTGTCAATAATTCAGGTGTCCCATGCACCCCAGGAATTGCAAGTGCACTTGCACAGAGGGTAAATGTCAGCATGGTGCATGGGGAAGACTGAGTGATCCCCATGAACAATGAGAGAAGTTACATGTTTCCTTCTCCTTAGCCCTGTGTGATCTAATTGCCAAAGGGAGAGTTTATATATATGGTGGGGAGTTCTATGTTGCTATGAAGACAGTTCAGAGGCAGCACACCAGTGTGCTTTTATATCGCAAGCCTTTTAGAAATAATGAGAAAAACATTGCAATGTACTTAGAAATGTAGAAAAATGTAGAAAAAGTTATTTAAGCATTAAAGTTTCAGAAGCAGTGAACACAAGTAATCAGAAATGCTGCATGTTAGATATTGGAACTGGGTTTTTTTTTAAGCTTTTTGGCAAAGGAGAAAAAATCGTATGGTTTGAATTATTGTGTATGCTTGGAAAAAATGTTTATTCTCTTATAGTTAGCAGGAGACATGAAAAACAAGCAAATCTTAGCCTGTATTTACATTTTTTAAAAAGGGAAGCTAACTACGATGTGAGTCTGTTGCACTACACCGTTTTCTCCATGAGTAAATGTATACAGATTAGTGATTCTGGATAACTGAGGCAAGTATTGTAACGTGCGATAAAGTAGTAGTGTCAGGAAGCCCCAATCAAGATCAAGATCCCATTGTAAGACGCTGGCCATACACACAGTGAGAGACAATCCCCGCCCCAAAAGATCTCACAATTTAAATAGACAAGATGGACAAAAGGTAGAAGAGAAAACAGAGGAAGTAACTTGCCCAAGGTCACACAGTAGATCAGTGGCAAAACCAAGTATAGAGCCTAAATCACCTGATTCCCAGTGCAGTGCCCTACCCACTGGATCATACTGGCTGGAAAATCTTGCTGTAGGTCACAACTGAAAATGAGTGGTGCATCTCCCCATCTGTGCATTGCACAAAAGCATTAGCCTTGTCCACTGTAGGCCAAAGCCTGCCTTTCTCACACTCCGAAATCTCCCACCCTCTTCAGTGGGAGTATAAGCAATGGACAGTTAAGCCATTCCAGATTAATTGTACTAAGTATTAATTTTACTGAATGATAAACTCATTACAAAGGAGGCCTGTACCATTATCTCCTGTTTGCAGATGGTGAAACTAAGGCAGAGGGCTGTGAAGTGACTTGCCCAAGGTCACCCAGCAAGGCAGTAGCAGAGCCAAGAACAGAATGCAGGACTCCTGGGTCCTACTCCAGAAACCTAGCCACTAGCCACACTGCCTCCCTGACCACAGAAATTAACAATAAGTTGAATTTATTGTCTCTCTCTCACACACAGACATAATTATCAGCCCCCAATGTTGAAATATCACAAATACCCCAAAATCATGAGATTTTTTTAAAAAAGAGACTTTAGGGTGCACTTGAGTCACATTTTCGACCATGAGGGCTAAAATTTACCTTTTAGAAAAAATAGACTCTGAAAATCTCATGTACTCCCATGACTCCAGGAGCTGGGGCTTTAAGAGAAAAAAATAAATATCATAAGACTCATGATAAAATTGCAAGAGCTGGCAGCACTGACAGCCACATGCACAAACAGTTCAGAAGAAAGTCAAAGTAAC
This sequence comes from Mauremys mutica, assembly GCF_020497125.1. Taxonomy (NCBI): domain Eukaryota; kingdom Metazoa; phylum Chordata; order Testudines; family Geoemydidae; genus Mauremys; species Mauremys mutica. Next base: position 129,738,765 of record NC_059077.1, read on the forward strand.
AGAATTTGTGTAACGTCTAACTCCATGAAGTTTCAAACGAAGAGCAATTTAATTTATAGATAGGGGAAATGTGCAACATAACAATTCCTGTTCACTTGCAGCTTCATTTTGCTATAAATAGTGCTAGTGCAGCACAGACCACTTTGCTCCACTAAAACAAGCAGAGCACGATCTTTCTTTACAACTTCCTTAGAGAAATGTTAAGTGCATATGGTACATGTAACTCCCGTCAGTATTACCTGGCGTTGCACTTGTGCATCATGACAAGCCCATGGGTCTTATCCTATTTTTTTTAAGTAAATGGCAAAACTCCTATTCACATCAATGGGAGCAAGGCTGGGCCCTTTACCTGTGTAGATTGACAGCCCAATTTTCAAAAGAGAGCAGCCTCCAGCAGTGGCTGCTTGTGGGCAAACCTGCAGCCAGACCAGGGCTGCTCACTTTGCTGCCATGACTCACCCCTCCCTCAGAGCCTGCAGCGACTTAGCCCTCAGCCATGCAACAGCGCCTGGGTCAGATGACCTCACTGACACTGCCAGAGCTACAAGTCAGGCTGTCTGTACAACAGCACTACGTGGCCAGGAATCCTCCTGCTGCCTCAAGGTGTTACAGGCTCCCTGGGATTCTAGTCTGTCCTTGATCCAGTTCCTGTTCCTTCCCCAGCCTTGTTCCAGCCTACTCTGACCTTGCTCGAGCCCTGCAGCTGCCTCCTGACCCTCAGTCCCTTGGACTGACTCCAGCCTGGCTTCAGCCTGCATTTGGACTCCAACTATGATCCTGATTTGGCTTGTGTAGAGACTCTGCCCTTGGTTGTGACCCAGAGCCTGTCCCAGGTTTCAGTGCTGGTCTCTATGGCAGGCTGCAGCCCTGGGTATCTGTACTTGACCATGGTTCCAACCACCAGGCCTGACTGCCTAGACACCCAGAGCCTGGCACTACTTCGGCACCCAGATAAGTAGCTAGATTCAGCATGATATGCACATGATTGAACAATGGGATGTTGAAAAGCCCAAGAGAGTTTGCAAGGCTGGGCTGGGTAGGGCGTACATGACAGCCATTCACCTAGTCTGGTCCCTGCAGCCCCAGCTAAAAGAAGGGTGGAGGGTCTGAGAAGGGGGATGAGCTAGCCTTCTCTGCCCTCCAAGCAGCATGACACATCCCCTACCCTCTCCCACTGAATGCTGGGACTTAGGGTTGGGCAGTTTCAAAAGAGCTCAACTCCCTGTTCCCTAACTGATGAAAAATGGGAGCTGCTTCTAGACACTTCTAGAAGACCTTCTGCACTAAAATACTTTTAAAAATTGAAGTAGAAATAAAGGTAAATTAATAATAACAATGATACCTTCCTCTTATTTAGCACTTTTCATCAGTAGCTCTCAAAGTGCTCTATAAAGGAGGTCATATCAGTAATCCCATTTTACAGATGGGGAAACTGAGGCCAGAGAGAGAAAGTGACTTGCCCATGGTCATTCAGCAAAGCAGTGGAAGAGCCAGGAATAAAACCCAGTGCCAGTGCTAGTGCTCTATCTACTAACACAGTATAAAGTACCTGTCATCTTAGAGAACAATCATTAGAGAACTTGGATGCCAGCACTGAAACCTTTGATGCAATTCCAGTAAAGGCAAATTTTGCAACAACAAAATATATCAAGGTGCAGTTTATATTCTGATGACTCAGACATAGTTTAGACATGTTTAACCATGCTTCTAAATGTGTGTGTGCTGGGGGGGATTCAAGGTAGCGAAGGGCAGCTAGGCATCCAGCTATGGGGGAAATCAATGGGAGCTGGGTGCCTTTGAAAATCTTCTTCTTAATGGCCAGACCCTCAGCTAGTGTAAAGTAACATAGCTCCATTGGCTTCAATGGACCCAGGACAATTTCAACCAGTTGAAAATCTGGCTTTATATGTTTTAATCTGAATAAGTGCTCACCCTGCCTGCAGGAGTCTCTGTTAACCCGAACATCTCTCCCTATCCACGTCTCTCCCTCTTTTCTATTTTAATTTGAAAGTTCCCTTAGCTAATACCCAGGAGTACCTTTAGTTTAGCCATGGTGGTTTTCTCTTAAGTTATATGCATGCACAGTGCTGTATAGAAAATCAGTCACACTCCCATTTCTCTAAAGAACCAGGCTGAACAATAAAAGGAAGAGAGAAAATGACAAATGCTTTCACAAGAAAAAATATTTTTAAATACTCTCTTCCCACATGACCATCTTATTCTCCAGAATCCGGCAGTTTGATGGCATCAGGGAAACCTCTGTTACAAATGAATTGCAACTGAAATGGAAACATGCACCATAAAATGGGATCTTTATTCTGTAGCCCAATAACAAGCCTTAAAGGAATTGTGAAACGGGTGATTGAGTTCTAGAGTTCCCTTTGCTAGGGACAGGTGTGAGTTTTCTCTCCGTGTTTGTAGCTCATTCTTGGGAACTCAAAACTTGTTACTTCACAGACCCTTCTGTTTGTGGCATCACAGTCGGTTGCCATGGAAACAATGAAAGTGTTGTGGTGATCCCTTACTCAACACAACCAGGCTATGACAAGGATCAGATTGATCTTTATGGTGCATGGGAAACATATTAAAGTGATTAAGAGCACAAGAGATGCCACTCTTTAAATTAAAGGCAAACATTTTATGCTAGTCTTTGTGAAGAACCCAGCAACAGTAGATTCACATGGCTATGATGCATAGTCATGGACTTCCATCTTTACTGCTCCCTTGCAAGTCATCTTCCTTTGGCAAGAGTCAGTATGGGAAGGATTAGACATCTTAAATCGCTCAGCATTGCGTCCTCCAACCTCGTTCATGGTTGGCCTTGTGCTCTATACTTCCTTCTACCTCAGCTTTATAAACATTCTATAAACCTGCTTCTGTAACAGAGTAGCTCCTTCGGCATGTTGGACTTTAACGCACCATTGCAGTAGTCTTGTTCTCAACTGGTGTAACGAACCCAGTGAGATACATTTCTCATGGCGATATAAACAAGCACTGCTCTCTCTTAAAACAATGTCTGAAAGTAACACAGCCCACGGGCCTGATTCTTATTTACAGTAAGGACCTGTTTACACTTAAAGTTTTGCTGCTGTAACTATGCCAGTATAGTTAAATTGAAGGGGCATATGAATGCAATTATACTGGTATAAAAATGTTTATACCAGTATAGCTTATTCCAGTTCTGGAATCAAAATAAACTATATCAGTATGGGACAACTTTACACTGGTATACCTGATACAATAGGGCTTTTACAGGTATAACTGTATGGGCAAAAATCACCCCTCCTCACTGACATAGTTATGCTGGGAAAACTTTAAAGTGTAGATCAGCCCTTAGGACTGTTTACATTTGCTCCCATTTAACGCTGTTTTATACTGCCAGAATGAAGCGAAGGGGCTTTCATGTAAATGAAAACCAGTGCCTGTATCTCAAGAAAGGCTAAAAGCAATGTAAACACAATTTTCTCAGCCTGTCTCCCTGCAGTATTGTTTCCAAACTTAGTTACCAGTTTGCTTTCAGAAATACACCAGAAAATGTAATCCAGTTATCAGCAGGCCATTTTGTAACAGCAGAATTATCATCAACCTGCAGAGAGATATAGAAGCATTTAGAGAGACAATGAAGCAAGGAGATGAGTTCACCCCTCAGGAAGGATGAGCAAAAATAAACAACAAAATTAACATTAACAAAGTCACACAAGTAAACAAACAAACAGCAGATGCAGTGAGCAGGGAGCCAGCTGCTCGCATGGGTGGTGGAATGTTATAATTTTATAAAATCTCATATAAAGCTCAATTCTTGGCACACATTTTTGCTTAAAAGAAAACAAACCAAACTACTTAACAAAACTTAAAGAAGCAAAATGGGTCCTTAGGATGTTTGGTGTGTGTATGAAACAAAAATCAAAGAAGTTGCTCCTTTCACAGTTATGAAAAAAATGTGTAAAAATTATAGATGTTGTTTTTACAGTTAGCCCTAATTGTGGCCCACAAATTTAGAAAAAAAGTATGAAACCACTGCACAACTTCCAAGCAGTATAAATTGTGAATTACAGGCTCCTGCTTGGTGTTCTTTGAACATTTGCTATATTTATGTACGGGCCTTGACTTTCTGCCGAAAACTGCAAAGGAAAAGCCTGCTATGTCAAGTCAAACTTTAAACGAAAGTTTAGGCTTCGAAGTTTTAATTAGATATTGTCATTTTTGGTTCCAGTTGTTGCTGTCTATGGAATAAATTTATAGAAACAAGAGACCTATAATGCAATTTTGTATAGTCACATTGAGGACTTTCAACTTGCTGTAAAAAAAGAGATTTTGGGTGAAATTTTAAAAATCACCAAACTCACTTAGGAGCCTGACTATCAGCTCTCACTGATATCATGAAAGATTTTTCATCAGGAAAGTAAATTTTATACCCTGGAAATACATTGTGTTTTACCAATCTATTTGATTTCCTCCTGCCTCACACTGTGATTATTAACATAACAATATTATTGCCTGAAATAAATACAGTGGATCTCATTCTCTTTTACACTAGGCACTTTTTCCATCACTCTAGTACAAGGTCTCATTTTTGGTGAAAATTGTTGTATTAATATAATACCAAAACTATTTAAGGAAAGAACAAAGCATGCTTATTTTAAAGTGATGGGGTAGTTTTCTGACATGGTATGCTCTTTGTACGTCATTCATTCAAATATTGATTGTATTGAAGAGCTAAACATGTTTGAAAGCAAAATGACCCAGAGAAAAAAATATCTTTTTGTTATTTAGCATTTTCCTTTAATCAGTATTACATTTGACGAGAGCCCAAACCCTGTTGTATTTTTCTAGTATAGATCTCAGGCTACCCAAAATACTACAGAAGGAAATTAAGAGCTAGATTTTCCAGAGTTTGGCAGCCAGAAGCTCTCATTTAAAAGGGACTGGATGCTCAGTGCTATCGAAAGTTTGCCCACCTCAGTTAGATGCCTAAACGGGAACCGCGCTCTTTAAAAACTCAACTCCTAATGAGGGATGGGAGTGGGTTCTGAACAGGGGGGGGTGGGAGTGGGTTCTGAACACTCTTAAAAACCTGGCTTTAAAATAGCACATGCATGGAAACAAATGCATGCATCTCTCAGCTCCTTTGAAGAAATGAGACTGGCCAAAGCTTAGTTACAAGAGAAAAGGCTTCTGAGCAACCAGAAAGAGTCAGGAACATTGAGCCAAATCCTGCTCATGGGAGTCATGGAACTAGCCCGGTGCTCGTCCCTATGATCCTCGCATTATATCTGTTTGCAGAGGTGCTTTTGAGGCTCTGCTGTGATTAGTCTTCGTCTAATCTTATTTCCTTGAAGTCAGGAGGGTTTTTTGCTTGCGTATGGCAAGCTGCATTTCACCCATAAAGTATACGAATGCAATTTCTGTGTCACTGAATAACATATGCTAGCAGTGGGGTTAATGCATAGGCGCCAAAGTTCTCATCACTGCTGACTCGGATCTGTGGTTGGTACAGATATTGAACTGATATTTTCTAAGGGTTTTTGTCCATTTGCTTACAAAGAGGTTTGCCTGCTTTGGGCTTGATGCACATGGGGTGAAATACTATGGCCTGGAGGTCAGACCTGACGATCATCCTGTTATTACTAAGAAAGAAACCCTGACACAGGTTTAAGCCTTAATGCTCCAAGCTGTATGTAGGGCCTTGATCCTGAGCGAATGGATCTTGCACTTATGTTGAAGCAAATGAGTTTCCACACAGATACAAGCCTCTGCCGATGCAGACCCCGTTGCAGGATCAGGGTCTGTTTGTACATCGCCTGGAACAACTGTCATTGGGCCCTCTAAGCACTACAGTCATACAAAGAATAAACGACAACAACAACAACAGATAAGGTATTTTCTGTTTTTGCTTTTTTCAGTGAACTTAATGACTTGCGGACAGATTGCATCAAAATCCATTGTATGTATTTTTAAAATTTGTTCATTCTAAAAATATGTTGTATTTTTTTCCCTTTAGTAAAGTTCTCAGCTGTTCTCGCTCTATTTCTGTTTCAAGTTTGGAGCTCCAAGGTTTTCTTTTGGGTTTTATCAAATTACACATTGAAGAAAGGCATACATTTCAGAAACAGATGGATTTAATGTGCATGAAAATACATGCCTTTTAAAGAAACTAAATTAGTAGTTCCACTTCTATCCCCTTTTATTGAAGACAGAGCTCCCTGAGAGACCTCTGCTATAAAGCAAAACTTTACAGACATCAGCGAAATGAGATTTATTTGCATGGAGATTTGACAGAACATCAGAGGAGCCCTTTGCAACACCAAATTTGCCCGCTTCAAATAGACATGGAGGAAACTGGGTTCTAAATCACAACTGTGATAATAATAAAAGTAAGGACTTAAAATCCATTAATTCTTTGACATATGAAGACTCTTATTTACAGTATGCGCAGAGTGCATCCGCTGATCAACCACCAAAATCCTTCTAAACCTTAACATCATAGAGTGAGATTGACTAATCACTAGACAGTTTGTTGCAAAGACAGATTCAAGCCTGCTCCTTTCGTAGTCTGTGTAGTCTCTCTTTAGGTGCTGAGAACTGAAAAATAAGGACAAGATTTTCAAAAGGGCTCAGCCCCAAACAGCTCCCACAAAAAGCTGAACCAGTGTAGCTGCTGCCTTCACTGTGTACTCACCCTCAGCTGAGTCTGTTTGGGTACATACAACTACAGAGCGAGGGGAAGCGAGTCTCAGAGGCTGGGTTCACAGACTCGGGCTCACAGGATTCATGCTACAGCTTAAAAATAGGTACATAGGCATTGTGGCTTGGGCTCTGAAGCCCATTCCCCGCCCTAGACTGCAGAGCCCGAGTTGCACGTCTACATTGCTATTTTTAGCGCCATAGCATGAGCCTCATGAGCCTGAGTCTGTCAGTTCGGTGCTGCGGGTGGTCCCCACGGTGTAGATGTCCCCTTTGAGTGCTGCAGCCTTGCAAACACCCCAGAGTCCTGGGCCTGTAACCCCTTTGGGGTTTAGAGAGCATGGCCCCTTTACATTTTTTTCCCGGGGGGAGGGAGAGAGTAAGAAAAAAGGAGGGGAACTCCAGGGGGTGGGCCTGGAGCTCCAGGGGAGGGGGAGAGCAGCCCCCAGGCCCTGGAAAAGTGAAGCAGGGAGAACCTGCCTGAGGCCTGAGCAGGACAGGCCCGATCGGGGACAGCCCAGGACAGGAGCCAGGAGGAGCCCTGTGCCGGGGGGAATCGCCCGAGAAGGACAGGCCAGAGCTGGACCCAGTATCACAGCTGCCCAGAGCTGCGTGGGGCTGTGAGTACTGGGGCTTGTGACTCTGCACTGGGAACAAGGAGGGAGGCTGTAGCTAGTTAAGTGGGGAGGTGGTCGCTCTGGGTGGCTTTGCAGAGAGCGGCAGGAGAGGGCACCGGAGGGGTTTGCTGCGGAGAGTTCACTGGCGCCAAAGACAACCAGGAGCCCCCAGGACTCACCACTGGACTGGAACTTTGCTCAGGCCTCCTGAACTCTGTGTGCAGACACATTGCTCAGTGTCTGCCCTTCCAGACTGTGCTGCCCGTGGGGCTTTGGCTTGGATGCAGCCCTGTTTTGCTGCTCCCTCTATCTTTCCCCTTGTTGTATTTCTCCTCTCATCCCTCTGTCAATAAATATTTCCCCTGTTCTATCCATTGTACTTTTCCTGTGGGTGGGTGTGTTCACTCGGGGGGGGGGGGGTTGGAACAGGTGCCCCTGGGGTGGAAGGGATTTCTCCTGCTGTATTCCTGCGCGCGCCTTCTCTTGGCCAGAGCTGCCTGCAGAGTAGACTCCATCTTGGCCACGAGGGCGCTAAAGTTACACAATGAAGAAAAGTGCTGGATTCCTCTGTGTTTGCAGCGGCAAATTCAAAACCAGCACATCAAATGGGTGTAGTTTTGGGATGGAGCAGAAGGAATTGTGGGCATTTGAGCCCCAATTCTCAGAGTTCCCTGGGAGGAGTGTGTGTATCGTGCAATACACAGGAATGCAAGGCAGTGTTCTTGGATGCAGTGGAGAGGATTCTGGGATTCCTAGCCACAGTGCAGCACTCCTTGATGCTGTGTGGACACAGTGCGCTGGCACCAGTGGCCAAGGGTAAATATACTCTGCTGACATAGTTTTGTCAGTGGCACTGTGCCTGTAGAACTATTGCCAGTAAAGCTTTCTAGTGTAGTCAAGGCCTATGCAATTTGCCAAATTCTCAGGAGACCACAGCTGCCATCTAGACATGTAACTGAGGCCTAGATTCAGCAAACCACTTAAGCACATGCTGAATTATAAGCATGTGATTAAGTCCATCCCTTTTCCATGTGCTTAAATCCTTTGTTGAATAGGGATGAACTACAACATATACTTACAGTTAAGCATGTGCTTAAGAACTTTGCTGAATCAGGCAGAATTGCCAAATTTTCTACAAATGATCAACACCTAGTAGCTCCCAGTTGTTCTCATAGGTCCTGGTTCAGGACAGCATCCCTATTCAGACAAGCACTTCAGGATGCCCTTAAGGGTTTTCCTGAATAGAGAAGGACTTAAGCACATGGAACTTGATCCAGAGCTCTCTGAAGTCAATGAGAGTCTTGAGGCTGAATTCAATGGGCCATTGATCAGGTTCATGCTTTCTTGAATCAGGGGGCTGCCGGGGACTGAGCACTTTTGAAAATATGGCCATAAATCAAAAAATGATACTCAAGTAACTATTTGGTCTATTTAAAAAGTAAATAGTTTCTTTTATAAATAGCTGGATCTTTATTAGCAATGGATGAAGATCAAACATTTTAGAGCTAGTTCTAATAAGCAGTGAAAAAGTCAGATGCTTATTTAAATCTTAACTGTGTTATTTGAAGCTCCTGACCTGGCACAATTGGGCTGGTTATCACACAAGACCAGGCTGTCTTCTAACATTCCTGCCACTTCCAGTCTTGGCCTGGACCAGAACTCAGCAGTATGCAGGCATGCAAAATAAATAAATAAATAAATGAAAATTACTAAGATGGACAAATTTAAAATGTTAGGAAAAGTTTGGGTAGAGTTCATTCTAAGAATGGCCAAAGGTCAGAATATTTTTTCTGAACTGCATCATCCATCCTTAATTTTTATGTCCCACCTTTTCAAAAGCTGTCCTAATTTTGGACTTGATCTCGTTTTGTATTTCTTCTCTCTATTTGCTCTGTACATCTGTTGGATTGAAACAGGGTCACCCAATGAAATTAATAGGAAGCAGGTTTAAAACAAACATAAGGAAGTACTTCACACAACGGTCAGTCAACCTGTGGAACTCATTGCTGGGGGATATTGTGAAAGCCAAAAGTATAACTGAGTTAAAAAAAGATAAGTTCATGGATGATGGGTCCATCAATGGCTATTACCTGAGATGGTCAGGGATGCAACCGAATGCTCTGGATGTCCTGAAACCTCTGACTACTAGAAAGTGGGCCTGGATGACAGGGGGTGAATCAATACATTTCCCTGCTCTGTTCATTCCCTCTGGCCTTCAGACCAGTCACTGTCAGAAGACAGGCTAGTGGACTACCATTGGTCTGACCCAGCATGGCCATTCTTATGTTCTTATCGGATAAATGGGTGGATTAGATGGGTTAGATTGATGGATAGATGGATTAGATAGGATGGCCATATAGCCAATCCAGTTAATCCATCCTATCTCTCTACCCGTGCTCCACACACATAATGGTGCTATCACAGCATGCAGAACTATCAGTGATTTCATCCTATCTCAACTGGAGCAAATGAAGGATCAAGACTCTTGTGCCTAGATCCCCAAAGGTATTTAGCCACTTGACTCCCAGTGAAATCAATTGGAGTGAGGCACTTAACTACCTTTGAAGATTTGGGCCTTAGTCCTTTTTCTCCGGATGTTATTACTTTCCCCCAGCAGCTCCTGTTCCTGCTCCTGAAGTCAATGGGAGTTTTGCCATTTTAGTGGGAGTGAAGACCAGCTCCTAAAAGATTTGGCAGGTCTGTTGCTAAAGATGGTAGGTCAGTTATGCTCCCAGTTATACCCATGAAAGTTGCAACCCCAGTGACTTCAGTGGGTGGCACATGTGGAGCTTGAGGCAGAATACGAACAATAATGTCTTTCAATGTTTTAAAATTGTGTTCCTCCTTCAGCATCACTCTTGCCATTCTCAGCAAGGGGCAGTGAAAAGGAGGCTCGTGTTGTACAATCTGGGCAACTTCAGCATAATCAGCAGGTATTGGAGTTCTCAGCACACACCTGTCTGGAGACAGCACGGTGCTGGTGAGCCGCAGTGGGGTAGGGGAGTGCTATGCAAATTTATTAGCGGAAGTGCAAACGAGAAAGGCAAGATATGTACGTGGGTGATAACGAGGTAAATATTGGCAAAGGTAGCCTTTATGATACTAATATAGCAGGATATCAGTAAGGAACAAACATTCAAACGTTCGTGTCTAGATAGACTGTTTCCAGTACCAGCGTGGCTGATAAAACACCAACCTGCTGTTGTAGCAGATTGAAAGTGGGACTTTTTTTTTTTTTTTTAGAATTGGGATGTCTTTAAATTGTCCAAGCCTTTAGAGATCACTCCTCCTATTGCCTGAGTTTGTTAGCTTACAGGGCACATGCCAAGCTCCCTCCTTCCTCCCTGAGCTGTAAGGAAAAGGGGCATCCTATTGCTGAACAGTAATCCATGTGGGACAAGCAATGTTGCAGGGAGATTAATTGATTCATGTTGCTGTTGGGTTGTCTGATTTGATCTCAGGGTAGCAGATGGGTCCATGTATGTACACTTGTTTATATGCATCTTCTAAAAGATTGTCGAGTGCACCGAGGACAGCGGCTAGGCGCTCTTGTATTGCAGAGTAGTAAAAATCCAAACACATTCATATGAATACTTTGACTCAGTTTCCTATGAGAAAAATTCTCATTGACTTCAGTGGGCATTAGATTAGTCCCCACTGTGCAGGGACATTTTCATTGCTGTTTTCATTCATGAATTGGCATTCCTTGCTCTTTTCTGCTCAGAGCTGTTTCCCCTTCATTCCTGACACTCACTTCCTTGGCTCCTCTTCCTACCTCCCACATGGTGGAAAAATATTCCCTTGCAATCCGAGTAACATGTGATGTCAAGTAAATGACAGAAGACAGAGGTGCAGGGCTTTTCTGGTTGTGTGTTTGTATGTTGTTATTTTTTAAGAATTCCTTTGCCAAGTCATCACAATTTTACATACTAATGAAGATTATTACCTTGAATCTATGTCATTCACTAGGCAAGCCAATAATACTGCATTTTTGGAGAAATAGAGGAAAAAGATACTTCTTTTCAACAATCAAAAGTGAAAGCTCTTCAGATGCATGAGTTGTCTTTGTGTTTGCTCTATGGTGGACAATGGTCGTTTAAGCCTGCACATTATTGTTATTAATTATGTATATTACAGTAGCACCTAGAGTCCCCAACCACGATGGAGGGCCCATTCCACAAGGTGCTGTATGAATACCTGGTGAGAAACAGTGAGAGTTTACCATATAAATAGACAAAGAGTTGGAGGGAAAACAGAGACACACAAAGATGTAGTGACTTGCCATATAGCAGGTCAATGCCTGGGCCAGGAATTAACCCAAGGGTGAAATCCTGGATCCATTGAAGTCAACTGCATAATTCTTATTGAGTTCAATGGGGCTGGATTTCACCCCAAGTCTCCAGAATGCCAACTCAGCACCCGTTTAATTAAAGAAACAAGCAGAAGCATTGAAATAAGCACTTCACACTCTATGCAGAGATAAAAGCCAAGCAAAGAAATGCACCCTGTGTTATATTTTATTTAAAAGGGCATAGATTGCTGTAGCAGGAAAGCTGTCTCTTTATAGCCTGCTCTGGTTTGGCATTCAACGTGACAAATTAGTTTCGAAATACATTGTTTCCAATAAAATTATCTTTTCAAAAACAGTTTTTGTTATTTAATGTCAAACAAACCGCTGTGTTTATTATTGAATGTTACATAGCTCCATGAGAACAGTTTCTAAGATGATGGATTTGCAGGGAATTTTAATGTCCAATTCAAAAAAAAAGTTCCATTCCTTTGGATTCTTGTGTTGGCAAAAGGCACCAGAGAGTGTCTTGTGATGAGAGCCATTAGAATGTTTTCAGAGAAGACTGTAAACAACATGGATCAAATATCTACACTTGTGTTTCTTCCTAAAGAAAGATTTACTTGCTTACAGTCTTAAGTACAGTATGATCCCCACTGGTTTGTTAACAAAACCAAATAGGAAACATACAGTAAATATGCTGATGCCTGCCCATGTCCTCAGTGCAATGGAAACATGAACAAGGCTTTGTTTTGCTATCTGGGGGATCGCAGATGTTAGCAAGATTTAGCATGTGGGCTTCGATTTGGTTTGCTTAAAGCGGTAGTGGAGATGATACTAGAAAATCCTGATCCTGCAAACACTTATGACTATTTATTTATTTATTATTTAAATTACCGCCTAGTCTACACCTAAAACTGAGGTCTACCTAGCTATATTGCTCAGGCTGCAGGCTGTGAAAAATGTCGCACTCTGTGCAATGTAATTAGGTCAACCTAACCCCTGGTGGAGGCCCAGCAAGGCCCATGGAAGAATTCTTCTGTCAACCTAGCTACGATCTCTCAGACAGGTGGATTAACTACACGATAGCACTCCAGAACCTAGCTGCAGCTCCATAGCTCTATGGCTGTAGCAGCTCTTGCATAGACATATTCTAGGTTAGTGCCTAGAGCAGGGGTCCCCAATTTGGTGCCCGTGGGTGCCATGGCACCCGCCGGGCGTTTAAGTGTGCCCGCGTACTGGCCAGTGGATGAGCATACGCCAAAATGCCGCCAACAAGCTCCATCATCCAGAGGCATCGCCGCCGAAATGCCGCCGATTTTCGGTGGTATTTCGGCGGCAACGCATCTGGATGACGTTATTTGTCAGCAGCATTTCGGTGGCAATGCCTATTGATGTTGCCGCTTGTTGGCGGAATTTCAGCAGATGCTCGTCCACCGCCACAGTCCTCCGTGGCTCGTTGTCTGGTGCCCACCAGACGAAAAAGGTTGGGGACCACTGGCCTAGAGTCTCTCACCAAGAGGGCCCCATTGCAGACATGTAGTAAGAGACAGTCCCTGCCCCAAAGAGCTTATCATCTAAACAGACCAAGGCTGGGAGTGGAAACAGAAACACAGAGACTTGCCCAAAGTTACCGAGCAGGTTAATGGCAGGGTGGCATGAACTCCAGGTCTCCTGACTCCCAGCCCAGTGCCCTATCCACTAGCCTGCATTGCCTCCACTTCTGCTTGTGCTTCATGTTAGGCATGCTGGTAATGCCCTTGAAATCAATAGGACTACTCATATGAGTAAAGTTAAGCAGGTGTGTAAGTTCTTGCAGCATCAGGGCCTAAATCTTTGTGGACGAAGGAAGTCATGAAAGTGTATCACATGCATGTATGTGAGTTCTCCCACTGGGCTTCATTCTGCATTCCTGATGCATGCAGATCGCTTACTAGATTCAGTAGGGACTTCTCTCTGAAGGAATGATGGACTGGGCCTAATATGGTTAGTGCAAAGTCCATAACATCGTTGTGTACCAGACCCAGGAAATTATTTTTTATTTTTATACAAATTCAAACAAAATTTTAACACAGTTCTGTGCTCTCCCTCTAAGCAATGTGGTGTGGCGGATAGAGCACTGAAGTCAAGAGACCTACGTTTCAGTCCCAACTCTGCCACTGGCCTGCAGGGTGACCCTGGGCAAGTCACTTTGCCACTCTCTGTCTCAGTTTCCCTCTCTGTAAAATGAGAATAATGATATTGACCTCTTTTGTAAAGCACTTTGAAATCTCCTGATGAAAAGTGCTATATGAGAACTAGGTACCATAATTATTAAGCAGTTCATAAAGAACCAGGGGATGGGATGGGTCAAAGTACCAAACTTTCTGTCATTTTCAGTTAAGTAGTACATTCCTCTGTTGTCCGGTACCAGCAGGAGATGGTTTGTCACTGAAGGAGAAAATGGTAGAATTTCTAGGTATGATGAATGATCAAAGCTATTGCTTTCATTTTTAATTTTCGCAAAAAACATTCTCCTAACTGGGCCTGGGCCAAAACGGCATTGTGAATCCAAACCCCTTCGAACAGATTTTCACAAGTTCACATTCCCATTTCTCAACATAGACTCACACAGACTTTAAGGTCAGAAGGGACCATCGTGATCATCGCCTCACCACTCCTGTAATAGTCCCCTCACCTCTGGCTGAGTTACTGAAGTCCTCAAATCGTGGTTTAAAGTTCCAGAGTATTCACCATTTAACATAGGAGTCTTTCCTGGGCCCTACCCCACAAATATTGAGGCCAGGTTCTATCTGAACAGCTTAGGGGGAGAATGCAGAACACAATATAAAGAAGAGACAAGATTTCCTGGGTATTGTATACAACGATATTATGGAATCTGTGCTAGCTATATTGGGCCTGATCCTTCATTCCTATGTTGTGGGTTTGATTAGAAATAAGCCAAAATCACCCACAAACCACTGTTCTCAGAACATTTTAATCTTTTGGGGGCAAAATAGCGTGAAAAGATTGAGTAAGATTTTGGCACCATCTGATCCAAAACCTAGATCACATTTAGTTTTGAACCTGAATCTTGAGTTTTAGCTTAAATTTAAGCCTCTACCATTGCCTTAATGTGGATTCAAACACAACCTCCTTACTCTGACTTCCTCCCTGTCATTGAAGTCTCTCTTCTGATCAGAATCATGGATCTCAAAGAAACCGCCATCTCCTGCCACCCCACAACATTAGTAGCCACAGGTTAGAACACTAAAGTACCGAGCGACTTAGTGGCAGACCCAGTGTCACTCAGTCAGCCTGTGACACAGCTGAGACTCAAACCCAGATGATCTGTGTTTTAAGCCGGTGTTTTCACTGCAAGGCCAACCTTCTATGACGAAGCAAGTAGGGCTTTGTGGTATAGGCCCAGGGAATGTAAAATAATAGATGAATCAAAATGATAAAGTCAAAATGAAGCACTTCAACCTTATCTAAATGAAACATTTAAATAAAGTCAGATTGATATTTCTGAAACAATTTTCTCCCCAGAATTTTCAGTAGTGCTGGGTGAATAACAGATTCTTTGATTTGGTGGCAGTTCCAAAAGGAATTGAAAAAAACAATGTTTAGTTTGCAGCAAAAGGGACATATTTTCAGTGATTTGAAGAAGTCCATTTTAGATCCATTACAGAGCAAAGATTGGAACCTGGATCTCAGAAGTGTAAGTGGAGTGTGGGGTACAAAAGTGGTGGGGGACCCGCTCTTCTGGCCATTTTGTGAATGGTCAAAACTATTTGTGTCCAATTTGTGAATAGTTTCAGGTTGACCAAAACTGCATTTTTTACTGTTTGTCCAAAAATTTTCTCCCAGTTCTAATTTTGAGGGAAATTTAAGAAGTTTGAATTTTCATTCCAAGATGGGACAAAGGGAAATTTTGAAATGTCAGAATTTCCCCCCATCAGAAATTCCAAGCTTCAACCAACTGTAGTTCTCACTGTAGAAAGGATGTGGACAAATAGGAGAGAGTCCAGCAGAGGGAAACAAAAATGCTTAGGGGGCTGGAGCACATGACTTATGATGAGAGGCTGAGGGAACTGGGATTGTTTAGTCTGCTGACGAGAAGAATGAGGGGAGATTTGATAGCTGCTTTCAACTACCTGAAGGGGGGCTCCAAAGAGGTTGGATCTAGACAGTTCTCAGTGGTACCTGATGACAGAACAAGGAGTAATGGTCTCAAGTTGCAGTGGGGGAGGTCTAAGTTGGATATTAAGAAACACTATTTCACTAGGAGGGTGGTGAAGCACTGGAATGGGTTACCAAGGGAGGTGGTAGAATCTCATTCCTTCCAGGTTTTTAAGGCCCAGCTTGACAAAGCCCTGGCTGGGATGATTTAGTTGGGGTTGGTCCTGCTTTGAGCAGGGAATTGGACTAGATGACCTCCTGAGGTCTCTTCCAACTCTAATATTCTATGATTCTATGATATCAATTGGAGTTTTACCACTGATTTCAATGGAATCAATATAGGCCATCCCTGAATGCTTTCGAAAATCCCACCTTTAAACAGCAGCTTCCTCATGTGTAAAATTAAGTAATGACTAGATCTAGGGGAAATGTTTTGTGCAAATTAATATTATTTTGCTGAAAAATACAGATTTGGGTCGATGAACAATTTGCAAATTTGGATCAATTGCAGCAAATTGTCTCAGTTGAAAATTTTTTTTTGGCAATGTGAAAATGGTTTGTTTTAGCATTTCTGAAATGAAACATTTTGACTGTTCATTTCAGAAAGACATTTTGTTTTGAAATTTCACTCAATTTGATTTTAAAAAAATCGTTAAAAGATTAAAAACCCTCAAAAAGGAAACCAAATGTAAGTTTTGTCAACATCTTCATGTAACTGGAAAAGAATCAAACTTTTTTTTTTATTTTGGGTTGACCCAAACCAAATTTTTTCTCTGATTTTTTGGTTCAGCCACTGTACTGACAAATGGGTTATTTGACAACTCTAGTAATACCATTTCACTAAGTGATATACTGCAAGGCTAGCTCAGTAACGTTTGTAAAGCAGAGTATGCCATGCAAGGATTTCAGATGTACTTATTCAGATGTCACTGGTGCGCCTTCAACTTAGAATTCTATTTATTCTTGGAATTCTACCACATTTCTTGGGAGTTTCTCATAGGCTGAGTGATCTCCTGTGCCCACCTCCTCACACGGCCACAATCACAGTGCTCAGAGCCCACTTCTAATGCCCCCTCCCTATTCTTAATGAGGCAGCTCCCATTTTTCTTATTACATAACTTATAACTATTTACAAAAAGAAAATACAAACAACACAACAATAACCAAATGTTGAAACACCATTCCCAAATTATTGCCAAATATAAACAATACAAACCTAATCCAGGGTCCTCATGTCACTCAACTGGGCGCTAGCCAAGGGCACGTTTCATTGCCTGTCCCCTGGCTATGACCAGTACACTGTACTCTCTCAACAGAGAAGCATTTTCCAGTCACAAAAACTGAGCAGGAAGAGGAGTAGATCCTGCACATTGCAAGTGCTGTGTAATGGCATTCGCTGTAGACAATCATTTCAATGACTTCCTCAGCAGTTACTGTGTGCCAATGAATTATGGGACTTCATACTGGGGCCTTACTGTGTAATTGTATGAGTTGACATGAAGTGCCAATTTATACTCCATGCCAGGAACAGGAATATTTTTCATTTTTGTTAACAAAGAAAATAACATTTTCCTTCACTAAAACCACAGAGAAATTAATGGTGTTTAAAGCCACTTTTAAAAAAAAATTGTTTGGAATAAGGACGTCCTGCTATAAAAATTTATAAGCTGAATACTGATGGGGGAAAAGATGGTTTAATCAGAGTTCACTTGTTTGGCATGGAGAACAAACAAATAAGTGCTTTTAAAACTTGATTGAAATACTCCTGTTTTTACAACTCTTTGGAAACAACAGTCTAGTGAGTGACTTGAAATCAATGTTTAAATAGAAATCCAGCAGAGGATATTTCTTAAGGGCCAGATTGTGCCATTCTTCCTCAGTGTGCACAGTACCTGTCTCTGGGAGTAGGGTCACACAGCCATATTCTGAGCTGGGTAGTTCAATATAGCTATGGCATCTAATACCAGTTGAGGCTCTGCTCCATAGAGTTCAGTGAGATCATCAGTTTCAATGCACTATTCACAGAGTAAGGTACCAACTAGAGCAGGTTGGGAATTTCCTGCCAAAATGTCTTTTAGACAAAAAATGTATTTTCCATACACAGAAATGTGTCAGTTTTCCTTGGGGCAAATCCAAACAAAATATTTCATGTTGGGGTCCATTCGCGACTAGTCAAAGTCTGCCTGAACCAGCACAGTGCACTGTGGAGTGTTGCAGTTCAGGTGATTCCTGCCCCAGGTTGAAATTATTGGAATTTTCTGTAAGATGGAAATTCTGTTTTTTAATCATCTCTAGCACTAACAAGAACAAGAGTTGATCAGTCTGGCCCAGGTTTAGAACTACAGCTTTATTTCATATTATATTTATTGTAGGTCCTAATGCAATCTTTTCTGAGGAAGTTCTGTAGAAAACACAGAGCAGTGGCTGCATCAGGAAACAAGAAAAAATAATTAATTGAACAAAATAATTAGCAATTGTTTCATCAGGGTACAAATCTGGTTATAGAGCAATTCAGTTTAGCATGGTGAGAATATAGCAAGGCTTTGGGATATTTTTGGCTTGGGTTCCTTCTCCATACTGTTTTTTAGGTAATATCAAGGTTTGTGTCTGTCCATACCAGTTCAATCGCTCATCATTAAGGCTAAGAGTATGTCACTGAGGTTGTGGAAGTCATGGATTCTATGACTTTCTGCGAAGTCCATGACATTGGGGTCCCACAGCTGCCCAGTCGCAGTGGCGGGGAGGTGGGGGGACTCTCCCGTAGCAGCCCAGCTTCCGCAGCAGCAGGAGACCCCCCCCTAGCACCAAGCCAGCCCCCCCTCCCCACTCTCAGCCCTGCAGGGCAGCGGGAGATTCACCGGAGCTCCGCTGCCCCAGCAGGTGGCGGGGAAATCCCCAGAGCTCCCTAGCCACCGCTGCTGCGGGGAAGGGCCCGCAAGTGCCTGCCACTGCATGCAGCGGGGCAGGGTGCTGGAGGACCCTTCTCCCTCCCCATTTTGTCAGGGATGTTTTTAGTAAAAGTCAGGGGCAGGTCATGGCTGCCGTGAATTTTTGTTTATTGCCTGTTACCTGTCCATGACTTTTACTAAAAATATCCATGACAAAATCGTAGCCTTACTCATCGGATCTGGTGTTTCCCAGTTGGAATAATAGAGTAAATAAAAACATGCAAACTAGGGTTAGTCAACATTTTTCTACCAAAACATTATTTTCCAACTGATATTTTTGTTTGAAAAAACAATATTTTCACAGAAAGCACCTTCTTGTCTTGAAAAATTTGTTTTTAATTGGAAAACTGAAAAACAATTTATTTTGTCAAAAAAAACCACCCCAAAATGTTTTCAGCAACTGAAACATCTTACCAAAAAGTCAAAATTTCAGCTTGCAACCTCACCACCACCATTTTCCAACCAGCCACAATTAAGTTTCTACTCCAAAGGGCAATGTGTGATGTTCTTTCTATTAAAGATGACAGGCTTAACAAGATATTTTGTGAAGTGATAGATGATTAAAGAATTCAGTTCTTGGATTACAGCCTTTTCCATGCGTCAGGCAGGGAAATACTGTGACGTTTACTAGTTGCACTTCTAACTCTTGTTCCTTTTTCTGACAAAGTCTTATCTGATTTTGGTCAATGCATCTTGTTTCAGAACACTCTGCCCCAGATGTTACTTTGGCTTGCAAATTGATTCGTTTGCTACTGTGGCTTGCCCTAATGTTGATTTCTAGGTTGTTGGCTTGATCTTTGTTGTTTTGCCTATTAAAATCTACCATACAACATTTTTGTTGGATGACTGGTGCTCTATCACGTAGAGGATGTGTCCAGTGCAACAATGCTGTGCTTTCACAAATGCTGCTTTTATAAGCATTGCATCAATATATTTGTGCAACCTATTTACAGACTCTCATTATCCATAGTTTTGTCTTGCTTTTATATGCAAAATAGCTCAAAGGTGTCATAGATTGTACTCTTACATCTCTTTGATGTCCTGGCAATGGCTTGGCCTTTCTTTCACAGATATAAGACAAGGTTGAAATTACCGCAGCATGGATTTAAGGGTATGTCTATGTGACATTGCACCCCATAATGCTTTATAGAAATATGCTTATGAGGGTAAATATGACATAAATGGAATATGTTTTATGCTAGATATGCCATGTAACATATCTTTGCAAAGGTTATTATCTACTGCATGTATTCATCCTATTTGTATGCATGTATCATTTTTATATCTGAAGTTATGAGCGTTGGCTCTATGCTTGTATTTAAAGTGTTTGCTGTAGAAAGCACTTAAGGCAGATTTGGTCAACATAGTGTGAAGGGGCTATTCAAGTAATTGGGAGTACTTAACTAGCAATGGACTTTGAGAGACACCAATCCACATCTGAGCTTTCCTGGGAAGTTCAAACTAACATGTAAACAATGGCGTCAGCCTGCAAAAAGCTAAATCATTCATAGACATGTGACTTGTCCAGGTGGCTACAGACTCCATCTTGTTGCTGTGATTTTGCACAGGAGAACATAGGGGTTTCCACCCACAAGAGAAAGAATATAAAAGGCCGTGGAACCCCCTCCATTTTGTCTTCAGCTGGCTCAGAAGATAGCCTCTCCAGCCCAAAGAGATGCCTGAAAGAAACTGGAACAAAGGATATTAACTACGGGGGTGTGTGTGATTGCTAGCCCCAGACTAGGAAGGAGTCTAGTCTGTGAAAGAAGCTTATTGGAACATCTCTGAGGGTGAGATTTACCTGCATTTAGTTTTCTACTGTATTAGGCTTAGACTTGTGTGTTTTTGTTCTATTTTGCTTCGTAATTTACTTTGTTTTGTCTGTTATTACTTGGAACCACTTAAATACTACTTTTTATACTTAATAAAATCACTTTTTGCTTTTTAATTAACCCAGAGCAAGTAATTAATACCTGGGGGAGCAAACAGCTGTGCATATCTCTCTATCGGTGTTATAAAGGGTGAACAATTTATGAGTTTACCCTGTATAAGCTTTATACAGGGTAAACCGGATTTATTTGGGGTTTGGATCCCATTGGGAGCTGGGTGTCTGGGTGCTAGAGACAGGAGCACTTCTTAAACTGTTTTCAGTTAAGTCTGCAGCTTTGGGGGATGTGGTTCAGACCCTGAGTCTGTGTTTGCATCTGGCTAGTGTGTCTGGCTCAACAAGGCAGGGTTCCGGAGACCCAAGCTGGCAGGGAAAACAGGCTCAGAGGTAGTTTCAGCACATCAGGTGACAGTCCCAAGGGGGTCTCTGTGACCCAACCTGTCCCAGTCTACACTTGGAGTTGAGGGTATGATTCCCAGCTTGAGGAAGCATACTAGTGCTAGCTCTCATTGAGCAGGTGTGCCAGCAGTTGTAGTGTAGCTGCAGTAGCAGAGGCAGAAGCTCAGACTAGCTGTCCTGCACCCCTGGAGTCCAGCAAGTTCTGTCCTAGGGGCAGCTAGACCCTCCCACTGCTCCCGGTTGCACCAGGGCTATGATTTTTAGCACGCTAGCTCGATGGTATATAAAGGGAATATTGCCCTTTTTAACAGAGAGAAACCATTTCTGAGTTTAAAAGGGTCTCCCTTCATTGTCATTTCCCCTTCTACTCTGCCAAAGCAGCTGATAGATCAGCTTCTTCCTTCAAAGACCACTGCACTACTCTAACCAATCCTTTGTGATGCTGGATGGAAGAGCAAGAAAAAAAGAAAAGTCACAGAGGAGATTTTCAAAAACTCCTGAAAATCCTGTGCTGATAACACTGCTCTACAGCCAAAATGCTTCTGAAATAAATGTAGTCAAACTCTACTAATTCTGGGTCACTGAGAAAGAAAATTATGCTTAAAATTGTTGATTGGCTCTAGTTTTCAAGATATGCTATTGGGTCAGTATATACGACCCTTGACTTGGGAATGGCAGAGGATAAGTGAGTTATAAAGGGAATGGATCTCAATTTAAACCAGAAATGACTAAAATACATCTTTGACTGGATCTATGAATAAATCTATGACTGGGTTTGGACAGTACTTGCTTTTTAGGCAAAACAATGAATGATGCAATCTGAAGCTGGTATTGTGTCATACATGATATGAATTGCATCATGCTATTCCTAGAAGTCATGGATGATGCAATCATAACGAAGCTTACATCACTCTGCTGAACAAATTGCCCTATATCAGCTCTAGAAATCATACAGTGTCGTGCTCTCTTATTTGTCAGTGTTTGATTTTGCAAAGGGACACATTTCTGTTTAGCCAAAGTGAGCAGAGATGCCTCGTACTTGTGTGAACAGTGCAGATGACTTCTGCTATGTTTGTGGTGAAGTGACTTTTGCATCACAAAAGTGCAGTATAACCACTATGGTTAAGAAAGCCTATCACCTTTATTTTGGCTGCAAAATTGGAGATCAGGACAAGAAGTGGGCCCCACACATATGCTGCAACACTTGTGCAACAAATCTTCGCCAGTGGTTGAACAGGAAAAGGAAATCTATGCCTTTTGCAGTGCCAATGATTTGGAGAGAGCCAACAGATCATACCAGCAATTGTTACTTCTGCATGGTGCCTCCAGTTGGGAAAGGTGTGTCAAAGAAGAAAAAGTGGACTGTGCATTATCCAAACATTCCATCAGCTATACGCCCAGTACCCCACGGAGAAGGACTGCTGGTTCCTGATGCACCAGAATCATTCTCACTTGAGTCAGATGAGGAAGAGGAAGAGGATGAAACTTCTGGTCCTGAACCATCAATGTCACAGGACCCACATTTTCTCCCATCCTCCTCCTCTGAACCACACCTCATAACACAAGGTGAACTGAATGACCTTGTCAGGGATTTGGAACTACCCAAGAGTAAGGCAGAGCTGTTGGGCTCCAGACTACAGCAGTGGAATCTCCTGGCAGGTGATGTTAGGGTTTCCATGTTCCGTGACCGTCAAAAGGATCTTGTCCCATTCTTCTTCATGGAAGGTGATCTTGTAGCCTGCAACAACATCGATGGTGTGATGGCAGCCCTCAACATCGTTCACGATCCAGATGAGTGCAGACTGTTCATTGATTCATCGAAGACGAGTCTTAAAGCTGTTTTGCTGCATAATGGCAATGTTTTGCCATCAATTCCAGTTGGTCATGCAGTCCATATGAAGGAAACCTATGACAACATGAAACAACTTTTGAGATGCATAAACTATGGCCAACATCAGTGGCAGCTTTGTGGCGATTTGAAGGTTGTTGCTCTCTTGCTTGGTCTGCAGACTGGATACACAAAGTACTGCTGTTTTCTCTGTGAATGGGATAGTCGTGCAAAAGATTCCCACTACATCAAGAAAGATTGGCCACTCCGACAGTCATTGGAGCCTGGGAGGGAAAGTGTTCAGCATCCACCACTTGTTGAATCAAGGAAGATTTTGTTACCACCCTTACACATCAAGCTGGGTCTGATGAAGAACTTTGTAAGGGCCATTAACAAAACACAAGCAGCTTTCAAGTACCTCCGTGGAAAATTTCCAAGGTTAAGTGAAGCTAAGATAAAGGAAGGTGTCTTTGTTGGTCTTCAGATTCGTGAACTTCTTTGAGATAATGCATTTGACCCTGCACTGCGTGGCAAGGAAAAGACGGCATGGAAAGCCTTCCAGTTAGTGGCAATAAATTTTCTCGGAAACAACAAGGCAGACAACTACAGGTTGTTGGTGGAAAACCTCCTCAAGGCATACAAAAGCCTTGGTTGCAACATGTCACTAAAGATACATTTTTTGCACTCTCATCTAGATTTTTTTCCACCGAACTGCAGAGCACGGCGAGTGATTTCACTAGAACCTTGCAACAATGGAGAAACGCTATCAGGGCAAATGGAGCTCATCAATGCTTGCAGATTATTGCTGGACAGTGACAAGAGATGAATACAAGAGACAAGCCAAGAAGTGCCGAGTAGACACTGAATAGGACTAAACTATGTACATAATAGTTTTTTGCCTTTTGTTTCATAATAAATTTTATTTATATAACCCTTTTGCTGATTTTTAAAGTGTTACATAAACAGGACAGGTGAAATATTATCATGTAAAGCAACCATAAACACATGAAAACACCTAGGTTTACAATTTATGATTAAAACTCTACTATCTACACAATATACATAGACATAAAATGTAAAAACTTAAATATCTTAGAAACAGTAGCCAATCAGTTGTTTTAATTGTCATATTTGAATTCAGCACATCAAAATACATAATAAATAGCACATTTTATCTCTGAAGCAGACGACGTCTCAAAAATTGTAGACCAGTGTAATTGCCTTTTGAGATTCCCACCCAAACTGCACTTGACAGCACGGGAAGATGTCTGCTATCCCATTATTTGTTACCAGCCAACGGAATCTTTTCTGTGTGCAGGACTATGACGCCAGTCCAAAAATGTGCTTTAGGCAATCACAGAATATTTTTTGCATTTCATTTTCTGTATGAGCTTAAATTACTTCACTTTCCTGTCCCACCTGCATTCCTTGAAGCTTGGACTTTGCCAGCATGTCGCGCTCAATGGCGTAGCCAGGTTCTAAGAGCAGGGGGAGCAAATATAAAAAAGGCGCCCCCCTTGACTCCTCCTCTGGCCACGCCCCCTTGGCTCCTCCTCTGGCCACGCCCCCCTTGGCTCCTCCTCCGGCCGCTCCGTGCCCCTCCTTTGGCTGGCTCCTCCGGCCGCGCCACGCCCCCCCCGTGGGGTCCACTCTGCACTGGCCTCCCCTCTGCGCTGCTACGGTGCCGAGCCCCGCACGCACCCTGACACCCTCACGTGCCCCGGGCCGGGCCGAGCCACGGCGGGGTCTGTGTCCCTTTAAGAGCGGGGCTGGGCTGAGCCGAGCTGGCAGGCTGCAGCTCCCCCAGTCTCCCCGGGCCGGGCCGCCCCCTGCACCTGCACGGTAGGGGCGGGTTGCATGAGGCAGGGCAGGAGCCGGTGGGGCCGAGGGCTGAACAGGCCCGGCAGGGCGGTGCGGGGGCTGCTGGAGGGGGAAGCTGGGGAAGGGGTGGCACGGCCTCACCCCCCTGGGGCTGCCTGCCCCGCGGAGGAGGCAGAAGGGCGCAAGCCGCAGCAGGACCCCAGCCCCCTGGTGGAGGGGATCTAGGGCCAGGCCGGGGATGCAGGAGCAGCCCTGGGGGTGCTGGGCGCATGCAGGGCAGAGCCCCAGCCCCGTGGCGGGCAGTGCTGCAGAGGAGGAGCCCGCGCCCCATGGCGGGCGAGGGGAGCCCCTACAAGACCAATGAGTTTGCCCAATGCTTCCCTGTTCTGCCTTGCACTGCGCCAGGGGAGCCGGTCCCCAGGGAGCAGAACAAGACAGGGTAGGCGTGTGGCTTCCCCAAGAAACACGCTGCGCTGCTAACCGCTCCCAGCGCAGCAGGGCTGGGGCTTGGGGCAAACAGCCTCAGAGCCTGGCTCGGGGGGCTTCACCTGCAGCCGGGAGACCAAACGCTGCTGCAGAAGAGCCCGTGCGCGGGGCGACGCGCTGGAGGTGGCCATGCCCAGCAGCGCTGGCGGGCGGGCAGACTGGGGAGCCCGGGCTAGGCCACGCAAAGGCAGGCACCGCCCCCCAGCAGCACGCGGAGCTGGAGCTGATCCGGGAATTGCTAGCGCTGCCGCTTTCCGCTTCCTGTGCCCGGCGCCGCCCCGTCCCACCGCAGAGACCAGCCCCTGCCCCCCCTTGCCGGCAGGAGTTCAGCTAAGGCGCCGCTTTTGGAAAATCTCCTGAGGGGAAGCGGCTGCTTCCCCTGCACCCCACTAGCTACGCTCCTGGTCGAGCTGACTCGAATGATCTCGTTTTTCTTCTGAACTGGGCCATGCAGGAGTTTGTGCATTACCTTTCTGAATTTTTCATGCCGTCACAGATTTTAAGGCCAGGTGGCACTGTTATGATTGTATAACCCAGGCTGTAGAATTTCAGCCAGTGATCCCCACATCCAGGTCAATAACTTGTGGTTGAACTCGAGTATATCTTTTAGAAAGGCATTTGAAATTGATTTAAAGACCCCGAGTGCTGGAGAACTTATTACCCCCTAACATCAGGATGCAGCCCAAAGCCAGTGGATTCAAAACAATCTCCCCCCAGGACTATACTGCCATTTACCTTATGACTAGAGCATGGCTCACTGTGTTTGCCAGGCAGTATCCATCGATTGGTGGCCTGCACCTCTGGGGAACACAAGTGAGTCATTTTAGTTTGGTACCTTTCAGTACCTAGTCCCCCCAGTGTCCCCCGAGGAGGCTCTGTCTGGGATAACACTTGAGGGCTAGCTGTATAAGGCCATTACTCTCCTTGGCTATTTAGTGGTGAGATGTAAAGGCAAAGAAGGCCCCAAAGCCAAACCCTGGGTTCAAGCAAGCCATGGACCTTGTGGCTGTTCAGAACTGAGCTGTACAGCTCAGACAGCTCTGGTAATGAGGTGATGGGAATCAAGTAGCTCAATGAAACTGGCATTCCAAAAAGCAGAAAAATATCGTTATTTGATAGAGGCAAGGAACATTTCGCTTTTAGATCTGAGACACAGAGAGAAAATAGAGCAGCACCTTCAGTACAGCATCAGTTTTTCCTGGAATTAAGACATAGTGTCATCCTGTATTTTTCTTTTTAAAGCCCAGAGAGCCGCAATTAGATTTCAGCAATAAAAGCAGAGAACATCTTTAAAGAAAGCAGGCTTCACAGGATAGCTGAGGCACAAAACAAACAGCCCTTTGAATCGCAGAGAGATGACTCAAACTAACACAACAACGTGAGAAGGAGTATGAGAGAAAAGAATGAGCAATATTGAGGCTGCATCATCCTCATTCTTTCCAAATCCTTCCCTAATAACTAGTCAGTTGATTTATTTGAAATAAATGAATTTCTGACACTCAACCTTACCAGTGTGTCCCCATGGGCCTCCTCTATCCAGCAGCACATGGAGAAGAATCTGACAGAATCCTAAGGTATTAACAAGAGCAAATACATTCATGGGACAAGTGAATACATTAAAGGAATTGGCTGGAGGAGGGAAACCCAAGAAAGATCTTGCATAACTGAAATATAGAAAAGGTCTGTATACAGTTTGGCTTGATTTCCTCTACAGCATGAATGATTATGAGTAACAAGGAGTGTTGCAAGAATGTACATTGCATCCTCAGCTGATGTAAATTGGCTTCATTCCACTGAAGTCAGTGGAGCCACCTGAGGATCTGGCCTATCATAATGTATATATGAGAATGAGATTGGATACATTGTGTTTGAAAGAGGGTGTGAGTGTATGCTGCAAACATGACAGCATGCTACATATGTATGAGTGTGTATTTTAACAGCTATGGGTGGTGCTTAATAGCAGGAGAAGTGTTGTGTGTAAAATGTGTTGCTTGGGCTTCATGTGAAGTAATACTTTTCATTTAGAAAATAATTTGCCTAAGTATGAATTTAAAAATCAAAATCCTTTTCTCCTCTTCATAGAGGAATAATAAATTAGCAGACTTTCAACATATTGATGCACTTGTATCAAGAAAAGTAATTTTATAATGTATGTATAGTTAATTCATGCACTTATACAGCAACAAATCTTCTTTAAACAGTTTTGACTGGAGAACTCTGCAAAATCCCATGAAACTCACCTGCTTGTAATTCATTCCAGACTCAACATGCATGAGAAAATTTTTAAAAAGTTGGCTAATAGTTTGAGTAAACCTGGGCTCAGTTTTAAGTGAAAGCTTTAAGTGGTCTGGCATGAAAACTACTCAAAACATGAAAATGTGCATGGTTTTGATACATGCTTTTTTCTGAGTTTCACAAAGAAGTTGATTGACTTGGAATAGGCTTAACTGTGGCATCAGAGGTATAATATAGGCTGTTCTGGAGATGGGCCAAAAAACCCCAACAAAAAACAAAAAAACACCCTGGATCCAAACAAACCCAGATTTTTTTGGAATTTGGTATGTGGATCAGCATCCACTCTGAATCCTGATCCCTAAACCCATCTCTGTCTTCTTTATTACTCCTTTTAGCAGCATGGAAAGGAAGGAAATGCAAGTTTCCATTTAAAACTAAACAGACAATTGTATTGGAGCCTTCCACAGCTAAGGAATGATCACGCACGTGAATCACTCATTCAAGTATCTTATGTTCTTATGTTCACAGTCTGATTCCTCCAATCATCCATGCCTCTGATTTGAGTTAAGTAGATATTGATTCTTGACAGCATTCCTGCTGCTCTGAAATCCATAGGCACTGAACATCACTTAATTGTTTAAGGCACACAACTTCCTATATTAATTAAGCAGGCATGAGTAGGGACACATCACAAAATCAGTGTGTACTCTGAGCTTGTCCAATAGTCAATGAGCTGAAAGCAGGTTTTTCCAGTCCCCTGTGTGTAGTTTGGGACACTGAGTCTTACCTCTTACACAGCAGCCTGGCTTGTTATTGGATAGCAGCAAGAGCATGGCTATTGGCTGGAGCTCTTGGCAGTCTTCCAAGCATCCCCAGGAGAAGCTGGAAAGTTTTCCATCTGAGCTTGTGTTTTATGGACCATGAGATAGAAACTCAGGAATGGAGGCATGAGAAAGGAAGAACTAAACCTTCATCTCTGTGATCATGTGTCCCACTCAGGCTGTGCAGCCCCAATGACTCCCTTGCCAGGAGCTTTCATTCCCAGAGGTTGGTAATGTTGCAAAACCAATGACTGTAAACATTAGTGTAACTAGAAACCTCTATTTAGCTGCTGGCCTAAGTGAAATGAAATGAGCGACTTCTCATCTCAGCTGGGGAGAGTATCCCAGGGAAGGATTAAGGTCAGTTGTGGCAGTCCATGTTTTGGCAAATGCATCACCCCAGTTTAGTACTACACAGGGAAGTGCTGTTTATGTGAACAAAAACATCCTGTAAATACAGAATGAAATTTTAGTTGTTAGGTGTGGAACCTGTTAAACAGAACTGGATTTCCTGTACAAGGTGCTAATTAGTAATATAGCCCCAGCTGAGATGAGAGGTGTACATAATAGATCTGTTTTAATCAATATTATTATTTCTATTACAGTAATGGCTGGAACCCCAACCGAGATTGGGGCCCATTGTGCTAGGAGTGTGAGACTGTCCCTACCTTGAAGAGCTTACAATTCAAACAGACAAGGGCTGTGTGACTGGAAGAATCATTATCCCTATTTAGCGATGGAGAACTGAAGCACAGAGAGATTAAATGATTTCCCCAGGGTTGTACAGGAAGTATGTGGCAGAGCTAAGATTTAAACCCATATCTTCTGAGTCCCCTTCCAGTGCCTTAACGCCAGACCATCCTTCCTTCCTCAGCCCATGTTAACAAATGATTGGTTTGGTTTTTCCTTAGTTCATGCAGGGAGAAAGCAGCAAACAATCTTTAGTACAAATCCAGGCATTCAGACAACACATCACAGGCCAGATTCCACATCTACCGGGATGAATAGTGGATGTTTTACTGTTGATTTCAATGGGAGTATGATTTGGCCCGTCTTTACTTTTCGCCTTAGTTTCTTTTTGCTTTGTTTCCTAGATTGGCCCAGCTTTAGCTCTAGTGCCTGTCATCATGACAGCGACACAGTTTGAGGATATGTCCCCAAAGTGGCAAAATTGGCTGAAACATACAGCCACCATTTTTATTTTCAGCTTGTATTTAAATATGGTTTATTACAATTCCCATAGTGAAGTTCTGCAGTCTGCCAAGCCAAGGTACTGTGACCACTTCTCTCCTGAGACTGACTATGATATGAAAAAAGAACATTCTACAATTAAATGCTGGAAGTTATACCTTGAAATTCCTTAACGCAGAATTGATTATCAGGTCTATGAAGAAAGAACACACATAAAAGACAGACCTGATAGTCCTCTCAAGTAATTGTCCTCTCACTGTAACTCTACTGACTGCGTGGAGTTACTCCTGATTTACACCAATGTATCTGAGAAAAGGATCAGTTGCAAAGTATTTAAAAATACCAACTACAAAAGCAGTTTCTCCTCCCTTGGTGTTCACACCTCAGCTGCTAGAAGAGGACCTCACCCTCCCTGACCTTACTAACCTCATTATCTCCAGGCTGATTCTGGCCTGCATATTTACACCTGCCTCTGGAAATTTCCCTTACATGCGTCTGACGAAGTGGGTATTCACCCACGAAAGCTCATGCTCCAATACGTCTGTTAGTCTATAAGGTGCCACAGGACTCTTTGCTGCTTTTTAAAAAACAAATGTAATTTTATCCATTGAACACGCAGTTCCCATTTAATAGCCCTAGCTGGGCTTTCCAAAGGAGCCTAACATTAGTTAATAGTACTCGAATATTAATATCATGCAGACTGTAAGCGCTTAGGAGCAGGGACTCATGTTTTACAGCACTTAACACAATGGGGCACCAATCCATAACTGGGGCCCCTGTGTGCAACGCCATTTAAATCATGTACTTACCTTTGTCAGTGTAACTACATGAGTGTTAAAAGACACTTGCTCCATGAACATTATGCATAGAGAAGCCCAGGTGGCTAACCTAAATCCTGCTCTGCTCTACTGTCCTGTGCCTTAAATCTGTTCCAGAGAGTGCTGTTATTTTATGGACAGTGCAGGATTGTTTCCAAGTGGAGCTAGTCAATTTTTTTCCAGTTTAATTGAAGTCAATGGGAGCTCGTCACTTAAAGTGTTTAGGAGCTTTGGAAAATCCTGCCAGGCCCCTGCGTGCATGGTTAGTGCCTCTGAGAAGCTGGCCCTTACTAGCTCAATACTGAAAGGTGCCAGGCAGACGCTCTTTTCAGAATGTACTACCGGCCTTGGGAGGGCTTCACTGACATCCTAGCCCGCCACCGCCAGCAGCAGCTTGTTTGCTAATGACTTCCTTGCCTCCTGATGCTGCCCTGAGGCTCTCAGGAGTGTCCCTGTACTTTCTTATCCAAAGTGCTGGACTCAAGTCTTCACAGCACTCCCCGTGGAGAGCCCGGAGCAAGGGATCGAGTTTCAGTCTTGCGCTGCATGGTCCTTCATTACACTGCCACTAAACTCTGGGCTGGAACAGCGCGCTGGGGTGAGCTAAGGACAGCGAGGAGGCCTTAGCCTTGAACGTCTTCCTTTCCCCAGGGGTAGCAGGACAGAGCCACAGCAGTTAGCAGTGTTCCTTGTGCTGGTGTGAGAGTCCTGTAACCAACTGAAGACAAGCTTACACTTGCTTTCTCTGTAATACAGTCTGTGCCATACAGTACTGGGGTCTTTATCAGGCTACGCTGTGGAACTTAAAAACAAAACAACCTCCCCCCCAACGAAAAACAAAAAAAACCCTAAATTTTTCATTTTGCCATTTTGCAAAGGAAACCTTTCAACTTTTTGTTCAAAGCCACATTTTGAATAATGGAAACATTTCCATTTCAGATTTCAGAGTAGCAGCCGTGTTAGTCTGTATCCGCAAAAAGAACAGGAGTACTTGTGGCACCTTAGAGATGAATTAATATGCAAATTAGATACAATTAACTTAGGTTTAAACAGAGACTGGGAATGGTTGGGTCATTACACTAATTGAATCTATTTCCCCATGTTAAGTTCTCCTCACACCTTCTATGGGTCATCTCGATTATCACTTCAAAGTTTTTTTTTCTCCTGCTGATGATAGCTCATCTCAATTGATTGGCCTCTTCCAGTTGGTATGGGTACTTCCACCTTTTCATGTTCTCTGTATGTATAAATATCTTCTGTCTAACTAACACGGCTACCCCTCTGATACTTGACATCTCTGTGTGCTCCATTCTATGCATCCGAAGAAGTGGGCTGTAGCTCACGAAAGCTCATGCTGAAATAAATGTGTTAGTCTCTAAGGTGCCACAAGTACTCCTGTTCTTTTTCCATTTCAGGTTGACTTGCAGCAAGTTTTTCCTCCCTGTTCTTGTGGCTCAGCCACCTAAGGGAGCAATTGGTTTTGGGCAGCTCTACTTCTCTGTACCAACTCTGGCGGCCCCTGAGCATAGGCACAAAGCGTAGGGGAAATTCCTTGTACTTGCTCATTCTTCTCACCAGCCTGCACAGGGCTGCCAAAAATCTGCCCCTGCAGGTCAGCCTGTCAAATTTACCAAAGAATAAAATGGAAAGACATTTCTCCCCACCCCTGTATTTCTTCCACATTGTGGGATGTGGCATGACAGGCTTTCTGCAGCTTGGAGTTTACCATTGAGGGGCCTTTTTTTCCTGCTTTGCATTAGCGAAATTTCCCTCCAAACCCTATCCACTTTAAAACCAGCTCAGCAAGCCTGGTTTGGAACCAAAGATGGCCTGATTCTCACTTACACTCAGGGCTTGGATCCACACAAAGGCTGGACCTCTTTAACTATACCAGAATAGGGAGGAGAATCAGCTATATTGGCGTAAACATGCTATACCCGTGTCCACACTAAGGGTTTTATGGGCATCATTATTCCAGTTTAAAAAAAAATCACAGCCCGTAACTGGAATATTGATCCGTGTTCAGAAATTCTGTAGACCATGCCTAAGGCCCTTTCCATCACTCTGGCATTGGGTGTGTAAATGCAATTAATGCCCACTTTAAGGCCTCTTTATGCTGCCAGAATGAAGTAAAGGGGCTTTAGTGTAAATCAGAATCAAGCTTGTCATGTAGACCAGGCTACCCTAGAAAGTGTATAGCTTTGTGGTGAGTCAGCTTCTAGTGCATAGCTTATTCCTGTTCCCTGACTGAAATAGGCAAAAGGCCGTTGCTGGGATAACAGCATCTACACTGGGGTTTTTGCCGGCACAGCTATGTCAGCGAGGGGCCTGAAGAATATTTACACTCTCTTTAAGGCGCTGCCTTGCCCCTCTTGTCATCATTTACCCCTGTGCAAATGGGGTGTGAAAGGTGTACATCCGAATGGGAGCAGTTACATATATGTTGCAGCCACTTTGCACAAATTTAAGGCCCCGTCTACACAGGCAAGTTTGTGCGCAGTAAAGCAGCTCTGAGCTCTGTAACTCCCGAGGTTACATGCTGCCAAGCCACTGAGTGCGCAGAAACTGCACAGTTGCAGTGCTGTAAAAAACCCACCTCGACGAGAGGCGTAGAGCTTTCTGCGCCGGGGCTACAGTGCTGTGGGGCCAGTGTAGACACCGTGGCGATTACAGCGCTGCGATTGGCCTCTGGCAGGTGTCCCACAATGCCTGTTCTCGCCTCTCTGGCCAACGGTTTGAACTCTACTGCCCTGCCCTCAGGTGACCAACCGACAGCCCCACCCCGTATGTTCCTTTGCAAATTTGAAAGTCCCCTTCCTGTTTTCTCGGTGGCACGTGCAGTGGTCTCAGCACCTCTTTCCAGGTGGCCAGGCCTGCCCCACGCACCAGGCGATCCCCCGCTTGGAACAATGCCAAGCTGCTGGACCCCATCAGTATTTGGGGAGGGGAGGCTGTGCAGTCCCAGCTGCGCTCCAGCCATAGGAATTTTGATTTCACGATGCATGATAGAAAGGGGGCATGACCGGGACACATTGCCGTGCAGGGTCAAAGTGAAGGAGCTGCGGAGCGCCTACCACAAGGGGCGGGAGGCAAACCGCCGCTCCGGTGCTGCGCCCACGAGCTGCCAGTTCTACAAAGAGCTGGATGCGACACTCAGTGGTGACCCCACCTCCACTGCCAAGGCCCCTGTGGATACTTTGTTGGCTTCGTTGCCAGTCGAGAGTGGACCGAGCCAGGAGGAGACAATCTTGGATGGAGAGGGGGAGGGGGACCCAGAGGCAGAGGATGGCTTGGAGGTCAGAGATGCAGGCAGTGAGGAGCTCTTTTCTATCCCAGAGAAGCCCAGCCAGTCACAGCAGTCGGAGCTTGGCGAAGCACAAACAGGAGAGGAGGCCCCTGGTAAGTGGTTCTAATTTTGGAAAATGCTGAAGCGAGTTGTTGGAGGCAGGAGGGTTGCAGAAAACAGGCTTGTCTCCCACCTCATGCCTAGTTTGAGTGGCAGAACAGGCTGTTGATTGACTCCCTCACTTCACGGGAATCTCCCTCAGATCTCCAGGAAACTCTTGTGGAGATACTGGGCAACCTGCTCCCCCAGGAGCCTCGGCAGAGCTGCTTTGTTTCTTGCCCCATTAACAGTAACTTCCTGCCCCACTGTGCCGTGACGGGGGAGGGGACCATTGCTGCACACAGGCGAGCCGCATAGCGGCCAGGGTGGAAGACGCAGGCTTGGAGAAGAGCCTCCCTTGATTCCCTGCTCAGCCTCAGCAGCGAGATATCTTCCATATTGATCACATCCTGTGGAAAGTGTGGGGACAGGAATGATTATCAGACCCATCCTACAGTGCTGGCTCACCCCAAGTGCCCAAGAGCCACGTGCCCTTGGGTCCAGGGACAGTGATTTCCCCTGCCCCTGCGGTTACTCACCATTTTGGGGGTCTTGTGGCTCATGTGTGCTTGCCTGGGGTCAGCCAGTTAGTGACAGGTGTGTGAGTACTGGCTGTGTTTTAAAGCACCGAATCAGTGTTGGACTTTCTGCGTGAGGTTATGATGCACTCCACCACTGAGGAACAGGAATGGAAGGAGTGGTGGGACAGTGAGAAGAGGGACCGAAAGGAGAACGCGGCACACCAGAAAGAAGCCACGGAGCGGCTCTTAACAGTTATGGAGCACCAAGTGGACACGCTCCAGGCAATACTAGCTCTTCAAACCGAGCAGCTCCACACCCGCCCTCCCCTGCTGCTGCTTTCACAAAACTCTTTCCTATGCGCTGCCCCCCTGCTAACACACTGTTATCAGCCTCCTGGCTCCACTCTCTACCCACAGCATTCCACTCCTCCCTCCTTATAGTCCAGCAGGGTGGAATCTGACTATCCACTGCACTCAACACCCATCCCTCTGCAGTTTGGCCCTGCTGACGTACAGCACCCGCTGCATCGTACTCCAAAGGAGAAGGTTGGGTATGATCCCTGGACATACACAAATCTATAGCCATCCCGGGACCGGTCCTCCTCTTGAGAACTTCCCTTCCCCCAGCTCCCCTCCTCCCTCCTCTTCCCCACTGATGATTTTTTTAGTTTGACTCTCTCCTCCGGTTGTTGTCTTTCAATAAAAGAATTGTGTTTGTTTGAAAGCAACCTTAATTCTATTAAGTGAAAGCAGAAATAGCACTGCAAAGCAACATACATTTATGTTAAGGCCCCTTCTTGCATCATGTGCACCAATCACCTCCTAGAATTACAACACTGCAATCCTGAGCATAGCAACAAATATTAGTGGCTTTCAGCTTCAAATTGCTGCCATCCCTGGTGACTCCCAGCCCTGATCCTTATGGCCCTGTGCTGTGCCCCTCTAATAGCCCTGGTCTCTGGCTGTTCAAACTCAGCCTCCAGGCGCTGAGCCTCTGTGATCCAGCGCTGAGTGAAGCTTTCACCCTTCCCTTCACAAACATTTTGGAGCATACAGCACGCGGCTACAAGCATAGGAATATTGTCATCGGCCATGTCCATCTTCCCATACAGGCATCGCCAGCGGGCTTTTAAATGGCCAAATGCACACTCAACTATCATTCTGCACTTGCTCAGCCTGTTGTTGAACTGCTCCTTGCTGCTGTCAAGTTGCCCCGTGTATGGCTTCATGAGCCACGGCATTAAGGGGTAGGCAGGGTCTCTCAGGATCACAGTGGGCATTTTGACTTCACCTATGGTGATCTTCTGGTCAGAGAAGAAAGTCCCTGCTTGCAGCTTCTTGAACAGGCCAGTGTTCCAAAAGATGCGTGCGTCATGCACCTTTCCAGACGAGCCTGCGTTAGTGTCTATGAAATGTCCACGGTGATTCACAATCATCTGGAAAACCATTGAGAAATACCCCTTGCAATTAATGTACTCGGTGGCTAGGTTGTCTGGTGCCAGAATTGGAATGTGTGTGCCATCTATCGCCCCTCCACAGTTAGGGAAACCCATTTGTGCAAAGCCATCCACAATGTCACGCACGTTGCCCAGAGTCACGGTCTTTCAGAGCAGGATGCAATTAATGGCCCTGCTTCCATCACTTCCATCAACACGATTCCAACGGTCAACTTTCCCACTCTGAACGGTTAGCGACCAATCGGTAGCAGTCTGGAGTAGCCAGCTTCCATAGTGCAATCACCACGCGCTTCTCTAATGACAGGGCAGCTCTCATTCTCATGTCCTTGCACCACAGGGCTGGGACCAGCTCATTACTCAGTCCCATGAATGTGGCTTTCCTCATGCGAAAGTTCTGCAGCCACGGCTCATCATCCCAGACGCGCATCACAATGTGATCCCACCACTCAGTGCTTGTTTCCCGAGCCCAAAAGTGGCGTTCCACTGTGGTCAGCACCTCCATGACAGCCACAAGCAATCTCATCTCATAGTTACTATGCGTGGCGAGATCAATGTCGCATGCCTCTTGCCTTTGTAGTTTAAGGAATAACTCCACTGCCACTTGTCAGTGTGAGCAGCATTCTTGTCAACAGCTCAGGATCCATTCCTGCAGCCAGAAAGAGGCAGGGCAGGGTGTGCAGTACACAAACTGTTGAAAGATGGTGCCAAATGCGGATGGAAGCACAGGGATTGCCGAGATGTGAAGCAATGCATCATGGGGCATTGGGACAGGACCCAGGATGCCCCGCGATCCCGTCCCACAAGTCTTAGCGGCAGAAGAGAAATAGCTTCCCAGCTATTGTGGGATAGCTACCCAGAGGGCACCACTCCGAATAGCGCTGCAAGTGTGAACACGCTATTGCGTAGGCAGCTATCAGTGTGAACATACAACAGCGGTTTCCCTTCGGCGCTCTCTGAGTGGCGCTGTAACTTTGCAAGTGTAGACATGCCCTAAATGACTAAACAAGCTGGACACCCTTTGATTAAGATAGAGCCATAGAGATTGATTTTCCATGTGAGTATTTTGCTGCTTGCCTGCTTTTAACACAAGTGGCAATTATATGTTAAAGCCTTGTGTCAGAAACGTACTAGCTAGCAATGAGGGCACCAAAGAAGGTTCCATTTGGAAAAGCATCTGCAATTTTTAGACGCTAAACAAAACCGCTGAACTGCGAAACTGGACTGAAATTATCCACTTCTAGTTCCAGTCAGAAAAAGGAAGGGCAGAGGCCCATGAAACTGAACAATACTGAGAGTGCAGGCGGGTGACAGCCATCCAAATTGTTCTAAGCTTTAAAAAAAAAAGAAAAAAAAAAAGGTTGGGTCAGGCTGAGTTTGTATTTTGGCTAAAGGTTTGGGTCTGTTCTTAGTCCATCCTTGAAAATTCTCTCTCGCTTTTATGGTTTTATTTATTTATTTATTTAGGCATTTAATATCGCTTCAATATATTACAAATACCTTTTCAGTGAGTCACAAAGACCAAGTTCCACCCAAGTGCAGCTCAGATCCCCACTGGTTGACATCAGACTTTTGAAAGTCCTTTAGCCTTTGTCATCCTGTAATATTTAAAATGAAAAAAAAATGAAGATTGCAAGGAATTTTCACAACACCTACCCCTAGAGAATGGCTCTGGATGTACAGACAGAAAGGCATTTAAACAGCATATCAGAGCCAAAATATCTGTGGCTCATTAAGTGTGCTGGCCATTGTTAGGAGGAGAGAGGGGAAGATAAATTGGACAATATCTTTAAGAAAGGTTTCAGTGACGGTTTTACTGATCGCACATCGATTAGGTGCATGGCTATATATAATCATAAGATGGGAAGAGAAGGACTTAGAGTTAGAAGGTCCCTAATTTGTGTACTAATAAAGATACTTTGTATTTACATAGCAAGTTTCATTCAGAGATTTCAAAGCATGTTACATTCATTAATTCTCAGCTTTTGTGAGGTCTATAAGTAGGATTAGACTCATTTTACAGCTAGCCCCCTCTCTGTGCCTCAGTTTCTCTATTTGCCCCAGGTTACACAGCAAGTAGGCGGAAGAGCCAGGAATACAGCCCAGGATTTCTAGCTGACTACACCCAGCTTTAACAACCAGAGAACACATTCTGACATTCTTCCTTCAACCTGGAGAACTTTTAGAAAAAATCGTTGACTCAAATCTTTTGGCGGTATTAATTAGTTCTGCTATAGAGGCACATCACTTTACACCAGCTGAGGCTCTGGGCCATTGCGTTTTAGGACTGTGTTTCGAACTGAAGATGGATAGCTATAGATATGTACAGTACCCCACAGCCAGTTGCTGTTGTCATCCAGAACGGAATGAACAATCACAGTATTCCTTTGGGAAGCAAAAAAAGAAATGGCAACAGAGGCTATAGCAGACATATCCATGTATTAAAGGAAAATGCTGTGAAATCACCCATCAGGTATATTTGAGGATGAGTCATTCCGAAGGTAATCATGAACAAAGGTATAAAAGGAAGATACCTAGGTATTATATTTATTTTATAACAGAGTTTCAAACTATAGAGGCCATTTGTAAGCAACCGTCTGAACACTGAGAAGGCTACAGCTGAATGTTAGGAATATAACGGACGGATTGTTAGCTGGTGTGAATTGGCATCACCCCATTGATTTCAGTGGAGCTGTGCCAGTTTGCACCAGCTGAGGATCTGGCTCCAAAAAACTTCAGCAGAAAGGCGCTGAGCTAAGAAAGCACTTAAACATGGGCTTACCTTTCATGTCATGGGACTTAATCACTTGCTTAAAGTGAAGCATGTGCATAAGTGCTCTCTTGAAAAGCAATGCTTAACTCAAGTGAAGCATAATTTTTTCAGTAGAGTTTTGGTGGTGAGATTTTTCTCAGAGGTCACACTACAAATATTATTTTATCCTAGAACTGTGAAATGGAAAAAGCTGATATCTGAAGTATTCGGGGCCAATACCTGACTTTTGGCTCTGAAATTCAGTGAATTCCAAGTCTCCACTACCCTGTTTGCAGCAAGAGTTTCTTGGCAGGTCATCTGATGCATCCATCATAGGTGACAAGACCAAGTGTTTTGAACATCGGAGCACCTGCTCTCAGCTCTACTGCTTAGTGTGCAGATTGCCAATCATTTTGTTTTAACAAAGCGAGGTGAAGAAAAGACAAAAATTCTCCAACATAAGCATGTGTGTGAGAGAATAAATTTATTTTTTAAAAATTCTTCAGCCAGCCAGAAAATAGTCCTTCTAACTCAATCCAGTTGTAAAAAGCACAGAAACTTGTCTAAAGAAGGGGAACAGAGTGGAATGTGGCCAGCAATAAGAGTTGCTTAAGTCTGACTTTTTTCCCCCACTCACAGGCACTGCTGGCCATTCAGGTCTTTGGGAAAGCTCCAGATTTCGGGCAGTTAGTTCAATCATTGGAGCAGATGGAAGAGACATTAAAATGGAGCTGGAAGAATGTCTGTGCCACTCGCCATTTATGGAGTTGGCAAGGACATTTCCACCAATTGCTGATCCAATACAGAGGATGCTTTACATTTCTGTAGGGCTCTCCAAGCCCCTTCCAAACATCCATGAATGAATCCTCAACGGTCTTGTCAGCTAGTCAAGTATCGCCTGCCTTTTGCAGATGAGGAAACAGACTCTGGGATAGCTGGGGACAAAACCCAGTTCTTCCAACATGCAGAGTGCAGCTCTCCCTAATCTCTATACGCCAAGGGGTAGGTTGTCATGGTCCTTGCTCTACCATGCTCGAGAGGAACTGGGTGGGAAGAACCTGCTTGGTTCTGCTCAGATGGTGACTCTGGCTATGAGGAGGAGATCAAGGGCTACTCACCTGTTCCTTTGCCCTGAAAACACATGGTGGGGGAGGGACCAGGAGTGCGAAAGAGGCCTGGATATGCCCTCCCATTTGCCAGCCAGAGTAGCTACCTGGATGCATGGAGTTCAGTGAGCAGCTCCCCCAAACAGTAATGTGCTCCCCACCTCAGAGCCAAGTGGGAGCAGGAGACGAACTGTCACACGGAGTCACAGCTTGTTCCTGGGTCTGTCCCTTGAGCAGGGCTGCTCTGCGTGGCCGTGGCTCAGGGCAGATTATAACAGGAGAAATTAGCCCTGCACAATCCTGTTACACTGGCTGGGGGTCACCAGAGTGCAGCAGCAATCTGACCACACCCCGGCTTTATCCCTTATGCTGGAGCCAGAAGGGGATGGGGGAGTGTGGTAGGGATGGCTAGGCCAGCTCTGTGTTACTTTTCCACCACAACACAGATGTACTGAGGTGGCTGGATTTCTTGCTGCTCTGTAATCTCAATGGTACCCGAAGCACTGGAGAAAGTGAGTGTGTATGTGTGTGGGGTGTGTGTGTGTGTGGGGCGGGGATTAGAATCTGGCTTTGTTTTTCTAAAAACACTTCAATAGTATTTATAAAATATAAAGCCAAGTGATTTTGGATTCCTCAAGTTTTGGGTGCGCAAGATGAGCCACCTTAAAGAGACATGATTTTCAAAACTTGCAGAGCACCTGCCCTCTGAACATCGGACACTTATGGAGCATCTACAGGTTTGGTTTGGTTTGTAAATGTAAGTTTATGGGCTAAATTCCACCACAGCAATGTCACTGACTTCACTGGAGCTGAGCAGGGTGTCAGGCAGGACAGCACTAGGCTTATTTATTTGAATTTCATTTCAGCACCCAGAAGGCCCCCCTCCCCCGGGACACCAACGTATGTAAATGTCCAGGCTGTCAAAGAGAAGGCACAACCAAAGGCTGCTTACATGGGGGTCACAGAAAGCCCTAATCCAAAGCCCACAGAAGTCAATGGGAGTCTATCCATTGGCTTCAATGAGCTTTCGATCGGGCTGTAATTCTGTACTTGCTGTTTGAACGGCAAATGCTGTTTTCTTCAAGGCCTGTGGATACATCCATTTCCCCCGAAAACTGAGGAGAAACGAGTACGTTTCCTGTAATATGCAGCTTTGGATTTCTGATGGGGTTCCAGAGTAGCTGGGACAAGGGTGGTGCTGATCAGCCTCGCGTGAAGCGCTGTTCCAACACATTACAGCCATTACTCTGCCTCATTGCCACCATCCAGCAGTTTGTGGAGACTAGAGATGAGATGTTGCCAGTATTTTTGGAATGGAAACTGCAGTGTTAAACAGCACATTCTCTTACATACTCTAATCAATGCCAATTTTTTTTAAGGAGGGCAAAAATTATGCCTGTACTTGCTGTACTCTTGTATTCTTTTCGGCTGTTATTCTTACGTGAGTTTTCAGTGTCATATACCAAGTCTTGCTGACTTTTAATCCACTTTCCCTGCTAGGATCTATCTGATGATGAGAGCCATCCAGTAATGATGAGTCCTGACGCAAGCACGTTGAACTCAGTGGGAATCTATTTGTTGACTGCAATGGATTCTGGATCAGGTCCTTAATAGCCAAAATTCCATTCTCAAACACATGCTTGCAAGACTTCAGCTGGAGTTGCAAATGTATATCTGAGGCCAAAATCAGGCCCAGAGTCTGCATGTTCTCTTGGGAAAGGTTTAGATTGTTATGTTCAGCACAAGGAACTGGAGAATCCAGTGCAATTTTGCATTTCATGAAGTCTTTGGAACTTATTAACAACCCTTCCCCTCCCCCACACTGCTCTGCCCCGAACATTGTTCTTTTTTTTCTCATGGAAAATTATTACTTAGATCAGGGGTGGGCAAACTATGGCCCGTGGGACCCTCCTGCCCAGCCCCTGAGCTCCTGGCCCGGGACGCTGCCCCCGGCCCCTCCCCCGCTGTCCCCTTCCCCCACAGCCTCAGCTCACTGTGCCGCGGGCGCAATGCTCTGGGTGGCGGGGCTGCGAGCTCCTGGGGCAGCCTGACCCAGTCTCTGTGCTGCGCGGTGGTGGCGCTGGCTCCAGCCAGCAGCACGGCTGCCTGTCCTGGTGCTCTGGGCAGCGCAGCTGTAGCACCGCCAGCCACCGGTGCTCCAGGCGGCGCGGTAAGGGGGCAGGGAGCAGGGGGGGTTGGATAGAGGGCAGGGGAGTTTGGGGTGGTGGGCAGGGGGCAGGGGTGTGGATAGGGGGCGGGGTGGTTTGGGGAGAAACAGGGGGTTGAATGGGGGCAGGGATCCCAGGGGGGCAGTCAGGGGCAGGGGGTCTGGGGGCGGTCAGGGAACAGGGAGAAGGGGTGGTTGGATGGGGCAGGGGTCCTGGGAGGCAGTCAGGAAGGAGAGGAGGGGTTGGATGGGGTGACAGGAGGTCCAGGGGCTGTCAGGGGACAGAAAACAGGGGGGATTGAATGGGGCAGGAGTCCCGGGGGGACTGTCAGGGACAGGGAGTGGGGGAGGTGGATGGGGCAGGAGTCCCGGGGGAGTATCAGGGGGCGAGAAGCAGTGGGGGAGTTTGATAGGGGGTGGGGGGCGGGCCATGCCTGGCTGTTTGGGGAGGCACAGTGTCCCCTAACCGGCCCTCCATACAATTTGGAAACCGGATGTGTCCCTCAGGCCAAAAAGTTTGCCCACCCCTGAGTTAGATGAATGAATCATATTTTGTTTTTTCCGTCACTAAATAGAAGTCTGTGATAGATAACATAATGGTGCTGGTAGTGACTGGTATCCTTAGGGTTACAAAATAGTTTAAAGTATAAATCCCTTATAACTTTCTGAAATGTTCTCCTCTGAGATTACATTTTCCATATTCGGTCTCCAAACAGAGACAATTTTTAATTTGAACCATGTTTTTTCAGCTAGTTTTAAATGATAGGAAAGAGCCCTGGGTTCTGTTCCCAGCTTTGGTACTGACGTGCTGCGTGCAAGCCATGTCACCTCTCTCTGCCTCTGTTTTCACTATCACCCTCTGACTGAGTTGTCTGGTTAGATTGCTAGGACTGTCTCTTACTGCAGCGGTTCTCAAGCAGGGCTCCGGGGCCGCCAAGGGGGCTGTGAGCAGGTCTCAGGGGGTCCGCTGAGCATAGTGTGTTAGACCCGCTAGGTCTACTCCAGGGGCTGAAGCCGAAGCCTGAGCAAAGTAGCTTCGGGGGGCGGAGCTGTGGCATTGGGCCCCAGGCAATTGCCCTACTAGCTACCCCCTAATGCCGGCCCCAGCTTTTATATTCAGAAAACCAGTTATTGTGGCCCAAGCGGGCCGTGGAATTTTATAGGCGGTTGGGTGTAGGGCAGGGCTCAGAAAGAAAAAGGTTGAGAACCCCTGTGTGTATGCAGTGCCTAACACAATCAGGCCCTGATCTCAGCTGGGGTCTCTCAGCACTAATGTAGCACAAACAATACATACTAATACATTCCTGTTTGATCACTAGTATTTTTAATGAAGTAAATTTTCAAATGGCCAAGCTTTGAAAGCTCACACTTAACATGAAAGTCCAGCAAAATAAAAACTTTAACCCAGAGTTAAGGCTGTAAACTAGCTGAAGAAGAAAAGAGAATATAAATGTTATTTAAAAATAACATCCGACGAAGTGGGCATTCACCCACGAAAGCTCATGCTGCAAAACGTCTGTTAGTCTATAAGGTGCCACAGGACTCTTTGCTGTTTCTACAGAACCAGACTAACACAGCTACCCCTCTGATATTTAAAAATAAGTGTCAGAAAGCAAATAAATTCCCAGATGTTTGAGTGTATGGAAATGGAGATTTAAATTATCCCAAATACTGTAACTGCAAATTGGCCTTTCTGATGTATTAATGTGGCAAAGGCCAGCACAGGATGCCACAGCTGTACGGTACTGAGTCCTTTCAGCTCTCATTCATAGAAATGGTGCCGAGCACCTTGCCGAATCAAGCCCAAGGAGACCACACAGTGTTTATAATTTCCCCCATAAATCCATGCAGTGTCCATAATTCCTATGTGGCAGGCCCAATCCTCAGCTCGTGAAAATGTTGCCAGTAACTGAAGTTCATGGAGCTACACTGGTATATACCAGCTGAGAATCTGGACCCCAATTTACAATCCCTACATTATTATGACATTATTTTATTCTCACGGGACCGAATCGCCCACCTCTTTATGGGTTCCTTCTCTGACCAGTTGAGGTTGAAAATTGCAGCTTGCTCCACCTCTTCTGTAAACAGTCAAAGCTAAAGGGTTGGCTGTTAAAGGATCACTTATTACTGGCAGAATTAATGGGCACGTCTACATTGTAAAATAATCACTTGTGGCATCAAGTCTCAGATCCCAGGTCACAGGATTAGCGCTGTGGGGCTAAAAATAGAAGTGCTCAGGCTTGGGCTGGAGCCTGGGCTCTGAGACCCACCCACCTTGCTGGGTTTTAAACCCCAGGCTCCAGCCAGAGCCCAAACATCTACATTGCCCTTTTCAGCCTAGGAGTGCGAGCAGCATGAGC
This sequence comes from Mauremys mutica, assembly GCF_020497125.1. NCBI lineage: Eukaryota > Metazoa > Chordata > Testudines > Geoemydidae > Mauremys > Mauremys mutica. The sequence continues at coordinate 129,782,698 of NC_059077.1, forward strand.
CCAAATCAGGTGACCAGGGCTTTTTTTTTGCAGTGTAGACATAAGCACGACAACAGAGTGAACTAGGATCTCTTCCCAGAGAATGGGGAAAAAATTCCCAAACAAGCTGTGTTATCCCAAACTGACAGGCCCGCTGCCAAAATCTGAATGCATTGCCGTCTACAGGACAGTGACTTTCGATTCAGTATGAATGATTGGCTAGTTTCTAAGCTTTGCGGCTCTGCAGAACACAGCCACCCCTCCTAGACATTGTCTGGCAAATGCTGCAACTGACTCCAAGCTGTCTTTTTACTTGGGCTGTCAATTAATCACAGTGAACTCAAGCATTTTATGCAAAATAAATTAACTAGATTTTAAAAAACAGTCGCAATTAATCACAGTTTTAATCACACTGTTAAACAATAATAGAATACCAATTTCAATTTATTATAAATATTTTTGTTATTCTACAATTTCAAATATATTGATTTCAATTACAACACAGAATACAAAGTGTACAGGGCTCAATTTATATTATTATTTTTATTACAAATATTTGTACTACAAAAAGATAAACGAAGGAAATAGTATTTTTCAATTCACCTCATACAAGTACTGTACTGCAATCTCTTTGTCCTGAAAGTGCAATTTACAAATGTAGAATGTAAAAGTTTTGTTACATAACTGCGCTCAAAACCAAAACAATGTAAAACTTTAGCACCTACAAGTCCACACAGTCCTCCTGCTTGTTCAGCCAATCACTCAGACAAACAATTTTTTTACACTTATGGGAGATAATGCTGCCTGCTTCTTTTTTACAATGTCACCTGAAAGTAAGAACAGGCATTCGCATAGCACTGTTGTAGCTACAATGCAAGGTAATCATGTTCCAAATCTTCTAAACACATGTATGACCCTTCATGCTTCGACCATCATTTGAGAGGACATGCTTCCATGCTGAATTTAAATAGGTATTCTATTATTGTTTAACAGTGTGATTAAAACAGCGATTAAGCATGACTATTTTTTTATACTTGTGATTAATTGTGATTTTTTTTAAATCGTTTGACAGCTCTAATTTTGACATATGTAAGAATTCTGTTTAAATTCTACATGTTAAGGGTCCCTGAGAGAAGCAGACCTACCGTGTTTAGAATACACAGCACCTGCTCTTTGCATGGATCCATTTCTATTGAATAGAGCTTTTCAAAACATGGACAATACTTTTTAGTGAAAAAAAATCATTAGTTTTGTTCCACAGGCTTCAAAAAGGAATGCTTTTGTCATGTATCTGAAACTGTTCCTGAAAATTTATCTTGGATTTTTTTTTGGAGGGGAGGGGCTGTTTTATACTTTTTCTCAGTTTTCCTTCCCCCACATCCCTTTTTTCTCCTCTCCCACCATTTCTTTTTTCTCATCTTGCCACCTAAAAGGGGAACAAAGTGGGAGAAAGAGAGAAAAAATGGAGAAGGAATAATAATCAAGCAAACAAAAAAACCCAAACAAACAATTTTTTCATTTTCTAGTTTCATCCAAAAAAAAAATCCTCAAATTTTGGTGGTGAAAAATTCTGACTTTGTAAAGGCTATTTTTAATAGCAAAAAAAAAAAAATTCATTCAAATTTTTGACCAGCTCTACTACTGAATTTTTTTAACTTAAGATTTGTAGACCACAGCTGAGATTTGGGCTCCATTTTAGTGTCTTCTCACAAAGGACCTGATCCAAAGCCTGTAGAAGTCAACTAAAGGATTTCCACTGATTTCTAGATCATACTACTTATCATTTCTTCAATAAATGTAAAAGTCATCTGTGCAGGAGCCTTTCTGTGGCACCTAATCAAGACCGTGTAGCCAACTCCCCTAGGAAACCATCACAAACATCTCCATCTTGTGTTCCAAGGGCAAGGCACACGTCTTCTCAATTATAAACCCAGAGCAGCACATCTATCGTATCACAGAATCATAGGACTAGAAGGGACCTCGCTAGGTAATCTAGTCCAGTCCCCTGCACTCAGGCAGGACTAAGAAAGGAGAGCAGCAGAATACGGACCCTGGACTTCAGAAAAGCAGACTTTGACTCCCTTAGGGAACTGATGGGCAGGATCCCCTGGGAGGCTAATATGAGGGGAAAAGGAGTCTAGGAGAGCTGGCTATATTTTAAAGAAGCCTTATTGAGGGTGCAGGAAGAAACCATCCTGATGTGCAGAAAGAATAGAAAATATGGCAGGTGACCAGCTTGGCTTAACAGTGAAATTTTTGGTGAGCTTAAATATAGAATATCAGGGTTAGAAGGGACCTCATATAGTCCAACCCTCTGCTCAAAACAGGACCTATCCCTAGACAGATTTTTGCCCCAGACCCCAAATGGCCCCCTCAAAGATTGAACTTACAATGCTGGGTTTAGCAGGCCAATGCTCAAACCACTGAACCATCTAGCTGGCAGCCGGCATCAAGTGGAGTGTCCCATGGGTTGGTCCTGGGGCCAGTTTTGTTCAACATCTTCATTAATGATGTGGATGACGGGATGTATTGCGCCCTCAGCAAGTTCGCGGATGACACTAAGCTGGTGGGAGAGGTAGATGCGCTGGAGTGTAGGGATAGAGTCCACAGGGACCTAGACAAATTAGAGGATTGGGCCAAAAGAAATCTGAAGAGGTTCAACAAGGACAAGTGCAGAGTCCTGCACTTACGATGGAAGAATCCCATCCACTGTTACAGGCTGGGGACCGATTAGCTAAACGGCAGTATCTGCCAAAATAGACCTGGGGATTACAGTGGACAAGAAGCTAGATATGAGTCAACAGTGTGCCCTTATGGCTAAGAAGGCTAACGGCATATTGGGCTGCATTAGTAGAAGCATTGCCAGCAGATCGAGGGAAGCGATTATTCCCCTCTATTCAGCACTGGTGAGGCCACATCTGGAATATTGCATTGCATCCAGTTTTGGGGTCCTCACTACAGAAAGGATGTGGATGAATTGGAGAGAGTCCAGCAGAGGGCAAAAAAAATGATTAAGGGGCTGGGGCACATGACTTATAAGGAAAGGCTGAGGGAACTGGGGTTATTTAGTCAGCAGAAGAGAAAAGTGAGGGGGGATTTGGTAGCCTTCAACTACCTGAAGTGGGGTTCCAAAGAGGATGGAGCTAGGCTATTTTCAGTGGTGGCAGATGACAGAACAAGGAGCAATGATCTCAAGTTGCAATGGGGAAGGTCTAGGTTGGATATTAGGAAAAACTTTTTCACTAGGAGGGTGGTGAAGAACTGGAATGGGTTACCTAGGGAGGTGGTGGAATCTCCTTCCTTAGAGGTTTTTAAGGCCTGGCTTGACAAAGCCCTGGCTGGGATGATTTAGTTGGGTTTGGTCCTGCTTTGAGCAGGGGGTTGGACTAGATACCTCCTGAGGTCCCTTCCAACTCTGATATTCTATGATTCTAAGTATTACCTAGACCATCTCTGACAAGTGGTTGTCTAACCTATTCTTAAAAAACTCTAATGACAGAGATTCCACAACCTCCCTAGCTAATTTATTCCAGTGCTTAACTACCCTGACAGTTAGGAATTTTTTTCTAATGTCTAACCTAAATATTCCTTGCTGCAATTTAAGCCTCTCATCCTGTATGTTCTCAAGTCAACACATCGGGGGGAGGGGCATGGAGAGTCACATGCCCCCACTCCCCAGATTTCTGTCAGGGTTCACCCCAGAATGTGACCAGCAGCACTGTTTGGGAGGGAAGGCAATGGACTTGCTTTCTCCCCCCCGTCGAAAGGCAACTAACACCTCCAGTCTGCTGCTGGTCATCGACATAACCCAGCCGCCTCCTGTCCCCCGGCTACAGCATGGGCAGGAAGGGGTTAAGCATTGTGCATCAGGGCCCAGGGAACCGGACTGCAGGGGCTTCAGCGAAGCGGCCAGAGAGGTGGCTCAGCAGTGGAAGGTGCTAGGGGACAGGATGGAGCAGCCCCACTCTCCCTGGGAGCAGGACCCAGGGTGGCGGGGGGTGGGGGGCTGAAGAGCCCCAGCCTGGGGGGCTGCTGTGGAACCTGCAGGGTTGGGGCTGGGAAACGCTTCCCCCCCACCCCACTCCAGAGCTTAGCTGAGGGGCGGAGAGGCGTCCCCAGGCCAGCGCTCTGCGGGGCTTTGGCACATGCAGGGCTGAGCTCCTCCTGGCCAGCGCCCCAGGCCGGAGTGTCTTGGGCTTTCCCGGGGCACCGGCCCAGCCAGAGGCAGTGGGGGAAGGAAGGAACCTGCCAGCCAGGCTGCTGGTGAGCTGAGCACCCCGAGCAGGGGCTGGTTCTGCGCACAGCACTGGGAGCAGGATGCGCACCACCGGGGGGATATGGAGGAGCAGCAGGGCTGCAGGGGGGTGGGGCGTGAAGGGGAAAAGTGGGGAGAGGATAGTGAGAGGGGGAGCATGTAAAGGGCAGACGGGTGGGCCTCAGCAGCAACACTTCACCGGCTGCTGCCTGGCGCCTTCCCGCACTCACCAGCCGCCGCAGCTTGCAGTGTGCAACAGTGCCAGCCAGGAACGGGATGGGGGGTGGGGCCCTGCTGGCCGAGAGCCGACATACAGCGAGGCCTGCACTGACAGAGAAGCAGGGGGAGCGGCCGGCCCCGCATGCTGCATCTTCGCCCCACCACCAGCCTTGCACACTCACCCCATCATCGGTCACTGGACCCTTCTATTCACTGCTGGTGGGCAGGCGTCCAGTGAGCAGGAATCTGCCCAGCAGCAGGAACCACCAGTACTGATGGGGAGAAGACAGAAAATACAGGACAATTTGCTCATTTTTAAGAAAAAGTCGAGACACTTGCAGGAGGGCTTAAAGATGGAGACTGTCCCTTTAAAAATGGTACGTCTAGTCACCCTACCAAGAGCCAACACGCAGCAGGGGCTGCGCTGATAGACCGGCAGGGGAAGCGTCTGGCCCTGCATGCTGCATCTTTGCCCCACCAGCAGCCTTGCACCCCCACTCCATCATCGGCCACTGGACCTCCCCTACTCACTGCTAGTGGGTGGGCGTCTGGCAAGCAGGGATCTGGCCAGTAGCAGGAACTGCCAGTACTGATGGAGGGGAGACAGAAAATATGGGACAATTTGCCGTTTTAAAGAAAAACACTTGAAGGAAGGGTTAAATATGGGACTGTCCCTTTAAAAATGTGGCATAGGTTATGTTTTCTAGATTTATAATTTTTGTTGCTGTCTTCTGGACACATCTTTCCCAAAGTGTGATGCCCAGAACTGGACACAATACTCCAGTTGAGGCCTTATCGGTGCTGAATAGAGTGGAAGAAATACTTCTCATGTCTTGCTTACAAAATCCTGCTAATACATCCCAGAATGTTTGGTTTTTTTGCAACAGTACTTCATTGTTGACTCATATTTAGCCTGTGATCCACTATGACCCCCAGATCTCTATCCGCAGTGCTCCTTCCTAAGCAGTCATTTCCCATTTCGTATGTGTGCAACTGATTGTTCCTTCCTAAGTGGAGGACTTTGCATTTGTCTTTATTGAATTTCATCATATTTATTTCAAACCAGTTCTCCAGTTTGTCAAGATCATTCTGAATTCTAATCCTGCCCTCCAAAGCACTTGCAACCCTTCCCAGCTTAGTATTGTCCAAAAACGTTATAAGTGTACTCTCTATGCCTTTATCCAAATCTTTTATGACGATATTGAATAGGACCGGATCCAGGACAGATCCCTGCAGGATCTTACTTGATATGCTCTTCCAGCTTGATTGTGAACCATTGATAACTACTCACTGAGTAAGATTTTCCAACCAGTTCTGCACCCAGCTTCTAGTAGGTTTGTCTAGGTTGCATTCCTCTAGTTAATGAGAAGGTCATGTCAGATGGTATCATAAGCCTTACTAAAGTTGAGATATATCACAGCTACTGCTTCCCACCATCCACAAGACTTGTTACCTTGTCAAAGGAAGATATTAGGTTGGTTTGACATGATTTGTTCTTGAAAAATCCAAGTTGAATGTTATTTATCACCTTATTATTTTCTAGGTGCTTACAGATGGTTGGTTGATTATTTGCTCCATTATCTTTCTATGTACCAAAGTTAAGCTGACTGGTCTATAATTCCCTGGGTTGTCCTTATTCCCCCTTTTAATAGATGGGCCTTTTCCAGGCCTCTGGAATCTCTTATGCCCTCCATGAGTTCTCAAAGATAATCACTAATGGTTCAGAGATCTCTTCACCAGTTTCTTACATATTCTAGGCCCTGCTGACCTGAAGACATCTAATTTGTCTAAGGGTACGTCTACACTACGGGATTATTCCGAATTTACATAAACCGGTTTAGCAAAACAGATTGTATAAAATCGAGTGTGCGCGGCCACACTAAACACATTAAATCGGTGGTGTGCGTCCACGGTCCGAGGCTAGCGTCGATTTCTGGAGCATTGCACTGTGGGTAGCTATTCCGTAGCTATCCCATATTTCCCGCAGCCTCCCCCGCCCCTTGGAATTTCCGGGTTGAGATCCCAGTGCCTGATGGGGCAAAAATCATTGTCGCGGATGGTTCTGGGTAAATGTCGTCAGTCACTCCTTCCGCTGGGAAAGCAACGGCAGACAAGCAATTCGTGCCTTTTTTCCCTGGATTGCCCTGGCAGATGCCATAGCATGGCAATCATCGAGCCTGTTTTTCCTTTTGTGACTGTCACCGTAAGTGTACTAGATGCCGCTCACAGAGGCGATTCAGCAGCGCTACACAGCAGCATGCTTTTGCATGACAGCAGAGATGGTTACCAGCCATATTGCACCATCTACCATACCATAAATTGGTAATAAGATGATCGTGGCTACCAGTCCTTTTGCACTGCACCATCTGTTGCTGTCATAAGTGCCCCTGGCTGCTCTTAGCCAGGGGCGCAAAAGCCAAAATTGGGAATGACTCCCTGAGTCAATCCCTCCTTTTTGGTATCTAAAAATAGAATCAGTCCTGCCTAGAATATGGGCAAGTGTACTAGAGAACCACTGTATCATAGAACCAGAGAGCACAGCTGCTCTGTGTCAGATCCTGCAGAAATTATGAGCTGTATGCTATTCACAGGGGGTGCTCCTGCAACAACCCCACCTGTTCATTCTGTTCTTCCCCCAGCCTTCCTGGGCTACCATAGCATTGTCCCCCCACTTGTGTGATGACACAGTGACTTGTTAGTGAGAAATGAGTGGAAGGCAGCCTCCAGCTGCTATGATAGTCCAGACAGGACATTAAGCAGTGTGTAGGAGAGGAGCCCAGCATCCCACTGCTAGTCCAGGGGCAACTGAATCTTTTCTTTACACAGGAAGGGTGGGGGCTGATGGAGCTCAGGCCCCTGTTGCTATGATGAAGACGGTTACCAGCCATATTGCACCATCTACCAGGAAAAATTAGGGGCAGGCGCCCTTGATCGACCTAACTGATGTTAGTCGGCATGGTTACCAGTCCTTTTGCACTGCCCCATGTACCAATAGGCTGATGATGACAATGGATATCAGTCTTATTGCACCATCAGCCACCCATGGCAGGGGGGGAGCAAGGATGTTGGTGTTGAGTGCTGCAGCATCGCGTCTATCTGCAGCATTCAGTAAAGATAGGGTGACATGTAAAAGAGTCAAGAGAGGATTGTTTTCCCTTTTACTTCTGGGGGTGGGTGTGTGTGTGTGGGGTAAATTGACGAGCTATGCCCTGACCCACCGCGGACACTGTGTTTGACCCTAGAAGCATTTGGAGCTCAGCCAAGAATGCAAATACTTTTAGGAGACTGCAAGAACTGTGGGATAGCTTGAGTCCTCCAGGCCATGAGCGTCCATTTGATTCTTTGGCTTTCCGTTACGCTTGCCACGCAGCAGTGCGCTGAGTCCCTGCTATGGCGTCTGTCTGGAGATTTTTTAAAAATGTTTTTTAATTCGTTTTCTGTAACGGAGCGCTGATAGAACAGATTTGCCTGCCCTTACAGTGAGCACGTCCACATGGTCCATGCGGGAGCTCTTTCTTTATTTTGATTTTTAACTGCATCGCCACACGTGCTGATCGGAGCTCCACGCTGGGCAAACAGGAAATATTCAAAAGTTCGCAGGGCTTTTCCTGTCTACCTGGCCACTGCATCCGAGTTCAGATTGCTGTCCAGAGCGGTCAGTGGTGCACTGTGGGATACCACCCGGAGGCCAATACCGTCGATCTGCGGCCACACTAACCCTAATCCGATATGGTAATACCGATATTAGCGCTACTCCTCTCGTTAGGGAGGAGTACAGAAACCGGTTTAAAGAGCCCTTTATATCGATATAAAGGGCCTCTTAGTGTGGACGGGTGTGGCGTTAAATTGGTTTAACGCTCCTAAAACCGGTTTAAACGCGTAGTGTAGACCAGGCCTAAGTAATTCTTAACTTGTTCTTTCCTCATTTTAGCCTCAGATCCTACCCCATTTACACTGATGTTCGCTATGTTAGTCATCCGATCACTGCAAACTTTTTTGGTGAAAACTGAAACAAAAATGCTACTTAACACTTTGGCCACTGCTGTGTTTTCTGTTATTGGCTTTCCCTCCTCATTGAGTAATGGACCTACCCCATCATTGGTCTCCTTGTTGCTTTTCATGTGTTTGTAAAATGTTTTCTTGTTACTCTTCATGTCCATAGCTAACGTAATCTTGTTTTGTGCCTTGGCCTTTCTAATTTTGTCCCTACATGCTTGTGGGTTTTTATATATATTTATCCTTCGTAATTTGACCCAGCTTCCACATTTTTATATGATTCTTTTTTTGAGTTTCAGGTCACTGAAGGTCTCCTGGTTAAGCCAGGATGGTCTCTTACCATACATCCTATCCTTCCTATGCACAGAGATAGCTTGCGCTTGTGCCCTTAATAATGCCTCTGTAAAGAACTGCCAACTCTCCTGACTCTTTTTTCCCATTTACTTTGCTTCCCACAGGATCTTATCTATCAATTCTCTGAGTTTGCTAACGTCTGCCTTCTGGGAGACCATTGTCTTCATTCTGGTGTTTTGCCTCCTACCATTCATTATAATAAAAAACTCTGTCATTCCATGATCACTTTCACCCAAGCTGCCTTCCGCCTTCAAATTCTCAACCGCTTCCTTCCTACTTGTCACAATCAAATCTAGAACAATCTCCACCTACTGTAATAAAATATTGTCTCCAGTGCATTCCAAGAACAAAAGAAGAAACAAAACCCTACCAAAACAAAACCCTACACTACGCATACAATTCAGCACTGGGGGAGAGGGTAGAGAGAGAATGTACCAGATGCGATAGACAGATATTAATTAGATAATTTAATGCAATCCTACCATGGTGATGAGAACAGATAGGAGTCTATATAGAACAGAGTAAAATTCTGTGGGGTTTGGAACTGGCCAATAGTAAGAGACTGTCGCTGCCTCAAAGAACCTGCAGTCTTAACAAGACAGAGAAATGGTGAGAGAAAGGGAATATTATCCCCAATTTTCAGTTGGGAAACTGAGGCACAGAGAGATTTACCAATGCTCAAATCAATGGGACTTGAGCACATGCTTAAAGTTAAACCAGTGTGAAAGTGCTATTCTGAATAGGGGCTGCAAGACTTACCCACTGTCATACAGAAAATCTGTGGCTTGGAACTATGCCCAGATCTCCTGAATCTTAGGCTAGCACCTAAATGCAGTCCAAAACCAAAACATGGCCAAGATCTTTTTTTCTTCTTATTTGCCCATAAAATGCACTGTTTTTTTAAACTTAGATAGCTGTGCTGAGCCCACCAAATGCTCTATTTTGTAGGGTATATATATAAATAAAAATATCTGCTGTAATAGCTTTAACAGACGTCTGTCTGTTTTGCAATCAATTTGCAAGTTACCTACCCTTGTGATTGTTTTCAGTATAAAAGATAGGAAAAGCTGTTTTGTGCAAGTGAGTAATTGGAAGCAACTGGGAAATGCCTATCAAATGCACTCCATAATTGATAAGGATTTACAGTCTCAGTTGTAGGAAGTGGTGTATAAATCTCTATTAAACATGGGTGTGTGTGAGAGAGAGGGGGAGAGAGAGACATAGAGAGGAGTGAAAAAGTCCAGGAAGTCAGTGGTCACTAACTGGATGACTAAGTAGCTTTTCAAAGGTTCCCCTTATGGTCTTTATAAAACCATAAAAAATAGCTTTGTGGTAAGACTGGCTCACAACCCAGTCAAAAAATAAAAGTGGTCACTCTTTCTTTCAGCCTCTGTGTAACTCCAGCAGCTGCAGACAACCTTAAACACAGACAGCAGCAGGGGAAAAAAAAGTATTCAGCTCTTGTCCAGACCTTCTATATTTGGTTGACATTTTCCAACCAGAAGTCTTGGCAGTCTGACCATGCTCCACAAGCATCCTGAATAAGGGGGGAAACGAATTATGCTCACACTGTCTGCCACAAACATGGAGAAATATCATTCGGAATCGCAAGGGGAAAGATAATCTTAGAAGACAAGTGTGAACTGAGAAACAACCACAAAGGAAATCGGGCGTATTCAAACCCAAAGGGGTGCAAACATGGCTGATTAATATTTGGATGGGCCACTGCTGTTCATTCACAGATAATTCCCTTAGGTCTCCAAAGCTTCACAGCAGCTGCTCTCCAAATCATCCCCTCTTTGAAACCTTTCAGATGCGTTCACTTTCCACCATGGGAAAAAAGCAATGTCTTACTCGAGATGAGCCTGAGTAGCAGCAAGAATCCAGAAAGGAGTCCAACTGGCCCCCAAAATTCAGGGGGGAGCTAGGCTTTGGGTTTGGCCTCTGCTTTTCAGAGCTGGGAGTCAGCTGTGAATGTCTGATCCAGGCTTTAATCCACACTTCAGTGGTTGTCATGTTTTCCACTGTTGGCTTTATACCACATTTCTCACCATAATATGTGAGTGCCACACTGTCACCTCATTGTATGCCAGTGATGTGTGCTGCACTATTATAATTGTCCGGGCCAATCTCTGAGGATATGTCTACACTGCACTTGGGAGTTTGCCACCCAGCTCTGGTAGACAGATGCACTACTTCTGCTCAAGCTAACATGCTAAAAATAGTGTGGACATGGCAGCATGGACCGTGGCATGGGCTAACCACTTGAGGATGACCCAGGCTTTTACTCAAAGGAGGCCAGCCTGTGCCTTCACCTATGCCACAATATCCACACGGATTTTTTTTAGTATGCTAGCTCAAGCAGAGCTAGTGCAAGTCTGTCTGCCTGATCTGGGAGACATATTCCCAGTGGCACTGTAAATATACCCTAAGGGGGTTGTATATAAATGCATTAGCTGAACTGATAATGGAGGATAAATTGAATGCTCGACCTGTGGAATGAATTCCTACAGAGTCTCAGAACCCCATTGCAAAGCTCACCACCTTCTGCTCCATTAGCTAGGCACATGTCTTAAGACTTGCTTTTACTTATAAAATCATAGCACCCAAAAGCCAGACATTTTTTTAACCATGTAAACTCAAGGAAAGGAAAGGAAAGGAAAGGAAAGGAAAGGAAAGGAGGAAAGAGCTATCCATGATAGAGGTCAGTCATGTCACTTAAAAACAACAAGGAGTCCACTCCATGCATCTGATGAAGTGGGTTTTAGTTCACGAAAGCTTATGCCCAAATAAATGTGTTAGTCTCTAAGGTGCCACAAGGACTCCTTGTTGTTTTTGCATGTCACTTAAAGCACTGTTGGAAGGTGCTCAGATACCATAGTGATAGTGGTGATATAAGAACCCGAACAGAATAGATGTGAGTATGTGTGTGTAAATTTTTCTTTCTCAAATTTTAAATATAGTAGTTCTGATTCTTTCAGAAGTCAGTCGTGAACTTGCCATTGACTTAAATGGGAGCAAGATCCAGCCCTGCGTAGGAATCATTTTATAGGAGTCTGGGATGAAATTAAGCCACATCTGGAGAAAAATTAACAGTGCACACCAACACTACAGAACAGTTGAAGGGAGAAAGCAAATAATATACTTATATCTAGTTAAACTACAGTGAGTAATGTATCTAGGTAGAATGTAACTACCTAAACTGGGATTTGGCCAGGACAAACATACCACTGGAGCTTCTGGGACCACAGGGAGGCAGGACCTTGGTGTAGATTGACAGTCGGCCTTTATTTTAAGGGACATCCCTTATTCGGTGAGTAAAGTCCCACGTTAGGTCAGTATGCAGGCTATGCTGTCTCTCTTACGTCAGCCAAAATCTTGCAAAGGTTCACAAGCTGTGATTGGAATGTCTTTGTTTTTCATACAATCCTTTATTTCTCATCATCCTAGTTATATTCATCATCTGCTTGGATGAGGTTTATAGTGCTAGAACCTCAGCTGCTGTAAAGAGTCATTACATTGGAGCGATGCCAATTTATACCATCTCAGGTTCCGGATCCATATTTGCAAAAACTGTTTAATCTTCTCTCCATAAGCATCTGTGGATGCACAAAACCAAAAATCACCACCTCACACAGTTATTTACATTTTCATCTGGACAGACAAATGTAAGTCATTTTCTTCTGTGAAAATACTGCTATATTTTTGTGACTTTGTAAGATTCCTAGGTGAAAAATGTTCATAAACTAATAATCATTTCACTTCCCTGCAATTCAAAGCCCTACAATACTAAAAATCATTTAATCTGGCAGTAAGGAAAGTATGTCATCTTTAGCACCACATTTTCAGCCACAGGGGAAAGGGTTGTGCTTACAAAAATGCTCACATGTGTTGGACATGCCAGAACTTGATCCTTTATACAAAAATGAGAACACTTTTTATTTGGCTGCATGTGCTTGATTTACATGCAAAATGCCTATTTGTATGTGCAAATAAAAGGTTTCCCATTTTTGCATACACAGTTATTCCATCAGTGGCTGAAAACAGGGGGTTTAGGTGGTTGCATGGAATCATTTATGGCTTAACATACTGCATACTATTCCATAGACGCATATTACGATTCTGATGTGATTTGATCTCAAAACAATGAAATGTTGTATCTGGGTGAGAGTGAATGGCCTCTCTATAATGCCTTTAATTGATCAGAATATTTCCATGGCACGGAAAACAGTTCCATGCTGATTAAGTTTGGAAACTACTTGATCCCAAGTTTGGATAGTAAGCCTAATTATTTTTATGTTCTTATATTTATGGATAGGTCCAAGAGGATCAGGGACACAACCCCATGTTCTTGATATCTCTAAACTTCAGACTGCTAGAAGCTGGGACTGGATGCCAGGTGATGGATCACTAGATAAATTGCCCTGTTCTGTTCACTCCCACTGAAGCATCTAGCAATGGATACTGGGCAGATGTACCATTGATCTGACCCAATACGGTCATTCTCATGTTCTCATTTCAGAGAGTTCAGCACATCCTCTGACACCAATGATCTTATTTTCTAAAAAGTAGAAGACCATCACTGTGCACAAAAATGAGGCTATGACTGTACACCTAATTTTGTATGGAAGTACCACGCCTGTGATCACAAATATGGTGGGTGAGAACAAATGGTCTTTGCACACAGAACTATGACTGTCTTCTTCAGCTGAACACAGACGCTGTACTATCTTAACTGCTTATTAGGGCATATAAATACTTGACCTGTGCTTCCACTTGCAGTAAATGAATGCAGAGATTAGAGAGTTGATCCTAACTAGTCTTCTGGCCCTGACCTAGCAAAGCACTTATCTATAGGCTTAATGTCAAATATGTAATGAGTACTACTTCGATGGGGTTACTCAGAGTACATGTGTACTGCTCATCTATGGCACTACAGTGCCACAGCTATAGTGTCATAGCGTAGATGTTTCCTATATCAGCAAAAGGGGGTTTTATGAGATGCCATAGGTAGGTCAATGGAATTCTTCCATCCATGTAGCTGCATCTACACTGGGGGTTAGGTCAACCTAACTACATTGCTTAGGGTGCCAAATTTTTCACAGCTCTGAGTGACAAAGTTGAGTTGATCTAATTTTAACATAGAACAGGCCTCACAGGCTTAAAATTAAGCACTTGCTTAAGTGCTCTGCAGAATCAGGGCCAGAAGACTCAGTCCCTTGCAGAATCAAGCCCTAGGTGCATGATTATATGTCCATTTTTGCATGAAGTCCTGGGCTTATGCCCTCTAGAAAATTAGGGTCCAAATATTACTCAGAGGAACACTGTATGCTTCAGCCTCATACTCTACTGCAGTTACTGGATACTGTGGCTAGTCTTGTAAGACATCTTGTCTATGGCAAAATGTCCAGGATAGCTGTTTTTTAAAAGATCTATTTTCAGAAAAATGCTCATATTGTTAATCTTAAACTGAGTGTTGCAGATGCCTGATACTTTCTTTGCATAGAAGAGAATTGTGAAATTTGACTGATGTAGCCAGTTCCTGTTTTCACCTGCCATAAATCTATTCTTGTTTCAATTTCTCCTCTAAGGTTATATCTTCATTGCAAAAAAGATGTGTGTGTTTGCCTCAAAATACCTAACTTTAGACAGCTATCTCTATGTAAAATCCTAGTAGAGGATGGTGATTGACTGTTCGCCATGTCCACTGAAGGTAGGACAGGAAGTAATGGGATTAATCTTCAGCAAGGGAGATTTAGGCTAGATATTAGAATTTTTTTAAACCCTAAGGGTAGTTAAACTCTGAAATAGACTTCCAAGAGAGGTCATGGAATTCCCATCACAAGAATGGATCACTTGATGATGGATCACTTGATGATTCCCTGTTCTGTTCACTCCCTCTGGGGCACCTAGCATTGGCCACTGTCGGTAGACAGGATACTGGGCTAGATGGACCTTTGGTCTGACCCAGTAGGGCCATTCTTATGTTCTTATGCTCTACATGTACATAAACATAAGAACGGCCACACTGGATCAGACCAATGGTCCATCTAGCCCAGTATCCTGTCTTCCTACAGTGGCCAATGCCAGGTGCTTCAGAGGGAATGACCAGAATAGGCAATCATCAAGTGATCCGTCCCCTGTTGTCCACTTCCACCTTCTGGCAAACAGAGGCTAGGGACACTGAGAGCATGGTGTTGCATCCCTGACATATGCATAATGAGAAACAATTCTTGCCCAAGAGAGCTTACAGTCTAAACAGCACAGACTTACAAAGGGTGGGAGAAAGAGCTATCCTAGAGCTAACTGGAAAGCTGATTTTTCCATCCCATGGGAAATTTTGACATTTCAAAGTAT
Source organism: Mauremys mutica (assembly GCF_020497125.1). Classification (NCBI taxonomy): domain Eukaryota; kingdom Metazoa; phylum Chordata; order Testudines; family Geoemydidae; genus Mauremys; species Mauremys mutica. The sequence continues at coordinate 129,797,858 of NC_059077.1, forward strand.
TTTGTGAAACAGAAATTCTGAAAAATTTCAATTTGGAAACAGCAAAACAACCTTATTGAAACATTTTGTTTTGATATCATTGAAAAAGTCAAAATGAAACAAAACGAGAAAGTGGAAATGAAATACTCTATTACAATTTCAAATAGTTTCATAACATTTACATTGAAAATGTTGTCACAATTGATATATCCCTGCAAAACATTTCAGTTTTGATGAAATAGAATTTTTTCCAGGAAAACTGTTCCATCAACCAATTTTTGATCAGCTCTATAATATCCCTGTCATATGGTTTATTACTCACTTCTGGGGTACCTCCTTGTAGCTCATTTGGGGGTTAGCTCTCGACTGGTCTGGTGCCCCCTCCTTTGGTTGCTCGCCCTGGGGTCTCTCTCTGGACTCAGATTACTCTCTCTTCATGACTTCGCCCTCCACTCAGGTTACTATAGTCCTTCCCTTCTGGGGTAATAAAGTCCCCCTGGACAAACTGTCTCAGTCAGTCTTCTGAGCCACTGCCCAGTGTGTGCCACTTTCCTAGCGGCTGCCCACTACTCCGGGCTCCAGCCCAGGGACCCTAAGCACAGCAACCATGGTGTGCTCAAGCACCAACCATTCTGCTGTTTCCCAGGGCTCTTTCACACCTTTCTTCCCTATCTTCTGCCTCCTGCCCCCTGAGTTACCGCTGGAGCATCCTCTGCTCCTCTCACGTTCTTGCCAGAGTCTGTAGCCCCAAGGCAGGATCTCAGGGCTTACTCTCCCCACAGCACCTAGCCGTCTATCAGAGAGAGGCTGCAGGCTCCATGCCTGCAGCCCCAGCCAACTCTCTTTCTCTCTAGGGACTGTCTGCAGAGCTCCTCCCTGCAGCCCCCTCTTACCACCAACGTCCTCACTTTATACCTATCCCAGCTCCTCTCCCAGTGGGCTTCATCAGCCATTAGGCCCTATCAGACCTTGGCTTCCCTCCAGGGGCAGCCTGTAAGTTAATTGACCTATTTTACCTGGTCAGGCCTGGAGACTCCATTACAATCCCTATTTTGGAGATGAGGAAGTGAGGCACAGGCAGACTGTGGTCCCTATTCAGCAAAGAACTAGCTTAAGCCCCATTGAAGTCAACGGGACATACATACATAAGGGCTTTGCTAAACTGGGCTCTTAACGACTTGCCCAAGCTCATACAGAGAGTCTGTGACAGAGGCAGGAATTGAATGCAGATCCTTGTGCCTTAGCCACAAGACCAACTCTCCAGTTTGCTTTAACTGAAAGTCTTTCTTCAGCTGCTTTCCTTTCATTTTCCTCACCATGACAGAGTTTTAAAGCTTGACCTCTCCACTGCTGCGTGCATTTCATGCTGTTTTTCATAAAGGGCTATAGTAATGTAACTGAGTGTGACACATCATCCAGGCACTTAGGGGTAAAAAAAGAATAAGACAGGCACTACTGGAAAAGATGCAGGCTACTGAAATAAAAATGCAAGGAGTGAGCTGTAGTATCGTATTTCAACAGTTTTTTTTCTAGGCTGAAACATTTTGGATACCTTGCAGGTCTGTTTGATCTAGACTCCTTACCACTTCTGAAGCCGGGTGGGTGGCCTAACATACCCTTCATAGGCACTCTCATGGTCAGAGGAACCTGAACTATAATCATCTGCCACATTTTCTAAAATAGACTTGTCTTACATGTAGGTGACAGGAGAACTGTCTGCTAGCGCAAGTATCGGCAAACAGATATTTGGCATTCCAGCAAGCCCATAAGCTTTACATTTACAAAGGTTCTTTAAAACCTTAACGGGGAAAAAAATCAAGAGAAATTTGGGACTAGAAATGCAGATCTCGTTTCTCCAACAGAAAGATAGTGTAATTCAATGGATAGGGGTAGGGGGAACAGAACAGCTTGTTCTACCCCTGGATCTACCATGGATCGGCTCCATGACCTTTTGGAGAGTCACTCCCCAGCCTGATACCTTTCTTTCCCTTCTCACCTATTGTCTGTTTTGTCTACTTCAGTCTGACTTTCTTGGGTACTTTTCCCCTCCCCTATTCAGCACCACAGATGCTGCAGTTACTTGTCTTAAGATACAAGACTATAAACTCTTTGTAGTAGGATGTGTCTTCTTCTATGTTTGCACAATGTCTACCATGGTGTAGGTGTTACCATGGGGATAAAAGTGTGCTTACCACACAACTAAGAGCATCTGCCTATCTGTGGTGGTTCCATTCCCCCCCGCCATGCTTTCCAAGCATCCATATTAGTCCTGGAGGAATTTAATGCCAGGGAGGGATTACTTTATGCCATAGTAAAAATAACACCCCCTTTGTCTCAAAAAGTGACTCAATTTCTCCTTTGACCTGTCTGCTCTATGAATGTCCCTGGCATCTTCATAGGATTTCCCCTTGTCTCTTAAAACAAGCAACTGTAGCATCTGTGGTGCTGAGTAGGGGGGAAAAACACCTCAGAAAACACTGAGTTTACTAAACAGTTTCTATCACCAGAGGATGGGTGGGTATCTCTGAGGTTATGTCTACACAGCAAAGAAAAACCCACGGGCTCGCAGGGCTCAGGCTGAGGGGCTGTTTTGCTGCTGTGTAAACTTGTGGGCTCAGACTGGAGTCTGGGCTCTAGGACTCTGCAGACTGGGAGAGTCCTGGAGCCCAGACCCAGCCCGAGCCCAGACGTCTACATAGCAATGAAACAGCCCCGCAGCCTGAGACCCACGAGCCTGAGTCGGCTGGCACAGGCCAACCGCAGGTTTTTATTTGCTGTGTAGACATAACCAGAGAGTGCATGGGCGCACACATGCATATGTAAGAGAAAGAGACAGAGGAAGCACTTCCCAAAGACACCAGCAGCTGGGTTTCATACCTGGTCTACACAGGTTTTTGTTCTGGTATAACTATTTTGGTTAGAAGGCGTGTGATTTTTTACCAGTATAAGCCCTAGTGTGGATACAGTTACACCAGTATAAAGATGACTTATACTGGTGGAGCTTGTTCCCCTTCCCACACAAGAATAGCAATACCTGTATGAAACCCCCTTATTCCGACAGAACTGTGTCAGCACTCGGGAGTTGTACTACTGTTACTATATTAGTGTTGTTTAAACAGGACAGCTTTCTAATGTAGACAAGGCCTGAATAAGGGTCCCTGAAAATCACCCTTCTTATCAAGCAGACACACTGAGCAATTCAGCCCTGTGCTGAGGGCCAGCATAAGTCCACACAATTTAAGTAACTGGCATTAGGACTTTAATGGTGAAGAGGCCTCATGCACAGGGATGAATTCCACCCACGGAGCCTGGTGACCCTTTAATCACAGATCATTACCACTGAAAGAGGAGGAGGAAATGTATTTTCTGTCCCCTTTTACGAACGGTGTTCTTGGCACACTGGCCAAATATTTCATTTTAGTGGAACATCAAAAGCTCCATTGACACAAATGTTACTGTAGACAATTTTAATACGTGCAAAGAATAAACGCTGCAGTTTGTGGTCAGGTCTCATTAGAATACTGGACTCACTGATCCCACAGGAGGTTTTCAAAGTGTGCAGAGGCCTCTTTGGCATATGAAGGCCATCTGGGAAGATTTCAAAAACCAAACATATTTTACTTAGAAAAAGTTTCTGTGCAGTGATCTAACTCTGTTCTATAAATATCTGAAGGAATCCCACAAGGGGCTGGATAGAAATCATACCACAAAGGTAAACCCCAGGGGCACGAAGGCAGATTAAAGAATGAGTTGTTTCATCTAGATAGTCATTAACATGCAATAGGAAACACACTGGGGGTCATATGCCTTCCTAGTGTGAACCACTTCAAGTCTTGGAGAGACGAGTAACACGTTCTAATGGACGGGTGGTATTGTTAAGATGCTGGACTGGCTCTCAGACATTGTGGGATCAATTCCCAGTTCTACGAGGTTTCATGGGTGACGTTAGACAAGTGAATTAATCAGTCTGTCTGTGCCTCTATAGGGATGGCAATGGTTCCCTGCCGGACAGGGGAGGGGTAAGCATAGAGTTACTAACGTTTTGCATATGCTACGGTGATGGGGGCTATGTACATGTGACGCTGGCAGGCCAGGTGCCAGCTCTTACCAAGGCTGCAGGCATTAGCTAAGAACTGACAGACTCATAGCTGAGGCCAGGACAGCTCACTTATGTATTAGTTTCAGGGGCAGCCGCCGTGTCAGTCTGTATCCGCAAAAACAGTGAGGAGTTCTTGAGGCACCTTAGAGACTGACACATTTATTGGGCATAAGCTTCCGTGCTAGAACCACCTTCGTCAGATGCGTGCAGTGGAAAATACTTCAACACTTCAAAAACTTCAAACAGACTCCAGTGAGAAACTGCAGAACTGGAATTAATTTGCAAACTGGACACCATTAAATTAGCTTGAATAAAGACTGGGAGTGGATGGGTCATTACACAAACTAAAAACTATTTCCCCATGCTAATTTCCCCTACTGTTACTCACACCTTCTTGTCAACTGTTTGAAATGGGCCATCCTGATTATCACTACAAAAGTTTTTTTTCTCCTGCTGATAATAGCCCACCTTAACTGATTAGTCTCGTTAGAGTTGGTATGGCAACCCCCATTTTTTCATGTTCCCTGTGTATATATATCTTCCTACTGTATTTTCCACTGCATGCATCCGATGAAGTGGGTTTTAGCCCACGAAAGCTTATGCCCAAATAAATGTGTTAGTCTCTAAGGTGCCACAAGTACCTACTCATTGTTTTATGTATTAGTGTTGCTCAAAACAGGTATTACTTTGAGAATGTATTTAGTGTATAGACTCCATAGAATGTTTGTAAGTTGCTGCAGGCATCGATCTTATTTCTAATGTCTTTATTCCAGGCTATAAGGAAATATGTAAATTTTGCATTGTAACTTTGAAAATGTTGGCTCTAAACTTGTGAACTCTGAAGGGAAGCATGTTTCCCCTGCCTGTTCAGAAGAACTATTAAAATCAGAGGGCCCATCAAGGAACATCACAATACAAAGGCCCTATCACACCTTGAAAATGCTATACGCAAGGAAGCTTGTGCAATGGACATGGAGGCTGAATTAAGGATTGTTTGAACACTCACAGGGCCAGAGACACTAAAGTGAAGTGAGAAATCCCTAGGGGTTACCTCTAGGTCTGCGCTAAAAGATCACTACATCTTTGTCACTCTTAGGATTTAGATTGCAACTCATTTGTGTATATATGCTTGGTTTAACCTGTAAACAAGTCTGTCATTTCTTTTCCCCAGTTAATAAACCTTTAGATAGTTTATTGCCAGGCTGGCTACTGGCATTGTATTTGGTATAAAATCTAGGGTTCCAGTTGATCTGGGGTAAGTGAAGCAACCTGAAACTCTTGTGATTTTTGGTGTAAGTGACCATTTACCACAAAGTTGAGCTTGCCTGGGTAGCCACATAGAAAGGAGAGGCTAAGGGGACTAGTTTCAGAGTAGCAGCCGTGTTAGTCTGTATCCGCAAAAAGAACAGGAGTACTTGTGGCACCTTAGAGACTAACACATTTATTTTAGCATGAGCTTTCGTGAGCTGCAGCTCACTTCTTCGGATGCATAGAATGGAACACACAGACAGGAGATATTTATACATACAGAGAACATGAAAAGGTGGAAGTATGCATACCAATAGGAAGAGTCTAATCAATTGAGATGAGCTATCGTCAGCAGGAGGAAAAAAAAACTTTTTGAAGTGATAATTAAGATGGCCCATAGAAGGTGTGAGGAGAACTTAACATAGGGAAATAGATTCAATTAGTGTAATGACCCAACCATTCCCAGTCTCTGTTTAGGCCACAGTTAATTGTGTCTAGTTTGCATATTAATTCAAGTTCAGCAGTTTCTCTTTGGAGTCTGTTTTTGAAGTTTTTTTGTTGCAAAATTGCCACCTTCAAGTCTGTCACTGAGTGGTTAGAGAACCTCTCCTCACACCTTCTATGGGTCATCTTAATTATCACTTCAAAACGTTTTTTTTTTCCTCCTGCTGACGATAGCTCATCTCAATTGATTAGACTCTGCCTGTTGGTATGCATACTTCCACCTTTTCATGTTCTCTGTATGTATAAATATCTCCTGTCTGTGTGTTCCATTCTATGCATCCGAAGAAGTGAGCTGCAGCTCACGAAAGCTCATGCTACAATAAATTTATTAGTCTTTAAGGTGCCACAAGTACTCCTGTTCTTTTTGCTAAGGGGACTGTCTGTGACTCCATGGTAAACCTGTTCTAGTGATCCAGGAGTTCACATTTGTCACTGGCTTTGTGAAATCTAATTATAGACCACTCCCCCAGTTTGGGGGGGGGGTCTGCCCTGAGGTTGGCACACACAGTCGTGAGCCACTCCCGACAGCATGAGAGTAATTACCTACATAGGACATTTCCATCCTGAGCTTTCCCATTGAGTGTAGTGAGCTTTCGATCAGGCCTGATTAGCCTGTATTAAACCTTAATCTCAGTCTCCTAGTCACAGCAAAGAGAAGGTCACTAAGAAGCTATCACATAGCAGCTCCTCTTGGACAGAGATCCACAGGCTCTGGAGCTTCCTCAGATGCACTGAACAAATCTGAATTAAAGCAAGAATCATTCCCGATTGCTCATTAAAGCAGTAACGAAGGCCCAGGGAAAGTGGCTTGCAATGCAGTGGTGTGAATCTGGCTGTTGGAGATGCTCCCCAGGGAGGGAGCCCTTTGCAGTGGAAATGGGGACAGTTGGTGGCAGCACAATGCACTGCTCAGAGGGAAATCGGAGTCTGAGCCCTGGGTAGGAAGTGAGAATTCCGTGCGGAGGCAGGAGAGTAGAGTAGGCTGCCAAGGAGACAGACGGGAGGAGAACCTCACTTGTGTTGCTCTCTAGTGACTTAATTTTAAGCATGAGTAGCCCCACTGAAGTCAATGAGGCACACTGAATGAACACAGTTAAGCCCGTATTTAAGTTTCTGGTGCATCAGGACCTAAGAGATTTCGTGTGATGGGTTTGAGTGTGGGGAGACTGCTTCTACCCCCTTCATGATGGCAAAGGTCACCCTAGCACCCATCCTTCTCAGAGGAAAGGGCATCATGCCAAGGGGCTTTTCAGGAAGGGCTGGCTGACAGAGGTGGGAAAAGCAGGAAAAGCTAGCAGAGAATTCCTGAAATTAATAAATGCCAGGAATTTAGTATCAATTGAACCACCAGCTGGGGGAGAAAAACCACGAGGCCTGTTTTTCAATGAAGTGTTAAAAACTTCTCCTGGGAAGGGGACAAGTCGTCTAGTGCTGGAAACCAGCTAGTGGGAGACACTTTCATTTTAATCTGATTTCCCATTATGGGAGGTAACAGGCTTAATTTCTGAATGGCCTGGGCTCAGACCTGGCGGGCTCCGGCAGAGCTCCAGCCCCAGGGAACTGCCTGCGTGTAACTAGAGCTGTGTGCAAAGGTTTCTCCGTTACAGCAAAGCCAGTGATTATTGGCATGGGGCCGGGCCACAGCAAAGCAAAGGTAGGTGGAGGGTGGGGGGATGTCTTTGAAGAGGTGACGTTGTGATAAATTTGTGATACACACAAACTGACTTAGTCTGGTTCCAAATGGATTTTTACTGTTTGGAAACTTTGAAATCTGGGATAAAAAAACGTATGGCTAATTCACAGAAGTCAGTGATATGGACTGAAATGTTGCCCTGCAAAACTATTTGCAAAATCCTTCAATTTAGCTACAAAAATAATGACTCCCCCCCCCACATCCTTTTGAAGCTTCACTGGGTTTTATTTGTGATTCTCAGGCATCCATGTGTGCAGGCAGAAGATCAAGTCGCTAACTGATGCTACAAAATGGCTCCTTTGCGGTGTCAGCTTTGCTTACCACTCTCACATGGCTCCATCTTCCCCTGGACACAGGGCAGGCCAATGGGGCTAAGAGCTTAACAGGCAGCACAGATATGTCATTGCTCTTCAGGGGCTCACTCCTGCATGATGCCGAGATTCCCGGGAAGGCTTCCAGACTGCACTCAGGATCTGGAACAGCATCATGGGTTCTGCCCCCTCCCCCCAGAGCCATGGAATCCCCCTTGCCACTAACTAAACCACGATGGGGCTTGTGTGGAACCTGCTGTGCTGGCCTTGTACCATCTGAAAAGTCCTCTGTGACAGGGTGGGAGGGATTCCTCTTTAGGGCAGTTTTCTGTCTGCTTTGCGCTGCACTATGAAGGGCTCGGATTGAGTCCCTTATGCGTAACTGAAGCAGCTGAGATAAAGTGAAACACTCAAGCTGAAGTTTAAATGAGAAGGAGTCTATGTAGGGTATTCTAAGCAAAAGATGCTCACTCCCACACAGCTCAGATTAGTTGTTGCCAGGCCTGTCTATTTGCCCTGGCTTTTTTGGATTGAGGGCTTGGCGCATGAGGAGTGCTTACATGTAATGCGGGTCCATGTGCATTTATATGGGTTTAAAACAGAAAAAGAGTTGTCTATGCAGCTAGAGCACAGGCGCACTGGTCTAGTACATGCACCTAAAAATAATCAATTATGTCTCAACCGTTTCTAGGATTATTCAGAGAAGTGGCTGACATTTCATTGCTGTTTTTCTCTTGGAAAATGCAGATTCATGGAAATGTTTTAGAGGAATGCATTGATTTCAATGAAATTTTTGACAGAAAAATGTTGAAATTCATCGTTCTGTCTTCTTTTGTTTCTTTTGAAACATTTTGTTATAACATTTTCTTGACTATCATTTCATTTTATGACGACTTTTAGATTATATATTATATTTAATATTATATTACGTTTAGACCCCCAAATGGAACATTTTTACCTCATTGAAAAGAATTATTAAACCTTATGAAAATGGACTGATTTGACATTGGCCAAATGTAAATGTTTGGATGTTTATGAACTAACACTTTAAATTTCCATTCAGTGGTACATTTTGAAATTTTGGCTTTTTGTTCCACTTTACAACTAAAACAAATTTCAAAATGTCAGGACTTCCTGCAGGGCAGAAGTTTCATTTTCTGGTGATCTCTAATTATTCACCTTCCAATGAAACACTCTGCCTTTATCCAGGAAGCTATTGACAGTGTTGGCAACACCCAATGTTCCAAAATGGTGAGTTAGGACCCCCCCACAACAGCAATGAGATGAAAATAAATAAATAAATGAATAAAGAAATAAATAAAGTTGGCATCTTTTTATTTCTCTTCTGCTTTCTGAGTTTCTTTAGCATTTTCAAGCTTTTCTTCACAACCACAAGGGCCAGAAACTTCCTTAAAAAAGAAAAAAAAAAGCAGAGAGTCTCTCCTAATCACATGACTCAGGAACTGGATATTGCAAGGCATGAAATAAAACCATGAGATCTGGCACATAGCTCCACGATAGACAGGGCACTACTGACTCCTCTACAAGAGCTCGTCACAGGTCCATTGCTCAGCCCCTTTGCAGCTAAAGAGGCAGAAAGGGGCATGATTCGGGCCACAATCTTTTATTTGAAATTAAGCTAAGCAATATTTCTAAAACTATTTAATTAAAAAAACCTAAGGATGGGATTTTCAAAAGCGCTCAACATTGGCCTACCCCTCCACTTCCACTGATGTCAATGGCAAGATGTCCAATGACTTCAAGAGTTCAGCCAACATTGAGCACTTATGAAAATCCAGCCTTAAGCGTATAAGGAATAAACTGCAGAACAAATATATGATCATATCCCTACTCTTGCGAGATACACCTGGAGCCTAGTGCAAAAGCATTTGGTGCCATTTGGGAGCATTCCAGAGTCAAATATAGACTCATATTTTGCTCCCCCACCCCACAAGCAGTTTAAAGATGGTTGCACATTTCGTTTGACTGTTGGACGCATTTGTTATAATTCTTTCACTAGCATATCAACCACCTGTACTGAGCTCCTATAGCCACCAGGTATCATCGTGAACATTGTAAAATGTCATGAATATAAATGTAGATGCTTTTAAAAATGAGATTAATCATGGTGCAATTGAGCAATTATTACAGAGAATATATATATGACCAGATTTTCAGCTGCTGTAAAATGCCATTGATTCAATGAAATAAATGGAATTTCACTGATTTATACTACCTCAGGATCTGACCCAGAGTATTTTTTGCCATTAACTTAAAAAGGCATTTTTGGAAACATTTGATCTGTTTATTTAGTGTTCACAGGCACACAGTCTTCTGATTTAGGGACAAATTCACTAGTAGAGCCTGGGGCCTGGTCAACGGCTTATGTCTGCAATTTCTGTTTGCATCATAATTAGGGCTAAATGCTGCCCTCAGTTATAGCCATGTGAAACCCCACACCCCCATTGAAATTAGTAGAGTTGAAGGGCAGAATCGGAGCTTTAGCTGTCATATTCCATCCTCTAAACAGAACCCAGTGCAGGGGTATCTACCCATGCTACAGTCACGCCTTGTATTACAGTGTAAAATAAACCTTAGGGACCCAACATGCATGAAAACTGTTCACAAATCTAGGGGAAGTTTTGTTCTACTGTTGACCTAATTTTATTCTAGTTTTGGTCTAGAGTCTGTAGCAGGGTGAACCTCTGCTCCTGCCCGGAGGGGTTTAAAAGCGGCCTGGCAGGGCTCCAGAGCGGTGGCTCTAAAAGCTGGGCTGATTGAGGAAGTGGCTGCAGCTGGGCCACACCCCAATCAGGCCACAGCTAGCCCCTATAAAAGGCCAGGGAAGCCAGAAGCTCACACAGTCTTCCTCTGTCTGAAGAGGCTATAGGCAAGGTACCTAGGGTGAAGCAGGGCTGGGGAAAGGCTGAGGAGCTGGGGAGCTCCAGCCTGGAAAGCCCCAGGCTGCGGCCTAGCGAAGGGCCAACAGGTACTGGGGGTTGCAGAGGGCAGCCCAGGGGTAGGCCAAGGCAGCAGGTCCAAACCCTCCTTGCCAGTGATGAGTAGGCTGATACTGCAGTCTGCCCCAGGGCATGGGGCTAGACAATGACTGGCAGTAGCCATATACTGAGGCAAGGTGGGGATAGAGGGTGAGGGTTCCCTGAGGAGAGGGGAAACCCTGAGAGAATAGGGGTTACTGCCAGGGGACAGCACCCCCAATAAAAGGGCACTGGGTCCAGGGAGGGACACGGGGGGCCTGAAGACAGGTGGATCACCAGCCTGCAGAGCTTGCTCCAGCGCTGGAACAGAGCTAATTCCCAGAGTCACCAGCAGGAGGCGCCGCAGGGGTGAGTCCGGCCCATTTACAAGTCTTTTCCATTAAGGTCCGACCCGTATTTACTGTTTGTGTAATATGAAAGAAATGCAATGAAAAAGACTAGTGACATTTACTTTTGCATATACTCCTTTTCTAGTCAGTTACACACACATTCTAGCAACAAGACACTGCAAACACAAGGTAGCCAACTTTCCTGATTTCATCACCAGTCTTTTGATATTTGGGGTTTTTCTGAAAGCCCCTGCTTCTGGAATTGACCAATTGCACGAGAATCCCATCTGTCATTAAAAAAAAGAAAAGAAAAAGAAAATGAAAAAAGCGAGGGGTCGGGGGTTTAGCCCTCCTGGTTGCAGACAGGGGCGGCTCTAGGAATTTCGCCGCCCCAAGTACGGCGGCACGCCGCAGTGGGGGCACTCTGGTGGTCGCCGGTCCCGCGGCTCCAGTGGACCTCCTGCAGACGTGCCTGCGGAGGTTCCGCTGGTCTCGTGGCTCCGGTGGAGCATCTGCAGGCATGCCTGTGGGAGGTCCACTGGAGCCGCAGGACCAGCAGACCCTCCGCCGGCACGCCTGCGGGAGGTCCACCAGAGCCGCCTGCCGCCCTCCCGGCGACAGGCAGAGTGCCCACCGCAGCATGCCACCCCAAGCACGCGCTTGGCGCGCTGGGGTCTGGAGCCGGCCCTGGTTGCAGAGCAAAGCTTGCAAATGTGGTGTGTACCCTAACGTCTTGAAAATCAGAAAGCAAATACAAAAGACAACAATTTCATTTTTTTTTAATCTCATTATTTTTAGGCCATTCTTGTGATTTTGGGGGCCTGGATCATATGTGGCCTTGATAATACTGCAAACCCTGGAAAAGAATGCTTATTTGTTTTCAAAAAAATCTATTTCCATGAGGTCAATGGGAGCTGTTGAGTGCTGAATGTTTCTGAAAATCAGGCAAGTGCCTAACAAGCATATCTAGGAGCCTAAATTTTCAGCTCCTCTTTTTGAAAATCTCGGCTAGTGATTTTAATGAGAGTTGGACTAGACTTCTCGCAGTCTAATCCTGCAAACAATGACTACAGAGTATCAGAGGGGTAGCCGTGTTAATCTGGAGCTGTAAAAGCAGCAAGGAGTCTTGGGGCACCTTATAGACTAACAAACGTTTGGGAGCATGAGCTTTCATGGGTGAATACCCACTTCGTCAGATGCATGTAGCCCGGAAATCCTGGACGCCCCATCATCTCGGTTTTCGGTATAATGTGGTGTTAATGTGACCATCACTTATTTGCACCGTGGTATCTAGGAAGTGGACCTCCCGTGTAGATTGGTCCAGGCTGAGGTTGATGGTGGGGAGGAAGCTGTTGAAATCTTGGTGGAATTTTTCCAGAGTCTCCTTCCCATGGGTCCAGATGATGAAGATGTCATCAATGTAGCGTAGGTAGAGAAGGGGCGTGAGTGGACGAGAGCTGAGGAAGCGTTGTTCCAGGTCAGCCATAAAAATGTTGGCATATTGTGGGGCCATGCGGGTGCCCATAGCGGTGCCACTGATCTGGAGATATATATTGTCATCAAATTTGAAATAGTTGTGTGGGAGGATAAAGGCACAGAGCTCAGCAACCAGTTGTACTGTGGCATCATCAGGGATACTGTTCCTGACAGCTTGTATTCCATCTGTGTGTGGGATGTTTGTGTAGAGAGCCTCTACATCCATAGTGGCTAGGATGATGTTTTCTGGAAGGTCACCAATGCACTGTAGTTTCCTCAGAAAATCAGTGGTGTCACGGAGATAGCTGGGAGTGCTGGTGGCATAGGGTCTGAGTAGAGAGTCCAGATATCCAGACAGTCCTTCAGTGAGAGTGTCAATGCCCGAGATGATGGGGCGTCCAGGATTTCCGGGTTTGTGGATCTTGGGTAGTAGATAGAATAACCCTGGTCGGGGCTCTAAGGGTATGTTGATTTGTTCCGGTGTTAGTGTAGGGAGTGTCCTGAGTAGATGGTGCAGTTTCTTAGTGTATTCCTCAGTGGGATCTGAGGGAAGTGGCCTGTAGAATTTGGTATTGGAGAGTTGTCTGGCGGCCTCCTTTTGGTAGTCAGACCTGTTCATGATGACAACAGCACCTCCTTTATCAGCCTCTTTGATTATAATGTCAGGGTGGTTTCTGAGGCTGTGGATGGCATTGCGTTCTGCACGACTTAGGTTATGAGGTAAGCAATGTTGTTTTTCCACGATTTCTGCCTGTGCACGTCAGCGGAAGCATTCTATGTATAGGTCCAGACTGTCATTTCGACCCTCAGGAGGAGTCCATGTGGAGTTCTTCTTCTTGTGCTGTTGGTGGGAGGGTAACTGTGTATCAGTGGGCTGTTCACTGTTATCCTGGAAGTATTCTTTGAGTCCGATTTCAACAGCTTCCCTCCCACCATCAACCTCAGCCTGGACCAATCTACACGGGAGGTCCACTTCCTAGACACCACGGTGCAAATAAGTGATGGTCACATTAACACCACCTTATACCGAAAACCTACTGACCGCTATGCCTACCTTCATGCCTCCAGCTTCCATCCCGGGCATACCACACGATCCATTGTCTACAGCCAAGCACTGAGGTCCAACCGCATCTGCTCTAACCCCTCAGACAGAGACCAACACCTACAAAATCTCCACCAAGCATTCTCAAAACTACAGTACCCGCACGAGGAAATAAGGAAATAGATCAACAGAGCCAGACGTGTACCCAGAAGCCTCCTACTGCAAGACAAACCCAAGAAAGAAACCAACAGGACTCCACTGGCCATCACATACAGTCCCCAGCTAAAACCCCTCCAACGCATCATCAGGGATCTACAACCCATCCTGGACAATGATCCCACACTTTCACAGGCCTTGGGTGGCAGGCCAGTCCTCGCCCACAGACAACCTGACAACCTGAAGCATACTCTCACCAGTAACTGCACACTGCACCATAGTAACTCTAACTCAGGAACCAATCCATGCAACAAACCTCGATGCCAACTCTGCCCACATATCTACACCAGCGACACCATCACAGGACCTAACCAGATCAGCCACACCATCACCGGTTCATTCACCTGCACGTCCACCAATGTAATATACGCCATCATATGCCAGCAATGCCCCTCTGCTATGTACATTGGCCAAACTGGACAGTCTCTACGGAAAAGGATAAATGGACACAAATCAGATATTAGGAATGGCAAAACAAAAACCTGTAGGAGAACACTTCAACCTCCCTGGCCACACACTAGCAGATCTTAAGGTGGCCATCCTGCAGCAAAAAAACTTCAGGACCAGACTTCAAAGAGAAACTGCTGAGCTTCAGTTCATCTGCAAATTTGACACCATCAGCTCAGGATTAAACAAAGACTGTGAATGGCTTGCCAACTACAAAACCAGTTTCTCCTCTCTTGGTTTTCACACCTCATCTGCTAGAAGAGGGCCTCATCCTCCCTGATTGAACTAACCTCGTTATCTCTAGCCTGCCTCTTGCTTGCTTATATATACCTGCCCCTGGAAATTTCCACTACATGCATCCGACCAAGTGGGTATTCACCCACGAAAGCTCATGCTCCCAAACTTCTGTTAGTCTATAAGGTGCCACAAGACTCTTTGCTGCAATAACTACTGAGTACGTTGCTTACTACCGCCATGAGCACTCTCCTAGTAGTCACTGGAAAGGGGGAATGATCCCTGAGGCTAACTGACAGCTAGTTCAGCAACTAAGAAGCCACACAGGATCCTTGGTTATTGTAAAAGTTATGTTTTTTTAAAAAGCCTATTGTGAAAAAAAATACACTTATTTTTATTAAATAACATGATTCCCCCCCCCTCTTTTTTTTGGAAAAGATTGTAACACAGTTCTGAAATATCCACATGAACAAAGATTTCCTGCCTTAGATTTGGTGGCTTTGCTTTACTAAGGAGCTTCTTACTCATTTGTAAATGAGCCCTCTTGTTTGTAAGACAGAAGGGAGCCTTCTGTTACCATTTCCCTGGCTGTGGATAAACTTGAGTCAAGGCTCGGCTGAGGCCACTCCTTCCCCTGCACATTTTCTGCTCATGCTGTGTCAGGTCTGATTATCATCATTATCTCAGTTCTGTCACACTCTATAAATATACGCCTAAATAAACTAAACAGCATTAACATTGCTCTTCTATTTCTGTCAAAGAGTGAAGCACAAGGAAGGGTTTCATTAGGGCTCTGCACAACATTTTACACATAAAAATGAAACTAGTCAAGGGCCAGATTCTGAAATCCTGGCACAGTTTGAGTAGTACCTTACTCTGTGAGCAGCTCCCCTGATTTGAATAGGATGATTTGCAGAGGATGGTATTATTCAATGTACTTAAGGATGGCAGAATAAGGCTCTGTGTGTGTGTGAGAGGGAAGGAGATGAAACTCCTTGAAGCTTCTCACCAAGGGCCCAATCCAACTCCACTAAAAGTTGATGGTACGACTCTCAATAAACTTCCTGGGAGGGGGATCAGGTCCCCTGTAAGTTACACCTACTTAGGCTCTCTGTCATGTTGTTACATAGGTAGAAGTAATTCTAAAGGATTGCAAGTATTAAGGGAATTCAATTTACATAACCTAATAGTTCACTCTCTATCAACAACTTCTTTGCTACCAAGGTGTGGACAAAAAACAGAAGAAGACACATCTTTGGTGTAGGAGAGGGGAAAGTATTGATGTATCCAAATGAGCTAATAGGTTAAATTTTCAGAAGCACATGGGTGATGGACTATCAATGGGACTTAGACTCTTACTCACTTTTACAATTTGTACCCAATACACCTCTACCTCGATATAACACTGTCCTCGGGAGCCAAAAAAATCTTACCGCATTATAGGTGAAACTGCGTTATATCAAACTTGATTTGATCTGCCAGAGTGCTCAGCTCTCCCCCGCCCCTCCTCCCCGGAGCTCTGCTTTACTGTGTTATATCCGAATTCGTGTTATAGCGGGTCACGTTATATCAGGGTAGAGGTGTATCTTTTTGGCTAAATTTTCCAAAATGGTCTCTAATTCTGGGTGCTTCCATTTCTGGGTGTCCAACAAGAGATGTATTAGTTCCTGTTATTTTTGGGGGTGCTGACCATCCACAGCTCCCGTTAACTTCAGCCGGGATTTTGGGTACCCAGCACTTTCAGAAAAGCAGGACCCAGTGGATTTCAATTTGAGCAGCCAAAACCTGCAGGTGACTAAAATGAGAATTTTCTTGGACCTGTTGGCCTCAGCTTTCAGCCTGTGGAGTGTGGGAAAACCAGTTCATAATAGTACTTTAAATGAGATAACATGTTATCTAATACAGAAGGAAATTAGAGAGATGGGAGTTACAAGAACAATTAAAAAACCTGTTTGTTGCCCATGGATTGATTTACCTTTTGGTTCTGCTCACTCAGTTGTTCAGTGTGTGACTAGCTAATGCCTTATGGAAAAGTTTGCCAATCCTTCCTTTCAGAGGCAATCTTACCAATGTGTTATATCATGCCATTTTGGTGAGTTGCTTCCTCTTTCTCTGCTTTCTCTTCTTGGAAATAATTCTTGAGAATTATGAACCAGATCTTCAGCTGGTACAAAGTGGAATAGCACCTGTGACTTCACTGATTTACACCAGTTAAGGATTGGGCCCCATAGCTGTCCTTAATTATTCATTTCACTTCAGCATCAATGCTCATGAAATTGGCCTGAGACACTGGAGACTGATGACCTGATTTCCAGAGTTGCTGCAGCCACGTCACCAGCTGATGTCAACAGAAGGTGCTGAGAACCAGACCCAGGAGTGTCAGATATTCAGCAGCATGAGCAGTGGCAGTGCAAGCTTCTCTGCATTGGCCTAGACCGCAATGTGCCTTAGCTCTGACCCACAGGGACCATAATCCCCATTATTCTTCAATCCTTAGCCTCTGGGCTAAGGCTGCCAATAAGGGCCTCTTGTGCTGTGGCCATCCTGCTCTTAGCAGCCCTCCAAAGGCAATGCCTTTTAGTCCCCTCTAGTGACAGGTGACCAGCAATGTGCCCTTCGGTTTAGTATAAAGATCCCAAACTCTCTGGGGAGTGCCCGACACGTTTCTGGGGGCGCAGAACGGATCTAGAATGCTTAATAAATAGACCTGCAGTCCCTCTATTGAGAGCCAGTTTCCCAGATCAAATTTGGTGAGAGCAGAGGATTTGCCATCAAGGTGTAATGCAAGAGCATTGTGGATGGTCTCACTTATACCTGCAAAGGCAAAGAAGACTGGAATTGTATCTTCCTCTTTATTCATGCCCCCAGGGTATAGGAATGTGTGGTTTGTAAGATAGGTGGTAGGTGAAAACAACTTGCTGTGGGAAGGATGGTCTTGTAGTTAATATCCTGGAGTGGAACCCATGAGACCAATGTTGAGTTCCTGGCTCTGCCACAGCCTCCATGTGTGACATTGGGCAAGTCACTTAATCGCTCCGTGCCTCAGTTTCCCATCTTCTGCTTGTATCATGCATCCCTTTGTCTACATTGTAAGCACTTGGGTCAGGCACTCTTTCTTACTGTCTGCTTGTAGCATGCTTAGTGCAATGGGACACTAACATCAATGGGAGCCTTTAGGCATTTTTTCCAAGCTATCTAGGGGATTTAGGCACATCATACAAAACATGTCTAAATCCCCTTGAAAATGTTCAAAATCTCAAACATAGTACCTAGCAACCCCCTGATGCCAGTGCCCAGCTGTACTAAGTGCGTTACAAGCAGGAAGTAAGAAATTCTGAAGGTTCTCATAGCCCCCCCAAACACACACTCACAGCTGTGGCTAGGAGCTGAGCATGGCTTAACTTTGAAAGTCATAGAATCTCAGGGTTGGAAGGGACCTCAGGAGGTCATCCAGTCCTTTGCTGGTTTAATATGATCGTAACAGAGACTCTCATAAAAATAATCCTAAAAGGCAGCACTGCTGCAGAACCTGTCACAAGTGCTTTACCGAGGTGTATAAGTAACAGTCACCTTGTTTTGCTGTTGTAGAAACAGAGGCACAAAGAAGTGAAGCAATTTGCCCCATGTCGCGCAGCAAGGGATTAGAGGCCTGACTTCCATTCCCATCCACTGGCTCATGCTGCCTCCCAGAGAGTCCATTAGCAATAGGTAGGGGAAATGCAACTTCTTAGCCAATACCTGCAGTACATTAAGGAGTGAAACCAGCAGAAGAGCAGACTCATTTCCAGCTCCTGTCAGATCAATTTTGCCTGGCTCAGTGCAACAGCCCTTTGAGAACAGATGTGCTAATCAGGGCAGTTTTGGGGTTTATTGTTCTTGACATATCACCATTGTACCGAGTTTCCCAGGAGGGGAGTGGCCAAATGAGCGTGACAAGTGAAAACGCATCCAGTAGAGTTCTGAACCTGAAACAAGCCGAATCTTGGCTCTTTCCCATGCCTGTGGCACAGAGTAGCTCAGTGTATTTTCAGAGCAGGAGCCACAGCTCAGCCACAGAAATGTTTTCCTTCACTGTCTGTTGGCTTTTTAGCATTATGCAATCCAGGGTGCACAAACCAACAGCCTGCTATGGGGACTGAGCGGTGTCAGGCTGGGATATTGCTCATCAACTTCAGCCCTGACAGGGAGGCTTCATCCTGTACTGAAACATACCCAGTGGAGGTGCTGACTTGGACTTTGATGCCCCTAGAGGTTTTCAGGAACTAGATGCAAATGGCAGCACAGTAAAAGTTTTGGACTCATTAGCGACAGGCATTTTCAGAAGCTTCAGGTGTCTAAGTCTCATTTTCAAAAGTGAAAATCACTTCGGGGCCTAATCTCATTGAAAGTCAATGTGCTGTAGACTCCCAAGGTCCAGATTTACAGAGGTATTTAGTTGTTCCTCTGCTCAACACTGCAAGGCCTAAGGCCTAGATCCTCAACGGGATGTAGGCATCTGCCTTCTACTGAAATTAAGCTTAAGTGATTTAGACAGTAAAGTCCCATTTTCAAAACTGACTTACACACTTAATAGCCTATGTTCCATTGGCTTGCCTTAGGAGCCCAAGTACCTAAGTCACTTTTGAAAATGGAGTCTAAGTCAGCTAACTGCTTTTGAAAATTTTACCCCAGATCTTGAGATTTAGCCCCATGATCAACCCAAAAATTCAGCCACTAAATCCTGAGGGATAGCTCAGTAGTTTGAGCATTGGCCTGCTAAACCCAGGGATGTGATTTCAATCCTTGAGGGGGCCACTTAGGGATCTGGGGCAAAAATTGGTCCTGCTAGTGAAGGCAGGGGCTGGACTCAATGACCTTTCAAGGTCCCTTCCAGTTCTAGGAGATTGGTATATCTCCAATTATTCTATTCTAGTAAGTTTTTACTTAACCCTCGCCTAGACAACCCTCTTGTTAACTTCTTTGGGAGTTTTGCCTGTGCTGCGAGATGAGTGGGAGTTGGGAGGGAGGCATGGACACCAAGAACGGGCCCTTGATAATAATCCATATGTTTGGATGCTAGTTTGAGCCTCTTCCATCTGGAATCAGCCAGGAGATCAAACCCACAAGAACTGTTGTGCTTCCTGATTTCATTTAGGATGGAAATGTCATGCCAGCAGCCTAGCCAAGCTAGATGACTCATCTCTAGGATAAAAGTCCCTTTGCTCCCCCAGTCTGATTCTTCATCACAGGGGCTATCAAGTTTCAAAGTCTCTCTCCTTCGCCATGGAAAGCCTGTTTTCATACTGCAGAAATGTACAGTTTTTTGGCTGGAGAAAGGTCTGTATGTGCAAATCTAAGATGTACTGTGAGTGTTGCATTGGTCAATTTTAGGGGTGGGGGGGATCGTTGGAATATTATATTTCTGTATCTCTTCAAAGGCTTTTAAGCCTGCTAAGCTACAGAGATTGTTTTGATGGCATCTTTAGGGCATTCGAAACTGGCAAAACAATGCACTTGTGTTGTTAGTACTATCCCTTTTCTGTTATTTCTCTGGCGCACTAGTATATTTCTGGGGACTGCAACTTAATACATTGGCTCTCCAGCCAAAAGCATTTATCCAGAATGTTGCAAGTGACAAGAAGTGAACAAATATCTCATCCTGCTCTCAATCTTATTTCTAGTTAATGGGAGGAAACATATTATGTGTAAAAAAGAATATAGCAAAGGAGAACATAAAGACATGAGAGAAAATAACAACTGCTGAGTATTTTTCCCCCTCTTAGATCTCAGGAGTAATTTTTCTGTATGTTTATAGAATAGGTCAGTGAAAACTGTTTCGCTTGACAGGACATTGGATGTTGCTAAATAGTAAAGGCAAAATCAAGGATGATCTATTGAGTATTGTAAACCCGTTTTTTTTCCTCTAACCCTTTCTTCCCTCCACCCATTTTATCTGGGATAATTCTGAAACCAAAGGCTCTCAAAGAATGATGCAGGTCAGGGCAGAAACTGAACCAAATGCAGGCAACTGCAGGAGTGCTCCCCACTCACTGTCATTTTTGGAAACCAGAAATGACTTGGTAGCATATCTGTGATTAGGTAAAGCTTGTAATTTGTGTTTGCTGTAGTCAGCTCAGTGGTATTTTGGGACAAACAGCCACTCTATGCTACATATAGCTTGGAATTTTGCGGCTTTTATATAACTCTCCATTCTATGGTCAACAGGGGATTGGAAGGGAATGAGAAGGACAGGGACGCACCGCCGATGCTGAGACTTCCACACAAGACTGTAGGACAATGTAAGATGTACTCCCCATTGGGGTTAGGTTTCCAAGTAAATGATCTTTTATCAGAGCAGAAGTAATAACTATCAATATTCTGCAGATTTGCTGCCTTTTTGGAGGTTTCGCCAATTGTATTTGAAAACGATACAAATAACAGAGACAGGCCAAAGCAGAACTTCACATCTGAACTCATTTGAATTTTGGGGTGATTTGGATTTGAATCTCCAAGTCCTCCACTGGCTCCCAGTCATCTTCCAATACCAGTTTAAGGCCTCAATCCCAATTTTAAAACAGTTAATGGATCAAGCTCCAGCTACGTCAAAGACTGACTTTCAGTCTATGAACCAACAGCAGTGCTCTTCTGGAATAATGCAGATCACACACCAGAAGAAGCAGCATGTGACAAAGCTGGGGACAAAGCATTCTCTTTGCAGGAGATCTGGCTATGGAATAATCTTCCAAAAGAGATCAGGCAAATCCATTGCAATCCCTTCCCCTTTGAGAAAGCCTTTCCATCGTGACGCTCACAATATGAACACCCCTTTTATTCTCAAACCCTCCACAGCACTCCCCAACCCTGCCCCTGCCCCCCAAAAAACCCTACCACAAGCAAAGTTCTCTCCCAATAAAGGGAGATGTGCTAGAGACTCCAGCAAGGCCACTAAGGACTTCACTATTGCTATTGATTTTACGTTGAAGGCACTCAGTTATTATGGTGATGTACAGCAGTATAAAACTCTAAAATAGACAGACTGGACCAGAAACATTTTCCAATCTGGATTTCTATGGGGGTGAAATATTGCAAGAAGGGCCATGGTCCTATACGATTTTGGCTCCAGATGGTGGCTATCTCCTGAGCACATTCAAACTTGCAAGATTTTTGCTATTTCTGGCTAAAATCTTGCAAAACCATCTCCTGCGATTTTGATACACTCAGAAACTCTGAAATCAGATGCATGCTTCAGCATAGTTAGATGCTGAAATATGGATTTATGAATTTAGAAGTCAAATTTTAGGCACTATAATTTGAAATTTTTGGCCTAAGTAACTTGTGCAAGGTCACACAACAAGTCAGTGACAGGCCTGGGAACAGAACACATAAAACTTGATTCCCATTTGCCTTCCCGTACCATAAGACACTAGGGCCTCTGAAACCTTCACACTTACTATAATGTCTGTTCTTGAAATCCTGAATATATTTGAGATGCAATATTTAACAAATAGTAATCCCACAAAGAGTTGAATAAAATTTAGAGACTGAATTGTTTAAGAATCTTGACTCCAGGTAAATGTGTGCTGAGATATTGCCAAGTTTTGGAGGATGCCAAATTCCTGCTAACCCTTGAATAAGTATAAGTATGGCTGTTGAGTTCTGTATTAAATGGATGGATCAGGCAAAGAGAGTCTTCCAAGAATTTCTCCTTGATTACATTGCTGATAAGAGGGAAAGAATAAGAAGCAGAGCCAAAGCACATGTCACTTTGAACACAGACGCTTTTCAGGCCCACATAGGATCTTCCTACATTTTTGGCTTAAATACACAATTCACTGCCAAACATTTAAAAATAAAAAAGTTCTTAGTTTTCATCTTACTTTGTGCTGTGGTCCTCTCAGATCTTGGGTCAATGTTTGGATGGGAGAACCTGTGGAAAATAAAGGAAGTGGTGGTGCTTGTTCATTAAGTGATATTCATTCCTCTGCCTCAGTTATGAACCAAGACCTGGGCCTGGGGCCCTGCTCAGCTTTTCATTGTTGAAGCTCCCATGGCGCTTTCTTTTAACCCAGTGCCCTGGGGAAATTCCAGTGTGGGTGCATGGGTTTGACACATACCAACTGCTATGGCTTGACAATGGTGTATTGTGATTTAATTGCAGTAGAAAAAATCTCACTAAAAACTGGAGAAGATCTGACCTGGGTGGGGTAAAACTTGCTAGGAAATGAGTGTGAGATTTTACAAATGGGCTCAAAAGGAGTCAGGTGCCCAAATCCTATTGAAAATAATTTGGAGTTGTGCACCTCCGTCCCTTATGCGCCTTTGAAAATTCCAGCCTGATAGCGTTAATATAGTTGGAGTGGGGAAATAGCTCTGCTTGTTTCACTGGGGGATTTTGTTTTTAAAGTGAGTCAACTTGAAGGGTTCAAGCACTGTGGAAAACAACATCTCTTATGTACAGTTACATGCCATATATTGAGACTATGGAATTTGCCTTCATGACCTCACCACGCTCCAGCTCAGATGTCTAGCTAATCAGGACATCCCTATCAAGCAGAGATAAAATCCAGATCCACACCACAGTTATTACTCTGCTAGCTCTAATATAGACTGATGGATGCAATGCATAGGGGATTTGGCACCACCTTATATACAGTCTATCACTCGTAAGACCCTACTATACACAGTGTGCTACTTTTATAACCCATTAAAAAGCACATTTGGAATAATATTTGCAGTCTACAACCAGCTGTCAAGTTTCTAAAGAATCCCTAAACATTTGGGTTCAGGTTTAAGTAGGAAAAAAATGCTGTTAATACATAGTATTGCTGCACAGGCTACAGCACATAAAGAATCTTAGCAAATGTACTAATCCTCCTTAACATAAAACATAATGTGTTCCATATGTTCCATTGTCCTCGTGCTTCTTTAATTCCATCTGAAAGCACAATACTTAGCAACCTTCATATTGATGCTAAACACATTACGTCAGCCCTCGCATTGATATGTTTTATACTAATACAATTAAACTAGTTTCAGCACAATCCTGGTCAGATAAACACCATTGCTGTTGTGATAAACACTGCTGCTATGTCTCTAGAAAAAAATATTATCAATACTAATATAAACACTGCCCAGAAGACTGTGCGAAACAAGGCCGCGGCATCAGTCCTGCTAACAAATATTTTGCTGTGATCTAAACAGTGTTGCTACAAATGTAAATGCCGTTGCAAATAATAAACAGCCATGCTGAATAATGATGATAAAACAGCCCAAATCAAAACAATGTTCCCCAATCGAAGGTCATCATTCTGGTTACTTTTTAGATCTGTATGAAGGCAGGGGTAGATTCTGCCCCACATGCACATACAGGGACTGAAGAGCCCATCGTTCCCTGGACTGCTTGCATCAAGTCTCGGCTGTGGGGGAGTCTGACTAGTCTCCCTGTTTGGATATCAGACCCAGAAAGAGCTAATGCAGACACAACCCTGGGCTGTTCCAACAAACAGACCTGTCTTGCAGCTTGCTCAGAGATCACTTGGCCTGTACCACACTAGGATCCAGCCAGCTGCACTTCCTGATGTGTCACAACCTGGTCTCTCAAAGGCAAATCAGTTACAAAGACACCCCCCACCACCACTTCTCTGAGCTTCATGTCCGATGTTCCCACCCCTGGTGAGTGAAGGGACAGGAAGGGGTGGGGACTGGGAGGAGCCATGACTCAGACCCTCCTCTAGGCATCTGCCTGCCGAGCTGAGGTGACCCTGGGCGCCCCTCAATGCCAAGTGGCAGAGGACCCCTGCTCTGTAAATTCCTATCAGGCTTGACAAACTCACTACACCTACCATGTTATTGTGGTAGTATTTCCCTGTAAAGCATGTTGTGTGTAAGATCAAATGAAAGCTGGTGACACACCAGTCACTAATAGCATTGCGTGTTGGATGTACAGATGGCATGTAAAGAGTTACGTGTGTGCTGGAAATCTCTTCCTAACATACGTTTTGGGGGCAAACTTAATAAACAAATTTGTCCTTGACAAAGGAATGCTGGTTTGTCTGTTTACCTGTGTCTATAATGTAAATTGAGCATGGTGATGGGCAGTTCATTTTCATCTGAGGTAAACACCAGTTACCAGGAGGTTGTGGAAACAACATGGCACCAGCACATTGGAGGACACAACATGGTCTGATCATCAGGGGGTTATCCTGATTCTTGAGACTAAGGGTATGTCTATACTATGAAATTAGGTCGATTTTATAGAAGTCGATTTTTTAGAAGTTGATTTTATACAGTCTATTGCGTATGTCCACACTAAGCACATTAAGTCGGCGGAGTGCGTCCTCACTACTGTGGCTACCATCGACTTACAGAGCAGTGCTCTGTGGGTAGCTAGCCCACAGTTCCCACAGTCTCTGCTGCCCATTGGAATTCTGGGTTAAGCTCCCAGTGCCTGATGGGGCAAAAACTTCATCACAGGTGGTTTTGGGTACATGTCGTCAGCCCCCCCCCCCCCCCGGTGAAAGTTGCTTTCTTTTTTTCCCTTTTTTCTGGGGTCCCATCTGCTGGACCCACTCAGCCTGCCGCCTGCCTAGATGATCGGAACTCCAGGCAGGCAGCGGGCTGAGTGGGGCCGATGGACGGAGCCCCAGACCGGCAGCAGGCTGAGCATCTCAGCCTGCTGCCGGTCTGGGGCTCCATACGCCGGCTCCTGCCAGCCGTGTTCCCGCTCAGCCCCGCTCAGCTGGCAGACCTTGGTGAGGTCAATCAGGGGTGCCTGGACAGACATGGCTATCCTCCTCTCAGAGCACCAAATGGGAGTGACTCCAGCTCATTCTCTTCTTTAAGTTTTGTCTAATGGAGATTCAGTCCTGCCTGGAATATCATGCCAGCTGGAGGCTTCTGCCTCAGGCTGCTCTCCCAGCCAGCAGCACCGCGCGGTCGCACCTACCCCAGCCTGCCCCTTGCTCCCATGGCTCATGAAGCCTGGACAGTAGTAAGGAGCAGTTCAGCTTGTGGAATGACAAATCCAGAAGGAAGGATTGCAGGCTATGGGCCACGTTAAGGTTATTTCAGAGTCCTAATAGCATTTAGTCCCTATAAGAGGCTTCATGAAAATTTTCTCCCGCCCCTAACAAAAATGTTATTTTATCAGAGCAGCTGAAAGGATAAGGAACCTGGAACTATAACTTAGAGAGAACTTCCATATTATTTAACTCATAATTGATATAATTCAAAGTAAAATTTCACAGCGTGGTCTATTCTAAGACTAAAAATGCAGGAGGAGAGTCAGAAAAAGGAATAGTGACCTGTTTCCACCCAGGGACATTTAGCCTGTTAGGTGAATGTGATCACCACTACACTAAGGGGCTTCTCTTTTTTTGCCACAGACTTTGTTGAATGCACAGGAATGTTTTCTCTAGCTACAGAAGCCACCTAATGCAATGTCTATATCTATGGCCTTCCCGCTCTGTCATAAACAGATAGTTAAGGGTTAAGGTCTCTTTTACCTGTAAAGGGTTAACATGTAGTACCTGGTGACCACCTGACCAGAGGACCAATCAGAGATAAGATTTTTTTTTCAAATCTCTGTGGAGGGAAGCCTTTGTCTGTGTGAGAACTGGTTTTGGATTTAACAGAAGACAGTCATGTCTCCAAGTTCTCCTGGAGTAGTTTCTACTAATTAATAGTGAGTATTAATTAGAAAGGTGAATTAGTCTTATGATTTGATTTCTATATTGGCAATTGTGTGTTTGCTAAAGGAAATGCTTTATTCCTGTTTGCTGATATTGCTTTTACTGAGAAAAGGGGGAGAGGGGATTCTCTCCAGAGATTGATAAGGTTATACCCTATGAGTGTCCAGCTTGGGCTCATAGAGATTCTGTATTTTCTTTTTATTCTTTAATAAATTCTTTTCTTTTCTTTGGACTTGGTTAATTTCTTCCCTTGGGGAAATTCAGGGGAAGGGGAGGGGGAAGTGGGCTGCTTCCCTGTGTGTAGAGATTCAAGGCGTTTGAATCCAGGCACCTCTGTCTCCAGAGCAGGCTGGAGAGAGGGAGGAGGGGGGAGGTTCCTCCTCTGTGAATTGATCTGTGTTCCCAAGGGGGGAAACAGGGGTGTCCCGGCCCACGGAATTGACACGCTCACAAAGCGGTCATGCCCCGCCCAAGGCTGACACAGCGCGGAGTGCATGTGACACAGCGAGCTGGCTCGGGCAGGATGGCTAGCTCTTGATGATACTTTTGCCATTAAACAAACACAGCAATTCTTTCCTGGCCTCTGCCACTGAATGCCTCCATGCATTCAGCTGTGCCCTATCAGTGTGGGAGGACTGCATGAGCTCGGAAAACATGTCATCGTGAGTCAGGTTTTTTTCATCTTCTAATCTGCGATAACCTCAGGGATGGAGATGATAAGGGGAGCGTAGAAACATTCTGTGGGGGCTGCATGGTCACCTGTGCTGCTGAGTGCTGCTGAGTTCGCCACGCTGGCCAAACAGGAAATGAAATTCAAACATTCCCGGGGCTTTTCCTGCGTACCTGGCTAGTGCATCTGAGTTCAAAGTGCTGTCCAGAGCGGTCACAATGGAGCACTCTGGGATAGCTCTCAGACGCCAATACCGTCAAATTGCATCTACACTACCCCAGATTCGACCCGGCAAGGCTGATTTCAGCGCTAATCCCCTCATCAGAGGTGGAGTAAAGAAATCGATTTAAAGAACCCTTTAAGTAAAAAAAAAAAAAAAAAAAGGGCTTCGTCGTGTGGACGGATCCAGGCTTAAATCGAGGTAACGCTGCTAAATTCGACCTAAAATCATAGTGTAGATCAGGCCTCAGTGTGAATGGAATCAGCAGGGAATTAAAGCGGAAAGCTCAAGCAAGTCTCTGTTGAACATGTGCAAACTGAGTTTTTCAGAGGCTTAAAACTTTGTCAAATTGCGTCCACACTACCCCAAATTTGACCCGGCAATGTCGATTTCAGCGCTAATCCCCTTGTCGGGGAGGAGTACAGAAATCGATTTTAAGAGCCCTTTAAGTCGACAAAAATGGCTTTGTCGTGTAGATGGGTGCAGGGTTAAATTGATCTGATGCTGCTAAATTCAACCGAAACTCGTAGTGTAAACCAGGGCAAAGACAATGAACTCTGGGGAATATAAGGAGATGCAAAAGGATGTCTTCTTGTCCATCAGTGCGGGAGCAAAGAGGTCAGGACAGCTCTTTGCATCCATGAACGGTGGATCCCCAACTATGTGGGTCGGTGGTGCTGAAAAGTAACTGTAGGTGAGAAAAGTGCATCAGAGAAAGCTTGGACACTACTAAGGTTACATGTAGACTGTTAGACGTGTGTTAGTCTTTTGTTTTATTCCTCACCTTTTTTTGTTTTTATTCTCTCTGTTTGGTATAATTTAAATCTCAGTTCTTTATTAATAAACGTATTCCTGTTTTATTCTAAATTCCTCTCAGTGCTGTTATACTAAAGGGAGGTGTGCATCTTCAGCTGAGCCAACGGGCTGGAGGGTGCTCTCTCTTTGTAGACAGTGGAGTTGGTATTTCTGTGGGCCCCCAGTGACAGGGCTGGATCAGATGCTCTTCCAGGAGGGTCAGGAAGGAAAGGCAGAGTCCTGGCTGAGAGACTGGAGTGTCTGGGAGCTGATGCACAGTTTAGCAGCAACAAATCTCTCCCTTGCTACGGCAGAAGGGATACAAGGTGCCTGGATGCCTTGAGAAAGCATCACAGCTGGCCAGATGTGTTGGGGAAGCAAGTTGCACTCTGACAAGGGGTAAAGTAACTTACGCCTCCCCATCTACAGAGTAAGCGAGGAACAAAGGATGAAGGATGGTCTAGCGGATAGGGCATTAGTCTGGTAATCAAGAGATGTAAATTCAGATCCTGTCTAAACCATAGATTTCCCGCATCATCGGACAAATCATATAAGCTGTAACTCAGTTGCCCATCTGTAAAATTGGCTGCTGCATTGCAGACTTGTGAGGATAAACTCCCTTAATGAGTCACCCAGATCTTATGGTAATGAAGCCAATATAAGTACCTATGTGGATAGAATATTCTCTCACATGCTCAAGGCTGAGTCCAAAGGCACAGGGTGAAATCCTGGCCCCTTTGAAGTCAGAGGGAATTTTTTCATTGATATCATCTTCAGTCTAGCCCTAAATATACAGAGATAATAGTACATGTTCATAAGAAATAATGCAGGTTGGTAAAAATAACCACATAAGTATGTAAAAACCCTTCTGCAGAGTACAGCATACAGACAATGTCCTCTACAGTCCTCTCCTCCTAAATTAATGAAAATATCTTCTCTGCATTAATTAAATCAGACCAATGAACCATATCTATTTTAACCATGCATCAGGGCTCAGTCCTGCCAAGCTTCACTCCATCCCCGCGTCCGTCTGTTGCTCACTCTCCCCACCCTCACTCACTCACTCATTTTCACTGGACTGGGGTGCAGAAGGGGGTGAAGGCTCCAGCTGGGGGTGAAGGCTCTGCAGTGGGATCAGGCCAATGGGAGCTGCATGGGCAGTGCTTGGGGCAGGGGCAGAGTGCGGAGCCCCCTGGCTGCCCCTATGCATAGGAGTCAGAGGGGGGATATGCCAACTGTTTCCCAGGAGCCACGCGGAGTGGAGGTTAGCAGGGAGCCTGCCAGCCCCACTGTGTGGCTTTGCAAACCGGACAGGCAATGGCCCGATCAGTGATGCTGACCTGAGCCGCCAGGATCCCTTTTTGACTGGATGTTCTGGTCGAAAGCCAGACATCTGGTCACCCTGTGCCTCCAAATAGCAACGCATAAGAGATAAATGTCTTCAAGAGTCTGTACCTGTGGGCCTAAGTGGATATTGACCCCTTCTGCCCAAATCCCAGAAATCCTATCCTTGCTCTTGAATGGAGAAGAATGGCTCCAGTTATTCTGTGGAGGAGGTTTTTACCCTGAGTTAGCAAATCTGGCCTGGAGAGAATTAAAGAAATCTGTTGTTTGGATTCCATTCACTCAGGTTGAAACATGCTAATACCATCTTTCATGGAGCCTTGATCCTTATTCCAGGCTATCTTTTGCTCTTCTAAATTGTATTGGTACTGGTATTGATTTAAATGTATTATACTTCAACTTGATTCACATTTTCCACATTTCTTTTCCTGTGCTTTGAAAAGCGTCAGGCATGAATCAGTATGTGAGCGTGTGTTTCTGGGTGCACAAACGTGAAGTGTGTGCATGTATAAATGTGTTTGCGTGGGTGTGTATGTGTGTGCAAGTGTACACGTGCAAAAATGTGAAAAGGTGTGTGCAAATGTGTGAGTGCATGTGGTTGTATAAGTGAGTTTGTGTGGGTAGTACTCATACAAACTCACTTATACAACCACATGCACTCACACATATTGAGTAGGCATGGCTAAATGTGCTTGGTATCCGTGTGTATGTGCTCATGTGTAATGGTATCTGTGTGTGCATGCGTGTCTCACTGATCAGGATCCCTTGGCAAAATTATTTCTGTCTCCAAGAGTATTCTCATTTGCTAGATGAAGACAGCTGGCCTGACTGCTAAGCAACATGAGCTACTCTGGCAATGTTCACTTGCCCCATTATTTACACACAGATTTCATTCATAGCAGCAGCAAGGTCTTGCCACAACAACACGGCCCAGCTTTCCAGCCTGCCCTGAGATTCCAACAGAAGGAAGCTTTTAATGGGCACCAAATTTGTATGAACCTTATGTTCCTTTGCCTCGCGTTAGATTTGGAGGTATTTTGTAACTTTCATCCTTCTGTGAATCAGTCCTTGCATAAATCCAGCCCCATACACAAGCCCCTTTGTGGTTAGAAATTTGGGTTTTCACATGCTTATTTATATTTGCAGGGGAAATCTGTGTGCTGGATCCATATCAAAAAGATTACATTGCTCAGCTCTATTCAACTGATTTGTAATAGACATACTCTCAAATGGTTGCACCATAGTTTCATCAGCTCAAATATCGTGTGAATTTCAAAGATTGTAAATGGTCATTTATATTCCAGTAACATCTGCAGGTCCCAGACAAGATCAGGCCCCCCATTGGGCTAGACACTGTACATGTGCATGCTAAGAGACGATCCCTGCCCTAAAAAGCTTACAGTCAAAATAGACAAGACAAAATTGTTATACCCATTTTACCCAGGGATTCTGAGGAACAAAGAGACCTACCTGCAGGCCACAGGAAGTTGTGACAGAGCTAGGAATTGAAATCAGAGCTCCTAGTACCAGCTCAGTGCCTGAACAACAAAACCAGCTCTCCTGCTAAATGAATGAAAATACCTTCTCTGCATTAACTAAATCAAACCAATGAACCAAATATCTTTTAACCATACATCAGGGCTCAGTCCTGCCAAGCTTCACTCAAGTCTGCTACAGACTAGGGACCGAATGGCTGGGCAGCAGTTCTGCAAAAAAGGACCTAGGGGTTACGGTGGACAAAAAGCTGAATATGAGTCATAGAATCATAGAATTCAAGATCAGAAGGGACCATTATGATCATCTAGTCTGACCTCCTGCAAGATGCAGGCCACATAAGCCGATCCCCCCACTCCTTTAGCAAGTGACCCCTGCCCCATGCTTCGGAGGAAGGCGAAAAACCTCCAGGGCCACAGCCAATCTACCCTGGAGGAAAATTCCTTCCCGACCCCAAATATGGCGGTCAGCTGAACCCCGAGCATGTGGGCAAGGCCCTCCAGCCATACCCTCTGGAAAAAGGTTAAGAATATCATATAATTGACCCATTGTACTATTTACCAGTATGGCACTTAATTAACCTATTGACTAAGCCCGGTATCCTATCATACCATCTCCTCCATAAACTTATCTAGCTTAATCTTAAAGTCATGGAGGTCCTTCGCCCCCACTGTTTCCCTCGGTAGGCTGTTCCAGTATTGCACTCCCCTGATAGTTAGAAACCTTCGTCTAATTTCAAGCCTAAATTTCCTGACTGACAATTTATATCCGTTTGTCCTCGTGTCCACATTAGCACTGAGCTGAAATAATTCCTCTCCTTCCCTGGTATTTATCCCTCTGATATATTTAAAGAGTGCAATCATATCTCCTCTTATCCTTCTTTTGGTTAAGGAAAACAAACCGAGCTCCTCAAGTCTCCTTTCATACGACAGGCCTTCCATTCCTCGGATCATTCTAGTGGCCCTTCTTTGTACCTGTTCCAGTTTGAATTCATCCTTCTTAAACATGGGAGACCAAAACTGCACACAATACTCCAGATGAGGTCTCACCAACGCCTTATATAACGGGACTAGCACCTCCTTATCCCTACTAGAAATACCTCGCCTAATGCATCCCAAGACCGCATTAGCTTTTTTAACGGCCACATCACATTGCCTACTCATAGTCATCCTACGATCAACCAGGACTCCTAGGTCCTTCTCCTCCTCTGTTACTTCCAATTGGTGCGTCCCTAGCTTATAACTAAAATTCTTATTAGTCATCCCTAAATGCATAACCTTACACTTCTCACTATTGAATTTCATCCTGTTACTAATACTCCAGTTTACAAGGTCATCCAAATCTCCCTGGAGGATATCCCTATCCTTTTCCGAATTGGCAATACCTCCCAACTTGGTGTCGTCCGCAAACTTTATCAGCCCACTCCTACTCTTGGTTCCCAGGTCAGCAATAAATAGATTGAATAAAATCGGACCCAAAACCGAACCTTGAGGAACTCCACTGGTAACCCCCCTCCAACCCGATAGTTCCCCCTTCAATACTACCCTCTGCAGTCTCCCCTTTAACCAGCTCCTTATCCACCTCTGGATTTTCATTTCGATCCCCATCTTTTCCAATTTAACCAGTAATTCGTCATGCGGTACCCTATCAAACGCCTTACTGAAATCCAGATATATTAGATCCACTGCATTTCCCTTGTCTAAAAAATCTGTTACTTTCTCAAAGAAGGAGATCAGGTTGGTTTGGCACGATCTACCTTTCGTAAATCCATGCTGTAAACTATCCCAGTTGCCATCGGCCTCATGCTCCGTAACCACTCTCTCTTTTAAAATTTTTTCCATGACTTTGCATACTACAGATGTTAAACTAACAGGCCTGTAGTTACCCGGGTCACTTTTTTTCCCCTTCTTGAATATAGGAACTACATTAGCTAATCTCCAGTCAAACGGTACAATCCCCGAATTTAGAGATTTATTAAAAATCATCGCTAACGGGCTAGCAATATCACTCGCTAATTCCCTTAATATTCTAGGATGAAGATTATCCGGGCCCCCCGATTTACTTCTGTTAAGCTGTTCAAGTTTGGCTTCCACCTCCGATACCGTAATGTCTATCCCCATATCCTCATTCCCATCGGTCCCTCTATCACTATTCCTTAGCCCTTCATTAGCCTCATTAAAGACCGAGGCAAAATATTCGTTCAGATATTGTGCCATTCCAAGATTATCCCTAATCTCCACTCCGTTCAAAGTTTTAAGCGGTCCCACTTCTTCTTTCTTGGTTTTCTTCCTATTTATATGGCTAAAAAACCTTTTGCTATTGGTTTTAATCCCCTTCGCTAGGTCCATCTCCACCCGTCGCTTTGCCTTTCTCACTGCATCCCTACACCCTCTGACCTCAATAAGGTAGGTTTCTTTGCTGATCCCTCCCATTTTCCACTCCTGGTACGCTTTCTGTTTTTTCTTAATGACCCCTCTAAGACGCTTGCTCATCCAGCTCGGTCTAAAACTGCTACCTACGAGCCGTTTTCCCTTTCTCGGGATACATGCCTCTGACATCTCCTGCAACTTCAACCTGAAGTAACCCCAGGCGTCATCTGCCTTTAGATCCCTAAATATGTTAGTCCAGTCCACTTCCCTAACTAGTCGCCTTAGTTTAGTAAAGTTCGCCCTTTTGAAATCGTAAACCCTAGTCTCAGATGCAATATTGATTATCCTCTCATTTATTTTGAAACGAATTAGCTCATGATCACTCGAGCCAAGGTTGTCCCCTACAACTATTTCCTCAACAAGGTCCTCGTTACTCACCAAAACCAGATCTAAAATGGCATCCCCCCTCGTCGGTTCAGCAACTACTTGATGAAGGAATTCATCAGCTATCACTTCTAGGAAAAGCTGAGCCCTATTATTATTACTAGCATTTGTTTCCCAATCTATATCCGGGAAGTTAAAATCCCCCATGATCAAGCAGTTCCTATTAGTGTTTACCTCCTTAAAAACATTAAAGAGCTCTCTATCCGTCTCCAGACTAGATCCCGGCGGTCTATAGCACACCCCAATCACTATCCCGGGTGAGGCTCTAGTAGTTTTCTTCCCCAATGTGACCATTGCCCAGACAGACTCCGTATTATCCATTGCATTGCTAGTTATTTCATTACATTTCACCTCATTATTGATATACAATGCTACTCCCCCACCTTTACCTTTGCATCGGTCTTTCCTAAACAGCACATACCCTTCCATACCTGTACTCCAGTCATGGCTACCGTTCCACCATGTTTCGGTTATTCCTACGATATCTGGTTTCAATTCTCGGACCAGGAGCTCCAGTTCCTCCATTTTATTACCTAAGCTTCTCGCATTGGTGAACAAGCATCCTAATTTTTGCTGTTGGGCTCCTCTCACTCTTTTCACCCAACTCGGTAGGGACACAGTACTACCAGTATGACCTATAGATCTAGTATCCATCCCCCCCCTCTTCCTTACACCTGCCTGTCCCCCTCTGGATATATCTGTTGTTATCTTGTTGTTCTCACTCCCAATGTATAAATTTGGCGTGGAGAGCACCAGGACCTCTCCCAACCGTCTCCCCCCAGTGTCTAGTTTAAAGCTCTTTTAATCAGATGAGCCAGCCTCCCTCCTAGAAGTCTACTTCCTTCCCTACTTAGGTGGAGCCCATCCCGTGAGAACAGTTGTCTGTCCCCAAAAGCCTCCCAGTGCCCATACATCCCAAAGCCCTCCTTGTAACACCACTCCCTCAGCCAACTGTTAATCGTCACGATTCTCTCACCCCTTTGGCGCCCTTCCCTAGGGACAGGTAGGATCCCACTGAAGATCACCTGAGCCTCAATTTCCTTGAGCGTCTTACCCAACCTGGCATAGTCTCCCTTGATCCTGTCTAGCGAGAATCTAGCAGTGTCATTCGTTCCCACATGAAGGATGACCAAAGGGTTCTTACCTGCTCCTCTTAGGATCCTTTTCAACCTCAGGTCCACATCCCGTATTTTAGCGCCCGGTAGACAGCACACCCTTCTGTTCTCCGGATCGGCCCTGGTCACAGGCCTGTCCAACCTTCTCAGTATGGAATCCCCAATCACGTAGACCTGCCTTTGCTTGGGGATAGTGCGGTCCTCTAACCTATCCCCCTTCCCCCCTCGTTGCACGCTCCTTCCATTCCTATCATCCCTTGTGGTTCCCCTTAAGCCATCCTGTAACCTCCCTGGGCCCAAACTTGGTGCTGCCTCCATAGACTCCTCCCCTCTTTCTATGGGACTGGCCGCTCGTCTCTTTTTCCTTGGCCTCCCACCGTCAGCTACCATCTGCTTTACCCCTTCCTCATTCTCCAAACCTTCAAACCTGTTCCTTAGCTCTATTTCCCCCTCACTGGCTCTCCTTTTCCTCGGCCTGCTTCTCACGGTCACATGCTTCCACCGCCCATCTTCCTCGTTTGGTGGTCCCCCCTCGTTGGCCTTAGCCCCTGCTCCCCCCTGTGCCCCTGGGCATTCCCCTTCAGTTACTGCTTGCCATTGCTCCATCAGCTGCTCGAACCCCCTTCTATTCTCTATCAGGGTTTCTACCTGCAGCTCTAGGCCCTGGATCTTTTCCTCCAACAGCTCTATTAGGCGACACTTCATGCAAACATAGTACTGTTCTGGGTCCCCCGCTAGGACCAGGTACATACCGCAGCTGCTGCATGCTCTCATCCTCGATGTATCCTCCACGGCTTGGCTCATGGCTGCTGCTGTCTCGGCCTCGCTCGGTGCTTGTACCTGCTCCTCCAATGGGAACTCCCACTCAAACTCCCCTGTTAGCAGCCCTGTTTGCTGGCTCCTGTGCCGCTGCTCGCAGCTGTGCCGCTGCCTGCCTGGGCGGCCGCTTTTAAAGGCCCCTCCTAGCCTGGCTCCACCCCCTAATCAGGGCTCAGCCTATCCGGGCTCGGCTGCCCCTTCAGCAGTCTGCCCCTCCGGGCCTCTACAGAGAGATACAAACACTGCTCCTCCAATGGGAACTCCCACTCAAACTCCCCTGTTAGCAGCCCTGTTTGCTGGCTCCTGTGCCGCTGCTCGCAGTCAACAGTGTGCCCTTGTTGCCAAGTAGGCTAATGGTATTTTGGGCTGTATAAGTAGTGGCATTTCCAGCAGATCGAGGGATGTGATCATTCCCCTCTACTCAGCACTGGTGAGGCCTCATTTGGAGTATTGTGTCCAGTTTTGGGCCCCACACTACAAGAAGGATGTGGATAAATTGGAGAGAGTCCAGCGGAGGGCAACAAAAATTATTAGGGGGCTGGAGCACATGACTTATGAGGAGAGGCTGAGGGAATTGGGATTGTTTAGCAGAAGAGAAGAATGAGGGGGGATTTGATAGCTGCTTTCAACTACCTGAAAGGGGGTTCCAAAGAGGATGGATCTAGACTGTTCTCAGTGGTAGAAGATGACAGAACAAGGAGTAATGGTCTCAAGTTGCAGAGGGGGAGGTTTAGGTTGGACATTAGGAAAAACTTTTTCACTAGTAGGGTGGTGAAGAACTGGAATGGGTTACCTAGGGAAGTAGTGGAATCTCCTTCCTTAGAGGTTTTTAAGGTCAGGCTTGACAAAGCCCTGGCTGGGATGATTTAGTTGGATTTGGTCCTGCTTTGAGCAGGGGGTTGGACTAGATGACCTCCTGAGGTCCCTTCCAACCCTGAGATTCTAAGTCAATAGTCCTTAGTCATACATTGATTTCTAAGAGACTCTTTGCCTAAGTGCGGATGGCTAGGATTGCTAGGAGGAGATGGGATCCACCTAAAGAAGAGGCAGGCTGCTAACCTAGTGAGGAGGGCTTTCAACTAGGTTCGCCGTGGGCTGGAGACTTAAGCCCTGAGGTAAGTGGGGAGGTGGGATACCGGGAGGAAACACAAGGAGGAGGGTACAACAAGGGAGGCCTCCTGATTCATGCTGAGAAAGCAGGGCAATCGGCTAGTTATTTTAGGTGCCTGTACATGAACACAAGAAGCCTGGGAAACAAGCAGGAAGAATTGGAAATCCTGGCACAGTCAAGGAATTATGATGTGACTGGAATAACAGAGACTTGGTGGGATAACTCACATGACTGGAGCACTGTCATGGATGGATATAAACTGTTCAGGAAGGACAGGCAGGGCAGAAAAGGTGGAGGAGTTGCATTGTATGTAAGAGAGCAGTATGACTGCTCAGAGCTCTGGTATGAAACTGCAGAAAAACCTGAGAGTCTCTGGATTAAGTTTAGAAGTGTGAGCAACAAGAGTGATGTTGTGGTGGGAGTCTGCTATAGACCACCAGACCAGGGGGATGAGGTGGACGAGGCTTTCTTCCGGCAACTAGCAGAAGCTACTAGATCACAGGCCCTGGTTCTCATGGGGGACTTCAACCACCCTGACATGTGCTGGGAGAGCAATACAGCGGTGCACAGACAATCCAGGAAGCTTTTGGAGAGTGTTGGGGACACCTTCCTGGTGCAAGTGCTGGAGGAACCAACCAGGGGCCGTGCTCATCTTGAGCTGCTGCTCACAAACAGGGAAGAATTGGTAGGGGAAGCAGAATTGGGTGGCAACCTGGGCAGCAGTGACCATGAGATGGTCGAGTTCAGGATCCTGAAAAAAGGAATAAAGGAGAGCAGCAGAATACGGACCCTGGACTTCAGAAAAGCAGACTTTGACTCCCTCAGGGAGCTGATGGAAAGGATCCCCTGGGAGGCTAATATGCAGGGGAAAGGAGTCTAGGGGATCTGGCCGTATTTTAAAGAAGCCTTATTGAGGGCACAGGAACAAACCATCCCGATGTGCAGAAAGAATAGCAAATATGGCAGGCGACCAGCTTGGTTTAACAGAGAAATCTTCGGTGAGCTTAAGCAATGCACTGTCAACCTCTGAACTCCTTGCCAGAGGGTGTTGTGAAGGCCAATACTATAACAGGGTTCAAAAGGGAGCTAGATAGATTCATGGAAGATAGGTCCATCAATGGCTATTAGCCAGGATGGGCAGGAATGGTGTCCCTAGACTCTGTTTGTCAGAAGCTGGGATTGGGTGACAGGGGATGGATCACATGATGATAACCTGTCTGTTCATTCCGTTTGGGGCACCTGCCATTGGCCACTGTCAGAGGACAGGATACTGGGCTTGATGGACTTTTGGTCTGACCCAATATGGCCATTCTTATGTTCTTAAATACAAAAAGGAAACCTACAAGAAGTGGAAACTTGGACAGATGACTAGGGAGGAGTATACAAATATTGCTCAAGCATGCAGGAGTGTAATCAGGAGTTGCAGCTAGCAAGGGATGTGAAGGGTAAAAAGAAGGGTTTCTACAGGTATGTTAGCAACAAGAAGAAGGTCAGGGAAAGTGTGGGATCCTTACTGAATGGGGGAGGCAATCTAGTGAGAGATGATGTGGAAAAAGCTAATGTACTCAATGCTTTTTTTGCCTCGGTCTTCACAGACATGGTCAGCTCCCAGACTGCTGCACTGGGCAGCACAGCATGGGGAGGAGGTGAGCAGCCCTCAGTGGTGAAAGAACAGATTAAGGACTATTTAGAAAAGCTGGAGATGCACAAGTCCATGGGTCCAGATCTAATGCATCCAAGGGTGCTGAGGGAGTTGGCTGATGTGATTGCAGAGCTATTGGCCATTGTCTTTGAAAACTCGTGGCAATCTGGGAAGATCACGGATGGCTGGAAAAAGGCAAATCTAGAGACTTGCAGCTGTGGGTTTGTTTTTTATTTTTTGCAGTGTAGAGGTACCATAATAGTTACATATTGGTTTAAACCCCAGAGCACTAATCCCTGTACTTTAATCTCTGCAGGGCCTTGATCCGAGTTTCTGCCACATGACGGGTATAAACCAGAGCATCTATTCATGATAGATTGTTTCCTTTTTTAAATGGCAGCTGTCTGAAAGCTGCGGAAAGGTTCATAGCATGCAAAGTAGTCCTCAGAGAGATCAGTGGGCAGAGTGCAGGTAAAGGTGCAAAATAAATGCATGGGTGGGACCTTTTCGCACATCAGGCTCCATATACATTTAAGATATTATTATTATTAGAGCTATTTATGCTCAGCAAGGGGAAAATACACCCCAGATTGCTACTTCTGTTTTAAAAAAAAAATCTTCACAAAACAAAAACGTACCTCTAGAGGTAGAATTCAACAATAAGCTTCCTTTGGTGAGGAGGGAAAAATACTATAGGCCAAATTTTCTGCTCTTGTAACTTATTGACCCAATAGCCCTCTGAGCCAGTAGTCTTTAAAGCAAAATTCCCATTGCTTACAATCTGTGTTGACTTAGTTCCATTGATTTCAATGGGAGTTTTGCTTGCTTAAGTCATGCAGGACCAGAGATATTGTATTTTTCCTGTGGGAAAATGAAGGCTCATCCTTAGTGTATAACCATTCTTTGTTTTCTGAAAACACATCTAGAATTCAATAGGTGCAGGTGGTCCATGATCAGTATTAAGGCCTCAGTCCTGTTTTTCACATTTAGGAGTTATGTATCATATACCTTCATTTACAAATTATATATATAAACTGCAGATGCCCCATCCTCAGAACCATGTTACCAGGGAGGGGCCAAAGAATGTTTTTTCAAAGACACAGGACAGACCTGTGAGGCTTGGGATGAGAGAGAGAGAGAGAGAGAGAGAGTGTAGGGTAATCTCCCTCCCAATTAGAATGATTGGAGAGAAATGATTTCCTCCTCCTTAGCCTCCTCCTGACTGTTTCCCACAGGAGGTGGAGGGCTCAGGTCTCCAGGCATTTTGCTACTGCTGTCCTTGCCAAATACAAATCAGGGAAGCTAATTATTAGAGCTAAAGGTTTCTCCATGGTAAATTACCTTCAGTAACACTATAATCTTATTTTAAGCATGTGCACAATAGGATATGCCTGATGCCAATGTATGGAGCAAGGAACAGAGTAACATTGAGCAGAAAGGAAAACATACAAGGGAGTGATATATTTACAACACCCCCCCCCGCATATATATATATATACATATAGATATATTCTGAGGTCACATGATTTATTCTGGGATCACACCATTATATCTATAAAGACAACTGGCTAGATTTTATTATATAGAGACCCCATAAAAAAACAAAAACCACTATATAAAAGCACAAAAAAGTCAGGAAATGGAAAAATTAAGGCTAAGTTCAACCTTATCTCTGCCCTCTTGTGCATGTGAATTCTATCATGGATTTGGTCTACAATATTTGAATTTTCTAGGTTTCAACAAAAATATTTCTGCAAAAAAGTCTCAACCAATTTATAGAGTGGTCAAAAATTTTTGAACATTCCAAAATTTCTATTAAAAATTTCACAAAAAAGTCTATTTTTTATCAACTCTTGGCCTTATTAATATGATAACAAACTCCCCCACACCCAACACACACCCCTGGGCAGGATTCCTGTCTCATTTAGAGTTTCTTCCTCCTACGGGTTAGCACCTGATTCATGGGTACTCCCATTGATTTCAATGGCACCATCCTTGGAATAAGGGTGAGCAACCCCTCACTCCCCTGTCACAGCGTGGTGTGGGGGGCACTGCCATAGGGCTCTCATGTGGGTGCGGGGGCAGAAGAAGGAGGGGAATAGGTGGAACCTAGGCTCTGCCCCTCCAACACGCTGCTCAGCCCCACTGCACCAGGAAAAGGGCTGGGGCAGTTCATTTTTCCTATGGAGCAGGGACTGAACTGTGACTGTCTGAGACTCAATCCAGGAAGACTGTCAGGTGCCCATCTAGTCATAAAATCTAGAAAGCTGGGTGTGGCAGGGTGCTGCTAGACAGGCCTTAATCAGCTCCTGCTGACCCACAGGTGCTGACTCCATGGGTGCCCCCCATCCTGTTTCCAGCCGGCACTGGTTGCGCTCTGTGAGCTGCAGTGGCTGGTGAGTGCGGGCAGGAGCCAGGCAGCAGCCGGTTAAGTGTCGCCACGGCTACGCACCCGTCTGCCTTTTACATGCTCCCCCTCTCACTATCGTCTCCCTGTTTTTCTCCTTCACCACCCCCCTGCGCCCCACCACCTGCAGCCCTGCTGCTCCTCCATATCTTCCCCCTCTCCCCACTCCCAGTGCTGTGCGTAGAACCAGCCCCTGGTCGGCGCGCTCAGCTCACCAGCAGCCTGGCCAGCAGGCTTCTTCCTTCCCCCCCTGTTTGTGGCTAGGCCCCCGGAAAGCCCAAGACACTCTGGCATGTGCCAAAGCCCCGCCCAGTGCTTGCCTGGGGCAACCTCTTCGCCCCTCAGCTAAGCTCGGGAGTGGTGTTCGGGGGACGCAATTTTCAGCCTGTTCATGCCTCAACCCTGCAGGTTCCACAGCAGCTCCCCAGGCAGGGGCTTAGCACCCTCTTCAGCCCCCCACCCTCTGCCTCCTGGGGTCCTGCTCCAGGTAGTGTGGGGCTGCTCCATCCTGTCCCCTAGGGGCTCAGTCAAGTTGAACGTTTGCATAGATTGCTGTTGAACTCACTCGAATACAAATAATTGTCCCAGGTGTCCCGTATTTGGCATAGGGAAATATGGTCACCATCACAAAGAGAGACAGCAGGGAAATAGTGAAGCAGTAGCCTGAGATGTGAAAGCGTTGCAAAGCGTGGGAAACTGAAGAGAGCACGGGCTGTTGGGCTAGCAAATGATGCAGACAAACTACATAAACTCCTTGTAACTTTGGATTGGCTTTCAGTATCAGGAATAGTTAACAGAAACCCTGGAAGTTGTTCAAATTTGTCCTTGGTATAAACCCATTGAAGGCACTATGTTGGAGGGGGGCGGGGGGGTGTATATATGTGTGTGTAAATTACATTTATGCTCACATTAAGGCTCCTTTACACTGCCAGAGAGGTGAAAAGTGGCCTTAATGTAAGTGAGAATAAAGGAGCTAGATAGATGTATGTATATATGTATTCTCTGCAGCTTTAAATATATATTACATGCAGCTGGAAAAAAAACTGTTATAAATCAGAACCTGTCCCTAAGATATCTAGCTATGTTTGAATGGTCAGCCAGATTTTGTTTAGGTTCAGTTCCAGTTCTGAGTGAAGGTGCATGCTGGTTGTTATGTCAATAGGAACTGGTTACCCTGTCTCCCCTTTAAATTCCTGCATTATTCTATTGTGACTGATCTTTCAGTGACCAGTTTAAGAGCTCAAGATGTGAATCGCTGAGTTTGTTCAGGTTTCAGAGGGGTAGCCGTGTTAGTCTGTATCAGCAAAAAGAACGAGGAGTCCTTGTGGCACCTTAGAGACTAACACATTGATTTGGGCATAAGCTTTCGTGGGCTAAAACCCACTGTATTGTCCACTGCAGGCACCCGATGAAGTGGGTTTTAGCCCACGAAAGCTTATGCTCAAATAAATTTGTTAGTCTCTAAGGTGCCACAAGTACTCCTGTTCTTTTTGCTGAGTTTGTGCTCACAAGTCAGGAACCAGGTTTTCTGTCCAGTTAGCTCAGGCTTGTAATCCACAATCATCCAGCTGGGAGGCTTATGTGTCCAGCACTGCAGAACACTGCACACATCCTGGTCTGAGGTGGGGAGGTTGGGTAACTTTTTCTTTAATTGTTTTGTTTTGACACGCCTCTGCACTTCCTGGTTTGGAGCAGAGATGGAAACAGAAACACTGAGATGCCACAAGAAAGGCCATTCTTGCATTATTTCTAGGCTGAATAAAACAAGGGAACGCTCAGGAAAGAGCCTGATCTCTTAAGATTTCCAACCCAAAGGATTTCATGTACAGCATCCAAACTGAAATGTACTATTGGTACCACATTATTACATGGTACTCTCTTTGGGGTGGGGGCTCTCATTTATTGATGCCTTGTTATTATTTATTATTACTGTACTATCTAGGGACCAGCCACGACTGAGGCCTCTTGTGGAAGGCACTGTGCCAACATGGAGTGTTAGACAGTTTCTAAGTAATAGAGATCGATGTTTGTATCGTGCTTAGCACAACGGGGCCTGTCCTGGTTGGCCTCTAGATGCCATCCCAAGATGAATGTGAAATAGTAATAACAATCGCTGGATTTGTTCCTGTAATGCCAGCGTGGGATGGCTGGACTAAATGCATTGGTGTTCTTGACAAAGTTAGTGTTTGAATCTCCTCCTGGATTGCCCTCTGCTCCACTCCTCTGGCTAGCCCATCCAGTCCCTTATTTCCCCCTCCTCCTGAGAGATGCCCTGTCCCTTCTCCCTCATCTTTAGTGGATGCTTTCTGTTCCCAAGTACCTCTCAAAGCTACTGTGCCACCCACAGCAGTAATGCTTCCAAAAAAGGATATCAGCAACAGGAGCAAAGGATGCTGGGATGCATCAGAGACGACACCACTGAGCTGGAACAGGGATAACATTGTAGATGAATGAGGGGGAGACTGGCTGAGCAGAAACTGCTGCTGGAAAACAGCAATTTGTGCCCGGCCTGCCTACGAAAGGCCCCAGTGGCCCCAGTACTGTTCTGCATTCAGCTAATACAGCATAGGGTCTGTGCCTGTGACTGGTGTTTTGAATGCAGGAATGTGGCCGTAAGCATGTCTGATTGTATTAGTTATATTAGCTCTCCCCCCCGGCCTCCGTATATCCCAGTGTAACGGGGTGCACGCCATGCCCCTCCGGTTCGCCCTTCTCCCCCTCTTCTCAGAGACACTTCCGGCTGGTGCAACACCCAGGCTCTTTATTTGTGGTCAAGTCCCCAGCCTCCGTTTCCAACTAGAGACAGGCTTTTTACAATAGCTCGGCCTACCCCAGGCCTGGCCAGCAACAGACTAGGCAACTCCATCGGAGTCCGACCTTCGCAGCCTGGGGGCCAGCCTTCCCCTTTGCTCTCACATCCTCCCAGCCCTAGAGCTCCTGCCGACAGGGGTGGCAGGCGTGGTCAGTTACCAGGCAAGCGTCTACCCAGCCCCAGGCCAATCCCCGATTGGGGCTGGAGTGGCAGGCGTAGGCGCTGACTTCCCCATTTTCCCCTGGGTGCTCGACTCCCGCCATGCCCCTGCCCTGCCCCCACTCCACCCCTGCCCCACCCACATTCCAACCTCGTCCCCAAATCCCACCCATGCCCCACCTCTTCCACGCCTCCTCCCCTGAGCCCGCCACATTCCCGCTCCTCCCCCTCCCTCACAACAAGCGGCCAAACAGGGTGGGTGGGCGGGCGTCTGGGGAGCAGGGATCTGGCCAGCAGCAGGAACTGCCAGTGCTGATGGAGGGGACACTTGCAGGAGAGCTTACCTATGGGACTGTCCCTTTACAAACAGGACGACTGGTCACCCGACTCTTTGTTCTCCCCTTTGCTTTTTTTGGATGGAACCCATGGAGTGCCAAATAGGACACGTGATTCCAAGAGTGTCTCAGAAATAGATGGAGGGAGGGTATTTTTGTTGGCCATTTTATATTATTTCTGCATAACAGAAGCTTGACGGGATGGGCGACAGTGACAATTCCTGATCCTTTTTCCTAGGCATTAAAGAGACAGTGGGGTCCCATAGCTAGGCCACTAGCCTAGGAGTCAGGGAACTTGGATTCTGTTCTCATCTACTGAGCAACCTTGAGCAAGTCATTTCACTTCTCTGTGCCTCCTTTTCCCCACCTCAGTCTTAATCTACCTGGATGGCAAGTTTTCCGGGGCTTTCTCTGCATATGTCTTTGTACAGTGCCTAGCACAATGGGGCCCTCACTTTGTTTGGGGCCTTTACGGGTCCTTCTATACAGCCCATGGCCATGAGTATCCCAGCCCGTGTCGACAGATGGGCTCACGCTACTGCGCTAAAAGTAGCTGGGTAGACAACGCTTTGATGTTGCGGGTCAGGCTGAAGTTTGGGCTCTGAAGCTCACCCCCCTCCCTAGGCTTCAGAGCCCAAGCTCCAGTCCAAGCCACAACATCTGTACAACTATTTTTAGTGTGGTAGCAAAGGCCCTGTGAACCCGAATCTGTCAGCCCAGGGTAGGAGCTGCGCTGCCATGGGCTGTGAAGACATACCCTATG
Source organism: Mauremys mutica (assembly GCF_020497125.1). NCBI lineage: Eukaryota > Metazoa > Chordata > Testudines > Geoemydidae > Mauremys > Mauremys mutica. The sequence goes on from NC_059077.1 coordinate 129,842,603, forward strand.
TGTTACTGTAATGCAAGTCATAACAGTGCGGGGGGCGGGGGTGTCTGTAGAAAATGGAAGTTTGTCTCTATAGCACAGAGCACAGTTCTTTCTGTTTAATCATTTCACTGTTGTGGGTAGTGACAACCTCCTGTGTTGAATTAAAGTTGTGGTTTGGGTGCTAATCTCATTCATATCCCTCTAGTTTTGTTCTCTTTAAAATGGGGTTGATTTTAAAATGGACTGTTATTCATGTACCCTTAGCACAGAACATTGCTATACAGTGCCACGTTCTGAAAATTACGTTCTGGTGACATAAAGAGGAAAATGATTGTGGAAGTATCGATCCTTCTGTTCAAGATGGAGGCATTTAACCTTATCTGTCTGTTTATGGCTTTCCCATTGTCATAGTAACTAGGTATCAAATGCAACAGCCATTATGATTATGTATTATGTATGTTGTGGTAGCATCTAGGAGCCCCAGTCATGGACCAGGGACCCAATGTGCTAGGAGCTGTACAAACACAGAACAAAAAGATAGCTCTTGCACCAAAGAGCTTACAAGTATCATTGCTGTCCAAGGATGGACCACAATCTCTGCTCCTCATCATGGACCTTCTCTTGTGCTGCTCATTTACACTCAGGCCCCAGGGCATGTAAAATGTACACCCACTTTAGGGCTTCTTTATACTCCCAGGGCATCTACAGTGGGGGTTAGCTCGACCTAACTATGCCATACCGGGTGTGACATTTTTCAGCCCTGAGAGATGTAGCTAGGCATAGACCGGGCCTATGTCAACACTACAAGTGCTACAGTGGCACAGTTGCAGCATCACAGCTACTCCTCTGTAGCACAGACACATTCTGTCAATGTAGTTCAATCCCTCTCTGAGAGGCAGTAGCTAAACTGATGGATGAATTCATCAGTTGACCTAGCTGCATCTACATCAGGGGTCAGGCCAACCTAGCTACAATGCTCAGGGCATGACATTTTTCACAGCCCTGAGCAACATAGCCAGGTTGATCTAATTTTTAAGTGCAGAGCTGGCTTTAGTATCAATGAGAATCAGGCCCATTGTGTCTTTTCTATTCATTAGCAGGCACTAGAGCTCCTACCACAATTCACTTCCTTCCACAGGCAGGCTGAGACCGCAGTTCCAGTGATGCTGGAGAAGAGCAAAGCAGGTCAAACAATGCTGGCAACTTTCCTGCTTGACATGAGGCAGGTTTTGCCTTCTCTGGGAGAAGATGAAGGCCTGAGAATGGCAACCAAAGAGAGAGGATTAACCTAGCAGTGAGGAGTTCTAGCAATAACAGGGCAAAGGAAGGAAACCATGGGAAGCATTCCTTTTGGGGTTACATAGCTGAGATGTTGCAACAGCTGCCCAGCAGAGCACTTTCCATTCAGAGATTGGTTCAGGCTCAGCAGTCTCCAGGCCTGATTCAAAGCCCATTGAAGAAAATGAGCGGTTTTCAATTGGCTTTAGCTTGGGCCTTTTGCAGTAACCATGCCTTTCTGTGTCACCCACTGTATTTTGCAGGCTGAATTTAATGAGGAAGTTAATCGATTCACCCCATTACCAAGTATCCGAGTGCCTCACAATCTTCAGTGTATTGCAACACGTAACAATCTTTAATGTAGTCACCCTCCACCACCACTCTCAGGTAGGTTTACAGATGGGGAACTAAGGCCCAGCAGCCAGATCCACAAAGGTGTTTAGGTTCCTAACTTCCACGGGTTTCAATGGCACTTAGAGCTTAAACACCTTTGCGGATCTGGGCCAGAGAGACTAAGTGACTTGCCACAATCACCCCGGAGGCAGAGCAAGAATTGAGCTCGGGTCTGCTCAGTCTTAGGTTACTGCCCTAATCATTGGACCAGCCTTCCTCCGCTGGGGTATGTGGCACGAGCCAGAATGTGGGGCACCTGCAAAGAGGAGTCACGCCAGGAGCGCCTAAAGAAAAAGGTGACCCGTATATTTAATCTTTACTTGTCTTTTTCAATGTTTCATGTGAATTATTAGTACTCAGGGGAGGGGGGAAAGCACTGGAGACTGATGGCATGGAGACTGACATGGACACAAGACAAGTGTAACATGATCGGTAGCCACAACAGTGCTAATGTTACCCACACGCCTCCTGGGTGGGGGTTTCTGTCCCATCTAGTGGCATTGAGACCACTTGGAGTTAAATGAGTCTGCTCTACAAGCTTAGCTAACAGGCAGTTAGTGCTTGGCTCATGCAGTAGAGGCTCATGCACTGAGGTCCCAAGTTCAATCCTGCCTGCCATGACTGGGGCCTGTCAGTGTTACACTAACACTACTGAATTTATCAGTGTAGATAAACCTATGGTGGGAGACCAGGGAATTGGTTGGTATACATAGGGGAGCCTCATAGTGTGGGTGTTCATTGGTGTAGAGGGGAGACTTATGGAGCAAGAAAGGGAGTAGGGAGAGGCTGTTGGTTTGTACAGAAGGGGACCCTCCTAAAGGAATTATAGTTTATGTCTTTAACAACAGCTGTGCAGCTCTCGTGAGCTCACTCAGAGCAGCTATCTTGGCTAAAGTCCTACGGGGCTATGTGGAGATAAGATCCTATTTAGTTTAACTTATTTCATTTGTTTAATTTGAGATCTGCACATTATCTCTGTGTTTATTTCATTTGCTTTAAAAAAGGTGGTTTTAGCTGATTTCTTTCTTTCTTTCTTTCTTTCTTTCTTTCTTTCTTTCTTTCTTTCTTTCTTTCTTTCTTTCTTTCTTTCTTTCTTCAGATTTGAAGAGGATGGGAAGGAAATTCCGCAAATTCTCTGTGCTTCCAGAAATTTCAAATTGTATTTTTAATTTCCTGAACCTTCCTCTGCACAGCTAACTTTGGGACCAGCATAGTGGTGTGGCAGAAGTCTCTCAGGAAATCAAAAGTAACACTTTTGGTTCAATGTTTCAGTTGTTCTCATGACTGTACTGGTACCAAATAGAACACACCCACACACCACTGTTGTGGGGGTTTTTTTTGTAAACTTTAGAGCACCATTCATTTGTTTCCTAATATTTTCATAAAGCTTTAATTTCAATCAACATGTAAGTATGTCTGGATGGGCTTTGAGATCTCTCTGAACATCTGACTAAGCTCTCAGTGATTCTTTTGATTTAAATAGGAAACTAATTCCAAAAATGGAGATAGTAGACAGAGGAGTAAAATAACAAAGAACCACATCACATCTTTGAGACTCCCTGTGAACAATTCCATCCTTTGAGAGGGCCCAAATCAAACTGCTATGCTATGTGCTTTATTTGTAGAGTAACTATTCCCAAACATCTATATCAGAGGTGGGCAAACTTTTTGGCCTGAGGGCCGCATCGGGTTTCGTAAATTGTATGGAGGGCCGGTTAGGGGAGGGGGTCGTGGCCTGCCCCCCACCTCCTAACTGCCCCTCCCCTGGGACCCCTGCCCCATCCACACACACCCCACTCCCTGTCCCCTGACCGCCCCAGGACCCCACCGTCCCATCCAACCCCTCCTCTCATTCCTGATGGCCCCCCTGGGACCCCTGCTCCCATTCAACCCTCTGTTCCCCCTGACCATCACACTGAACTCCCCTGCCCTCTATCCAACCCGCCTCCCCGCTCCCTGCCCCCTTACTGCGCTGCCTGGAGCACCGGTGGCTGGCAGCGCTACAGCCGCGCTGCCTGGCTGGAGCCGGGCCATGCCGCTGCTACCACCTCGCAACACAGAGACCGGGTCAGGCCGGGCTCTGCAGCTACGCCGCCCCAGGATCTCACAGCCCCAGAGCACTGCACTGGCGGCGGAGCGAGCAAGCTGAGGCTGCACGGGACGGGGGACAGCAAGGGAGGGCCTGGGGACAGCCTCCTGGGCCAGGAGCTCGGGGGCCAGGAAGGACAGTCCCGGGGCTGGATGTGGCCCGTGGGCTGTAGTTTGCCCACCTCTGATCTATATTCTAGAATAGATCATCACCATAGAAGTGGGCATCAGAAATGTCCAGTGCATCCAAACCTCTGTCATGTTTCCTTCCTAATCAAACTAACAGGGACTTGTTCTGCTCTGATGAGTATAAAGCTCGAGTGACTTCACTGAAATTAATAAGTTTACAGTGCTGTAATGGAGAGCTGAATGGAGCCACATTAATGTACAAAGAGAATCAGGCTCTATAATCCATGCGAAAGCTCCTAGTTTTAAGGCTTGCTTCACTGATAAGCTTGTTTATGACACTCACTATAATATCCGAGAGCCCGACAATGGCTCTATGATGTATAGAAGTATATTAAACCTATTTTACAGATAGAGAAATTGAGACACCAAGAGGGTAAAACAAAATCACAGAATAAATCTGTAGTAGAGCCAGACTAGGTTCCAGCTTGATCTAGGTTCTGACATGGTCTCCATCACCACAGTAGCTCAACAGCATAAGGCAGCATGCGGAGGCTGGAATTTGACCCCAAATGTCAGAGAGGACCATGACCTAATTCTTGTCTAAATAATAATATCGAGCAGCTATAATACCATTTCTCCAAGAATCTGAAAGCACTTTAGCAATAATCAATTAAATCACAGACATATTTATCATTGACTTCAATAGGACGAAGATCTGCTTGTAACTCTGTTAGTATTTTGCTCCATAGATCTCCTCAAAGTTTCTTCAATGCAACATTTATATTTTAATAAATTAATATATATTTAATTAAATATGGGTGTGACTTTCAAAAGTGTTCAGTACTGGCCTAACTCTGCTCCCATTGAAACGAGAGAAGGATTTACACACACTGGTTAAAATGTTCACACTTGGATGCCTAAAGTTAGTTACTATAGATAGAAAATAAGAGGAGGAGATTCTGCAGAAATTTTTGACTTTTCGGCAAAATATTTTGGTCAAAAGTGGTGGTGGCCCCACAGTGCCTCATGGCAGTTGTAGTTTGAGTGCCTTCTCCTCCCATACTCCTCTATGGTACAGGCTTTCCAGCCAGACTACATATCCCATGATATACCACTTTCTCCTCTCTAGGCAGAGGGAAAGAATGTGTGTCATAGGTATCCCTGACCATGGTGCATCATGGAAGATACAGTGAGTCCATGGAGGAGAATGGAAGCCCAGCTACAATTTCCATGAGACAACTAAGGGAGGGGATATGATAGAGGTCTATAAAATCATGACTGGTGTAGAAAAAGTAAATAAGGAAGTGTTATTTACTCCTTCTCATAACAGAAGAGCTAGGGGTCACCAAATGAAATTAATAGGCAGCAGGTTTAAAACAAACAAAGGGAAGTATTTTTTCACGCAGTGCACAGTCAACCTGTGGAACTCTTTCACAGAGGATGTTGTGAAGGCCAAGACTATAACAAGGTTCAAAAAAGAACTAGGTAAGTTCACAGAGGACAGGTCCATCAATGGCTATTGGGCAGGGCAGGTGTCCCTAGCCTCTGTTTGCCAGAACCTGGGACTGGGCGATAGCACTGGATGGTTACCTGTTCTGTTCATTCCCTCTGGGGCACCTGGCTTTGGCCTCTGTCAGAAGACAGGATACTCGGTTAGATGGACCTTTGGTCTGACCCAGTATGGCTGTCCTTATGTTCTTGTGAGGTACTACAGCAACATTTTGAATAAAAATATTTCTTTCCTTTTTCTGAGAAAAATATCAAATTTTCTAAAGAAGCAGATACTTTTCACACAAAAAAGTTTTATTGTAAACTCAATTTTCTGTCATAGATGTTTCAATGGAAATTTTTAACCAGCTCTATTAGGCATTAAAATCTATACACAGGCTCCTAAATAGATTAGTTTTTCAGAGGTTTTAAAAGCTCGTTTCTCCCACTGACACTTCTGAAAATCAGACCACTTTTATTTGGAATCCTATATTTTGGATTTAGGTGCCTAACTTTAGGCACCCAACTGTGAAAAATTTGGCTAACGCCATTCATAAAAAAGTCCCCAACACAAATGAAAAGTTGCTGTATTGGAAGAAAAAGAACTAACAGACATTTGGGAAACAAGTGCTCACAAAAAATTCAGTTACATAATGGTCTCATTTGCCTTTCAGCTAAGTTTCAAATATATTATTCTGCTGTTTGCCAGTATTAATAGTCTAAAGTGTACTCAAATGAAGATATTAAAGGCAATAGTATAGAGGAACCCCCACCAGAGTAGCTTGACATCCAAGGTCTTGCATCCATTTTAAGCCATTTTGATTCTGAAGCCTAGTATGAATGTGTCTCAGCTATTCTGAATAAGTGTAACTTAAACTGCCCCCATCATTATTACTATTATTTCTTATAGCAGTAAGGCCCCAATCCCTATTGTGCTAGGTGCTGTACAGACATAGAGTAGAAGATTGTAAACCCTTCAAAGCAGGAATGACCTAAACTTACAATAGGTTTTGTGATTGATTCTCCCCGGGACATGTTTCCAGCTCCCATAAACTGCTTTATGTCTGGCTCTGATGCATTCTATTAGGTCCTGATTCAGCAAACCCTCTCTATCCAGCAAAGCACTTGGGTCTCTGAGTCAAGAAAGCATAATTATGCAGAGAAGTTAATAGACTTACACACATGCTTTAAGTTAAGCATGTAATTAAGTGTCTTGTTGAATTGGGGCCTTAAAGTTTTATTGAAATTACAATGGAATATCATGGTGCATCTGGTAGCTCTGGGGATGCTATTTGCCCAAATGTTGAGAAGCATCAAAGGACTTAAATGTAAAATTTAGCTGCAGGCACATACTGAGTCTTTCAGTTTTTAAAAACAAAAATGAAACACATCATAATGTGGACTGTAAAAATGTTCTTTGGGGTTGTAAAGTAGAGTTTGTTTTGTATACATTCACCTTTCAGGGCTGGAATACGGGTGTTGGGTATGGGTGATCCAAAGGTGACTGAAGGCTGATTTCCACAGGCATTGGTTCAGGCACTATAGTTTACGGGCAGTACCATGCCAGCTAACCAGAACGATCCACATCTCGCTGTTGTGAGTGTATTCAAATAACTGAAACTGAAAACAGAAACAAAGGCACAAATGGTCTTCAGCCTTTTTTATCTAAAGCTTAAAAAAGATTCTATGCCTCAGAAATGATTGCTATGACAGCCTCATTCTGATTTCTTCCTCAAGTCGGTGAAAGGACTTGGCCTGGTGGCTAAGGTGCTAGCCTACAAGTTGGGGGAGATGGGTTCATTTCTTTGCTCTGCCACAAACTCCCCTGGGAGTGCTGGGCAAGGCACTTTGGGTATCTCTACACTGCAATGTAAGCTTGGTCTCGGACTCAGAGAACCAGAAATGACTGTATGTATCAAGAAATAGCGTACAAGCTAGCAGGATTGGGCATTCAACGGACCAGTGACCAGTGCAAAGATTAAGCGACCGGTGACCAGTGCAAAGAGTGGATTAAGCAACTCAGAAGTGACTACTGGAGAGCCAGGGACAAGAACTGCATTTCTGGGAACTCCCCATCATCCTGCCTCATTTATGAGGACTTTGACTGGGTGCTTGGTACTGCACCGTGCTGTCCCCAGCGGTTCATGACAGCCTGGTCAGCAAGGATGGCGACATTCTGACCCCTGAATCTAGTATAGCACTGGAGGGCAGCCCGCGGCTTTGGCTAGCAAGGTGACTCTGGTGCTCACCCCAGCCACTGATGAGCCTTTGTGGCTGAAGCAGCTGCAGCACTTCCTCCGTCCATACTTGGAAGAGCGGTTTGATGACTCCCCCAGAACAGCAGCCTTCCATGGAACAGGCAGCAGAAACAGAAGAGGCAGAAGTAGCCGCAGAGCCTGGTAAGTTTCTGGCTTCTTGTTTGTTATTAATATAGGAATGGCAGGGATTTGCAGTTTATGACCCAATGCAATTTGTAGTACATGCAGCGTTTATCTGCTAATGGAGGATCGCATGCCAAAGCTTTGGCATCATCCTCCCCACCCCAGCACGAGGTAGAATTCAAAATGGAGATTGGGAAGTGCAAACAACAGTTAACCAAGATTAAACATTACATTTTTACTAGATAGAAGTTCTTACAAAAGTGTGCTGTGGTGCTAAAAGTAATAACTGTATATTGCCTTCAGTACGCTGCACTGGAGAAATCTGTCACACCACAATATAATGGGCCACCTCTAAACTGCATGTAGTGCATGGGTGATGAAATCACTGTTCAAAATATGATGTGGGGAGTTGTATGCAGTCCAGAAATATGCCGGGGAAGGGATGGCTGTGCAGTTCTTTGACAGTCCACATTGTCATCTGTGTTTCCATGTCATCTATAGGAGGATGTAGTCAGAGCAGATTGTATCATCACCCGTAGCAGCATCGAGGTAACTTCAGGAATGCAGAGAGTTTTCTGCAGCTTACAGGGAGGCAGTAATCCATGTGGATGCCTGCGCAGCATCCTGTTGATTCCCCCATGAATTTTGACCTAATCACAAGTGCCGATAGCTCAAATCTTTTCCCACAGTAGGAACTCCAGGATGGGTCGTCTCATTTCGGGTAAGAGTGTATTTTCCAGACCCACCCACTACACTCATAGATGTGTTGCTCGATCATCATAAGCTTGAAAACCTGTGTGGTTTACACTGCTGGCTTGCCATTGGTAGCGTGGAGTAGAAAGTCCCTTTGCCATTTAGGAACTTCCAGGATTGTTACATCCTCCAGAATGTGGAATGCCTGAAAGGACTGAGAACCCTTAGGTAGTAAACCACAGCAACTGCACCCGCCTACCCCCACCAAGGCTAAAATGTTCTGCAATTTTTAAACAAATAGCATTGATAAATTTCACCATACTATTCTGTGAGCAGGCTTTTCATGCTGGTTAACTATCCATTATGTCCATGGAGCTTATGGGAATTTAAGCATTGCTCTGAGAATATACTGAAGCTGAGGTTTGCAAAGTATGATTTTTTGGCATTGAGCTTCCACAGGCACTTTTCTTTGAAGATGTATTGAACCTTTTTTGAAGAACTTGGACAATAATGTGCTGTTTGATGTCTGTTTTCAGGACCTTCCACCTTGGCAGTCCAATTCCAGTCCAGTCTGGGATTTTAAACTATCACAGAGCAGTCAAAGCGGAAGCATAGCCATGACCAACTGATGGTAGACATCCTGGCTAGGGACCACAAGCAGGTACAAGCCCAAAGAGAAAAGGATTCATGGCAAGTGGAAGGGCACAGCTAGGCTGCAGAGCACAAGGAGATAATCGCAGAACATGAAGAGAGACGTGTAGTGCAGTTTCTGGAGCAGGAACTTTGCTTAAGGGATGAAGTTAGAGTGAAACAGAAAGACCAGCTTGAGAGGCTGCTTGTGCTAATGGCCACAAGAGTTCAAGCTCCTGTTCAACCCTCACCATGCCCTGAGTCCCTGCCGCCATGGTACTGTGTTCTGCAGGCCAGGAACACACTGGACAATCCCATGGCTGGGTGGCCTAGGACTGAACGCTAGTTATACAGGGCACGTGTACCCCTTGCCATCCTCCATAGCAATGCCAAGTGCATGTTAAACATGATGGAGAGGAAAAAGAGAATGAAAGGCCAGGGATAATCAGAACTAGGGGACTTATTTGTTTGCATTGGTTTCACTGTTCATTGTGTTGCACACTTTATTTTATTACTGGTTTGGGTGTTTTAATGGCAGCTGGCCTGCCTGACAATGCTTTAATGTTGTTTTTTTTGTAATACAGCCATGTTAACAAATACAGGCTTTTATTTAATTAAGAAAGTTTATTACCATCCCTGCATCACATCATATAATATGTTTAGTTGAAAGACTAAAGATAAAGACATGATAAGGCACAACTGGGAAGCTGTATCAACTCACAAGTTCTAGGTATATCTTTTCCGATCAGTCCGTTCTGAACGTCCACAGTTCCTGTCACACCAGTGATCATTCCCCGCCCCACTGCATAAGTGGTTATCTCATCCATAATTAAAACTTAATGACACTCGCCTCCCATCTGTAGCTCAGAGCAATAGTTCTTAATTTACAGTTAATGTTGCTGTACTAATAAATCCTTAAATGTACCATTCTCCCTCTTCCATTGGTCTATGGCAGTCCACAATGTGGGCTGGGACAGGGTGTTGTCCCACTCCTCTCTCTTTTCGAGCTGCAAACTACTTGGAGACCTGCTTGTGATCAAACCCCTTGTGCGATTTATTGACAGTGTTCTCCCCACCACCCTTTCAAACAGGCATAGCTCCACATTTACAATAGCACCCACTTAGCTCACTCAGCTAAGCAGAGCGAGGTAGAAGGTGTTTTCCACCTGAGCGCGCTCTCTCAGGTCCCTGCTCTGTCTCGCTCTCTTTCCCCCTGAGCACTTTCTTCCTGTGCCTTTTCCACGTTCTGGGCAAATGGATTAATTAGCCTTGTAGCACTCTGCAGCCCATCCCCAATCTACTAACCAGGCACAGTTTTGCCCCTCAGGACAATTTAAGTGGTGATCCAGGGATCAGGGCTGGCACAGCTGCTGTTGTCCTGCATTCTGTCACACAGGCGAACAAGGCATCTCTGATTTCTGTTGCCAGTGCGCATCCTGCTCCAGCTGTGCTTACTAGCTGGGTACCAGTTCAGCAATCTCTTACTGTCATAGGTCGCCTCGAGCAAATGGCTCACCTTTGGATTCAAAAAGATTATAAAGAGCACAGCAAGCCACAATAATGCAGACAGCACTGATGACACTGGAATCCAAACAGTTCTGTAAACAGCGCCGGTGGGATTCCAATCTGCCAAATCCACATTCAGCCCCCATTCTATCGCTGCTGAGAGTATAAATAAACCCTCTTTGCCCGTAGAATTGGAGATCAGGGGACGGTTTCATAAGACGAGGCACAAGGGAGTCCCTAGGGAATAACAGTGGGGACAGTTACTCCATTTATGACAATGTCATGTGGTGGGACTTGTGTCCCAGCCGGTCCATGAAGGTTCTGCAATTTTTAAACAATCCATTGTTTAAGATAGTCTCCCTCTCCTCAGAAAGCCCTGGCAACATGAACTTTCCCAGCGCAGCCCACGTTGCCATCCATAAAGCGGCCTCTGTGGTCAGCAAGGGCCTGCATAGCAATGGAGTAGTACCCTTTGCAGTTTATGTGCTATTGTTCCTTGCGGATGGCAAATTATGGGCACATGAGTCCCATCAGTGGTCCCAGCAGAGTTAGGCAACCCCATTCCTTCAAAGCCAGCAATTACTTCGGGGTTATTGCTTATGCCCAGCACCTTTGGATAAATCACATGCCTGATTTCCTCAGACACCTTCTCCCCCATGATCCCCACAGTCAGCTTGCCAACACTAAATTGGTTAGTTAGAGACCTGTATCAGTCTGGGTAGGGTGACCAGACAGCAAGTATGAAAAATCGGGATGGGGGTGGGAGGTAATAGGCGCCTATATAACACTAAGCCCCAAATATCGGGACTGTCCCTTTAAAATCGGGACATCAGGTCACCCTAGTCTGGAGTAGGCAGCTTCCAGATGGTTATAGCAACCCACTCCTGGACTGACATGGCTGCCCCCATGCATGTGTCCTGACACGGGAGAGTGGGGGAAAGCTTCTCTCCAATCTCCAGAAATGTTGCTTTCTTCATGTGAAAGTTCTGGACCCACTGATGGTCATCCCAGGTCCCCATAATGATGTGATCCCACCAGTCTGAGCTTATGGCCCTGCTACAGACGCTCCCGTCTACATAGGGGGCAGCAGCAGCATACTGAGAGTTATGAGCAGCCCGTTCCAGTCTGCCATGTCTGCATCCTCCTCCCCTTCTTCCTCCAACAGGAGCCTTCAATAGGTCAGAACGTGCTGCTGTAAAGTCCAGCAGCATCTCATGGGTGCTCTGCTCATTTCCTGCCACAAGAGTGAAAGCTGAAGTAGGACATGTTTTTCAAATGGTGACTGGTTGCCGGGAGCACGCAGTTCCGAAAGATGGCTTGGGAGGACGTGCTGGCAAGCTGCAGTCACTTCCTGTAAAGTGCTGCAGGAAGGGCAGTCATGCACACGTTCTCACAGTGCACCACAAACAAAGGGGTAGAACTGCTACAGCTGGGGAAAGCACCTAGGAAGCTGGGAGTATGCTGGGTTGACTCGGGCCTGTGTAGTGCAGTTTGGTCTGCAGTGTGAGACCAGGGCCAGAAATTCAAAACTTAGGATCAATATTCAGTGTGGGTGCTCAAGAGCGGGCTTACAAATACCGAGCTCGAGTCCCACAAACCTGGGCTTACATTACAGTGTAGACATAGTCTTGGTCCATCTGAAGTCCCTATTCATAAAATAGGCCTAACTTCCCATCCTCACAGGCATTAAAGACTGGTGGGTGTTCAGATACTATTGTAATGTGCGCCACATAAGTAGCTAAGATAGGTAGAGAAGTAAATAAATAGATCTGGGTTATACCAATTAAAAAAAAATCTATGTGAACAAAATGTCACAGTTTGCAAAAGAATCCTCATGCTTAAACATCTCATTCCATTTGCATCTTGAGATACCACCTGGTAACCAAATAACTGGCCATTTTTCATCTTGATTTCTCATAAGGAAAATTCTACCCACACCTCCTGAGATACATATGTCAATTGTGTATTAAGCATTTTCATACCGTCCATGTGCTCGTTCTGTGCAACCTCTTTGGATGATGATGATGTTATGATTAATAATAATACTGATGATAATAATGGTGCCTTTTGCAATTACTGTAGCAGCATCAGAAGAAAAATAATGTCTTCATCCTAGTGATCCATGAGGACTAAGACAGTACAAGACAAACTATTCTCAGTTTCCTGACACCTTTGTATCTGTCTTCTCTTAAATTGAACACGCATCTGTTTAACTGGGTTGTGTGCTTGTTTACATTGAAAGTGCTCCTTTGGGGCTGAGCTGTAGGTCATCAGCTCAGTCCATCTGTGCTTACTCACTCATTTTATTACAGCAATATAATAAAGAGAACTTTTTTATTATTATTATTTTTTAGGAACAAAAGAAGATCTAACCTCTGACCCAGCTATTGGTTTCAGCGATCCTTGCAGGTTATGGTAATTGTTTCCCCTCCTCTAATGTTGTATGGCAGCAAATATGGCAGGCGGCCAGCTTGGCTTAACCTAGAAATCTTCGGTGAGCTTAAACACAAACAGGAAGCTTACAAGAAGTGGAAACTTGAACAGATGACTAGGGAGAAGTATAAAAATATTGCTCAAGCATGCAGGGATGTAATCAGGAGTTGCAGCTAGCAAGGGATGTGAAGAGTAACAAGAAGGGTTTCTACAGGTATGTTAGTAACAAGAAGAAGGTCAGGGAAAGTGTGGGACCCTTACTGAATGGAGGAGTGAGAGATGATATGGAAAAAGCTGAAGTACTCAATCCTTTTTTTGCCTCTGTCTTCAGAGACAAGGTCAGCTCCCAGACTGCTGCACTAGACAGGACAGTATGGGGAGGAGGTGAGCAGCCCTCAGTGGTGAAAGAACAGGGTAAGGACTATTTAGAAAAGCTGGACATGCACAAGTCCATGGGTCCTGATCTAATGCATCCAAGGGTGTGGAGGGAGTTGGCTGATGTGATTGCAGAGCTATTGGCCATTATCTTTGAAAACTCGTGGCAATCTGGGAAGATCCCAGATGATTGGAAAAAGGCAAATATAGTGCCCGTCCTTAAAAATGGGAAGAAGGAATATCCAGGGAACTACAGACTGGTCAGCCTCACCTCAGTCCTTGTAAAAATCATGGAGCAGGTCCTCCAGGAATCCATTTTGAAGCACCTGGAGGAGAGGAAGGTGATCAGGAACAGTTAACATGGATTCAGCAAGTGCAAGTCATGCCCAATCAACCTGATAGTCTTCTATGATGAGATAACTGGCTCTGTGGATATGGGGAAAGTGATGGGTGCGATATATCTTGACTTTAGCAAAGGTTTTGATATGGTCTCCCACAGTATTCTTGCCAGCAAGTTAAAAAAGTATGGGCTGGATGAATGGACTATAAGGTGGATAGAAAGCTGGCTAGATCATTGGGCTCAACGGGTAGTGATCAACGGCTCTATGTCTAGTTGTCAGCCAGTATCAAGCAGAGTGCCCCAGGGGTTGGTCCTGAGGCCAGTTTTATTCAACATCTTCATTAATGATCTGGATCAGGGGTAGGCAACCTATGGCACGGGTGCCGAAGGCAGCACACGAGCTGATTTTCAGTGGCACTCACACTGCCTGGGTCCTGGCCACTGGTCCAGGAGGCTCTGCATTTTATTTAATTTTAAATGAAGCTTCTTAAACATTTTTAAAACCTTATTTACTTTACATACAACAATAGTTTAGTTATATATTGTAGACTTATAGAAAGAGACCTTCTAAGAACGTTAAAATGTATTACTGGCACGCGAAACCTTAAATTAAAGTGAATGAATGAAGACTCGGCACACCACTTCTGAAAGATTGCTGACCCCTGATCTGGATGATGGGATGGATTGCACCCTCAGCAAGTTCATGGATGACACTAAACTGGAGGGAGAGGTAGATATGCTGGAGGGTAAGGATAGGGTCCAGAGTGGCCTAGACAAATTAGAGGATTGGGCCAAAAGAAATCTGATGAGGTTCAACAAGGACAAGTGAAGAGTCCTGCACTTGAGACGGAAGAATCCTATGCACTGCTATAGGCTGGGGACCGACTGGCAAAGCAGCAGTTCTGCAGAAAAGGACCTGGGGATTACAGTGGACGAGAAGCTGGATATGAGTCAACAGTGTGCCCTTGTTGCCAAGAAGGCTAATGGCATATTGGGCTGCATTAGTAGGAACATTGCCAGCAGATTGAAGGAAGTGATTATTCCCATCTATTCGGCACTTGGGAGGCCACATCTGGAGTATTGCTTCCAGTTTTGAGCCCTCCATTACAGAAAGGATGTGGACAAATTGGAGAGAGTCTAGCAGAGGGAAACAAAAATAATTAGGGGGCTGAGGCACATGGTTTATGAGGAGAGGTTGAGGGAACTGGGATTATTTAGTCTGCAGAAGAGAAGAATGAGGGGGGATTTGATAGCTGCTTTCAACTACCTGAAGAGGGTTCCAAAGAGGATGGAACTAGGCTATTCTCAGTGGTGGCAGATGGCAGAACAAGGAGTTTCAGAGTAGCAGCCGTGTTAGTCTGTATCTGCAAAAAGAACAGGAGTACTTGTGGCACCTTAGAGACTAACAAATTTATTTGAGCATAAGCTTTCGTGGGTTAAAACCCACTTCATCGGATGCATAGAATGGAACACACAGAAAGAAGATATTTATACATACAGAGAACATGAAAAGGTGGAAGTAGCCATACCAACTGTAAGAGGCCAATCAATTGCGATGAGCTATCATCAGCAGGAGAGAGAAAAAAATCTTTGAAGTGATAATTGAGATGACCCTTAGAAGGTATGAGGATATTTTAACATGGGGAAATAGATTCAATTAGTGTAATGACCCAACCATTCCCAGTCTCTGTTCAAACCTAAGTTAATTGTATCTAATTTGCATATTAATTCGAGTTCAGCAGTCTCTCTTTGGAGTCTGTTTTTGAAGTTTTTTTGTTGCAAAATTGCCATCTTCAAGTCTGTCACTGAGTGATTAGAGAGGTTGAAGTGTTCTCCCACTGGTTTTTGAATGTTATGATTCCTGATGTCAGATTTGTGTCCATTTATTCTTTTGCGAAGAGACTGTCCGGTTTGGCCAATGTACATGGCAGAAGGGCATTGCTGGCACATGATGGCATATATCACGTTGGTAGATGTGCAGGTGAACGAGCCCCTGATGGTGTGGCTGATGTGATTAGGTCCTATGATGGTGTCACTTGAATAGATATGTGGACAGAGTTGGCATCGGACAAGGAGTAATGGTCTCAAGTTGCAGGCAGGGAGGTCTTGGTTGGATATTAGGAAAAACTTTTTCACTAGGAGGGTGGTGAAGCACTGGAATGTGTTACCTAGGGAGGTGGTGGAATCTCCTTCCTTAGAGGTTTTTAAGGCCCAGCTTGACAAAGCCCTGGCTGGGATGATTTAGTTTGGGTTGGTCCTGCTTTGAGAAGGGAGTTGGGCTAAATGACCTCCTGAGTTCTCGTCCAACCCTAATCTTCTATGATTCCATGTTAGAACTGGCACTGGCATAGAACTGCATGGATTAGCCCCCAATTTATGACTGATGCGGGGGAGATTTTAGTCACTCTTATCAAAACATACCCAAAGAAAGCTTCTTATAAAGCTGATTGCAATTTTAATTTGAAAGCAATTTTAAATGTTTCATGATTGATTTCATTATAATCTTAAAAGCAGCAAAGATCCTTGTGGCACCTTATAGACTAACAGACGTTTTGCAGCATGAGCTTTCATGGGTGAATACCCACTTCGTCGGATGCATGTAGTGGAAATTTCCAGGGGCAGGTATATATAAGCAAGCAAGAAGCAGGCTAGAGATAACGAGGTTAGTTCAATCAGGGAGGATGAGGCCCTCTTCTAGTAGCTGAGGTGTGAAAACCAAGAGAGGAGAAACTGGTTTTGTAGTTGGCTAGCCATTCACAGTCTGTTTAATCCTGAGCTGATGGTGTCAAATTTGCAGATGAACTGAAGCTCAGCAGTTTCTCTTTGAAGTCTGGTCCTGAAGTTTTTTTGCTGCAGGATGGCCAGACCTAGGGGTTCAGAAGAACAATCCTGCAATGGCAGGGGATGGAACAAATAACTTAAAAGCTCTTTTCTCTCTAGTCTTTATGAGTCCATGTGAACCATTTTCATGGTTTCAATTCACTTGAGTAAAAATTCAAAGCAAAACCTAGTTTGCCTGTTTTGATGTGCAAGCCATGCACAACCACTGTTTGGTTTAGTTTCACTTGCAATCATAACTTGACCCAGAGTGGCTGAAAACTAAGTTCGAGATCATGAACTTTGGAAAACTTCTGGAGAAAAATGGAGGCCTAATTTTTCCTACACGAAAGTCAGCAGGAGGCTGATTTTGGTTTATACAGAAATTGAAACTAGTGAAGTTTCACCATGTTTCTGGTTTCATTACAAAGGATCTGCGCAGCTCTGGGTCTTCCATCCATGATATTATGCTATATCATATCATGATAGTTGTGATATATCATTATATTGTAGCATAATGTGCATAAACAAGATGTTTTCATGTCTCAAATGTCTAGCCATCCAGCCACCTCAGAACCCATATTGTCCTGTGATAACCAATAGGAAGGATTGTCCTCCTCATCAGGTCCACAAGTCAGTAGCACTTTAATAAATATTGTCTAGTGATTAGGGGCAAAAGAGTAAAGTGATCTGGGGTTTATTCTAGGATCTTCTGGGTATGCGCTATATGATATTTGACACAATTTCTGTCTTTGTAAGTAGATGATAACACTTACTGTCCTGATAGGATGGTTATGAAGCCTAATTTAGTAATGTGTGAAAAGCGCTGTGAGATCCTTTGATGGAAAATGCAGAAGTGCAGCATAAAACATTCAGATAAACTTCCTGGCCACAAACACAAACTATTTGGTCTGATTCCTTCCACCCCACCCCTTGAGCCCCTTCTCATCTTCACAGTCCTTTACAAATAGTAACCAGTTAATCCTCACACCACCACTTTCAGATAACTAATACACATCATCTTTGTTTTACACGCAGGAAAGCTGAGGTAGGTTGGTTTGAATGACTTACCCAAGAAAACAGAGAAACTCAGAATCGGAGCCAGAATTAGAACTCAGAAGTACATGTCATATGTTCAGTATGTGAGAGCACACTCTCTTGACAACATAATGAGGCGTTAGCGCTCACCCAATGTCTAACCTTACTCCAATGATGGCTTTGAGGGCATTTCTCACCGTGGCCCAAATTCACCTCTGGACATTTTCAGGGTTGGTTAATCACTTTCCAACTCTGTCACTAGCCTTTTCAGAACAACATAGTTCATCCCAACCCCCACAGAAGCTCCAAGGATGCCATTAGTGGCTAGCACTCCTACCCAAGACTTCAGGGGTGTCATGAGCTGTTGGAAGGTGCTTGATGTAGGTGCTCTACAGAATACATGTGTGTGCTTGTGTGACCCGCCATTGCAAGTCAGAGGATACAAGTCTGTTATATGTGACTCCTTTAAGAAAGCTCTTTAGCTCAATTTGTAAAGACTCATGCCTTTTAGCTTTGGAGGTGCCTGCTTCAGTCCCCATCACACTTGCATGTTGACCTACCTGCTGTTCTGTTGGAAGGTAGTTTGGAAAGTCCAGAAATAATATGCTATTTGGTTTGCCTGCTTGTTCCAAAACTGAGAGCAACTAAGAGAATGCACAGAAATGAACATGTTTCAGTTTTTATGATAGGCTCAAGAGATACCCTATAGACATTGAGAGTGTTTCTTTAAGAGAGAATGAAGATGTTTCCCTATGTACCAAACACCCATGGAGGGGCGGAGTTCCAGAAGCATTTTAAAGTCAGTCTTGCAGCTGGGAACAGGGTGGTGCAGCGAACAGAAAAGAGGAGGGAAAGAGAAAGTGAAGAGATTAATTAGATAATTATTTCAATAAGGTCAATGCTATAATCTACACCAGATGTTTGGAATTCCATGGACAGTCTCTCAATTGGGGAGATATGGGTGTGTATATGTGCATGTGCGTATGTTTACTTCTCCACTCTGGGGATACACTGCAGTGGGGAGTCCACCTCCCAGACAGATTTGCACTAGCTGAGCTTGAGCTAGCATGCTAAAAATAGGAGTGTGAATGTTGTGGCTTGGGGCAGCTAAGGCTCTGTAGCTGACCTGATCCTCGGGATCTGAGCTTGGATGGCTAGGCTGAGCCACTGCCAGTGCCGTAATGGCTGTGTTGCTGTTTTAGCATGATAGCTCAAGTTGAACTAGCATGAGTCCATCTACCCAGGCTGGGAGGCTCATTGCCAGCTGCAGTATAGACCTATCCTCTGTGTCTGATCTCCCCTTTCTTAAAAAGTTAGAGGGGGGTGCAGATAGCTCAGTGGCTTGAGCATTAGCCTGCTAAACCCAGGGTTGTGAGTTCAATCCTTGAGGGGGCCATTTAGGGATCTGGGACAAAAATCTGTTTAGGGATTAGTCCTGCTTTGAGCAAGGGGTTGGACCAGGTAATCTGAGGTTCTTTCCACCCCTGATATTCTATGTGTGTTTGGGCATCCATTTTGGCTGATGAAGACTAAGCTAAGAACCTCCTATGTGACCAAGGGTAAATTAATATCATGGCTACAGCTTTTATGCCTTAAAAGACATTTTGAATATTGGCTTCCTATTGTCAGTGAAGCCACATGGAATTTACCAGTTTCACTGAGGCAAAAAAAGGGTGGCCCACCAGTTAGGACATAAACCTAGGGGAGATCTGGGTCCAGTTCCCAGCTCTGCCAACTTGATACTGGGCAGGTCACTTAATCTCTCTGTGCCTCAGTTGCTCATCAATATACAGGAAATACAAGCACTTCCCTACCTCACAGAGTTGCTCTCGGGATAAACAGGTTAATGACTGTGATATGTTCAGATACTACGGTGATGAAGGCGTAACCTGAGATAGCCAGCTTTTTTATATTATTTTTTCACTGAAGTATTACAAGACCATCATGGAGATGTTGCACTCTTGTTTTATTTGCTATACATTGTCTGTTTTCATAATCCAGAGCTCAAGCACAGATTTTACTGGTAAAGGCAGGGGCGGCTCTAGGCACCAGCAAAAGAAGCTGGTGCCTAGGGCGGCAAAATCTAGGGGGCGTCCCCTGCTGCTGGGGGGGGCGGCAGGCTGGGCCGGCGGACCTGCCGCAGTCACGCCTGCGGGAGGTCCACCGGAGCCGCGGACGAGCGGACCTGCCGCAGGCATGACTGCGGAGGGGGCACTCGTCCCGCGGCTCGGCTGGACCTCCCGCAGGCATGACTGCGGCAGCTCAAGCGGAGCCGCCGGACCCGCGAGCCGTCCGCAGCCGTGGGAGGTCCAGCCGAGCCACGCGGGACCAGCGGTCCCTCTGCAGTCATGTCCGCGGGAGGTCCGCTGCTCCCGCGGCTCCGGGGCGCCTCCCACGCATGACTGCTTGGGGCGGCCAAAAAGCTAGAGCCGCCCCTGGGTAAAGGATGGGCATTGATGTCTTGACCAATTATCATCATCACAGCTGGTGGGATTAAAAAAAGAAACATTTCCCCATCATTTAATTGAAAAGTTTTCTCCGTTTTTTCCAATACCCTCCACCCCCAAATTATGAAATGTTTGTAAATTCCATAAAATGTTGACCTACTAAACAGCTTGTTGAAAATATTGTCAAAATTCACTGAAATACTGGCCACTCTTATTTCCCTGGTTGTGTGTAGGGCAGGGAGGTTATAGCGTTTTTCTGAATTTTGAAATTTCATTAACATTTAAAAATAGGCAAGTCCCTAATCCTATTTGGGATGATAAGTATCTTAATGGGGATGGGTGAATTTTGCCTGACACAATATGAACCATCCCACAATGAAATGAGGGACAACAAGGGGGGAGGGAGAGCTCAGTGGTTTGAGCATTAGCCTACTAAGCCCAGGGTTGTGAGTTCAATCCTTGTGGGGGCCACTTAGGGAACTGGGGTAAAAATCTGTCTGGAGATTGGTCCTGCTTTGAGCAGGGGGTTGGACTAGATGACCTCCTGGGGTCCCTTCCAACCCTGATATTCTGTGAAAGGGCAGACCAAACATTTATCAATGACCAGATCAAACAATTGTTCAGCCGCCTCAGCATAAGATGTAGGCTAGCTGCTCTGCACCAAAGCCCCAGGCAGGAGTTAGGGCTCACAAAGCAGTCAGGGAGTTGGGCCCACTCTGCAGAAAAAGATGGCAGAAAGCATTAACTTCCCTGGGCAAACTTCCTGCAGCTGACAGCCATGGGGCTCCCCTCTGCGGATTCACAGGCGGTTTGTCATGTGGGGGAGGGAGGGTTCCACTAGTGCATCTCCCCTGACAGTTCCTCCTGGTCTACTTCTAAATGTCCCCTCCTTACCCACACCCCTCTGCTTCTGGCAGTTCCTCCAGCCAAATCCAACCCACATCAAGTCCTCATGTTCTCTGTATTCCATCTCCATAATGATCCCACCCACAGACCCACTCCTCCTGGTCTCCTCATTCCCCCATAGTCCTGTATCCATACTGACCCCCTCAGCCACAAACCCATTCACCCTCAGGTCCTCTTACTCCCTCCCCCATATCCCCTCTCACAACATAATTCCTCACAAGTATCCACAAAGCCTTGGAAAAGCATTAAACAGGCATGTTCTACTCTGCGTGTTATCAATACAGCTCTGTTCTCACCTGTCCCCTTTCCCTCCCCATCCCTTCCCCCAGCACAGCTACACAAGCCAAAAAAATGTACATCCAACTTCTGCTCTGATCCTTTTATAAGGTGCTATTTTACACATAGTATTTACTTTGCTTACAATAAAAATAGTTATATGCAGCTACCAACTCATTACAGGCCAGTTCCTGCTTCTAATGAGGTCAGGGTGAGTTCTGCCATAGACTTCACTGTGAGATGGATTGGATCCTGTGTGTGTGTGTGTGTTGAGGGAGGAATTCACAGTTGCTCTGTGAAGGAGCCCCTTCTGACTTGTTTGAACATATGCCCCCCCCCAAATCAATATGTAAATGGAGCTAAGGCATTCCAAAGAAGCATTGTATCACTTACTCTCAAATGAACTGGAACAAAGTGTAAGGTGTAAATTAAGCTAGCAGATGGCCCATTTTCTTACACCCTCTGGCTAGTTGCTTTGCTTGCTCCCTTCCTCTTTTCTAACCCTTTGTTGTGTTCATTATTCCAACTCAGGCACCTTTGGAGTCTAACTCTGATCACAGGAACAATACAGTAAATCCAGAATTATTCAGTAATTAAAGTTAGAATTTGGTCCTCACACTCATTTAAATTCAGTGAACATAAGAACATAAACATAAGAACATAAGAAAGGCCGTACCGGGTCAGACCAAAGGTCCATCTAGCCCAGTATCTGTCTACCGACAGTGGCCAATGCCAGGTGCCCCTGAGGGAGTGAACCTAACAGGCAATGATCAAGTGATCTCTCTCCTGCCATCCATCTCCATCCTCTGACGAACAGAGGCTAGGGACACCATTCTCTACCCATCCTGGCTAATAGCCATTTATGGACTTAGCCACCATGAATTTATCCAGTCCCCTTTTAAACATTGTTATAGTCCTAGCCTTCACAACCTCCTCAGGTAAGGAGTTCCACAAGTTGACTGTGCGCTGCGTGAAGAAGAACTTCCTTTTATTTGTTTTAAACCTGCTGCCTATTAATTTCATTTGGTAACCCCTAGTTCTTGTATTATGGGAATAAGTAAATAACTTTTCCTTATCCACTTTCTCAACATCACTCATGATTTTATATACCTCTATCATGTCCCCCCTTAGTCTCCTCTTTTCCAAACTGAAGAGTCCTAGCCTCTTTAATCTTTCCTCATATGGGACCCTCTCTAAACCCCTAATCATTTTAGTGGCTCTTTTCTGAACCTTTTCTAGTGCTAGAATATCTTTTTTGAGGTGAGGAGACCACATCTGTACACAGTATTCGAGATGTGGGTGTACCATGGATTTATATAAGGGCAATAATATATTCTCAGTCTTATTCTCTATCCCCTTTTTAATGATTCCTAACATCCTGTTTGCTTTTTTGACCGCCTCTGCACACTGCGTGGACATCTTCAGAGAACTATCCACGATAACTCCAAGATCTTTTTCCTGACTCGTTGTAGCTAAATTAGCCCCCATCATGTTGTATGTATAGTTGGGGTTATTTTTTCCAACGTGCATTACTTTACATTTATCCACATTAAATTTCATTTGCCATTTTGTTGCCCAATCACTTAGTTTTGTGAGATCTTTTTGAAGTTCTTCACAATCTGCTTTGGTCTTAACTATCTTGAGTAGTTTAGTGTCATCTGCAAACTTTGCCACCTCACTGTTTACCCCTTTCTCCAGATCATTTATGAATAAATTGAATAGGATTGGTCCTAGGACTGACCCTTGGGGAACACCACTAGTTACCCCTCTCCATTCTGAGAATTTACCATTAATTCCTACCCTTTGTTCCCTGTCCTTTAACCAGTTCTCAATCCATGAAAGGACCTTTCCTTTTATCCCATGACAGCTTAATTTACGTAAGAGCCTTTGGTGAGGGACCTTGTCAAAGGCTTTCTGGAAATCTAAGTACACTATGTCCACCGGATCCCCCTTGTCCACATGTTTGTTGACCCCTTCAAAGAACTCTAATAGATTAGTAAGACACGATTTCCCTTTACAGAAACCATGTTGACTATTGCTCAAGAGTTTATGTTTTTCTATGTGTCTGACAATTTTATTCTTTACTATTGTTTCAACTAATTTGCCCGGTACCGACGTTAGACTTACGGGTCTGTAATTGCCAGGATCACCCCTAGAGCCCTTTTTAAATATTGGCGTTACATTAGCTAACTTCCAGTCATTGGGTACCGAAGCCGATTTAAAGGACAGGTTACAAACCTTGGTTAATAGTTCCGCAACTTCACATTTGAGTTCTTTCAGAACTCTTGGGTGAATGCCATCTGGTCCCGGTGACTTGTTAATGTTGAGTTTATCAATTAATTCCAAAACCTCCTCTAGTGACACTTCAATCTGTGACAGTTCCTCAGATTTGTCACCTACAAAAGCCAGCTCAGGTCTGGGAATCTCCCTAACATCCTCAGCCGTGAAGACTGAAGCAAAGAATCCATTTAGTTTCTCCGCAATGACTTTATCATCTTTAAGCGCTCCTTTTGTATTTTCATCGTCAAGGGGCCCCACTGGTTGTTTAGCAGGCTTCCTGCTTCTGATGTACTTAAAAAACATTTTGTTATTACCTTTGGAGTTTATGGCTAGCCGTTCTTCAAACTCCTCTTTGGCTTTTCTTATTACACTCTTGCACTTAAGTTGGCAGTGTTTGTGCTCCTTTCTATTTGCCTCACTGGGATTTGACTTCCACTTTTTAAAGGAAGTCTTTTTATCTCTCACTGCTTCTTTTACATGGTTGTTAAGCCACGGTGGCTCTTTTTTAGTTCTTTTACTGTTTTTCTTAATTTGGGGTATACATTGAAGTTGGGCCTCTATTATGGTGTCTTTAAAAAGGGCCCACGCAACTTGCAGGGATTTCACTTTAGTCACTGTACCTTTTAACTTTTGTCTAACTAACCCCCTCATTTTTGTATAGTTCCCCCTTTTGAAATTAAAGGCCACAGTGTTGGGCAGTTGAGATGTTCTTCCCACCACAGGGATGTTGAATGCTATTGTATTATGGTCACTATTTCCAAGCGGTCCTGCTATAGTTACCTCTTGGACCAGCTCCTGCGCTCCACTCAGGATTAAATCTAGAGTCGCCTCTCCCCTTGTGGGTTCCCGTACCAGCTGCTCCATGAAGCAGTCATTTAAAGTATCGAGAAATTTTATCTCTGCATTTCGTCCTGAAGTGAAATGTTCCCAGTCAATATGGGGATAATTGAAATCCCCCACTATTATTGGGTTCTTAATTTTGATAGCCTCTCTAATTTCCCTTAGCATTTCATCATCACTATTACTGTCCTGGTCAGGTGGTCGATAATAGATCCCTACTGTTATATTTTTACTAGAGCATGAAATTTCTATCCAGAGAGACTCTATGGAACCTGTGGATTCGCTTAAGATTTTTACTTCATTTGAATCTACACTTTCTTTAACATATAGTGCCACTCCTCCCCCTGCATGGCCTGTCCTGTCCTTCCGATATATTTTGTACCCCGGAATGATTGTGTCCCATTGATTGGTCTCAGTCCACCAGGTTTCTGTGATGCCTATTATATCTATATCCTCCTTTATCACAAGGCACTCTAGTTCACCCATCTTATTATTTAGACTTCTGGCATTTGTGTACAAGCACTTTAAAAACTTGTCCCTGTTTATTAGCCTGCCTTTTTCTGATGTGCCAGATTCTTTTTTATGTGACTGTTTGTCATCTGATCCGGCCCTTACATTATACTTCTCATTCCTCTGCTCCTGACTATAACCTGGAGATTCTCTATCATCAGACTCTCCCCTAAGAGAAGTCTGTGTCCGATCCACACGCACCTCTGCAGCAGTCGGCTTTCCCCCATCTCCTAGTTTAAAAACTGCTCTACAACCTTTTTAATGTTTAGTGCCAGCAGTCTGGTTCCACTTTGGTTTAGGTGGAGCCCATCTCTCCTGTATAGGCTCCTCCCATCCCAGAAGTTTCCCCAGTTCCTAATGAATGTGAACCCCTCCTCTCTACACCATCGTCTCATCCACGCATTGAGACTCTGAAGCTCTGCCTGCCTACCTGGCCCTGCGCGTGGAACTGGGAGCATTTCTGAAAATGCCACCATAGAGGTCCTGGATTTCAGTCTCTTCCCTAGCAGCCTAGTGAGCTCATTTCAAAAGTGACCCATAGAGTGCACGTGTAGGGAGGTCATAGAATCTCCTTCCTTAGAGGTTTTTAAGGTCAGGCTTGACAAAGTCCTGGCTGGGATGATTTAGTTGGGTTTGGTCCTGCTCTGAGCAGGGGGTTGGACTGGATGACCTCCTGAGGTCCCTTCCAACCCTGAGAGTCTATGATTCTAATGTTTTTGATTGTAGTCAATCCTGTACTCTGACCTCACATCCTACTCTTCTGACTTCCTCGTATGTCTTAAAATCATTCCACTTCGTCTGCCAAAGAACCCTCATCTCTACTGCCTCCAGCCTTCTGATGTCTATCTCATTTAATGCAGCTGCTTCCAGACCACAGAGCAATACTATTAGTACACTGGTTTGATACATCTTCACTCTGGTAACCAAATCTAATGTTTTCATCAGTTCACAATTTTGTCAACTTCTGCTCAGCACTTACGGCTAAGGCACATCTCCTTTTAACCTCATCCTCCTTTAAAGGGTCAGTGGAGAGAGTGTTGGAATGTAGTAGTGGTGAAGTTGTAGAACAAGTAGACTATTATGTGTACCCAGGAAGTTTGATTAGCACTGATGGTTCCACCAAGGATGACTGTGTGGGAGAGATGGATTCCAGTACTGACTGATTGATTGTAACATGTTGTTGCAGCTGCATTTGATTTATTGTTATGTTTACATCATACACACAGAGAGAAGTTAGTATTTTCATGTGTTTTATTTCTTTGTGGAAGGTTGCAATGTAACACTACTTTAGTCTTCGAATCCAGAATGGTAACAGAGAGTAACCAAAACACACAGAGAGAAAAAGCAGGCTGCACTTTAAAACTCATTCCCTCCTTGTTCTAGACTGGCTCTTTCCAAACGAACTCTCATTGCATGCTTCCTTAAAGAGTCACCTAGCCTGCAAGCAGGACCAGGAAGCCTCTCCCCCTTTAAAGTAATATTTTGTCATTCCACCAGATCCTCAATACACCTCAGCAAATTTGTAGGTCTAAGGTATACTGCAAAGAACATGATATACATAGTTTGGGGATTTTTATTTAGATGGAGAGTTGGGTGGAAATGAATCATCAGTTTTGCGAGAAATTCCATGAGTTCAAAAAAATTGTTCTGAAACTGAATGAAACCAAAAAACTTCAAAACTTCCCATGAAACAAAATTCTGGAAAAAAAATAAAAAGTTATATTTTCGGTCAGTCAAAACAGTGTTTCAATAAAACCAAAATCGCATTCCAATTCTGACATTTTCAGTTGTTTTCTAAAAATGTTACTGTAACAGGGTCAGCCACCCCCATGGGCAGAGGTCACCCTGGGGCACCGAAACTCTGTCCCCTCTTCAAAACTGCATACCGGCTTCTCTTTGGGCTAACACGAGCCCTGTCTGGGGCTGGTTTGATAACAGAACAAAAACAATCCTCAAGGTCTGAAAACCATCACCACAACACAAAAGTTCATACTTAGCTCTGGTGACTTCTACCACAACTAGAGCTTTTCTTACGTCCCTATCTGTTCTCAGTCACTCCTCCCAGCTCTTCTTAGCTGGAGCCCAGCTGTCTGGTTAGGATTAGGGTTTCCCACAACAGCTTCCTGCTCACTGAGCTCTGGCCTTTAAACTCTCCTGATGGCAAGAACGTTTCTACTCCCTGACCCTCTCTCTGCAGCTTCCAACTTTATAGTGGAAACACCTGGTCTAATGCAGGTGAGCCTCTTTAGTAGTCAGGGTTGGGTAGCCCCAGGCCCTCCAGCCTCTGAGGGGCAAGCCACCTTGTTACAGTCACAATAGAAAACAAAAGCAATTTCAAAGTTAAAGGTCATTTTGAAATGACAAATTGAAACATTCTATTCCAAAATCAAAATGTGTTTTTCTCTTTTTTCCCCTGAAAGAAAATTTCTTCAAAATTGATGCATTTCCACAAAACCTTTTGCTTTTGACAAATCAGCATTTTCTAATGGTAAAACATACCATTGGAAAATTCCTGACCAAATCTATTAAATCGCAGAAGGGTCAGCGCACCATTTCATCCTTTGGAGTGGGGCAGGGGACTTCCAAAAGACATCTTATAAAAATTAATATCCTGTCAGGAATTCACCAACGTTAAAGAATCCCACATCACGGCAACAGTTTGACTGGATAATATGGTCATTACAGATTCAGCTTTACTATACCTACATAATTTTTACGGAGATAAGAAAACTTCCCTTTGCCAAATACCAAAAAGGATCAGCACAACAGGTAATACAGCTCTGTGTAGTGGATATATCTGATGAGTTTGTTGAGGAGCATATAAGTTTCAGATTTTTACTGGCATCATTCCACCTCTGTTATCCTCCTCCTTGTCTGCTTCATGGCAGCTATTATCATAGGATTGGAAGGAACCTAAGGAGGTCATCTAGTCCAACTGCCTGCTCAAAGCACAACTAAATGATCCCAGCCAGGGCTTTGTAAACCCTGACCTTAAAAACCTCTAAGGAAGGAGATTCCACCACCTCTCTAGGGAACCTTCCAGTGCTTCACCACCCTCCTAGTGAAAAAGTTTTTCCTAATATCCAACCTAAACCTCCCCCACTGCAACTTGAGGCCATTGCTTCTTGTTCTGTCATCTTCTACCACTGAGAACAGCCTAGATCCGTTCTCTTTGGAACCCCCTTCAGGTAGTTGAAGGCTGCCATCAAATCCCCCCTCACTCTTCTCTTCTGCAGACTAAATGATTCCAGTCCCCTCAGCCTCTCCTCATAAGTCATGTGCTCTAGCCCCCTAACCATTTTTGTTGCCCTCCACTGGACTCTTTCCAATTTTTCCACATCCTTCTTGTAGTGTGGGGCCCAAAACTGGACGCAGTACTCCAGATGAGGCCTCACCAATGTTGAATAGAGGGGAATGAGAACGTCCCTCGATCTGCTGGAAATGCCCCTACTTAGACAGCCCAAAATGCCGTTAGCCTTCTTGGCTACAAGGGCACACTCTCAAGTCATATCCAGCTTCTCATCCACTGTCACCCCTAGGTCCTTTTCTGCAGAACTGCTGCCTAGCCACTCGGTCCATAGTCTGTAGCGGTGCATGGGATTCTTCCGTCCTAAGTGCAGGACTCTGCACTTGTCCTTGCTGAACCTCATCATATTTCTTTTGGCCCAGTCTTCTAATTTGTCTAGGTCCCTCTGTATCCTATCCCTACCCTCCAGGGTATCTACCACTCCTCCCAGTTTAGTGTCATGTGCAAACTTGCTGAGGGTCTAGTCCACGCCATCCTCCAGATCATTAATGAAGATATTGAACAAAACCGGCCCCAGGACCGACCCTTGGGGCACTCTGCTTGATACCGGCTGCCAACTAGACATGGAGCCATTGATCACTACCCGTTGAGCCCGATGATCTAGCCAGCTTTCTATCCACCTTATAGTCCATTCATCCAGCCCATACTTCTTTAACTTGCCAGCAAGAATACTGTGGGAGACCATATCAAAAGCTTTGCTAAAGTCAAGGAATAACACATCCACTGCTTTCCCCTCATCCACAGAGCCGGTTATCTCCTCATAGAAGGCAATTAGGTTAATCAGGCATGACTTGCCCTTGGTGAATCCATGCTGACTGTTCCTGATCACTTTCCTCTCCTCTAAGTGTTTCAGAATGCTTACCAGTGTTAACCTTCTGCCTTTCTCTATGGACTGAAGTCCTTTCTGTGAAAGCAGATAATTCTGTTTGGAACTCTAGTAGTTACATAAGGAATTTTTAGTGGATTGGAGGGAGGTTTTGTTCATATAGGGATTTATCCAAATCCAATTAAGGTCAATGGGGATAATATCATTGACTTCAATATGTGCGGGATCTAAGCCATAATTAAGTGTGTAAGAACAGCCATGCTGGATCAAACCAATGGTCCATCTATCCCAGTATCCCTTCTTCCGACAGTGGCCAATTCCAGGTGCTTCAGAGGGAATGAACAGAACAGGGCAATTATCGAGTGATCCATCCTCTGTCATCCAGTCCCAGCTGCTGGGAGTTGGCGGTTTAGGGTCAACCAGAGTATGGGTTTGCAGCCCTGACCCATCTTGTCTTATAGCTAAGGATAAGATTTTGTCACTGAGGTCACGGACCTGTGATTTTCATAGACTTTCATGACATTTTCTGCTTCAGCCCCATACCCTAGGGTGTTAGGGGCTCCGCTGCTCCCAGTCACTGGGGGTGATGGTGGCCCCACAGCTTTGAGCCTCTGGCCCTGGAGCTTCAAGTTTCCACTGTGAATGGCAGGGGCCTGGATCTGTCAGCTGCTACCACAGGGAGTGGGGGGCTGGAGCTGCTAGTCCTCCCCATCCGTCAGTCAGCCCCGCATTTAATTTTTAGTAAAAGTCACAGACAGGTCGTGGCCTTCTGTGAATTTTTGTTTATTTCCCATGACCTGTCAGTGACTTTTATTTAAAATAACCATGACAAAATCTTAACTTTACTTATAGCCATTGATGTACCCATCCTCTATGAGCTTACCTATTTCTGGTTTTTTAAAATTTTTTTCTTTTTTTCTTTTTTTTTTTTGAATGCCGTTACAATTTTGGCCTTCACAACATCCTCTGGCAATGAGTTCCAGAGGTTGACTGTGCGTTGTGTGAAGTAGTTTACTTATGTTTATTTTAAACCTGCTGCCTATTTCTGGAAAGACCTGAAATCTAAGTGAAGAAATGTCTGCAGTCTTGTGTTAATCCATTCCAGTTTATTTTTTAAAAAGACTTATTTCCCAGTTTAACATTCTTAGTCCTATAAATACGTTTTTCCTCTCCCATTCACAGATGTGGCATTTTTTCAGAATGAGGGTGGGTGTCTGGAGCATCCAAAAGCGTCAATTTTCCCCCAAAGCACAGAAAGGAACATAAATACTCAATAAAATGTAAAACAGAAAAGAACATCTCTAACATGTACAGCACAGGACGCAGTATATCAAATCTATTTGAGCGCTGCATGAGACCTGTTCTCCAACAAACAAACAAACACCCTTTACCCTGTAAAGATAAAGAGTTTTTCATTTATGTTTTTGGATAGAATAACTGAAGAGCTCTGTGAAATGTCTCTGCTTCTCAAAATGTAAAGCTAATAGGTAGGTTCTGCAACCTTGACAAACCTTTCTTAAGCCCTGATCCTATTATTTATTTTAGTGCCTAGGAACACCAATCCAGAATCAGCCGCCATTGTGCTAGCTTCTCTACAGAGGGAGAACAAAGAAAGGTTACAGTCAAAGGGCCAGATCCCCAGCTGGTGTAAATCAACAGAGCTCCATTGAGGTAATCGCTTCCCGCATTTAATCTGGTACCACTGGAGCATTAGGAGACAGGGGACCTGCCCTGTGTTCTCCATCCACATTGTGCCTGGCTCTGGGGCCCAAGATAAAGAGGAAAACGTTCCATGCCTTGTCCCACACCGTGCACAGGGCAGGCCACATTGTGATCCAACCTAATACAGGTGAGTGGGAAGTCTCTGTGTTACACACACTTACACCGTTTTGTCCCACAG
Source organism: Mauremys mutica (assembly GCF_020497125.1). Taxonomy (NCBI): domain Eukaryota; kingdom Metazoa; phylum Chordata; order Testudines; family Geoemydidae; genus Mauremys; species Mauremys mutica. The sequence goes on from NC_059077.1 coordinate 129,873,463, forward strand.
GGAAAGCCCTGTCCTGCAATCAGATCCTGGAAGGTCATTTGCTGTGAAAGCTGGCAAGTGTCTTCACATAGGGTGGCGGGGAGTATTTTTCTGGGATTGCCTGTGTTGTTTTATTATGAAAAAGTATGAACTAATGACAAGACTATTACTGCTGCTTACAGGCTGAGTCTATTTGTTTTGGTTTGCAGCACTGTCCAGTGAGCCAAACAGTTTGATCAGCCGATGCCTCTGGAGCTGCTTTTGCCTCTGAAAGCGTATCCACTAGCGTAACATCCTCCAGTTATTATGAAATACCCTTTTCGAAAACAGCTTTTATGAAACCATTGCCTAACAGGGAAATTGAAACCAAATTGCTAATCAGCTTATGCTGTCCAGGCCATCTGTACAGGGTGTCTCTTGGGATTTCATTAGTCTGTAAGGAACTCATCTACAGACCACTGAAATCAGAGGGAGTTTTGCCATTGACTTTAATGGGCATTGGATCATGTCCTGAGTGCTGTTTCAATGGGTACATCTACACTACAAAGTGTGGGGACTGTCTCAGAGCCCTGGTCAATTGACTTAGGCTCACACGGCGCACACTACATGGCTACAAATAGCAGTATTGACTTACGCTAGGGCTTGGGCCTGGGCCAGACAATCTACACTGCTATTTTTAGCCATGTAGCATGAGCCCAACTCTGTTGACCCAGACTCAGAGACTCAATGCTGCAGGGTTTTTTATTTTATTTTGCTATGCAGATGTACCCAATGATAGCAACCTGGCCTGAAGATACCAGATTTCTTCTCTATATAGTTTTCTTGTCTGCATGGATTTTCTCTGTAGTGTGTCAAACGTGAACTGATAAACACAGTGGGGCCAGATTTTTCTGTATCTCATGGAGTCATTTACCCCAGTGGGTGTCAAATGCTACCAGATCAGAATAATATTCACAATGATGAATGTGACAACACAAGATATAGTGTAACTGAGAATCACACCCATGAAATGCAAATGATAGAACAATTTGCTGTAAGAGGTCTGTGTGTTCTCTACAGCCACCCTCCAACAATTACCTCCACAAGGATAAAAAAATCCATGTATGGATTTAGATGTGGGGAAGGATTAGCAGGATCTGTAGCTGGAACGCTAGGACTGCCCACCACATGCACGACACGTTTGCAGTGACACTTCTATGGTTATTTGGTGTTATGCTGAGTGTTTTGCTTAGTAGAGCTCCAGGCCTGCACCAAGCACCTTGTAAAAGGACCCAGGCTCAGCCCCAGGGGCTTGAGTCACGTGGAGCTCAATGCAGAGTTGGGAAATAACAGGCGGCACATCTTTCCAGTTCTTTATAACTGTTCCAGACTAGCCCTTTTAGACTGAAATTTTCTATGCCAGGTGTCTGCCTCAGGCCTGTGTGTGTGTGTTTAATTTTAGTAAAAACAGTTCAGCTTGAAGCTCTAGTGTCTCCAAGCTTTGGAATGGGGACAGAAAGTTTGTCAGGAGGATTGCCCTGGTGCCAGGGATGTGTTATTTGCCATCCTTGTAAAACGTTACACACATTTGACCCAAGCCTCTGAAAATCCAAGTTTGCACATGCTCAATTCAGACTTGTTAGCGTTTGGAGGCTAATGTTTCCAAGGATGATGTCTGCCCTGAGCGTGCTTCATCACAGTGTTGCAAGGGCTGAGAAGGACTTTCCTGGCAATTGTTCCTCCTGGCTAGCAAGGTCTGATGCCTTACCTAGCACCAGAACTGAGAGCAGGGAAGGTGTCTTTCCTGTGCTCTCAAGGTTCCTTCTGCTGTTGCCCAGGCAGTGTAGAAGAGAATGAGGAACAGCCTAACTAGAATGCAGAGGGGTGAGGAGCAGGGCTTGGTGGGCTGGCAAGAGGGAGACTGAAACAAGGAGTCGGGGGACAGGAGGGAGACTGGGATGAAGAGCTGGGAAGGTGCCAAGGGGCGTCTGATTACAGATGAGGAGCCAGGGGAAGGTGGGGGACTGGGAAATGGGGCCAAGAGGGGACATGGCAGGTGGTGACTGGGACTGCGGAGGAAGTCTGGAGACATGGCTGAAGGAGGACTGGGACGAGCCCAAAGAGGGATGAGAGGCAGAAGGTATCAAGCTTGGATGAGACAGGCCCAGAAGGTTCTGTGCTCACTAGAGAACATTTCCTTCCAGAATCTGGAACCAAACCCACTTCTTCTTCTGTCATCACATATCTGTGAAACCCACTGGCAAAGTGTGTGTCTCATCCCTCCTCTAGTGCTAGTCCACAGAGTGGATTACAACCTACTGCTACTAGCAGTGACTCCATGATCTATGGTGCCAGAGATTTGTGTGGTGGAGCTAAAGGTTCTAACCCTGCTCATGAGGGTGTCAATATGGTGCCAAAGGATGGAATTGCTATTATTTAGTCCTCTTGTTTTAAAAACCTAGGAAATTACACACTAAACTACATTCAAATAACACGAAAAGATTGAACCTTCATCTAGCTCCCTTGTGTGTACATGATACGAGACAGTCTTTAATCATATCATCACATACTAGTATTTCCACTAGATCCCTGAATCATTCAGTGCACAAAATGCGTGGTTCTCACTGAATGAACAGCTATGCAATATTGTCTGTTGTCATTCTTCAATGTCTGGCTCTGTGTCAGATTTACTGCATACTGGTCAAACCTTGCACTGAATGCAGAATTATATATTCCCCCCTGGGGGGTTTCTACAGCACTCATCACTGTTGCACGAGTACTTCACAAACATGAATTAATTTCTCTTCCTGATCCCCTGTGAGGTGGTTATTATTCCCACTTCACAGTTGGGGAGGACAGAGACTTTCATGTCAAAAGTGCACAATATGAGATGCCTTTGGCTTTTATTTGTTCAAAGCACAGCTCCCATTGACTTCAGTTGCGATTGTTAATTTTCAGCACTTATGCAAATCAGGCTCCAGGTGTTTCATGGTCCCCAGAAAATGAGGAACACACAATTAGTGGATAATAGTGAATGGGTTTTTTTATGTGATTTGCCCAGAATCACACAGAAACTCTGTGGCAGAGGCAGAGATAGAATCCAACTATGCAGAGTGGTATTCAGTGCTTTAACTATGAGACCATCCTTTCTCTTCCTGCAATCCCCTGCCTTATTTGCTGCACACTTTCCATCTTCTGCAATGAATGAGGAGTCCTACAGAAAATAGCTTCTTTAACTACACAACCCTGATTCGTTCTCTGAGCATTGGCTGTCCTATGAGTGAGGCAGGGAGATCTGGCCATATAGCATCATAACGGGTGTTGCTGGGTGCTAAGCACTTTGCAGATCTGGCCCCAGTTGTACTGAGCACATGAACATCTGGCCTTGTGCACTTTAAAAAATCTGGCCCTGTCTCTTCTGGTGACCTTTGAAAATCCCAACAGAATATATGACAACAGTAGGCTGATCAGTAGTTGTGATATCGTGTTCTCCATGGATGCTGACTGTCAAGTATTCTTTACAAGAATAAGAAAGTTGCACCAACTCTCAGTCAATGTACAGAGCTGTTCAGGTTGCTAAACACCTATTTCACCTAAAGGCTCTAGTTATACAACAACAGCTGAATTTTTCCAACTACATTTGACCCATCTCTGTTTCTCCATGTGACACCTTTGATGAATAGCACAGTTCCAACTTGGAAAGGATATCTCAGGGACTGAGCATTACAGTCATCGTGAGTCAGTATATTAAAAGGTCAGTGTCATTAACAAGATTCTGTTTTCATTTAACTAAGCATTACAACAGCTTCCACAAGCCTCTCTCATACTACTCATAACTCCTAGCTTAAAATAGGTCATATCGTAAAAGACATCTTCCTCATGTTATTCTATCTAAATCTAATATGTATTTATCTAATGCTTAGATAGAATTACTCCACAATGCCATTGTTGCAAGATCACTGCATCCAATTGGTTTATTATGCCCACAAATTGTGCACTCATCTAGTTCATGCAAATACATGGTCATAGTGGGCAGCAAGCCAGGGGCAGCACATAGCTTTGCTGTTCCAGGTGTAGATTGGGACTGTGCTGGCTCTAGCACCCTGACCAGTTTATCGGGGGTCAGAGACAAGGCTCTGGGCAGCTCTCCACCATGTGGGTAGCCCACTCAGGGGAGAAAGGGATCTCATTCTGCCATCTTAGTGCCCCATGCAGGCACACAGCAGGGCTGAGAGAGGAGCCTACTAAAGTCACCACCAAACTCACACCTGTTTGTTTGTTTTCTCCACCTACTGGATCCTGACTTCACGCTTTTGGGGCATGAACTATTTTTTCCTGCATGCACCTAGCACAATGGGGACCTCTAGGAACTACCACAACACAAATAAATAATAATAGTAATCACACTTTAAGCAATCACAAAATTCCACATTTTTAGATGGAAACTGCTTATTGATGTATTTTGAAAGGAATATTTGTTTATGCAGGGGCAGATCCTCAGCTAGTGTATATAGGCTTAAGCTATTTTACATCAGTTGAGGAGCTGACCCAGAGACCCATCAAAATCACCTTTGGCTAAAGGAACATGTTTTCAATGTGCACTGAAATAATGTTGAATAGATGTTTACTTTAGCACTATAGTGTTTCTGTTAGAGGTGTATTTAAAGCTTTCTTCCAAAGGCAATTGTGCTGCCTATTACCAGTCTTGCCAAGGACACGTTGGCCGGAATATCTTAAAGTTTCTATCCCTTTAGACTTACTCTAGTACTAGTAGCTTCAATTCTCCAGGAAACTGCGAGCATAACATTTGCACCATAATAACAATGAATTTGGGGGGTGTGGGTTATGTGTGGGGTGATAGGGAAATAACCAGTTAAACTTGATTAGACATAAGTGGGAAATGATTAGTTCTAGGACTTCAAACAGCACCCATAGCTGGAAGAAACCAGGTCAACAAATGACCATGAAAAATGGAGCTTGATACTCAATATCTTAAACTATGCTGCGGTACAGAATTACTGATTTGCATAGAATAGCATTTTGTCCCATAGTCTTGCAAAGGGACTCTGATGGCTCAGGAGGTTGTTACCATCTGATGGTTGCTTGATTGCCGGGCAAATAGTTTGTCATCTTACTTTAGTAAGTTCCTAGTGGAAAATATTCCACATCACAAAACTACCACCACAACCACAACTAATTAGCAGCCTTGCGCCAGCAAAAAGGAGAAGCACCAAAGTTGACAGCTACTTAAGCACTCGGTTAGCACATGAATAGTCCCATTGACTTCAAAACTACTTCAGGGCCTGACCCACCATGGACACCCAGAAAGGAGACAGGCCAAAGCTGCAGTGTGCAGGAGGAGCTGCGTGAGAAAATTGACACTGGTACTCTCTACTATGCTTGAAGCAGCAAAGAATCCTGTGGCACCTTATAGACTAACAGACGTTTTGCAGCATGAGCTTTCGTGGGTGAATCCCCACTTCTTCGGATGCAAGTGGGTATGCTTGTCCTGCTGGTGAATATGGTTGCTAATCCAGCACCTTTCATCTGCCCTGACTTTTTTTTTTAAGGACTAGATCCTCCTCTGGTGTAAACTAGTGTAGATGTATTAAAGCTTATGGAGCTATAGTGATTTATACCAGCTGAGGATCTGGCCTGCTTACAGTATAGTTGCAAAGATTGCAGCAGATAGCAAATCTGCTGCCAAATTCTCTTCTCTTTCTCTCTACCTTATTGTGTCATCTTTGCATGTCTTCTACATCTGTACCTCAAGTACACCACAGCATAGCTCCATTGGATTCAGTAGAGCTACCCCAATTTGCAGCAGCAGCAGATGTGGCTAGAGCTGGTCAGGAAGTTTTCATGAAACACTTTTCCATTCGAAAATGCTAACTCCTTGAAGCTATAACTTGTTGCATAAAGGTACTGGTTTGGACACAACAATCATCATGAAGGTTTCTTAGGTCCAGAGAGAGAGAGCAAGCAAACATGGACATGAATCTGGGTTTCCCACATTCCGTGTGAGAGCTCAGATGTCTGGGCTATTGGCTATTTTAAGGCGGCAGTATCTCTCTTTCTCCCGCTCGCCCCTTTTGCAAAAACATTTCAAAAGGTTTCAGTTTCGTCCCAATGCGAAACAAAAACAATTTCCAAAACCTCAGTATATTGGGGAAACCAAAATTCTTATTTTCCAACCAGCCCTAGATCTGTTCCTTAGGGTAGGTCCATACTTACCCGCCGGGTCGACGCGGAGAGTTCGACTTCTCGGAGTTCGAACTATCGCGTCTGATCTAGACGCGATAGTTCGAACTCCGGACGCGCTCCTGTCAACTCCGGAACTCCACCACCGCGAACGGCGGTGGCGGAGTCAACGGGGGAGCCGCGGACTTCGATCCCGCGGTGTCAGGATGGGTAAGTCAGTCGAACTAAGGTAGTTCGACTTCAGCTACGCTATTCACGTAGCTGAAGTCGCGTACCTTAGTTCGACCCCCCCTCCAGTGTAGACCAGGCCTTAGAATGGAACATTGAAGTGCCCCGGGGACCATACCCTCTAGACTTCACTTGCCGATGTTTTCGAGGGAGATTGAAAAAGGCACAATGGCCAGCTGGGCATCTAACTCCCATTTCTGCCTTTGAAAATCTTCCCCTTATTTTTGTAGATGAACTATGTTTTCACTTAGCGTATTGGTAAAGGTTGGCAGCTTCTGCTTCTTTTGTTGGGTGAAAAGTCTAAATCTGGCAGAGAACCATGGTAACCATAAAAACAGAGCCAGCTTCACTGTAGCAGGAGGTGTTAAACCACAAAACGTTATAGAGAATGACAGTAGCACATCACTTAGTGTTAAATAACTAAGACAGTGCAGAACTGCTGTTTCTCTTGACGGATTCTTAGTGGATTTCACTTTGTTTTTAAACTAGTTCCCTTTAAGGGCAACCCATTATCTTCATTTATTCCTTTTTGCTCCTCCCTACGCTGACTCCCAGTGACGGGGGGCTAGGGGCTGGCAGCTGCTGTGCCGCAGTAGGGCATGTATGAAATGGCCTGGGCACGTGCACACGGGTCATGCTGACATGTAGACGACTAGACAGGAAACTCTGGTGTGATAAAAGCAAGATGTGGCTCATCATGTTTTCCAAAGCTCCCAGTCCCTGTGGGCTTGAGGAGGTATGACTTTGGATCACCCATACCCCTTCCATCTCAGTCTGCCTCAGAGACTGAGCTGGGTGGGAAACTGAAGTCAAGCACCCAGGGCATGCAAATGCTGAAATCCCACTGACAGTTGTGTGGGATGATTCATTGCATTCTGGTTTCTGAATACGTAGGAGCACGGCTGGCTTCTTAATTCTGGTATCACTCCAGGGACAGGACCAATTCAGGGAGCTTGATTCTGATATCACTTACATCAGTGTAAATCCGGAGTAACTCTACTGAAGTTAATGGGATAGCGCTGCTCGAAAACAGGTGGGAGTGAGATTAAAATTACAGTGGTCTTTAAATATCTTCTGAAGTTTTCCTGCTTACATGTAGGCTGAAGCCCCATATAGCTAAACATAGACTGAAAGTCTGTTATGGGAGGTGGCGTGGGAATGGGGGGCAGGACTCAGGCATTGCACTGATGACACATACTGTGGGGCTTTTCAGTCCCACTAGGGAACTGTTTTGAAACATGATCTGAGTTCGAGATGATGACAGCATTTTATTTTAAGAAAAAAATATTCCGTGGATTAATAAACCAGGATGAGACATTTGCTAATCACTTCTTCATTAGTGGTAAAACCACACTGTCATTTCCTAGGGCCTGGTGAATGTTCCTGCTAGCACGTATGATAACTTCCATTAATAGAGCTCGTGGATCCCAAGTGATTTTGCTGATAATATCCATCTAGAGCTAATCCACATTAACTCTCTGGATAGATAGCTAGATAACTTTACCATTGCTTAAACGTAGGCACTTCTGGGATGAAACACCAATGTTAAAGAGTACTGCACACCTGTTTAGGACAGGAAGTGAAGACTAAAATCCCAGTGATATACAACCAGTGGCTCAGAGATCACTTGTCATCTTCAAGGCACTAAATTGTAGCCCGAGGGCAGGGGAATGACTCTTAAGAAGAAAATTGGTATTTGATAACAAATTGAAAATGTGTTTCCTGAGCTGTGATGGAACTGTTAGAAACAGACTCATTAGCTATGGCTACCCAGAAGTTAGACACCCATCGCTGGCCTGTGACAGCTGACTTGGGTTCGTGGGCTGTTTGAAAGACTCACCTTGCAGGATCCTAGGGCCTGGGCTGCAGCCCAAGCCCAAATATCTACACTGCAATTAAACAGCCCTTAGCTTGAGCCCCACAAGTGCAAGTCAGCTAGCATGGGCCAGCCCCGGGGGCCTAATTGCAGTGTAGACATACCCATTATTACAAGGCGCAGCTTCTCCAACTGAAGTCCCAGGAGCAGCTCTGGTGGGTGCTGGGAGTACTTTATTCGGCTAATGTTCCTTGCCTTCCCTGAGACTGCCACTCCTCAGCAGTCCCCCCACCAGCAGTCAGCTTCCTTGCAGGGGAAAGGCAAAGAAAAGGAGGGGAGAGTAGATCTGACTACTCCATTGCTGTTTTCCTGTATGAGCGCCAAGACAGCAGGACGGAAGTCCAACAGGCTCTGCCTGAACAAAGGGAAACAATTAAAGGGTCAAGGGGCCACATGTAATTTTTCTGAAATAGTACATTTGGCTCTTGGGCTGGGAAAGCTGAATCCTATTTAAAAGGACTGTAGGTAGCTTAAGAAGGGCAGTATAGAATTACCCAAATCACAATTTTTACTGAAAATCCGACTCTTACTGAAAAAAAATCAGTTTTCGGTTTCCAGTTTTTCACTGAAAAAAATGGAAAATTGTAACAAATGAACATTTTCCTTGAAAATGTTAATTTCAGTCGAAAAGCCATTTTTTTCTTTAAATACGTATATTGTGATGAAAAGATTGCAACCAGCTTTGGTGCAACCACATCACGAGAGGCATTCCCTCAGGGCTCAATGCACAAGACAAAGGATGGAAGGCAGAAGCCAGGTGGGACACAGAATTTCTGTTCCAGGGGTAATTCTGACATTTTGCAATTTCCTTTTGTCCTGAATTGGAATGAACAATCAAAATTTACTGCCAGACCAGCAAAATCAGGAATATTTCATTTCAGAAACTTCAAGATGACCTTATCAAAGCATTTAGTTTCTAGAAGGTCAAAGCGATAAAGCTGAAGTTAAATGTTTTCCTGTTGAAAATTTCAGCAAATGGATCCAGTCCCATGAAACGTTTCTGTTTGATCAAATCAGCCCTTTCTGGCAGAAAACTGTTCCAAAAGAATCTTTTGACCAGCTCTAGTGGGAGGGGGAAAAGGGGCATGAGGTGACTTGCACACAGTCCAGTGCTGGGCAGAGATGGGAACTGAACCCAGGGTGCCTGACTCCATGTATATCACTTAGAGACTTTACTTGTTTGTGGGGCCAAACATCCTTCTGCTTCCACAGAGGATGCAGGAGGCAAATGCAATGCTCCAAAACCCCCTAGTGGAAACATATGAGTTTCTTTCCCTCTACATGGGAATAGCCCATGCTGGGGATGATATGGCCCTAAGTTATCAAAGCAGCAGACTAAGGCCTGATCTACACTGGGGGAGGGGAGGTGAATAATGTAGCTGAAGTCGACGTACTTAGATATACTCACTGCGGTGTCTTCACTGCAGTGACTCAACTGCTGCCGCTCCCCCATCAACTCCACCTGCGCCTCTCGTGGCGCTGGAGCACAGGAGTCGATGGGAGAATGCTCGGGGGTCAATTTATCGCGTCTAGACTAGACGCGATAAATCGACCCCCGCTGGATTGATTGCAGCCCGTCGATCCGGCCGGTAGTACAGACAAGCCCTTAGTAAATTGCTCAGAGTGTTGTTGTACAGCTGTGTTGCTCCCAGGATACGAGAGGGATAAGGTGGGTGAGGTAATAACTTTTATTGGACCAACTTCTGTTGGTGAAAGATACAAGATTGTAAGCAACACAGAGCACTTCTTCAGGTCTGGGAAAGGAAGCAGAGTGTCTGAGCCTTAGGAAATGCAATTTAATATTCCTCTCCATCTTTTCCTTAGATCCTGTCCAGGAGTCTTAGACTTTACACTGCTACTTTAGCAGCAACTTTTCCCTTACTGTGCATCAAGTTATTTTTGACAGTGCTTTTTTTTAAAAGCCAATAAAAGGAGTTATTCAATGGAAAAATAATGCCATATATATTTTTTCCTGGATGTGCCTTTCTCTTGAGCCATTTACAATGCAATTCATTCCCAAGATTTCCTCGAGTAAATTGCAGAGCCCTTTAAGAAATGCCAACTCCCATTGCTTTGGCACAAGCCCCAGATCATTATTTTTGTTGAACACTGTGCCCCTTTTCCACCGAGCACTGAGTGAGTGTGGGTATGTGATGCCTGCAAATGTTACAGGGTTAGGACCAGCCTTTATTTAATAGCTGTAGAATGTAGCTAGCTACTATTAGAATTCCCAACAATATATTGTTCCGCCTATGCTCCATGGTGGGGGAAAAAGCAATAATGAAGTCACACAATCCTCTTTGGTTTGGCAGTCGTTGTTGTTTGAGATTTGATAAAGTTTAATGTTTATCCAGCTAGCCTTCCAAATCAGGTAAGCAAAGATAAATGTCAATTTTATTTAGCAAAGCAGAGATCACAGCACTGTTATCTTGAAGTGCTACTCACTAGGGCCCAGATGTTGTTGCAAACCCTTATGCATACAAGGAGTCTTTACTCATGCAGGTATTACCATTTATCTCAATAGGACAACTCAGGTGAGTAAATACAACTCAGCAGAATGGTTTGCAGGGTCAGGTTCTAATGTTGCATGTGATCTGTATCAGTTATTAAATAACCATCCCTCACTTCTGGCATATTGATTAGGAAAAAGGGATTGCCCAGTGTCATTTCTTATTTTCATTTCAAAGTCAGAAGCCCAGCACTGCAAGTCCTTGCACAAGCATTTCCCAGTGAAATCAGTTAGACGGCTTACACAAGCAAGGACTTTTTGGGTGGGGAAGGGTGGGCAGGATCATGGGCAGGAATTTTGTCTAGCAAATGTCCTCATCCACCAAAACTTATTGCTCTAGAATGAAGCTCTTCTGCTAGAGGTACATTTTATTATTAGTTTAAGCATAGTAGTTACCATATAACTTGACGGTACCTTTCCCTATAGCCCTTTACCCCAGGATCTGAGTACAAGCACTGAGTGGCAGATGTGGAAACTGAGGCACAGAGCTGTTCATAGACTCATTTATTCCAGTTAAGGGACCAGTTTTGCCCAAGGTTACACCTGAAGCTTGTGCCAGAACTGAAAATAGAACATAACTCTCCTACCTCTCCATCCTGTGCCTTAGCCACAGGACCATCCGTTCCCGCCCACCCCACGCACACTGTCCAAGGCAGAGGATGAGTTTATGTTTGGGCTTGCATTCCCCCAACTCCTAGAGAGAGCTGCAGGCATCCAGCAAATGCTGACCTGTGCTCCATGTGTATAACGAGCACTATTTAGGGTGTTTTCCTTGGATTCATTCCTACAGCTATGCATACAAATGGCGCTCTGTTAAAATCACTTCCAGGAGCACTCAATAAGTGAGGATGCTCCTCTCTAAAGGTAACCCCCTCATGTGAGTGACAGCTAATGCGTGTTGGTGAGCCGGCTGATGGCCCAAATCAGTACCATGGTCATTCCCTTCATGGATGACATGCATCCGACGAAGTGGGGATTCACCCATGAAAGCTCATGCTCCAATGCGTCTGTTAGTCTGTAAGGTGCCACTGGACTTTTACAGATCCAAACTAACATGGCTACCCCTCTGATACTCTTCATGGAAGAGGATGTAAATGAAGTTAGCAGACTACTGCACAGATTGAGTCAGATCTCATTCCAGTAAACCGAGATCTAATCCAGGTCAGGAATAAGGTCACTGGCAGGGCAACAGCAGGCAAATTCTTGCTGCAGATGCATTCAGTTCACTTTATTTCCTTCTTGATGGCCTCAGCGCTGTCGCGCTGTTATTCTTCACAAGGGATAGCACCCTCCTGCCCCAGTACAAAACCAAACCCATAAAAATCAGAGAGAAAAATACTCTCAAGTATATTTTCCTATATACAACCACTTTCCTATACTTCTCCCCATATGCACCTTCTCCATCAGGCTATAATTTGGATTTCAATCTTTTAGTATGACTGGTTTTCAAGTGACCTCATCAGATGCTAGATCAGCTCCAAAACAAGCAAGACATTGGTATAAGCAGTGTCAATAAGCAAGAGCGAGATTTCCTTAGAATTGTCAGACATGACTCCAGGGCAAGTGGAGCAGTCATCTTCCTCAGAGTGTTCAGGCCTCTGACTCATTGCTGAGCGCATCAGCAGGGGGCCCCCACTGGGGCTGGTGCGGGAGCATTATGAATGGTTTTCCAGCATTGCTTTAGGAGAAGGCGGTAGGCACGTGGTGCACTCTCCTTATTGAGTGATGATCTGTGGTCAGTCGCTATAGCAGCACTAAAAAGGTATTCTACTGATGACAGGTTGCTCCTTACGTGGGTTAAAGCTCATTCTTTTGCCACCCCCGTCTGAATGACAGTAGTTCATCATGCAGGGGGGATTTTGTAAGACTCATTCTTCCTACCACAGGAGTTACCCTGGGGCCAAAGCAGACCATTGGCTTTTGGGTTGAACAAAAAGGGACTTACCCTCTTCAACCTCAAGATAACAGCCCCCAAATTGCTGGAAATATATGCTTCGAGGGTCAGCTTTATCCTCGGAGAAGGATTTTCAGAAACAAGAAAATAAACCCAGGCAGTAATTTTGCCACATGTTCCTACATTTGCTGCGATGGGTTTCTCATCTGAAGCTGCCTCGGGGCTCCATGCCGCTTTGGTTATTTGCATCACACAAAGGTTGCACAGCATTAGTTTCACAACAGTCAGCAGGTGCATTGACGTACGGTTCAGTACAATGTCAGCAAATTATATTTAAATGCACAGCTAGTGCTAGAGAAAAAAAAGCAGGCTTAGGAGTTTCTGTAGCTAGTTTAACTCCCTGAGCCAAACCCTCCTCCCTTAGCCACGAGCGCAGTCCTGTTAAAGTCAATGGACTCTATGCTGTGTGCCCCTGTCCCTTACCTGGGCACCACCAATGCAAAGGGGATGTAAGACAATTCCACACTGGAATAGTAGCTCCCACTTCTCTTTTACCCTGAGGATTTGTCTTCACTGGCCAGTGGGGGGCAGGTGTGTTCTTAACCCGGGTTACTCAACTCAGATAAAACAGCAGTGCAGACATGGCAGCTTGGCTTAACTCAGGTGAGCAGCTTGAGTTCAACCCCAGGCTGCTCGACAGGCTTTAACTGGAGCTGCTAACCCAACCCATCCTCTGGCAGTTCAAAGAGGTCTTTAAAAGGGGCCTGAATTACATTTACATTTAAGGGTCCTTCACCTCAGTGAAACATAGACCCTTTACACAGTGCTGGGTGACACTGGAGTAATGCAGAGTCGGGTTCATCGGGACAGCTTGTGACTGAGGTGATCAGGATTGGGTCCTTGCTCTTTCGGCTTCAACGAGGAAAGAAAAGTTGTGAACATTTTAGGAAAACATAAACGAGACATCCTGCAGTCCTTACTCGGGCAAGGCTCCCAAAGCCTTCTCTGGGAGTGTTCTATAGACCCCAGTGACAGGAACAGGGCTCTGCCGGGGTACAAGGACCTTCCTGAGCAGCGCTCATGACCAGATAAAGACTGCAGGGGTTCTGATTTACACTGCATAGCTCCTTGCCTTTCTAGCACTTCATGGAGATTGGTTCCCCAACCTGTGAGTTCAGTAAGTGCTTCTAGAAATGATTCCCCCTAGGTCTTGTGTCCTGCCCCTGCTAAACCTGGGCATCCTACCCTCTAATGGGAGCCTATGGGAAATGAGGGTAGAAGTAACCTTTGAAAATCAGGACCACTGAGTCTGGGCATTTCACAATGATTCCAAGGGAACAGAATCAGCTCATATTTTCAAAAGGGAATGTCTGAACAAAACCGGCGTGAACAGATCAGCTCTCTGTCTCCTCCTGTCACCCTGTCTGGGTGTCCCACAACCTCTGACTGCCAGAAGCTGGGACTGGACAACGGGGTCGAGATCACTGAATAATTGCCCGCTCTCACAAGTCCTTTGGAAACTGGGCTGGATGGACCATTGGTTTAGTGCAGGAGGGCTGCTCTTACCCTTTGATCTCATGGATTACTATTGGCCCGATTCGACCTTAAAAGTGGGCGTGGGAGTAGGAGTGTAAATGAGACGCAAGCAGTGGTGCTTGCAGTAGTTATACGGCATTGTGTGGGGAGTGACTGGGGATTACAACAATGGGGTTTTTTAGTAGGAGATTTCAGAGGAAGGTACAATCAGACCCAAAGTTTGTGTGTGGGTGAAAAGGGAATCCAAAAATGACCCTTTTCTATCAGAGAGAAGAAACAATCTTCTCTGCAGTGAGCTAGATGATCTAGCACTGCTTTGCCACTGCAGACAGCCGGATTCTCAGCTTCGAGCTTTCCCATCAAACAACAGAATTTAAGACCTAAGAAGCCTCCCAAGAGCAACAAAAGTAAGACAAACAGAAAAGATCTGTTAGTGTGAGGAAAACACGGTTTGTTTGTTTTTTAAAAGGGGCCTTTAAAAACAAACCTCAAGACAATGTCAAATGAGGTGACAGCCTTTCCTATGCTTTCCACACATTTGGAAGTTCTCCTTTGACCCAGAGACTCTCCCAGAACAGCTCAGACTGACTCCCCTCAGGCTTCCGGTACACAGGCGCAGTGCTGGAAGAGCACACCAGCATTCAGCAATGAGTAAATAACAGTGATGGACGTGTTTTATTCTTTATGGCTTGACTTTTAGTGTTCTCGGGGATTTACTGTACACACTGGGTGAAAAGCTACACAGCAGTCAGATGACTACACAAAACCTGTTTTACAGGAGTAAAGTCCAATTTCTGACTGTTAATTCTTGCCAGGACGCTAAAAAAGTTTCCTTTTGCTAGTGTTTCTTTAGACAGTTCCTGAAACTGTGAACAGGAATAGCCCAATAGTGGTAATTTCTAGTCACCTTTATCTCACTCCATTTGTAACATCTTTCTCACTGGACACCTTGGGATTACAGATAGACCCAGTGCACCCACTTTAACTGGAAGTGCTGCCCAAAGGCAGAATGTTCTAAAACTCAGAATTTCTGCTTTGAGGGAAATTTGTACATTTTGTTTCCAGATTTGTAATTAAACCAATTTATTTGAAGTTCCCCACACGCTGAAGATTCTGAAACTGACAAGAATCATGTCAATTTCACACAGCCACTGTCAGGAGCTCCAGGGGTGCTCAGGAACAGCCCTGAGCCAGCTGCCATGTGGTACCTTCCCTGGTGGAGTCCACACGCACACTATCCTGAAACAGTAGCCCCTGGAAACCCAGCCCAAGACCTCCAGGCTCCCCGCTACGCAGCAGGGAGTCTCGAAGACTCAAGAACCCCCAGGGTTTCCCAGATGGCTCTGCAGCAGGGAACCTGCAAGCCCTTGGAGACCTGATTAGATAAACCCTGGAAACTCGGGTCCTAACTGCAGAGCGGGCCGGGGCAGCTCTGGAGCCAGATCTTGGGAGCCCTGGAGTCCCTGGCCCTGGGGTAGATGACTTCAAAGTCTGATTTTGCTACACTCAGCTACCCTATTTATTACAGTGTATGCAAATAGTGGGCTGTAATTATCTGTTACCTAATCATGTGCTGCTTTTATAACACCAGGATATTGAGCCCTACTATGAAGTTTGAGCTTCCTTAACAGGCTGCAAAAGACTCCCTGAGGGAGGGAAACAAAATAACACTCCCCCTCCCCCGGTTCTAGTCTTTCTCCCTTTTGGACTTGATCCTGCATGAGTGGGATTCTCCCATAGACTTCAATGGGAATAGGAGCCAGCCCTCAGTCGCTAAATTCATCTCCTCTGGGAATTTATCCTTTCTCCAGTCTGCAGGTCTCATCCTTGGCCCTGATCCAGCTCCCAGGGAAGTAAGCCAATGAAAAGCATCTCATTGATTTCAGTGGGCTTTGGACGAGGCACCTGGAGTTCCCAGAAGCATCTGCTCTCATTCAGTAGATGTACTTTTTAAATGTAATTTTTTAAAATTATTTTCATGTTGATACACAAGGATAACAGAGAGGGGTTATTAATAACCATACATATCAAGGTCCCTAGAATGTCACTATGGCCTGGATCCTGCAATTCATTCCATGTGGGCAGATTTCTGGTGAAGTCAAGCCAGGATCCAAGTTGTCACAGGGTATCTATCACCATATAGGAAAAAATTAAAGGATCACGTGAATCATTTTGTGCTAGGAAAGTGAACAGCTCTAACAAACACACAATCTCAGCCATCAGCAGCCAGATCCTCAGTGGAGAAATTCAGCATAGTTCTATTGAAGTTAGTTGCACTGATTACACCCACTGAGGATCTGGCCTAAAAATTTCCTTTGAAAATTTAGCATTCAACATTACGTGTCACTAGGTTTTCAAGTTCTCGCCTTTCTCTTTTTTTGAAGAAAAAAAATTGTTTCATTTTAAAATAACTGCAATGCTCAGAATCTCTAAGATCCACTGATTTAGGATCAGGAAATCAGTAGAAAGACTCCTATTAACTTCACTGGAATTTGGATGAGGCCCGAAGCCCATGAAATATTTCTTATTTAAATTCAGTAATGACTTTAATTACACTCCTACTTTTGTTTACTTCCACTTTGTCTTTGTTTTCTCACCATCACAGCCTACAATGAGACTGTACAGGGTGCAGTTTATGGCTATTATTCATTTACCTACTGGTACATCATGATCTGGAATTTCACTTCAATTGTAATTATGATGATTGCAGTTCCCAACCCAATCTGAAGTCTAACAAGTAAGGTAGGTTCTAAAAACAATTCCTACAGCTTGTCACACTGCCATGCTTATTTGCTTATGAAAAGCAGTTCTAATCAAAAGGAGTAATTAAAATATTAAGTGCCAGAGATGGTTTGCAAGCACTTGAGTCATAACATAAAGCTTTATTTAACCTCATTGAGCAAGGCATGCAGTGTCATGCAATCTGCCAATCTATATGAGAACAGCTCACGTAAAAATTCCACTGAAGGAAAGTGGACAAATTAGTCACAACTAATAATACCCAGATAATAACCAGTGATCAAAGTCATGGTGTCACTGAAGGTCAAGTTGTTTGGAATCAAGTGAGAGACTCAGTACCCTACTTCCGAATAATAATCATTTGCTTTTATACAGCACCTTTCATTGCAAAGAATCTCAGAACGCGTTATACGTGTACAGGAATCACTTCACACAGCACTAAACTTTCGTTCCAGAAACAGCTGCATTTATCAGACATATGGTCCTCTAGCACACAAGATAGACATCATCTGAATAAGGACAGCATGCTTCTGAAATTTCCATGGGATCTTTAATCTCCACACAGAGGAGACAGGGCCATGTTTTTTAACATCTCATTACAAGAGATCCCAATGCAATAAACTGCACTACTGAATTTTGGGCCAGATTCAAAGCTGGTGTAAAGTGACATTGCTCCATTCAAATAATGGATATGAGAACGGAGCTGTGCCTGTTTTAACACTAGCTGAGAATCTGAGCTTAAAAGTTCCCTGGAAGCATCCACTGTATGAGGTGTAGTCTATTTCTCAAATTATGGGAATAATCCACTAATTCCCTGTATTATACCAGTTTATTAGATCAGTAAGCCATTCCCTTTTGCTATTTATTCTATGGATGCATATGGAACTCTTTTATTTCAATAGAAAATACTTATAGAGTCTTGGGCTTCCATTCAGCAAAGCCAGAAGCTTAAAGTTAAGCCCGTGCTTAAGTACTTTGCTGAATCAGGACCTCCAGCGTATTTTCTCTTTGAAATGCAAGCACAATCATAGATTAATCTGCGATAATGCAAATAATGTTCTGACATGACCTGGACTGCGTGATCAGTACATGAGTACACACATACGCATATTTGCCCAGATGTTAAATGAATTTGGCCCTCGATAGCATTCACTCCCTGTGATCATTTGAGCAACCCAGTCTCACTCAAATCAGTGTGTGCAGAAAGTGAATGTCATACTTACCCCCTCAAGTATTCACACTGGATGTAGTTTGATTTACCTGGGATGGGACCCTGCTTGACACTGCGAGCTTCCCACAACCACTCATCAAAGCCCTGGTGCAGAGGCAATTAGATGAATCAGATGAGGATATGACCACACCTTTCTCCACCAGGACCACACACGCACACACAATTAATTTACGTGGATGTGAGGAGAGAAAATTAAATTTCAAGTCTGCACGCAGCTCATAAATTTTCAAGCCGAATCATTTTTCTAGGAATGATGGTTCAGGCAAAGGCCTGTGTGGCCCAGAAAGGAACAAGTTTAACATTTTCTAAAGTTTCCCAGTCCTGCTCATCCTTTACCAACCCCCTCCCTGAAGATTCAACCCCCAGTGGTTTCTTCAAGCCCTCCTCCTTATGAGCCTCATCCAGACCCCAGCGAAGCCAACGGGAGTCCATTCATTGACCTCAGTAGATTGTTTGTGTCTAGTCAGGGGATAGGGACAGTGTCCAATACCATGTGACTTACATGGTCAATTAAAAATCCTCATCACCTAAGCTTGATAATCAGATATCAAATACCCCCAGTGAACTGTCACAGAGTAAAACAAAAACACTCTACTCTTACAAAAAATTGTGTAAATTCAAAATCAATTTGAAGACAACAGGCTGCTGTCTCTGCAGACTGGCAGAGATCTTACAACTTGAAAAGTGCCATACACAGAAAACAAAGACATCACAGTTCATTTCTATATGCTCAACACACTTCCGTCTATTATTTTTATGAGAGAGACAAGATGGGTGCGGTAATATTTTTTATTGGACTGCCTTCTGTTGGTGAAAGGGACATGCTTCCAAGCTTCACAAAATTCTTCTTCAAGTCAGTGGAGGTCAAAAGCTCATCTCTTTCACTAACAGAAGTTCGTC
Organism: Mauremys mutica; assembly: GCF_020497125.1. NCBI lineage: Eukaryota > Metazoa > Chordata > Testudines > Geoemydidae > Mauremys > Mauremys mutica. The sequence continues at coordinate 129,892,535 of NC_059077.1, forward strand.
CAATAAAATATATTACCGCACCCATCTTGTCTCTCTCATATCCTGGGACCAACACAGCTACAACAACAATGCAAGTATTAATTTTATGATCAATTTATTTCTGAACTTGTGGGGGGGGAAGGGAAAGGGGGCTTGTTCGTGTGCAGCATCAACAAAAGGACACAGCACAAAAAATGAACCCCGCGTTAACATAGCATGAGCTGCATTGCACTAGATTATTTTATCATATCAGTCAAATAAAAAAATCTAACTTGACCTTTGTACTATGACTCACACCATGCCCAATGTATGCATCTATCTCAGTAGGATGTTTACTGTTCCCTGCATGACTTGGCAAGATAGATATGCCAGCAGCCAATATCTGCCATGCTGAGGTGCTTTATGCACCTGCAAAGGTTTATTAATTATTACTATTGCTGTAATGCCTAGGAGCCGCAGTCTCTCAAATATAAAATACAGTTCTCCCTGAAATCGGTGGACTTCAGTGGGAACAAAATTGAGATCTGTATTTGTTCAATCTATTGAGAGAATGACAGAGCAACTCAGGGCATTTTTCATGCACCTGTATGTAGCTGGGTCTTGTCCCCTGTTTTCTCTATTTCTACCTAGGTCTGAGTTTCCCAGATTACCATCCTACCCCTTCACAGTCTGGTTCCCCTGTGGCACTACATGTTTGCAAATCAGCACTTCAACAGGGGCTGTGAACTAGATTGTTTTATAAGGAGAACAAGAAACAACGGCCTAGCGTAAGAAATAATGGGATGTGAGTTATCAGTACGCATTGGGCAAACTAGTTCAAATGCCATAACAGCCAGTCTTTGACTTTCTACACTTTTCCTTTCAAAAAGCTAATTCTGGAGCAGGCCAATTATCTTCAACTGAAACATTTTCCCCATCATAATGTGTGATTTTTACCTAAATCAAAATTCTCTGTGGCAAAAACATTGATGTTGAGGTAATTTTGTAATTTTATTTTAGCAGGAAAAATCAAAATGCACTCTTTTGTTTTGAATCAACATTTTAAAATGAAATGTTTCATTTTGAACTGACATTTCAAAATGAAATGAAAATGTTTTGGTTTTTACTTAAAATGTCATTCCTGTTTGTTTTTTAGAAACAGTAACATTTTCTTTTCCATTTCAGTTTGGTTGTTTACAGGTTGTTTTCCCCCTTTTATTTTTTTTTAATTCGCTCCATTACTCACCACCCTCTCCCCCTGTGAAAAAAGTGTTGGGGGAGGGATAGCTCAGTGGTTTGAGCATTGGCTTGCTAAACCCAGGGTTCTGAGTTCAATCCTTGAGGGGGCCACTGAGGGATCTGGGGCCAAATCAGTACTTGGTCCTGCTAGTGAAGGCAGGGGCTGGACTCAATGAGCTTTCAGGGTCCCTTCTGGTTCTACAAGATAGGTATATCTCCAGATATCATTAATCAAAAGTGTGAGGAAAATGGAGGGCATTTTGTGTTTGTTTTCATACTTGTTCTAGCTGGAATAAGTTGGACAAAGTTTAAAAAGTGAGAGAAAATTGGGAAAATAAAAAAAAATCAATTAATTTCATGTTGACATTTCAGACAAATGATTTTTTTTCCATTTATTTTGAAATGTCCCACAGAAACTAAAATTTTCCAATGAAAAGCTTTTGAATGGGAATTTTTCCTCACAGAATATTCTCTGGGAAAAATTCTGGTTTCTTGAGCCACTGTAATTAACTTTTCTTCTCCCTCACCTGTTATTTCACATCTCCACATCTTGATTTCAGTTTGAACGAGAAGCAGAAGTAGTAAAATCTAGCAAGAACACATCATGAGATTTTCAACCTCCTGTTATGGAGCAATAGGTTTGCTCTGAGTAGAACTGGTCATTTTTTTTTAATTTCAAAATTTTGATGTCAATTTAACATTCAAAATTTTGAAATTACAAAAAGGGGGGAGGGGGGATAAATTTACACAAAATATTTGTGAAGATTTCCACTGTTTGTTGTCTAGATCTAGAGCCAACTGAAATTTTCACAACGGAAGGAAAATTTTCCAAAAAATGTTCCTCCAATTTTTCAGCCAGCTAACCCTATGAGTCTGGATAAACTTCAGTTCAAAAAGCAAACTTAACAGTCCTTGCAGGCATATCCATATTGAACTACCAAACTTCTGATACTTGCGCCTCACTAGATAGCCAGATGGTATGTGTAGAAACATCCCTACACAATCAAGTTTCAACAAAGGCTAACATGCTCCTACACTAAAACTCAGATAATTTATGCTTTCACCCCAAACTTCTCAGAACTTATCCCCTATTTAGATTTAGTTGAGAACAATGAAGTCTTCCAATACCGGTGTTCTAAGTAGTAACTACATTTCATTTTGGGGTGAGTCTTCTTGGCTAGCTAGCTGAATGACTCAACCTATGTGCTGTGTGTGTGTATATATATGTACACACATATACAAACACACACTTTACTAGGTTTTTTTAATTATTATTTCGCAATAAAAGAGATTTAGCTATTTCTAAAGGTGGAGAAATCCCCTTCCAGCCAGGTGAACCAGTTGAGTAAGTGCACACATCTGCAGTCAACAACCCTCTTTATCAGTCATACCTTCACCCAGTGAATTGTACTATATGATTTCAGAAATGAGGGCACATTTCTCCTCATTTGTTTCATACCTTCCTACATGGATTGTTTCCTTAAAGTCAACCACTATGACTCTTACAAGCAGCACTACAAAGAGTGGGAAGCACTGCATGGCTAACGAACTCAGTGCCTGGGAAACAGTCAATAGCATCAGCTTCGCTTTTCAAAGGGATGAGCAATGACCTACCGGCTGCATTTAACTGTGTGTCTTCTGGGCTTGGGGAAAAGATCAGGCTCAGGTTTTTAATCACCTGGATTAAAAAAGTAGCTGGATTATAGATTTCAATCATTGCAACATTGCTTAAGGACATCAGGGGATTGGTCTTGCTCTGAGCAGGGGGTTGGACTAGATGACCTCCTGAGGTCCCTTCCAACCCTGATATTCTATGATTCTATGATCAGGTCCTGTGTAACCAAAAAGAAAGAAGAATAGACGAAGGCTTCACCTCAGATCTATGCTGGTCTGCGCTGACTTAAGGGACACTGCTATACATCAGCCAAACTGGACAGTCCCTATGTAAAAGGATAAATGGATACAAGTCAGATATTAGGAATGGCAATATACAAAAACCTGTAGGAGAACACTTCAGTCTCCCTGGACATACAATAGCAGATTTAAAGGTGGCCATCCTGCAGCAAAAAAACTTCAGGACCAGACTTCAAAGAGAAACTGCTGAGCTTCAGTTCATCTGCAAATTTGACACCATCAGCTCAGAATTAAACAAAGACTGTGATGGCTAGCCAACTACAAAACCAGTTTCTTTTCCCTTGGTGTTCACACCTCAACTCCTAGAAGAGGACCTTACCCTCCCTGATTGAACTAACCTCGTTATCTCTAAACTGATTCTTGCCTACATATTTATACCTGCCTCTGGAAACTTCCACTATAGTCATCTGACGAAGTGGGTATTCACCCATGAAAGCTCATGCTCCAATACGTCTGTTAGTCTATCGGACTCTTTGGCCTTGGCTACCCTTGAGAGTTACAGCACTGTTGGTGGCTTTATAGTGCTGTAACTCACTCCCCGTCCACACTGGCAAGGCACATACAGCGCTGTATCTCTGCGGTTGCAGCGCTGCTTGTACTCCACCTCCCTGAGAAGAATAAAGAGTATAGCACTGCTGCTGCAGCGCTGCGATGCCACTGTGGCCACTCAAAGCGCTGTGATTGGCCTCCAGAAGTATTCGGCAGTATCCCAGAATTCCTGTTCTAGCCACTCTGCTCATCAGTTTGAACTCTACTGCCCTGGCTCAGGTGACCAACTGTCAGACCCGCCCTTTAAATTCCCCGGGAATTTTAAAAATCCCCTTCCTGTTTGCTCAGCCAGGTGTGGAGTGCAATCAGTGAATCTTTCCAGGTGACCATGCCTCCACATGCCAAATGAGCCCCAGCATGGAGCAATGGCGAGTTGCTGGACCTCATCAGTGTTTGGGGGGAGGAAGCTGTGCAGTCCCGGCTGCGCTCCAGCCATAGGAATTATGATACCTTTGGGCAGATATCAAGGGGCCATGACCGGGATGCACTGCAGTGCAGGGTTAAAGTGAAGGAGATGCGGAGTGCCTACTGCAAAGCCCGTGAGGGAAACCGCCGCTGCGATGCTGCCCCCACGACCTGCCATTTTTACAAAGAGCTGGACGCGATACTTGGTGGTGACCCCACCTCCACTCTGAGGACCACCATGGACACTTCAGAGCAGGGCGAGGAAGAGGAGGAGGAAAGCGAGAGTAAGAGTACTGGGGTGGGAGGACACACCCCAGAGTCCCAGGAGGCATGCAGCCAGGAGCACTTCTCAAGCCAAGAGGAAGGTAGCCAGTTGCAGCAGCCGGTACTTGGTGGAGGACAAACAGAGGAGCAGGTTCCCAGTAAGCGGCTTTTATTTTCAGGATGGAAATTTTTCAGGAGAGGAGGGTTAGGGCTGCATGCATGCCTAGATGTGGAATAGTGCATCAATGTGGTCTATCACGTCGTGGTAATCGGCCTCGGTAATCTCTTCGAAAGTCTCATCCAGAACGTGGGCAATGCGCTTGCGCAGGTTTATTGGGAGAGCCACTGTGGTCCTTGTCCCAGTCAGGCTAATGCGTCCGCGCCACTGTGCCGCGAGGGGTGGGGGGACCATTGCTGCACACAGGCAAGCTGCATAGGAGCCAGAGCGGAAGCCGCATTGCAGTAGAAGACCCTCCCTTGCTTCTCAGGAAACCCTCAGCAGTGAGATATCTTCCAGGATAAACTCCTGTGGAAAATGTTGGGATAGTGTTCAGTGTAGGTGCCCCCTGCAGCTGTTGGCTCTCTCCAAGGCACAGAAACCCAGAGGACAGTACAGCCCTGAAACAATCAGTCCCCCTTACTCACCATTTCGGGGCTCCCGTGGGTTATGTGCGCTCTCTTCGGGATGAGAAAATTATGTTATTGTGTAGACTGTGTGTGCCCTCCTTAAGTGCGGGGGAATCATTACTCTGTCTGGTATAAACAATGCCGCCTCTGTTAAGTGTTGCATTTTGCCTTTACAGATGCAACCTTGAGATCTTGGCTGTCCGTGTTATCACCGGCTGAGAGACTGCAAAAACTCCGGAAGAGACCGCGAAAAAGCAAAGACGACATGCTGCACGCAGTGATGCACCAATCTCTCACAGAGAATCAAAAAGCGCAGGAGTGGAGGGAGAGGGAAAGCAGGAGCCGCAAGGAAAACGCGTCGCACCGGAAGCAAAGCACGGAGTGGCTGATAAGCATCCTGGAGTGCCAAGCGAACTCTATCCAGGCGCTCATAGCCATGCAGGCGGAGCACTACTGCCCCCGCCCCACCCCTGCAGCCCTTGTCCCAAAGCCCTTTCCCTTGTGTCCCCATGTCAGCTCCAAACCCCACTTCCCCAACATCCGGGTTCTTACCACCACCAGCTGCCTCTAACACCTGTACGTTCACCAACCAGCCCTGAGAACTACGACCCTTACCCTCTGCACTCAACCCCCAGCACCATGCAGTATATGCACCCTGAAGTGCAGCACTCATTGCACAGCACTCCAGACAGGACATATGCAAATCTGTGACTGTACAGTTCACCAACCCACCCCCCTGCCCTTTCAGATTCCCAAAAAGTTGTGTTTCTTTCAATAAATTAATTTTCTTTTCAATAAATGAATGTTTGGCTTTGAAAATAGTCTTTATTATTGCATAAAGTTAAAGATACCTTAGCCCAGGAAAGAAACAGGCACTGCAAATCAGCTTAGCAAACACAGATTCCTACTAACATTGTAACCACTGCACTTCACTCCCGTGCAGGGCACCAAACATTACTGTTGGTTTTCAGCCTCAAATTCCTCCCTCAGGGCATCCCTAATCCTTGTAGCCCTGTGCTGGGCCTCTCTAATAGCCCTGCTCTCTGGCTGTGCAAATTCAGCCTCCAGGCGTTGAACCACAGAGGTCCATGCCTGACTGAATCTTTCACCCTTCCCTTCACAAATATTATGGAGGGTACAGCACGCGGATATAACTGCGGGGATGCTGCTTTCCCCCAAGTCTAGCTTCCCATACAGAGATCTCCAGCGCCCTTTTAAACGGCCAAAAGCACACTCCACAGTCATTCGGCACCGGCTCAGCCTGTAGTTGAACCGGTCCTTGCTGCTGTCAAGGCTCCCTGTGTACGGTTTCATGAGCCACGGCATTAATGGGTAAGCGGGGTCTCCAAGGATCACAATAGGCATTTAAATGTCCCTGTCTGTTAAAGCTCCATTTTGTTTCTTAAAGCTGTCCCCTTACTCCATTTTGTTCTTGTTCTCCTCTGTGGCCGTCCCTCCCTGGCTGTTAAGTTGTTTACCAGGGCCTCTGCCCTTCTCAAAGGGAGGGCCCATTAAGTTGTTTAACAAAAGCCATTGCCCTTCTCAAAGGGATGGCCACTTGTGCTAAGTGGGACCACTGCCCTGTTCAAAGGGTTAGTCCTGTTATCACCTTGTTAAAACCTGGGCTTGGTGTAGGGTAGGCTCTGTCCAGAGCTGCAAGACCTATTGTGTTTTTAAGATCCTGGGCATGAGTCATACCTCTGGGCTCAGGGCTAGTCCAGAAATGCCTCTGTGGCTGCCTGCAGTTTTTTCTCTGCCTTCTCTCCTCCCTGTAAGAGGGGGAGCCAATCAGAGTTACTGGCGGGAAGCTGCCAGGGTTTGCCTTTAAAAACAGACATTTTTTTGAACAGACTTCAGAAAGGTTCTTGCATTGCTGCCTGGTCTGATCAGCCAGGGGTTCTGGGGGTCCTTTCTCCGCTCTCGTTTTATTTTTGAGCGTACCCCCGTTTTTGAACCCCCCCCCCACGAAGAACGAATTGCTGCCTGAGAGATCTCCTGATTATCAAGACTGTACCGAGCCTTCTGATGTTCTTGCTGCTTCTGCCTCTGCTGCTACCTTGGGGAATGGTAAGAATCCCTCTGTGAAACTTTCTATACTTTTATTTTATTATTTTAGCTGCTGGCTCTGTCTCCCCAGCACACAGACTCAAGCTAAACCTTGGTCTGTGTCCTAAAACCTCTCTTACCCCCCCCATCCTGGCTGCTGGCTCTGTCTCCCCAGCACACAGACTCAAGCTAAACCTTGGTCTGTGTTTTAAAACCTCTCTCTTAAACCCCGTGGCACTCTGCCACTGAAAATAAGTTTGTGCTGCTGCTAGGTTCTGCTCCTGTGGGCTTTGCCTTGGACTGTTTTCAGCTGTATCCGCTGCTGCAGTCACCCCCCCCCCCGCCTTTGGAGCTGTGTCCTGGACACACACCACTCAGCCCTCTGGAACTATCCTTAGCATAAGGTGCACCCATTAAGTTAAGTTTAGCATTATACTTTGTAAGTTAGGCTTAGAGAATTGTTGCATTGTGTTTTAATTTGTGTAGTCTTGGTTAAGTTAGCTCATAGATAAGATTTTTGCTGTGTTCTGTATAATTGTAATTGTCTGTCTTCCCACTGCAAACACCCCCCCCCCCGCAACTTCTCTGTGTCTTTCTACCTTGTTACACTCTCTCTGCTGCTTAAGCTTGCAGCCTGTTTGCTCTGTCTCACTAAGTTTAAATCTCTAGCATAAAACCCCATTGGTTACTTTCTTCCTCTCTGATACCCCTCACATTCTACATTTACACCACTGTGACACATTTTTACCTAAAATTGTTTGTTATTTAACACATTTTATCCATAACTGTTAGTTGGTTATATGCTGCTGTGACACACCTTTCTACATAGAAATCGCTAGCTACCTGTTACATTTATACCTCAGTGTTAATTGGTTACCCACTGTATTGTATCCTACTGTGTTGTACCCCACTATTGAAACCCCCTTACTGTTCACCAAAAAGAAACCCCTCCCCAATTGTCTACCTTAACAAACCCCACACCCCTCACTATTGAATTTTCCCTGTTTTGTATTTTCTTAATAAAGTTTATTTTGCACCCCACCCGTGTGGTAATTGCTCCCCAAGATCCCATATACCTGCTGGCAGGGACAGTCCCCTACTGTGATCTTCTGCTCTGGGAAAAAAGTCCCGGCCTGCAGCTTCCTGAACAGGCCACTGTTACGAAAGATGCGTGCATCACACCTTTCCAGGCCAGCCTGCGTTAATGTCAATGAAACGCCCACGGTGATCCACAAGCACCTGGAGAACCATAGAGAAATACCCCTTCTGATTAATGTACTCGGTTGCTAGGTGGGGTGGTGCCAGAATAGGAATATGGGTCCCATCTATCACCCCTCCACAGTTAGGAAAACCCATTTGTGCAAAGCCATCCACAATGTCCTGCACGTTCCCCAGAGTCATGGTTCTTCTTAGCAGGATGCGATTAATGGCCCTGCAAACTTGCATCAACACGATTCCAACGGTCGACTTTCCCACTCCAAACTGGTTCCTGACCGATCGGTAGCTGTCTGGAGTTGCCAGCTTCCAGATTGCAATAGCCACCCACTTCTCCACCGGCAGGGCAGCTCTCAATCTTGTGTCCTTGTGCCACAGGGTGGGGGCGAACTCCTCACGCAGTCCCATGAAAGTGGCTTTTCTCATCCAAAAGTTCTGCAGCCACTGCTCGTCATCCCAGACTTGCATGACGATGTGATCCCACCACTCAGTTCTTGTTTCCCGAGCCCAAAAGCGGCATTCCACGGTGCTGAGCATGTCCATGAATGCCACAAGCAATTTCATGTCATACACATTATGCGACTCACTATCATCGTCGGACTCCTCACTGTCACTTTGGATCGTAAGGAGTAGCTCAACTGCCAAACGTGATGTGCTGGCGAGACTCGTCTGCATACTCCTCAGCAGTTCAGGCTCCATTTCCCGCAGACTGAAATGGAACACAGAATCACGCTGCACAGAAACTGTGGAAAGATGGCGCCAAATGTGGACAGAAACACAGGGATTGCTGGGATGTGAAGCGATGCATCACGGGGCGTTGGGACAGGAACCAGAATGACCCGCTCCCTCCGCCCCCTTCCTACAACCCACGGCGCCAGAATGGGAAGAGGTGCTCTGTGGGATAGCTGCCCATAATGCACTGCTCCCAACACCGCTGCAAATGTGGCCACGCCAGTGCGCTGGTAGCTGTCAGTGTGGCCAGACTGCAGCGCTTTCCCTACACAGCTGTACGAAGACAGGTTTAACTCCCAGCGCTGTACAGCTGCAAGTGTAGCCATACCCTTTGTCACTTTTTACTGCTATAAAAGTGAGCAGTGCTGGTCAGCAAGAGATGCAGCTGGGACAGCAGGCAATGTTGTTATTCCACACGTCCCTTGGTAGCTTCTCCACTGGACCCCTCAGCACAGCTTGTCAACATTTTTCAACTGAAAAATTTCCCTGCCAGAAATTGGAGTTTCATGGCAAATGCAGTTTTTCCATGTGAAAATTTCATTGTACATTAAAGGTTTCTATGGGAAATTCTGAAAGCTTTTGTCTCAAATTGAAATTAATTGTTTTGATTTTGGAAATATTTACAAAATTTCAAGTTTTTGTCCCCCTCCCCCCTTCGTTTTTCACCACTGAAATAGAATAAATGATGTTCTGGCTTATTTTTTTCTTTCATGTTTCCAACTCTGTAATTTTTCCAAAGGTGAGTGTGATTTCAAAAGTCTGAGTGTGTGTGGGAAGGGGGAACTGGAGGGGGAAAAAAAACCCCTGGAAAACCCTGGATATAATTCATTTTATTGCACCCCACAGCATAAAATAAATAGGAAACGAATGGGAGAAAGCAAATTAAATTTAGTAGTTTTGAAAATTCAATTTTTTTCCTAAAAATCTCAAATATTTTTGAACCCCCCTCCTCCCCTCGAAAAAATCCTTCCATTTTGAACCCTGTGAAATGGAAATAACTTTGAAATGATCTGTGATACTATTGTTATTTATTTATTTATTGGTCAGCAGTGGCTCCCAAACTGCAGAGTAAAGCTGCTTTTCTCGGGAGAGCACCAGTGGACTTGGCACAGGCCCTTTTGGGGCCCAGCAACCCCCGCTTGCTCAGTGAGATTCAATTGGTTTTGGTTTTATGTTTTCGATAGGGAACCACCTTAGTGTGGTTTGAACAGGCCACAGCTTTTTGTGCGTTTCTTTTGTTCTATCCAGATGTCAGGGGTGGCTGTAGGTATTTTGCTGCCCTGAACACGGCAGGCAGGCTGCCTTCGGCGGCTTGCCTGCGGGAGGTCCCTGGTCCTGCAGATTCGGCGGCAGCCTGCGGGAGGTCCGTCGAAGCCGCGGGACCAGCGGACTCTCCACAGGCAAGCCGCCGAAGACAACCTGCCTGCCGCCCTCGCGGCGACCAGCAAAGCGCCCCCTATGGCTTGCCACCCCAGGCACGCGCTTGGCATGCTGGTGCCTGGAGCCGCCCCTGCCAGACGTATAATGGTAGTGCTCAGATACCAACTTAATGGCTCAGTCCCATTGTGGTAGGTGCTGTACAACACAGAGTGATAGACTGTCCCTGCCACAAACAGCTCACCGACCCAGGATACAGTCTGAACAGGGTGGGGAGAGGGATAGAATACACATTAGTGCCACAGTTTGAGGGGTGTAGTTAGGAGGGGAGAAGCTAAACAAAAAGACAATGGAAGGGAGAGAGAACATGGGGGTGAGCAGGACAGGGCAGGTGAGAAGAGGGAAGGGAGAAGGAGGGGCACTTGTGGATTGAAGCTGAGGTGAAGAGACTGAGGGAAGCAGGGACAGATTGGAGGAAAGAGCCAGTCAGTGCAGGACCAAGAACGTCCAGTCCAAATATTCTTATAATGGAAGACGGAATGTAGCTGCAATCAATCACAAACTCGTGGGTTCCTCTCAATTTCACTTCCGCCTCTGAAATCAGCCCATTGCTGCTCTGTGATGACCTGACTGAGTCAATCACTCACAAGAGAACAGCATCCAATATTTGACAACAGTAAGTAATTACAGAGGCACATTCATTTCTATTTATTTTCTTATTTATATAGCTATCTGCTTATGTGGTACTAGGAAAGCTAGGCAATTTCCCATCTTGTTTACACTTCAGCATCCCATTCTCTTTCTTTTCTCTCTGTTCTTTCACACATTCATTCAATTCTTTATACTATTTCTCTCGTCTGTTCTCCTTTGGCCTTTGCAATTCTGTTTCTTCACACAATTGTCTATGCATGTTCCCTTCGATCCTTCCTCAATTGTCTTCTCTCATTCACCATTGTCCTCTCATCTTGACCCTTCTCTCTTCACTATCCCTGCCTTTTAACTCAGTTCCACTGTCACCTTTTCTGCAGATGATATAATCCTCCAAAGATTATAATGAGAATGAGTTAAACAATAAGCAGTGTCTAAAATGACTGACCAGCCCATCAGATGGGGGAAAAAAAGTTGATTTTCCAGAACCCAGGTCAGGCAGATGGTTAAGCAATGGGTCTTATCTGAAGGGGAGAAGGGTTCTGTCACTGGCTCCACTCACTGCATGTGGCACTTGGGGATTAGATCTTGCCAGGCACTGTCCTCCTCTGGCAGTGTCTCTATCCGTCATCTTTCACACTTTGGCTCCTCTCACTTCTGAAGCTGCAGCTTCCTGATCATGGCTTGGCCCTCTGGCCAGGTCATAAAAGCCCTCCTCTTCCAGGGAAGTCAAAGTCCTCCTGGACCAGCTATCCAGCTGGAGTCTCCAATGCCCTGTGCCACTTCCCAGTGGCTACACTGTGTTCCTGTCCAAGGAATGTATAACAAGCAGCCAAGGTCTGTACGGTTCCACCCCTTCCTGCTGTTTCCTTGGGCTTCTTTCTACCTATCTGGCTTCCCCCTCATTCTGGGTTTGCCAGACCAAGCTCCCTCCTCCCAGGGAGTTACTGTAAACTACTTCCTTACAGCCCCTTGCTCCTCACCACTCCTGGGCTTTATACAGGCCCTTCCTGGTCCTGCCCAGCTGAAGACCATTTCCATTTAGTGGCCTGCTCCTTGTATCCTTCTTCAGGTGCAGCCTGGGCAGTTAACTGGCCTGCCTAGCCACTTTAACCCTCCCGGGGCTTGTGTAGGGTGCACACCCCAGCACAGATTCCCAAAGTTCAAAGTCTGAATGAGGGTTTCAGGTTTCTAAGCAGAATGCAGAACCCTATAAAGACAATAGCACATAATAAGAATAACAAGCTCGTACATGTGCTAGCACATAACTTAACACACCAAACAAAGGCGGATAATTATCATCTCAGTTTTACAGATGGGGCACCAGAGGTCCAGAAAGGCAAAGTGATTTACACAAGTCAATCACAGCGGGTCAGTGACACCGCCAGGACTGCAGCTAAGGTCTCTTGGTACTAGCCCAGTCCCCTGGACGGCTACAATTTAAAGACTCTATGAAAGACTAAGGGGCCTGAGTCTCAGTTACATTAAGGCTTCTGGGCACCATCCTGGCAGTGTACAGGGGACTTACAGAGAATGTAAAATATAAGGTAAAGGGCAAAAATGAGCCTTACTGTACATGAGAGTGGGTTCCTAAAACCCTGGGTGAACGCCCCCACGATGCTAAATATTGCTCAGGCATGCAGGGGTGTAATCAGGAAGGCCAAGGCACAATTGGAGTTGCAGCTAGCAAGGGATGTGAAGGGTAACAAGAAGGGTTTCTACAGGTATGTTAGCAACAAGAAGGAGGTCAGGGAAAGTGAGGGCCCCTTACTGAATGGGGGAGGCAACCTAGTGAGAGATGATGTGGGGAAAAGCTGAAGTACTCAATGTTTGTTTTGCCTCGGTCTTCACAGACAAGGTCAGCTCCCAGACTGCTGCACTGGGCAGCACAATATGGGGAGGAGGGGAGCAGCCCTCAGTGGTGAAAAACTTGGTTAAGGACTAGTTAGAAAAGCTGGACATGCACAAGTCCATGGGTCCAGATCTAATGCATCCGAGGGTGCTAAAGGAGTTGACTGATGTGATTTCAGAGCCACTGGCCATTATCTTTGAAAACTCGTGGCGATCGGGGGAGGTCCGGGATGATTGGAAAAAGGCTAATGTAGTGCCCACTTTTAAAAAAGGGAAGAAGGAGAACCCGGGGAACTACAGACTGGTCAGCCTCACCTCAGTCCCTGGAAAAATCATGGAGCAGGTCCTCAAGGAAACCATTTTAAAGCACTTGGAGGAGAGGAAGGTGATCAGGAACAGTCAACATGGACTCATCAAGGACAAGTCATGCCTGACCAACCTGATTGCCTTCTATGATGAGATAACTGGCTCTGTGGATATGGGGAAAGTGGTGGATGCGATATATCTTGACTTTAGCAAAGCTTTTGATATGGTCTCCCACAGTATTCTTGCCAGCAAGTTAAAAAAGTATGGATTGGATGAATGGACTATAAGGTGGATAGAAAGCTGGCTAGATTGTTGGGCTCAACAGGTAGTGATCAATGGCTTGATGCCTAGTTGGCAGCTGGTATCAAGCCGAGTGCCCCAGGGGTCAGTCCTGGAGCTAGTTTTGTTCAACATCTTCATTAATGATCTGGATGATGGGATGGATTGCACCCTCACAAAGTTTGCAGATAACACTAACCTGCGGGGAGAGATAGATATGCTGGAGTGTAGTGATAGGGTCCAGAGTGACCTAGACAAATTGGAGGATTGGGCCAAAATAAATCTGATGAGGTTCAGCAAGGATAAGTGCAGAGTCCTGCACTTAGGACGGAAGAATCCCATGCACTGTTACAGGCTGGGGAGACCAACTGGCTAGGCAGCAGTTCTGCAGAAAAGAACCTAGGGATTACAGTGGACGAGAAGCTGAATATGAGTCAACAGTGTGCCCTTGTTGCCAAGAATGGGCTGCATTCATAGGAGCATTGCCAGCAGATTGAGGGAAGTGATTATTCCCCTCTATTTGGCACTGGTGAGGCCCTATCTGGAGAATTACATTCAGTTTTGGGCCCCACACTACAGAAAGGATGTGGACATATTGGAGAGAGTCCAGCAGAGGGCAACAGAAATGATCAGGGGGCTGGGGCACATGAGTTATGAGGAGAGGCTGAGGGAACTGGGCTTGTTTAGTCTGCAGAAGAGAAGAATGAGGGGGGATTTGATAGCTGCTTTCAACTATGTGAAAGGGGTTCCAAAGAGAATGGATCTAGACTGTTCTCAGTGGTACCAGATGACAGAACAAGGAGTAATGGTCTCAAGTTGCAGTGTGAGAGGTTTAGGTTGGATATTAGGAAAAAACTTTTTCACTAGGAGGGTGGTGAAGCACTGGAATGGGTTCCCTAGGGAGGTGGTGGAATCTCCTTCCTTAGAGGTTTTTAAGGTCAGGCTTGACAAAGCCCTGGCTGGGATGATTTAGTTGGGGTTGGTCCTGCTTTGAGCAGGGGGTTGGACTAGATGACCTCTCAAGGTTTCTTCCAACCCTAATCTTCTATGATTCTATGTGGGGAGACCTCAGTATTCTGTCTTAAGGTTTTGTTCTGCCTTCCACCACTATCTGAGTAATTTCCACATGATGGGGATGGACAGTAGTGACATCTCTAGGGACTGTTTTGAATATCTTGTTCTTCTCATCTAGGTTGTTGAAAGCTCCATTTGGGGTAGTATCCCTCTTGCACTTAACTTTCTTTTTAAGTTAAGTGGAAGAGGGAAGCTGTTGTTGTGGAATTCCATCCCAACCAGAATGGCAAAGATTTCTCAAATAGGAAAGGAATACTTCTGCAGAAGAATATTACTCCTTAATTTCATTCCCTGACTGCTTTGGCACTAAACATTTTTTCATGCTTTTTAAGCCCTGACTAAGCAGAGCTCATAAGCACATTCTCAATGGAGCATCTGCTTTTTTTTTAAGTAACAAAATCAGATTTGATTGGTTTTAATTTTTTTTCAGAATACAACTTTTGTATTTTTTATTTTTCAATAAAATGCAAGCAGTTCTGTAGCTGATTGAAATCTAAAAAAATTAAACATTGCAGTTGGTTTTTATTCCTACCGAAAAGTGCAATTTTATCACAAATTATTAATGTGCATTTAATAAACACACAGCGCCTAGAAGCCTATTCATGGACCAGGATCCCATTGTGCCAGGCGCACAAAAATATGTTCCCTGCCTCTAAGAGCTTCCAACATAAGTATAAATCAAGAGACAACCATGGCTACACGAGTCAGTTCCACTTGTGGAAGTGGGCACCTGACAGGAATATTTAGGGTTGTTCAAAGTAGCATACTGCTCTGAACTGTTGTCTGCATTCAGGCGGGTCACTGCACTTGAAGTTGGTCTTGCATTTAACATGCTCCTAATACTGTGGTTATTGCTCTTGAGCAAGTGTGCATATGTATATTTTACACACATGACCGCACACACAGCAGAAGGCTGTCTTTTGCACTGCTGTTATAATCTTGATTGGAACAAGCTGCTGTCCCTTTGGTAATCTCCGGGCCACTCTCCAATGCTGTGAGTGATGTCAATACAATTTTAAATGTGTCTCTATTAGCACTCTTTCCAAACAGGTTTTAAAACATCCTTACACTCTATTATGATTTGTTGGGTGTTTTTTCCCCCTCTTTGTTATTGGATTCTTTTGTTATTTAAACAAGCAAGCCATGTAAATAATTGCTAGTGGTCCCTACATTCTGCTTAGAATTGCTAGTGGTCCCTACACTGCAGCTGCTGAGAAGACCAAACAGAATGAAAAAGCCTCACTAGCAATATATTTACTAGGTTTTGCATGAGATTTTCACTTTGCAGCCTAAGTATGGATCTGACCTGAAGAAACTGGAGATCAGGGGAGGGGTGAGGGAGCAGAAGGGGGCGGGGCAGCTGGGGAGAAGGGGGGAGAATTCTGCTCTCAGTTACATGCTGCAAATGCAAGGTTACTCTCTAGTGAAGTCAGTAGAGTAACTCTGGACTTACAACGGTCCCTGGGATTGAGAGCCTTGTGGAGAACATCATCACCTAGAAGTGTATGAGAACTGAAGAACTGAGTTCTTGTCTGCTCCAAAGGGAAACTGAGGAACCCTGGGAGCCAGATTCTCATTTCTGCCACTCAGCCAGCAGAAAAATCCACTAGGCAACTCCCCCATGATGTAAACACAGCAGAAGCATGTCCTGAGTCAGCCACTCCTTTTTTCCCCATCATAAAGGCTATGCAGGGGAGGGGAAGCATGGGGGCTAGCAGCATGGTGGAGCACTGCTCTGCTCTACCAATTCTCCAACAGTATGAATTCCCTTTGTGTTCTCCTCCCTTAGAGTAATCCATTGACATAAGGTATCTCTCTCAATGTTGTTCTAACTCATGCCAGGCCAACAGAGGATCAGGGTACTGTAGCCAGTTCCCCAATGCCCCTCTCCCCCCACCCTTTCCATCATCCCTCTGCTGAGCAGAACTCATACCTAGGAGAGAGTTAAGCCCATGCTATTTAAATAAAGAAACAAGGTTGTCCCAGGGTGCTTGGTCAAAGTTTCTCCCCCCAGTCCAATTTTTGTGAAGCAAGTAATATGTTCAGTAGCTGCCACTCTCCTCCCCAGTAGTTACTGCTTTTCTGTAGCACTCCTATCATTAAAATTAGCAACACGCTTTGAAATCAAAGGTGCTATGTACACGTAAAATTCATTATTGTATTATTAATTATATTCCCCTCATTTTCACAGGTAGAAGGAGGGGAAAACTCATCTGGGGAATTTGGGGGTTTGTTTTGTAATTTGCCTATGGTACCTACAGGCTCCTCCTGCCTGTTAGGTGCCCACTACCACCTCTACCAGTAGACGTGCATTACATTTTTGAGGGACTTCCTGCAAACTCCTGACTTACGTAACAGCAGGATGACATCTTGCCTTTGTCCAAAAAGTGAAAACAATAATCATTAAAATTAGCATTTTTATAGTGCTTTGTGGGATAGGTTTTCAAAATTACTCAGTTCCCACTCAGACCCCTTTGATGGTGGTGCTTGGCCCGTTTGAAAATCTGGCTATCTATTTTCAAAGCACTGTACACACATTAACCCATGAATCCTCACTGGCACCTGGGCACTAGGTAGGTGAGCATCATTATCCTTATTTTGCAGAAGAGGAATTGGAGTAGCATTCTTGGCTCACTTAATCATAGAATCATAGAATCATAGAATATCAGGCTTGGAAGGGACCTCAGGAGGTCATCCAGTCCAACCCCCTGCTCAAAGCAGGACCAATCTCCAGACAACTTAATTCACTGTTCCTTCCACCAGTCCAAATTGCAAACCTTTGCATCTGAATGCCACTTAGAACAAAACAACCAAGCCCCATAAGTCAGGCCTATGTTGCCATGTGAAACACTCAACCAGTTAAGGAATTATAAATCATTACCAATGACCTTGGAAACTTTATTTATTGGATGTGTGACCAACAGAGAGCAGCTGTCCCATCAGACAAGGTTTAGATATCTTTCAGCTACATCAGGGCAGCAAATGCAAAAATCTGGGATTTAGGCCCCGGCTACCCACAAAAATATCACTGCTTTAAACATACCAATATAGTTTAAGAGGGGAGCAGACCCCAAGGGCTGGATTAAACTGATTAGTAAGTGTGATTGATAGAGGTACATTGGTAAGATACTAGTCCTCTTTTTAGTGAACTGTCTCAAGAGACCACATACAAGAAAACAGGAGATGTGCACTGCTTATATTGAAACAAGAAAGGTGGTTAAGGTGGCAGCACTTCACACAGTGAGGTGCATTATCCATAAGATCTGTTCTTGGAGCAAATCAGTTCCAGAATACTGGAAACAGCCATTGCAGCAGCAGGACCCATAGAGCCTTTTAGGTTCCCATGCTAAAGACAGAAGTAGTGGCAAGCAGGCTGTCTACCAAGGATACGGTGGCATGTAGGCCTTCTTGGTCTGCCCAAGGAAGCAGGGCAGAGTTGACCAGTTGGCCAGACTTGAGGAGAGGATGGAAAGACAGGGCTCACTCTCCGTAAGAAGGGGCAAGGCTTGGAACGCACTGTAGTGAATGGGGATCTCTGTGGAGAAGGGTAAGGACAAATTTCATCTGTTCAGAACCAACAAGACTTCCCTCCACCACGCAGTTCAGTTTTGTGTTTGGAGCTATAGCTGTCAGAGGTGGAATAAGCCAAAGCTCAAAGATCCCCTAAGTCAGGTGAACTGAAACTTCTCAGTCAGTTTTGTGGAAAACTGAAGGAAGAAAGGAGAGCAGCAGAATATGGACCCTGGACTTCAGAAAAGCAGACTTTGACTCCCTCAGGGAACAGATGGGCAGGATCCCCTGGGAGAATAACATGAAGAGGAAAGGAGTCCAAGAGAGCTGGCTGTATTTTAAATAATCCTTATTGAGGTTGCAGGAACAAACCATCCCGATGTGTAGAAAGAATAGTAAATATGGCAGGCGACCAGCTTGGCTTAACAGTGATCTTAAACACAAAAAAGAAGCTTACAAGAAGTGGAAGATTGGACAAATGACCAGGGAGGAGTATAAAAATATTGCTCAGCCATGCAGGAGTGAAATCAGGAAGGCCAAGTCACACTTGGAGTTGCAGCTAGCAAGAGATGTTAAGAGTAACAAGAAGGGGTTTGACAAGTAGGTTAGCAACAAGAAGAAGGTCAAGGAAAGTGTGGGCCCCTTACTGAATGGGGGAGACAAACAAGTGATAGAGGATGTGGAAAAAGCTAATGTACTCAATGCTTTTTTTGCCTCTGTCTTCACGAACAAGGTCAGCTCCCAGACTACTGTACTGGGCAGCACAGCATGGGGAGGAGGTGACCAACCCTCTGTGGAGAAAGAATTGCATCCAAGGGTGCTAAAGGAGTTGACGGATGTGATTGCAGAGCCATTAGCCATTATCTTTGAAAACTTATGGCAATCGGGGGAGGTCCCGGATGACTGGAAAAAGGCTAACATAGTGCCCATCTTTTAAAAAGGGAAGACGGAGGATCCAGGGAACTACAGGCCAGTCAGTCTCACCTCAGTCCCTGGAAAAATCATGGAGCAGGTCTTCAAGGAATCAATTCTGAAGCACTTAGAGGAGAGGAAAGTGATCAGCAACAGTCAGTATGGATTCACTAAGGGCAAGTCATGCCTGACTAAGCTAATTGCCTTCTATGACGAGACAACTGGCTCTGTGGATGAGGGGAAAGCAGTGGACGTGTTATTCCTTGACTTTAGCAAAGCTTTTGATACGGTCTCCCACAGTATTCTTGCCAGCAAGTTAAAGAAGTCTGGGCTGGATGAATGGACGGATAGATCATCTGGCTCAACGGGTAGTGATCAATGGCTTCATGTCTAGTTGGCAGCCGATATCAAGCAGAGTGCCCAAGGGTTGGTCCTGGGGCTGGTTTTGTTCAATATCTTCATTAATGATCTGGAGGATGGTGTGGACTGCACCCTTAGCAAGTTTGCAAATGACACTAAACTGGGAGGAGTGGTAGATATGCTGGAGGGTAGGGATAAGATACAGAGTGACCTAGACAAATTAGAGGATTGGGCCAAAAGAAATCTGATGAGGTTCAATAAGGACAAGTGCCAAGTCCTGCACTTAGGACGGAATAATCCCATGCACAGCTACAGACTATGGACCGAGTGGCTAGGCAGCCGTTCTGCAGAAAAGGACCTAGGAGTTACAGTGGCTTGGAAGCTGGATATGAGTCAACAGTGTGCCCTTGTTGCCAAGAAGGCTAACAGCATTTTCGGCTGTATAAGTAGGAGCATTGCCAGCAGATCGAGGGACATGATCATTCCCATCTATTTGGCATTGGTGAGGCCTCATCTGGAGTACTGTGTCCAGTTTTGGGCCCCACACTACAAGAAGAAAGTGAAAAAATTGAAAAGAGTCCAGCGGAGGGCAACAAAATGATTAGGGGGCTGGAGCACATGACTTATGAGGAGAGGCTGAGGGAACTGGTATTATTTAGTCTGCAGAAGAGAAGAATGAGGGGGGATTTAATAGCTGCCTTCAACTACCTGAAAGGAGGTTCCAAAGAGGATGGATCTAGACTGTTCTCAGTGGTAGCAGATGACAGAACAAGGAGTAATGGTCTCAAGTTGCAGTAGGGGAGGTTTAGGTTGGATATTAGGAAAAAAAATTCACTAGAAGTGTGGTAAAGCACTGGAATGGGTTACCTAGGGAAGTGGTGGAATCTCCTTCCTTAGAGGTTTTTAAGGTCAGGCTTGACAAAGCCCTGGCTGGGGTGATTTAGTTGGGAACTGGTCCTGCTTTGAGCAGGGGGTTGGACTAGATGGCCTCCTGAGGTCCCTTCCAACCCTGATATTCTATGATTCTATGAACACTATGTTGGCAAAAGCAGTAAAGAATCCTGTGGCACCTTATAGACTAACAGACTTTTTGCAGCATGAGCTTTCGTGGGTGAATGCCCACTTCGTCAGATGCAAGAGTGGAAATTTCCAGGGGCAGGTAAATATAAGCAAGCAAGAAGCAAGCTAGAGATAATGAGGTTAGATCAATCAGGGTGGATGAGGCCCTGTTCTAGCAGTTGAGGTGTGAAAACCAAGGGAGGAGAAACTGCTTCTGTAATTGGCAAGCCATTCACAGTCTTTGTTTAATCCTGAGCTGATGGTGTCAAATTTGCAAATGAACTGAAGCTCAGCAGTTTCTCTTAGAAGTCTGGTCCTAAAGTTTTTTTGCTGCAGGATGGCCACCTTAAGATCTGCTATTGTGTGGCCAGGGAGGTTGAAGTGTTCTCCTACAGGTTTTTGTATATTGCAATTCCTAATATCTGATTTGTGTCCATTTATCCTTTTCCTTAGAGACTGTCCAGCTTGGCCAGTGTACATAGCAGAGGGGCATTGCTGGCATATGATGGCGTATATTACATTGGTGGACGTGCAGGTGAATGAACCGGTGATGGTGTGGCTGATCTGGTTAGGTCCTGTGATGGTGTCGCTGGTGTAGATATGTGGGCAGAGTTGGCATCAAGGTTTGTTGCATGGATTGGTTCCTGAGCTAGAGTTACTATGGTGCAGTGTGCAGTTACTGGTGAGAATATGCTTCAGGTTGGCAGGTTGTCTGTGGGCGAGGACTGGCCTGCCACCCAAGGCCAGTCCACTATGTCGGCAGCAGATGCTCTCCCCTGACATAGCTACCACCACTCGTAAAGCTGGTTTTATTATCTTGATGGGAGATCTCTCTCCCGTCAGCATAACACAGCCACGCAAGTGCTCTTACGGTGGCACAGCTGTAGGCTTGTAAGAGTAGACATGGGCTTAGTCTTGACACAGCAGAGGAGACTGAGCTTGATGATGTCTTGAGGTTCCTTCTAGCCTGATATTTCTGAGTCTATGAAAGAATCATGGGTTTAAATCAAAGGAAGGGTAAAAAAACCAAAAACCTAACATACTTGAACTCCAGTCCAAATGTGATACTGTAACAAACTGTTAATCTCAAATTGTTTAAATCCCAGTTCATGTGACATAAAAACATTAACGAAACTAATGCCTCATGTATACCTAAAAGTGAAGTTGACCTACCTACATTGCTTAGAGCTAGGAAAAAGAGGCACAAAATCCTCTTACATGTAAAGAGTTAAGAAGCTCAAGTAACCTGGCTGGCACCTGACGAAAAGGACCAATAAGGGGACAAGATACTTTCAAATCTGGTGGGGGAGAGAGGCTTTCTTCTGTCTGTTCCATGTGGCAAAAGGAGACAGATCAAAGAAGCAAGCAATCCAACTCCTATAGAGTTAGTAAGTATTTAGCAAGGAAATGTGTTAGATTATCTTTCTATAGGTTGTTTCGAACTATGATCCTGTCTTCTAAAGTGCTTGCAAG
This sequence comes from Mauremys mutica, assembly GCF_020497125.1. Lineage (NCBI taxonomy): Eukaryota > Metazoa > Chordata > Testudines > Geoemydidae > Mauremys > Mauremys mutica. The sequence continues at coordinate 129,914,333 of NC_059077.1, forward strand.
CTCTCCCAGCTTAGAGTCAGCTGAAAATTTTATAAACATATTCTCCACTCCATTATTCAAGTCATTATTGAAAATGTTGACTAGTACCAGACCCAGAACTGTCCCCTGTTGGACCCTACTGGATATGCCCTCCCATTGATAACTACTTTCTGAGTATGGACTTTCAACCAGTTGTGAACTCACTTGTAGTAATTTCATCTAGACCACATTTCCCTAATTTGCTTATGAGAATGTGCTGGGACTGTGTCAAGAGCCTTTCTAAAATCGAGATATATCACATCTTCTGCTTCCCCCTATCCATAGGCCAATAACCCTGTCAATGTTCATCCAATCAAAAAACAACAGATTTTTTTCCTTGCAGTAAGAAAGCCTGTACTATGCATTAGAGATAGATGGTCTTCCACATCAAAAGAAAAGCAAAAATCTTTGCCACCAGTGTGTAATAGACATATAGTGTATGTAATGGATAGACAGACACACACACACTTTCAGACCTATGAACTAAATTTCAGATTACCTGAAATTCAGATACATTTCCTCTCATCCAAAAGTCACATAGAAATGAATTTTCAGTTCTCCAATATTCAGCTTATTCAGATTGTTTGAGATATATGGATAATGTAAGTTTATGACCCCAATTCAGCAAAGCATTTAAGCACATGCCTAACTTTAAGCACCTGAGAAGCCCCATTAACTCATGAGGGATTGTCCATGTGCTTAAACACATACTTAAGTGCTTTGCTGGATTAGGGCCAATTTGTGTCTCTCACCTTCTCAGCCCCGCTTTTGTAATAGTCTTGCCTAAGTAGAACTCAAACCCAATAATGTTTTAGTTCAAGAAAAGCGCAAAGCCAAGATGTTCTAATGACACAAAATAAGTCCATGTATCTTTAATACAGATAGGGAGGCATTCTTAGCTTTTGCACAGCATGAGGCTGTTTGGATAACTCGGTAGATCACACAAATATAGCTATAGAAGTGCTATCATCATTCCCTCACTGTGTTATCTCTTAAGATGAAACTGAAAACCCTCAGGATATTTTAGGGATAATGAATTTCAACTGTTATGTGGCATTGTTGTTTGAGTAAAACTTAGTACAAACTAATTGATTAAATGCTGGATGGGAGGGATTATTGTGTGCAGATAAAGAAATATGAACAAAGTTTACTGGCTAAGAATGATGAACATGAGTAGGCATCTGTGTTTAATCCTGCTGCGGTAATAAATAATAATCATAGATAGCACAAGATTTGCTTACGTTTAGCTCCCCATGCACCTTTTCCTGTCCCACAAGCCCTATAGGTTGTATATTAACAATTGGAAGAACCAGTCCTGGGGAGACTTAATCATGTGCTTAATTTTGCTCACTGAATAGTCCCCTTGAAGGCATTTAAACTCCTCACAGTTACACAAAGATAAGCAAGTGAATAGGTCTTTGCAGGATCCAAGTTTAAGTTATTAGGTCCTGGTCCAACTCCATTAATTTCACTGGGATTTAAATCAGGTCTTTACCCATCCACTCTGAAAGCCGCAGCTAGCAGACACGTTGCTGCTGCTGCCGCATGACACTTAAATTGCATGCTGGTTAGTCTGTATCATAGCAGTAGTGTCAAGTTATTTTTACACCCTCTAAGAGAACCGAAGGCTTCATCCAAGGCACATTGAAATCAATTATTTCAATGAGATTAGGATCTTGGTCCAACTCATTCTCATTAACAAGATTCCCACTATTCATAAAGGCATTTTCCTGTGGCCAAGTTATGTGAGCTCTGTGTAACCCACTTGTCAGGGCCAATATGTCCCCCTCAGTGCCTGAGTCACAGAGGATTTGAGTTTATTACAATTCTCAACATGGGAGGCTGATTCTTTAGATCAAACGGTTGAGACTCTTGATTGTAGTTCTGGAGATCAGTTCAATCCCAGGGTCAACCAAGATGGCAGCCATCAAACTATGCCCATCAACAACTTGGTCTACACAAAACCACAGAGCCCAAGTGATCTAGAACTTAATTGTTTACTGTTATTTACTTTGTTTTTTTAACTTAAATTGTTTTTATTTCCCTTTTCTTCCACAGTAACTGCAGTAAGTGCAGCAATGTCTATTCACTTAAAATTAGACACAAAAGGTTAAAAAGAGATCCTTCAGATGATCTTCATTCGAAATGAGTATATTTTAAAAATATGGATTCAAAAACATTTTGTAAAGGACAAAACACAGACACTGACTTGGTTCCCAGTGCTGCCACCCCCATGGTTATGAGACTCTGCTAGGAGTCATAAAGGCACTGAGCTTGCAACTCTTCCTCCCACAAGTAATCCTTACTCATGCAAATGGCCTCTTGCCCTTGATGGGCCTACTCACACAAGCAAGGGCTGTGGGACTGGCCCAAAACATTACATGATAATTAATGGCTTTGGTTAGCTTCAGTTGCCTTCTGCAGAAAATCTCAGAGTGTTTAAAAACTCAAACCAGGAAAATGACAAAGTTGCTGTGCCTGGAAGAGTGAGTCAGATTTAAAGTCCAGCCAAAGTTCCTCTACTACCTGTATCCCTCCTCCTCTGAAAGACCCTCAATGGTCTGACTGAAATTTTCAAAGCTGGCTTGTGGATTTAGCCACTTTAATGGGATTTGTGTGGCTAAACCCAGTCAGTTCTGAAAGTCTCCCCCCCCCTCTTTACATAATATGTTGTTTTATCCCTGATGCTCATGGAAACAACACGAGCAGATTTTATCCTATGCCTGAGTGGAGCCCCACTGAAGTCAGCGCAGGTGCAGGGACATCTTGTGTGGTTCTCTTTGCAGTAGAAAGCTCTTCATTGGGAGATGGTTCACCATAACTTCTAGAGTTACTTGAAAAAAATAATGTTTTCTGTAATCTTTTTAACATGCATTTTGGGAGCACTCCAGTTCAGCTTTTAAAACATTATCTTATTCACTTACAGACTGTAAATCTTTTCCAATCTCTTCTTAGCTTGGAAACTCCAGGAGAAAGTTTCTTCAAGCTTGCATCCATGCGCCCTTCAAGGGCCTGATCTCAGCACACTGAAGTCAATGGAAAGATTCCCATTGGCTTTGGTGGACTTTGCATCAGGCCCCAAGAGCTTTAATGGAAATGCAAAGACTTCTGAGAATGTGTCTACTTCAATAAGTGCGCTGTATTCTATATGTACAGGGGAACGCAAAGACCCTACCTATGGTGTGCTATCAGCAAAGAGGAAAAATAAACCATTGGTTAGAACACTACCCTAGGACTTGGATAAATGTGGTTCAAGTCCTCGCTTCCTTGTAGCCTTCCTAGTGCATGTCACTTAGCTTCTTTGGGTATGTCTACACTGCAGCTGGGAGTGAGCTGGGCAGCAGAGTCACACTAGTTCTGCTGGAGCTAGTGTGCTAACAACAGCAGTGTGGCCTTTGCAGCACAGCTGGTGACTGGGACTATGCACCTGAGCTCAGAGTCAGGTGGGCTTGATGAGCCATGACCAGGGCTGCAATGTTCACCCTGCTATTTTTAGTGCGCTAGCTCAAGAAGAGCCAGCGCAAGTCTGTCTACCTGGGCTCAGAGGCTCGTTCCCAGCTGCAGTGCTGACATGTGACAGGAAATCAGGAGACCTGAATTCTCGTGTCACTCTGCCACTGACCTGCTATGTGAGCTGGGCTAAGTCACTTCATCTCTCTGTGCCTGGCTGTCTATGTAGATTGTAGGCTCTTCGGCGGCAGTGACTGAGGGAGGCCAGGGTAGAGAGCGTCGAATCGTGGAAATCAACGAATGGCTACGCAGGTGGTGTCAGAGAGAGGCTTTGGATTCTTCAACCATGGGATGGTGTTCCAAGAAGGAGGAGTGCTAGGCAGAGACGGGCTCCACCTCATGAAGAGAGGGAAGAGCATCTTTGCAAGCAGGCTGGCTAACCTAGTGAGGAGGGCTTTAAACTAGGTTCACCAGGGGAAGGAGACCAAAGCCCTGAGGTAAGTGGGGAAGTGGGATTCCGGGAGGAAGCACAAGCAGGAAACTGCAAGAGGGGAGGACTCCTGTCTCAGACCGAGAAAGCGGGACAATCAGCGAGTTATCTTAAGTGCCTATACACAAATGCAAGAAGCCTGGGGAACAAGCAGGGAGAACTAGAAGTCCTGGCACAGTCAAGGAATTATGATGTAATTGGAATAACTGAGACTTGGTGGGATAACTCACATGATTGGAGTACTGTCATGGATGGATATAAACTGTTCAGGAAGGACAGGCAGGGCAGAAAAGGTGGGGGAGTTACATTGTATGTAAGAGAGCAGTATGACTGCTCAGAGCTCCAGTATGAAACTGCAGAAAAACCTGAGAGTCTCTGGATTAAATTTAGAAGTATGAACAACAAGGGTGATGTCGTGGTGGGAGTCTGCTACAGACCACCGGACCAGGGGGATGAGGTGGACGAGGCTTTCTTCCAGCAACTAACAGAAGTTGCTAGATCACAGGCCCTGGTTCTCATGGGTGACTTTAATCACCCCGATATCTGCTGGGAGAGCAATACAGCAGTGCACAGGCAATCCAGGAAGTTTCTGGAAAGTGTAGGGGACAATTTCCTGGTGCAAATGCTGGAGGAACCAACTAGGGGAAAAGCTCTTCTTGACCTGTTGCTCACAAACAGGGAAGAAATAGTAGAGGACGCAATAGTGGATGGGAACCTGGGAGGCAGTGACCATGAGATGGTCGAGTTCACGATCCTGACACAAGGAAGAAAGGAGAGCAGTAGAACAGAGACCCTGGACTTCAGAAAAGCAGACTTTGACTCCCTCAGGGAACTGATGGGCAAGGTCCCCTGGGAGAATAACATGACGAGGAAAGGAATCGAGGGAAGTTGGCTGTATTTTAAAGAAACCGTATTGAGGTTGCAGGAACAAACCATCCCGATGTGTAGGAAGAAAAGTAAATATGGCAGGCGACCAGCTTGGCTCAACAGTGAAATCCTTGCTCGTCTTAAACACAAAAAAACAGCTTACAAGATGTGGAAGATTGGACAAATAACCAGGGAGGAGTATAAAATTATTGCTCAGGCATGCAGGAGTGAAATTAGGAAGGCCAAATCATGCTTGGAGTTGCAGCTAGCCGGAGATGTTAGCAGTAACAAGAAGGGTTTCTTCAGATATGTTAGCAACAAGAAGAAAGTCAAGGAAAGTGTGGGCCCCTTGCTGAATGAGGGAGGGAACCTAGTGACAGAGGATGTGGAGAAAGCTAGTGTACTCAATGCTTTTTTTGCCTCTGTCTTCACAGACAAGGTCAGCTCCCAGACAGCTGCACTCCGCAGCACAGTATGGGGAGGAGGTGACCAGCTCTCTGTGGGGAAAGAAGTAGTTCGGGACTATTTAGAAAAACTGGACGAGCACAAGTCCATGGGGCTGGATGCGCTGCATCCGAGGGTGCTAAAGGAGTTGGCCGATGAGATTGCAGAGCCATTGGCCATTATCTTTGAAAAATCATGGTGATCGGGGAAGGTCCCGGATGACTGGAAAAAGGCTAATGTAGTGCCCATCTTTAAAAAAGGGAAGAAGGAAGATCCAGGGAACTACAGGCCAGTCAGTCTCACCTCAGTCCCTGGAAAAATCATGGAACAGGTCCTCAAGGAATCAATTCTGAACCACTTAAAGGAGGGGAAAGTGATCAGGAACAGTCAGCATGGATTCACCAAGGGCAAGTCATGCCTGACTAACCTAATTGCCTTCCATGATGAGATAACCGGCTCTGTGGATGAGGGAAAAGCAGTGGATGTGCTATTTCTGGACTTTAGCAAAGCTTTTGATACAGTCTCCCACAGTATTCTTGCCAGCAAGTTAAAGAAGTATGGGCTGGATGAATGGACGGTAAGGTGGATAGAAAACTGGCTAGATGGTCGGGCTCAACGGGTAGTGATCAAAGGTTCCATGTCTAGTTGGCAGCCGGTATCAAGTGGAGTGCCCCAAAGGTCGGTGCTGGGGCCGGTTTTATTCAATATCTTCATTAACGATCTGGAGGATGGTGTGGACTGCACCCTTAGCAAGTTTGCAGATGACACTAAACTGGGAGGAGTGGTTGATACGCTGGAGGGTAGGGATAGGATACAGAGGGACCTAGACAAATTAGAGGATTGGGCCAAAAGAAATATGATGAGGTTCAACAAGGACAAGTGCAGAGTCCTGCACTTAGGACGGAAGAATCCCATGCACTGCTACAGACTAGGGACCGAATGGCTGGGCAGCATTTCTGCAGAAAAGGACCTAGGGGTTACGGTGGACGAAAAGCTGAATATGAGTCAACAGTGTGCCCTTGTTGCCAAGAAGGCTAATGGCATTTTGGGTTGTATAAGTAGGGGCATTTCCAGCAGATCGAGGGACGTGATCATTCCCCTCTATTCAGCACTGGTGAGGCCTCATCTGGAGTACTGTGTCCAGTTTTGGGCCCCACACTACAAGAAGGATGTGGATAAATTGGAGAGAGTCCAGCGGAGGGCAACAAAAATGATTAGGGGGCTGGAGCACATGACGTATGAGGAGAGGCTGAGGGAACTGGGATTGTTTAGTCTGCAGAAGAGAAGAATGAGGGGGGATTTGATAGCTGCTTTCAACTACCTGAAAGGGGGTTCCAAAGAGGATGGATCTAGACTGTTCTCAGTGGTAGAAGATGACAGAACAAGGAGTAATGGTCTCAAGTTGCAGAGGGGGAGGTTTAGGTTGGATATTAGGAAAAACTTTTTCACTAGTAGGGTGGTGAAGAACTGGAATGGGTTACCTAGGGAGGTGGTGGAATCTCCTTCCTTAGAGGTTTTTAAGGTCAGGCTTGACAAAGCCCTGGCTGGGATGATTTAGTTGGGTTTGGTCCTGCTTTGAGCAGGGGGTTGGACTAGATACCTCCTGAGGTCCCTTCCAACCCTGAGATTCTATGATTCTATGACTCTTTCACTATGTGTTTGTACAGCACCTAACACAAATGGGACTGTATCTTTAGTTGGGGCTCTTGGCAATGATGTTCTTAAAATACTAATAATTGGAGATATACCAATCTCCTAGAACTGGAAGGGACCCTGAAAGGTTGTTGAGTCCAGGCCCCTGCCTTCACTAGCAGGACCAAGTACTGATTTTGTCTTAGATTCCTAAGTGGCCCCCTCAAGGATTGAACTCACAACGCTGGGTTTAGTAGGCCAATGCTCAAACCACTGAGCTATCCCTCCCCATAATAATTCCCCTTTCCCCTTTCCCCTGATTAAAAAAATTAACAAGTCTTTTAAAACACTTTACATACTATTTGCCAAGAAACCAGTGAACTTAATAAATTCTCTCACTTAATGAAAATGTACATAGGAAGTAACATCCATATAAGTCTCACATGATACAATAGTCATAGATGTTAACAACTGGGACTTAACCCTGTTTTCCCTAGCAAGAAATGCCTATTTGATTTCAGTGGGGGTTTGGGAGTATGTATGTGTGAAATGGGAAGAGTAATGTAAGTTTGAAACCACAAGCATCTACAGCACTAAGTGTTTGTGAAACCAAACCCACTCAGACTCACAGCTATGATGGAGGGTACTGATTTTTGCCCCAGTACATTGGCCACTACCAATTGGAAAGATAAAAGCCAAAGCTTCAGTTTTATCATCTGAGCTGCCCAAGCGGAGTCCTTTACTGGCTTGAAGGTCTGTCAGTTTCAACAAGACTCCATGCAGGATTTCTGCACCCCCAGAATCCATCCAGCACTCCATCACTGCCAACCAGACTACAGGATGGGGATCATGGGCTTGAAATCTCAACATCTGATCTCAAGAAACTAAGAAATGGCCTTTAGCGTTACAGAGCTGTTGTACTCAGGCAGACAAGCACATGGCTATTACAACGTTTCCAAATGTTATAACAAAGCTTAGGCAAGAAGAATAAATTCTTCATAAGAATGAGAGGAAATGATCCACATGAAATTAGTAGACGTGTCAGGGATGGAACTGGAAAAAGATGTTATTGGGGCTTCTAGTAGCTCAGGGTATGTGACTAACTCTGTGGTAAGATCACTCACCTAGAATGTGGGAAAATCAGGTTCAACTCTCAGTTCTCCATCAGGAAAAAGCAGGGACTTGAACCTGGATCTCCTATGTGAGTCCTCTAACCACCACTCTGCTGGCTATTCGGGGGAATTGCTACTGCTGGTTTTGACCAGAAATTGCTTCTGACAAGAGTTTTTTTAAAGAAAAAGTTGGAAAATTCTTGGCCAGCTCTAAAGGAAGTAGTTACCCAACAGACCTACTGGCCTAGTTTATATATTTAATTATCTAGATTTTTACAATTGTAAAAGTTGGCCCAGCGGAACCAGTGAACAGTTTCTGGCATTTCCACTGAGGTTCAAGCAGCCTAGCATTAATACCTGTTTTCTAAGAACCTGTAATGTGCAACCACCCAGAGTGTGTGAAATCAAATAGGCCATTGAGAAGCCACTTCTCTAGGGTGCAGATTGCACAAGCGTATGGCCTCATCCCTGCTTCCCGCTGACAATAAGGGACATTTGGGGATTGATTCAGTGGGTGTAGGATTAACTGCATAGTTTTTCAATCCTTTCAGCTGGAAAGTTGCAGAGGACCACGAGTTACACCTACGCAGGCCATTCATTTGATTTTAATCCTGACCATCCTGTTTTGTTTATGGTTTGTCCCCTGTCCAGTACTGAGACAAAACCAGACATGGCTTTGTCTGGTATGAGGCATGGAGGATGCCAGTTTGAGGAACATGATCTTGCACAAACTGTGCATGGAAGGTCACTCCAGCGGATGGAGGTCATACAGTCGGGGTGGTTCCAGGTTATTCTCAGAAGTGTTCTGGGGATGTATCAGTGTTCACCCAAGTTACAGCAGTTTTTTTCTGATGCTATTTTTGAATCAGCAGGTCGATTTAAAGAAGCATAGATATTTGCTTCCTGGGAAACTGTAATACGTGCTTATCGAAATCAAAGGATTTATTGGGACACTGCAGTCAACAACTCCAGCATATGCAGGACTAAAATTTCCAACTCCCCACCCCGCCCCCCAATCAGATACAGCAACGAAATATCAAAAACAAGAAACAACTGAAGTCTAAGATAAAGACCACCTATTGATGGAGAAGCTGTCTACACTAATCTTTACACAACATTAGATTAGATTCAGCCTTGGGCTCTGCTGGGGAGGCACAGGCCACTCAGCTGTTGTAAAAATCTATCTGAAGGATGAAAACACTAGCACACAGGCCCAGATCTTCAAAAGGTATTTAGGCACCTAACTCCTATTGATTTCAATGGAAGTCAGGCACCTAAATACGTTTGAGAATCTGTGCCATAGTTCCAATGATCCTGCACTCATCTGGGTCTCCCTCAAACATGAGCTGAGCTGTCATTTCTAAGATATTCACAGTGCATATGATACACTGTATTTCTGCATCTTGTTTTAAGACTTGCCTTATAGATTCATAGACTCTAGGACTGGAAGGGACCTCGAGAGGTCATCAAGTCCAGTCCCCTGCCCTCACGGCAGGGCCAAATACTGTCTAGACCATCCCTGATAGACATTTATCTAACCTACTCTTAAATATCTTCAGAGATGGAGATTCCACAACCTCCCTAGGCAATTTATTCCAGTGTTTAACCACCTTGACAATTAGGAACTTTTTCCTACTGTCCAACCTAAACCTCCCTTGCTGCAGTTTAAGCCCATTGCTTCTCGTTCTATTCTTAGAGGCTAAGGTGAACAAGTTTTCTCCCTCCTCCTGATGACACCCTTTTAGATACCTGAAAACTGCTATCATGTCCCCTCTCAGTCTTCTCTTTTCCAAACTAAACAAACCCAGTTCTTTCAGCCTTCCTTCGTAGGTCACATTCACTGGACCTTTAATCATTCTTGTTGCTCTTCTCTGGACCCTCTCCAATTTCTCCACATCTTTCTTAAAACGCGGTGCCCAGAACTGGACATAATACTCCAGTTGAGGCCTAACCAGCGCCGAGTAGAGTGGAAGAATGACTTCTCGTGTCTTGCTCACAACACACCTGTTAATGCATCCCAGAATCACGTTTGCTTTTTTTGCAACAGCATCACACTGTTGACTCATATTTAGCTTGTGGTCCACTATAACCCCTAGATCCCTTTCTGACGTACTCCTTCCTAGACAGTCTCTTCCCATTCTGTATGTGTGAAACTGATTGTTCCTTCCTAAATGGAGCACTTTGCATTTGTCTTTATTAAACTTCATCTTGTTTACCTCAGACCATTTATCCAATTTGTCCAGATAATTTTGAATTATGACCCTGTCCTCCAAAGCAGTTGCAATCCCTCCCAGTTTGGTATCATCTGCAAACTTAATAAGCTACTTTCTATGCCAACATCTAAGTCGTTGATGAAGATATTGAACAGAGCCAGTCCCAAAACAGACCCCTGCGGAACCCCACTTGTTATACCTTTCCAGCAGGATTAGGAACCATTAGTAACTACTCTCTGAGTACGGTTATCCAGCCAGTTATGCACCCACCTTATAGTAGCCCCATCTAAATTGTATTTGCCTAGTTTATCGATAAGAATATCATGCGAGACCGTATCAAATGCCTTACTAAAGTCTAAGTATACCACCTCCACCGCTTCTCCCTTATCCACAAGACTCGTTATCCTATCAAAGAAAGCTATCAGATTGGTTTGACACGATTTGTTCTTTACAAATCCATGCTAGCTATTCCCTATCACCTTACCACTTTCCAAGTGTTTGCAGATGATTTCCTTAATTATTTGCTCCATTATCTTCCCTGGCACAGAAGTTAAACTAACTGGTCTGTAGTTTCCTGGGTTGTTTTTATTTCCCTTTTTATAGATGGGCACTAGATTTGCCCTTTTCCAGTCTTCTGGAATCTCTCCCATCTCCCATGATTTTCCAAAGATAATAGCTAGAGGCTCAGATACCTCCTCTGTTAGCTCCTTGAGTATTCTAGGATGCATTTCATCAGGCCCTGGTGACTTGCAGGCAACTTTTCTCCTGACTATGTTAATATAGATACACTAAAACAACATCTTGCAAAATAATGATGTTAGGATCAGGGCCTATATTTTAACTGAAGACTGTGGCTCATTTTTTTCCCAAAAAAATTCAATATTTGCCTCATTATATGAAAGGCAAGATGTGATATAAGTGTATTGCTACATTAGTATTGGATTTATTTTACTGGGAGCAATCCAATGGGCTGATTCCAAGCCTAACTTCGGTACCAGGCAAATTGGTTGAAACTATAGTAAAGAACGGAATTATCAGACACATATATGAACACGATTTATTGGGGAAGAGTCAACATGGCCAATCTTTCTCTGATGAGGTAAAGCAAATTCATTCTAATTCTTTGATGGGGTCAAGCAACTATATGGACAAGATTAATCATGTCTATATAGTGTATTGGGACTTTTCTGAAAGCCTTTGGCAAGGTCTCTCACCAAAGGTCCTTCTCATGGATCAGCAACTGGTTAAAAACTAGGAAATAAAGGATAAGATGAAGTGGTCGGTTTTCACAGCAGAGAGGTAAATAGCAGGATTTCTCAAGGATCTGCATTGGGGCCAGTGCTGTTCAACATATTCATAAAAGATCTGGAAAAAGGGGTAAACAGTGAGGTGGCAAAGTTTGCAGAAGATAGAAAATTACTCAAGATAGCTAAGCCCAAAGCAGGCTGCGAAGAGTTATAAAGGGATCTCACAAAACTGGGTGCCTGCGCAACAAAACGGCAGATGAAATTCAATGTTCAGACGTGCAAAGTGAGGCACATTGGAAACCAAAATCCCAACTATACCTACAAAATTAGCTGTTATCACCCAAGATCTTGGAGTCAGCATGGATGGTTGTCTGACAATATCTGCTCAGTGTGCAGTGGCAGTCAATAAAGCTAACAACATTAGGGCCAATTAGGAAAGGGAGAGCCAAGGAAGAAAATATCAGAATATCAGCCACCAGATAAATCCACAGCACACCACACCTTGAATGCTGTGTGCAGCTCTGGCCACCACTTCTCCAGAAAGATAGATTAGAATTGGAAAAGGTCCAGCGAAGGGCAGCAAGAATGATTAGGAGTATGGAACAGCTTCCATATGAGGAAAGATTAAAAGACTGGGGCTGTTCATCTTGGAAAAGAAATGAAAAGAAAAGGGGCGATATGATGTGGAGTTTTATAAAATCATCAATGATGTGAAGAAAAAGTGTTTTTTACCCCTTCGTATAACACAAGAACTCTTGTTATATGTTCCATTGTATGCATCCGATGAAGTGGGCTGTAGCCCATGAAAGCTTATGCTCAAATAAATTTGTTAGTCTCTAAGGTGCCACAAGTACTCCTGTTCTTTTTAAAAGAACCAAGGGTCACCCAATGAAATTAATAAGCAGCAGGCTTAAAAACACACATGAATGCACAGTTAACCTGTGGAACTCATTGCCAGGAGATGCTGAAAAGGCCAAAAGTACAACTGGGTTAAAAAAAGAACAAGATAAGTTCATGGAGGACAGGTCCATCCATGGCTATTAGCCAAGATGATCAGGGACACAACCCCATGCTCTGGGTGCCCCTAAACATCTGACTGCCAGAAGCTGGGACTGCTTTTCAGGGGATGGATCACTTGATAAATTGCTCTGTTCTGTTCATTCCCTCTGAAGCACCTGACTCTAGCCACTATCAGCAGGCAGATACTGACCTAGATATATCATTGGTCAGACCCAGCAGGGCAATTCTTACATTCTTATCCTACAAAGGCAACATTTCACTGGTAAGAAAGAAGAAGGAAACTGGGACCTTTGTATATTAATTATGTGGAAGTTCAATCCTTATCCTTTGACTCACACACCAGGAACATGAACAATTGCCAATGATCTTTCAACATTCACCATCTTGATTAGTAGCATGCATGGGCAACTCCAATGCTAAACTGTATTGATGAAATTTGGATTTTGATTGTGTCTTTTCCTCCTTGAATGGGGTGCTAGTTTTCTTTAACCAGGATCTTAAAACTCCTGAGGAAACAGGCAGCCTTTTATGCAGTGGTGGTGTAGTTGTGTCAGTCCCAGGATATTAGAGGTTTTTCACCTCTCAGCATTCTACCTTCATGTTCAGACTGGGACACTATTCCTACCAAATGACAGACATAAACAGTGTTACTGTCCCCAGCTATTCTGGGGAACCCTGTGGTACATAGAGCCTTGGCTTATGAAACTGTATTCTGATTTCAAGGGCCCTGGCAAAAAACAAAAAGTTTAGTTACATTCTCAGCTGGTGTAGAATGGTTGTTGAATGTGCTTTTTGCAGATTGAAATCACAATGTTGTCTACAAACCCGTTACTGGGGCTTGCTGTGCTCTTCACATCCTTTGTGAAGGCAGAGGTGAGCCATTATCCCCTGACTGGCCCTATGACAGTGGGGGGAGGCTGGATCCGTACCCTAAGCCAGAAAGTGCAGCTACCACCATGGGAGATAGTTACAGCAGAAATAAGGGATGCTTTGTTCGCTCACATTATGGACTTGCATGGCCCAATGGAAGAGGGGGAATGGTAGCTGTTTATGAATGTGCTGGGGGAAACATTTTGGGAGGGGGTTGTACTGGGAGAGGTGGTCTTGATCACCATGCATGGTAAGCGAGGACATGAGGAAAAGTGACTTTTGTTGTGGTTGGGGGGCAGTAGAATTGCTGTACCTAGGTAAATAGAGGAATGCTGTTTGCTTTGTAATGCTTAATTACTCCTTAACGTGTTTTAGCTTTATTACCTCAAATCAGGATTGTATGATGCAATGCACTGATAGCACTAAGCTTTCTTGAAGAGATAGCATGCTTAATTTGTAAGCAGGTCTTAAAACAGTAAGCCACTCTCAGCCTTGCGTAAGCCATCTGCCTTTACGAAACCACACCTCCCACAAAAGAAAACTATTTCCTGCTCTAATACCCAACACAATCCTCCTGTCACTGCATGTCCCCACATTCTCCTTTCCCTTACTTAGTGATGAGCGGGGAAAAGTTTCCACCAGAGCGGGGTGGAAGAAGGCAGGCCCTGTCCATCCCCTCATGAGTTGGGAATGCATGGGCCTCCCTGACATGGAGTTGTCCAAGCTACTGCTGGGCTGAGGGTACATTGCTGGGGCATCATACCATGGTGAGGGAGAGGCAGGAGAGGCTGATGCTCTTGCAGCCATGATAGAGACGGATTGCTGGAACAGTTCTCTGGGGAGCTCTGCCCTCCTCCCTTAGCCACCGTTCCAGGAGCTGCTTTGCAAGTGCCATCTCCCTCACTGAAACCCTGTCCTCCACCTGGGCAGTGAGCCTCAGCTTCTCCGCCTGCCTGTCAGCGTGCCATTGTCCAAGTCTGTCATCCCTCTGCTTCTGATACCGAGCCAGCCGGCCTGCCCTCTCAAGAGCATCAGCCATGATTTCATCATGGGAACTCTTCCTTTTGGAATGGTCTGAGGGTGTGATCAGGCCCCTGAAGAACAGTAGGCAGTATAGGGAGTCCCGAAAGAGGACAAGAACAGGCCATTCATTGTTTAAATGAGCTCTGTGGAGGAACACAGAATTAATAACTGTGGAATATCAAGGACAAAGGGTAACAGCTCTGAAGTGAACCTACACATGCCGTGAAAGGAGGCTTCAGTCCTCACACAGCCTTGTTGATCATAGTTCAAGAAATGCAGAGGCAATGGTAAGTTTCAAATGAAAACCTTTACCCTGCTTCATAAAAAAATCATAACAAATTGCCATGGGGTGGGGTGGGGGTTGTATTGTACCTTCACTGCAAAAGGCTTTTTCTGTCATTTCAGGCCTTTCATATTTTGGAAGAAATAATAATTCTTGTAATGCCCTATTGGCACAAAATGTTATTCCAAAGAGATCAAGGGAAAGCTGCAGTGGATGCACAAGGAGTATTCAAACAAATAGTGACCAAATAGCACATGTGTGAGTGGAGTGGACAAGGCAGTGATATGGGGAGGGCTGGAAAATATGATCTTCCCTGCAATGTGACAAGCGATCTGGAGTTCCTGCTTCAGGAAATGTTTGCAGCTATCAGCAGCCAGGATTGGGTCAGAATCCATGTTGGAATTAACATGATGCTGCGTTAGCTCACACATGGCTTTCCTTGTTATTACTGCAAGCAAAACTCTGAGATCCACTGCTTTACTCCACAACTGCATGGATTATCTCTAGCTGAAATGAACTAGATTTGAACATACAGAACACTATTTCCCAAACACACACTCACATTACTGTTTACAGGCAGAGGCCCAGGAGGCGTGATTCCAGAGTGGCAAATTTCTGATTACTGAAAGGAAAAAGACCATAGCAAATCGGTGACTTAACCATTAAAATAACCTTTACAGCTGTGTATGAAAGTTTGAAAATTCAAGTTGCCGTTTTAACTACATGGAGTAGGAGGTGGGACACCTACATGCTGTGATATAGCCAGGCCTTACCATTTTTGATTGCTTTCTTAAAGCAGAAATCTCTCCCATTATTGTAATAAACTTTCATTTAGAATCATGCACTTACCAGCTTTTATCTCCACCAGGTTCTCTGTAGGGTTGGCGACAGGCTGTTCCTCAGGGCTGAGGGGCTCAAATCTGTCTTCTGATTAGGGACCAAGAATCGGCTGTTGATCCTGATCCACAGCCTGCTCTGGGACTGGTTCCATTAAAAGTCACTTCATGATCCTGGCTGCGAGCTGCTGCTGGCTGAAATCAGTCCCTACGTTGGATTCAGGGGCCATCAGGGCTCCATCACACTCACCAGGTCATCATGAAGCATGGTTGGCTCTGTGCTGGGCACAGGACCCAGTCAAAGTAATGTCATTGGTGAGTTGCCCAAGGTGAGACTTTTATCCCTGGTCTTCCTGTATTCACACTTTAGCCTCTTAATTTGCTCCCTGAACTGGTCACTTATCCAGAAAGTCAGCTAAAAAACTCACAGCTCTGCAATTTGCTGGTACTCCTGGTCATTCCTGGGGCTTTTGCTGAAGTCCAGTTTTACTTGCCTCACACCACAGAGTCACCAAAATCTGGCTGTGCCTACGTGACCAGGAAGCAGCTCACTTTGCAAAAAGCTTGATTGGATCAGTCTCCATTGCAAAGCCTGGAGGCTCTCCAATACTGTGCTTGCTGATCAGTGAACAGAAGACAATGGATTAATGCTGACCTGAGTTGCTGCCATTCACAAAAGTGGGAGAGGTGCTTCCACTTGCTCTTTAGGGCAACTTCATTAGTGTTCTTCAGGCCAGCAATCTGCAGTGTGCTCACATTGCAGATTGTTGGCCTAGAGAACATTAAGGAAGTTGCCCTAAGGAGCTCTGGGATACATCCTGACGACTCCTGGGACCCAAGTCAAGCCAGGGCCTCATCTACACTGCAAAGCAATAGGACTTGGGCCCTAGGTTCTGGCTTGACCTAAGGACCTCCAGTCCTGCAGGGTCCTGGGACCCTGGGTTAGCACAATTGCAGGGTGGATGCAATGAGGGTTTGCCTTGAGCCTAGGCTTAAAATTGCTATGTCGGCATACCCAGAGTGCTTAGCTGTAGGTATTTCTTGCTGTGTTCACTGGATCTATGAAGATAGGTGTGGTGATCAATGGATTTTTGTACCTAGTCCTCTGTTGGGTTTACTGTTGAAGCTGATTGAAGTGTCCAGGAAGTTGATACTAGTGGGAGAGTGTTTACAAAACGATCACTCTACATCTGACCTCTCAGTCCTCATCCTCAAAGAAAACCCGCATGCCACCTTCAAAAGATGAGCCTGGAAGCTTAAATTCATTACTCTGTTAGGTTTCAGAAGGGTAGCCATGTTAGTCTGTATCAGCAAAAACAACAAGGGGTCCTTGTAGCACCTTAGAGACTAACATATTTATTTGGGCCCATGAAAGCTTATGCCCAAAAACATTTGTTAGTCTCTAAGGTGCCACAAGTACTCCTAAAAGGAGCAAAGAGTCTTGTGGCACCTTATAGACTAACAGACGTTTTGCAGCATGAGCTTTCGTGGGTGAATACCCACTTTGTCGGATGCATGTAGTGGAAATTTCCAGGGGCAGGTATATATAAGCAAGCAAGAAGTGGGCTAGAGATAACGAGGTTAGTTCAATCAGGGAGGATGAGGCCCTCCTCATTCTTATTACGCTGTTAGACACTAAAAAAAATCATGGAGTGAATAGAGATAGTGGATTTATGTTTGTTACAGCAATCTATACCTGATAATTGCCCTTTTTGTCCTATGATTACAGGGGTAGTAACAGACCACTTCCCCTTGAATGGTCCCTTAGTTTAGCATAAGCAGTTACAATATGTACTGTCTGATCTTGTATTTAGCAACAGTGACATTGGGAAAGCTACTCAGACCTGAAAAGCTCTATGTAGCTCAAAAGCTTGTTTCTCTCATCAACAGATGTTGGTCCAGTAAGACATATTACCTCACCCACCTTGTCTCTCTGGCAGCCTTTTAGACAGCTAGACGTTGTGCCATTCCAGCAACAAAATATGGATACATCCCACAACAGGATGGGCTGGCTATCTTCTATTTCACCCGATTTATGACAATACAATTGCAAAGAAAAAACAGAAGTGACAATATCTGAAGCAAGAACAGTGGGTAGAGGAGACATATAAGCCAGGTCAAATTAACCAGAACTCCAATGCATACTGAGCACCCTAGACAAGGATAAAATATTAATTATGATTACATATGAGTTCAAGTTTCATATATGATGTCCAGATTTTATATACACTCTTCGCTCCTGAACATCCCCAGCTGTTTACAAAATTCATAGTACACCTCTACCCCGATATAACGCTGTCCTCAGGAGCCAAAAAATCTTACAGCGTTATAGGTGAAACTGTGTTATATCAAACTTGCTTTGATCCCCTGGAGTGCACAGCCCCACCACCCTCGCCCTCCCAAGCACTGCTTTACCGCGTTATATCCAAATTTGTGTTATATCGGGTTGCGTTATATCGGGGTAGAGGTGTATTTTTCTTTATGTGCTTGCTGAATGAGGCAATTTACAATGAGGAACATGTATCAAAGGTGGAGAAATGGGTTCTGTTCTGCAGAGCCCATCACCTCTATGGGACTGTTTCAAAGCTATCGATCTGATGGTTGTCAGTTGGCAATTGTATGATGACTTGGAGGTCTCCGTCGAGTTCCTAGTGGTCATGGAACTGCATCACAATTGTTAGGAAATGATTGAATGGATATGAAGAATTAGCTTCCCATTGACTACAAAGGATGTCCCTCCATGGCACTGCAGAGAGCTCCTGCTGCCAGGGGAAATGGGGGGACGTTGCATTGACATAGTTAGTCTATATCTGCACTGTAGATAAACAGAAAACATCAGTATCCTCTGCTATTGATAAGGTTTAATTTGTGAGCCCCTGAATTCACTCCAGTGTTAAAAAGGAGAATGTGTCATTTAGCAAGCAAGCCTTATTTCTAGGATCCCTCAAAGTCATCATGGATGTTTCGAAGGCAGGCTATTTTTTTTTCAGTGTGATCTGGTGGACTAGAAATCAGGAGACCTGGGTTCTGTCTCCATTTCTGACAACTACTTGCTTTGTGACCTTGTGCAAGCCACTTCCTGCCCCATGCCTGTATTTCATCTTCCATTTTTATGGTGGTTTCAGACTTCAAGCTCATCAGTATAGAAACCATCTCATGTTGTAGCTGTATAGAACCTAGCACAATGGGGTGACCCAGTCATGGTTAGGCTCTCTAGCTTATACTATAACAGCCAACGTTAGGCAGCAGCCTATTTTCTACCACTAAGATAAAAAGTCTGTTTTTAAACTAACTGTACCATACATGTATTGTCCCAATCTGGAGGTACCGCACAACCTTGTCCTTCTGGTTAAAGTTAGAGCAAACAAAACTCTCTCTGGTGCAGTTAGAGCATATAATTGCAAAATTGGACACTGTTTGGAAAAGGAATCTTTTCTTCATAAGCAAATGAGTGTTTAAAAAACAACCCAGAATCTGCAACTTTAACAAAGTTTTCCTTGCTGTAATAAGGCCATCAGTGGGGAAAGACTAATTTATTTGTTTGAATTTAGCAAGTTTAAAAAGAAAAGCTTGGATTTCAATAGGGGCCCCTGTTTACAAACATTTATACCACTTGTTTCTCCAAACATTTGAGGATCACTGGTTCCAAGTCCCAGTCTACTGCACTATATTGAAAAAGGAGAAACACCGATGCTGTACATTCTACCTGTGTTTCAAGGCAGAGGCTTGGTGATCTAGACAAATCCCACATCAACTGTAGGCTCACCAAATTCTTTCCATGAGTGTAAGAAATTTTTGTTTTAATCAGAGCAAAGTCATTGTTTTATAAACTGTACTTAAAAACAGCCCAGGAGAGGGCTGTGGCTGGGGCAAGAAACCTGGGCTGATTGGGGAAGGTAGGCTCAGCTGTGGCCAAGCCCCAATCAGGCTCAGCCGGTCCCTATAAGAGGCATTGAGCCAGGAGCCCACTCAGTCTCCCTCTGCCTGTAGAGGGAGAAGGGCCTGGCTGCAAGGTGCTAAGTAAGGAACCTAGATTGGAGCAGGGCTGGGGAAGAGGCAGAGGACCTGGGAGCTCTGGCCTAGGAAAGCCCCAGGCCTGGTAAGGCCTATTAGGTACTGGGTTGCAGGGGCAGCCCACAGGTAGGCAGAGGCAGCAGGTCCGAACCCCTTTGCCTGTGATGAGTGGCTGACACTGCAGCCTGCCCCAGTGAACAGGGGCTGGATGGAGACTGGGCAGTAGCCAAGTCTGAGGCGAAGTGGGGATAGTGGGTGGGTGGTTCCCCTGGAAGGGGGAGACCCAGAACTGTGGGGTACTGCCAGGGGGGCAGCACCCAATTAAAGGGGCATTGGGGTCCTGGGAGGGACACGGGGGCCAAGCAGCAGTGGGACACCGGCCTGCAGAGGGCACTCAGGAGGCTGGAAATGGTCAACCAGCAGGAGGCGCTGCAGGGGCGACTCCACACCCTTACAAGAAGCTATACACTTGGTTATGTAATCCACCAGGGCTTGTCCACAATCAGTGACTGGGCAGCAAGCCAGTGTGTGAACCCAGCGCACACTCGCCTGCCATGCAGTAAGTGGCAGCGTGGCCCCCACTACTGCACACTAAAAGCGCCATAGTGCACTTGGAAATATGTCTATTCTAATTGTCTGGTATCATTTTAAAAGCATCGAAGTGATGAGGTTTCCACTACTCTCTTTGAGAGACAGCTCTACCTTCCAGTACAGAAGAAGAGTGACAAGCAGCTTTTCTTGATTGCCTGTTTAAATGTCCTTTTACCTCATGACTCCTAAATTATAATCTCACATAATAGATAAACTCTCCCAGCTGGTGTGTTCACCTTCAAATATTTGTAAATGGTTTTAAATATCAGTCCTTTTTATTCACCTCTTAGCCAAGCTACATGGCATATATTTAGTTCTTTACATCTTCTCTCAGCTATCAACCCCTTCGTAGTCCAATTTCATTTTTAACTACTCTGTGAATGCCTTCCCATTTATCCCTATCTTTCTAATAAGAAGGTAGCCAGAATGGTATCCAATATTCTAGACGCAGTTGCGCCAGAGATAGTGGCACTGTTACCTTTCTGTTCTGCAATGTGGTGGTTCTGGATGGATTTTATATATATGTCAGGAAAAGGAGAACTTTCACAACTAAACTGTAAATTCTCCAATGCAAGGAATGTCTCTTAAGGTGTGCTAGTCATATATACACACCCAACCTTGCATTTTTGTTGTCCTATCACAACGCAAACTGAAACAGGCCCTGATCCTTTACAGGATCAAGTGAATCAATCCTCATGTGCTGAAAGTTAAGAAGGTGCATAACTTTCCAGGACTGGGAGTTCAGTGTCTACTATGTCCCCTCCATATACCTTTGGATTTCTTTTCCTCTACTTGTATTAGCTTGCCTTCCCCCCACCCCCTCTAAGATCATCATTTTCAGTCTAATTTCTCGAGGACCCTTTGTATGCACTGGTTTTCATAACTGGTCCCAAGTTAGCATCATCTGTGAATTTCACTTCCATGCTAATTAGTCCCTTTTCCAAATGAAGTGGAAGTTCTTGCAGTATCCCACCAGTGTCCCCTCTCAGTTTAATGTACTTTTTCACTGTTACTGTTGCTTTACACTTCTTCCACCACTTTCCAAACACTTGTAGCTGATCTACAGAAAGGAATGCATTACTTGCCATTTTGTTACAAGTATTTCTATAGTAAGCCATAATGTCTCCAGAAGTTCTATCACAGCTATAGTATTTTAACTTTTTAAATCTGCTGTAAGCTATTGTATAAATCAGGTTGATATTAACCCCCCAATACAATACATTCAGCATTCTGTAGTTATGTCTATCAGCAGCAGCATCAAACCTGACAGATAAACCAGGGATTGATTCAAAAGATACGATTGTGTGCCTTTCAGAATCAACATTCTATTTTACATCTCTCTCACACCCCCCTCACTTCTTCACAGACCTACTCAGTTAGCCATCAGGTCCTATTAGGAAAGGCAGAAGCATCACCAACTTTTTTTGGATTGCTCTAAGTCAACCCATTTGATGTTACCCTGACACAGAGCTATAAAAACTATAAAGGGGTATAAAAACTCAGATTCAGAACCATTGAAACATTTAATGAATTCATGCCAATTTGGCAAAATTGACACATTTAGGATCGGCATCTAACCAAAAAACATAAGCACCCAGCTCAAGTTAAAAGTTTTAATTACCCATTCTATGGATTTAGGTGTATCATTTGGTAAAGAGTTTACACAGGTTAAAAAAAAAGGCACAAACAAGCCTAGGAGAAGGCCTTTGGGCAGAACACAGAGTTAATTTGCTGTACTATGCATTTCCCTAGTTCCTTCCACTGCCTATCCCGGCTATAAGGTGCAGACATCGTTAGTGTTTCAAACCAATCATGAGCAAAGTGGAGTAGAAGAAAATATTTAATCATAAAAATGTGAATGATCATTAGGAATTTGTTAAGAATGCTTTATTAGATGCACCAAATGCAGTTATGCAAGATGACTTTTCATTAAAACCCATCGTGTTTAAGAAAGGATGTGAAAGAAACAATAAAATTAAAACATAACATGTAATGAATTAAAAAAACCAAAGCGGCTGATAGCAATGAGTACAAGTCAGCAACTAGGAAATGCTGACAACTGATAAAGAAAAGCTAGAAGTATCAGTCAGGAGTCTCCAGCCAACTGAGTTAAGAACAATAAGAAAATGTTAATACACATCATGAACAAATGAAATCCTAGCACTGGTATAGCTCAATAACAGACAAGGATAGTGAAATTATTAATTGTAATGCAGAAAAAGCAGAAGTAGTCAGTAAATTTGTGTTTCATTCAGAAAGATGTATTCATATCTGACAGCATCTAAGGAGGATGTTAAACTGCAGCTGTTATAGTTCAATAATTTTAAATCTGCAGGACTGGATAATGTGACCCCAAGAGTACTAAAAGAATTGGCCAAGGAGCCTTCGGCCCCATTAATATTGATTTTTAACCAATCCTGGAACACTGGGACAGCTCAGGCACTGGAGAAAAGCTAATGATGCACCAATATTTAAAAGTGGTAAATGGAATGACTTAAGTAATGATATGCTAATTAGCCTAACAATCATGGGCAAAATCATGGAAAGGCTTATATTGGACTCAATCAAAAAAAGAATTAAAGGACCATGTCAGACTCACCATCCTGGAGGCTCCTTCTCATGGCACGACCTGTCTCTCCTTCAGGCTTCTGTGTGGTGACTCGGTTACTCCAGAAGGGGGAGTGGAACCAAGTGTGACCGGGACAAAGTCCAAACTAAATAAGGCCCCACAAATCAAACTTGATACACTCAAGCTCTTCCAACCCACCTGGTGTCATCTTCAGCTGCACTTTCCAAAGTAAACATAACAGAATAAATTCTACAACCTTTCCTCGGCTCAGTTCTCTACAGACTCTTCACCCCATAGCTGGGCTTTGCGGAGAGTTCTTTCCAGCTCTTTTTATAGAGCACTCTTCAGGCTCTCTCCCTCGACACTCACCTCCCAGGGTTGCCAACCCTCAGGGCTTCTTCCCGGGAGTTCTTCCCCTGTCTCCCTCTTCCCATATCCCTCATCCCTTTTCCAAGGCCTGCCTCAGAGCCACTTCCTTTCCCTCCCCACTGATGCCTCCAGGGCCAGGCACAGGTAGGGTTGCCAGATGTCCGGTTTTCAACCAGATCACCTGGTCAAACCTAGCGGCTCCGGTCAGCACTTCCAACTGGTCCATTAAAGGCTCAGTGGGGCTAAGGTAGGTTCCCTGCCTGCCTCCCAGAAGCAGCAGCATGTCCCCACTCCAGCTACTACATGTAGGGGCAGCCAGGGAGCTCTGCATGCTCCCCTGCCCCAAGTACCGGCTGTGCAGTTCCCATTGGCCAATGGGAGCTGCGGGGGCAATGCCTGCAGATGGGGTAGAGTGCAGAGCTACCTGGCCATGCCTCAGCATAGGAGCCAGAGGGGGCACATGCCACTGCTTCCAGGAGCTGCTTGAGGTAAGCACAGCCTGGAGCCTGCACCCCTGACCCGCCCCCAACCCCTAGCCCCAGCCCTGATCCTCTTCATGCCCTCTGAACCCCTCAGTCCCAGCCCAGAGCACCCTCCTGCATCTGAAACCCTCATCGCCAGCCCCACCCCAGAGCCCACATCCCCAGATGGAGCACACCCCCCCCCCACACACACACACATTGCAACCCTCTGCCCTAGCCCTGATCCCCCTCCTGCCCTCTGAACCCCTCGGTCCCAGCCCAGAGCACCCTCCTGCACCCCAAATCCTTTATCCCCAGTCCCACACCACAGCCTGCACCCCAAGCCTGAGCCCTCACCCACCCCTGTACCCCAACTACTTGTCCCAGCCCTGATCTCCCTCCCACCCTCTGAACCCCTCAGTCCCAGCCTGGAGCACTGTCCTGCACCCCATATCCCTCATCCCTGGCCCTACACCAGAGCCCGCATCCTCAGCTGAATCCCTCACCTCCTCCTGCACCCCAACCCCCTGAGCCAACCCAGTAAAAAGGAGCGACTGAGTGAGTGTGGCGAGAGCGAGCGACAGAGGGAGAGGGATGGAGGGAGTGGAGGCAGGGCCTTGGATAAGGGGCGTGGCAGGGTGGGGCCTCGGAGGAGGGGTGGGCTGGGGCAAGGATGTTTGGTTTTGTGTGAGTAGAAAGTTGGCAGCCCTAGGCACAGGAAACACCCTCCCTCGGCCTAGCTCCCTGTCAACTGAGCCCTCTCCTGAAGCTCTCCTTCAGCTAAACTCTGTTCAGGTTTTAGGGAAATCACCCACCTTCTTCACAGCTGAATCTACTGATTGCCTCAAACCTCATGATCCCCAGCTGATAAGGACTGACTGGGGGAGCTGCTCCATCACAGGCATGCCTGAGCCCAACTGCCCTTTGAGGGCCAGCGGGCCTGACACCTCCCCACGCAAGAATATTGCCCTGCCCTAGGACAAGGGCAGGGTCCAGATCAGTGCAGACTGTCCCTCTCCAGGAAGGTCTGCCACAACTCCCCCAGTACCTCTTTGCTATGGCAATTTAGGACCCTCGCATTCATATCCGCCAGTGCCACGTAGGTTCCTTTTCCACTCATGCCAGGTGCTGTCGTAACCACAGAGTTGGTCTTTTCCTCAGTGCTTACCCAGCTTCACCCTGGTTAGTCTTATCTCCTCCTCCCAGTTTCTTCAGCCACCTGCCAGCGAAGTCTGCTGAGTAGCTGTCTGGGGCACCACCATCATCACCACTTCTATTTTGCATGCCACTACTGCATTTGTGGCCTTTTCCTCACCCCTCTTGAATTATCCCAGGTTTGCCTAACCCTGAGGCTCCAGCCATTCTGCTCTGTTGTTCATTTTCTTGAAATGTCACTGCCTTTTCAAGTGCCCTGTTATCCCACAAAATTTGTTACCCCATCCATACTATGGCATTAGGCAGAAAATCACCAAAGGCCTCTGCACTTGTGTTTGTGCCTCGATTCTCAGAGTACCTTTACCACTTACACATCCAGCTCAACAGACATGACACACCAGCACCGAGCCTTAAGCCTTCTAGAGTCCACATACCTCTTTCCCTCTTCATTCCAGGGCCACTGACCTTCATCTGTAGGCTCTCCAGCAAATATTGCTGCTACGCTGCTGTTGCTGCTGCCAATCACCCCTACAAAGCCAGCTGTGCATCCATCTGCCTCAGTAGGTTCCCTACCAGTTGCAGGAGAGCCTGGGTCTGCTTCTGGTCCTTCATCCCCCAGCTTGGGAAGTCAAATATCTCACAGCCAAAGACAACCTTGGCTCCATCTCACTAAAGAGTCTCAAAAGCTCACAACTAGTCTCACTCTCCCCTTCTTCTCCAGGGTCTATCATCATGCCCACTGTTTCTACCACATAAAACAGACTCACCATCCCAGAGGGGCCCCCTCTCATAAGCACTGCAGAGTTCTTCTCCCGTCCCTTTTACAGAGGCAGCTGCTCCACCACAGACATGTCTCAGCCCAACTTCCCTTAAGGTACTAGCCTGCCTCTGACAGATAGTCACATTCAACATGGTTTTATGGAAAATTGGTCTTGTCTAACAAACTTGCTGCCATGTATTGATAAGATCACAAGTTTGGTTCACAAAGGGAACTGTGTTAATATAACATACATAGACTTCTGTAAGGCATTTGACTTTGTCCTGCATGAAAAATTATTGTTATACAATGTCAGTCTAGCCTATATTTAATGGATTAAAACCTGACTGACTGATAGATCTCAAAAAAAGTACTTGTAAACGGGGAATTGTTATCTGATGGGGGTGTCTTTAATGGTGTCCTGCAGGAATCTGTTGTTGGCCTAATCTAGTTCAATGTCTATATCAATGATTTGGTAGAAAATATTAAATAATTATTGGGTGAGGTTCTCTAATCTGTTTATACAGGAAGTCAGACTTGCTGATCATACTGGTCCCTTCTGGCCAGAAAAAAATCTATGAATCTCTAAATTTTATATTCTTTTGTTATAATGTGCTGGTTCACAAGAGTAACGTGGTTTTTTGTTCCCTCTTTTCAGGTTTCCTAATTCTGTACTAATACAAACCTCAAAGCAATTTACAAGCACCAAACAATCCAACTTCACACCCCGTTGTGTGATAAATACTCATCTCCACTTTACAGGTGGGGAAAATGAGGGAGATGGAGTGTCTTGCTGAAAGTGATACAGTAAGACAGAGCTCTGAATAGAACCCAGGTTTTCTGTTTCCTCATCAGCCACACTAACCATGGACAAAAAGGAAGTGGTAGAGTTCCCTGTTCCTACAAGGGCTGAGTTAAGGTGATGTGGTTTTGTGTGTGAAACAGCAACTTCACTATGTATTCCTATGTTTTGTAATTTTATATAATATTTGTTATGATGTTGACATTCTTTTCAGGGGTATGTGGGTGTGTATGAACGTTTCCTGGTTGTCTAATGTTTGGGAGGCGTCTTCCAGTACCAGTGTTCCTGAAGGGCATAGAAAGCAGACGGTCTTTGTGTGGCAGCACCCAAAACTCCATCTTAACCAAGTATTTTCTAAGTGTATGTGCTTTGGCTCAAACAGGAAGAGGGATCTCACTGGAGCAGGAAAGGAGTAATAATAACGCCACCTAGCTCTTATAGAGTGCTTGTCATCAGCAGATCTCAAAATGAAACTGAGGTATAGGGAAGGGAAGAAACTTGTTCAACATCATCTAGCAAACTAGTGGTAGAGCCAAAAATTGATTGCAGGTTTCCTGAGTCCTTGTCCTGGGCCCTATCCACTAGGCCACACTGCCTTCTTAGGAGCAGCAGGGAACTATTGCTACCTCAAGTCAGTAGAGGAGTGAGTGCTGTTAGCAGAGAAGGGCGAGTTGCCTTTCCCTCATTCCTCGTTACTTTCATCCCTGGCAGCCTTCACTTTCTCAGCTTCTGCTGCCAGGCTCATGGGGAAAGGAGAGAGCAGTTGGACCCAGTGAGTGAAGAAGGCTTGTTTAATGGCTGTTCCTCAAGGACTCACTTGAAATTGTCAGCTTGGAAAACACATCCAGTGTTTATTTGAAAACTGGGCTCTAGGCAACAGCTGTAACTAATGCTGCCTTTGCCAAAAGCTGTTGTTTTTGGTTTGTTTTTTGTTCTGTATAGATGTTCTTCAGGCATGATTTAAGGTTTGCTTGTGTTGCCACGCTGTGCCTTTGAAGCATTGAGGTGTGCCAGGACCAGTGATGTGGCTACGCTGCAGCATCGTGCGAGATGTAGCCTCCTCTCTATGCTTGGTGGAGTCCCAGAAGGAAACTGGACTGGAACAAGGAGGCTGCAGAACAAGACTGCTTCTGCTCTGATGAGGGGAACAATTGGCTTATGAGGAAGTAAAGAGGGAAAATAAAGCACTGGCCTCATTCTTTATTATTACACAAGGCTGAATTAAGCAGGGGCTTCCTTGGCCCGTCATTGTACTCAGTCTCCGCCAGAAATGCAGCCAAATACAGACCAAAAATGATTAGAGCAAGAGGCGGAAGTGGAGTCAATGCTGCCAGCTCTGCTAGTGCTGGTTCTCACAGTCATTTCAAAACACAGGCTGTGGAGATGCTTCATTGCCCCTCATTTGCAGCATGAGGTGATGGGGCAGTGGGAGGTCAATGTATAAGTGTATTCCTCCATTGAGCCGTGCTGAGCTCAATGAAAGCCATGCTGTCTCATGCTGGTTCACAGCCGCTAATGCCTGTGCAGTAATTAGACTCATGCTATTTGCTAAATAACTATCAGGCCCTGATGACTCATGATTGCTGGGTTCTTCCCTTTTTACTTTTTCTTGTTTTAAAGCTTTCTTAACCTAGGAGGTGTAAAAAACACAGCCAACTAACTGGAGTAGGAAACTCAGCTGAGCTGCCAATTCTCCTTAGCAAGCAGCGTTTCTGTTTGCCACAAGTTTGGGGCTTTGTAACAAAAAAGAACAAACCACTCTCCACTCTTGTCCTTTTGCGAAGAAGGTGCAGCTCTCTTCTGCTTGCTTATCAGAGCATCCCACTTAATGTCTATTTTCCACCAATTCGTCACAAAACGCCTTGTTTGCTGTCAGATTCTGCCCTGCTCGGTAGCATCGTCCTCTCTGTGCAAGCACTGGAGCTATTCAGCATGAGGAAGTGAGGCTGAATCTGCTCTGAAGTGATTTCACTTTTTATGACAACTGAAAGTCACGTCTTTCCTTCTCCAGACAGAACTTACTGCCAAGGACTGCATGTGGCACTCCTGGCATTTCAATATTATATTTAACTACACTGTATGCAGTGATTCACCACCACAATCCATCTGCTGATAAACCTGCCCTGGCCATGATACTCCACTCCATCCTTTTCTTCTTCACACCTGCTCTCTCTCTCTCCATTACTCAGACCCTTCCCTTCTGCCAGAGGATGTTGTGAAGGCCAAGTCTATAACAGGGTACAAAAAAGAACCAGAGAAGTTCATGGAGGACAGGTCCATCAATGGCTATTAGCCAGAATGGGCAGGGATGGTGTCCCTAGCCTCTGTTTCCCAGAAGCTGGGTGTTGGTGAGGGGATGGATCACTTGATGGTCACCTGTTCTGTTCATTCCCTCTGGGACACCTGGAACTGCCACTGTCGGCAGACAGGATACTGGGCTAGATGGTCCTTAGGTCTGACCCAGGATGGCTGTTCTTATGTTTGTATGATTCATTTTACAGTAGCACATAAGGGCCCCGCTCTTCTAGACGTGGCACAAAATCAAGTAAAAGAGAGTCCCTGTCCCAAAGAGCTTACAGCCTTATGTACATAAGACAGACACACAGTGGTAGAAAACAAGCATCTGTTATCTGCACATCTCAGATTCGAAGACAGCTCTCAGAACATAAGCCAATCCCTCTGCATGTAGGTGTGTCGGTTATTGAATAGGGCCAGATGCTCAGGCCCAGATGCCAAGGGTAGGATCTGTGAAGTGTGGCAGAGCTAGAGGTCAGAAAGACACTGCTTCTTTCCCTCTCTCTCCTACTAAAAGACAGGAGAGGACAGATCATAGAAAAAAACAGGAAGAGAGGGGAATCACAGCTTGGATGATTTGTCTTTTCCCATCAGGTACTCATGCTGTGCCCCATACTGGTGGGAAGATTTGAAAATCCACAGATGGCCCATAACCTGCTGCACGACTTCAGAATGTCTTGCTCAATAAGCCCTCATTTCACCAGCCAGAGGAGAGGCAGGAGGGGGCCGGGGGCTCTGCGGAAACTGAGTTTCCCCTCCCCCAGGAGCAGCAGAGTGGAGGGAATGCTGCGGGAGAGTAAGGGAGAACTGAGGTCCTTGTGATCCCTTTAATCCTGGTAGGTGGCAGAGCCTGGCCCCAGGGTGTACAGAGACCAGTTAAACATGAACAGAAGTGCAGTTTGAGGTGGTTCTGCTAGCGTGGGTGTGATGTTATGCCCCCATATTCTTCCTACAAATATTGTTATGATATGAATATGGCATAACTAAGATATTTTTATACAAGATGGGTCATGTGAGGTACCACTGGAAAGGTTACGATTTACTGAATGTAATCATCCAATTTGTATGCATGTATCATTTCTGTATCTGAAGTTAGGAATAATGACTATGTAACAATTACAACTGTGTGTCTACCTGGGGAACGCCCACCAGACAGTATGCAACCAGCCTGGATGAGCCATTAGGAAAGATAATGAGTCTTTGAAGATGCTGATCTCCCATCTTCCTGGAGTTCCTTCCTGTGGACGTTACAAATAACTCTTGTCTCGTGGTTGCTTTAACACTGCAAGATCATGTGATGATGTCACCTAGTACGAAATACTCAGCAGATCGAGGGACGTGATCATTCCCCTCTATTCGGCACTGGTGAGGCCACATCTGGAGTACTGTGTCCAGTTTTGGGCCCCCCACTACAGAAAGGATTTGGAGAAATTGGAGAGAGTCCAGTGGAGGGCAACAATAATGATTAGGGGGTTGGAGCACATGACTTATGAGGAGAGGCTGAGGGAACTGGGATTGTTTAGTCTGCAGAAGAGAAGAATGAGAGGGGATTTGATAGCTGCTTTCAACTACCTGAAAGGGGGTTTCAAAGAGGATGGAGCTCAGCTGTTCTCAGTGGTAGCAGATGACCGAACAAGGAGTAATGGTCTCAAATTGCGAGGGGGAGTTTTGGTTGGATATTAGGAAAAGCTATTTCACTAGGAGGGTGGTGAAGCACTGGAAAGGGTTACCTAGGGAGGTGTTGGAATCTCCATCCTTAGAGGTTTTTAAGGCCTGGCTTGACAAAGCCCTGGCTGGGATGATTTAGTTCGGGATTGGTCCTGCTTTGAGCAGGGGGTTGGACTAGATGATCTCCTGAGGTCCCTTCCAACCCTGATATTCTATGATTCTATGACATTGCTGGTACTTTTCCACTAAAGAAGGGAGATGGGGATCAAATAGGAAAACAAAAGATTACCACCTTATGTAAATCCTATTTAAGGTTGGGGACTAAATTAATCTAGGCTCTTCTCCACTGCCTCCCCTCAAGAAGGAAGACTGCTGAAAACACCTGAAGAAACAAAGGAACTAAGCTAAAAGGGAAGAAAGAGAACCCAGGGAACTACAGACCGGTCAGCCTTACTTCAGTCCCCGGCAAAATCATGGAGCAGGTCCTCAAGGAATCCATTTTGAAACACTTGGAGGAGAGGAAGGTGATCAGGAACAGTCAACATGGATTCATCCAGGGCAAGTCATGTCTGACCAACCTGATTGCCTTCTATGATGACATAACGGGCTCTGTGGATATGGGGAAAGTGGGGGATGTGATATATCTTGACTTTAGCAAAGCTTTTGAGCAGGGGGTTGGACTAGACGACCTCCCGAGGTTTCTTCCAACCCTAATCTTCTATGATTCTGTGATTCTAAGCTGGGGCCTGGGGGCTGAGTCCATGCTGAGACGGGAATCTAGCCTGTGAAGAGAAACACCTGGAACTCTAAACTGCAGAAACTCTGCAGCCTGCCTAAAACAACATTAAGGGTAAAAAATTACTACTTGGAAGCAGTTTTTTTAGTGAATTAAGCTTAGGTTGTGTGTTTGTTTATTTTGCTCAGTAATCTGCTTTCTTTTGTTTGCTATTCTTTATAAGCACTTAACATTCATCCTTTGTAGGTAATAAACATTTTTCTTTGTTTATTCCAAAACCCAGTTTGTGCAATTCATAATGGGGGGAAGGAGGGCAAAGAGCTGAGCATATCTTCCTCCACATTGAGGGAGGGGGGCGATTTTCATGAGCATACGCTATGTAGATCTTTATACAGCACAAGACAATATCATTTTAAGTTTACATTCCAGAAGGTGTGTGAACAGGAGCGCTGGACAACCCCCTCGCTGAGTCCTCCCACATAGACTCTTTGTGATTCTACTGTTAGGTGTGTCCCTACTTGTGTGTGGGTGCTTGGAACGGGGTAGGGAGCTGTCATGTCAGAACAGAATAAGGGGACCTCAGGCTGGTGGGACAGATGGGCTCAGTGGGACCCCAGCGTATCCAGAGGCACCCCGAAAAGGGGGGTCCAACCTGTCACAGTGGGATTGTCCAAAGTGCGCAGCATTGGCTGAACACTGCTCCCATTGTAGTTAAAAGTAAAACACCCTTGATTTCAATGGAGGATAGTTAGACCCAAGCTGGGCTTTTTTTGAAAATCCCTTTGTCTTTTCCTTATTTGAAGTAGATGTAACAAACTGAGGGAGTCCTCTTTCTGTCTGACAGTTTTCACCAGTGACGACCATCACAGGCTATGACAAATCTCAATCTAGATTTTTGCATCCACTTCCAAAGACATCTGCCTATGACTCTAGCACTGAAAGAACTGATGGATCTGGAAATAATTGGTTTGATTTATTTATCCCCAAATTCTAGTATGAACATGATCCCAAGTTGTACTTTTATTTTAAAACATTGCCAGCATGTTATAGCATGATATCCTGTTTTATGGCAGTCATGCAACAAATTCAGGGCTTACAATTCTGCTGGGGTTACTGTCCTGCCAAGCCCAAGCTAAACATTCTGAATGACACCAATTCCTAAACAAAGTTCTGAAGATGATCAAGCTAGTGTGGATCAGTGAAAATTCTCCTTCTGCCTCTCTGGATCTTTGCCTAAAACTTCCATCAAACCTGTTTAGAGGTTTGGAAAAGTTCTCTGAATGTTGGGATCAAAAGCAAAAAGTGCTAATGTGCTGTAAGCGACACTGTTCTCAGAATATTTCTGGCTCGAACAGAAGCCGGAAGTAATTGCATTCTCATGAGAGTCATGAGAATTCCAGCTTTGTTTTTCAGACCCAGGAGGCACCAATAAACTTGGATCATCATGTCAAATTTTGGGTTCTTATCCAGGTTGAACTTCAATACCTTTTTGAGGTCTTCTGGTCTGCAAAATGCTGTCCTAAAAAAAAAAGTAGCTGCATGATATATATTTCTCACAGGCTTTGGGATATTTCTCCAGCACAAAGCTAATATCTTCAGGCATTATGATAATGCAAATAATAATAATAATTAATAATGCACTGGAGACTGGTTAATGTTCTTCCACTCTCTCCCTATGATCCAGTCCCACGATCTGATGTGCCACAGCAGAAGCCACTGCACTGTCATTGTCGTCATCAAATAAATGTTACAACAATTGGAAAGAACAAAGAAAGAGAAAGGTTGTTCAGTCAGTGACATCTCTGAGTTTGCAAATTCCCAAATATTTTTAATACACAGTCTGTTTCTAATTCTATCAGAGCTTTCAACTGGTTTCACTCACTAGCTGAACTAATACAAATACCAACTTGGCACAACCCAACATGATGTAAATCAAGAGAGACGACTTAAGCAATACAATTTAAATGAAAACACACTTTTTTTTTCCTGATCAGATATTTGCTGTCCGTTTGGATGAAGAGCTTTTGAGTTAAATGGATCTTGTCAGAACTGGCAAATGGGAGGATGACTCTTTCCAACTCCAGATGCCTATAGGCCCTATCCAAAATTCATTGAAGTTGATAGTCTTTCCATTGACTTCAATGGGCTTCAGATAGGGTCTTTGCATTTAGGTTTCTTTTGGAGAACACATACAGTTGATATTGAATAGAGCTTGATGGACACTGCAAAACTATTTGTGAACATTTATTTGAATAAAACCTGTTAATTTCTTTTGGTATTTATGAGCAGAGCTGGTCAAAAAATCGGTGCGGGAAGGAGAATGTCACAAAAATGTGATTTATCAGCAGAAATGTGAATACCAAAATATTTCAGCTGAAAGCAGAAATATTTTGACTGAAAATCAAAATATTTGGAGTTGGAAATGCTGCCACAGCTCCTCCTTGGAGCTGTAGTTCACTTACCTCACTCTCCTATTCTCTGCTCTAGGCCGGACTCCCTGGTCGGAGGATCTCTCTCATCGTGCACCACAATCTTTTTTCTCTTGGGAAGAGTGTCAGAAGTCAAGGCCTGCAGCAGAACTAGTCTCCAGGCAGCCTCCTCAGTTCAGCTAGCCTGTGGTAGGCGGACAGCCTGGTTAGCCACACAACCTGATTGGCTGCAGAGGCCAGCACGGTGGCTCTTATGCCAGTAGCAGCAGCAGCTCGCTGGCTTATCGATGCTCCTGCCCACCACTGTGCCTCCTCCTGTGCTATCTTGTTCCTGCTGCTCCTGCCTGGCATCCAGGCTTGCCTCTGCCCTGCCCCTGCCTCGAATCCCTCCTGGCCTGCTCACTCCAGTTTGACCTTCCACTCTGGCTCCTGACTATGGATTCCAGCTCGACCCTTGGCTCTGGTATCCAGTTTCTACCTCCTGATTTTACCCTTGGCTTTGGCTCCCAATGACTGACTATGGCTCTGCCCCTCCCCCGGCCACTAGGCTAGACCGCCCCCATCCCAGTCAGCTGACAGAACGAGAGGTTCATCATGGGAATCCCTAGCCAGGTTGCCTCCTGGGAGATGTTTCGTAGTGCCTGGCTAATAAAGGAGAATGGGGGCATGAAGAAATTGAACTATAATCCCATGAGGCCTCATAGTGTTTCTAAATTGAAATATTTAGGGTTTGGGGCACTCAGTTTTTCAATAAAAAAATTGAAATTGTCTGCAGAAAGCAGACATCTTTTGTGAAAAAAAAAGTTTAGTCAAAAAAACTGTTGAAAAGCAGTTTTGACAGAAAAATTTTGACCAGCCTGATTTGTGAACTTTTCCAGGGATCTTTCACAAACCATCATGTTATGTTCACAGCATACAGAGAGAAGTTAGATAAAATAGAAATACTCTTGCTCTAATGCTGCAATGTGTCACTATTTTATTTCTTAGAATTCAGAATGATTACACACAAGAACCCTAAAACAGAGAGACACAAAGCCGTCTGCTCCCTAAGGCAGTGAGGCACACCTTTCCTTAAGCTAGTTCTTTCCAGGGTGACTGTTGCTCTCAGACATTTCACTGCAGAGCAGAACCAGGAAACGCCCCCGTTCTTCAAGTGATAGCTTGCAATTCCAATGAAATGTTCAATACACCACAGTTCACAGAAGGAATTGTTCATGGTCATTTTTCATTCCAAATGAATGTTCATAGAATGTGTGTTTCGTGCTGGATATGGAACCTATGTCATCTTGGAATATCTTTGATCTTCCGCCTGTTGTTATAAAAGTTTCACTCATCCAGTCAAGGTCAGAAACAGTAATACCTTGTGACCAATCACACAGCATTAATAATGACTAATAGTGAAAGACAGTGTGAAATTGAATAGCTCACAGGTGGCTCATAATTTGAAATATGGTCCAAAAATATTCATCCAACAGTCTGGAATAACTAACACATCTGTTAAAACTGACGCATTTGCACATATTTTGAACAGAGAAAAAAGACTAAATGTATTGAATAAATTACTGGGTGAAAATAATTTACCTATTTCCAATTCTAGTTTAATTGTGCACAAACTTGATTTCAGATGAGTACAAAAATCCAGTTTAGCATATTCTCTTCCTCCTCCTTTATTCAATTGAACTAGATGTTTCAGAGAATAAGTAGCCATTTTTCTCTCAGGCACGAGGCATTACCTAACATTTTGAATGTGCACCTTTTTCAGATAGGGTTTGAAATGTATTCTGCTTGCTATCCTTGAGGGGTGAACTCTCAGGCATTGAATGAGAAGCTGAACTCGGAAAGTTCATTCAACCTTACAGTGTTTCAGCTTCTGTAGGAATGTACTCAACTTTTGCTTTTCCAAAGAAGTGGGAACTGGAGGAAGGTGGTTGTTTGTGAGCTTCTGATAACTTTCTGATCAGAGCTAAAATGTCTTGGTTTTGTTTTCACTGAAAAATATTTTCAGAAAATTTTCACTTTCAAAAAAGGTCATTGTTGTAGGGAAAAAAATTGATTGCAAAGATTTGATGAGCTGTCCCTCAACTCTGAATTGTGCATGGAAATAGCATTTGTGTATTCTAAATGGATAGTTAGATACTGAATGGTTCAATTTAAATATAATATAATAATTGGAGATATACCAATCTCCTAGAACTGGAGGGGACCTTGAAAGGTCATTGAGTCCAGCCCCCTACCTTTACTAGCAGGACCAATTTTTGCCCCAGATCCCCAAGTGGCCCCCTCAAGGATTGAACTCATAACCCTGGGTTTAGCAGGCCAATGCTCAAACCACTGAGCTATCTCGCCCCCATTTTGTTTACATAATTTTTTCTCCATTTAAATCATACTTTTCTGTGTGTTTCAAAATGTTGGTGCCTAAAGCTGAGTGCCCAGCCTTAATTCTCAAAAATTAGAAGATAAAGCTGAGGTCATTTTAAAATGTTGATCCCATGTGAACAAATGCTAGATACCATGGTGAAATAAATCATTCTTGAAGGTATTATAGTGGTTTTAAGAATGAGTTTAAAGCAGCAGCCAATTTGCAAATGATTTATTTTCCCTGTGAAAAATTTTGCTGAAAACAAAAATGTATATTTTCACCAACATTTTTCTTCAAAATGTTTTGTTTTGTTGAAAAACTGACCTCCTCACAAAAATTCAGCATAAATAGACTTTTTTTCATGAAAATGTCCCTTGTACAAAAAGCCATTTTCCGTAGAAAAAAAATCAACAGAAAAATGTAAACCGTTGTCAGCTGTAATATAACACTTCATGGAATGTTGTCAAATATTGTACCCACCCCCCTTGGAAGATGAGGAGATCTGGTATTCAGTCCCTGGCCTCTATCATGCTCTAGATTTTCTCATTATTAATTATTGTTATTATTATGTATTTGTATTTCAGTAGTGCCCAGGAGACCTATCACAGACTATGACCCCTTGTGCAAGCACTGGCTGGACATGGAACCAAAAGACAGCCTCCATCCTCAAAAAACTTAGAATCTAAGGAATCCTTTCATTGTGATTAACCCCTGTATAAATCCACACAAAATGTTTTGCATTTCTTTTACTTTAATCTGTTCTCAGAGTAATTATTTCATTTATTTTTCAGAACAAAACTAAGTGACAAGATTTTAGCATTCACGTGTGACCCTACAACAGCAAACCAATGTGTGTTTGTGTGAGTGAGAGAAAGATTGATTATAGTGAGGAAACACATTGTACTTTCAATTTTTAAAGAGATTTATAAAAAAGGGATTTTCAGATATGAAAAATATGTTGCCTGTTTCCCATCAAAATAAGGGGGCTATAAGATCCAAAGGTACATATGTAAATGGTTCTACAACATTTACTTCAATTGTCATGCAATGAAGTAACTCTTCAGTAATAGCATTCATACTTCATGCCAACATGCTATACTTCAAGGCAAAGGGTTTATAATCCCATTGGTATTCAGTTTTATCTGTGTGTTATACGGATCTCATTTTATTGCATAATACCAAGAGTGAAACTTTGATAATGACTTTGTTTGAATATTCTTTGCCTAAATATTCCTCTTCAGCATTATGGGCTCAATCCTCAGCTGTATTCAGCTCACGCCCCTGATTCTGGAGCTGGCTGGGAGGCCAACCCCCAACCCAAGATAGAATAGCCAGAGAGAAGTTCCCCATGGAGTGTTTCACAATCCCAGGATTCACAGAATGCAGTGCACTCCTTCCTGGAACAGCCTGCAGGCATAAGAGAGAGTGGGATAAAGCTGACTAGGCCACCAAGATGTTCCATGGCAGGGGAATACACAATGGCCCGTTTAGGGCAGTATTAAATCCCCTTTCCACTGCTGGAATGGTGCAAAGGGATTTTAGGGAGGGCCAAGGATCTGGTCCTATGTTTTCCATGGTATCCATACAAACAGACTCTGTGCTAGTATAAAATATCATTGAGCATAACTGCTTGTAGTGTAGGTCTTCAGGAAAACTATACCCCTCCTGTACATCGCAGGATTTTAATTTAGTTTATTCTCTCATACACTACCTTGATAATCTGAATAATTAATAATGATCGAGGTTTATAATACACCTTGCATCCTCAGGCACTTCAGAAAATGTTATAAACTGTCTACCTGCTCCTGCAAGCCCTATTTCCTTTTAAGTCCCAATAGGGCAGATCAAGAGCTGATAAGATTTCTTTTTTACCCATGAAAATTTTAGATTTTTCAGAGAAAATTAGAATAGTGAAAAATGTTTTTGATTTGGCTCTATTGCCATGGCACTTCATGGGAGTTTTCATTTGTGTGCCTCATCCTCTCAGTCTCCTCTGTAGACTGGGCCCTCGGGTTGTTCATCATCCTACAAAATCAGCTGAAGCAGAACATTTTTTTTTCTGTTGTAAATTGATATCGCTCTCATGAAGTCAGTGGAGATATGCCAATGTACAACAGCTAGGGCTCTGTCCCAAGGACATACTCAGCTGTGTGAGGCAGGTTCATTTTAACAGAAACCTGAGGTCAGCTACAGTGAGCCTATAATTCATTCATTCATTTGCTGATCTGACAACAGCATAGCAATGAAATCGTATCACAGCAATTAAGATGCGTGCCCTACTTTGCTCATATGCAATCATTACCCAAGCACTTATTTTTTTCATAATCTAAACTCTGATAAAGATCTCTAAAATCTCACTTCAGTAATGAACCAACTCTTAACAATGGGCCAGAATAGCTTTTTCATCATTTAATTACCCCACTGCTATTATGTTGTAAACTGAGTTGCAGAAAGCTGTTGGGACTTGCAAATGTCATTGCTGTTTACTCGTTTGCCAATTTAATTACTGTGGCACTAGAAGAAGACCATATGGCTACAATTTTCAAAGGGCCCTAATTATTATTAATTTATTATGTATATGATCATAGTGCAGAGGAGCCTCAGCCCTGGGCCAGGATTCCCTTGTGCTAGGAGCTGTACAAACGTAGAACAAATGGATGGTCCTGCCCCGGAGAGCTGACAAGAGACAAGAGCCCTATCCAGCCCACCAACAGGAGTACCAAGAAATGATGAGACAATAGAGGTCACAATGTTAGGTAGTGGTCTTAGTACACCAGGGGCCTGTCAAGTTTTCTGCAGGCATCATGGCAAAGGAGTAGAGGGATTGGAAAGAGGATAATGAGGTAGTTGTGCAGATGCTTACAGGGAGCTCTTCCCTAGCTAGATGCCGAACCCCCAGTCAATTGCACCTAACC
The DNA here is from genome assembly GCF_020497125.1 of Mauremys mutica. Classification (NCBI taxonomy): domain Eukaryota; kingdom Metazoa; phylum Chordata; order Testudines; family Geoemydidae; genus Mauremys; species Mauremys mutica. The sequence goes on from NC_059077.1 coordinate 129,952,958, forward strand.
CCCCTAGGTTATTTTGACAAATCCTAGCCCATAACATCTGCAGGCTCCGCTCCATTCATTTTTTTGCAATTTCTTATTTTTCATGTGCACAGATTCGTCCTGACCGCATGGGCCATCTCAGCTATTTTTACAAACAGCAGTTATAAATTCATCTGGTTCCCATTACCACAAAATGTTACCTTACTTTAAACCATTTTGCAAATGAGTAGATATGGGGTGGGGGGAGGAGGAGGAGGGAAATTATGTCAAATTTAAACGGCAATTTGAAGAGCTCAAATTATTTGTGTCGGTGGCACAGCTGGTCTCGGTGACTATGCTTTAAAATAAGATAGTGCTGCATGCAGTGCTGATTAAAAACATTCACACAATCTATTCATTGCTTTCCAGAATTGCAGTGCTTAGGATGGGAAGGATAGTCTAGTGGGCGGGATTGTGCATGGATAGATCTCAGGAGGACTGGGGTCAATTCCCATCTCTTAGGCATTGGTTCTCTCCCTGTTGCAATACCTAATCTCTATGCGGCCTCCCATCCAGCACAATCCTCAGCCCAGCACCAGCCTCCCAGGCTCAACATACAATGCATGGGGAGAGCCAAGCATCTAAGAAAGGGATCCTGAGAAGTCAGTGAGCTGGGCAGGGAGTCACCAAATCGAGGCAGGAGTGAAGTACCTGGGAGGGGGGACGGGAAAAGTGAGGGGTGCCTAAGCTACTGTCTTGTTATGCCTGGCTGCCAGGCCAGAGATGGACAGCTCCCTCCACTTGGGCTCCTCAGCATTTAGGTACCTCACCTAGGTCAGCCACTAATGTGGTACATGCCCTAGCGACCAATATCCTCTCTCTGTCTCCTGCTCATGCTTGATACTTCTCTCATTCTTGCCCTACATTTCCCTGTGCTCCTTGCCTGGGTGCTTTGCTGCCTTCGCTCCTGTCACAGGCTGCCTCTGGCCCTCCTGCTGCGGGGCCTGACAGGTGGCAGATCTTAAATGGGCTCAGAGAACGCCTACTGGACTGGGCCCTGCTGATCAGCTAGGCTTTCTCCTGCCTCGTTCTAGAATCCTACTTTGGGGCCTCTGGAGCTTTGTCCTCAGCTAAGGCACCGAGCTGCTCACGAGCTGTGGGGCAGCATCAGGGCTTAGGTGGCGTGGTGACTGCCAAGTGGCAGAAACGTCAGCACCTTTGGGGTTAGGAGACAACTGAGCAGCAGTTCTGAAAATGTCACTGGTTCCTAAGTGGTGGGCTTGATGCTTAAAGAGTCAGAGAGGTGCCTAAATATCTTTGAGAATCTGGGCCAAACTTACTGGGTGACCCTGGGCAAGTCACATCATCTACCCTGTGCTATTGTGGGGAGACGAGCACTCTTCTACCTCGCCAGGGTGTGGTGAAGATGAGAATCCATTAATGATTACGTGCTACGGTGATGAAGGCCATATGCATCCCTAGATAAGATATCCACTTCCCTGTTCGATTCACTTTCTCCTTAGCCCATCTGTGCCATCAGAAAGAGCTGCAGCTTTTACTGAACAAATGCTGCATTTAAAAAACAACTTTTCATGCTAATTTAATGCTAATCAAAGTTGCTGGGTCACCTGCCCTCAAGACTGGAATCATTCATGAGCCCACAGAACAGGTACATCACACAAGGAGCAGCGCTGCCCTTGTATCCAGCTTGTCCTGTCAATGGGCTTTGCCCCTGTCTTTCAGGGAGCGCCTGTAAGAGCAAGAGGCCTTACATGAAATTGGATTAGTTCCAGATCACAGTTGCAGCTTTCCTCAGCTAGCTTCTTAAGGGCTTGATTCTATAGCCCTTACTCATGCTGAGCTGGGCCTTGCGCTGCAGAATAACCCCATAGAAACCAACAGGATTGTTTGTGGATGGAGGTGAGATGCGCTGTGAGCTTGGTGGCACACACAGGTAGCCCCGCTGGGTGAAATTCCTCGCTCTGTTATACAAGTGTAAACCAGGAACTCCACTGACTTCAGCAGCGCCGCTCTCATGAGTAAGTGCTAGTCAGGGCTGTAGAGTGAGGTGCTAAACCTGCCGAATGGTGTGGAACTCTGTGTTGGGAAGAACCACACCTCCTCTGCTGGGATCAGAGGAAAGGGAACTCTTCCTGCTGGGGCCACTGCGGTCACCCCTTCATTCCACCATCCCACCCCCACCCCGGTATATTTTGACTCAATCAGTATATAGATGATCTCAGCTTTTAGCGGACGAAGGGTGAACACAAGGCAGCCTACAGTCAGAGCCTGATGTGGGGCCAGCTTGTGGCCTGTGCACTGCAGGGGGGTGAGGAGAAGCCACGCAGTAGTTGGAGGCCCAGGATTCAGCCCAAACTCCTCCTGAATTCTCCTGGGGTGTGCACGTTGGAGCTACAGGCCCAGCATCACCCCTCCGGCAAGGAGCTGCACCCCACTGGAGTCCAGAGAGCCTTTGTGCAGAGGTGCATGGGGGGGAGGGGAAGGGAGGAAGCATTACTTTTGCCCTCCTACCCCTGCAAGGATCTGCTCCTTATCTGGATGTTTCTCTCTGGAAATTAACAGTGATGCAATATATGTGTGTGTGTGAAAGAGAGCGGAGAGCTTCGGAGAGAAAGGCATTCCTACTGTCTGCTGATGCAAACAAAGTCAACCACTATGGGCATTTTTAAGCAAAGGTTTTCATTACCACGATCCAGAGCTTCAGGATTAATCCAGTCAATGATGCCAAGAGAAGCACATCTACCTGTCTGGGTAGGCAGAGATGATCTTTACATCATTCATGCACGAGCACAGGAAGCCAGAAGCTGGGTACAGTGCCGTGATGTGTTTGAAAGTTTTAAGCACATAGGAAGTGCAAATGGGTGATGGCTCTTTTCAGCTTTAGGTTGCAAAATTCTGATCTGGATCCAATACCCAAACCTTTGAGATCCAAATTTTTGGGGTTCAAACTGCATGTGTGGTCCGAGTTCCTTCCATGTTGTGGAGTAGTTACTCAATGGCCTTGAAGGTATGACAGTGTGGGATGTGACAAACATACCTGCGGACAATATAATTACATCTTATGGTGGTTAAATCAATGAACATTCTCTAAAGAATGCAGAGGATTAGTGGCAGGATTGAATGGTTCCAAAAATACAAGAATGCAGAAGGGGAGCTTTCATCACTACACAGATTAGAGAGAGCAAATTTCATTCCCTGCTGTTAATTGTTTTTCCATAGCAAACAGTGTCATTTGCAGGAGGAGGTGTCAAGGGACTGATGTGAACAATTCACCCTGTGTGTGTATGTGTCGTGTTTCTAAGCTAAGCAGGGAAACTCTTAAAATGTAAAGAAAATACCGTAGTTGTTACTTCCCTGTATTTCACTGTCAGAACAAGTGAACGGAAAATACCTGATGCAACGAGGTGTCTCTAACTTGGAGATTTGCAGCATCAGCTGCGGCCATGCTGAGGGAACAGTCTTAGTCCAAATCCTTCCTCCGTCTCAAGCTAAACGAAGTAGGCTCAGCTGGTGCAAATCAGCAGTGGTTCCATCGACTTCAATAGAGCTATGCCAATTTACACCAGAGGGTGTCGTCACCCAGTGCTCTCTCTAAACCCCAAACAGAGCCAAAACACGGAGTAGATGAGGGGGAAATGGCAATGCCAGTAGAAGCCCCACTACAACCTCCACAAGCCAAACACCTGGGCAGCTAACAAGTTGCTCCGTCAGCCTCCCCAGTGGAACTTGGGAGCTCCTTGCTCTTCATTGTGTGGCATTTACAAGCTTTGGGCCAGTTCGAGTGTGCTAACTAGGTGGGTTCACAGTGGGTGTGAATGCCCTTGGCCTTGCACGGCCTGTGCAAGTGCCATCCAGGATTACAGCCCCTGTGGCCCGGGGACTGAGCAGGCTGTTTCTGCTCCACTCTCCTGGAAGCACACAGCGCCTCAAACGGGGACAGAGAGAAATAGCCAGGTGGTGGTTCTATCCCCAGGGGTCTCAAACTCAAATGACCACGAGGGCCACATGAGGACTAGTACATTGGCCTGAGGGCTGCATTTACTGACACCCCCTGCCACCCTCGGCCCCGCCCCCACTCCACCCCTTCCATGAGGCCCCGCCCCTGCCCTGCCTCTTCCCACCCCTTCCCTGCCCCCATTCCAACCCCTTTCCTGAAATCCCCACCCCAACTCCGCCCCTTTCCTGCCCCCAGGGGGTGCAGGAGGGGTGTGGGGTGTGGCAGGGGGTCAGCGTGTGCAGGTGCAGCAGGGGGCTCAGGTCAGTGAGTTGGGGTGCAGAAGGGGTGCAGCGGGGGCTCAGGGCAGGAGGTCCAGGTGCAGCAGAGGGTTCAGGGCAGGGGGTCGGGGTGCAGAAGGGGTGCAGCGGGGGCTCAGGGCAGGGGGTCCAGGTGCAGCAGAGGGTTCAGGGCAGGGGGTCGGGGTGCAGAAGGGGTGCAGCGGGGGTTCAGGGCAGGGGGTTGAGGTGCAGGAGGGGTGCAGCAGAGGGCTCAGGGCAGGAGGTCAGGGCAGGGGCTCGGTGTGCAGCAGGGGGCTCAGGGCAGGGGATCAGGGTGCAAGAGGGATGCACACCAGGGGAGCCAATGGGAGCTGCTGGGGGTGGTGCCTGAAGCAATCGCCACACACACCCCTGTGCTTCTCCTTCTGCAGGTTCCGTCGGCTTCCCGGAGCGGCGTGGGGGCAGGGCAGGGCAGGCAGGGAGCGCGTCGGGCCAGAGCCGCTCTAGGTAAACGCTGAGGGAGGGCGCAAGGAGCTTGCGGGCCGTGTGTTTGAGACCCCTCTTCTATCCCCTATGCACCAGCCCACAGAGGGGCCTGGGCAGCCTCCACTGGTTGTGCCTAATTGCCCAATGCATCCCTCTGCCAGCAGGGCTTGTGACTTCCTTAAAGAACAGTAAACTAACTAACTAACTAACTAAGAACTAACACGGCTACCCCGCTGATACTACTCAGAAAAGATCCACTGTGAGGGATCATGTTTGTTGTCTCCCTGAGATCACTATAGAAAATGTGCTCAGTTGGGCAAGCAGAAAGATTCCCTCCTTCAAGCAGAGTTTACGTTCGAATAGTAAAGCTTAGGCATTTTCCATCTTACATGGCACATTGTCTGCAGCAATAAATGTCCTGCAAGACAAATTTGCCTCTCAGTTACACCTGTGTATCCTCATTGTTGTCAAATTGTGCCCTTTTCAACACTTGTGCAACTTCCCTGACATGACTAGGTGTGCATAAGTGTATGTGATTGGATAAAATGCATGTGCTGGAATAAAAAGTCTGCTCTCTCTGAGCTGTATGACTTGCATCCGAAGAAGTGGGTATTCACCCACGAAAGCTCGTGCTGCAAAACGTCTGTTAGTCTATAAGGTGCCATAGGACTCTTTGCTGCTTTTACAGAACCAGACTAACACGGCTACCCCTCTGATACTGAGCTGTATGGACTCTGCCGGACTAATAGGAAAGAAAACTACACACAATTAACCTGTGGAACTCTTTGCCAGCGGATGTTGTGAAGGCCAAGACTATAATAGGGTTAAAAAAACCTAGATAGATAGGAAAGGTCCATCAATGGCCATTAGCCAGGATGGGCAGGGATGGTGTCCCTAGCCTCTGTCTGCCAGAAGCTGGGAATGGGCGACAGGGGATGGATCAGTTGATGATTCCCTGTTCTGTTCATTCCCTCTGGGGCACCCGGTACTGGCCACTGTCAGAAGTCAGGTTTCAGAATAGCAGCCGTGTTAGTCTGTATCCACAAAAAGAACAGGAGTACTTGTGGCACCTTAGGCCTGGGCTACACTAGCGGAGGGGTTCAAACTAAGATAGAAGTTTCTTAGTTCAGCTTACCTGGCTGTCCTCACGGGGGCAAGTCGACTGCCGTGGCTCCCCCGTCGATTTTGCTTACTCCTCCTGCCGAGGTGAAGTACGGGCATCGATTCAGGGATTGATTTATCGCGTCCAGACGAGATACGATAAATCGATCCCCGATACATCGAACTACCCGCCGATCCGGTGGGTAGTATAGACGTACCCTTAGAGACTAACCAGGGCCAGCTCCAGGCACCAGTGGAGGAAGCACATGCCTGGGGCGGCACATGCTAAGGGGCGGCATTGCGTCCATTCAGGACCAGCTCTACCATTTTTGCTGACCCAAGCTCGAACTGCCACTCAAGCTGCCAAAGCAGAAAAGAAAAGCCACCCCAAGAATGGATGGAATGCCACCCCTTAGCGTGTGCCGCTCCAGACACAAGCTTCCTCCGTTGGTGCCTGGAGCCGGCCCTGCGTCCATTCTTCAGATGCATAGAATGGAACATATAGTAGGGAGATGCATATACATACAGAACATGAAAAGGTGGAAGTAGCCATATCAACTCTAAGAGGCTAATTAAGATGAGCTATTGTCAGCAGGAGAAAAAAAACTTTTGTAGTGATAATCAAGATGACCCATTTCAGACCGTTGACAAGAGGTGTGAGGATACTTAACATGGGGAAATAGATTCAATCTGCGTAATGACTCAGCCATTCCCAGTCTCTATTCAAGCCTAAGTTAATGGTATCTAGTTTGCATATTAATTCAAGTTCAGCAGTTTCTCGTTGGAGTCTGTGTTTGAAGCTTTTCTGTTGCAAAATTGCCACCTTTAAGTCTGTTACTGAGTGACCAGACAGGTTGAAGTGTTCTCCTACTGGTCCAAATGATGAAGATGTCATCAATGTAGCGCAAGTACAGTAGGGGTCTTAGGGGACAAGAGCTGAGGAAACGTTGTTCTAAGTCAGCCATAAAAATGTTGGCATACTATGGGCCATGCGGGTACCCATAGCAGTGCCGCTGACTTGAAGGTATATATTGTTCCCAAATGTGAAATAGTTGTGGGTGAGGACAAAGTCACTAAGTCGGAAGACAGGATACTGGGCTAGATGGACCTTTGGTTTGACCTAGTATGGCTGTTCTTATGAGTCACTTAACATATACAAATCTGAATACACACAGAACAGTTTTACTCAGTTTTCAGAGAAGAATAGCACTTTATGCAATCCAATGTCCATCCTATTACCTGTATGTAGTGGCACAGTATGTATGTTTAAATGTACATTTCCCCCAGTTATTGCAGACTGCCTCTGATCCCCAGTATTTGTCTTGTTCTCTTGCAGATGATTGGTTTTCTGATGTTTCTGATTTGTTTTTAAATGCAGCATTGAATTTGTTTTAGCCCAGCTCAAGAACAGGAACATTGTGAATGCAGCCAGGTTTGATCCCTGATGTTGACTAAGAACCATGTGAGACGATTGTCACAATTCAGGGCAACTGCACCTGTTTTCTCCCATTGTGGTCCACCAAAGGCACCCACTCTAGGGCCCATGCTCCTCAGAAATCACCTCTCTCGGGTAGAGGCCCATGACTTTCTCCCTCCTGACTGGAGTATTTCCAGGTTTCACAGTTTCCTCCTACCCTGTGATATTCTCAGCAAGTCAGCCTACCTAAGCAGACCTGTTTTGCCTTCTCCTCAGAGGCTATACACAGCATAATTGCCCACAGTTAGAAGATACAACACAGCTTTTCCTAAGCAAGCACATTTATTCTTAAGATGAAAGCATTATGGAGAAAACATATTACAAACAACAAAAGAACCTATAAAATTTGGGCCTCCCTTGGATGTATGGTCCTGTCCATTTACTGGAGCAGAAAGCAGGCCCTGGGTCAGTTTAAACTCAGGCTGTTTATCCAAAAGTCCATTCTTTGTCTTTTGGTTCTCTAGAGAATCCAGTTTGGACCAGTATATGCACACCTTTCCAGCTGGGAGTATCTTTTGGGAGGTGTTACAATCTGAGTGAATTTGCCTAATTACCCCTCATTGTTCTTGGTTCCTGGAGAGTTGTGGTCCCTTTTCCTCGATGGAATTACATATAATCCCTGGTCTATAATGATACATAACCTTAATTCAGTAAGGTTTGTCCAGGATATTGCAGAACACTGCCCTATGCCATAATAAATATTGTTGCTTACAAATTATTGCTCCTGAGAGGAGCCAGATTAAACACATTGTAGTCTGGAACCTTCTATCCACAGAGCAGGTAAAGCATGAAGAACAGTAGTATAAGCCTCTTTTCCATGTGCCTCCTCTCAGGTCTGGAGAGACCATCTATGGTAGAGACTGGGTAGCTCATTCTTCATGTCTGTTCGGTCCTTGGCCTCTGTTAATGCTTGTCAATATCATGGTGGGGATTGGTAAAGTCAATTTAGAGATCTATTTGTTACCCTTGTAAGGGTTTACAAAATGGAGGCATATACGTAGAAGGGCCAGATCCTCAGCTGGTGCAAATCAGCATAACTTCAATGGAGCTACAGCATTTTGCACCAGCTCTGGGTCAGGTCTATTGAACAGCCCACCTTCCTCCACCAATGGCTCCATCGATCTCATCCTGAGTGAAGGTGTCAGAATCTGGCCCCAAAATTATAAGACCTACTTGAAAATCTAATTTTCATCATAAACTCAAAATTCTGAAAAGTTCAATCAGCTCTAAAAATTTGGACTCCACAGTAAGAGGAGATTGGAAACTTGGGCAGATCGGCTTCACCCAGAAGTTAATAAACATGTGGAATGAATTACTTAGGAAGGTGATTAAAGCCAAGAGTATAAATGAGTTCAAGAGGCATCTAGATTTGTTTTTTGAGAAGAAAGAGACCGAAGGTCATGGTGGAAAAACAGGAAGCTGGGATTATGGTCAACCAAAGGAATGGAGGAGGCAGATGGGGCCAGATGACCTTTTCCTCTTCTTATCATTTTCTTCTAACATTTTTGATTTTCCTTAATGAGCATGGAACATATTACTTATTGTCTGGTGGTCATTTGGTACATTGAGTTTTACCTGTACATTTTACAAACATTGAAACTATACTGATAGACCCTTTGTGACGCATGGCCAGAAAGGGTCAAACATCCTGCAAAATAAATAACCCTCAAAAGACAGGTGGGGAGATAATGTTTGTGTTTTTGTGTTTGTGTTTACATATATATGAGTAGGGTCGACAATGTAATCAACGGTCACTTTCTATGCTGTAGTCTGATAATTCAGAGGTCAAAAGAGCATCCTAGGATTTAAATGAATTGTAAACATGGGATATCTCTGTATTCATCTCTCTTTGAAATGTATAGCAAATAATCTGTGAATGGTGGAGGAACAAGCAAATGGCCTTATGTTAATTCTATAGCTAAGTACCTCCTTCAAAGTCATTCTAATTACGTTTTGTTCCTGGAGGAATTCCCAACTTGTCAAAGAGGACATGAAATTATACAAAAGATCCTTGGGTCCTGATTCTGTCATCTCATATCTGCTTAGGCTTCATCAGAGGAAGTTTGAGTTGCAACACTGAGGTCCCAGTTATGCTGGGACGCCCTGAATATGATATTTGGACATTGGACTGTAACCTATGAACTATTTCTGAAAGAACTCTTTGCAACTACAAAGCTCACCATCTCTGATGTGAATCTGCACTTCAATTAATTGAACTCACGTCTGTATGTATATTGATCTTTTAACCATACTCTCTCTCTTTTGTTTTTAATAACGTCTAGTTTAGTTAATAAGAACTGGCTGTAGTGTGTATTTGGGTAAGATCTGGAATATTCAGTAACCTGGGAGGTGATGTGTCCAATCCTTTGGGATTGGTAGAACCTTTTCTTTTATATGATGAAATATGATTTACAGAAATCATCATATTTGACGTGGGTACCTGGATGGAGGCCTGAGGCTGGATCACTTTAAGGGAACTGTGTTGTTTGGACTTCTGAGTAACCAGTAAGATAACAAAGAAGCTGTTTTATGCTGGCCCGGTAAATCCAAGTATCAGAATATCCACCAGCTTTATGGGGATTCTCTGCCCCATTCTTTGCGGTTCACCCTAATTGAGTGACCACAGCTGGCCCCCACTGGGACCCCGGTCACACCCTTATAGAGGATGTAGCAGGGAGGGGAGAAAAAAGCCTTCAAAGGAAAAAATAAACCCTCCAAAGGCTCTGGAACTTTAGAGCTTCTCCTCCCACATGGAAGGGCTGCCTTGTTAGGCAGATACAGGCAGCATGTGAAAGCAGCATATAAACCCAGTAGCTGACTAACGCTGACTCTGGTTATTTCTCAGTTCTTCACTTGGCTTGTGTCAAATGCCTGTCTGTGTTCTGTCACTTTTTTTTAATTTCTGATTTCTGAAAATAAGAGAGACCATTCAGAACATTGATTGGCAACCGGCAAAAGAAAAGGGTTACTTTTTACTCAGTTTCTTTTCATCACTGGGGGAACAAGATACTCCAACCAGACTCTGGAAAATTAAATTAGATCAGAAGTTTGGCATCATTCTTGCACATTTTAATATCTAATTAAAGTGAGGCTAAGTTTGAATAAGTCCCCCAAAAAACTGTTTCATAATGTGTTGGGAAATTATTGATTAACCATAGTTATACTTATTTGCATTTCTAATGGTGATGGGCTATTTTCTTTGAATGACTTGAACCATCATCCAGATTTCTGAGGGACCAGTTAGACTAATTTCTGCTAGAAGGTTTCCTAGGGAGGAGGGTGGTTGTTCTGATCCCAGATTTCTTTAGGATTAGGAATTGAATCTATTGCATCCAAGTATCAAATTCTGTTATTACTGGTGTATTATCATTTCTTAATCTGACCCCACATACACCAATCTTACACTAGTGAAATTCCATTGACTTCAATGGTGCAATCCTTGTTTTATACTGGGGCTAAGAACTAGATCCATATTTTTAAATATTTGCTTATTCCAAGATGGGGATTTATCCCCGTTGCTATGAATTACTTTTGAAGAGGTATCAACATTTTATTGAAGTAAAACAGCTTTTGGAGCAGGGACAGAAATTGAAGGGGTCTGATTCGTCGCAGCCTTATATCGTGTGCAGTCAAATATACTTGTGCAAAATAGGAGTAAAATGCCTCGAAGTAAGACGTCCAGTTGCACAGCTCTAAATGATAGAAATTCTGTTCTGCAAAATAGTTTGAGTTTTTGAAGTTTGGCTTTGTTCCAACTTGCAATGAAACTCCCCCCCAAATTAATTTTGGATTAATTAAAATTTGGTTTTGAAAAATCAGAACATCTTGACTTTTTAAAAAAAATAATACAATACAATTTTTTTAAAAATGAAATGAAAAGTAGTTTCAAAATGAAAAACTGAAACATTTTGTTCCAAAAGTGGGAACTATTTTTAGTTTTTCTGCAAAACTGACAATTTCACAAAACAATTTGATTTCAGTAAAAAGAACAGGAGTATTTGTGGCACCTTAGAGACTAACAAATTCATTTGAGCATAAGCTTTCATGGGCTACAGCCCACTTCATCGGATGCATGTAGTGGAAAATACAGTAGGAAGATATATATATATATATACACAGAGAACATGAAACAATGGGTGTTACCATACACATTATAAGGAGAGTGATCAGTTAAGGTGAGCTATTATCAGCAGGAGAGGAAAAGAACTGTTTGAAGTGGTAATGAAAATGGCCCATTTCCAGCAATTCATAGATTCATAGATTCTAGGACTGGTAGGGACCTCGAGAGGTCATCGAGTCCAGTCCCCTGCCCTCACGGCAGGGCCAAATACTGTCTAGACCATCCCTGATAGATATTTATCTAACCTACTCTTAAATATCTCCAGAGATGGAGATTCCACAACCTCCCTAGGCAATTTATTCCAGTGTTTAACCACCCTGACAGTTAGGAACTTTTTCCTAATGTCCAACCTAAACCTCCCTTGCTGCAGTTTAAGCCCATTGCTTCTTGTTCTATCCTTAGAGGCTAAGGTGAACAAGTTTTCTCCCTCCTCCTGATGACACCCTTTTAGATACCTGAAAACTGCTATCATGTCCCCTCTCAGTCTTCTCTCTTCCAAACTAAACAAACCCAATTCTTTCAGCCTTCCTTCATAGGTTATGTTCTCAAGACCTTTAGTCATTCTTGTTGCTCTTCTCTGGACCCTCTCCAATTTCTCCACATCTTTCTTGAAATGCGGTGCCCAGAACTGGACACAATACTCCAGCTGAGGCCTGTCCAGTGCCGAGTAGAGCGGAAGAATGACTTCTCGTGTCTTGCTCACAACACACCTGTTAATGCATCCCAGAATCACATTTGCTTTTTTTGCAACAGTATCACACTGTTGACTCATATTTAGCTTGTGGTCCACTATAACCCCTAGATCCCTTTCTGACGTACTCCTTCCTAGACAGTCTCTTTCCATTCTGTATGTGTGAAACTGATTGTTCCTTCCTAAGTGGAGCACTTTGCATTTGTCTTTATTAAACTTCATCTTGTTTACCTCAGACCATTTCTCCAATTTGTCCAGATCATTTTGAATTATGACCCTGTCCTTCAAAGCAGTTGCAATCCCTCCCAGTTTGGTATCATCTGCAAACTTAATAAGCATACTTTCTATGCCAATATCTAAGTTGTTGATGAAGATATTGAACAGAGCTGGTCCCAAAAGAGACCCCTGCGGAACCCCACTTGTTATACCTTTCCAGCAGGCTTGGGAACCATTAATAACTACTCTCTGAGTACGGTTATCCAGCCAGTTATGCACCCACCTTATACTTATTGACAAGGAGATGTGAGGAACTGGGAGGCGGGGGGGGGAAAAAAACATGAGGAAATTATCATAGGCCTAGCTTCGCCCCCTTCACCCCCTAGCTTCGCCCCCAATTTTACTTTGTGTAATGGCCCATCCACTCCCAGTCTTTATTCAAGCCTAATTTGATGGTGTCCAATTTGCAAATTAATTCCGATTCAGCAGTCTCTCGTTGGAATCTGGTTTTGAAGTTTTTTTGTTGTACTATTGCGACTTTTAGGTCTGTAATCGAGTGGCCAGGGAGCCTGAAGTGTTCTCCAACTGGTTTTTGAATGTTCTTGATGTCTGATTTGTGTCAATTTATTCTTTTAAGTAGAGACTGTCCGGTTTGGCCAATGTACATGGCAGAGGGGCATTGCAGGAAGCCACAGTCCAGGTCAATTTCACCTGGGTTGGATCAGGAGTTGGGAGGTTTGGGGGGAACCCGGGCCCGCCTTCTACTCCGGGTTCCAGCCCAGGGCCCTGTGGACTGTAGCTGTCTAGAGTGCCTCCTTTAACAGCTGCGCAACAGCTACAACTCCCTGGGCTACTTCCCCATGGCCTCCTCCCAACACCTTCTTTATCCTCACCACAGGACCTTCCTCCTGGTGTCTGATAACGCTTGTACTTCTCAGTCCTCCAGCAGAGCACCTACTCACGCTCAGCTTCTTGCACACCTCTTGCTCCCAGTTCCTCGCACGCACTTCCTCTCCTCTGGATCCCTGGATCCCCCTTGGCCTGACTGGAGTGAGCCCTTTTATAGCATCAGAGGGGCCTTAATTAGAGTCAGGGGCTTAACTGCCTCACCTGACTTTTAGCAGGTTAATTGGAGTCAGGTGTTCTCATTAGCCTGGAGCAGCCCCTGCTCTGGTCAGTCAGGGAACAGAAAACTGCTTCTCCAGTGGACAGTACATCTCCCTTCTACTACTCTGCTGTTCCTAACTGGCCTGGGTCTATCACAGTATATATATGTAACTTCCTACTGTATTTTCCACTGCAGGCATCTGATGAAGTGGGCTGTAGCCCACAAAAGCTTATGCTCAAATAAATTTGTTAGTCTCTAAGGTGCCACAAGTACTCCTGTTCTTTTTGTGGATACAGACTAAAACGGATGCTACTTTGAAACCTTTGATTTCAGTGGAACTGCATTTTCCTGTAGAAAACCGTTGCATCAAAGTTTTTCTAACCAGCCCTAATGATGACCCAAAATGGAAGGCAAAGGAGAATCAGACCCACTGAATGCACAGAGGGCTTGTTTCGCACCTCACTTATGCCAGTGTAAGGCAGGAATGGTTTCACCGAAGTCAGTAGTGAATCACAGTGTAAAACAAGTATAAATAGATCTGGATGAAGTTTTTCTTTCAAAGCTTTTTAAAACTGGAAACTTTATTTTTGTTTTTCACTCCCTGCCTTCTCTCCACCCCAGCCCTCATTTTACCACAATGAAATAGAAGTAAATAATGCTGGGAATTTTTCTTTCATTCTAGATTTTAGTTTTGTTGCTCTGCACATATTTTAAATTTCTGCAATGTTGGAAAAGTTCCAGAGTGGTAAAGGGAAAAACAAACCACTGTGGATGAAATCCTGACCCCGCTGAAGTCAATGACAAAATTCCCATTGACTCCAGTAGGGCTTGGATTTCACCCTGAACTTTGCCATTTTGTAACTTTTCCAAAGCTGAGGAAGTGCTGAAAAGCTACAGTGTGCAAAGGAAAAAGTGGAGGAAAGACACCTGGGGCATCCATCATTGTATTGCTTTCAGTGGCAAAAGCAGGGGAAAAGTTAAATTGGTTTTTTTCAAAAAACATTTCACTTTTTTTTTTTTAATTCTCTTTACCGGAACCCCACTGGTCTCTAAATCAACACCCTGCCACTGCATTCAATGGAGCTACACTATCTGCAAAGCTGGCCCTCTGGATCCTTGCAATATGTGCCTTTGGGATCTCTGAGCACTGGAAGTTCTGGCTTTCTCTTACCCTATCTCTACACTAGTGTAATTCCACTGACTCTTAAGAGAGTTGCTGCTGGTTTACACCAATGTCAGGAGTGGAGACGTGGCTGCTTGCAGAAAACACCGATCTCCCCAGCTATACAGTAAGAGGTTAATTTATGGTTCGAGATTTACACCAATTTTATTTCAAACCCTCCCAGTGATGCACTGCTCTACAGCTCACGACAGATGCTCTGTGCTGTCTGTGTGCTAGCTAGTGCATACTTTCTCAAAGAGCACGCGCTTTAGATAGCAAATGTGGGACAGCCTGAACCCTCTACTTAGGCTATTTATGCCTCCTAACAAGCACTGCCTTTGTTCCTTTGGCCTGAATGGGGCCCCAAAGGGCAGAATATACGATAATGCTCTTCCCAGTGGTGCCACATGCTAGTAAGATGCGGTTGCTGTTTATGCCAGATCAGCCTGTGACAATAATGTAATAGAGTTCTGTTGACATCACAAGAAAAAATAAGAGGCCTGTTATTTTAATAGTACCTCAATATTGTGCTGGGTGTCTCTCACCAGGCTGAACTGCATTTAAAGAAAATGTAGAAAATACCAGATCCTCAGCTGGCATAAATCAGCATAGATCTGCTGTGGCCCACACTGAACACAGATGTCCTCTGGGTCCTCCACACCCTGCTAATTTCCCCTCTAGTTCCCCGTGTTTGGGGATAACTAGAAATGCAGATGTTCTCTCTCAGCCTTCATTTAAAAATAATCAGGTAGAGACCATGGTGATCAGTACCTTAGACCGAGAGAGAGAAATGTCCCTTTTCCTTGCTCAGATAGCCTTGAAAACACACTGATGTAAAACAACTACTAAGGTTGAAAAGGCTAACAGAACAATACTACTTCTGACAATGTCAGCTAAATGTCTACACACTGCTTCTAATATCTGGCATTGCTTTCAAGATGTCCTTATCACCATCCATATCACTGTTCATCATGGAAAAGAGGCCTAGGGAGGTTGTGGAAGCGCCTTCACGGGAGGTTTTCAAAAGGAGACTGGACAGAGCCATCTGTCTTGGATGGCTTAGACACAACAAATCCTGCATCTTGGCAGGGGGTTAGACTAGATGACCCTTGTGGTCCCTTCTCACCCTACGATTCTATGGAACCACCTCCCATAAAAGAAGCAAAATGAACTAACAAGAAGCCCCCCCTCCATTCAAAATGTTTCCATTTCAAAAGGGAAGAATCTATTCAACATTTTCATTAATGACTTGGATAATGCAGAGTGGATAAAAATCAATGATTTTTAAAAAAAAAATCAAAACATCTGATTTTTTTTATTTAAATAAGATTTTTTTTTGATAAAAGCCTTTTGGAGGAAAAAAGCTATCTAAAGATAATTTTAATTAAGATACATTATAGCTCAAAGATATCTCATCATGGAATAGGGATTATAAATTCTAATTCTATAGTATGAGACAATATATTCATAAAAAGTTTTGGAAATGAGTTCCAATAGTTCAGGGATTAGGGACCCAATGTTGTGGAGTTCCAGGGGCTTCTGTATAGATTATTGAGGTTAATCTTTCTATCTACCCAATGGGACTCAGTGCTCAGTCTAGAAGATACCATCAGAGATGCTTAGTTTTGCAGTTCTCAAACTGTGGATTTGTGTCTCCAGAGATAACGGGCTTGTTAACAGCAAAAATGTTTTAAAATAAATAATATAGAGAGAGATGAGGAATAACAGACCTGAACTCTATTGTCCCTCTTCAAATTTGTGTACACAGAGTCAATCCCTTACCTCTCTCTAAAAGTGCAAAGTTTCAAAAAGTTCAGTGAATAGAAGATTGCTGGGGGCAGAACAGATCTGGACAAGGAGAAGAAGTCTGGAGATAAATGTGAGAAGGGAGGGACAGGCAATAGAAGCAAAAGTGAAACTGTTTGAGCAGCATATTCCAGAAGTCTTGAGGTCTTTCTGAGTGTAGCCTTCAGACGTCTGACGAAGTGGGTATTCACCCACGAAAGCTTATGCTCCAATACATCTGTTAATCTTTAAGGTGCCACAGGACTCATTGTTGCTTTTTACAGATCCAGACTAACACGGCTACTCCTCTGATACTTGACTAAATTCAAAAATTAATATGCTTGTTTTGTTAAAATATTGTTTGCTGTTGAAGAAAAAATCCAGAATATGTAAAGTTGTTGTTTTAGTTAAATAAAACAATTTAAATGTCTGTCTGGTGATGTTCTCCTCCTAATACAGCCTGGCAAGAAAATCCTCCAAATATTAATGATTAACCTGTTGAATTGGAGATAGTTTACCTCCCAATGGACTTCATAAATATCTGCTTCAATTACCTTTGGTAAATGAAATAACCAATCATTCATTTTCTAATATAGCTGTAAAACTAATCTGAAAAGTTTTCAAAATAAATCACTTTCAAAATGTATAGTGTGTACCTTCTAAAAATGAAACCTACATCTATCACTGAGTTGTGAAGAATATGTATTAAGGTTATAACAACCAACAAGAATGTACTTTTATGTAGAAATCCATGATTAAATCGAGCCTTCCTGACTAGTGATTTAAATCATGAAATCACATATCACCCAGGATAATGGAGTGAACAGTACGCTTATACTTTATACAACTTGCGAATGACACCAAGATGTGAGGGGTTACAAGCACTGTGGAGGACAGGATCACAATTCAAAATGACCGTAACCAACTGGAGAATTGGTCTGAAACTGGCAATATGAAATTCAGTAAAGACAAATGTAAAGCACTGAATTTAAGAAGGAAAATCAATGCACAAACTACAAAATGGGAATAACTGGTTAGGTGGTAGTTCTGCAGAAAAGGATCAGAAATTAAATACGAGTCAACAATGTGATGCAGATGTGAAAATGGCTAATATTCTGGGATGTATTTAAAGGAATGTCATATGTAGACATGGGAGGTAATTATCCGGCTGTACTCGGCCCTGGTGAGGCATCACCTGGGGTACTGTGTCAAGTTCTGGGTGACACACTTTAAGAAAGATGTGGAAAAATTGGAAAGACTCCATAGATCTGGTTCTCTAAACCTTCTATCATTTTTGTTGCTCTCCTCTGAGGAAAGGTTAAAGAATCTGGGTATATCTAGTCTTGAGAAAAGATGACTGATAATCTTCAAATATGTTAAGGGCTGTTATAAGGAGGACAGTGACAAACTATTCTCCCTGTCCATTGAATGGAGGACAAGTAGTAACAGGCTTAATCTTCAGCAAGGGAGATTTAGGTTAGAGATTAGAGAAAACTTTCCAACAATAAAAGAACTGGCATAGGCTTCCAAGGGAGATTGTGGAATCCCCATCAATGGAGGTTTCTGATAACAGGTTGGACAAATACCTATCAAGGATGATCTAGGCTTATTTGGTTCTGCTTCAGCTCAGCGGGCTGGGCTAGATGACCTCTCAAGGTCCTTTCTAGCCCTACTTCTCTATGATACAGAATGTTAATTTTACTGAACCATATATTTAGAGTCCCAATATCCCTTCCCACTGAAATCTATACCAGCTTGATGAAAGTCAAATGACAGCTTCTCTGTGTGTGCACAGAAGTGTCAATGAGCTAAATATTTGTGTTTTCACACTCTCCAGCCCATTGTCTCTCTTCAGCGATTGCTACTCAGAACAGCCTGCTGAAGCTAACCCTTAAAGGATGATAGGAGATGTTTGCCAAACAGGGATGCTTGAGTGTATTTCAGTGTTCTTCAGGTGTGTAAAACTATAGCGACAGTACAACATTAGAATCAGACGCAGACAATACGCTGTGTGTGTCAAAGCCAGGCAAGCCCATTATTTTTTCGGTAAAATTACATTCTGTATTTAGTTATGTGGCTTCCAAAGAATGGTCACATCCTCAGCTGCTATGAATCAGCTGAAACCAATTTACATGGCTGAGGCTTTGGCCCAAGGTTTTTTCAACCCACCAAACCAAGGAAAAGCCACATCAAACAACTCATCTCCTGAAGGGAGTAACCCCAGATAAAGCCCGTCAGTGTGAGGGTCTTTTTCCTTTTACACACTGTATCCAATCTATCTTCCAGACCTCACTTCAGTCCATACTGCAGTGGCTGCAATAATAACGGAGCATGTCAGGTTGGTAAGAGGGCAAATATTCTCCATACAACAGCTGGTTTCTCTTGCATGATGCTTCCAGCACCCATTAGCTTTAGTGGCCACAGTCTTCTCTACAGTGATTGAATCACTCATGAATAATATTTGTTATGAAGTTAGCTCCTATTTCTATTCATGACTCCTGCACAAAGTGATCTTTTCTATTAGTCTATTACTTATTCACTGACTAGTCTGAGGAAACAGTTTTAATCCTGTGGGTTGTCTGTGAACTGTTCATGATAATATTAATAGCTCTTATACAGCAGTTTTCACCTGTAGTTCTCAAAACACTTCACAAGGGAGCTCAGCATCATTATCCCCACTTTACAGATGGGGAAACTGAGGTGCAAAGAGGTGATGTGACTTGCTCAAAGTTGTCCAGTAGTAGAGGCAGGAATAGCACCCACTGCTTCTAATTCCCAGGCCAGTACATAGGGCATAGGACCATGTTACCTCCTATTATGTGTGGAACATGATTTGCCACCCAAGCTGTGTGATATGGTGTCTACTGTCTGATTGGATGACAGCTGCAACTTTTAAAACTAAAAAATAACAAATGATTTAAAGCAAGTTATAAAGAACAGATGAATAAACTTTTAGATGAATATTCATTTGTGAAACATTCAAGAGACAAACATTTTCACAAATTCGCAGTGACGTTCTAATTGGTAGAGCTTGTTAAGAAATAAATTTCACATTGTCAAATTTTTTTGTAATGTTTCATAAAAAGAAACCTCAAAAAATAAAATTTGATTTTTGGGCTTTGTTTTGAACAACCCCTCCTTCTCCCCTGCTCCCACCATAATACAGGTTTTTGATGGGGGTTTTTTGTTTCCAAATTTTGATGTATTGTAAAAGTCCTGTTCTATCAAAAAGTGGTTTAATGGAAGAAATTTGACCAGGTTGATGAAATAGTAATGAACAACAAATGTGAGAACAAATAATTTGACATGACAAATAATGGTAAACCACACTGTAGTTTTTATTGAAGAAAATGTGTTTTCAACCAGTCTTAATCTTGACAGCTGAGGCCTCTTCCAAACCTGACTCTCAGTATCCACCTAGCAATGATGCCAGCATGGTTCTTGTTACTTTAACTTATCATATTATTCCAGCACTTTGACAGTTATTATCTTTATAGGAGCATGCCTGTACCATAGCAGACACTAAATTCTCCAGTTTTTCAAAAGTGGCTGCTGTGGTCCAGGCCCAAGTTTTTGGAAGTGATTTTGGGTTCCCATCTTGATTAATCATAAAGAGGCTTGATTTTCAGGAAGTGCTGAGCCCCCGTCTGTCTGAAAATAACATTCCCTTATGGTGTCTCAGGTTAGGCACCCCAAATCACTAGTCACTTCCAAAAAAATTGGCTTCAAAGCCCAGTGTACAAAAACCTGGGATGAATTTTTTTTTTTGGAACAAACTCTTCTTTGTGGTTCCAAAGTTCTGGCCAGGAATCCAGAGGAGAAATTCCCAGGACATTACAGTGAAGTCAATGATAATTCACAGAGTGGGCAACAACCTCAAACTATTTTCAAGAGGCAAAAAAAACCAAAACATTTTAATTTTTCTGCAATGGCTTGTTTAATCTGCTTTTATCATAAGAACGGGCATACTGGGTCAGACCAGTGGTCCAGCTATCCCAGTATCCAGTCTTCTGACAGTAGCCATTGCCAGGTACTTCAAAGGAAATGAAAAGACCAGGCAATGACCGGGTGATCCATCCCCCGTTGTCCATGCCGAGCTTCTGGCAGTGAGAGGGTAGGGACACCCAGAGCATGGGGTTTTATCCCTGGCTATCTTGGATGATAGCCATTGATGGACCATCCTCCACAAACTTACCTAGTTCTTTTTTCACTCCTCTTATAGTTTTG
Source organism: Mauremys mutica (assembly GCF_020497125.1). Classification (NCBI taxonomy): domain Eukaryota; kingdom Metazoa; phylum Chordata; order Testudines; family Geoemydidae; genus Mauremys; species Mauremys mutica. Next base: position 129,973,525 of record NC_059077.1, read on the forward strand.
GCCTTCACAAGAGCCCCTGGCAATGAGTTCCACAGGCTGACTGTGCATTGTGTGAAGAAATACTTCCTTTTGTTTATTTCAAACCTGCTGCTTATTAATTTCATTGGATGATTGCTGGTCCCTGTGTTATGGGAAGGAGTAAATAACACGTATTCACTTTTTCCACACCAGTCATGATTTTATAGAGGTCTATCATATCCCTCCTTAGTCATCTCTTTTCCAAGCTGAAAGATCCAATCTTTTCAATCTCTTCTCCTGTTCCACACCCTTAATCATTTTTGCCCTTCTCTGTACTTTTCCAATTCCAATATATTGTTTCTGAGATGGGGCAACCAGAATTGCACACAGTATTCAAGCTATGGACATACCAGGGAATTATATAGTGGCATTATAATATTTAGCGTCTTAGTATCTGTCCCTTTCCTAATGGTTCCTAACAGTCTGTTCACTTTTTTTACTGCTGCTGCACATTGTGGATAGTTCTCAAAAAATATCCTCTCAATGTCATATCACACAATAGGAATTATGTTCCCATCTTTGCAGTACAACAGCAGATAAATAGCATCAGGTATTATCAGGTGCTTTAGCTTTGGTTCAGCATGTAACCTTTAAAAGCTGTTTGCTGCTTCATGTGTTCCTCCACTGGAACATCATTTCTTAATTAGTATCATCTGCTTGCTTTCTCTCTTACAATCTTGTGCCTCTCCTTCTACAATCCACATGACTGTGATTGTTCTTTTGCTTTCAGTTCTGACAACACCCAACATTAAAGATGGTGCTAATAAACATTTACAGTGGTGCTCAGAATCATTTCCTTTTCCAAATGGTGTGTACAACAAAACAGCAGTCCTTTTTCCAGGAGCACCATCTCTTCTGGTTATCTTGTCCCTATTAACTCTTCCAAGTGCAGGGTTGTCCTCTAATCATTAATTGTGTTTATTACACACACACACACAACTATGTGAAGGCAACAAATGTCATGTTAGTTCCATGATTTTGGGGGGTGGGTTTGCTTAGGAACGCCTTTCAGGATTTGGTCCTTAACAGATAAGCCATGTCTTTTCTAGGGGTTGAGAATTAACTCCTGTCATATTTTCTTCCTATTCCCCTATGTCATTCTTAAAGAGAAGCCACGTTCTACTTTTCCTCCAGTGACCCCTGTTGGGTATGCAGTCCTCATATTTTGATTTTTTTATTATACATTTTGGGTAACTTTTATTATATTCTGTACTTTACCAGACAGTATTAATCTTGCAAACAACCTTTGTTAAGCAGCCTACAAAAGACTCTTTAGAGTCTATTAAAACATTCCTTTGTTCTCCAGCTACTTACTTATACTCTATTCACATTAAAAAAATTCTGATAGAATATTTTAATTTTATGAGAATTCTTTGCTTCATCTTCCCTTTATGTATATTTCACATTTCCAATGGGTGTGGGAGCGGGCTAAGACAAATCTCATTTGTATAGGGGATGTGATGGGGTATTCACCCCCCCACCAGCACTGAAGGGGTTAAGGTGGCAAGAGAGGCCAGTTAGCCTTAGGCTGCCCTGCGGATGAGCTAAGGGGCGATGATAGTAACTGAGAGGGAAGCTCATGTGGGAAACAGGCTGGGAGTTACAGCTGTAGTCACAGTCCCCGATACAAGGGGGGAGTAGGCCCCTGAAAAGCGCAGTGTGCAGGCAGCAGTCCAGAGAAGGTGCTAGAAAGTCTGAGAGCAGAGACCTGAACCACTGGAGTGGAACCTGGAGTAGAGGGTGGGCCCGGGTTCCCCTCCCAGCCACTGCAGGAGTGGCTCTGGAGACTGCTTTCGACTTTGTGGAAAGAGACTCTGAGACCCTGTCAGGGGAGGACGATTGTGGCTGGATGGAGAGCTAAGCCATGAAGGAGAGGCGCTACAGTTCCTGACCAGCGAGCAAGGGCCCACACAGTGAATGTCTGAGGCAACGGACTGAGCGCCTGCAGCACAGGGCATCATGACCAGTGAGTGGTGACTAATTCCACAAATGAGCCATTAGGAGGCGCCACTGAGCAGTGAGTATCAGCCCCCATTACGCAGGGGGAAATAAATTAATAATTTTGGCCAAGTTGGCAGGATGGAAAAGATCTGTTTAATAGACCACCCAATTAACTAAAAATCTGTAAATCTTCCAAAGATATAATTAAGTAAGGAATAATCAAAGAGAAAGCTGTAACTGTAAACAAGCGATCCCTCTTAGGCCTGGTCTACACTAGGACTTTAATTCGAATTTAGCAGCGTTAATTCGAATTAACCGTGCACCCGTCCACACCAGGAAGCCATTTCATTCGACATAGAGGGCTCTTTAGTTCGAATTCGGTACTCCTCCCCGACGAGGGGAGTAGCGCTAAATTCGACATGGCTATGTCGAATTAGGCTAGGTGTGGATGCAAATCGAACTTACTAGCTCTGGGAGCTATCCCACACTGCACCACTCTGTTGACGCTCTGGACAGCAGTCCGAGCTTGGATGCTCTGACCAGCCACACAGGAAAAGCCCCGGGAAAATTTGAATTCCTTTTCCTGTCTGGACAGTTTTAATCTCATTTCGTGGTTGGACATCGTGGCAAGCTCAGCAGCACTGGCAGCGATGCAGAGCTCTCCAGCAGAGGAGTTCATGTAATCTCTGAATAGAAAGAGGGACCCAGCATAGACTGACCGGGAAGTCTTGGATCTGATCGGTGTGTGGGGCGAGGAGTCTGTGCTTTCGGAGCTGCGCTCCAAAAAACGGAATGCAAAGACCTACGAGAAGGTCTCCAAAGCCATGAGAGACAGAGGATACAGGCGGGATGCAACGCAGCGCCGCGTGAAAATCAAGGACCCCAGACAAGGCTACCAAAAAATCAAAGCGGCAAACGGACGCTACGGAGCCTGCCACCACTGCCCCACCAGTGACCATGGACTCTGACGATGGGACAGTGTCGATGGACAGTTCCTCGGCGATGTTCACGGACGGGGAAGATGAGGAAGGGTTTGTGGAGGACGAGGCAGGCGACAGCGCTTACAACGCTGGTTTCCCCGACAGCCAGGATCTCTTCATCACCGTCACGGAGATCCCCTACCAACCCTCCCCGGCCGTTAACCCGGACCCTGAATCAGGGGAAGGAGCAGTCGGTAAGTGCTTTAAACATGTAAACTTTTATTCTTAATATTACAGGAATCTGAACTATGTGTAAAGGAGGTCTCTATATATATGGGGATAGAACAGAAATCCTCCTGGGAGATCTCCACGAAGCTCTCCAGGAGGGAATCGAAAAGCCTCCACAGGAGGTTCCTGGGGAGAGCTGCCTTATTGGGTGCTCCGTGGTAGCACACTTTTCCGCGCCAGGCTTTCATGAGGTACTCAGGGAGCATTGCCTCCCCGAGCACGGCTGCATAGGCCCCTGGTTTGTGCTGGCTTTCATGAAGCATGCGCTCTCTATCTCCTTCAGTGACCGTCCTCAGGGTGATCTCGCTCGGAGACTCCTGCATCTAATTAGGGGAATTACTGTAATGTTACGCCTGGTCCAAAGTATTTTTAAAAAATCTCCAGACAGACGGCGTAGCAGAGACTCAGCACGCTGCTGCGTGACAAGCGTAACGGAAAGCCAAAGAATCAAATGGACGCTCATGGAGGGAGGGGGGACTGAGGACGCAAGGTATCCCACAGTTCCTGCTGTCTCCGAAAAGGATTTGCATTCTTGGCTGAGCTCCAAATGCTTCTAGGGTCAAAAACAGTGTCCGCGGTGGGTCAGGGCATAGCTCGGCAATTTATGCACACACCCCACCCACCCCCAGAAGTGAAAGGGAAAACAATCCTCTCTTGACTCTTTTACATGTCACCCTATCTTTACTGAATGCTGCAGATAGATGCGATGCTGCAGCACTCAACACCAATATCCTTGCTCCCCCCCCGCCATGGGTGGCTGATGGTACAATATGACTGATATCCATCGTCATCATCAGCCTATTGGCACATGGGGCAGTGCAAAAGGACTGGTAACCATGCCGACTAGCATCTGTGAGGTCGATCAAGGGCGCCTGCTCCTAATTTTTCCTGGTAGATGGTGCAGTATGGCTGGTAACCATCCTCATCATAGCAACAGGGAGCTGAGCTCCATCAGCCCCCACCCTTCATGTGTAAAGAAAAGATTCAATTGCCCCTGGACTAGCAGAGGGATGCTGGGCTCCTCTCCTCCACACTCCTTAATGTCCTGTCTGGACTATCATAGCAGCTGGAGGCTGCCTTCCACTCATTTCTCACTAACAAGTCACTGTGTCTTATTCCTGCATTCTTTATTACTTCATCACACAAGTGGGGGGACAATGCTACGGTAGCCCAGGAAGGCTGGGGGAAGAATGGAATGAACAGGTGGGGTTGTTGCAGGAGCACCCCCTGTGAATAGCATACAGCTCATAATTTATGCAGGATCTGACACAGAGCAGCTGTGCTCTCTGGTTCTCTGATACAGTGGTTCTCTAGTACACTTGCCATATTCTAGGCAGGACTGATTCTATTTTTAGATACCAAAAAGGAGGGATTGACTCAGGGAGTCATTCCCAATTTTGGCTTTTGCACCCCTGGCTGATCTAGGCCAGGGGCACTTATGACAGCAGCAAATGGTGCAGTGCAAAAGGACTGGTAACCATGATCATCTTATTACCAATTTATGGTATGGTGTATGGTACAGTATGGCTGGTAACCATCTCTGCTGTCATGCAAAAGCAAAAGCATGCTGCTGTGTAGCGCTGCTGGACCGCCTCTGTCAGCGGCATCTAGTACACATACGGTGACAGGCACAAAAGGCAAAACAGGCTCCATGGTTGCCACGCTGTGGCGTCTGCCAGGGCAATCCAGGGAAAACGGGCTCGAAATGATTGTCTGCCGTTGCTTTCCTTGAGGAAGGGATGACTGACGACATTTACCCAGAACCACCCGCGAAAATGGTTTTTGCCCCATCAGGCACTGGGATCTCAACCCAGAATTCACAGAGACAGACTAGACTGTGTTCATTGTTCGCAAAAATGTATCTTTGCAAAGAATTCACTCCCTTTTTCCCATCACACAGCTTCGACTATCTCCAGACCTGCCACAGCATCCCCCTCACAGAGGCTGGCAAAGATTAGGCGGCAAAAGAAAAAGACATGGGACGAGATGTTGGCTGAACTTATGGGGTGCTCCCAAGCCGAGGCAGACCAGCAGAGCCAGTGGAGGGAGACCCTCTCTCTGTGCCAGCGCTCACACAGCGAACGGGAGGAGAGGTGGCGTGAGGAAGACAAGCAGGTGACTCAAACACTGCTTGGACTAATGAGGGAGCAAACGGACATGCTCCGGCGCCTTGTGCATGTTCTGCAGGACCGCAGGCAGGAGGACAGAGCCCCCCTGCAGTGTATCTGCAACCGCCCTCCCCCGCCACAAAGTCCCATACCCCCGTCACCCAAAATAACCAGAAGGAGGGGCGCCAGGGGCCGTGAAAACTGTCACTGCACCCCAGCAGAGTGCTCAAGTACCCAAAAACTCTCAAACCCTAAATTTTGAGAAGTCCTTTCCTTCCCGCCTCACCCAAGCCCCCGTCCCAGTTTCATCCCCTAACTGTCTAGTTCATAATAAAAAATACTTTTCTGTTAATTACTGTTTCCGTCATGTTCTTTTAGAGGAGACTGTGTTTGAAGGGGGGGAAGGGGGTTGGTAATTGGACAGGACAATCACCTTTACCAGGGTACAGACACGGGGGCAGGATCAGCAGCAGGTCACACACACACTGCAGTCAGTAGGCACCCTGGTCGGTATGGGAGGTGGTTTGCAGGTTCTGTGTGGGTGGGGGGGTACGTGACTTTGTAGCGGGGGAGGGGGGTTACAGATCTCATGCAACAGTCCCTGTCCTGGACCACAGAGCCACGCAGCAGAGGAATCTGTATCCGTCCTCCCCCGCCAAAAGGCCACATAGCCCCCGCACACAGAGTCCCAAAAAAAAGGGATGGCAGGCTCCGTCGAAACAACCAGTCCGGCACTGCAAACCGCTCTGGGAGCAGGAGCCTGTCATTCCTCGAGTTTAGAGGCAGTCTTTACATCACCACACACCCTACCCAGCACAGTCCGCATCCCAGTTTCAACCCTTTAACGCAAAGTCATCAATAAAGAAACCTTTGTAAAGTTACAGTGGAACATGTATTTTATTTTTAAACGTGTGTTGGAAGTGGAGGAAGCGAGGTGGACGGGGTATGTAACTGCAGATGCCTGTCAACAGTAACAGTAGCTTCCCACAGTGCACCACTTCCAAAGTCGACGCTGGCCCCGTTACTGTGGACTCACACAGTTGAATTAGTGTATTTAGTGTGGATACACAACTTCGACTTCATAAGGTCGATTCCACAAATTCAAATTAAGTTGATTCAAAATAGTCTTGTAGTGTAGACATACCCTTAGAAAGGGCCAGTTTTTGAAGCCAAGAAATTATTGTGCAAAAAATTAGTGGATCATTCCCAAAATATGGAAAATACCCAGAAGCATCAGTTTTATGAGGGGTCACGTACACGTTGTTCACGTGAACAACTCTCCTTTGCCATGAAGCCTGGAAAAAACTGAACAGTTAGGCCATTGAGACCACAGTCTATCATGCTGATCAGTATTAGGTTATTGTTCCCTTGTATTCCTCAGTCGGTCTGTATCTATGTCTTGTCTTAAGCTCCTTGGCATAGGGACCATCTTTTTGTTCTGTGTTTGTACAGAGCCTATCACAATGGGGTCCTGGTCCCTGATGAGGACTGCTAGGTGCTACAACAATACAAATAAATAACAATAATGTTGGCTTTGAGAGGGATTTCAGAAGTGCTCAGCATTGGCCTAATTGTGTCTGTTGACGTAATCTGGGATTTCGCTTTTGGTGAGAGCCAATGTTAGGTCAACATCAAATGCCTTAAAAAATCCCACCCTTAGTTTTATTTTAGATATTTTAAAGTACAGCATTGTTAGAGAAGCAAACCAAGGGCAAAAAGTTAAAGTGAGCTGAATTTCCATCTCTAATAATTCATCCTTCTTGGTAGCTATTCTCAAAGCAGAACAAGGAAGAGTGTATAGCGTTGCTATTCATTATTATTAATAGCAAACCTATCACTCAATCGATCAAAAATAGATTGAATCTGGTTAGGGATGGATGTGCCTCAAATGTTTGGCAAGTCATTCTGAATGATCATCCAAAAGTTCAGATGTCTAACTGAATCTAATCCAAACCTCCTGGGTCCTTAAACTAGTTTGCAAATCTCACAAGAGTTCCAGCACTACACCTCTGCATATGCTCTGTTACAAAATCTGTCAAAACAGCTTCTCATTCAGCTTTTTAGAGCTATGAAAACATGTTCTCAGCAAAGCCCCAAACACTAAAAAAAATTCACCTGGTTTGGAGTTTTGTTAAAAACTTGTAACTCAGACCAGGTTTGTTGAGAGGGTCACTGGGGTTCATGAATCCAGGAGGATGTTTTAGGCAAACCTTGGTTAAGTTTGGAGGAAACCCAAGACGAATGATGGTTTTGCATCTACTTCCTGCAGGGAGTGTGGTTTGCATGGCATTGTGCAAAATTAAGTGAAACTCAGAGAGGCAACTGAGCTTCAGCTTCAGACTTTTTATTTGTGTAACCAATATCTCTCACTATGGAAAGTGCAATTCTGGGGATGCAAACTCATGTGGCTTGAAACCAAAGGAAATAGTCACAGAACCCCCAGCAAATCAAAGCCACTGAATTCTCTCAGCTAGCTTTAGGCAAAGCTTTTGTAGTTAGGGTTCAGTTCAAACCCATCCCTAGTTTTGCTAAGTCTGCTTCCAAACAGAGCAAAGAAGTGAAGAGACAAGGAAAGATGAAGCAAACAATTAAATACATTAAAATTGAAACTAAAAATGTTTTTGTTTGTTTTTCGTTTGGGAGAAAATTTGAGTTTATTCCTATTCTTTGGCAAAGTGACCCACCCAGCTGTACTCATACAGTGCCAGAGCCAATCAATACTGTAATAGAGACATCACAGTATTTAGAGACAAGCCATGTAATCTACACACAGCTCTGTGCAGGGAGTGGAATGGAGTCTTGAGGAGCGACCTGGGACAGAACACAGCAGGGGCCCCAGGCCCTGGGCCCCGCAGGAGCCCCCAGGAGAGTTTTTTGGGGGCCCTGCAGTGGGGTACTTCACTCGCTCCGGGGGCCCTGAGAAACTCTCATGGAGCCCGGGGCCCCCGGAGCTTCTTCCGCTCCGGGTCTTCGGCAGCAATTCAGCGGTGGGAGGTACTTCCGCTCCGGGACCCACCGCCGAAGACCCCAGGCTCCCTGAATCCTCTGGGCGGCCCTGGAACACATCAAGGAGCACAACCACTGCTGGAGCTGTTTGATGCTCTTGGCGTAGAATAGACCAATTCAACATGACAGCAGCTAGGGATCTGCCCCCAAAACTGCTATTCTGAACCTCCTGCTGCACAGGGGAATGGAGAGGAGGTTACCTGCATACTTACCTTGGGGCAGATCAGAATCTGGCCCTTTACAGAGGAAAACTACCAGGAAAAGAAATTCTGAAAGAAAGAGGAAGGGCAGAATTCCCTTTCCTCCTTCACACCATTTGGAAAAATCAGACAAAGTAAAAATAAACTGAGCAGGCAGAGATCCCGCATCCAAGCTTTCTTTAAAGACAGCCTGTGTCGGAACCATCCCTGCTCTGTATGATAATCTGACTTTTTCATTTCCAGTTAACTTGGAGAGTGGAAACATCTTGGTGGAGTACATTCAAATGAGCTGCCACAGGATATTCTTTATCATCCCATGAAAAGACCTCTCCATTTCAGTCATACGTTGTTTGAGTTGGCAGCTGGTGATACCCACATAAACCAATCCACAGGGGTATTTTAAGATGTGCATGACACTGCTCACAGTGCATGAGATAAAATCCCTAATGTGGAAGGCTTTGCCAGAGAGAAGATGATAAAAAACATCTGTCTGTTTCAGTGTTACTGCACTGAGCACACTTATGGCTGAAAAATACCCTCTTTAATAGAGGGTTATTGCACGGGAAGAGAGGGGGTGATATGTAAATGAGTAAGACTTCAGGATCGGATTCTCGAGAATGCTGAACACCCAGCAGCTCCCATTGAAAAGAGTCAGAGCTTCTGAGTGCTCAGCACCTCTGAAAAGTTGGACCGAGGTGCCATAGCAGGAGCTCGATTGGAAAAATCTGACAATTTATTGAGGTACCTAGATGGGCACTGAGCACTCTTGAAAAATTTGACCCTGAAAGTTTTGCTTTTGAAATTACATATCCTATTTACTGCTGTCTTTAAAATTCAGGTGACTGAGCGCTCACCGTGCCCAAATAATGTTTTAGTGGGGTTTCCTCCCAAATCCGACAATGGCAAGCCCCTGTGTTCCTGTTTTTGGAATGCATTGCGATCGTTCTCTCTGCATGTCGCTTGTCAGTAACCGTACTGACATTTTATTCTTTGTTTCTAGGCCTGCGTCAAAGCCCCTTGGAGTCAATGGGAAGATTCCCCTTGGATCAGCCCCTCTTTATCCTTGTATTATGTACAGCATCCTTATAGAGAGAGGATATATAAAAAGCATTACTGTACTACTTATTAGCCCAAAAACATTTCCTAGTGTTGATTTACCATTACAGTTGTCTTGCACACTATTCCATTTCACATGAGCATTTGTTATAAGAAAATAAATATCAATTTACAGTGTATATTCATAACCCAGGAGACAGAGCTTGATTCTCCTCTGAATTACAGCTGTGTAAATTGAGAGTCACTCTATTGAAGTCAGTGGAATTACACTAGACAATGTCAGATGAATTAGACCCACATATTGTAGCTGCGTTTCTGCATAAATCTGCAGCAGTATATTATTGTTTCCACCAACAGTTACATGGTGCAAGTGGAGCAGCTGGAAAGCTACACAGCCTAAAAATGGCTGATAAGCTGTGAAGAAGCATCTGAACTTGTGGATTCTTAGCTCAACTGAACAGAAGAACATTTTTGTGATTAAAGTAGCACCTGTGCATATAAGTAAGTAGTTTGTCATGCACGGAAGCTATTTGTAGGAACAGTGAAATAATTATAACAAATAGACAACACGGCTTGATTCTGTTTCATTAGTTGGATAGTATTATTATTATTAATTATTAGTATTATCGTAAAGCCTAGGAGTCCCAGACAATGACCATAATCCGCACTGTGGTACGTAATGTACAAACACAGAACAAAACGATGGTCCCTGCCCCACGCCACTTACAATCTAAGTATAAGACAAGAGAAAACTGATCAATACGGTACAGACAGACCAAGAGGAAACAATGGTCTCAGCCTACCCGCAAGGTTTTTGTGGACGAGGTAACTTTCCTGGGAAAGGCCCATCAGTTGAATGGGAGCAGTTTTTGGTTTTCCCCTAAAAGAGCCCGATACAAAACTTTCAAGTGCTCAGCATCCACAGTCAGGGCCAGGTTTCCAGAAGAACTCAGCTCCCAAGAACTTGCACTTTGACATTTGAGGCCAGGCTTTCAAAAGAGCTCAGCACATGCCAATTAAACATATTTCTACACAAGCTAACCCAATAAAAGACACACTGGAACAAATACAGCATTGTAAACCGGATTAATTTAAGCTGTCCCTGTAGAAGAGAGACTCTCCAGCCAGCATAGAATCATAGATGATCAGGGTTGGAAGAGACCTCGGGAGGTATCTAGTCCAAGCCCCTGCTCAGAGCAGGACCAACCCCAACTAAATTATCCCAGCCAGGGCTTTGTCAAGCCGGGCCTTCAAAACCTGTAAGGAAGGAGATTCCACCATCTCCCTAGGGAACCCATTGCAGTGCTTCACCACCCTACTAGTGAAATAGTGTTTCCTGATATCCAGCCTAGACCTTCCCCACTGCAACTTGAGACCATTACTCCTTGTTCTGTCATCTGCTACCACTGAGAACAGCCGAGCTTCATCTTCTTTGGAACCCCCTTTCAGGTAGTTGAAAGCTGCTATCAATCTCCCCCACACTCTTCTCTTCTGCAGACTAAATAAGCCCAATTTACTTAGCCTTTTTTCATGTCATATGCCCCAGCCCCCTAATCATTTTCATTGCCCTCAGCTGGACTCTCTCCAAGTTGTCCACATCCTTTCTATAACGGGAGGCCCAAAACTGGACGCAGTACTCCAGATGTGGCCTCACCAGTACCAAATAGAGGGGAATAATCACTTCCCTCAATCTGCTGGCAATGCTCCTGTTAATGCAGCCCAATATGCTCTTAGTCTTCTTGGCAACAAGGGCATACTGCTGACTCATATCCAGCTTCTCGTCCACTGTAATCCCTAGGTCCTTTTCTGCAGAACTGCCACTTAGCCAGTCGGTCCCTAGTCTGTAGCAGTTCATGGGATTCTTCCTTCCTAAGTGCAGAACTCTGCACTTGTCCTTGTTGACCCTCATCAGATTTCTTTTGGCCCAATCCTCCAATTTGTTTAGGTCACTCTGGACCCTATCCCTACCCTCCAGCGTATCTACCTCTCTCCGCAGCTTAGTGTCATCTGCGAACTTGTTGAGGGTGCAATCCATCCCATCATCCAGATCATTAATGAAGATATTGAACAAAACTAGCCCCAGGATCGATCTCTGGGGCACTCTGTTTGATACCAGCATCCCCCATCATGGCTCAGGGTAGCATAGCTGGCTCTCCTCTCCTAGTACGCCTGCCGACAACCCTTTGGCCCTGCAGTGGTCTGCTTCTTCTTGTGACTCAGACCTCGGATCAGAACATTTATAGTCCTCCAGACACCTTCTGGAGTAACAAACTCCTAGCAACAAATAGTTCAATGACCTTGCATCAGGTCTTAGGCTGTAGTGGTCCTTACACCCATTATCTCAGGGCTTCATGACTTCTCTGTCTTCCCAGGCTCCATGTTTCTCTCAAGGTGCACCCTTCTTTCAGTGCAGGGGCTTACAGGATTCCCTGCTGCAGTTCTCCAACAAATCCACAGTGAAAACAAACTTCAAAGACTTCTGTCTTCCTCAGGCTTGAACTTTCATCCATCTTAAGTTTCCCCTGTGTGCCGTTCCTCAGCTGAACATCAACGCTCAGGGCTGCCTCGCCTGGAGTCTTGCCTCTGTTTCAAGGCTCCCCTCAGGAGCGCTTTCCCTGCTTCTCCTTCCATCTGACTCCTACCAGACCCAACCACAAGAGCAGATATCTCAACCAAACTTCTTCCCTATCTCTCGCTCAACTGAGTTCTCGGTCTTTGTAGGCCTTCCTGACCCTTGCCCAGCTGGGTTCAATCACTGCAATTAAGCCACCCAGTCAAAACTAGTAGGGAGACAGTTACTGCATCACAGGTACAGCTGAGCCTGTCTCCCCTTAAAAGACCAGCTGGGCAAGAGCCTGTAGGAATGCTCCACATAGCATCTTACAAAACCTAAGGAATGTACAACTGACCTGATTATTCCCCTACCTGTGCTGCTCTTCATTGGGACTAATCACGTGAAAACGGTCAGGCACACTCTTAACTACACTTTGCCAAATAAGGGCCTTAATGCACAGAAACATACCTGATATGCTCTAACCTCGAGTTAACAATGGGCTGTTATCATTTCCTATAGCACATAGCATGATGGGTAGTGCTATGAAATCTTGTGCAATGGAGAATCTGATTCCACTTTATAACTGATTGTGAAAAAGAAATGTTTTGTCTGTTTCAAAACTTTTTGGACTCCACTAGCTTGAAACATAAAAATCCAGGATTTATTCATTGGCTATCAGTTCAATGCCTTATCACTGGACAGTTTTCATGAGAAGCAATGTGGTCTAATCATTGGTGCACAAGACTAGGAACTCCTAAATTCTAATTCTGAGTCTTCCGTGAAGTCGTTGTGTTGCTGGCAAATCCCTTAATCACTCTGTGTGGGATTTGCAGAAGCACTGAGTGTGGCTAATTCTGATCTCAAGACACTTTGGTTTCAATGAGCGTGGGACTAACTCTGACCCCAAACTTCAATAGGACCTGGGTTATCCCAGCACTGACCAGAACTGAAAATTTTGTGTCTCTCAGTTTTCTCATCTGAGAAGTGGGGTTAATGACCTTTCTACCCCCCAGAAATGTTCTGAGGATTAATTAGATAGATGTTATGTATATATTAAACAATTAAAAAATCATTTAAATGGTTCAAATATTTAAAATGATTTAAATCATTTAGCTATAAATGATTAGTGCAATTAAAGTTTGCACAGAGCTGTGAAGATATAAATTGCCCTATTAATGGTAATTTCATTCTTTACTCTTATTGTAGTTCTGTACCTCTGAGTCATTAGCCTTATATCATCCTAAATGGTTCCTACTGGTTCAAACTATCTCTTCCCCCACCACCTTTTCTCATCAACAAATTTGAACCAAAATGTCCACATTCCTTCATAATTTGCAGTCTTTGTCATGTCCTGGGCCACTGGTATTCCACAATTTCATGGTGGTGGGATCTAAACTTTACAACAGAGTTGTGTTGCAGAATCTAAGGTTATTTTTTTTAGAGTGCTAATCCTCATGGTTATGAAGAAAACCTTAACGATGTCAACCAAGTGTAAATTGAGGCAGTGTTGACTTCTTGAATCTGCAGACAGCCTGAAACAATAGCTCTAAGAGGTGTGAACTGCCTCATTTGCACTTTAGGTCTAATAGTTAAATATAACAAATTGAGTTTCAATATCGCTGACTATTTTGCTGCTGATCATTTTTGCAGAATCATGTGTTAGTCCTGGAATGTCTCTGAAGCTTTTCCAGGATCCAAAACCAAATCAAAACTTCCAGCTTCCTCCTAGACACAGATCCTGATTCCCCAGTAACTATTCTAGGTGTTGCATAAGTGTAGTTGACATAATAATAGTAATTATTATTGCATTATGCAACTGATTGCAGATGGCTGCCTGAGATTACTGAATTTGATAGTGGCATCACCTGTCTGTATTAAGTGGGGCTCATTTATTAGTATTGTGAAATATTATGATTAGATATTTACCATGTGTAACAAATCCAGTAAAAAGCATTAAGAATAGTGACTAATAGGACAGAAAATTGGGTTTGGACGAAACAATTATTTCAAGAAAAGTATCTGCAATCAGCTGAATTTTTTGATTTGTCATAAACTGAATGCCTGAAAATGGAAAACATTCCAATTTTTTGGCTGAAAATGGAAATATTTTTATTCTGAAATGCTGCTGCTGCTGCCTCATGGGAGTTGTGGTTTGGCTGACTCGTGTCTGCGTTCTCCTCTTTGCGCCAGAGTTCCCAGCTGGACTTTGTGCCCATGATGCACTGTGGCAATGGGCCTGTCATGATGCATTGCCTCCCCTCACCAAGAGGGGGAAACTGAGGAGCACTGTGGAAGATGTAGTCTGACAGATAGCCTGGCCTATAGTGAACAATGCGAGTAGGAGGCACTTGCCTTATTTTGAGGAAGCTGTATGCATGTGTTACGCAGAGTGTCAGACCGGATAATCACAATGGTCCCTTCTGGCCTTGGACTCTCTGAACTACAATTCCCATGAGGCACCCCCGTAGCATTCCAAGTGGAAATATTTTGTGGTTTTGCCAAATATTTTGGTTATTGATTTTTCATTGAAAAATTCCACAAAAGTTTCTGGGAAAAGAAACCAAACATTTTATGACCAGCTCTAATAACTAAGGATTCAGGCCCTGATCCTACCAACACTTACACCCATGCTTAGCTTTAAGCATGTGAGCACTTCTACTGAAGTCCATTTCCACCTTAATTGAATTGGCCTCGTTACCACTGACCCTCCACTTGGTAAGGCAACTCCCATCTTTTCATGTGCTGTAAAATATATATAGCTCTTGCTGTATTTTTCACTCCATGATTCTGATGAAGTGGGTTTTAGCCCATGAAAGCTTATGGCCAAATAAATGTGTTAGTCTCTAAGGTGCCACAGGGACTCCTTGTTGTTTTTGCTGATACAAACTAACATGGCTGCCACTCTGAAACAGGACTACTAATGTGCTTGAAGTTAAGCACATGCATAAATGTTTGCAAAATTGGGGCTTGAGACTGTTATCATATCATAATATAATATCATTGTAGAAAGCAGAAATCTTCTGGCACCTTCATGATCCACCCATATGATAACAACTCATTGAAGATTCATAGCCAATTTGTGTGTCACTACAGCAATAAGAAGACACATCACTCAAATTGGGGTCACCCTCTAAACCATGCCAGAGCTCTTTAATAATGCTGAGTGTCTATCTTGAGAATATCAGTGTAGTAAACACAGCACAAAAATGGGATAGCCAGAATGCTTCATTCCATTCCTATGCAGCAGCCAGTTAGTCTTTGCCAACAAATGTGTTTTCTTTTTCGTAAGCTTCGATTGCTTAGCCTTTCATTTTAAATCTCCTCTTTGCATATTTTAGCATGTAGAGTTTGTAATCAACAGATACTTCCAAGAATTGGCCAAGTCTGATGCACTTTGGGAATCACAGACCCAACCAGACCCCACTGAAGGGTACGTAGTTTGCCATGTAGCATGGAGAATCCAAGCAAAAGAGCTAGAAGATTTCAAAGCACCCTTGGGAGCATCATTAGTTAACTTATTTTGTCACTCTTTCACTTTATGAACTTCTACACTTCCTGGTTCTGGTCAGAGCAGTCAACAGTGATGCCAATTAGGGCGAGTCAGGGCTGGAGTTGAACCCTCTGCACTCCAGGTTTTTGCACTTACTTAAAGTTCCATAGTCCATGGAGCCAGGGACCATGGCTGGATCACCTTTAAGCAGTGGTCCTGTACCAAATCAGTATAGCTGCTTCCAGAGCTCTCCAAAGCACTACTCTGGCTGCCCGGTTGCAACACCACTGAAATTTGACCTGCCCATCCCTCCATGCAGACGGAGAGGCAGTTGAACTGAACAGTGTTGTGATTTGGCACACGGCGGGTCTGCGGGGGGAGTTCTGGATGGCGGAGTGCAGGGGAGGCTGCTAAGTACTTGACTTCTGTCAGCAGCGGGTCATGTACTGTGTGGGTAAGGGAGAGGGGAGATTCCCAGGCTGAGGGAGACCCAGGATCCCAAGAAATATCTGAATTGGCACCACTGGAAGGAAAAGGGAAATATAGAAACAAAATTCTTCCTCCTTCCTTTCTCTGGGATAAAACTAACTCTCAATGAAACCAACAGGAGTTTCTTGCTGAACAGGGAGTGTCAGGCCCAAGACATTTCACAAGGGAGATCTTTCAGTTGGGTTCCTGATGAAAGGGCTCATAATTCCTCACAAAATACAAACTGGGTTTTTATACTCAGTTCCCAAACAAGCTGAGTTTCACATGGCTTCTGACAGAGCTGGCTGATTATAGAAAGTAACCTATGTGTGACTGTTTTCATAATAAAGGCCCCAGTTTGGTTTGCTATTAGCTGTGGCATCATGCTGTTCTTTATGGTCAGCTGTTTGGGCAATTATTGGGTGTTCCTGAACAAATCCAAAAGTCCCAGCAGCTTCTCAAATTTTAGCACAATTCATTACATGCCATTGGCATCCACTTTCCTCTCATTAAAAAAGTTAAGTCATCCAGTCAGGGAGGAAAACAACACTACAAAATAACCAGCTGCAGAGCGGGAGTAAAAAGTAGCGAATAGGCAAAGTGCAGGGTTCACAAACTATTCCTAAGCTGAAAGTCGTTCATCAAAATTCTCCAGTGAATACTTGAGCATAACAAGTAGATTAGTATAGGGATTCTTGTTGTGTCTTTGCTCTTTATACAACATTAAGAATGAGGAAACGCAGGGACACAGCTGAGTTCCAAATAACTATGTTTACTAACTGTATGTTGCAAGGCCTTCTATATAGTCTATACACATACTACCACTCTCTTAGGTTCCTGTGGCTTCTGCAATAGCTGACCAGGGAGTCCACTAGAGGGCTCCCAAACTATTTAAAGGGATATTACCAAATTATTGTTTTCAACCTGGGGATCAAGCCCTCCAGGGAGATCATGAATAGGTCAGGGGAGCAGGGAGGAATAGCCATCTGCCCCCTTTCTTGATGGGAGAGAGATCCCCAAACCTTTTGCGTTGTAACATGGAGTCACTGCACAGAAAGTGTTGAGAACCACTGATTTAACAGAAACCAAGGTCAGCTCATGAAGAATTCATGACTAGGATAACTCTCCAAATTTGCAAAGAATATTTTTCACAGTGAATAACTCAACAAAACTCTAACTGCAGGTTTTGATGGGAAAGGTTTGAACAACTCTGCCTATGTTTCATCCGAACAGAGCTTAGACTAGACAGCAAAGATCTGAAATATTGAATATTGAAATGTAGGAAGATAGATATGTACAAAAAGTGGATTAAACGTAATATACAATAGATTCAGAGGGCCATGTTTTGCTGTAATTTATATTCAATTCAGTTCCATTCTGGTAAATGAGATTTGCACTGAGTAAATCAGAACAGAATGCTACCCATTATTTTTAGGTTTCTTAAAGATCATAATTGGTTTTCCTTACTTTTCAGAGTAAAATAGCGTGTGCACTATTTTATGCACAGACTCTTTCAATTCTTAGTGCACATCCATTCCGAGCAGTGGATTCCTTACCTGTGAGGCTAAAGAGGAGGAATTCCCAAAGCCTTTTTATGTCTTCCCTTTCCCACTTCATAACTCTGGATTTTGGGTTTGAGCCTTAGGTCTAGCTAAGGCTAAGAAAGGAAATCCATCCCCTTGGAGACCATTCAGTGCAGCTGTTCTGACAATGAGCTGATACAGCCAGCTTACTCTACAGCTTTACATTTCTATTCACGGTGTTAAAGAGTTCCCAGATTACTGTAGGTTTGTTCGTGCAGCATGACTGGCAGAACTGAATAAATAAATAATTTATCAGAGGAATTTCACTTCATTTTCTGTTTGTGGAATGTCCATGAGCAGATCACCATTGTCTTCAATCTGTTATTATTCAACAACATTTTTCACAAATTTCATTCACAATCTGAAATCTGAGATGCAGTTCTTCGTTGTGATTGGTCACATAAATCACGTGGCATCATTTTTTCTCCACAATGGAGTACGCTTAACTCATAGAATTAGGTTTTTGGTGTGAATGTGCAAGGAAAGAAAATCTGAAAAACTCTGTATCAGATTTTCCATTGCCCTTCACCTTGTGCAGTGAGGTACAACAATCGCAACACAGGTGTCAATCATACTTAGACTGTAAGCTCTTTTGTTCTGTGTTTGTATAGCATTTTACATGCACTTTGCTGTCACTTTGCACTGGCGGTTGCAATCTGTCTGTGAGTATTGCAGAGAGTGACTAGAGAGGTTTAGGAAATGGAACTTCTCTTTCACTGTGTAGCAGGGTGAACCCTTGCTCCTGCCCTGAGGGGTTTAAAAAGCAGCCTGGCAGGGCTTGAGAGCTGTGGTTCTAAAAGCTGGGCTGATTGGGGAAGTGGCTGCAGCTGGGCCACACCCCAATCAGGCCACAGCTGGCCCTATAAAAGGCCAGGGAAGCCAGAAGGCAGACAGTCTCTCTCTGCCTTCAGAGAGAGAAGGGCCTGGCTGCAGGGAGCTAGAAACTGGATACCTGAGTGAAGCAGGGCTGGGGAAAGGCTGAGGAGCTGGGGAGCTCCAGCCTAGAAAGCCCCAGGCTGCGGCCTAGCAGTGGGCCAACAGGTACTGGGGGTTGCAGAGGCAGCCCAGGGGTAGGCCAAGGCAGCAGGTCCAAACCCTCCTTGCCAGTGATGAGTAGGCTGATACTGCAGTCTGCCCCAGAGTGTGGGGCTAGACAATGACTGGCAGTAGCCAAATACTGAGGCAAGGTGGGGATAGAGGGTGAGGGTTCCCCAAGGAGGGGAGACCCTAAGAGAAAGGGGTTACTGCTAGGGGGCAGCACCCCCATGTAAAAGGGCACCGGGTCCAGAGAGGGACACGGGGGCCAGAGGACAGGCGGATCACTGGCCTGCAGAGGGCGCTCCAGCGCTGGAACAGAGCTAATTCCCAGAGTCACCAGCAGGAGGCGCCGCGGGAGTGAGTCCGACCCGTCTACACACTGGAAAACCCATTTCTTTGTTTTCATCCCAAAATAGAACAAAAAATTGAAAGATAATTTTCCATAGAATGAACTGTTCCCCACATTTTTGATCTGGAAATGTCCAAATAATAACTGTCACTCCTTTGAAACAAAGTGTTTCATTTTGAAATGTTGGCATTTTCAGCATTTCAAAATACTGAAATATTAATTTGAAACTAGATTGGGAAAAACATGGGCTGCATTTACAACTGCTTTGATTGTAACCAGTGAACTATGAAACTATGAACAAGTTAAAACTTTCCTAGATTCAGAAGCACACTACACAGTACTTACATTGGGGTCTAACTGACCCCATGATCAATGCCTACTATACAGGTGTTGAGGTCTAACTGCCCCTGCTTAAACAATGAATAGATAGCTACAGCAACACTAGAAAGAGAAGAAACGCAGCAATGTGGTAGTAAATGGCCTACTACTTTGGTGACAAGTTCTGAACATACAAAGTTTTTACCCTTGGCACATTTGATGTGTTTTTGTCTTGTTCTCTGGACGAGATGTGCACGTCTTCTCCTTTTCTTAGGCTCTGAATCAGAGCACTAGACATTGGTTCCCTAGAAGCCCGAGGAAAGGCTGCAATGTTCCTTTCCTGCACCGGAAGTTTCACCATTTCTGTATTCAGGTCCCTGAGAAACATCCATCTCTTACTCAGATTTATTATGCCATGTGTGAGTCAACAAAATCCAAATAATATGTGCATTCAGACATGCAGTGTACATGTGCCATGCAACAGTGGGTCTTTGCCCCAGCAACCGTATCTGTCAAGTGTGGGCTTGCCAAAAAATGTATCTGACTATTGTGACTCCAGAAACTCTTCCTAGCAAGTGTAGGCTTTGCAGAAAAATCAAATTGAAAGTGTTATCTTCAAAGAAATCAATTCGCTGGACAGTTGTGATGATACATGAGGCAAAGGTTATCTGGGGTCTCACAGACCCTCCAAGACCCTTTTGGTGCATTTTTTTGAAAAACAAAAACCACTGAAACTATGTTAAAAACAATGCTGAAAGATTTGTGTCATAACTGCTGCCTCAAAATAAAAACAAGCTGATGCTAGAATACCTGCATAATTAATCTGGGGTCTAGCTAACCCCAATACCTTTTGAATAACTTTTTTGCTACACTAAAACCACAACAGGTATGCAGAAAAAAAACAATGCTAAGAGGTTGTTCTTATGATAATTTGAGAATACTTGAAGAGAGGAGAGGCAGCGGTTCGCCTATCATGTTCTATTTAAATTTTGGTGTGTGTTTGGGATCCAAGAGACCCCAAAGACCTTGGAAGTACAGTACTTCCATTTTCCCCACTGACTGCATTAAGGGATCTAGCTGACCCTATTATTTTTTAGTGACTTGTTTCACTTCACAAAAAACACAACAGATAGGATAATAAAATCAACGTGGAAAGATTGAACTCATACTTAATGTATGAAGAGGCACAGGTTTGATACAAAAAAAATTGTATTTAGATTTTTCTGCAAGATGGGGGTCAGACAGACTTCAAAACATTAGCAGGGTTATGTTGTTTTATAGTTAGTGTGGCTGGGACAACACAGTGTGTTAGCAACAGTGCTACAGGGTAAGTTATTCTCCAGATTTTACCACCAGTTCTATGGTTTAAGTTAGAGCTGCACGATAGAATGAGAAGAATGAGGATAACTATACTGACTGCCTTTGTAAAGTGCTTGGGGATCTACTGATGAAGAGTGCTGTATTAGAGAACAGGGTTGTTATTTGTATAAAATAACTAACACAAATGTTCTCCCCCAAACCCAAATGCAACCGTTTTTAGTCAGCCAAACTTCTTCTTCTTTATTTAAATCTTCACTTCTCTCTCAACTTCTTGGGACAGTTGAAACAAAGCACCAAGTACATTATAGCACAACAAACAGCAATGATTAGCTGAAAAGAACAGTCAGCCAAAATACCACAAGAGAAGCTATTCCTGCAATATTCCTGATCCATCTGGAAGTACTGGAAATGCTGTAAAAAAGCCTGTTCTTGTAGGATTTTTTGACCAAAGCTGTTCAGACAAGTTTGGATAACTGGATGCTTCCAATATTTGTCCATCTTCAGTTACATTTTACCACTTCTTTGTTTTAATACCCCAAAGGAATCAGAAGATCACTAGCTATATAGCTATAGCTTCCATTCCTGTAGTAGGCTGGCAGCTCAGACATTAACATTTTGTCATCAAAGTCTCTCTATGAAGTAGGGAGCTACTATTATCCCCATTTTACAGAGGGGAAACTGAGGAACAGAGCTTCAGTGCCTTGCTCCAACGTCACACAGGTAGTGTAGGTCACAGCTGGAGACTGAGTACAGATTTCCTGAGTCCCAGAGCAGCATCTTCACAGCAGGCCATCCTTCCTCTAAAGAATAGCATCTGGCAGCTTATGACCATGGGGAAACTTCACTACTTTTCCACTTTTAAACATCTGAGTTTTTGTCAGGGCTTGACAGGAAGGGAGGTTGAATCTGTGAGTCAGTGTTTCGATGTCCCTGTTCCCCTGCAAGCCACTCTCTTCCCTCAGAAAGTCATAACTTGGCAGAGTCCCAGAGTGAAACACGCTTAGCTCATGACTAAGAGGAAGACTGCAGAGTGTGTGTGTGGGGGGGTATTCTTCACGTGTCCATTTAGCATGAGTTTGAGAATCCATGAGTCATGCAGAAAGGGGGACTTCCCAGAGAGGAATGTGAGTGCCAGTGTGTTGGTAATCTGAACCCATGACAGCTAAAGCCTGCACTGGGCTACCCCAGCAGTGCACCAGGCACGCAGAGCTGATTGATGTTACATTGGCTGGCAAAAGCTTTTAATATTTGAACGAAATTATGAAAAAAAAAAACCCTTCAGATTAACAAACCAATGGCCTTCGGTGTGAAATTGTTCCCACCTCACTTTCTCTGTTGTGAAAGTCCAGATAAACTAAGAATAGAGCAACCACATCCGACTAAGAATCCAACATACAAATCACCCTCCATCTCTTTGTTCCCCCTCTGTTGGCATTAGGCAAGGGTCCAGGCACTTCTAAAATGCTGTTTCAAGGAAAACCTGAACTTGGAAAAAACCAAAGCACAACAAGTCTTCAGTAGCCAGGAAGTACGGGGGCAAATCCCAGCTTTTCGGCTGGTGAGCCTTGGGCCGAGCGCTGTGGTTATGATTGGGATTGGGGTAGTACCTAGAGGCCTTCAATGAAATTGGGGCTCCATTATGTTTGGTGCTGGACACACACATACAAAGACAGTCCCTGTCCTGACATGTTGGTGATCTAAATAGACAAGACAGAGTGGGAAGGAAATCAGGGAGGAGAGAGAACCAGTCTGCGGTCACACAGAAGCTCAGTGCCAACGTTAGGAATGGCACTCAAGTCTTCTGAGTCCCAGCCAACCCACTGGACTGCACTGCTTCACTCCTGCTCTGTAGACCTTTTGGATGGGCACATGAGATATAACCCTGACTTTGGCCCTAACAATCCACTATATGGCTTTTTCTTAAAGAGGGCACAAGAAATGCCAAGAATAAACTGGATTTCCAATTGTTTCTCCAGGCACTGGAGCTGGAGGGGGGACATGCCGGCTGCTTCCCGGGAGCCGCACAGCACAGAGGCTAGCAGGGAGCCTGCCAGCCCTGCTGCACGCCGCCACCAACCGGACAGTCAACGGCCTACTCAGCGGTGCTGACTGGAGCCACCAGGATTCCTTTTTGAGCCGGTGTTCCAGTTGAAAACCGGACACCTGGGTACCCTATGTAGAGACACATGGAGAGAGCAAGTGCCACGCGTTGCCCCCCCCCAGTTAGGTCATATCCACCATATCATGAGCATAGTTCTATAAAGAATATGGAGTGTATCGTCACAGCAAGCGTTTGGTAATTCTCCAAGACACTGACTCCAGGTTCAGTGGAGGTGATAGTAAATAAAAGCATTTCACTAAAAATAGGCTCTGCTTCCTCACAAATATTCATCCTCAGCCCCCCATAAATACACTTGTAACAAGACATGGGGATTGGCCTTGCAAACTATGTATCCACACTGCCTGGCCAGATCCCATCCTGGCTCCTGAAGGAAGTCTGCTCCCATGTGATGTAGTGACCCTGATATCATGGTGGGGGACCTGCTCTATACTGATGGGTGAATAAGCATTAATTTCCACCATGCAACTGAAGGGGAGATGGTGCCACAGACAGAAAATCTGTTGCCCCATAATAGCAGTGAGCATGAAATGCTGATGTGCAGTCAGTTTTAGCATCGCCATATTCGGAGTTGTATTTAAAAGCACAGTGGTGTTACTGCTCAGTGTACTCACACAGCATGAATCTGGCTGCTTCACTGCAACGCTTACTTTCAGCGTACTCAGACCTTCTTTCACAGTTAAGTCCATGCAACATACCAAAGGCCAGAGTAAAAGGAGGACACTCGCCTCTTCAGAGTCGGCTTGGTGTGAAAGTGCAATCTCTTTTCCCTGCTCCTGGGACCCCCTGTAGGTTGTTGATCTCACCAGGTGGGTCTTCAGTGGCTGAGCCCTTCAGCTAAGTCACACAGCTAACAGATAATTGGACGATCCCCTTCCAGGGTAACAAAGTTCAACAAATGGCCAGCCCTCACCAGGGTCTTCAGCCCCATCTCTGGGCCTGTTCAAATTCCAGCCCCTTTCTCAGGCTTTTAGTAAAGAGTCCTGTCTCCTCTTTGGGACTTAGGTCACTTCCCCACCGGTTCAGTGGGTGGGGGGAGTACCCAGCCAAGCCTCTATTCTGAATCCCAACCAGGGACCCAGTAAGCTGCATCTATGTACTGCTTTCCTTAATAGTTGCTGCTGTATTCCCTGGGCTGCTTCCCACTCAGTTCTGTCACTTCCATAGGGTTCCAGTCCTTGGGTTCGCTCCATCTGTTCCCTGCTGGAGCAGGGTCTCTCTCAGATGGCCTTACCTGGAGAGTTTCATCATCTTCCAGCCCTTCCTCCAGCTTCTGGTCCCAGCCAGGAACTGACCCATGCATCCCCTTTCATCTGAGCTTGCTGGGCACTGATTGAGTTTTTGTGTGTAGCCTTCCTAGGCAGCCCTGGAGGACACATCTTCACTGCTCTTTACTGGGGCAGGGTGTGGTATGAGTGACCATGGGCTTCCAGCAGGGCCTCGAAGGGCCAGGTATACCCCATCACTGCCAGATTCTCAGCAGCTTCAGATCAGAGCTCTGCTCGGCGCAGCCTCCATCCTGTGGGCACAAGTTGGAGCAGCTCAGTGGTTGCTCTAACTTTCAGCAACTGGAAGAGACCCATACGGGTCATTCAACCAACCACACATATTGGAGTGCAGCGTACTCCAGCCACCCCCTGCAGAATGGTTCTGTGCTAGAAGAAGGGATTTGGGTGGTGGAGAGCTGGCTTTACACCTCTGGGGGCCTCTGGTAGAACTGGGGACTCAGCTGCTCCTTTAGGGCAGTTTTATGTCTCCATTGTGATGCTAGAGTATCACAAAGGGAACAGCCCAGGCTGGCCTCAATTTTTATGTGATTTTAGTGCTGAGCAGAGGAGCTGCACTGACAGGGCTAGGAAAGGAGTAAAGTCCTTTCTCTACAAACAGCTACAAGCGCGGTGGTAGGGAAAAAAAGCGGGTTGTTCTATCCCGAAACTCGAGAGCCAGAGATAGGAAGTGATCGTGCATGACGCTGAGTACCACCGAGCAGCGCTGAGTGTCAATTCCCCATTGCTGTACAATGGATTTGAGAGCCAAGTCAGGCCCATCAATTTATAAATTGCTTTGGGATCCTTTGGGCTGAAAGATGTGATGTATTATACATACATTCACACACCTCTGGCTTGTCAGCCCCTGTTCTCTGAAACAAGGCCGCCTGACCTCAAGGGCTTTCCATTAGGCTACGGCTCCATTACACACCACTGGCTGCAGCGTGTGGTCTACATGAAGCTACATGCGCAGTGAAAAGCCCACCGTGTCCATCCTGTGGTGTGTAACTACACACGTCTGGCAGAGGGGAGGCAGCGGGAAGGGCTGCAGCAGCAAGGAGTCAGTGGGACACTACATGGTTAAAAATAGCCAAGGAGAAGGCGAGGCCCTGCTTGAGCAAGGAGGGAGCCCCCTAGGGTACATACGGGTGTGTCTTGCCTAAGCCAGGCCTCACCATCTACTCTGCTATTTATAGGCATGCTCTGGGGTGGGGGAGGGGGGCTACATGGAAGAAGCATGGAAGTAGATGCATCCTGAGTTGGCTATATGGAAGCGAATAGCCTGGTAAACACACACACACATACAAAAACCTGCTGAGTACCTGCCGGGTGGACCTGGCACAATTTTATCCTTAGGTTGTTCAGAGGTTGAACCAGTGAGAAGGGAATCTGTAGGCTAGGATACATTCTAATCAGAGAACATTGTCAGTAGCTTGTGCTTCTTTCTCCCTTTAGTTAGTGTGGCATTCAATGAAAATAGAAAAATAAATACAAAAGTAGGACTCAAAAATAACTAGGCATGGGGGAATGGAAGAGGGAAACATCCTCATTCTCTGTCAGGTTCCAAGTACTTGCAAGAAAACACATGACATGCTTGCTGTAGTTGAGCATAGCAGCCTGTCGATACATAGCTGGCTCATTTTGGCAGAGGGCATGTCTACGTACTTATTAACCTGGGCATTTTCTTGTCCACCCAGGGGCTGAAGTGGGACATGATCCTGATATCAAATGTAGCACCAGAAGAATAATGATTTTATTGAGGAGTTCCTAAATCCCACTTTCTAGACTGGCCTTCATCATTCCCATGCAGAGCTGGCCAAATGATTCACAATATAAATCCCATCCTTTTATTTGTTTTTAAAAGTTATTGGCTTTATAATAACAACAAATATGTTTTGCTTTGTAGATTGTTTGTGACCTGGTCCTGACATATATTTGGTGTTTAACATGTGAGCTGTTTACACAGGAAGGGTAGATCACATTTCTGCTTACAGATAAAATCAGTATGACTCTTAGGATCAGCTTTCATAGAATCCTAGGGTTGGAAGGGACCTTAGGAGGTCATCTAGTCCAACTCAAAGCAGGACCAATCCCCAGATTTTTACCCTAATTCCCCAAATGGCCTTCAGGGACTGAATTCACAATGTTGAGTTTAGCAGGCCAATGCTCAAGCCACTGAGCTATCCCTCCCCCCAGAATATTCAGGGATATAAATTGGAACTCAGCTTTCCGTCAATATTTAGCACTATTGGCTTTGAACTGGTCACCGGGGTAAACATTCTTGTGAGTAAATAGTCAGGGAACCAGTACAAACGGGGCATATATACTTTCAAAGCAAACTCATTTAAAAGTGTGAATGAAGACTTCCCAGAATTTTGGTACAGTATTCCCAGAACCAAGCCTTCCAGGAGCAAGCCCTCACTTTGGAATGTCCATGAGGTAATACCAATTCAATATTCCTTTGATATGGAGAGAAAGACTAGAGATGAAAAGCACTTCAAATACACACCACTACCCTTCTTTAAAAATTCAGTGGTCAGTGTTTTAGAGCTTTTCCATATCTGACCATGTCTAATTCCAAATCTGTATTTATTAGGCATTTATCATGGCAGACAAGACTGGAACGTTCTCCCAATGTGATAATTTCTCATTTCTTTCTGCAGTAAATTGAAGGCTATTAATCTTCGTTCATAAAGTAAATATTTCTGAAGGCTCTTGTTGAACTTTTAACAGGAACTCTATGTTTGAAGAACATTCCTTCCCTTGAACAGCCCCATCTGTTGTTCGTTTTCAATTGTCCTGACTGGTAGGGCTTCCCTATGACCTTTATGTGTCAAAGGACAAGTGTCATTGCTTGCACGACAGATTATCACACATACTCTCCACCCTGGGGAAATCTGTGTGGAAGGAAATGTGGACAGAGTCTGGAAACACACACATGCCTGTCTTCAAGTATGAACATGCACACACGCACACATTTATCATCTGGACAGAATAACACCCACTGAACTAAAACTGTCGGGATTTTCCCTCTCACAGTGAGGTGGTGGGACTGTACTTTTACACGTGTTTCAGCTGTGGCATTGTGGTATGCAGCTTTAGTGCCTGTTTGCCCCAAATGTAGGGTCCTGGAGTGTTATTTTGGCTAAGGGGCAAAGACTAAGATTACTGTGCTCCCCTTTAAGGGATCAGACCTTTGAGGGAAGGAGCTGGTCAGCGACAAAGAAGAGTATTGTTGATTCCCATTGTCCCCAAACCCTAGTTTCATTGTCACCCTTTCTCTAGCGTTTATTTCCCCCTGGGTTCCTACAGCTAATTTAGAATCCAGCCAGGTGTAGGAGTAGTTCAAAGACTCAGCCTAGCTCTTTAAATACTGTACACAGGCTCGGTCTGCTTTAGGAGGAGTTGTGATTTCTGCGGTACTGGTATTAGCCAAGTAGATTCCCATCCGTGCTCCACATGTATCTAATTATTCTCCTTATCACCAATCAGGAGTGCCAATTGCTCTAAGGAGTAGAAAATGAACAGATAAGATCTCTGAGTGAGCAGTTTGCCCACAATTAATAATAGGCAAGTTTGGCATCTGGCCAGCAGCTGTTGATTTCCTAAGTAATAAATGAGGGTCTGAGACACATGGCAAAGGAACAGAGTGAAATTGGTAAAATACAGTCAGAGGATATGCTTTCAGATCGTGTTCTAACATGGCAGAGACATTCCAGAGGGAGAAAGAAATAACCCTTACGATGACTCTTAACACAGGGTGTTTTGGAGTTCTATAGAAGCAGCAAAGAATCCTGTGGCACCTTATAGACTAACAGACGTTTTGCAGCATGAGCTTTCGTGGGTGAATACCCACTTCTTCGGATGCAAGTGGGTATTCTCCCTCGAAAGCTCATGCTGCAAAACGTCTGTTAGTCTATAAGGTGCCACAGGATTCTTTGCTGCTTCTACAGAACCAGACTAACACGGCCACCCCTCTGATACTTGGAGTTCTATGTGTGGGCTGGTCTCCATGCATGGCTAACCTGATTTCATTTATGTTGTAATTTCAGATTGATTCAGTTAAGCCAGTGCAAAAGGCTGTGTGAACACTTTTATTTCCATTGAAACTAAGTTGATTCTGGTTTAGTTTAAATGGATTAGGAACAGGTGGAAGCTAAACTGAAATAAGCCCACACGCAGCCATGCTGACGGGCATCAACCACAAACCTGACTGCGTAGTTTTGTCTCACCTCATGCATTGGAGGCTGCCAAAGTTAGGGTCCAGCAGAACAAAGGGAAATCAAGTTCTGCAAGTGAGAACCAACGCCTGATACCCCTGGAAAGATCTGTGAGAGGAACCATCAGCATGGGTTCCCCAGCTGATACTGATGGGAAGGGCAGAAAGGGGCCATAGTCCTCAGCTATGTGCAAGAACCGAACAGTACAGCTCAGGAAGGTTGTGTGCAAACATTGCATTTCTGCCCCCTGCCTGGCCTAGGTAGGCTAAGCCCTAGAGAAGTCTCTGGCATAGATTAAAGCGTCCTGAATGTGGCTCTAAATTGAGCCAGCTGACTGTGGCCTCAAAGGGCTGATACAGCAAAGGGGGATTATAAGGGTATAGGGCTCTCCGGGCCATGTCCCCTGTCCTTCAGCTACACTTGCTGCACCAGGAGCAAGGGAGCTGGAGGAAGAGCATAGGAGACTTTATAGTTATTATATGCACGCCATGGCTCCTTCTATGGCTGGTTAAGATAGCTTTAGGGCACATGGATATGGAGAGTGGAGGACAATGCTGCTCTAATTCAGACCAGGAATGGGGCTGACGACTCTGTTATGTTTGCCTTCTATTGACTTGTAGAGCTAGTAATTGACACCTTGGTTACATTCAGAAATGAACAGTAGCCAACAGTAGCGTGTGCTCATATTGGCATACAATGCTCAGGAGGTGGGAGGATCACAGGATTCAGCTCTAGAAACCCCTGAGTAGTCATCACAAATAGTCTTGAGTGCATTGCTGAAGTCCTGCTTGGCGAGGAAAAAGGTATGAATAACTGTGCTGCTATCTGCTACAGAGAGCAAGGGATACAACCTCCTGGTTCACCATAGTTGGAACAAAACTAAAAAAAATACATAAGGACCTGATTCCTGATTGCCTGGCCCCGTAGGTAGT
Organism: Mauremys mutica; assembly: GCF_020497125.1. Taxonomy (NCBI): domain Eukaryota; kingdom Metazoa; phylum Chordata; order Testudines; family Geoemydidae; genus Mauremys; species Mauremys mutica. The sequence continues at coordinate 130,002,721 of NC_059077.1, forward strand.
TACTGATACTTGTCCAAAGAAGTGTCAGTCATTATCAGTCTGTTTTAGGAAGGCAGTGTGGTCTAGTGGGTAGGGCTCTGTAGTATGAAACCTAGGTTTTATTCATGGATCTGCCACTGACCTGTTCTGTGACTTTGGGCAAGTCACTTCACCTCTCTGTGTTCCTATTTCCCATCCTCTCCTTGTCTATCTAGATCATAATCTTTCTGAAGTAGGGTCTGTCTCTTACATGTTGGTACAGTGCCTAGCACGCTGGGACCCCAGTGTCAGTTGGGGCCTCTAGGCTCTATTGGAATACAAACAATAATATTCTGATTGGTAACTTTTTACACTCCCCTTGCATGGGTGTATATGCCTACACACGCTGCATGGTAGTGGAGAATTGAGCCTTAAAAGTAGAGTTCGATGCAACACAGCAAAATGTGGGGGGAGGGGGGGTTCGGATGGAATTTGCCTGTTTTGAGATGCGTAAAAAACATTCAAAAAAAGTAGTGTCTCCTGAAGAAGTGTTTGGGGCTTTTTTGCATACACCTTTCCTGTAAACCACCTTCAGCCTCTCTACATCCATGTGGTAAGAGACCACGCTGGCTTAATGAGGAGATCTTCAACTACCTGAAACTCAAAAAAGATTTATACAAATTTTGAAGAATGAATATTAAAAAACAACAATAACAACAACACAACCATGTAGGGACAACATTAGAAAGGCTAAGGCACAAAACAAGATTAAATTACCTAGGGACATAAAGCGCAACTAAAAAACATTTTACAATATATCAGAAGCAAGAGGAAGACCCAGGACAGGGTGAGACCGTTACTCAATGAGGAGGGAAAGACTAACAGAAAATGCAGCAATGACCAAAAATGTTAGTAATGATCAGACAACTAGCACAATGACCATTGGTGTCAATGGGGTAGGATCTGGGACTAAAACTGGGAAAGCACAAGTTAAGAATTACGTAGACAAGTTGGATGTCTTCAGGTCAACATGAACTGACGAAATGCATCCGAGAATACGTAAGGAATTGGTGAAGAGCCATTAGCAATTATTTCTGAGAACTCATGAAGCATGGGAGAGATCCCAGAGACTTGAAAAGGGCAAATATAGCATCCATCTATAAAACGGGGAATAAGGACAACCCAGGGAATTATAGACAAGTCAGCTTAATTTCAGTACCCAGAAAGATAATGCAGTAAATAATCAATCAGTTTGCAAGCACCTAGAAGATAATAAGGTGATAAGTAACAATTGACATGGATTTGTTGAGAAAAAATCCTGTCAAACCAACCTAATATCTTTCTTTGACAGAGTAACAAGCTTTGTGGAGTGGGAGGAACCAGTAGATGTGGTAAATCTCAACTTTAGTAAGGCTTTGTATACCATCTAACGTGTCCTTCTCATAAGCTTAGGGAACTATAGCCTAGAGAGTAGTTATCAATGGTTCGCAATCAAGCTGGGAAGGCATATTGAGTGGGGCCCAGCAGGGATCAGTCCTTGAGCCAGTTGCATTCAATATCTCCATAAATGATTTATATAGTGGAATAGAATGTACACTTCTAAACTGTGCACATGATACCAAGCTGGGAGGGGTTGCAGGCTCTTTGGTGGACAGGGTTAGAATTCAAAATGATCTTGATAAACTGGTCTGAAACAAACAGGATTAAATTTAATAAGGACAAATGCAAAGTACTACACTTGGGAAGGAATAATCAATTGCACAAATACAAAATGGGAAATGACTGCCTAGGAAGGAGTGGATCATAAACTAAACAGGAGTCAATAATGTTATAATATTGCAAAAAAAGCAAACATCGTTCTGGGGTGTCTTAGGAGGAGGAGTCTGTATTAGCAAGGCATTCTGGGATGCATTCGCATGACACAAGAAATATTTTGTTTCATGCTACTCAGTGTAATAATGCCTCAGCTGGAGTCCTGTGTCCAGTTCTGTGCACCGCACTTTGGGGAAAATGTGGACAAACTGGAGAAAGTTCAGAAGAGAGCAACAAAAATTATTAAAGTTCTAGAAAACAAGACCGGTCAGGAAAGATGGAAAAAAAAAAGGGAGTTGTTTTGTCTGGCAATCAGAAGACTGAGGAGGGAAATGATAGTCTTCAAAAACTTCCCAACTAGCTTGGCTAGACATAAATATAGAATAGATCTAGATAGTTATAGATGGACCAAGACAGGTGAAAATATCTAGTCTAAACTGGACTGTAATCTCTTTGGGACAAGAACAGTCTTTTATTCAGTTCTTGTAAAGCATCTAGCACTATATGGCTTCCCAGCTAGGTGCTACTGTAATACCAACTGGACATCATATGAATAGCAGGTAAACGTAGCTCAAACACTAAAGGAAAGACAATGTAAAGAGTGCAGAATGGTTTGTCCTTCTAATACAAGACATAGGAGATACAGAATGCCGTGTTTGGGATACAGCATCAAGAGCCTTAAAATCAGTTAGCCAGAAAGAAATGTCAAGATTCAGATAGAAATGATATCATTTAATCACAACTGCTTGATTAATACATACTATAATGAACTATGGTTCATAATAAAGATTGTTTTATAAAGTCCTTTAGTTTAATAAACACAGAGCGAAAATCAGAAAAAAGTAAGGTTTATGTGTATTGTTAACCTCTCCATGAAGGAATGTGTGAATGACCACTGAAAGAACGTGCAGCTAGAAATAACTGAGCTGACATACTTGGCAAATCCTGCAAGATGTGTGACTGCAAGCATAAAAGTGACTGCAAATAGGTTCAGACACATACCGCCTCCCTGTCTTCAGAACCTAGCGTGGGGCTGTAAAGTTGCAGTGTAAATGTTTGGGCTGGGGCTGGGGCTGGAGCCTGAGGGGAGGATCTCAGAGACTGGCCTCCAGTCTGAGCCTGAACATCTCCGAGTCTGCTGCCACAGGCCTTTAGTTGCAGTGTAGTTACACCCTAGCATGCTGCACACCAACTGGCTGCATGGAACCTGCTGCTGTGCACTACAAGGCCCCCAGCACTCTTAGTCTCTTAAGCAGTTGTTCTCAGCCACAGGTAATGGAGTTCGCTGCTCATCATGCCTAGGGGAAATTATTTGCATATTAACTTGTGAAAAGAGAGCCCCATATATCTACTTGCACCAGGTTACGAAGGGATGTTGTGCAATCCCCATAATTGAAGGTATTTCAGAAAAGATTGACAGTCTAGGTGTAGACATACCGTACTTAATCCTGCTTAAGTGAGGAGGGATGGGCTGGATGACGTCTTGAGGTTGCATCTACTCTGATGATCTATACAAGCGACAGCAAACTACCATGTGAATTACTGCAATAATGTAAGAAGCCGGATGATCTTCAGTTCTGTAACATTCTGTGCTGTTTTCAAAGAAACTTTAAATTAAAGATTTATTTTTAGACCATTTTGCTATCTGGAAATTGAAGGGTTGGGCTTTTTTCTTCTTCTCAGTGATTGAATCATTTGGGAAGACTGTATTGATAAACTCTGTGCTCATTTTTACTTATGCTGGTGCAACAGGTGATGAAAAACACAATGACTGGCATGGCTAATGAAGTTGATCCTGTCTGTTTTGTACCAGAGGAATCTGTTTTTAATTATATGCAAGTAGATGGCTTCTGCGAACTTTTTCACTCAGACGATAGGATTAAATCTAAAGTTATGATGTAACATCTTTCCCCAGCTCAGTTTCAAAAAGTCACAAATACAGAATTAAAGGTACAGAATCATAGAATATCAGGGTTGGAAGGGACCTCAGGAGGTCATCCAGTCCAACCCCCTGCTCAAAGCAGGACCAACCCCAACTAAATCATCCCAGCCAGGGCTTTGTCAAGCCTGACCTTAAAAAACCTCTAAGGAAGGGGATTCCTCCCTAGGTAACCCTTTGTTTTGCCCTGTGTTTGTACAACTCCTAGCACAAAAAGGTCCTGGTCCACGACTGAGCCTCCAAGGCACTACAATAATAAAAGTGATAAATAATAATTTTAAAAGCTAAAAATAATAAGCCAGAATCCTTAACCCCAATAAGACCCCTTTGCACAGTTCCAGTTGATGATAAAGAACAGCAAAATTGGCAAGCTCAGGATTCCTGCTGTAAGGGGTGTGGCCAGAGGAAGGGAGGTGTGTAACTTAGTTCCACTGGATTTGATGAATGGGCTCCAGGCTTACTGTGATGTTGTGGGAGATGGAACATGTGTGTAAGATGAAGTTACATGTTCTGCTAAAAAAACATTACACTCAGGTTCACCTGAGACTTGGAATCATCAAAAAGAGTTTAATCAGGAGAGAATGCTAATTATGGCTTTAGGCCTTATTGGTGATGCTAGTAAATCAGATATTTTGCTTAGTATTTTGCTGTATTTTAATATAGAATTGATTAGGTAAGCTCTACCCAGAAATGCCATGTATAAGGTAATGAATGGACTAGATCTGTATGAAGCAACATTGTTGGGGAGAATCAAGGATGCCCTGATTTAAGCCAGCTGGTTATGATCTCCAATGATAGTGACTGGCTGAGTCCAGCTGTGTTCTGTTCCCCTTCTCTGCCCAAATCATCCCCTATACCAAGAGGCTCTTGGTATAAAATCTGATTTTCCCTCATGCTGGTTATCCACATGTTAAATAACCAATGGTGAGAACCCAGCTTTCTTTCTAGTGAAGACAAGGCTTGAGAATCTCAACTCTCACCGGGGGCATTCTGGCTCCTCTGCGTTGCTTGAATAGTACAAAAGAGCCTGTTGTGTGGAGAGAGTATTTGGGGGGACAAGCTTTGCCCCCTAAACAGTGCCCTATTGAAATGAATGGGAACTGCTGGGGACTCAGTATTTTTGAAACTCAGGCCAATTATTTAGGTGTTTAAAGAACCACTCTTGCAAAGACTTATGCACCTAAATTGTCTCATTAACTTCAGTGAAACTCCTGAGATACAGCACCCAAGGGAGTACTGAAGTGTCTGCAGGAAGAGTGCCTAGCTAGGGATTGAGGAGTCCAGCATTAGGTACCTGCTTTCAAAACCTTGGCTGAAGTGAAATAGCGATGGATGAAACCGTTCAGACAGAAGATGAATCAGCCCAAGTCCTTCCCCAAAGTGGATTAAGCATGAGACTGGAACTCAGGAGGCCCAGCTTCTAATCCTGGCTCGACCACTGTCCTGCTGGGTGACTTTGGGCAAGTCACTTGCCCTCCCATGCCTCAGTTTCCCCATCTGTAAAATGCTAGGTGTTATTTCCATCAACACGTGTCCCCACACTACGTACTTTCAGGCTGGCCAGTGTGACAGACCCAGGCCAGCGGGGTACAGGAGTCTGGTCCTATTTGGTATCCAGGAAGTGGGTGGGCAAAGCCCGCCCACCGCTAAAGGACTCCCCCCAGCCTAAGGGGAGGATCCACAGGTCTGGGACACCAACTAATTACGGGGGACAACAAATGATAAAACAGGACTGGGAGTGAGGTCAGAGGGCCAAATGAAGGGAATCTGATGGGGACACCGAGCAGAGAACCCCGGACAATGCCCACTGCTCCTCAAAGGCGTCAAGGGAGCCAGTGGACGCTGCCCAGAGGAACTCTGCCCGGATGCGTGAACGGACGGAGGAGCGGAAATAGGCCCCACAGTCGCAGGAAATCCCGTCAGCCAACCTCCTCTCCCTGGTTTTATAGATGGCCAGTTTGGCCAGGGCCAAGAGGAGGTTGACAAGGAGATCCCGCGACTTCGTGGGGCCACGGATGGGGAGTGCATAGATAAACAGGTGAGGGGAAAAGTGCAACCAAAAACGCAATAGGAGATCCAAGAGGAGCCGGAACAGGGGCTGCAACCTGGCACACTCTAAATAAACATGCGCCAGGGTCTCCTTCACGCCGCAAAAGGGGCAGGTGTTGGGGACAGGGGTAAACCGCGCCAAGTACACGCCCGTGCTCACAGCCCCGTGAAGGAGCCGCCAACAGACATCCCCGGCGGGCCTCGGGACTAGGGCAGAATACAGGCTGGCCCACCGGGGCTCCTCACCCTCGAGAGGTGGCAGGAGGTCCCGCCATTTCGTATCGGGGCGGGATGCGAGGCTGAGGTAGTGAAGCGTGTGGAGCACGAGCGTGTACAGATGTTTCCTTGGCGCGGTCTGGAACAAAACCGGCTGCAGATCGGGCAGCCGGCTCGCAGTGAAAGGGCGAGGGGAGTGATTGGGGCCACGGGGCAGGGGCCCGATAAAAAGATCCACAGGGCCCGGGGTGGAAGGTGGGCGGGGCGTGCCCTCTTGCAGGACCCGGTCGAGGTAAACCCGAGCAGCGGGCAGTAAAGCGGCCTTCACCTCCTGAAGTACGCGCCGGGGGGTACGAGGGCTGGAGAGCCCCATGCGCTGAGCGAGCGTCAGGGGATCCAGCCAGTCTCCCCGGTCGTAGTCCAGGAGGTCTCCGACCCTGGTGACTCCTGCCAAGACCAGCCTCTGGCGCACCGCGGGGGACTCCGCCACCTGCACACAGAGCTGGGGGTTGTGTAGCAGGGGCTCCGCGAGGAGATCGACCCCCACGGTGGCCGCCACGGACCTGGTTGTTGAAAAGAGCTTCCAGGTCCGGAGGAGGTCTTGGTAGAAGACCGGCAGCCCAGAGAGGTCTTGCGGAAGACCTCTCGGATGGAGAGAAAAGAGCTGCCGGTCGTATCGGAGCCCTCGGAAGCGGCGCAGGAAGGCGTGCGCCAGGGCTCTCCACGCCGGACTACCCACACCATACAAGAGCCTCTGCAGGGCCTGGAGGCGGAAGACGTGGACCTGAGTGCGCAGGCACTTCAGGCCCTGCCCCCCCTCCTCCAGGGGCAGGTGGAGGACCCCTGCAGAGACCCAGTGCGTTCCTGGCCAGAAGAACTCCAGAACCGCCATCCGGAGGTTGGCCAGGAAATCCGGGGCCGGGACCAGGGTGTTGAGCCGGTACCAGAGCATGGACAGGACTAATTGATTCAGCACCAGCGCCCTCCCTCGAAGAGAGAGGCACCGGAGTAGTCCTGTCCATTTCCGGAGCCGCGCCCTCACCCCGCCCTCTAAACCATGCCAGTTCTCCGGCGGAGACAGATGCGTGGCAGAAAGGTAAACGCCGAGATAGAGCAGCGGACCCGCGCTCCACCGGATGGCCTGAAGCGCGGGTGGGAGGGAGCTCGCCTGCCACCCGTCCCCGACCACCAGGCCAGAGCTCTTGACCCAGTTGACCCGGGCGGAGGAGGCCGCCGAATAAGTGGCCTGGCAAGCCTCCACCCGCGCCAAGTCGCCCGGGTCCTGGACCACGAGGAGCACATCGTCAGCGTACGCCGACAGGACCAGCCGCAGCTCCGGCTCCCGGAGCACCAACCCCGTCAACCTCCGACGGAGGAGACAGAGGAAGGGCTCGATCGCCAGGGCGTACAGCTGACCCGAGAGGGGACACCCCTGCCGCACTCCTCGCCCGAAGCTGACCGGCTCGGTCAGGGTCCAGTTGAGCCTGACCAGACACTCCGCGGAAGCGTACAGCACCTGGAGAAAACCCACAAACTGGGGTCCGAAGCCAAACGCTTGCAGAGTGCCCAGGAGATACCCATGGTCCACCCTTGATCCAGGGACAAGAGGGCGAACGACAGACCATCCCTACACCCTAACTCCAGAAGGTCCCGGACCAGATACAAGTTATCAAAGATCGTGCGGCCCGGGACGGTGTAGGTCTGGTCCGGGTGGACCACGTCCGCCAGCACGGACACTAGCCGAATCGAAATGGCCTTCGCAACGATTTTGTAGTCCGTGCTGAGGAGCGAGATGGGACGCCAATTCCGTAAATCGCGGAGGTCCCCCCTCTTTGGCAATAAGGCGAGCACGGCTCGCCTGCAAGAAAGAGGGAGGACCCCGCTCCGCAAAGACTCGGCCCAGACGGTGACTAGGTCTGGGCCGAGGACGTCCCAGAACACGCGGTAGAACTCCACGGTCAGCCCGTCCATGCCCGGAGATTTATTGGTGGGCATGCGATGGAGGGCTTCCGAGAACTCGGCCAGAGTGAGAGGCAGCTCTAGCCGGTCCCGGTCGCCCGTGCTGACCGTCGGGAGTCCGTCCCAGAGCACTTTGCAAGCGTTAGGATCGGTCGGATCCGGGGAGAAAAGAGCCGCGTAGAAGGCCCTGGCCCTCCCGCAGATCTCCGCCGGATCCGTGAGGGGGGTGCCGTCCTCCGCCAGGAGGCAGGTGACGTGCTTTTTGGCCCCCCTCCTTTTCTCCAGGGCGTAGAAGAAGCGGGAGCCGCGATCCATCTCCCGAAGGAGGCGGATGCGGGATCGAACAAAGGCACCCCGGGCTCGATGATCCTCGAGGACCCGGAGCTCCTCCCGCTTCTCCCGGCACGCTCCGCAGAGGGATGGATCCTCGGGGCTGGCGGCCAGACGCCTCTCCAGCTTCAAAACCTCCCGTTCCAACTGCTCTATCGCCGCATCCCTCCGTCGGCTGGCGCCCCGGGTGTAGTCGCGGCAGAAGAGCCGGGCGCGCACCTTCACCAGGTCCCACCATCGCCGCGCCGAGGGAAAGGCGCGTCTCTGCCCTCGCCAGGCCAGCCAGAACTCCCGGAAGGATGCCACGAAGCCCATGTCCTCCAGCAAACTATTATTAAAATGCCAGTAGGCCGGCCCCGGCCTCTCCGCGCAGAGAGAGGCCGTCACGGTGGCAAGGTGGTGATCAGAAAAGGGGGCCGGCCGAACGCTGGAGGAGTGGGCTCGTGAAAGGTGGAAACGTGACAGGTAAATGCGGTCCAGCCGGGAGTGGCGTGACCGATGGGCCTCCACCCGGACGAAGGTGAACGTCGAGACGTCGTCCGGGTGGTGGTCGCGCCAGACGTCCACCAGGAAGTGCCGTTCGACGATCTCCCGGAGGACGTCCGCTGCGGCCGGGCACTGCTCGGTCCCCGAGCGGTCCCGTTCCTCGAGGGTGGTGTTAAAGTCCCCGCCCAGGACCAGGCACTCACGAGGATCCAGGGAGCCGAGGAAGGCGGACGCCTGCTGATAAAAACGCAACCTCTCCAGGCCCGATGTCGGGGCGTAGACGTTGACGAGATTAACCACAAGCCCCTCCATGCGGACCCGGAGGTGCAGCAGGCGGCCCGGCACAGCCTCGGCAACCCCCAGCACCTCGGGCCGTAGGTCGGGGGAGAACAGGGTCGCCACTCCTGCCGAGCGAACTGAGAGGTGGCTAAAGTAGACCCCGTCCCCCCACTCCAGCCGCCAGCTAGCTTCAGCGGCCAGATCCGTATGGGTCTCCTGCAGGAAAACCACAGAGTACCCCCCGTCCCGAAGGAAGGAGAGCACCTGGCTCCTGCGGAGACCCATCCTACAGCCCCGGGCATTCAAAGTGGCAAAGATGATCGGCGCCATGAGGAGTGCTGGGGGGGATCCTCGCCGGCAGACACGCCCACGGCCTCCGTTGGGCCGCGCAGCAATCCGTGACCAAACCCGTAGGTGTGCAGAGAGTCACGGAAGAAGCAGACCCGCCGGTAGGCCGCGGCGGCCTGCTTCCCGGTCCCCTTACCCTCCCCCATGAGGGCCTTTGCGGCCCGGAGGATCAGGTGGAAATCCCCCCACCGCTGGAGCGCAAGATGGACTTTGTTACGGGAGCCACGGACGTCCTCAAGGAACTCCCGCAGCTCCTCCCTCAGCGCATGGGGGGGCGGGGTAACGGATCGAGAACCGTCCCCCAGCGGGGCCCCCGTCACAGCCCCGTGGCCCACCGAGGCGGGCAGGCAGGGGGCAGACCCTCGACGTGGCGTCCGATGGGCCGACGCCACGCGGCCCGCCCCGCTCCCCAGTTCAACAGGGGGCGGCGGAAGGAGAGCAGCAGCCCCTGATGGGTCAGAGCAGGGAAAAACAACTAAGGCCGCACCCTGGGGAGTATCCCCAGGGGCAGCAGTGGCATCACGGGAGGTGGAGGGGACAAGAGTAGGGCAAGGGGTCGATTGGCCCACACCCAAGAGGGACACCCCCTGGGAATCGGGTCCGGGCAGCGGAGCACCGGCCGTCGCCCCAATGGGTTCGGCGGCCGTCAGTGAGGTGCCACCTGCAGCCGGACTGACGGAAGACCCCAGGGGAAAGGAACCCAGGGACAGGGGGACTGAGGTTAGGTCACTCAGATCGAGGGCCTCTGGCAAAAGGTCGTCCTCCCCTTGTGCAACCGGGGTCAGACCCAGGGCCTCGATCTCCTCATAGATGGAGGGGAGATCGTCGTCCGCCACCCCAGGGTCCTCCCCGCCAGCATCCGAAGCGACGCCCACCTCAGCGCTCGCAGGGGGTGCGGATGGCAAGCGGGCAAGAGGGGCTCCCTTTGGGGCGTTCTCGGGAAGGGACCCCGGGGGAGGGGCAGCGTCACCGTCCAGTGCTGCCACGTCGTGCCCAGCCAGCACCACAAAACGGGCATCGTCAGGGGGCAAAGCGGAAGGCTCGTCATCAGAGACCCCCTTCCTGCTCTTCCGGGAGGCCTCCGAATCCGAAAGATGTAATGGGACCGGAGCCTTCCGCTTGCCCCGCTTCCCCTGCACTAAGGACCAGCCCTCCATGGCATCATCCGGGGGCTGGCTAACAGGGGTCAGGTCTGGGGGCAAGGGCAGCGGCTTAGGGACTCGGGGAGGCAACGGAGGGGCAACAGGAATGAGGGAGGAGTCTCCCTGGGGCGGGCCCTCTCCCACGCCCAGCGTTATCTCCGCCGCACCCTCCTCCACAGCGGTGGACTGAGAAGGAGGAGGGGCAGCGTCAGGTGCTGGGCAGCTAGGGGCACTGGCGGTGACGGGGCCGGCGCCATACCGGGGCTCGGGGGTCCCGGACGCTCCTCCGTGCCGGGCCAAGGGGCAGTCCCTCCGGACGTGCCCCATCGCCCGGCAGAGGTAGCACCGGGCCTCCCCCGTTGAATAATGCACCCGGTAGCGGGCTCCCTGGTAGGGGACCACAAAGGACCCCTCGAGCGCCTCTCCGTCACGTGCCGCCGGCGGCAGTTGAAGCTGCACTTGCCGGCGGAACGAGAGGACGTGACGGAGGGCGGGGTCCTTGCAGCCCAACGGGAGAGGGCTGATGACAGAAATAGGGCGCCCCAGGGCAGAAAGGGCGGGCAGCAGGGCGGCATTGGGCAGGAAGGGAGGGACGGAGGTCAGGACCAAGCGGACCCCCAGGTCTTCCAAGGGCTCCAGGGGCACAAACACGCCCCCCACTGCCAGACCCGTCTCTACCGCTTCCTGGGCGGCGGCCTCCGACGCCAGGAAGAAGACCACCTTCCCGTACATTTTGGAGGCCGCCACAATGGCCGTGGGCCCCACTACCCTCGCCAACGCCCTCACATAGGTTTCGACGTGGGGCGAGGTGTGCACCAGGAGGCAACGGACGCCGTGCTTCCTAGTCAAGGTGGGAAAGGGGCCCCGGCCGCTAGAGATGGTAGTGGAAGCGGCAGGCGGAGGAGCAGCGGCAGGCGGGGGGGCCGCCGCCACCTGGGCATATGCCCTGGGGGCCGGGGGAGGGACACCTGCGGAGCTGGTAGAGGGAACAGCGGGGAGGGATGCTGCGGCCGGTAGCGGGACCACGGCAGCGGGGGTAGTCCCCGCCATGGAGGTCCTGGTCCTTATAGCTGGGCCCTTACCCTTCTTCCCACCCCGACCTTTCCGACCGGCTGGGGGGGCTCCCTCCGAATCGGAAGGGGCGAAGGACGTGGCAGCAGCGGACGTCTCCCCGATACTCGCCGTTGCTGGTGCCCCAGCGGGGGCAGTGGCAGGTAAACCGGCAGCGGCGGTCGAGGTAGAGGCTTGGGGATTGGACACGGGGGTTTCGGGAGGAGGGGCGGTGGGAGCATCGCGAGGGGTTTCCCCCGCCGCGTCCCCCGCCATAACGAGAGCGGGAAGGGGGACAAACAGCGAGGGGAGGGGAGGGAAAGGAGGCGACCACCCCTCCCCGCTAGGCTGCAGGCAGGGGAGGAGGGCGCCAGAAAGGGAAGGCTAAAGGGGCGTGGGGAGCAATCAGGGACCCAGGGGTGGGAGGGTAGCAGGTCACCGACCCAGAGGGGAATTCTGGCTCCTCTAGATGCACTAGGGAATCAGGGGGGCTAACAGCATAGGGGGGTGCAGTGAACAAGGGCAAACTCAAACGGGGGAAGGGCACAAGCGCATGGAAGGGGGCATGGGCGCACGAGGGGAGGGGCCAATGAGGGCTGGGGGATCACGGTGGGGGGGGAAGTTGAGCTAGGAGCGGGGTAGAGGAACCACGGGGCTAGCTACAGGGCTGGGGCAGGACAATCAGGGCCACAGAGGGAAATGGGTGGGGCAGACAAATGTGGCAAAGGAGAGGGGGCCAGGCCAAGGGGGTGGGGGTGGGGGGTGCACCCACGGGCACTTGTGCAAAAAGTCAATGCAGCTGGCTGCTGCTGCAGGCCCAAATGGTGGAGGTGGGCGTGGCAAGCCAGGTGAGCAGCTCAGTCTCAGAGGCAGGAGAATGAGGCAGATGGAAAAACGCCAGCGGGGGTGGTGGAGGGGGCAACGACGGTGGTGGGGGCGAAGGGGGACACAGATGGACCGGGGGCAGACTCCATGCCACACCCCCAGTGTCCCAACAGACACAGTCCAAGCCCCCACCACAAGAGCACAGTCCGAAAAATACTCAGTCCTTAGGTGCCCCCTCCACGGTGGCCTTCAGAGTCTCTACGAGGTCCTCCAGCAGCAGCAGGCAGCACTCTCCTTCTCCTCGGGGCTCCAGCAGCTCCTCAGCAGCTAACACAGCAGCTCCAGCAGCTCCAGGTGGTGGTCTGGTGGCTAGGCAGGAGGGACCCCGCTCAGAAGATGGTGGCTTCCTCAGCAACAAGGCCTGGAGCTGGGGTCCCTCACTCCCCTCCTCTGGGGAGCAGGCCAGCAGCCCCCCCCCAAGGGGCTGTGGGTGGAGCAACAGCAGCAACTGGGTGGTGGGGGGGAAATCTACTAGCCAGCCAGCAAGCAGACAGCAGAGAAAGGGGGTGGCTGGTGGTGTCTAGCCCAGCCAGGGGAGCAGCCGGAGCAGCAGCAGCAGCAGCAGCAGCAGCGAGGGCCCAGCAGGAACAGCAGCAGCAGCCCTCTCCCTCCTATCCTCTACAGCAGAGGAGTCAAAGGGAGGTCTTCTGGCCACTGGAGAAAGAGGCTCCTGTTCCGAGTGACCAGAGCAGGGGCTGCACTAGAGTAATCAGGAACCTGCTAGAACCAATTCAGGCAGCCAGGCTGATTAGATCACCTGCAGCCAATCAAGGCAGGCTAATCAGGGCACCTGGGTTTAAAAAGGAGCTCACTCCAGTCAGGTGAGGAGGAGCCAGAGGAGAGGAAGTGCGTGTGAGGAGCTGGGAGCAAGAGGCACAAGGAGCTGAGAGTGAGGGGGTGCTGCTGCTGCTGGAGGACTGAGGAGTACAAGCATTATCAGACACCAGGAGGAAGGTCCTGTGGTGAGGATAAAGAAGGTGTTGGGAGGAGGCCAGGGGGAAGTAGCCCAGGGAGGTGTAGCTGTCGTGCAGCTGTACCAGGAGGCACCATAGACAGCTGCAATCCACAGGGCCCTGGGCTGGAACCCAGAGTAGAGGGCGGGCCCGGGTTCCCCCCAAACCTCCCAACTCCTGATCAGACAAAGGAGGAGTTGATCCAGACTGTGGGGAAGATCACCGAGGTGAGCAAATCTGCCAATAAGTGCAGGACCCACCAAGGTAGAGGAGGAACTTTGTCACACCAGCAACAGAAGCCCTGCAGATCCTGAGTATAAACATCAAAGGCATCTAGCACAATGGATAGACACCTCTAGCACTTGTGTAAATCAAAATAAAATATTCAGATGGTATTTCCTCCCCAGCTTGAACAAGGAAATCCTGATGAGATCCTCAGGAAACAGACTGACTCGGCAGCATTCCCACCCTGACTCCTAGGGGAAAGGGCTGTGCTTTAGAACAGCAGCTGAGCTTCTGGATGGCTGATGTAAACAAACCTGCCCAGTTTGTGGGGATTTGCTCACTGCTAGTTAGAGCCTATAGATTCCTGTTCCCATGCCGCACACAAGTGGATGACACACCTCAGACTGTGGTTTACCTAATTACCACAACACATTGATAACTCAAAACACGTAGGTGACCAATCTCCGACTCAGAAGAGGAGTTTCTCCAGTTTGCCTATAGCTAGGTTGCTTCTGCATGAAACAAAAAACTTGACAAAACTGGATCACCAGAATGTTTCAAAGGGTCAGGTGGCTGCTCCTGTGGCTCCTGTCCCATGGGGCTGGCTGGGCTCACCCCCTGCTCCAGGCACTGCAACCTCCGGGGTCCCAGCCCCGCTCAGTTTCAGCCCAGCCACAGAAGTGACGTGCAGGGAGGCATGTGAGGACACATCCCCTCCCCCTCCACCAAGATTTCTGCCAGGGTTCACACCAGAACTATCTAGTGAGGGCTGTTGCCCTCCTTCCCTTTGCCTTGCCCAGGAGCCGCAGAGCTTCTGTGGCTGGAAGCAGCTCCCATCCCTTCCCGCCTGCACTGCCCCGAAAAGCAGCCAACACCTCCAGCTGCTGCTGGCCACCAGCATATCTCAGATACCTCCTGTCCCCCGGCTGCAGCACAGGCAGGAAGGGGTTAAAGAGGCAGTGTGCACGGGGGGCCCTGGGAACTTGCAGGGGTGGCTGGGATCTGACAGAGAGGAGGAGGTGGCACTGAACCCCAGCCCACAGAGAGTGCAATGAGGGGTCCAGGGCAGCCTGGCTCTTCCTGACAGTGCCTGCCCTGGGCACCGAGAGCAGCAGCAGCAGCCAGGTAGGGCAGCCTCCTGCACATACCCCTGGGCGAGGGGTTTGGGGGCAAGGCCGGAGCGCGGGAAGGGTGCAGGCTCCAGGAGGGAGTTTGGGGGCAAGTTGGGGCTCAGGGCTGGGGCAGTAGGTTGGGGGCAGGAGAGGGTGACGGGTGTGGGGTCTGGGAGGGAATTAGGGTGCAAGAGGGGGTCCCGACCCAGGGGAGGGGGTTGGGATGTGGGAGTGGTTTGGGCCCCAACCAGGCGGCGCTTACCTCAGACAGCTCCCAGAAGAGACCAGCATGTTTAGCTCCTAGGCGGAGGGGCCAGGGGGTTCTGCGCACTGCCTGCCAGGGCCGGTGCAAGGACGTGTCACGCCCTAGGCGAAACTTCCACCTTGCGCCCTCCCCCGTCCCCGAGCCCCTGCCCTGAGGCGCCCCACCCCCGCAGCAGCTCCCCACCCTCCGCCCTGAGGCGCCCCCCGCGGCAGCTCCCTACCCCCCGAGCTGGGGTGGGGAGTTCCCCTGCGTGCCACCTCCCCGTTACTTGCTGCAGCCCTCCCCGCGCCCCCCTGCCCCAGCTCCCTCCACCTAAATGCCGGCGGTGACCAGGGTGACCGAAGATCCAGCCGACGCTGTTGCTGCCGAAGAAAATGGCACCCCCCAAATGCTAGTGCCCTAGGCGTCCGCCTAGGTCGCCTAAATGGTTGCACTGGCCCTGCTGCCTGCACCCACAGGCGCCACCCCCACAGCTCTCATTGGCCGTGGTTCCAGGCCAATGGGAGCTGAAGAGCCAGCACTTGGGGCAGGGGCAGCGCGTGGAGCCCCTGTGGCCGCCCCTGCGACTAGGAGCCGTGCAGAGCCAGGGCAGGCAGGGAGCCTGCCTTCGCCCTGCTGCGCCGCCAACTGGACTTTTAGCAGCCTGATCAGCAGTGCTGACCAGAGCCACCAGGGTCCCTTTTGGACTGGGCATTCCAGTCAAAAACTGAATCCCTGGCAACTCTAAGTCTGCCTCATTCTAGAAGTAATTTTTTAGGGACCTTCTTCCCCACCCTAACCACTCTGTGCTCACAGAGTGATTCTTGCTGTTACACTTTGCCACAAAGAGCAGCCACATTAAAAAGTCTTTCAGACTGGCTGTGACTATGGTAAACCACATAACAGGACCAGAAGTGGCCATGAGACAGTGCAGGGACTGTGTCTGCCCCTTCTCCGCTTCTGAACTGTATACCAGAAGGGCCGCTGGGGCCCCCAGACAGCAGATATTTAGACATTTAAAGCTGTAGTACAATGAAATCAAAGTCATACCACTTACACCATTATTACTGGTTTCACGTGTAGTACTAGTTTGTTTGCACTGCTCTGTGCAAGATAGAGCAGGAGGATTAGAGAGGTGTGGCGTAGCACCTCTGTGCGTAAACACATTTTTGATAACAACAGAGGAAGAATAATTCAGAAAGCTATGTGAAAGGTAAGCGTGTCCTATGTGCATTACCATAGTAGAATGAGATAGTGTCGCTTTCTGGTTTCTAGGAGCACCAGTCTCCAGTCAGCTGCTGTGTAAACTCAAGTACTGCTTTGTACATCTGCAACGCATGCTGTTATTTTCAGTGCCCTCAGTTTATTTCTGTTGGCCTTGCATCTGACTATAAATCACTTAATGAAACACTCCACCAGCACACTGTGCAATGTAAACTGTCATACAACCAACAGCTTGAAAGTATTCAATTACCTCTACGACTCATGCGAATGCACGCACAAACACACACACACACACACACACACACACACGCCTGCAAAACGGACCATTTTTGCACCAGATCTTTGCAAATGCTTTCTATTGACCATTGTGCTTCCAGATTAACTTTTTGATCGAGAGAGAGAAAAAGCCTTCAGTGCTATTCTGTGATTGCACCAGCTCTTCAGTTCCTTCATCTAAAAGATACTGGGCCTGATTCTTAGTAATAGCAAGGCCCTTGTATGCTGCTCTGGCAATGTAGGAGGGCTTTAAAATGGGCAGTAGTCATCCCCTGAGAATATCCCCCGTGCAGGAGCCTCCCTGCCAGCACAGAGCTAGCAGAAAAGTTCTACCTCTGCCCTGCTATAAGTGCATCCACCCCTCCAGTACAGGGGACCCTAACGGGCCCAGCTCCAGGTTTCCCCCTTGTGGGGCACCAGGGCACTGCTTACTCCATCACAGGGTCCCCAATCTTCAGTTGCTGCCTTGGAGGGGTCTGGTGCAGGGCTGCTTTAGTCAGAGACTAAGGAACACTGAAGTTCTATATGTTCCAGGGAATTAAAGTCCAAAAATAAAAGAATGCTAAGAACTTAAAACAGGGCCATCCAATGAGTCTTCAGCAGGACCCCACCCTCCTACTCTGGGCTTGTCCACATGCAGCCCCTCCTTTGGTTGGTCTACTTGGGCCCTCTTGTCCCATTTACCCGGAGGCTTGTCCAAGCAGACAGCTGTCTCAGACTCTTGGGTGAAGCCAGGCTTCCCTCACCAAGGGAGAAGCAAAGCTCTGTTCTTCCTGGTCAGTCCCAAGGGCCTTCTCCTTTTAACCCTCCTCTCCACCCCAGACATCTACTCAAGGTGTAGCAGGACAGGGCCAATTGGGCCCACAGGCCCTCATTACCCGTGTCTGTCATAGCACGGAACTGGTATGCCCCTTTACAGAGAGCATCAGGGGCTTGGCTAGGGTGCACTGCTCCATGGCTATTCTCTGGTTCCCAGGACCCCAAGTTGGCCAATGAAAGCAGAACATGTTGGAGAAGCCCTGAAGTTGTATGGAACATAATTGTAGCTGGTCTTTACCTGGGCTGGGCACATGGGGGTGGAAAGCTCCAACCACTCCCCTCCCTATCAAGTACTCAAATAGGAATCAGACTCAGTCAGTTTGGCCCCTTTTAATTATCAACTCTGTCTAGTGCCTTAGAAAACTGGATCCCAGCCATAGAATCATAGAATATCAGGGTTGAAGGGACCTCAGGAGGTATCTAGTCCAACCCCCTGCTCAAAGCAGGACCAACCCCAACTAAATCACAAAATTCCTGGTCATTTGTCCAATCTTCCACTTCTTGTAAGCTACTCTTGTATAGGCTACAGTCACCCATTTTCCCCAGGATCCTTCACTTCTCCCCTCTTACATACTGTACTATGAACAGCCCTTTAAGCTATATATAGGTATACCGTATATACTACCACCCTATACATACATGGTAATAATTTGTAACTAAATAATTCAGCAAGCTCTGTGACCAAATCTCACAAGAGTTCAGTTCCCATTTAGGCACCTCACTGAAATGGCTAGATGTTCAACAATACCAAACACTTTCCATTGTTCCCAGTGGATAATCAGGGGGTGGAGGTGAAGAAGAGAGGGAAGGTAAGTGGAATCTTCATTGTTTTCAGTGGGAGTTGTTAGGTGCTGAGCTCTTTTGAAAACCTGTCCCTAGTGCCCACAAAGTTGAGGCCCTATCTGAAAATTTGGCTGCTAGAGAACAGTATCAACTAGAGAACTGGTTACACTACCCTTATTCTGTTATGGTAAACTGATTGTGTGCTTTGTACCCATGTACCTTCGGTAGAACTCCAAGATAACAGGAGGCACTGAGGGATAAAAAAAATAAAAATAGTATGAAGCCAACAACCTCACCTGTACAAGATTGTAAGGCAATGATTAACATTTCTTCTGATTCCAAGCAAGTGTTATAATTTCATGCTGCGGTTTTTCCATGAGTTACCTGGTTTTTTACTAACCAGCTGAGTACCTTTGGGCTGTATATAATGATTTTTTTAATAACTTGGCCAAAGGAAAATTTAACAGATTACTGGTTGGAGTACTTTCCTAAGAACTAGCACAGGATATTTACCACCTCCTTTCCCATTGATTAGTGTCTCCTTATTTGGAAGGTATACTCCACCTGCAGCTACATTTTCTAGATATTGGACCAAATCCTACTTTCATTCACACTGGCTTAAAGCCAAAGCAATTATATTGGTGTCACTGGTTTTACTCTCAATTTGTACCAGGGAAAATGAGAACGGAATGTAACCAGGGTAAATAGAACTTTCTACAAGGGATAGTTGAAAACTTTATCAACACTTTTTCTGACAATGGAAAACCCCCAAGCTGACAAATTTTCATTTGCAGCAATTTTTGGCCAACATTTTTCATTTGGTTTTCAGTTTTTCAATAAAAAGTCAAAATTTTCCCCAGCAAAAAAACAAGTGCTCTGACCAGCTTGGTTTTCTACATTTGCATCTGACGTAGGGAAAACAGAAATATACGGTGTGGGATGGGAGGACTATTAGCAGCACTTTTTAAAGGGATGTGCACTTTTTTTTAAAATAGCTGTGTGGAACTGAGGTGCCATTTGTCATGTTAGTGTGGTTGATGTATGGCTAGTGAGAAGTCTGAAGACAAATTGGAACAAACAACTGTGTTGTTAAAGTAATTTCAACTAATACAAGCAGGTTAGTGAGCCAGTTCTGGCAGTGTTCTCAGAATTCTACAGAACACATGACTGAAGAGCAATATCATCTGGCAAAGTTTATTAGCTGTGCAGTAATCCTGACAGCGGGTCACCTCCATAGCAGCATCTGAGAGCTGATTAAGCCTTTTGTATGTCTCTCACAATTTACCGCTGTTCAACATCAGTGGCAATGAAAATGGCAGATTGGCTTGCTAATAACATGTGTGGTGTTCACAATATGGCCAGACCCACCGTTAAGTCTCTTGCTTGCTATGAGAAAATGCTTTTCAGTTAATCATAAAGAGCATCACCACCACAGAGCAAGTTACACCCTGAGCAGAGAGAGTGAAAATATTTGCTTATAGAGACCTGCCAAAGTACTGGCAGGTTAACAGGTATTGCAGTTCGCTTTCAATACTGCAGGGATGGGTACAGTATAAGAACTGTTAAACAGTAACTCACCAGCTGGCACACCCCCCTGTGGCTGGGCAAGTGTCCAGGCCCTGCCAACATCACTCCAGCCCTGCAATAGTCAGAATCTTCTGGTGAGTCGAACTTCCAACCAGGTCACATTCAGTTCCATCCCTTCCAGGGTATCAGAGTCTCACAAAACAATAATCCCATGAATTTACATGAAGTCTATGGCCCAGGAGTCCTTATATCCCTTATATCGGGGGCTTTCACACCACCTTCCTTGGTGTCCAGTCAGGGAACCTCAGTTCTTCCTCTACTTTAGTTTCCAGTCCAGGGAACCTGTAGCAAGCAGCTTAGTTTTGTTCCCTCAGGCTCCTTGCTGCATCCCCGTACTCATTCCTACCTCAGCCTGTCTGTAAGCCCTTTTCCCCAGCCCCATGCTAGCTCACTGCTCTGCAGAATCTTCACCCCTCCCCCACCTCTTCAGAGTTCTTCCCAGTGCCTGTACCAAATAACACTCCCCAGGGCTTTCTTCCTCAAGGCCCAGCTTCTCTGACTCTTCTGAGGCTTTCTATATGCCTGAGTCTCTTTCCTCCAGACACCCAACTCCTGGCGCCTGCTTTGTCACGGCTCATCGCAGGAGCTCACTCCATCCCTGTGTCTCTGAGAGTCCTTTGCCAGAGCACCCTCCTCAGAAGAAGATCCTGAGGGTCTCTCTTCCCTCCTGACTCCCTTCTACAATGCTGAAATCCTTCATTTTCTCTCTCGCTCTTTTTTTAAGGTCACGCAACTTCTCTCAGCTGGGGCTCAGTCTTACTTCAGTCCCCGCTCCTACATTGGCCCTGGCTCAACCTCCAGGTGCAACCAAGTGCGCTAATTGCTCCCTGGCTCCAGTTAACTCTTTCTCTGCCAGTGTGGAAGTTTCACATTTTCATATAACTTAGGTAGACAGATCTGATCTCAGGGAACAGAGAGGAGGTGGGTAGTGAGTGAGTTTCAGGTCGTGCTAAATACAGGAAGATAGAGGGTTCTTCATCATCTAAGCCAGGGGCTTTCAACCTTTTTGGGCTCAGGACCCATTTGTAAATGTTTATGGCCTGTGGTAAGTCTGGGATAGAGTCCCTGGGGTGGGGCCCTGGGGTGGTTTTGGTCAGGTCCTGCCCCCCTGGGAATGGCGGCTCCTGTGCTGTGAAGCTAGCTGGGCTTGGCTCTCCGCTCCAGAGGTTGCACCTCTGTGGTTGCAGCGCTGCTCAGGTTTAGCCCTGCCCTGCCCTGCCCCAGCCTGGACCAAATTTGTGTGAGTGGAGCTGTGACCCGGCTCATGAGGACGCAGGGCCACTCACTCAAATTTGGCCTACCTGGACTCCTGGCGTCATGACGACTGGGCAGAGGTGATTGCGTAACTATTGATAGCGAAATGGGGACACAATTTAAAGGTTCTGCTGTGAATTCTGGCAGCAGAGGCAACACGTGAGGGGGGCAGGGCTTACATTCAGCCAGAGCTGTCCAGAGCAGAGCTCTGGTAAATATCTTCAACCTCCCTGGAGTTTTCATAGCATGTTGGAGGAGGATATGGGGGCTCCGGGAAATACTCTATGAGAATTTAAACCCTGGTGGGGGGATGCCATAAAGCCTCGTGGGCTGCAGCACACCCTCACAGTCCCTCACTGTGCCTTCTTCAGTGCAATGCAGAGCCGCTTTCCAGCACCTCCTGGCTCCCAGCCCTCTGGCCAGCTCCACCCCAGAGCCTGCACCCTCAGCCAGAGCCCTCACCAAGTCTGGTGAAAGTGAATGAGGGTGGGGGAGAGTGAGTGACAGGGGGTGGGGGTGGGGGATGGAGTGAATGGGGGTAGGGCCTCAGGGAAGGGGCGGGGAAAGGGTGTTCGGTTTGTGTGATTAGAAAGTTGGCAACCCTAGGCAGACTATGTGCAATTTGGAAGCAATCAGGATAATAGCAAAGGAGAGCTCCCATGAGATTTGCAACCCAAACATGATGGAATACGGTTGCTTAGTTAGGGAACTAAACTTTTGGGTGCTGATCCAGACTGAACCAGACCACCAGACCAGCTCAGTCACCAGCCATTAGCGCTGCCTATTTTAGGGTTTTGTGGGCCACTTGTAGACAAGAAAGCACGTCTCGGGGATCCACTGAGATCTGGCCAGTCACATGATTCTAACTCTGTTTGTACCTCTTCAATATCAATAAGGCAGCTTAAAATTAGATCTGGCTGAACATTTTTTGGTCTAAAATATTTTGTGTGTGTGTGTGTATGTGGAATATTTGTTTCTTGGTTAGACAAGACATTTCTGTTGAAAATGTTATTTGACAAAAAATTAGTTTTATTGAAAATCTTAAAAATATTGGTCTAAAATATTTTTGTCAGAATTTGGGGCTTCTGGATTTTTGATAAAAAGCATTTTTGACAAATTCGCTTTCATCAACATTGGAGGTGGTGCTGGGATCTCAAACAACACTATTAAAATATATTATGTGCTTTCCTAATACTTTTCCAAGTAAACAATTGCTGCACTTGGCACAAGGATGTATTCTGATCACTAACAGGATGGGAGGTGCGCCATGCTATTGTGAATGGAAGAGAAGCTGTGCCTGGTACAACCTCTCTATATTAGGAGGTAACACACTATTTAGAAAAAGTTTGAGAAGATGGCTACTAGCCTGAATCTAAACCCTTGGTCCCAAACACCAATGAAATTGAGAAAAGAGCTTTGTAGATGGCTCCATGCCTACCATAGTCTAAAATCATAGAATCATAGAATCTCAGGGTTGGAAGGGACCTCAGGAGGTCATCTAGTCCAACCCCCTGCTCAAAGCAGGACCAAACCCAACTAAATCATCCCAGCCAGGGCTTTGTCAAGCCTGACCTTAAAAACCTCTAAGGAAGGAGATTCCACCACCTCCCTAGGTAACCCATTCCAGTGCTTCACCACCCTCCTAGTGAAAAAGTTTTTCCTAATGTCCAACCTAAACCTCCCCCTCTGCAACTTGAGACCATTACTCCTTGTTCTGTCATCTTCTACCACTGAGAACAGTCTAGATCCATCCTCTTTGGAACCCCCTTTCAGGTAGTTGAAAGCAGCTATCAAATCCCCCCTCATTCTTCTCTTCTGCAGACTAAACAATCCCAGTTCCCTCAGCCTCTCCTCATAAGTCATGTGCTCCAGCCCCCTAATCATTTTTGTTGCCCTCCGCTGGACTCTCTCCAATTTATCCACATCCTTCTTGTAGTGTGGGGCCCAAAAGTGGACACAGTACTCCAAATGAGGCCTCACCAGTGCTGAGTAGAGGGGAATGATCACATCCCTCGATCTGCTGGAAATGCCCCTACTTATACAACCCAAAATGCCATTAGCCTTCTTGGCAACAAGGGCACACTGTTGACTCATATTCAGCTTTTCGTCCACCGTAACCCCTAGGTCCTTTTCTGCACAACTGCTGCCCAGCCATTCGGTCCCTAGTCTGTAGCAGTGCATGGGATTCTTCCGTCCTAAGTGCAGGACTCTGCACTTGTCCTTGTTGAACCTCATCATATTTCTTTTGGCCCAATCCTCTAATCCTCTAAAGACACCCCCCACCTCAGTCTAGCACTTTCAAAGGTAAAGAATCTGATTTTGATCTGCTTCCAAGCATCACAGCTCCAGGTTATCTTAAGTATAAACCAGATCTGTCCTTACTTTTTCTTGGTTCAGTTCATCTGACAAAAACAGATTGATTGAGGATAATATTTTAAGTAGAAATGACTTGAAAAATGAAAAAAGAAAAATCACAAATGCTTCCAAAATTTTTGAAATTGCTTTTAGTTATTTTGGGGTTTGGGATTTTATTTGGAATTTTTAAAAATTGATATTTCAGTTGATTTTCTCTGTTGTTGATTCATCATTTATTGATACCTGTTTTAAAAATACTTTAAATTTTTTTGTCCCCTTAGCTATGTGCTGGCATTTAAAAAAAAAAACAAATCTCTATTGAAAATTTCTTGTTTCAAAAATGAAAAATTATGGTTGGAAAAAGTCAATCTTTTTTTCAATTAAAATTTGATTCCAAATATTGATGATTAACATGTAAGAAAATTCATGAAAAAAATTGAAACAATTAAAAGATCCTAGCATTTTGGGATGAAAAATAATGTTCTTCAAAAAATGATCAGATCTGATTTTTAAGATATTGATATATTACCCACAGTGGGTTGGCCTTGCTGTTATGTTAACATTGTGTATTATGGTTAACCAGCTGTTATCAGCTGCAAGTGGTTTGGACTAAAGCATTGTTGAAAACCAACCAGAAATGAACAGCTTGCAGAGGAGAAAGCAAATAAAAACATCCATGAGCTCCCTCTCTATCTTTGCAAGAGAGACTCCTGCATGAACCAACATGCAGACAGATCTCTTCCTATCACTGAGGTATGCCCACAGCACTGAGGTCAATGGTGGCATCAGTGTGAGGCAGCATGCAAAGCCGCGAGATCTGGAAGGGTTGTTGCTTTCTTCCTTGGAAAACCCTTGTGGGACCTGGAAGCAGAGAACTCTAGAGGTTCTCACACTATTGGTGGAGGTTCCCCTGCCCACTACTTTGGATTGGATAGTGGTTAGGACTACCAAGCCCCACCATCCATTCCATGAGAACTTTCTGTATCTTGAGCTTGTGCCAATTCACATTATCTGACTTCTTCACAGATAAATTTGCCAATGCTTCCCTTGCCTGTCAATTACTGCCCCTAAGAGCCAGTCTCTCCCTGACTGCATTAAGTGTTTGACGGATTTACCACTGGTTCCTGAGGGAGATGGTGTATGCTTCCCATTCCCCTGTCTTCCCCTTCCCCAGGCATAAAACATGGGTCTAAGGACCTCCATACAATAAGATCTTCATATGTCTTTTTGCAGTGTTCCTTCCATTTGGAATTACAAAAAGTGACATGCCCTAGATCTTAGAAGGCAGCATCTGCTGATCTTAGCTGCACAAGAAGATGTAGCATTTTGACGGCTGTCCCTTCTGTGTCAGATATGACTAGTGATGGGTTAGCTAGGCACAGCATTTAGGTTTAAAAGAATGGGACCTGTGCTATTGCCAGACTTGGAAAGAGGCAGGAGAGGAAGAGAAAATCAGGAGGGAAAAGTCCCAGTTGCCCCAATATGAATACATCAGTGTTTGTCTCTGTTGTGTGACATAAACTTAGCTTTAGAGTTAACTCATCCTTGGAAAAAGTCACAGGAAAAAGCCTGCACAGTTGCACCAGAGAAAGAAGAGGTAGTTGGGAGCTTCATATCTGGAAGTGCACTGAGCCAGCTGTTCAGACTTCCAGCCTAGAGCTCCATTGGGTATTAGGCTAAAGGCGTAGAGACTGCTGGTGTGCATGGCCCCAAGAGATTGTGGTTTGCTGCCTGGGGGCCATAGTTAGATTTCTAGCCTATGTTTGCAGATTCTGCACAGACTGGTTCCTCTGTGGAGGAGCAGCAATGTAGTTTACAAAGTGCCTTTGCTTCAGACTTCCTGAGGCATTCTGCCTTCTACCTACAGGATGATTCATGCCATGGGCCCGCTATCTAGCCAGACACCTGCCCATCAACGCAAGAAGGCAGGGTTTAAATATCTGTAAACTGCAGCACTGTTTTTGCAAGTTGTTCTTTAGATACATAAAGGCCAAAACTATCAGAAATATTGCTCTAAAGGTAGCCCCGTAAATAAGTGTTGGGGGTTTCTCTGAAGTGTTCAGCAGCCAGCAGCACTCAGGAATGCTCAGCTGGAGTTGCTGATGGCCCACACTTTTGAAAATGAGGCCACAGACTTCTGCAAGACAAAGTAGACAGCATCTGAGTAGCCAGGCTGCCTGGTGTCTGAGGGTTAGGGAAACCCGTGTAATGAAAACAACAAATACATCAAATAATCAAAGCGATTCCTTACCAGTAACTGCAGGCTTCAATCAAACTCCTCCCCAGCTCCACCTAGACTCATCTGAGAAGACAAAAGAAGTAACATTTTGAATTCTTCAACCGTAATGATATTTCTGATTTGGCAAAGGATGTCTGCAGGGAATGCATCTGCAACGTGAGAGGCGTTACTTCAGCGAAGTGTTTATTAATCATGGGAACGATTCACTTGCTGATAATAAAAAGGCCTCCTTAGATCTAGTTCCGTTAAGGAGGCAGCATATGTTGTCTGAAATAGATAGCATTGTGCAGGGCATTGGATCTGCAATGGATCCTAAAATGTAGTGCTTGTGGACATATTTTTGCAGGAGGACCATACTAAAGGATTAGTACTGAAGACTATTAGGCCTCGAATGAATCAGAATTTTCCATATTAAGATTTCACATTGGTCAGGCTTGACTTGCACTGGATGCCCTGTCCCTTCTCCCCCCACCCCCATGTGCATGCGCGCAGTTCATCCTCCCTCCCCCCATTTAGAGGATGTTAGGAAAACCACAAGATGATGATCTTAATAAACATTTTGTTCCATTTCATTTGCATCAACCGTTTTTTGTTTTTATTTAGCAGCACTGAGCTATTAGAAAAATGTCCAGTTTGAGACTCATTGCTCCCAGATGGATGCCATCAGTGTTTGTTACAAACCTATGATTTCAAAGATTTATAACTTGGCTATAAAATTGCTTCGGGAAGAATTTTGGCTGATCGGCTTCTGGCCCTGGAGGGGGGAACTAACACAAAGTTTACTAGTACTGACCACAACTTTGCACTCCCCACTAACTTTAAAATGATACGCGCTTGGAATCTAGGAAATCGGAGCTGCAGAGGGCCTTCGAGTGCTAGCTCATCATGTCACTCCCATTGCCAGGGCAGAACTACTCCCTCAGTATTTATTCAGTGATTAATAAAATGAAACTTAAGGAGCTATTAGGAAGAGAAGATGGCTTGGTGATCTAATTGTCCTACTCAAATGCTTAGATTCCTTAGAACCACAAGTTCACAGTCCTGGCAGTGTTATTTCATACCTTAATCTCTCTTGAGTAGATAAATTTAATGCAATGAACATCACTGGACTAAAACTTCAGCTAATATAAATTGGGAAAACTCTACTGTGTCCACACTGAGGATCTGGCCCTTTCCAGACCTTCTTTGTGAGGAGATGTTAGAAGCCCTGCTCCTCTTATTTCTGTATGGAAGTTCAAGATGTCATGCCACTCTCTGGTTGGGTGGTTTGCCCCACTGCGGCTGGACATTTCCATCATCCCATTGGTTCATTGTGAAATATGTCTCTCTCCACTCTTGAGCTGGCTGTATTTCATTTGTGCATTGTAAAATCTGAGATGGATTTTTGAGATTTCTCTGGATAAAAGGCAAATTAGCCATATAAATATTATTGTGATCTAATATCTTGTGAGAAAGAGGATGAAGAATAGATGAGTTATTGTAATTTTAAAACGTTTATGCATAGTGCACACTTCCATATTGATTTTATGGTACGCACTGTGAACCCCTTTGGATTGTGTGTTTGAGCCAAATGACGGAAAGGAATCCTTTGCTCTAAAAACTCTCTAATTGCAGGCAAATAAGTCTTTGGGGTCACTTTAGTCAGGGCCTGTAAACTGAAGCAAGGAGATTGTAGATGTCTCATTTACTAACCCTAGCAACTTCATTTTCTGGTGTCACATACCTGAAACAAGCATATCTAGATAATAAGGGTCACCTTAGTTCATGTATTCACTTCCCGTTCTGAAGCACATTCACCAATCCATGCTGTAAACACAGGCAGAGCAAACAGTCGTTCCCATACAAGCACAAACAATGGCTCAAAGAAAGAAAAGGCTGAAGTGACTTAAGCTATGTCTACACTGCACAGTTCACTTGGGTGATTGGCACCCAGGTATTCATTCACTCCAAGCCCAAAAAGGACCACTGCAATCTTCTAGTCTGACCACCTCACTGGATCTGAGCCTTGTCATTTGAAAGCCCTGCTCGCATTACTGTCTTTGTCCTCACCCATGTGTGTCTGGGGGCAGATCCCATGGTTCTCTACTGAGATGCTCCAGGAGTCTTTCCAAGTCAATTGCAGAACAAGTCTGTCTTTCAGGAGGAATCTGAGAACCATCAGCACTTCTGTGAGTTCCCCTGAGTTCTCCCTGCAAAGTCGGGGGGTTCCAGCCCACGTGTAAGTGGAGCCCCTGCTGGGTAAGCTAGCCCAGTGCTTAAAGCATTGTCAGACCTGGGTCAGAGGCTTTTCTATGTGGATGAGCGTAGGGGAGTTAAAGCTAAAACCTCAGTACGAGCCCAGGCTGATGGCCCAGTATAGACGTACCCTTAGAAGAGAATGAGGGTATCCTGGAGAAAGCAAATCTCTAAGTGGGCTGGATTGCGACTCAGGCTGACTGACTATACAAAGGAACAAGGAGAAGTAAGAACTCCCCTTATGCTTCTGTGCAGGCTACTTAGACCTCTGCAGTGGGCAAAGTTGAATTTTGGCAACTGAACTGGCACAGTGGTGGTGATCGTAACTTGCTGCAGGCATGCCATAAGCAGATTACAACCCCTTGCCCACCTCAGAGCAAGGGAGAAGAAGGAAGGATTGTGCATCTCTGAAGCACAATCACCCTAGGGACTGCTTGTGGGGTAGTGCAGTTTATGCACCACCCAAGCTGTAGGACCTTCTCTTTAGAGAACCCCTCTATAAGGAATGTGCATGGTTGGTTGAGTCCACTGTGGCTGGGGGAAGTTCCTATCAAAAAGGCTGAAGCACCAATGCAGCACTGGGCCTAAATCCATCTTTAGACCTATCGCTTTTTAAGAGTGTCCTGGGTTTTCCTCTGAGTCACGGGATATTCAAAGCTGTATTGTACAGCATGTCATTAGCAGTCCCCTTGGAACTTCTCTTGATTTAAGATTATTAAAGCAAGCAGATCTTAGTGTAGCACATGATGCATTCTTGTGGTCACTTCTGCTTTAAAGTACTGCCACAAAATATTTAGCAGAGGTGCCAACTGTGTATTTCAAGACATCTAAACTTTGCATATCCACCTGCTGGGATTTACACTTCACATAGAGGATCAGCAGTCTACTGGAGTCTACAATCCACAGTGTGCAGCTCTGGATTTCCAGATCCTAATAGTTCCATCTCTGATGAGAAAACAATCTGGTTTAATGAGGTCCCCTTTATTTACAGGCTTATAATCAGGAGTGGTTTAAAATGACAGTATTTTTTTTTCTTATCAGGGTACAGTATAGGGCTGACTAGAAAAAATATTGGCATTTGAAGTGTTGTTATAAGGCAGAGCAATGTCCCCCAAAAGGCAGGACTATCTATTAATAAATCCCACTGCAGACATTGTATATCTCTTTGTAATATAAGGCATGTACAAAGTTTTCTGATCTCCGGTTGGCCTTGCTGCAAATCTGAGATGCACCCTAGGAAACTGGAAATTCCTCCTGGCAGCAAAGAAACTGATGACTGATATTTGGCAGAGCTGCAATCCCCATTCTGAGCTGATGGTCCTTAATCTGCATGCAGTAGGCTTCAGTGCAGTTCCAGCAGGTCACTGGTTCATGGCTGACTTGGTACTGTGCAGAAGCAGCACTTGGGAGTTCACTGCCAATCCTGACTCTGGTGAAATCACTGGAAGTTCTGCCATTAACTTCAGTGGGACGAGGTTTTCAGCCTAAGCATGTAATGCAACTGGGTTGTGACCCAAAGCCTGCTGAAATTGCTGGATGCCTTTCCTTCGATGCTAATGGGCGTTGTGTTTTCCTGAACACAGTACCTCGACCAGTGTGTGTTTCCCCAGGAGGAGGAACTGGCCCCAATGCGTGTGTCTAATAAAAGACTACTTTGTGTATTTTTGGCAGTGTTCCTGAGGAGGACAGTCTAAGGCCAAACACTTAAGAGCCTATGGGATTTTGGGAGCACAACACCCTCCATGGCACCATTCTCCCTCTTTCTTTGCCCTTTTTGAAGAGGCCCCTGTGGGTCTGTATTTGGCGAGAGGGAGGCCCAGGCACATACAGGGATTGGACCTCAGGGGATGCACATCATGTTCCTTGGCAACCAAGTAATACAGTCGAATTACTATTTGTACAGACCTTCCTCCAAGCTGTGGAAACTCTCGTAGAGAGCGATGCCAGGGCAATGTGTCAGAGTCCTGGCCTCAGTGGAGCTGGAGTGGGGGACAAAAGGCTCCGTGCTTATGCCTCAAGCATATTTTCCCCCCAGACCTACCTGTTTTTGAGGAGACCGGGGTGGGGGGGGAGGAAAAGGGGCTGTATCTTCTGCATTAAGAGGAGACCTCAGGAAACTTTGCAGGATTCCTCAATAGGCCCTGATTGAACTGCCAGCAAAGTCTATGGAAAAACACCCTTAGATTTCAACAAAAGGAGCAGCATCAAGCCCACAGCGTTCTCCTGAAAACAGCACCTGGTCCAGTGTGTTTTTCCACAGGAGGGGACAACTGGGCCCAATGCATGTGTTTAATAAAAGACTACTTCATGTAATTTCAGCAGTTGTTATAAATGGTCTCTCCAATGAATAGGGATATTGTGATAAGCTACAGCAAGCAAATAGAAAGCCTATTTACTCTTTTCTAAAGAGGGGACCAGTGCTGCAGTGTAAATTTGAGAAAATAAAGTATGTATTTATATTGACTTACTACTTAAACATTTGGAGGCGTGTACGATAAGATCTCTTTTCCCATAGCTGTGAGGCTTGGCATGTATATTTGTTTGAACATCTGGGGCATTTCTGTAATAATAAAAAAACCCAATAGCATTCTAAAGATTATCACCACCTCAATCAAGGGAATTACTCAGAGTTTAAACAGGAACAAAATAAATGTCATTTTACAATCCTGTACTGTGTGGATTGTTCCTAGAGGCAGCTGAGACTCTGCATCAAGAAATAAGTAAAGTGTTGTGATTTAGAACTGTTCAATAGCTCACTTAAACTCCACAATAATGGCTAGGTAGAAGAAGCCATTCTGTGTGAGGTTGACTTTTCTTAAAAGCTATATGACTTTTTTCATCAAATATTCAGAGGAATTAAATCAATGTTAAATGTCTTGTAGAGCTTGATTTGGTAGGATAAACTCTAAGAATAGCATCCAAAGCCTAGTGAAATTCCTAAAGGGGTAACCTAGAGTTTGTATGTGTCTATTGCTTAAAGAAAGAAGTTGACATCGTGACTTATCCTCATGAGGTTATGCGCACCTATGCAAGGCAGATGTAAACTGCTACCATTCTGATGTTATGGCCACTTGTCACTCTTGTCAAAGGTGCACATGACTGCGAAGGGTGCAGGACACTGGAGAGCCAGGCCTGTTGTTACAGTGGCTAATCTGTTGGTGTTGACAAAGATTTAAAAAACCACTTGCCACTTACTAGTGTCAAGAGTTGTTTGACTGGTGATAGAGAACCACCAAGTTCTAGCAAGTAAGGTTTCCCCATGTGTGAAGAAATATAGTGCCCAGTCCTGCAAACATTTACTACTAGGCATAGTGCTTAGTGACTATCTTGAGAAGTCTCATGAAAGTCAATGGGCAAATTCTCATTCACACTACGGGCTCTTTGCACTGCTCTGGCAGTACAAAGGAACTTTTTATTTACGGCTGTAAAGTGGGTGTAAATGACAGCTCTTCACGCGGCTCTGACAGTGTAAGGAGGACTTAGACCATGGTGTAAATAAGATTACAATTAAATGGGGCTATCTTAAATATTTACATGGTCCCCATTACTGTAGTATCTGGGCTCCTCACAATCCTTAATGTAGTTATCCTCATAACACCCTTGTGAGGTAGGGAAGAGCAATTCACTCCATTTTACAGATGAGGTAACTGAGGCACAGAGAGGCTAAGTGACTGGCTCAAGGCCACACAGAGAGTCTGTGGCAGAGAAGGGAACTGAACTGAGATCTCCAGGGTCCCCTCTTAGTCCCACTGAGTCAGCAGTCCTTTTCTCTAATTATGGTAGGAAGAATTGCAGATCAAATTCACTTTTCTGCTCCAGCTGATTTGCACTGCTTTGGTGAGGTAAAGCAGCCAGAAATCAGGGTTCAGGTCATGCAGGAAAGTTGTTCAGGCACTTCGTTTGGGAGCTGGAACAGCCTTCCGATACTATCGCTTACCGTAAGTACCCAAAGTGTGCTTTGGCATTTTTTTCTTTAAGTCCTGGAGTACTGCCAGAAACCCATCTCATCCTGCCAATTAAATGAGCCTGATGGCTGCTTTGCATTGCCAAAGAAACAGCACATAACAGCAAATCTGGCCCATACTGCTTGCTGACATCACTGGTCCCTCTGACTCTCATGTGACTATGCCTGGTAAGGAGTGGGTTTGTCAGGCTAGGTCATTTGGTTATAATACTGTAAAATGTATTTTCCGACTTTATTTCCCTTCACAGAGGTAGAAGGCTTGGTGTACGCTTTACTGATGCCTTGATTGGCTTGATCCAAGTGCATCTTTTGAATTATTTTCATGCAATGTGAAATTTGGTTTCTCTTTAAGTAGCGATGGGCAAACCATAAAATGTTTGGTTTGATTAGCTAGTCAATCCTAAATTACGTTGCTTGTCTCCGTGTGTTTGTCGCCAAGCATGGGTTGGAAATATGGAGCTGCCTATCTTATAATATTTTGACACTTCCACTTGTGCATCGCTAGGTGCAATCTAGCTTGTATTGAAGACAATGGGAAATTCTCAGTGACTTCAGTAGGAACAGGACTGCATACTCTCTGGGGCATCATTAGACTTACCGCTTGCTCTTATTTTAAAAAATGTAGCCTTTTTATTGAAGTCATTTCCATGTACCTGATTCAGATTAGATTAATGACATGCTCTAACAAGAGACGTTCAATTTGGGTATTACTCCTGAAGGCTAAAAGAAAAGACAGAAGAAAATAATAAACCAGCCACTAAGAAATTAAATAACACAATAGATCCTATCCCATAGCATAACACACAGTATTGGCATTGACCATTATGAAACTGAAGATAACTTTTCTCTTCTACTCCACTGCCATTTGACAATCCAAGTTCTTTACTCTGCTAATACTATTGACCATACTACTCCTATCTTGGAAGATTTGCGAGAGAGCTAGTTGGAAGCCAGTTTTATAACTTCAAAATTTCCTTTGGAATTGAAAATAGCAAACTATATTACATTCAAAACACTTTAATTCATTCAAAACAAAATCATTTCACTTAGCTAATATTAGTTCATTTGCTTCACATTTTTTATTATATTTAATGTTGTTGTATATTAAAGTTGAACCAAAACTAACTAAATTATTAAGTCAAAACAGCAGGCTGTTGGATATGAAATATTTCGACATTATTGAAACAAAATTAGCAAGTCAAAATGGGCTTTGGATCAGGACTTTAGTGGAGAGCAGAGTAAATAAGTAGACCAGCATATTTGAGTACTTTCTGAGCCCTGCTTAAATTGGTGTGCATCTGCAGTTAACCACCGCAGTTCTTAAGGGCCAGGTTTTTAGAGGCACACACTCACTGCCTCTGAGCCAGATCCTATTGCCAACAACGTACATGTGAGCAGGATTGGGCCCACTGATTGTGGTGGGTGTCATAGATGCCCAAGCACCTCTGAAAACAAGGCCCCTGGTGCATTCTGGGAGCATGACGAAGCATGTAAAAGTGCTACATTCCAGCACAATATAGAGCTATTCCCTAGGTCCCTGTTAGGGTGACTAGATGTCTCGATTTTATAGAGACAGTCCTGATATTTGGGGCTTTTTCTTATATAAGCTTCTGTTACCCCGCATCCCCGTCCCGATTTTTCACACATGCTGTCTGGTCACCCTAGTCCCTGGGCCCAGGTGAGATCTGCAGGTAGCTGGAATGGAATCCTAGGATCTTGGACATGCAGCTAGGGACTTAGGGGTGTGAAAGTGAGCTTGCCAAAAGGGCTGACAGTTGCTTTTAGGATAATAATTCCTACCATGAATTTAGCATACCTAAGCCCCCAAATATAACTGAGTCATGAAGGCAATGGAGTTACTCAGGACTTAAACGGCCTAAATGAGGGCCGAAGTTAGCTGTAAGTGCTTCACATCCTCTCTTTAAACATCTAACCTAGTCTCTTTACAAGAATGGCAAAGGAACAACAGACACTTTCCAAATGTCCCATTATACCAACTCCTGCTCTTATTAAAATCAATGGGTCTGAATCTCATTTACACTATGGCCACTTTACACCGCTGTGATGATGTAAATGAGCCTTAAAGTAGGGGTAAATGTAACCACCTTACACTACCAGACTGGTGTATAGGTACCCAAATGTAACTGAGAATCAGGCCCAATGCCTTCAACAGGAACGGGCTCATGTCCTTAAATTCCTGCTGCCATTTTCCTAGACACTTGCAACTGATTGAGTGCTATGCTCTTTCCTCTTATTCTTCTGTCCATCTGGTAGAACAGAAGCCATAGCCAGACAGGCCTGTTTAGAAAGATAGGCTTTTATGACAGAATAAATCAGTACAAACAGGATCCTCCAAATGTCAGAGGGAAAAATGTAGCCTGACTCCTTTTCTCTCTATAAAACCTTGCTATAATTTCAAGGTAGGAAGGAGTGTCATGTTAGACAAACAAACTAGCAGGGGAGCAGTGTGTTCAGTAGTCCCATATACCCTTTTTGTCACCACTAACCCTTGATTAACATACCTTCATGCAAAACATCTATTTGGCTCATCTAATCCCAATATTGATTCTGACCTCACCTTGCACACACAGCCTAGAGGAATTTTATATTCCATTGGTTGCTTTTTCATAAACATGCTACTGTACATATTTGTCTGTTTCCCTTCAGCCTGAGCCCTTTAAACAACCAGTGAACTATGTTTCTCGATTACCCTTTCCTTTATTGTTGGCCTGCCCGCTCATCATAACAGTGGTATTCATTTGAAATGATCCAAACCAGCAGCTTAATACTGCCAATAAATAAGTTTGTATTATCCAGGGCAAACTTTTTGTGTGCGTGGCTCCTTTAAAACCATTGAGCACAAAGAGTCTAAAAACCTGTTTTCCCAAGGCATTTGGTTAGACAAAGATTAATAGTAAATATATAAATGAGAATTTGGGATGGAAAACTTCTGATTGTTTAAAGAATATTATTGGCTAGTTTCTGACTAGTCCACCAATCAGAGGGTGTTGATGTAATGCATTAGTATATGGCTGAGTTGTCTGCAAGGATGATTGTTATATGGAAAGAAGAATTCCATCCTATTTCTAGTTCAGGATTTCAAGATCAGGATTTTCGGAGGAAGGCAGTAGATGAATTAGTTGACTTGGACTGACAGAGTGAGGGAGAATTACAGTTCAAAAAAAAATCAGAAGAGGGAAAGGAAATTAACTTGGGTGACTATCTCTGTCAAGGCCACATCCTGCTTGCCTTCTACACACTTTGCACAGGTATAAACGACTAAGCAAAATACAAGTCAGTGAAGAATTGGGCCTGTACTGCAGTCAGCATCTCTGGTGTAAATCAGAGCACCACTCTGAATCCCTGTCAATCTCAGTTACTCTGGTGTCAATCAAGACTAGCCCTATGTAGTATAGATATACATTAGAACCCCACTGTGATGTCCATTAACGTAAAGTAGTGCTTTACTGGAGTTACTCTTGATTTACACAAGGGTGGGTGAGATCAATTTGGCCTATGATATTTGTATAGTACGGATACAATGACACCAATGTACAGCTTCAAATACCTGACAATTAATTAACTCTCCTATGGTTTATTTTAACTCAGGGGGTGGGGGAGGAGGACATGCAAACAAATTTCTTAGACAAATTGGGATAAAGCATGGGAAAGAATATTGTGTTCTTTTTTATTTTGCACAGACTTATGAATGCCTATGAATTTAAATAAAGCAGGCACAGGTATCGCTGCCAGTGCTCTGACCCTGCTCAGGTGTGCTAGGGACAAGGCAAAAGGGCTCCCTTGACATTCCCCTGTCTTCCCCTCCCCATTAACCCCTACAATAAAGGACAGAATTTTGCCTTTAATACTTAAGCATGAATGTAAATGTTACTCAATAATATCAAGTGTGTATTATATTTACATATAAAATACTTCACCATCACCCACTCATCCTTCTTCCTAGTTCACCCCCATGGTGAAGCTGTACAGGTGCAACACTCCTAGTCACTTCAATAGCAAAAGACTGTAATGTCATAAATAAAAGACAATGGACAAATTTAGCCCTTACGGCAAGGCCCTTTATTCTCCTCTTGAAGCATAGACCACAGTGGCATCTGTTATAATGCCCCATTTCCACTGCCAAAACAGCAGAAAGGACCCTTAATTATAAATAAGAATCAGGCCTTATGACTTTCCTCTGGGGCCTGCTGGGCCTTTGATAGAAGGCTCTTATGAAAGCACAAATAGTTCACAAAACAGAAATAGGAATTCAAAATGTAACAGTGCCATTAGTTGAGCACTGTGCTTGGACCCATTCGATAAGCTGCCATTTCCCAGCTATCAGAAAGCTTTTAGGCCCATGGAAGTGGCCACAGGGATTTGTTCCTGAGAAGGAACAAATCCAACATGGCTGCCTCATCAGTGCTTTTAAGCAAATCAATTTCCTTAAATATTTAAAAGTTGTGGAAAGAAATGGTCCCAGAGCAAGAAACCTAAAAATTCCAAGGGATGAAGAGAAGCATCGGCAAATGATGAACCTTGATCAATTACAGTGTGAACATGTGATGGCCGCCATCTTGGGACTAAGCTGAGGACTCTGGAACTAAGTACAAAGGCTCCCTAACTAGGGCTGTAATGGACTCTGCGGACCAGGCCCAGAGAGAGACCTGTAACACCGCACAGCAGTGGGTTACAGGCCTGGACACAGGGCTAGATTGTGACCAGGCTAGTTCAGGGAATGGAAAATGATGTTGTAATGAGCCATACTCCATGCCAACCCCTGTGATGGGGCCAGCCACAATCTGACTGGTGAGCAGAGGCAGCACTCCCAGCTAGTATCACTGATTTGAACAAGCCTCTCTAAAGGAGGCAAGGAGGGGAACTATCCCCATTTCCATTCAAAAGCCAAATCATCCAGCATGAGGTGGAGTCCACACTGTACAGAATCATAGAATATCAGAGTTGGAAGGGACCCCAGGAAGTCATCTAGTCCAACCTCCTGCTCAAAGCAGGACCAGTTCCCAACTAAATCATCCCAGCCTGGGCTTTGTCAAGCCTGACCTTAAAAACCTCTAAGGAAGGAGATTCCACCACCTCCTTAGGTAACCCAGTCCAGTGCTTCACCACCCTCCTAGTGAAAGTGCACCCTTTCATAAAAGCAGCTGATTTGCCAGGGTTGTTTTCGCTGCAGTACAGCCCATTCCTGCCTACACTCCTGCCCCACCTTCTCTCCTCTCCCCACACAACTCAGCCGCTGACGGTATGTTTACACTGCCAGCGCCGGCTCCAGGCACCAGCTCAGCAAGCAGGTGCGTGAGGCGGCCAAGGGGAAGGGGCAGCACGTCGGGCTCTTCGGCAGCAATTTGACAGCAGGTCCTTCCCTCAGAGAGGGACCGAGGGACCCGCCGCCAAATTGCTACTGAAGAAGAGAGCGGCGCGGTGGAGCTGCCGCTGATCATGATTGTGGCTTTTTTTCCGCCGCTTGGGGTGGCAAAACCCCTGGAGCCGTCCCTTTACACTGCATACTCCTTTCCTGCATGCCCCCCAGCATGAGTGTAAATGGTGAGGCATTGGTTAGAGTAGAATAGAGACATGCCTGAACCCTAGGGGTATGTACCCTACATAGCCCTCTACTCTCCCAAGCAGTGCACCACCCATCTACACTGCTATTCTCAGCAGCGTAGTGTCCTGCTGCTGGGGTCTTTCCCCACGGCCTTCCCCTGCCAGAGCCTTCTACTGTCATGAATAGCTACACTGTGTAGTGTGGCATAGCCTGCCCTTGCTGCGGTTTGACACTACCTGACACTGCTAGTGGTGGGCAGTGTAGACTTACCTTGAACTAAACACAATTTGGACTGTAATTTAACCTCAACCTTTATTGTCTGCTGTTCACCCTCTTGTGGTGATCTTTTCTACTCAAACTGCTGATGACTATGGCTGAGTGGGAAGGAGCAGTACAATTATCTATAGCCCCAGCACTTAGTGTCTGAGCCCTTTACAGTCTTTCAAATTATCCACACAAAGCCCATGCCATGATGTCCCCGCTGTCTTTTTCCCTGTTATCTTTACCCAGATACTTTCAGCTGGTCTGCTTCTCACTTCTGTCTGGACATATGAAGTTGTGTATATATTCTTGATGTACAACATAGCAACACCTCTTCTTTTTCCTGCGTGTCCACCTGAACAAGCTACACCTCTCTATAGCAGTATATATAGATATAGATATAGATTAGATATATAACACAAAAAATGATAGAACTAAAGCTGTTTTTTTTAAGTGAAACAAAAATTAGCAGATTTTTTTTTTATTTTGAGGGGGGAAGGTTAAATTACAACTCAAAATTTCAAAGATTTTTTTTCCAAAATCTAAAAATGTAAACTATCTCTGTCAGTAACAATCTGATTATTCAGTATATAAGAGCTTTAAAATAAAGTGCATTTTCCTTGGCACCCAGAGCATCAGTTTTGTTGGTCAGACATCATTCAGTAGGTTTAATTAAAGACATTAAAATTTCACCATGCTATTTTCACCACAACGTACTGTCACTTATTTCACGTCATTTTTGGAATATGAATCATAGACAGCACTGAGAGCTTGAGGGCTGTAATAAACTCTAGGAGGAGGGAACTGTAGTATAATTTAAAATTACTCAAACTTCTTTAAGAGTGAACAACAAGTGACATCAGCCAAACTGAGCTGTAAATAAGGACTTAAAATAACCCAATAATTAACGACACAGTTGGCGTGCTACTTCAGGGGAAGTTAAGACTTTTATTTGTTTTTGTTTTTTCACATATGCATCAGACATAATTAATTCCAGGTGGCTACTTCACCTTTGTGTTTGAACAGCTACTGTTGTTGCATCAGAGCTCACAGCTGTAATAGACTGCAAGACTAATCAAATCTAAGATCAGATTTAGGCCTACCATCATATAGGAAGGTACTGTTTCTCATTTACATGAAGGCCCCCTTTACACTGCTCTGACAGCATAAAGATCCTTAATGTGGCTTTAATGTAAATGAGAATCAGACCAAGTCTCTGGCCTCTGCTGAGGCCGGTTTCCTTTCAATGGAATAGTGCAGTTTTGCCTTTTTTTTTTTTTTTTTAAATAAACCCATTGTTTGGATTCGTGCTCCCAGAACACTATAATATATAACAATCTCAGTCTCTGGATGAGAATTCAGTCTTCTTGTTACCATCACTGATAGACTGCAGTGTACATTTGATATCGAAAGATGATTGTGATGAATTTAATAAATAATAGATTCCAATATGACAATGAATTCATCTAGGCTGAGTGCAAATATGCTGGAGGCACTTCCTCTTTGATCTTCCCATAGTATTTCTTTGAGAAATACCTGCTTAGCTACTACGTCCCCCCTGGCTATTTTTTAACAAACCATTGATGTGCTTGCTCTCTCCAGGGTTTAAATTACGGAGGTGTTGGTCATGGATCCATAGCTAAGGTTGAGTTGAGTTTTGCACTTAAAGTGGAGATTTTGAAAGCTCTGGCTATTTCTCCCCCACCCCCAGTAAATGAAATAACTTCTTAAAAATTCTGCTTGGAATGTTACAGATCTAGTAACAGTATATGTCTACACTACGGGATTATTCCAATTTTACAGAAATCAATTTTTGGAAACAGATTGTATAAAGTCGAGTGCACGCGGCCACACGAAGCACATTAATTTGGCGGTGTGCATCCATGTACCAAGGCTAGCGTCGACTTCTGGAGTGTTGCACTGTGGGTAGCTATCTCGTAGCTATCCCATAGTTCCCGCAGTCTCCCCCGCCCATTGGAATTCTGGGTTGAGATCACAATGCCTGATGGGGCCAAAAATTTGTCACGGGTGGTTATGGGTAAATGTTGTCAGTCAAACCTCCCTCCGTGAAAGCAACGGCAGACAATCATTTTGCACCCTTTTCCCTGGATTGCCTGGGCAAACGCCATAGCACAGCAACCATGGAGCCCATTCAGCCTTTTTTCACTGTCACTGTATGTCTACTGGATGCTGCTGGCAGACGCAGTACTGCAGCGCTACACAGCAGCATCCCCTTGCCTTTTGCAAATTAGCAAAGACGGTTACCATCCCTACTGTACCCTACTGTACCATCCCTACTGTGCTTTGCAAGTTGACAATGACAGTTACCAGTCACACTGTATCGTCTGCTGCTGCCATGGGTGCTCCTGGCCGGCCTTGGTGAGGTCGGTCGGGGGCACATAGACAAAAATGGGAATGACTCCCCAGGTCATTCTCTTCTTTAAGTTTTGTCTAACGGAGAGTCAGTCCTACCTAGAATATCAGGTAAGCCTACTAAAGAACCAGAGAGGCAAACGGCCGCTCCGGGTCAGAGCCCCAGACATCCCGCAGTAATGATGAGCTGCATGCCATTCTAGGGGGTGCCCCTGCAACAACCCCACCCATTGCTTCCCTCCTTCCCCACCCCTGCTGGGCTACCGTGGCAGTTATCCCCCCATTTGTGTGATGAAGTAATAAAGAATGCATGAATAAGAAACAACACTGACTTTATTGCAAGCAGAGATCAAAGGGGGGAGGGGAGGGCGGTTGGCTTACAGTGAAATAGAGTGAACCACCATTCTGCACTTGCTCAGCCTATAGCTGAAAATGGGAATCTGTGACAAGCACTAGGATAGAAGCACAGGCAGGACTGAATCTCCATTTGTGTGTGGGCCTTTGGTTGACACTGATAAAATACAAAATGTCCCAGCATATGTATGTTGGGGGACAGTTCTAAATGGCAGCTTAATTTTTCTATTTGCAACAAAATGTAGAGGTCTAAGTATCTGATTGTTAGCCCTGGTAGCAAGAGGTAGGCCGGGGTAGGCGCGACCGTGCGGTCCTGCCGACTGGGAGAGCAGCCTGAGGCAGAAGCCTCCAGCTGGCATGATATTCCAGGTAGGACTGAATCTCCATTAGACAAAACTTAAAGAAGAGAATGACCTGGAGTCATTCTCTTTTTTGCCCAGGCGACCCCGGCTGACCTCACCGAGGCTAGCAGGAGCACTCACGGGATGACGATGATGGATATCAGTCCTACTGTACTATCTGCCGTCCGCAAGGCAAGGCAAGGGGATGCTGCTGTGTAGCGCTGCAGCATCATGTCTGCCAGCAGCATCCAGTAGACATACGGTGACATTGAAAAAAGGCGAGATACGATTTTTTCCCCTTTGCTTTCACGGGGTGTGGGGCTGATGACATATACCCTGAACCACCCGCGACAATGTTTTTGACCCTTCAGGCTTTGGGAGCTCAGCCCAGAATTCAAATGGTTTTTGGAGAGTGCGGGAACTGTGGGATAGCTACAGTCGTCAGTCACCCCTCCCTCCGTGAGCGTCCATTTGATTCTTTGACTTTCTGGTACGCTTGTCTCAGCTCCTTAAGTTTCATGCAGCACTGTGTTGAGTCCCTGTTGTAGCCTCTGTCCATCATGGCCTTGGAGATTTTTTCAAATGCTTTGGCATTTCGTCTATTGGAACTGAGTTCTGATAGAACAGATTCATCTCCCCATACAGAGATCAGATTCAGTATCTCCCGTATGGTCCATGCTGGAGCTCTTTTTTGATTCTGGGAGTGCATGGTCACCTGTGCTGATCAGCGCTCCACGCTGGGCAAACAGGAAATGAAATTCAAAAGTTCGTGGGGCTTTTCCTGTCTACCTGGCCAGTGCATCCGACTCCAGATTGCTGTCCAGAGCGGTCACAATGGTGCACTGTGGGATAGCTCCCAGAGGCCAATACCGTCGAATTGCGACCACACTAACCCTAATTCAAAATGGCAATACCAATTTCAGTGCTACTCCCCTCGTCAGGGAGGAGTAAAGAT
This sequence comes from Mauremys mutica, assembly GCF_020497125.1. Classification (NCBI taxonomy): domain Eukaryota; kingdom Metazoa; phylum Chordata; order Testudines; family Geoemydidae; genus Mauremys; species Mauremys mutica. The sequence continues at coordinate 130,044,291 of NC_059077.1, forward strand.
ATCGTTATTAAAAGCCCTTTATATCGAAGTAAAGGGCTTCGTTGTGTGGATGGGTGCAGGGTTAATTCGGTTTAACGCTGCTAAATTCGAGATAAACTCATAGTGTAGACCAGGCCATACTGTCGATCTGGTGGGATGGTGCAGTAAATCCTCCAACATGGAGCTTATGATCATTTCACACTTCATGCAACGTGCTGTTGTTAGCCACATGATATAGTCTCAGTGCTGTGCAAATGTTCATACCCTTACAGATATAATAATTAAGGGCCAGATCCAAAGCTGGTGTAAATAATTGTCTATCCACTAAAGCCAAAGGAACTATGCTAGTCTGTGTCAGATGAAGTTCCAGCCCTGTATACATACTATTTATTTCTCCAAAGAACTCTGTGTGCTATTTTATGTTCTACCCACTCTTGCTCAGTTCAGGAAAACTGGCACAAGAAGGTCTAAAAGAAATTCCTATGTGCACCCTGCATCAGCCAAGCATATGGTGCCTGAAGAAGATTCCTCCCTTTAGAAGGACAGGTGTATTTCTGCTGTCGGCCTCCTCAGCTGACCCCTAGTGCAGGGTTATCTTAGCTTTCTGTTGTGGTTCCATACGAGGTCTGCAGTTAGGAGCCTTTGGAGAGGCTGAGATGATGCACTCTTCAGTCATACAGCACCCAACAGTGGCTGTAGTAGAGCTGGTTGGAACCTTTTTTCCCGTGGAGAACTTTCACTTTGTCCAAAACCAGAATTCCGAAAACTGAAACTTTCAATATGTGAAATTGAAACACAATATTTCATTAGGGGCTGAGTCAACATCAAGTGTATATGCCTGAGTTACCACGATGCCTCCCAGGGAGCTCTCGTTCAGATGCTTCATGCCCAATTCTCCTCTACAAATACATTCTTCTCCCTGGCCAGACTACACCTCACATTGCAATATGGTGTCGTCTCTTGCTGACCAATCTTGGGAGTTACATGGCTGTGCCGCGTCGTGAGAGCGAGAGAGGAGAAAAGGGACACGAGGCACACAAAGTGCAGCTCCCGGGAGGCACCGGGGCAGCTCAGGAGGATGAGTTTTAATAGCAACATGAAATATTTTGACTAGGGAATGTTGAAACATGTTGTACTGACACTTCCAAATTGAAAAGTTTCCATTTTCAGCTGAAAATTTTAAACCATCTTCCCCACATTACTCTCCATCCCAAAAATATTCCAGGAAAAGCAGATACATCTACTGGAACAAGTTTTCTGTCAAAAAAACAGTTGAGACAGAAAACTTTTGAGCGTCCCTATGCTCATCATAAAGGGGTGTATAGATAAAGGGTAGGAGGCTTCTGATGGGATCTCCCTTCCTTTTGAAGCCCTGTGCAAGGCTAAGCACAATCTGTGCCTTAGTGTTGATCTTATATTTGTATGTTATGATGTACATAGTTTATTCAGTTACTTATGTGTTGATTCAACATATTGCCTCCAGGAAGACCATGTCCTTTTTTGCCAAGCTTAGGAAGGCACAGGTAGTATTTAATATAAGTAAATAATGTGTTGTTACACAATCATTATATACTACAGGACATATTGTGGGCCCAATTCCCTAAGACCAGAACTTGAAAGCAAACACTAAAAATCTACAAATCAGGATATAAATCAGCTTGAAAAGCAGGCATATCCCTCTATAATTCTCCCCTTGCAATTGTGCTGACTGACCAGATCCTCCCAACAATCTTCCAGTTGGAAAGGGGACCTCTTAAGGGAGGCTTTTTATCTCCCTGAAATGTTTCGAATTATCACTGGAACCACTGCTGATGCAAATGAGACAGCTTCCAAACATAGGCGTTAGCATAAATAAGGACAGTTGCCATAAGTGTGAAAGATCCAGATTTCATACTCTAAAAATAGGAACACTGTGCCATAATATGCCCTTGGATTTAGGAGGAGAACCTCTTGTAAGCCACAATAGGCATGGCTACCGGCCACCAACTTGGAAAGCCGTCTCCCATACGTTCATATTTTCAAACTCATCAGATTCATCCCTGGAGTTTGTGTTCCCCTCCCCCATATTAATATAAATATTTGTAGGATAGAGCAGATGAGAGAGGCATAAATATTGGCACACAATTGGGTATTGGGCTCTTTTTAAAACCAAACAAATCCTTTGGCTCATAGTTTGCACATGCAAATTGGGTAAATGTTTTTGAAAATGTGATTCTGGGAAGGCCTGCCCCCACCCCATTTTTGCTTTAATTTACCTTTGGCTCCCAGTTTGGTTGTCATGTTTAATATTGTTGATTTCCATGCCAGATGTAGCTGATGTGAATAATTTAAGAGAGTAACTTAAACTCTTGAAATTAAACTTTTTGTGTGTGTTCTAAAATCCTGGGTATTTGGATTTTTAATTTAATAGGAGATGAAACCACAGTCAAGCCAAAGAAGACTACAAATCCAGTGTTTCAGCATCACAGAAAATTAAGCACAGCAGGCCAGAAAAGCGGCACAATCTATTTGATTTTTTTGCCAAGAGCAAATATGATAGAAAATATATAACTAAATATCCAACAATCCTATGAAATGGCCTAATGAGAGAGCCTTTCCTAGAGGGAACAGTTAGTAGTCCTGTTATCTTTACATAGCTTCAGCACTGGTATCTGTTTTCTTTAAATATGATATTAAATGAAAGGTCTTCGTGGATGCTCAGAATAGTTCACAGAGGGTATGTGGTTATTCTGGTGCCCATGCTCTTTAATTCAGAAAATGCACAGACTGAAAGCTAGAACAACAAAGAGCCCTTGAACTGCAGCCATATGGCTCTTTCACAGCAGAATGCTGTAGCTCTCATGTTTTATTACTTACACACTTTAAATACCTGCAGTCAACAGTAGGCAAAGTAGAATGTAGGCTACAGAGGTTATATGCCCGCCCCCACCACCCCAGTATTGTTGTAATGTGAGGTAATATATATGCATAGGTAATTAGCTACTTTTTTTTTCTATGCCTCTTTTGGGTGCTGCTCATACAACACAGCAGTGATCAGAAGCATTATCTCCAGGGGAAGGGTGTGTAGGAATGTACTGGCTCTAGGAATGAAATTAACATGCTGGAAATGCTTATTCATTGCTGCTAAAAAGTCACTCCCACTCAGGCTGACTTTTGCAGTCAGTAGGTCATTGCCAGGTTAGCAACAGGGCAGGTACTTGGGTGCTTCATTCAGTATGTTAATCGTTAGAACGTGTGTGAAATTATTGATAATTTTTAAAGTTTTCTGTATTACAAAATGATAACACCGAATTAAAATATCCAGTACACTGATCATTCCCTGGTCTTTGCAAGGATGTGAGAGTTGACCTCAAGGCGGCATGCGAGCTGATTTTCAGTGGCATTCACACTGCCTGGGTCCTGGCCACCGGTCCGGGGGGCTCTGCATTTTAATTTAATTTTAAATGAAGCTTCTTAAACATTTTAAAAACCTTATTTACTTTATATACAACAATAGTTTAGTTATATATTATAGACTTATAGAAAGAGACCTTCTAAAAATGTTAAAATGTATTGCTGGCACGCGAAACCTTAAATTAGAATGAATAAACGAAGACTTGGCACACCACTTCTGAAAGGTTGCCGACCCTGATATACAATATAGCGCTTCTCTCCCCTTCTGTGTGCCCCTATAAAATGATCAGTACAGTCAACAAGCTAAATAAGAGCTAGAGTCTGTCTTTTGCAGGTCAAGGGGAGCTATAAGGGGTGCAAGAAGGATGAACTGCAGGTTGTATCCCAAGGAAAAAAATGGATAGCTTCTCCTAGTGTTTTTCTCTGCAAAACCAGATCTAAAGCATGGGATAGCATTAGATTTATCTGTACACACTTTCTAACATGCTAAATTATCTAAGAAATGTTTGTATTACTCCCAGATTAGAAAATAGCAACCAAAGCCACTGTGTGTCTGAATGGCAAATGTGATCTTGATGAAGCACTGACACAGATCAGTGCTTCATATAATAGATTTGGATGGGCTATAACGCTCTTTTGCATCCTTGTGGCAGTGAGAGATGGTGTGCCTGTGTGAGGCCCAGTATTTCACTGTAAAAACACTCCTGATTTTTGCAGTGAAGACATAGCCCTAACATAAAAACCCAGAACTGCTAAGACCCTGTTCTCCCTACTAAACTTTAGGACACACTTCCTTCTATTGATGTGTGGATGAGGTGGAAAAATAACAATAGAAACGACAAGGATAGCAATCAACTTGCAAACTGTAGTGAGTTAGCCTTCAGGCCCATTGCAACATGGCAATGTCAGAGGCAGAGTTTAGGGGCCGTGTACAGCTAAAACCATGCTAACAAGACGGTAACAGTGAGCTAGATCATCAGCCTTGGTTAAACAGGAGACTTTCAGCACTGTGCATAGAGACAGCATTCACAGGACTGGCCAGAGCAGTCCATATCCCTGCAGAAGACAACAGAGGCAGAACTTTTCGCAAACGTGCACACACACATGCACACCCTTTCCCAGACACGTTTCCTGTATCATTTTCAGGAAGTTACCTGTGTACAAAAAAAAAAAAAACTCTTGTGAAATCAGGTGAATAAAAATTGGAAAAGCAGAAGGAAACATAGCGCACAAATAAGTTTAAAAAAACAAAAAAACAAACCGTCCATTCAACCTGACATTTACTTTAGAGGGGCTTAAAGCCATTACTAAAGTAAAGAAGGAAGAAAAGATTAAAACATTATTTCTGTTCCAAGTGCCTTTGTCAGGAAAGGAGAGGTTACTCACCTTGTGCAGTAACTGGAGTTCTTTGAAATGTGTATCCCGGTGGGTGCTCCACTTTCGGTGGTGGTGCGTCCCAGCACTGTCCATTGGAGATTTAAGGTAGCAGTATCCGCACAGGTCATGTGTGCGCATCAGGAGTCCCGTGGTGCTAACGATGCCACATGTAGCGCGTGCATGACCCGAGCCTTCTAGTCCCTTCTCTACCCCAGAGTCCCCACTGCAAACTCTGAAGTAGAGGGGAGGAGGTCAGGTAGTGGAGCACCCACAGGAACACACATCTCGAAGAACTCCAGTTACTGCACAAGGTGAGTAACCTCTCCTTCTTCTTTGAGTGGTGTCCCTGTGGGTTCTCCACTTCAGGTGACTGTAGAGCAGTGCCCCTCTGAGGGCTGGGGGGAATTCAGATTAGTATGAGTCAAGTATGAGCCCCTCTGAGGGCTGGGGGGAATTCAGATTAGTATGAGTCAAGTAAGAGCCCCTCTGAGGGCTGGGGGGAATTCAGATTAGTATGAGTAAGTACTGTGAGCCCACTACGGCATCAGTTCTGGAGTCCTCTGTGATTGCATTGTGTTTTTGCAAATCTGTGGACAGAGGCCCAAGTGGCTGCCTTACAAATTTCTAGTAATAGAACATTATTGAGGAATGCTATAGAGGTTGAAATTGATCTAGTGGAGTGTGCCCCTAATGTGCTCCGGTGGATCTGTATGCCTGATATGATAGTACATTTGAATGCATGTGAAAATCCATTTAGATAATTTCTGAGTGGATATGGCATCTCCCTTTGAGCGCTTGGTAGTAGACACGAAGAGTCTGGGGGATTTCCGGAAAGGTTTGGTTCATTCAATGTAGGACGCTAAAGCCCTTCTCACATCTAGAGTGTGCAGCTTCTGTCAGGTTACCATGAGGTTTAGGGTAGAATGTCGGGAGGTGAACAGGTTGATTAAAGTAAAACTTTAGTAAAAACTTTGGATGTGGACGTAGAGTGACTTTGTCATTGAAAAATGTTGTATATGGGGGGAACAGCCATGAGTGCCCCCATCTCACTCACCCTTCTGGTCAAGGTAATGGCAACCAGGAATGCCACTTTCATCGATAAGTGGAGTAGCGAACAGGGACCTAGTGGTTCGAATGGTGGTCTGGTGATGCATTTCAGTACTAGGTTGAGGTCCCATGTTGGGGTAGGTCATCTCAGATCTGGGTCTACCTTCATGAGGCCCTTCAGGAAGCATTTCGTAACTGGCTGTGTAAACATCCAGGTTCCATCAATCTCTTGATGGAATGCCGAGATGGCCGTGAGATGAACTTTGATCTAGCTCATCCTTAAGCCAGAACTTTTCAAGTTCCAATAGGTATTCTAAAATCAATGGTAGTGGTACTGAATCGCTCATCGAGTGTCTTCCTTGACACCATGCAGAGAACCTCTTCCATTTCTGAAGGTAGGTATTTCTCATAGTTGGCTTCCTTCTGTTTAATAGTACAAATTTAACTTATTCTGAGCAGGTTAGTTCATCTCGATGGAACCGTTCAGGAGCCACGCCTGCAGGCGAAGTGTCTCTATGTTTGGGTTGAGTGTGCGACCGTTGTGCTGCAAGAGCAGATCTGGATGATGAAGGAGAGCTCGCGGGGTGCATGTTGCCATGCGCAACAGGTATGGGTACCATGCTTGTCTTGGCTATGTCAGGACTATTAGGATAACTTTTGCCCTGTCTGTTCGTATTTTGTGTAGCACGTGTGATATCACTGGTATTGGTGGAAACACATACATGAGTGAAGCCTCCCATTTGATAAGGAAGGCGTCTCCCAATGATTGTAGTCCTAGTCCTGCTCTTGAGCAGAACATCATGAATTTTCAATTAGTCTGGGATGTGAACTGACCAATGGTGGGTATGCCCCACCATCAGAAGATTGACCTGAGAACATCTCTATTCATCTCCCGTTCGTAACCTTGGGAGAAGTATCTGCTGAGCGTGTCTGCTGTCATGTTCTGGCTGCCTTGCAGGTAACATGCTGAGATGTTAATGTTGTGTTGTATGCATCAATTCCAGTTTCATGGCCTCTGTGCATAGAGAATGTGATCAAGCTCCTCCTTGCTTGTTGATGTAAACCATGCAGGCAGTGTTGTCGGTCATCACTCGAATAGGTTTGTTCTGTATATGAGGTGGGAATTGTCTGCAGGCTTTGCGTACTGCACGTAGCTTTAGCAGATTGATATGCAGTTGAATTTCTTCCAGAGACCATTTGCCCTATATCGTTTGTTGACCCATGTGAGCTCCCCAACCTATCAGTGAGGTGTCTGTGATGATTACTGTTGTCGGGGGTTCCTGTTGAAAAGGGATACTCATACAGACATTTTGTGGTCTTGTCCACCATTGTAGTGAAATCAGGATATTTGCTGGAACTGTGAGCCATTTGTGTAGGTTGTGTTTGCTTGGTATATATATACCGTGCTTAGCCAACCTTGTAGGCATCTCATATGTAGTCTTGCATGTCGTACCATGAATTTCATGGCTGCCATGTGTCCTAGTAGTTGTAGGACAGTGCAAACCTGAGCTTGGGGACTGATTTGTACCTCTGAGATGAGGTTTGTGAATCTGATCAGAAGTAATGATGCCTTGCCTTCTATGGCATCGAGGTGTTCCCTGATGAAGTCCTGTTGTTGGACCGGGGTTACGGTTGATTTCCATTTGTTTATTTGTAGGCCCAATGCCCGGAATAGTGTGATAGTGGTCCAGACTGCATCCATTGTGTCTCATAGAGTTGGGCCTTTGATTAGGCAATCGCCCAGGTAGGGAAAAAACATTATCCCCTGTTTGCATAAATGTGCCACTACCACTGATAGGGTTTTGGAGAAGACTCTTGGTGCAGTGGATAGGCTGAATGGTAGTACTCTATATTGGAAGTGGTCTTGTTCTACCATGAATCATAAGAATTTTCTGTGAGGCAGGTGAATGGTTATTGTCCCTGCCAGCAGGTATATGGGATCTTGGGGAGCAATTACCACACGGGTGGGGTGCAAAATAAAATTTATTAAGAAAATACAAAAACAGGGAAAATTCAATAGTGAGGGGTATGGGGTTGTTGAGGTAGACAATTGGGGAGGGGTTTCTTTTTGGTGAACAGTAAGGGGGTTTCAGTAGTGGGGTACAACACAGTAGGATACAATACAGTGGGTAATCAGTTAACACTGAGGTATAAATGTAACAGGTAGCTAACGATTTCTATGTAAAAAGGTGTGTCACAGCAGCATATAACCAACTAACGGTTATGGATAAAATGTGTTAAATAACAGACAATTTTAGGTAAAAATGTGTCACAGTGGTGTAAATGTAGAATGTGAGGGGTATCAGAGAGGAAAAAAGTAACCAATGGGGTTTTATGCTAGAGATTTAAACTTAGTGAGACAGAACAAACAGGTTGCAAGCTTAAGCAGCAGAGAGAGTGTAACAAGGTAGAAAGACACAGAGAAGCTGGGGCGGGGTGGTGTTTGCAGTGGGAAGACAGACAATTACAATTATATAGAACACAGCAAAATCTTATCTATGATCTAACTTAACCAAGACTACACAAATTAGCAAGTAACACAACACAATGCAACAATTCTCTAAGCCTAACTTACAAAGTATAATGCTAAACTTAACTTAATGGGTGCACCTTATGCTAAGGGTAGTTTCAGAGGGCTGAGTGGTGTGTGTCCAGGACACAGCTCCAAAGAGGGGGGGGTGACTGCAGCAGTGGGGTGGCTGCAAGCAGGCTTATTTCTAGCAGCAAAGGCACTGCAGAACTAGAAACAGATTACAGATACAGCTTGGGTCTGCCTGCTGGGGAAAGAAAGCCAGCAGCCAAGACAGGGGGAGTTTAAGAGAGGTTTTAAGACACAGACCAAGGTTTAGCTTGATTCTGTGTGCTGGGGAGACAGAGCCAGCAGCTAAAATAATAAAATAAAAGTATAGAAAGTTTCACAGAGGGATTCTTACCATCCCCCAAGGCAGCAGCAGAGGCAGAAGCAGCAAGAACATCAGAAGGCTCGGTACAGTCTTGATAATCAGGAGATCTCTCAGGCAGCAATTCGTTCTTCTTGGGGGGGGTTCAAAAACGGGGGTACGCTCAAAAATAAAACGAGAGCGGAGAAAGGACCCCCAGAACCCTGGTTGATCAGACCAGGCAGCAATGCAAGAACCTTTCTGAAGTCTGTTCAAAAAATGTCTGTTTTTAAAGGCAAACCCTGGCAGCTTCCCGCCAGTAACTCTGATTGGCTCCCCCTCTTACAGGTAGGAGAGAAGGCAGAGAAAAAAAAACTGCAGGCAGCCACCAAGACATGTCTGGACTAGCCCTGAGCCCAGAGGTATGACTCATGCCCAGGGTCTTAAAAACACAATAGGTCTTGCAGCTCTGGACAGTGCCCACCCTACACCAAGCCCAGGTTTTAACAAGGTGATAACAGGACTAACCCTTTGAACAGGGCAGTGGTCCCACTTAGCATAAGTGGCCATCCCTTTGAGAAGGGCAATGGCTCTGGTTAAACAACTTAAGGGGCCCTCCCTTTGAGAAGGGCAGAGGCCCTGGTAAACAACTTAACAGCCAGGGAGGGGCGGCCACAGGAGGAAAACAAGAACAAAATGGAGTAAGGGGACAGCTGTAAGAACAAAATGGAGCTGTAACAGACAGTTATATGGAAATACATCTCTTGGAGGTCCAGAGCTGAAAACCAGTCTCCCTGTTGCAGCGTTGGGAATATCATACCCAATGTGCCCAACTTGAACTTCTAGGATCTTACAAATTTGTTAAGTTTACATAGATCTAGGATGGGTCTCCAACCCCCATTCTTCTTCTGGGTCAGGAAGTAATGGCAGTAGAACCCTTTCCCTCTGAATTGTGGTGGTTCTTGTTCCATGGCATCTAGTTGTAGCAGATAATTAACTTCTTGTCATAATGGGTGCCTGTGAGAAGGGTCCCTGAAGAGAGACAGGGAAGGGAATAGGTTAGGTGGTCGGGAGGTGAAGGGGATAGTATATCCCGACTTGATTATTTCCAGTACCCATTGGTCTGATGTTATGGTGGCCCAGATGTGGTAAAAGGACCGGAGTCGATGTCCAAAGATAGGGGATGTGTTGGGTATGAGCACTGTCACATGAGGGAGGTCGTTTGAACCCTCAACCAAAAATTAAGATGTCTGTACACTAATGCGAGGAGCCTAGGTAACAAAATGGAGGAACTAGAGCTACTGGTGCAGGAAGTGAAACCGGATATTATAGGGATAACAGAAACATGGTGGAATAGTAGTCATGACTGGAGTACAAGTATTGAAGGCTATGTGCTGTTTAGGAAAGACAGAAATAAAGGCAAAGGTGGTGAAGTAGCAATGTATATCAATGATGAGGTTAACTGTAAAGAAATAAGAAGTGATGGAATGGATAAGACAGAGTCTGTCTGGGCAAAAATCACATTGGGGAAGAAAGCTACTAGAGCCTCCCCTGAAATAGTGCTTGGGGTGTGCTACAGACCGCCGGGATCTGATTTGGATATGGATAGAGACCTCTTTAATGTTTTTAATGAAGTAAACACTAATGGGAATTGTGTGATCATGGGATACTTTAACTTCCAAGATATAGACTGGAGGACAAGTGCTAGTAATAACAATAGAGCTCAGATTTTTCTTGATATGATAGCTGATGGATTTCTGCACCAAGTAGTTGAAGAACCAACAAGAGAGGATGCCATTTTAGATTTGGTTTTGGTGAGTAGTCAGGACTTCATAGAAGAAATGGTTGTAGGGGACAACCTTGGTTCGAGTGATCATGAGCTAATTCAGTTCAAACTAGATGGAAGGATAAACAAAAATAGATCTGGGACTAGGGTTTTTTATTTCAAAAGGGCTAACTTTAAAGAATTAAGGAAATTAGTTATGGAAGTGGATTGGACTGAAGAACTTGTGGATCTAAAGGTGGAGGAGGCCTGGAATTACTACAAGTCAAAGTTGCAGAAACTATCAGAAGCCTGCATCCCAAGAAAGGGGAAAAAAATCATAGGCAGGAGTTGTAGACCAAGCTCGATGAGCAAGCATCTCAGAGAGGTGATTAAGAAAACACAGAAAGCCTACAAGGAGTGGAAGATGGGAAGGATTAGCAAGGATTAACATGATCTGACCTTATTGAGGTCAGATCATGTAGGGATAAAGTGAGAAAGGCCAAAAGCCATGTAGAGTTGGACCTTGCAAAGGGAATTAAAACCAATAGTAAAAGGTTCTATAGCCATATAAATAAGAAGAAAACAAAGAAAGAAGAAGTGGGACCGCTAAACACTGAGGATGGAGTGGAAGTTAAGGATAATCTAGGCATGGCCCAATATCTAAACAAATACTTTGCCTCAGTCTTTAACGAGGCTAATGAGGAGCTTAGGGATAATGGTAGGATGATAAATGAGAATGAGAATATGGAGGTAGATATTACCACATCTGAGGTAGAAGCCAAACTCGAACAGCTTAATGGGACAAAATTGGAGGGCCCAGATAATCTTCATCCAAGAATATTAAAGGAACTGGTACATGAAATTGCAAGCCCATTAGCAAGAATTTTTAATGAATCAGTAAACTCAGGGGTTGTACCGTACGACTGGAGAATTGCTAACATAGCTCCTATTTTTAAGAAAGGGAAAAAATGTGATCCGAGTAACTATGGGCCTGTTAGTATGTAAGGTCTTGGAAAAAATTTTGAAGGAGAAAGTAGTTAAGGACATTGAGGTCAATGGTAATTGGGACAAAATACAACATGGTTTTACAAAAGGTAGATCGTGCCAAACCAACCTGATCTCCTTCTTTGAGAAGGTAACAGATTTTTTAGACAAAGGAAACGCAGTGGATTTAATTTACCTCAATTTCAGTAAGGCATTTGATACAGTTCCACATGGGGAATTATTAGTTAAAATTGGAAAAGATGGGGATCAATATGAAAATTGAAAGGTGGATAAGGAACTGGTTAAAGATGAGACTACAATGGGTCGTACTGAAAGGTGAACTGTCAGGCTGGAAGGAGGTTACTAGTGGAGTTCCTCAAGGATCAGTTTTGGGACCAATCTTATTTAACCTTTTTATTACTGACCTTGGCACCAAAAGTGGGAATGTGCTAATAAAGTTTGTGGATGACACAAAGCTGAGGAGGTATTGCTAACACAGAGAAGAACGGGGATATCATACAGGAAGATCTGGATGACCTTGTAAACTGGAGTAATAGTAATAGGATGAAATTTAATAGTGAAAAATGCAAGGTCATGCATTTAGGGATTAATAACAAGAATTTTGGTTATAAATTGGGGACACATCAGTTGGAAGTAACAGAGGAGGAGAAGAACCTCGGAGTATTGGTTGATCACGGGATGACTATGAGCCGCCAATGTGATATGGCCATTAAAAAAGCTAATGCAGTTTTAGGATGCATCAGGCGAGGTATTTCCAGAAAAGATAAGGAGGTGTTAGTACCATTATAGAAGGCACTGGTGAAACCTCATCTGGAATACTGTGTGCAGTTCTGGTCTCCCATGTTAAAGAAGGATGAATTCAAACTGGAACAGGTACAGAGAAGGGCTACTAGGATGATCCGAGGAATGGAAAACCTGTCTTATGAAAGGAGACTCAAAGAGCTTGGCTTGTTTAGCCTAACCAAAAGAAGGTTGAGGGGGGATATGATTTCTCTTTATAAATATATCAGAGGGATAAATATCAGGGAGGGAGAGGAATTATTTAAGCTCAGTACCAATGTGGACAGAAGAACAAATGGATATAAACTGGACACTAGGAAGTTTAAACTTGAAATTAGATGAAGGTTTCTAACCATTGGAGGAGTGAAGTTCTGGAACAGCCTTCCAAGGGAAGTAGTGGGGGCAAAAGATGCATCTGGCTTCGAGACTAAGGTTGATAAGTTTATGGAGGGGATGGTATGATGGGATAGCCTAATTTTGGCAATTGATCTTTGATTATCAGTAGGTAAGTATGCCCAGTGGTCTGTGATGGGATGTTAGATGGGGTGGGATCTGAGTTACTACAGAGAATTCTTTCCTGGGTGCTGGCTGGTGAGTCTTGCCCCCATGCTCAGGGTTTAACTGATCGCCATATTTGGGGTCGGGAAGGAATTTTCCTCCAGGGCAGATTGGCAGAGGCCCTGGGGGGGTTTCGCCTTCCTCTGCAGCATGGGGCATGGGTCACTTGCTGGAGGATTCTCTGCACCTTGAGGTCTTTAAACCATGATTTGAGGACTTCAATAACTCAGACATAGGTTAGGGGTTTGTTATAGAAGTGAATGGGTGAGATTCTGTGGTCTGCATTGTGCAGAAAATCAGACTAAATGATCATAATGGTCCCTTCTGACCTTAAAGCCTATGAGTCTAACTTTTCAAAATTGCAGTTTTGGGGGCGCTGACTGGAAAGTAGGCCCTTGAGACTGAGATGTTCGCTGGTGTTATGATTGTTGGAACTGGCGTTGGTTGTCATATGATCTGGTTTGTTGTCTGTTGTTTGAGGGCTGTGATCTCCAATAGAGACTATTGGGGAGCCTTCTGCACCGAGAATAAGTGACTGCATCGCTGCCGCTTTCTGGGAAGTCAGTGCCACAGGTGTCTTTCCCCTCAGCGATGGGGTCGGTGCCGAACGGTGCTGCTGCTTGGTCGGCGCAGTCAGTGCTTAATTAGTATTGGCTATTGGTACTGACCAGGAGGTCGGTGTCAGGGGTGGGGGCATGGTGCCTGCTGTGGCGCTCGGTGCCAAGTCCCGTACCAGTGAGCTAGGTTCAGTGGAGGAGGCATGTTTTTATCGGGGTCTCGACTCCTTCTCTTTCGCTCTGACCTTAGAATCATAGAATATCAGGGATGGAAGGGACCTCAGGAGGTATCTAGTCCAACCCCCTGCTCAAAGCAGGACCAATTCCCAACTAAATCATCCCAGCCAGGGCTTTGTCAAGCCTGACCTTAAAAACCTCTACGGAAGGAGATTCCACCACCTCCCTAGATAACAAATTCCAGTGCTTTGCAAACAGGGGCTGCTAACAGGGAGTTTCGAGAGGGAGTTCTCCAGGTGAAGGAGGAGCAAATACGGGACCCTTGGGGTAAGTGGCTATCTGTAGTGTGTGTTTGTGTTTGGGGGTTACTTGCTGTGTGCTGAGCTTGTGTTTGTCTGTCTGCTTGTTTGCTTGTTTGCTTGTTTGAAGGACTGTGTGCTGTGGCCAGCAGTTGAAAGCAGTGAGCTTCTAAACAAGGTTTGAAATCTAGAAGCCTCTATTCATTGGCTGAGCCTTAGTCAGGGGGCGGGGCTATCAGGAAGGCCAGGGCTTTATAAAGCAGTGAGTCAGCGACCAGGGGCCACTAACGGGGAGTTTCGAGAGGGAGTTTGGAAGTGGGAAGGGGGCGAGGCACACTTGCCATTCTTTAAAACCTTTAAACTAAACTATAATCAAAACTTCTTGATTTAAAGAAAAACCCTATAATTAACCTAGGTAGCTGTAGGAGAGAATGCAGGCAGAAGCCCAGCAGCAGAGTGGGGGCTATCCAGTTTATTGCGCCAAGTGCAGCATGTATGATTACCTGCCCTGTGGGCGGGTGGCGTATGTGTGCATTCGGTGCAACGAGCTCCTGGCCCTCAGAGACCGCGCACGGGATTTGGAGGCCAGGGTGGCAGAACTGGAGGAGCTAAGGGAGTCAGAGAGGTATGTCGATGAGGCTTTCCGGGACACTGTAGATTTGTCCCACCTCCAGCCAGATGCCCCCTGTGCTGTTGAGGAGGATGAAAGGCCCAGGGAAGCAGAGCAGTCAACAGGAGCAGAGGGAAACCTTCCCATAGCTGGGATCCTCCTTCCACATGATGTTGGGGTTGCGTCTCGCACTGAGGTTACCTTTCCAAAGGCTCTTACGTAAATTAAGCTGTCATGGGATAAAAGGGAAGGTCCTTTCATGGACTGAGAACTGGTTAAAAGACAGGGAACAAAGGGTAGGAATTAATGGTAAATTCTCAGAATGGAGAGGGGTAACTAGTGGTGTTCCCCAAGGGTCAGTCCTAGGACCAATCCTTTTCAACTTATTCCTAAATGATCTGGAGAAAGGGGTAAATAATGAGGTGGCAAAGTTTGCAGATGATACTAAGCTGCTCAAAATAGTTAAGACCAAAGCAGACTGTGAAGAACCTAAAAAAGATCTCACAAAACTAAGTGACTGGGCAACAAAATGGCAAATGAAATTTAATATGGATAAATGTAAAGTAATGCACATTGGAAAAAATAACCCCAACTATACATACAATATGATGGGGGTTAATTTAACTACAACAAATCAGGAAAGAGATCTTGGAGTCATAGAATCATAGAGTCATAGAATCTCAGGGTTGGAAGGGACCTCAGGAGGTCATCTAGTCCAACCCCCTGCTCAAAGCAGGACCAAACCCAACTAAATCATCCCAGCCAGGGCTTTGTCAAGCCTAACCTTAAAAACCTCTAAGAAAGGAGATTCCACCACCTCCCTAGGTAACCCATTCCAGTTCTTCACCACCCTACTTGTGAAAAAGTTTTTCCTAATGTCCAACCTAAACCTCCCCCTCTGCAACTTGAGACCATTACTCCTTGTTCTGTCATCTTCTACCACTGAGAACAGTCTAGATCCATCCTCTTTGGAAACCCCTTTCAGATAGTTGAAAGCAGCTATCAAATCCCCCCTCATTCTTCTCTTCTGCAGGCTAAACAATCCCAGTTCGCTCAGCCTCTCCTCATAAGTCATGTGCTCCAGCCCCCTAATCATTTTTGTTGCCCGCCACTGGACTATCTCCAGTTTATCCACATCCTTCTTGTAGTGTGGGGCCCAAAAGTGGACACAGTACTCCAAATGAGGCCTCACCAGTGCTGAATAGAGGGGAATGATCACGTCCCTCGATCTGCTGGAAATGCCCCTACTTATACAACCCAAAATGCCATTAGCCTTCTTGGCAACAAGGGCACACTGTTGACTCATATTCAGCTTTTCGTCCACCGTAACCCCTAGGTCCTTTTCTGCAGAACTGCTGCCCAGCCATTCGGTCCCTAGTCTGTAGCAGTGCCTGGGATTCTTCCGTCCTAAGTGCAGGACTCTGCACTTGTCCTTGTTGAACCTCATCATATTTCTTTTGGCCCAATCCTCTAATTTGTCTAGGTCCCTCTGTATCCTATCCCTACCCTCCAGCGTATCAACCACTCCTCCCAGTTTAGTGTCATCTGCAAACTTGCTAAGGGTGCAGTCCACACCATCCTCCAGATCGTTAATGAAGATATTGAACAAAACCGGCCCCAGCACCGACCCTTGGGGCACTCCACTTGATACCGACTGCCAACTAGACATGGAACCATTGATCACTACCCGTTGAGCCCGACCATCTAGCCAGTTTTCTATCCACCTTACCGTCCATTCATCCAGCCCAGACTTCTTTAACTTGCTGGCAAGAATACTGTGGGAGACTGTATCAAAAGCTTTGCTAAAGTCCAGAAATAGCACATCCACTGCTTTTCCCTCATCCACAGAGCCGGTTATCTCATCATAGAAGGCAATGACTTGCCCTTGGTGAATCCATGCTGACTGTTCCTGATCACTTTCCCCTCCTTTAAGTGGTTCAGAATTGATTCCTTGAGGACCTGTTCCATGATTTTTCCAGGGACTGAGGTGAGACTGACTGGCCTGTAGTTCCCTGGATCTTCCTTCTTCCCTTTTTTAAAGATGGGCACTACATTAGCTTTTTTCCAGTCATCCGGGACCTCCCCCGATCGCCATGATTTTTCAGAGATAATGGCCAATGGCTCTGCAATCTCATCGGCCAACTCCTTTAGCACCCTCGGATGCAGTGCATCCGGCCCCATGGACTTGTGCTCGTCCAGCTTTTCTAAATAGTCCCGAACTACTTCTTTCTCCACAGAGAGCTGGTCACCTCCTCCCCATACCGTGCTGCAGAGTGCAGCTGTCTGGGAGCTGACCTTGTCTGTGAAGACAGAGGCAAAAAAAGCATTGAGTACACTAGCTTTCTCCACATCCTCTGTCACTAGGTTCCCTCCCTCATTCAGCAAGGGCCCACACTTTCCTTGACTTTCTTCTTGTTGCTAACATACCTGAAGAAACCCTTCTTGTTACTCCTAACATCTCCGGCTGGCTGCAACTCCAAGTGTGATTTGGCCTTCCTAATTTCACTCCTGCATGCCTGAGCAATACTTTTATACTCCTCCCTGGTTATTTGTCCAATCTTCCACTTCTTGTAAGCTGTTTTTTTGTGTTTAAGATGAGCAAGGATTTCACTGTTAAGCCAAGCTGGTCGCCTGCCATATTTACTTTTCTTCCTACACATCGGGATGGTTTGTTCCTGCAACCTCAATAAGTATTCTTTAAAATACAGCCAGCTTTCCTCGACTCCTTTCCCCGTCATGTTATTCTCCCAGGGGACCTTGCCCATCAGTTCCCTGAGGAAGTCGAAGTCTGCTTTTCTGAAGTCCAGGGTCTCTGTTCTACTGCTCTCCTTTCTTCCTTGTCTCAGGATCCTGAACTCGACCATCTCATGGTCACTGCCTCCCAGGTTCCCATCCACTATTGCTTCCTCTACTATTTCTTCCCTGTTTGTGAGCAGCAGGTCAAGAAGAGCTTTTCCCCTAGTTGGTTCCTCCAGCACTTGCACCAGGAAATTGTCCCCTACACTTTCCAGAAACTTCCTGGATTGTCTGTGCACTGCTGTATTGCTCTCCCAGAAGATATCAGGGTGATTAAAGTCACCCATGAGAACCAGGGCCTGTGATCTAGCAACTTCTGTTAGTTGCTGGAAGAAAGCCTCGTCCACCTCATCCCCCTGGTCTGGCGGTCTGTAGCAGACTCCCACCACGACATTACCCTTGTTGTTCATACTTCTAAATTTAATCCAGAGACTCTCAGGTTTTTCTCCAGTTTCATACTGGAGCTCTGAGCAGTCATACTGCTCTCTTATGTACAACGCAACTCCCCCACCTTTTCTGCCCTGCCTATCCTTCCTGAACAGTTTATATCCATCCATGACAGTACTCCAATCATGTGAGTTATCCCACCAAGTCTCTGTTATTCCAATTACATCATAATTCCTTGACTGTGCCAGGACTTCTAGTTCTCCCTGCTTGTTCCCCAGGTTTCTTGCATTTGTGTATAGGCACTTAAGATAACTCACTGATCGTCCTGCTGTCCCAGTATAGGGGCAGGAGCCCTCCCCTCTTGCACTCACCTACTTGTGCTTTCTCCCGATATCCCACTTCCCCACTTACCTCGGGGCTTTGGTCTCCTTCCCCCGGTGAACCTAGTTTAAAGCCCTCCTCACTAGGTTAGCCAGCCTGCTTGCAAAGATGCTCTTCCCTCTCTTTGTGAGGTGGAGCCCGTCTCTGCCTAGCACTCCTCCTTCTTGGATAGTCATCATGGATAGTTCTCTGAAAACGTCCATGCAGTGTGCAGAGGCGATCAAAAAAGCAAACAGGGTGTTAGGAATCATTAAAAAAGGGATAGAGAATAAGACAGAGAATATCTTATTTCCCTTTTATAAATCCATGGTACATCCACATCTTGAATTCTGCATACAGATGTGGTCTCCTCATCTCAAAAAAGATATACTGGCACTAGAAAAGTTTCAGAGAAGGGCAAGTAAAATGATTAGAGGTTTGGAATGGATCCCATATGAGAAAAGATTAAAGAGGCTAGGACTTTTCAGCTTGGAAAAGAGGAGAGGATATGATAGAGGTATATAAAATCATGATTGATGTGGAGAAAGTGAATAAGGAAAAGTTATTTACTTGTTCCCATAATATAAGAACTAGGGGCCACCAAATGAAATTAATGGGCAGCAGGTTTAAAACAAATAAAAGAAAGTTTTTCTTCACACAGCGCACAGTCAACTTGTGGAACTCCTGACCTGAGGAGGTTGTGAAGGATAGGACTATAACCTAGGTTTATAGGTTTAAAAGATAACTAGATAAATTCATGGAGGTTAAGTCCATTAATGGCTATTAGACAGGATGAGTAAGGAATGGTGTCCCTAGTCCAAAATTGGCCCCAGAACCAACTCTTGGGGAACTCTGCTTGATACCGGCTGCCAACTAGACATGGAGCCATTGATCACTACCCATTGAGCCTAATGATCTAGCCAGCTTTCTATCCACCTTATAATCCATTCATCCAGCCCATACTTTAACTTTCTGGCAAGAATACTATGGGAGACCGTATAAAAAGCTTTGCTAATGTCAAGGAATAACATGTCCACTGCTTTCCCCTCATTCACAGAGCCAGTTATCTCATCATAGAAGGCAATTAGGTTAGACAGGCATGACTTGCCCTTGGTGAATCCATGCTGACTGTTCCTGATCACTTTCCTCTCCGCTAAGTGCTTCAAAATGTATTCCTTGTGGACCTGCTCCATGACTTTTCAAGGGACTGAGGTGAGGCCTGTAGTTCCCTGGATCCTCCTCCTTCCCTTTTTAAAAGATGGGCACTTCATTATCCTTTTTCCAGTCATCTGGGACCTCCCCCAATCGCCATGAGTTTTCAAAGATAATGGCCAATGGCTCTGCTATCACATCCGCCAACTCATTTAGCACCTTCGGATTCAGTGCATCTGGCCCCACGGACTTGTGCTCGTCCAGCTTTTCTAAATAGTCTGGAACCACTTCTTTCTCCACAGAGGGCTGGTCACTTCCTCCCCATACCGTGCTGCAGAGTGCAGCTGTCTGGGAGCTGACCTTGTTTGTGAAGACAGAGGCAAAAAAAGCATTGAGTACTGCAGCTTTTCCCACATCCTCTGTCACTAGGTTGTCTCCCCCATTTACTAAGGGGCCCACACTTTCCCTGACCTTCTTCTTGTTGCTAACATACCTGTAGAAACCCTTCTTGTTACCCTTCACATCCCTTGCTAGTTGCTAGTTGCAATTCCAAGTGTGATTTGGCCTTCCTGATTCACTCCTGCACATCAGGATTCATTCCTGCACATCAGGATGGCAACTTCAATAAGGATTCATTAAAATACAGCCAGCTCTCCTGGACTCCTTTCCCCCTCATGTTATTCTCCCAGGGGATCCTACCCATCAGTTCCCTGAGGGAGTCAAAGTCTGCTTTTCTGAAGTCCAGGGTCTGTATTCACTTCTGTTAGGTGCCTGAAGAAAGCCTCGTCCTCTTCATCTCCCTGGTCTGGTGGTCTATAGTAGACTCTCACCATAACATCACCCTTGTTGCTCACACTTCTAACCTTAATCCAGAGACTCTCAGGTTTTTCTGCAGGTTCATGCCGGAGTTCTGGCAGTCATACTGCTCTCTTACATACAATGCAACTCCCCCACCTGCCTGTCCTTCCTGAACAGTTTATATCCATCCATGACAGTACTCCAGTCATGTGAGTTATCCCACCAAGTCTCTGTTATTCCAGTCACATCATAATTCCGTGACTGTGACAGGACTTCCAGTTCTCCCGGCTTGTTTCCCAGGCTTCTTGCATTTGTGTATAGGCACTTAAGAAAACTCGCTGATTGTCCTGCTTTCTCAGTATGAGGAAGGAGTCCTCCCATCTTGCGCTTTCCTGCTTGTGCTTCCTCCTGGTATTCCACTTCCCCACTTACCTCAGGGCTTTGGTCTTCTTCCCCCGGTGAACCTAGTTTAAAGCCCTCCTCACTAGGTTAGCCAGCCTGCTTGTGAAAATGCTCTTCCCTCTCTTCGTTAGGTGGAGCCCGTCTCTGCCTAGCAATCCTTCTTCTTGGAACACCATCCCATGGTCAAATAATCCAAAGCCTTCTCTCCAACACTACCTGCATAGCCATTCCTTGACTTCCATGATTCATAGAATCATAGAATCTCAGGGTTGGAAGGGACCTCAGGAGGTCATCTAGTCCAACCCCCTGGTTCAACGATCCCTACCCAGGCCTTTTCCTTCCACAGGGAGGATGGACGAGAACACCACTTGTGCCTCAAAGTCCTTTATCCTTCTTCCCAGAGCCACGTAGTCTGCAGTGATCCGCTCAAGGTCATTCTTGGCAGTATCATTGGTGCCCACGTGGAGGAGCAGGAAGGGGTAGCGATCCGAGGGCTTGATGAGTCTCAGCAGACTGTCTGTCACATCGTAAATCCTAGCTCCTGGCAAGCACCCCACTTCTCGGTTTTCCCGGTCAGAACAGCAGATAGATGACTCAGTCCCCCTTAGGAGGGGCTCTCCTTTTTTATCTTCAGGACTGTCCGGAGAGGCTGTTTTTGTTTTTGTTTGTCTGTCTCTGGCTGGAGTGACTTCTCCATCAAGATCATTTTTAGCTGGAGATCCTTGTCTCTGCGGGCTCTGGCTTTCAGGTTGCTGCAGTGGGGACATGTTTGGGGAATATGTCCCTCACCCAGGGAGTATACACAGAAAGAGTCTGACACGGGCATGGCATCGCCGCAGGAGTCACAGCATTTGAAGCCTGGGGACCCTGGCATCTTATCTAGTAACCATCCCTTAAGGGGAGGTTTTCTAACAGCTAACAAAAATATAAATATATTTTTTGTAACACTAACTCTAACTATATTTATTTCTCTAACAACTTGTCTAACAATTATCTAAAAGGCTGTTTTCTAATGGTTTTAGGGAGAAGTGTAACACTGCCCCTGAGCAAAGTCTACAGCCGAGGATGGTTGAGAAGGAACTGGAGGCCTCGGGTCATGCGTGTGCTACACACGGTGCTCTTACCACTGTGGGACACCTGCTGCGCACTCATGACATGCACGGACACTGCAACCTTAAATCTCCAATCGATGGCACCAGGACGCACCGCCACCTACACTGCAGCACCCAGAGGGCACCACTCGGAGAAGAAATAAGACTTAACCAAAGGATGATTTATAGGACTAAATTCTACACATTTCTTTTCACAGTAGGGTGACCAGACAGCAAGTGTGAAAAACTAGGACGGGGTTGGGGGGTAATAGGAGCCTATATAAGAAAAAGACCCAAACATCAGGACTGTCCCTATAAAATCAGGACATCTGGTCACCCTATTTCACAGTTTTGTAATCTTGTGCATGAAATTAATCTTTAGTGTTTGCAAATCACAGGCCAAATTCAGCTCACAGTGGGTTTTTGTCAATTTCTTTGTTCTGTTTCCATTGTAGTAGTGCAAGTATGCCACAATCAGGGATCAGGCCTTCTACACAGAGAAAAAGAGAGAGAGAGAGAGAAGACCATCAGGGTCCTACTCATTAGACTTTTTATACTGGATTCCTTTATCTGCTAAAATATGCTGGATTTCACAATTCAATGAGAGATGGTTTAATAAATCTGACACACTTGTGAAAATGGACTTGTGAATCTGAAAGGAAAAAAGACTGATGGACTAAGCCCAGCATAGATTATAGATTCCAAGGTTTGAAGGGACCATTGTGATCATCGATTCTGAGCTCCTGTATAACACAGGCCATCGAACTTCCCCAAAATAATTCCGAGCACAGATCTTTTAGAAAAACATCCAACCTTGATTTAAAAGCTATTGGTGATGGAAACCCCTTTGTAAATTGTTCCAATAATTAATTACTCCCTCAGCTGAACACTTAGGCCTTGTTTCCAGTCTGAATTTGTCTCTGTGAGTGCTGGGGGGAGAGGACATATTTAATGGTCTCACTAAGTGATGGGTCATATCAGTGAAAAATCCGTTATACACAATGAATTTAACACATTTAGCCTGTTTTTCTGTTTGTGAATTATGCATGAATAGTTTAGAATGTTTGTGGAGTTCATTATTTGAAAGAGTTGGGCGGTTTGTTGTGACCATATTAGAGCTATTAATTGGTTGATATTCAGAATGTACGGTTTGAGTCAAGTTACTTGGTTTGATATGTGTTCCCACTTCTGCTTCCATCCACAAGTTTTGTGTGGATATTTAGTTCGTGATTTAATTAATCTTTATCTTGAGGTTTGAAATTTACTTTCTGCAAACATGGGCCCTTATCCAGAAAAGCACTTACAATATGTGCTTAACTTTAAGCACATGAGTCATCTTATTGATTTAAATTTAAGCATGTGCTTAAGTGCTTTTCTGGTTTGGGGCCAATATGAACAAAACTTGAGGCCAGTGTTTGCAAACCAAGAATAACAAAAGAAAATATAGTGGCCAAACTGAAATTTGGTTTCTAGTTGATTGCACTGACTATGGACAGGTTTTTACATGGTTTTTCTGTGGATTCTCTTTTCACAGGATTTACAAATGTGTATAAGTTTCTAATTTATTCAAAGTCTCTCGGCACCAATTCATGTTTAAGAACATTCCAAGTAACACAAAATCCAACACCATAGGGTAAACACCAAGATGTTCAAGTGACATACTTGGTCCACATTGAATACTTCATCACTTGGAGTCTTTAACTCAAGACTGTGCCTTTTAAAAATGATCCTCTAGTCCAACTGCCAGTCATTGGGGGTAGATGCAGGAATCACTGGGTGAGATTTTTTCTGGCCTGTTTTATGCAGGAGGTCAGTCTGGATGATCATAGTGGTGCCTTCTGGACTTAATCTATGAAATTGCTTACATAGAAAGGAAAAAACAAGGGCATTGAATCAAATTCTGTATCCAGTTATTCATTTAATTAATTGTAGATTTAAAAAAAAATCTGACGCAATTGTCTTGGCAAAACACCTACATTGTCATTTCTTTGATCAATTACTCTTTTTACACTCGCCAATACACTTAGGCCCCTATACCAGCATGCGTATTGCATGGTAAGAGCCTTTTCTGCAACATCTGAATTCTTGCAATAAACATGCACTTTGAAAAGCATGGTGTAAACATTAGAACTATTTTATGGCATCCACATGACAAAGTTTAACTATCCCTGGATCCCAAGGGCCATCAACATTACAATTTAATTTCTGTTTATAATATCACAACTTTTAAAAAATAAATACATTTTTGACACTCCCCAAACATGTGCAGCTTCCAAATACTTCGAGGTTTTGGAAAACCATTACCAGCCAACATGAGGCAGCACCCATGGGAACTAAGCATCTGTCTTCAATGAAAAATTAGAAGAGATTCCACTCGTCCAGCCCTGTGTCCTGCTGGGGAATGACTTGTCGTCTTTTTCAGACATCTTTGACCACTGCAAACGCACATAAATTGCAGCAGCATTCCTAAAAAATCCCCTCTGGATCATTGTTTTACTTGCACATTTGGTGATATGGCTTCTATGTTTTGTGGTTGGAATCAGTCTCAGGCAGAAAATGGACTCTTTTCTGGCCTGCATGTTGGGATAGAACAATTTATGGGCATCTCAGAAACAGCAGAATGCTATAAAACAAACAACAAAGGTTTTAGAAGAGTTGAATTTGAGAGTGAATGAAATAACACTAAAGCTGTGTATGGCATTCCACACAAGACTCTGGCTTTTGCAAAGCTCTTTAAGCCATGCTACAAACAGTTAGATATAGAGGGCTGATAGTGCAGATGCTTAGGCTGTAACCTTGCAATTTTCCTGGAGCAAAGGGCAACATGATGCATGACGCAGGAGCAGACAGAGGATGAGTCTACTTTTCTCCCTTGCTCCAAGGAGAGAATAAATTACTTCACTCCTTTCATGGAGCAGCTCATTTCTCACTGTGAAGCTGGCCTACTGCTCTTGATAGCAAGTCAAATTCTCCCACAACTTACTGCCTCTCTCTGTCTCATACCTTTCCTCTTGCTTACAGTGGAGAGCAGGGGCTGCTTCCTACCTCTCCATAACTGGGGTTCCACCCTTGCTGAGCAGGCTGAGCAGAAGGGGAAGGGGAGGGTGACCTTTATTGTCACAGCCCTGCATCACTGAGTAAGGGCTGTGACAATGCAACCCTATGAAGCCCAACAGACTTTAGGATTGAGCCCTGGGGTTTGGTGAACAGAGGGATATGAAGCAGTTTTAGTTCTAGGGGGTCCTATACTCACTTTGAAACCAGTGAGAGATAATGCACCTGAGTAAGATGTGCTGGGCTTGGCCACCAGGGAAATCACTGGTTCATTTAACACTGAGGCAGACTCTCCTTACCCTCAAAGATGGCCATCTTTCTCCATTGCCACCAATGGCAGGTCTCCTGTCTGTTGCCCTTGGTATCCTAGTTACTTCTCTGCTTTCGTAACATAGCAATGCCTGAACTCTGGTAGGCGTCAGGGCCAGTTCCCACTCTGACTGAAGTCAGTGACCAACCTGGCTTAAATGGAAAAAGGGTCTGTCTCCAAGGGTATGTTTCTACTGCCTGGGGTGTAAGTGCAGCTCAGGTAGACGTACTCTGGCTACCTTGGGTACTTGAGAAGTGGAACTGAGTCAGCGTGTGTTTCAGCATGGGCTTTACAAGTCCTTGTGGAGCCTTCGGTAATTGCGTGGGTGACCAGCCTGCACCGAAGTGCAGGTTGCTGTGGCTTCACTGCTCTGGTACCTGAGCTACCTCGAGTATGTCTACCTGGGCTGCAGTCACACCGCATGACCACAGTATAGACATGGCCTTAGAAGAAGGATCGACAACTTGGTTCTGACTCTTAGTAAATCCATCTCTACACGTGTGGCAAGAATGGAAGGCCTGGGAGTGACTTCTATTCTGAGGCTCTTTAAGGGTCAGGCTAGCCTCTACTGTAAATTAGAGCTGCCTCAGGTCTGCCTAACTCATGCTCTGCTTCTTACAGATCGGTATGGGCCCTGGGAAGCAGAGAATGACTTCACTACATTGTACTCTGGCCTTGTTCCATCCTGGCACCCACCCTGCCCTTTTCCCCTCACTCTCCACCCTCAAACTGCCCTGCCACTCCCTCTATCACAGGACTGGAAGCAGGGACAGGCTAGGCTTGCTCCAACCGCTGTACTCCAGTAGGGGGAGCACCCTGCTGTCGGAGGGCTTTCTCTGGGTCCATTTCCACCTACCTTACACCACTGGAATCGCAGCGATGGGCCTTAGTGAAACAAAGAATGACCTTCCTCCCTTGCCTGTCTTGCGGGGACTCAGCCTAGCCAATGCTGTGATTGGCTTTAATGCAGTAAGGGTGCTTATCCCTGCCTCACGGTACTTGGAGAGCAGCATAGTGTCATCTCCCCTCCTTCCAACCCTTCATTGTAACATATTTCAGGTGCAATTCCTAACCTCTTTTCTTAGGGCCTGATCTGCAACCCACCAAGGCCAAGGGGAATTTTCCCATTTACCTCACTGGGCATTGGATCAGGCCCATAAAGAACACTTTTTACTTTGAGAACCTTTTATTGAGGGCAGCTGATCAGCACTTTTTGGCTTCTATTAGTCATGCAGACAAAAAGGAAAGGGTAAATATTTGGAGGATGACAGATCCCTCTGGGCTCGAAGGCAAAGCCATATGGAAAGTATTCCGTTTCTTATATGCTGCTTTCAACCTTTGTTTTTTTTTAATTAATGAGAAATGCTTAATGGGATCTGGGTCTCTTTAGGGTGCACACATATAGTACACATCCATGCAGAGAATCTGACATCGATGAAACTGACTTTAGGGGAACACATGAAAAGAAGGTTTTATGGGTGCAATTGCTGGGTTCTGGATTCCTAGAAAACATCTGTTTAAATGGGACACCAGGGCAGGGGAAATCCCTACATCTTCACACCATCTTTTACCCTTTGCGGGCTTGATTCATGCTAAAGAACATGAACCAAATTCTGCTCCAGATTAGTCTAGTTAAATCCCAGATCCTTGTGCCAGAGGGTAGGGAGGAAGAAAGCCAGGGATGCTCTGCACTGTCCCCCAATGCATGAGGAGCCAAAATATGCCCCTGAGAATTCAGATGACTTTCCCTATTGCATCATAATTTACATTTTAGACTTACACTACTTGGTGATGCCCCTTTACATTGACTGTCTCACAGCAGGAGAGAGCGCCATTTCCCCTGCATTGCAGGCAAAGTATGGATTGATTTTTTTTTCTAAAGCTATTAAATTCCACCAGCAAATGACTCTAAAAAGCATCAGACCTTAAGAGGCTGCAAACACTTATGGCAATATGAACAGCTGAGTGGTTGCTGTGCTGTATGCAGTCTCTTTGGGAAATCTTTCCTGGAGGTTTTAAAAAAGGGCACTGTTAGGACTAGCCTGCACTGTTTGTTTAAAATATTCCCTTGGAAAGAATAGAACAGCACTATGCAAACATAGCCACACACGGTGATGCAGGTGGGTCTTCAAGCGACAGCCTTGGGGAACTAAAATAGAACCAATGAGTAATCCTGCTGTAGCACCTATGGACTCAAATTAAGGTCAGCCCCCCATTGTGCTAGGTACTGTACATGTATAGAGAAAGAAACAATCCCTGACCCAAGGACTTTACACAAGACAAAGGATGTGAGGAAAGAAAGTGATGAAAAGACTTGACTGTCAAGAGTAAGGGACTGCAGCTGTACCTGCTCCATCTCCTGACATGCTAATGAGTCAGCTAGGCTGCCTGGTAGACCACCCTGCCTAATTGGCTGAGGAAGCTGCAAGCCCATTCTTATGCCCAGCAGCAGCTCAATGCACAGTTGTAGAGTATCTGCCTGCCTGCGCTTGTCTTTCTCCATCCCCTGCTCCTGCCCTACTCTAGCTTCAGACCAGCCCTAGCTTTGTTCCTGCCTTGGACCCAGCCCATCTCCTCCCTTTCCTAACACCAGGTAATTTGGTTCTAACCCACATCTCCAATTCCTGATTCTGGCTTGACCTTTTGCTCTGACCTATGACCCAGGCTCCTGACAGAACCTAATATAATTTAGGAGATAAGTGGAATAGTACCCTGGTTTTCTGAGTGCCAGTCTAGTACCCTACCAACTAACCCACACATTGCTTTCTGGAGCACTCAGCCAAGTGCATCTTGAGACTTTGCCTATCCAGTGGAAATATCCACTCAACTATGTGTTCATGTGTCAGTGGCGTGTTGGGAGCTCACTAGTTTTCATAGAATCATAGAAGATTAGGGTAGGAAGAGACCTCAGGAGGTCATCTAGTCCAACCAGCTGATCAAAGCAGGACCAAACCCAACTAAATCATCCCAGCCAGGGCTTTGTCAAGCAGGGCCTTAAAAACCTCTAAGGAAGGAGATTCCACCACCTCCCTAGGTAACCCATTCCAGTGCTTCACCATCCTCCTAGTGAAATAGTTTTTCCTAATATCCAACCTAAACCTCCCCCACTGCAACTTGAGAACATTACTCCTTGTTCTGTCATCTGCCACCATTGAGAACAGCTGAGCTCCATCCTCTTTGGAACCTTCAGGTAGTTGAAGGCTGCTATCAAATCTTTCCTCACTCTTCTCTTCTGCAGACTAAATATGCCCACTTCCCTCAGCCTCTCCTCATAAGTCATAAAATGACCCGTAATCATTTTCGTTGCCCTCCACTAGACTCTCTCCAATTTGTCCACATCCTTTCTGTAGTGGGGGGCCCAAAACTGGACGCAATACTCCAGAGTTGGCCTCACCAGTGCCAAATAGAGGGGAATAATCACTTCCCTCTATCTGCTGACAATGCTCCTACTAATGCAGCCCAATATGCCATTAGCCTTCTTGGCAACAAGGGCACATGGTTGACTCATATCCAGTTTCTTGTCCACTATAACCCCTAGATCCTTTACTGCAGAACTGCTGCCTAGCCATTCAGTCCCTAGTCTGTAGCAGTGAATGGGATTCTTCCATCCTAAGTGCAGAACTCTGCAATTGTCCTTGTTGAACCCCACCAGATTTTTTTTGTCCCAATCCACCAATTTGTCTAGGTCACTCTGGATCTTATCCCTACTCTCCAGTGTATCTACCTCTCCAATTGAGCTTAGTGTCATCCGTGAACTTACTGAGGGTGCAATCCATCCCATCATCCACAACATTAATGAAAATATTGAACAAAACTGGCCCCAGGACCAACCCCTGGGCCACTCCACTTCATACTTGCTGCTAACTAGACACTGAGCCATTGATCACTACCAGTTGAGCCCAACAATCTAACCAGCTTTCTATCCACCTTATAGTCCATTCATCCAATCCATACTTTTTTAACTTGCTGGCAAGAATACTGTGGGAAACCATATCAAAAGCTTTGCTAAAGTCAAGGTATATCACGTCCACTGCTTTCCCCATATCCACAGACCCAGCTATCTCATCACAAAAAGCAGTCAGGTTGGTCAGGCATGACTTCCTCTTGGTGAATCCATGTTTACTGTTCCTGATCACCTTCCTCTCCTCTAAGTGTTTCAAAATGGATTCCTTGAGGACCTGCTCCATGATTTTTCTGGGGACAGAGGTGAGGCTGACTGGTCTGTAGTTCCCCGGATTCTCCTTCTTCTCTTTTTTAAAGATGGGCACTATATTTGCCCTTTTCCAATCATCCGGGACCTCCCCCAATAACCACGAGTTTTCAAAGATAATAGCCAATGGTTCTCAAATCACATCCGCCAACTCCCTTAGCACCCTTGGATGCATGAGATCCGGACCCATGGACTTGTGCATCTCCAGCTTTTCTAAATAGTCCTTAATCTGTTCTTTCACCACTGAGGGCTGCTCACCTCCTCCCCATACTGTGATGCCCAGTGCAGCAGTCTGGGAGCTGACCTTGTCTGTGAAGACCGAGGCAAAAAAAGCATTGAGTACTTCAGCTTTTTCCACATCATCTCTCACTAGGTTGCCTCCCCCATTCAGTAAGGGTCCCACTTTCCCTGACATTCTTCTTGTTGCTAACATACCTGTAGAAACCCTTCTTGTTACCCTTCACATCCCT
Source organism: Mauremys mutica (assembly GCF_020497125.1). NCBI lineage: Eukaryota > Metazoa > Chordata > Testudines > Geoemydidae > Mauremys > Mauremys mutica. Next base: position 130,073,747 of record NC_059077.1, read on the forward strand.
TGCTAGCTGCAACTCCAATTGTGCTTTGGCCTTCACAATTACACTCCTGCATGCTCGAGCAATATTTTTATACTCCTCCCTAGTCATCTGTCCAAGTTTCCACTTCTTGTAAGCTTCCTTTTTGAGTTTAAGCTCACCAAAGATTTCTCTGTTAAGCCAAGCTGGTTGCCTGCCATATTTGCTATTCTTTCTGCACATCGGGATGCTTTGTTCCTGCACCCTCAATAAGGCTTCTTTAAAATACAGCCAGCTCCCCTAGACTCCTTTCCCCCTCATATTAGCCTCCCAGGGGATCCTGCCCATCAGTTCCCTGAGGGAGTCAAAGTCTGCTTTTCTGAAGTCCAGGGTCTGTATTCTGCTGCTCTCCTTTATTCCTTTTGTCAGGATCCTGAACTCGATTATCTCATGGTCACTGCTGCCCAGGTTGCCACCCACTTCTACTTCCCCTACCAATTCTTCCCTGTTTGTGAACAGCAGGTCAAGAGGAGCATGGCCCCTAGTTGGTTCCTCCAGCACTTGGACAAGGAAATTGTCCCCTACACTTTCCAAAAACTTCCTGGATTGTCTGTGCACCGCTGTTTTACTCTCCCAGCAGATGTCAGGGTGACTGACGTTCCCCATGAGAACCAGGGCCTGTGATCTGGAAACTTCTGTTAGTTGTCCGAAGAAAGCCTCCATCCTTTAGACTTTTAATGTATAAAGTAGTTGAGTTTCTTTGTAATATTTATAACTCAGCCCAAATCAATCTAATTGATTGTCATTTGACCAGTGAAAGTCCCTTGGTTGCATATGCTTATGTTTCCCTATTAAATTTCAGATTTATGTCATTTTTTGCAGCGGTGCTAGAGTTGTTTGGAAAAAAGACAAATTCTTTTTCTTAGAAGAAAAACTATATTTTTCACTCCTTCCATGCTACTTTCACTTTTGAAGAAACTTTCAAAAGAAAAATTCCTCCCTGACTCGAGAAAATGTATCAAACTTGAGACAGAAAAGTAAAATTGGAGAAAATTAATAACTGAAAAGGATCCTTTATAGTGGAAACATATAGGTAACCTGAACTAATGTGTTCACAACTTTATCTTCCAAGTTTCTGAAATGAGCTGAAGCCTAAGGCTAAACATTTCTAAAGTGGCTAAGTGATTCATGTGCCGAAGCCCCATTGACTTTCAATGGAATTTAGGTGACTGAGTCACATAGGTGTTTTTGAAAATGTTACCCATAGTGATTAACCATAGAGGGCTACATCCTCATCTAATGTAAATTAGCATAAATCCATTGAAGTCAGGTGAGCTACAGCAATTTACACCAGTTAAAGATGTGGCCCAGAGAATCTGAGTAAAATTTAATTGCAAATTTAAATGTGACTAAGTTAGCATTAAACTCCCCATACAAATTTGTAAAGCATTACAAATAATACAGGCAGTATGGTCTAACAGATAGCACAGTAGGCTGGGAGTCAGGAGAAACTGGATTCTGATTCTGCCACTGACTTGTTGTGTGGCCTTGGACAAGTCACTTTGCCTCTGTTTCGCCTTCCACCCTTTTTCTGTCTTGTCTACTTGGACTAGAAGCTCTTTGGGGCAGAGGCTATCTATTATTATGCCAAGATTTTAAGACCAGGTGGAACCATTCTGATCATCGAGATCATGCAGCATAACACAAGCCAGAGAACTCCACCCAGTGATCAAGTCTATACTTTCTGGGCGCAATCCTGCATCCACAGAAGTCAATGGCAAAATTCTCACTGACTTCAGGATTGCACCCCAGTATTAATTTAAAGACGTAAAGTCATGGTGAATCCATCACATGCGTTGTTCCAATAGTTATTTCCCTCACGGATTAAAACAAATTGCACCTTATTTCTCATATGAATTGCTCTAGCTTCAGCTCCCAGCCACTTGTTCTGTCTTCATCTGACAGATTAAAGAGCCACCTGCTCTCAGAAGCCTTCTCACTATCTAGGTTTCAAATTTGATGACAATATATATCTCCAGATCAGTGGCACCGCTATGGGCACCCGCATGGCCCCACAATATGCCAATATTTTTATGGCTGACCTGGAACAACGCTTCCTCAGCTCCCGTCCACTCACGCCCCTTCTCTACCTACGCTACATCGATGACATCTTCATCATCTGGACCCATGGGAAGGAGACTCTGGAAAAATTCCACCACGATTTCAACAGCTTCCACCCCTCCATCAACCTCAGCCTGGACCAATCTACATGGGAGGTCCACTTCCTAGACACTATGGTGCAAATAATTGATGGTCACATTAACACCATCCTATACCGAAAACCTACCGACCGTTATGCCTACCTTCATGCCTCCAGCTTCCATCCCGGGCACACCACAAGATCCATTGTCTACAGCCAAGCACTGAGGTACAACCACATCTGCTCTAACCCCACAGACAGAGACCAACACCTACAAAATCTCCACCAAGCATTCTCAAAACTACAGTACCCGCACGAGGAAATAAGGAAACAGATCAACAGAGCCAGATGTGTACCCAGAAGCCTCCTACTGCAAGACAAACCCAAGAAAGAAACCAACAGGACTCCACTGGCCATCACATACAGTCCCCAGCTAAAACCCCTCCAGCGCATCATCAGGGATCTACAACCCATCCTGGACAATGATCCCACACTTTCACAGGCCTTGGGTGGCAGGCCAGTCCTCGCCCACAGACAACCTGCCAACCTGAAGCATATTCTCACCAGTAACTGCACACCGCACCATAGTAACTCTAACTCAGGAACCAATCCATGCAACAAACCTCAATGCCAACTCTGCCCACATATCTACACCAGCGACACCATCACAGGACCTAACCAGATCAGCCACACCATCACCGGTTCATTCACCTGCACGTCCACCAATGTAATATATGCCATCATATGCCAGCAAAGCCCCTCTGCTATGTACATCGGCCAAACTGGACAGTCTCTAAGGAAAAGGATAAATGGACACAAATCAGATATTAGGAATGGCAATATACAAAAACCTGTAGGAGGACACTTCAACCTCCCTGGCCACACAATAGCAGATCTTAAGGTGGCCATCCTGCAGCAAAAAAACTTCAGGACCAGACTTCAAAGAGAAACTGCTGAGCTCCAGTTCATCTGCAAATTTGACACCATCAGCTCAGGATTAAACAAAGACTGTGAATGGCTTGCCAACTACAGAACCAGTTTCTCCTCCCTTGGTTTTCACTCAACTGCTAGAACAGGGCCTCATCCTCCCTGATTGAACTAACCTCGTTATCTCTAGCTTGCTTCTTGCTTGCATATATAAACCTGCCCCTGGAAATTTCACCCACGAAAGCTCATGCTGCAAAACGTCTGTTAGTCTATAAGGTGCCACAGGATTCTTTGCTGCTTCTACAGAACCAGACTAACACGGCTACCCCTCTGATACTATCTAGGTAGTGATGGATGGTAGTCAAGTCACCTCTTAACCTTCCTTTGGGTAAACTAAGTAGATGGAGCTTCTTTAGTCTCTCACTGTAAGGCAGGTTTTCCAGACATCAAACCATCCTTGTAGCTCTTCAGAACCCATTCCAATTTGTCAATGTTCTTTTCAAAGTGTGTATGCCAGTACTGACAATATAATTCCAGTAACTCTCATTAATACTCCATGCAGTGGTAATAATACCTCTCCACTTCTTCTTGAGGTATGTGTTTGAGGGGTTCATTGTGCCAGGCCCCTTGTGCCAATCTTGGTCAGGGTCTCTAGGAATATAATCTAATAGTAATATAAAGGTAATATAAATAATAATGAATTCATTAGATTAATTTTGAGGAGTCAGCATTATTCATGGAGTCCCAGGACTGACAAACCTGGCCTGTGATGGATAGATGTGGGAAGCACATAAATGAAATCTATAAGGGGAAGGGGAAAGGCATCTCACAGAGGCAGAAAGTGTTCAGCTGTACTTCTAGGGCTGTGGGCTCCATATCACTCATCTTCCCTTTTAACTGGGTTGGGCTGAGCTATAAATTTTTGGACCAATATGTCAGATAAATACCGGCTCCTTGTTGCTGGCATGTGTTCAGCTGCCTTTAAAACCCAGTGTACAAATTGCTTCCTTATTCATTCCATGAGCCCTGCATGGCCTAGCAGCTTTATTTACCCTTAGGAAATGTAAACAGTCAGTGACCAAGTACTTCCTATGGTGCTTTGATGTATTAGCTCTGAACAAAAAGAGTTTATAATTCTGTTTAAAAAATGGGACCATGAAATTCTGATGGGAGTCAGGAAACCTCAATGTAAAACCCCTTTGGATATTAGGAAAAACTTTTTCACTCAGAGAGTGATGAAGCACTGGAATGGGTTCCCTAGGGAGGTGGTGGACTCTCCTTCCTCAGAGGTTTTTAAGGCCCAGCTTGACAAAGCCCTGGCTGGGATGATTTAGTTGGGAATTGGTCCTGCTTTGAGCAGGGGGTTGGACTAGATGACCTCCTGAGGTCCCTTCCAACCCTGATATTCTATGATTCTATGATTCTATTATCAGAATTTCACAGAGTAAATGGGACTGAGATATCCTGAATGGCTGCTTGTGCCTGTTTCCCCTTTGTGCTGCTACCACAGATAGAAAAATAAAGTATTCAAAACTGCCAAAAAGAGTCGCTGCAGTGTACAGGATCTACATTGCTGGCACAACTGCGATGTAAAGAATCATGTTACCAAAGGGTCAATTTAATGTCATGGGAAGCATGGGTTATTGGGTTGGGTGCAGGAAATAGCTTTGCCACTCTGAAGTAAGACCAAGCCATAAGTACATTAGAATTCCAGTTATCCAAATTGGGGGTGGGGAGGGTTTGTTTCCAGAGTGTCTGATGATTGTTGTACCCTACCCCATAGAATCATAGAAATGTTGGACTGGAAGGGACCTTGATAAATCATCTAATCCAGTGCCTTGCACAGAGGCAAGACTAAGTATTAGCTACACTATCCCTGACAGGTGTTTGTCTAACCCTTTTTAAAAACCTCCAATGAAAGAGATTCCACAACCTCCCTAGGTAATTTGTTCCAGTGCATAACTACCCTGACAGGAAGTTTTTCCTAATGTCCAACCTAAACCACCCTTGCTGCTATGCTCAGTGATTAAGGAGAACAATTTATGAACTCCTCTTTATAACAGTCTTTTATGTACTTGAAAACTGTTATCAGGTCCCCTCAGTCTTCTCTTCTCCAGACTAAACAAACCCCCTTTTTTCAGTCTTTCTTCTTAGGCCATATTTTCTAGACTTTTCTCATTGTTGTTTTTCTCTTCTGGACTTTCTCCAGTTTGTCCACATCTTTCCCAGAACTGGACACAGTACTCCAGTTGAGGTCTTATCAATGCTGAATAGAATGGAAGACTTATTTCTCATGTCTCGTTTACAACACTTCTGCTAATACACCCCAGAATGATCATGGGTTTTTTTTCAACAGTATTACATTGTTGACTCATATTTAGCTTGTGATCCACTGTAACTCCCAGACAGTACTTCTTCCTAGATAGTAATTTCCCATTTTGTATTTGAGAAATTCATTATTCCTTCCTAAATGTAGTACTTGACATTTGTCCTTATTGAATTTCACCCAGTTTATTTCAGATCAGTTCTCCAGTTTATCAAGATCATTTTGATTTCTAATCCTGTCCTCCAAAATGCTTGTAACTACTCCCAGCTTGGTATTGTCTGCAAACTTTATAAGCGTACTCTCTATGCCATTATCCAAATCATTTATGAAAATATTGAATAGAACCAGACCCAAGACAGATCCCTGTGGGACCCCACTTGATATGCCCTTCCAGAACCAATGATAACTGTTATCTGAGCACGATTTTCCAACCAGTTGTACATCCACCTTCTAGTAGATTGATTTAGGCTATATTTCTCTAGTTTACTTATGAGAAGATCATGTGAGATGGTATCAAAAGCCTTACTAAAGTTGAGCTGTATCACATCTACTGCTTACCCTCCATCCACAAGGCTTCTTACCCTGTCAAAGAAGGATACTAGGTGGGTTTGATATGATTTGTTCTTGACAAATCCATGTTAATTGTTACTTATCACCTTATTATCTTCTTGGGGCTTACAAATTGATTGCTTAATTATTTGTTCACTATCTTTCCAATACCAAAATTAACCTGACTCAGCAAAGCTGAGTCAACCAAGTTCCACCCTCTCCCTGCTACCTACTCCAAGGAGAAAGCAAGAAGGTGCATAACGCCACTCACTTCTGCATATCCAAGGTCTATGTAGTCAGTATAAGGGCATAAGGAGATGAAGCATTCTTACTCACCCAGGTGGGTGTATGGCCAAGTTGCAACCGAGCCTTAAATCGTAGAAATAGCTTTCATTTCTAGCAATCTTCTCTAATAATCAAATTGTTTCTACTTTTTTTTTTAGCTTCCTAGACTACGTGAAGCAAATATATTGCTCATTAAGGTGTCTGAATAGATCACATCTTTGTCTGAGGTTGGGGTACCCTTAAAAACATTAAACCTTTTCATGCACAGTTTGTAGGCCATGCCCTCAGTTACTGTAAGTCAGTGTAACTTTGTTGAAATCCATGGAACTGCACTAGTTGAGCCTGGGCCTACTGCCAAATGGCCCAGGTTGGTGGCACAAGCCCCTGGAATGATGATACTACCGATCATAAAATAAAAAAGAGAATGAATAACAGAAGACAACAGCCTCAGTCTTTTTCTTTCTTTCTTTTTTATTTTACTCTGAATGACATTTGGCTGAGTCAGACCAGAGATGATATATTTTTCCCCATCTCCAATTCTAGGCTTTTGGAGTCAGATTCTCATGTCTGGCTGAGCTGCACAGCATGGTACCTATGGATGGGGGATCAAGGTGGGTTTATGCCACTTATGCAAATCCCTACAGCTGGGGATTCCATAACTTAAGCTTTCAAGTACCATGGCGATGAAACCATATAGAAACCTAGATAGACTGATAGGGCTGCTCTAAGTTGTGCTCAGCTGCCTATAGCCCCAAGGATCCATTTCAAAAGTGGGGGTTCAGCAAAGGTCAGTGGCACTCCAAGCTGCTTCTTCCAGAGGCCTTCCCCTATGCTCTTAAGAGGGGGTTAGTGGGCATGGCATAGGGTCTGTCCAACCAACTCTTTAACTAGAAACTGCACTCAGTTCCATGAAGGACTGGTCTCCTGTGGCTTCTAATGAAGAACCTACAGAAACAAAGATAATTTGAAATGCCCCAGTGAACCGTGATATCTGGCCATCTCAAACTGCAAGATGCTGCCATTAGCAACCATAATAGCAAGGAAAAATGGAGCTGAGTTTCAAGGTGTGCAATAATTTATTTCACCCTAACACACTACACAAATCACCGTGTGTTATGTTAGCTCTTTTGGGGCTGGGATTGTCATTTATTATGAGTGCACAGCTGTCACAAAGGGTGCCTAACCTGGTCTTAGTAATAGACAAAATTGTAGCTGTATACAAAATATTCACTAAATTAACTAGTTCTTTACAATATGATTACTTCTCTACTGAGGGCAGTAAAGAAGTCAGACTCTGAGCTTTCAGAAGCCTCTGTCTTTGTGTATCTCTGTACTGCACTTGGGAATTGTGATTGCAGCATGTGTCGATATCCTCATCTAGCTGGCTCAAAGCTAGCTAAATGTACCAACAACAGTGAAGCCCCAGCGGTACGGGAGTATGTAGGCAGGGTCTAACTCAATCAAAGCTAGCTCTGGTATATCTACATGTGCGGCAACCACACCTCCCTGTTGCACTATAGATACACACTTAGGGCCTGTCTACATGGTGTGTTAGTCTGTACTAGAGACATGTAAATTCCAGTTTGAACTAGCGTGTTGTGCATTAACAGGCCTGTGTGGACCCTGCTGGTGTGCATTAAGAGTTCCATATTGTAAATGAATGTAGTCCTGTTTCAAACAATACTACATACATATGCACTAAAGAACTTACTTCTAGTCAGCACCAGTAGGGGCCACACAGGCCTGTTACTATGCAATCTGCTAGTTCACATTAGCATTTCTATCCCTCTCGTGTGGTCTAATGCCCAGTGGAGACAAGCCCTTCGACTCTCCTAAGGCATAATTCTCCACATGCTTTCCATTGATCTTTGCCCTCCTGGCTCTCTCCTAAACTACAGCCAGGAAACTCTCTTTATATAGCTAAGAATCTTTTCCCTTTATGTCCTGCCAAAGGGAGAACTACTGACTTTCACAATGAAGTGCAATTTCTTGGTCTCAGAGAGAGGTTACTTGGGAAATATTTCATTTTTCAGCTTTCTTTTTCCACCACTGAGGGAAGGCCTTTAGCCCTCCACCAGACAGGAAGGATTGTCCAATGCTTAGAGCACTAGCATGGAACTTGAGAGATCAGAGTTCAAATCTCTGCTCCATCATAGACTTCCTACGTGCACCCTGAAGCTCAGTGCTCTGTAACAACCATTCTTTATGACTTAAAAATGTTTTGCTTAACTGTCTTCCTCTAGCTCTGGTACAAAAGTAACACTGACAAAAATACTGACAAAAGGAAGAAAGGAGAGCAGCAGAATATGGACCCTGGACTTCAGAAAAGCAGACTTTGACTCCCTCATGGAACTGATGGGCAGGATCCCCTGGGAGGCTAATATGAGGGGGAAAGGAGTCTAGGAGAGCTGGCTATATTTTAAAGAAGCCTTACTGAGGGCGCAGAAACAAACCATCCCAATGTGCAGAAAGAATAGTAATTATGGCAGGCGAGCAGCTTGGCTTAACAGTGAAATCTTCCATGAGCATAAACATCAAAAGGAAGCTTAGAAAAAGTGGAAACTTGGACAGATGACTAGGGAGGAGTATAAAAATATTGCTTGAGCATACAGGGGTGTAATCAGGAAGGCCAAAGCATAACTGGAGTTGCAGCTAGCAAGGGATGTGAAGGGTAACAAGAAGGGTTTCTGCAGGTATGTTAGCAACAAGAAGAAGGTCAGGGAAAGTGTGGGACCCTTACTGAATGGGGAAGGCAACCTAGTGAGAGATGATGTGGAAAAAGCTGAAGTACTCAATGCTTTTTTTGCCTTGGTCCTCACAGACAAGGTCAGCTCCCAGACTGCTGCACTGGGCATCACAGTATGGGGAGGAGGTGAGCAGCCCTCAGTGGTGAAAGAACAGGCTAAGGACTATTTAGAAAAGCTGGATATGCACAAGTCCATGGGTACAGTTCTAATGCATCCAAGGGTACGGAGGGAATTGGCTGAAGTGATTGCAGAGCCATTGGCCATTATCTTTGAAAACTCGTGGGGATCCAGGGAGGTCCCGGACGATTGGAAACAGGCAAATCTAGTGCCCGTCTTTAAAAAAGGGAAGAAGGAGAATCCATGGAACTACAGCCTCACCTCGGTCAGGGCCAGATTAATGCAGGGGCTTTAGGAGCTGCAGCCCAGGGCCTCGGGCTAAGACAGGCTCTGTGGGCCAGATGTGGCCTGCTGCTTCTTTTCATCCAGCCCGTGGCAAGTCTCTATGCCATAGGCTGGACACCGGTCCCTGAGCTTCGGCGCCCCCTCCAAGACTGAAGCCGCAAGCGCTGGCTCGCAGATGTGCCATTCAGGGAATCTCTGTGCGCTGCCTCTGCCCCCAGCGCCGGCTCCACAGCTCCCATTGGCTAGGTACCATGGCCAATGGGAGCTGCGGGGCGATGCCTGTGGTGCCAGCAGGCATGTTCAGTGTGCAATGCGCAGAGCGGCCTGGCCCCTCTGCCTAGGGGCCGGACATGCCGGCCACCTCAGGGAGCACATCAGTGTGGAGGCAGGGTAGGCAGGGGTACTGCTTAACCCTGCTGCATCCCCAACCAGGAGCCACCAGAGGTAAGTGCCTTCCGGCCAGAGACTGCACCCTGCATGCCCTCCTGGACCCCAACCCCCTGTCCCATCCCTGGCCCCACCACAGAGACCAGCCCCCAGCTGGTGCTGCAGCCCCTCCTGCCCCCCAAGCCTCTACCCCAGCCCTGAGCCCACTCCCCCACTCCAAACCCCCAGGAGCCCCACAAAATCTAATAGCCCACAAGAAAGTTAATCCATCCCTGACCTCACTCCCTGGAAAAATCATGGAGCAGGTCCTCAAGGAATCCATTTTGAAGAACTTGGAGGAGAGGAAGGTGATCAGAATCAGTCAACATGGATTCACCAAGGGCAAGTCATGACTCACCAAACTGATTGCCTTCTATGATGAGATAACTGGCTCTGTAGATATGGGGAAAGTGGTGGATGCGATATATCTTGACTTTAGCAAAGCTTTTCATATGGTCTCCCACAGTATTCTTGCCAGCAAGTTAAAAAAGTATGGATTGGATGAATGGACTATAAGGTGCATATAAAGCTGGCTAGATCATCGGGCTCAATGGGTAGTGATCAATGGCTCGATGTCTATTTGGCAGCCGGTATCAAGTGGAGTGTCCCAGGGGTTGGTCCTGGGGCCAGTTTTGTTTAACACCTTCATTAACGGTCTGGATGATGGGATGGATTGCACCATCAGCAAGTTTGCAGATGACACTAAACTGGGAGGAGTGGTAGATACACTGGAGGGTAGGTATAGGTTCCAGAGTGACCTAGACAAATTGGAGGATTTGGACAAAAGAAATCTGAGGAGCTTCAACAAGGACAAGAGCAGAGTTCTGCACTTAGGACAGAAGAATCCCATGCTCTGTGACAGGCTGGGGACCGACTTGCCAAGCAGCAGTTCTGCAGTAAAGGACCTAGGAGTTACAGTGGACAAGAAGCTGGATATGGGTCAGCATTGTGCCCTTGTTGCCAAGAAGTCCAATGGCATATTGGGCTGTATTAGTAGGAGCATTGCCAGCAGATCGAGAGAAGTGATTATTCCCCTCTATTTGGCACTGATGAGGCCACCTCTGGAGTATTGCATACAGTTTGGTCCCCCTACTACAGAAGGAATGTGGACAAATTGGAGAGAGTCCAGTAGAGGGCAACAAAAATGATCAGGGGGCTGGGTCACATGATGTATGAGGAGAGGCTGAGGGACCTGGGATTATTTTTTTCATAGATTCATAGATTCATAGACTTAAGGTCAAAAGGGACCATTATGGTCATCTAGTCTGACCTCCTGCACAATGCAGGCCACAGAATCTCACCCACCCACTCCTGTAACAAACCTCTAACCTATGTCTGAGCTATTGAAGTCCTCAGATTGTGGTTTGAAGACCTCAGGCTGCAGAGAATCCTCCAGCAAGTGACCCGTGCCCCATGCTCCAGTGGAAGGAGAAAAACCTACAGGGCCTCTGCCAATCTGCCCTGGAGGAAAATTCCTTCCCGACCCCAAATATGGCGATCAGTTAAACCCTGAGCATGTGGGCAAGACTCACCAGCCAGCACCGAGGAAAGAATTCTCTGTAGTAACTCAGATCCCACCCCATCTAACATTTAGTCTGCAGAAGAGTAGAGTGAAGGGGAATTTGATAGCAGCCTTCAATTACTTGAAGGGGAGGTTGCAAAGAGGATGGAGCTTGGCTGTTCTCAGTGGTGGCAGATGACATAACAAGGAGCAATGGTCTCAATTTGCAATAGGGGAAGTCTAGGCTGGATATCTGCAGAAAAGGACCTAGGGGTTACGGTGGATGAAAAGCTGAATATGAGTCAACAGTGTGCCCTTGTTGCCAAGAAGGCTAATGGCATTTTGGGTTGTATAAGTAGGGGCATTTCCAGCAGATCGAGGGACGTGATCATTCCTCTCTACTCAGCACTGGTGAGGCCTCATCTGGAGTACTGTGTCCAGTTTTGGGCCCCACACTACAAGAAGGATGTGGATAAATTGGAGAGAGTCCAGCGGAGGGCAACAAAAATGATTAGGGGGCTAGAACACATGACTTATGAGGAGAGGCTGAGGGAACTGGGATTGTTTAACCTGCAGAAGAGAAGAATGAGGGGGGATTTGATAGCTGCTTTCAACTACCTGAAAGGGGGTTCCAAAGAGGATGGATCTAGACTGTTCTCAGTGGTAGAAGATGACAGAACAAGGAGTAATGGTCTCAAGTTGCAGTGGGGGAGGTTTAGGTTGGATATTAGGAAAAACTTTTTCACTAGTAGGGTGGTGAAGAACTGGAATGGGTTACCTAGGGAGGTGGTGGAATCTCCTTCCTTAGAGGTTTTTAAGGTCAGGCTTGACAAAGCCCTGGCTGGGATGATTTAGTTGGGTTTGGTCCTGCTTTGAGCAGGGGGTTGGACTAGATGACCTCCTGAGGTCCCTTCCAACCCTGAGATTCTATGATTCTATGATTAGGAAACACTATTTCACTAGGAGGGTGGTGAAGCACTGGAATGGGTTACCTAGGGAGGTGATTGAATCTCCATCCTTCGAGGTTTTTAAGGTCCGGCTTCAAAAAGCCCTGGCTGGGATGATTTAGTTGGGGTTGGTCCTGCTTTGAGCAGGGGGTGGGGCTAGATGGCCTCCTGAGGTCTCTTCCAACCCTAATCTTCCATGATTCTATTTTTCTAACTCAGAAAAGCACTACACATATAATAGCCCCTTCCTTATTGTTAGAATTACCAGATTATTAACTCTTGCCTCTCTTGAGTTGAAGAATGCCCATTTGTAACTCAAACTACCATCTGACCGTGGGGTTCTATTAGCAAGGGAAATACTAGAGAATAAAGTGAGTTAAAAATCACATCCAGATATAAGAGAAGGTGATAGGACCAGACATCAAGGACCAAAAGTAGGATAGATAAAAAGGCTACAGAAACAGCGTGTTGAGTCTTTTTGCAATGAATTATTCTGATATAGTACTCTTTATTAAAATACACAGAGAATTGAGAAGAACATATTTTAATGACTTAGAATGATGGAGCCTTTCCTTACGCTGCTTTTAAGGTAAAGGGCTTTAAAAAGAGCCAGCTTCCAAATAAAATCATTAAAGTCAAAGAGGGTGAAAGCGAGAGTAAAATTTATAATCTAAATCCAAACAGGATCTCCCCTTAAACGATGAATAATAAACAGAGTCCACCTGTTACTAGACCAGGCACAAAGTAATGATTCATTTATTGTAATCCAAAACAGCTGAGTGATAACTCTTCAATTACTCCATTAGCTGATCCACCCCACTAAGAAAGCAAAGTTTCTTATATCATTGCTTACATTAAACTTAACTGCAGAGAGTTCTATTTGGACGATCATTCTAGGCATCTCCCTAGAGGAATTCCACCTCATTCATACCCCTTGTTTTACACAGTACAGCCGGTAGTTTTCCTCTTATAACATGTTTACTAAATGTCTTTGCAAAAATGCTAAAGTGCCTGACGGCCAGGCTGGCTTTCAAATCAGCATTCCTCATTCACACAAGAAAGTTCTGTATTGCTTCACTAAGGCATTGAGCAGCCGCAGGCATGCTCTGTGGATGAGCCATGTATCCTTTCACCATGATACCGTATTTGTCAGGCAAGGAAGTGTGTGGTAAAGCATGTGACTTTTTTCTTGTACCCCACTTCTAAAATATTGGCATCATGTATAATCCCTCTGTCCCCACCTCCATAACTAGTAATAGAAAGGGAACCCTGTTTATGAAGACTGCAAGAGCTATTGGACCAGTGCTGGTTGACGTGGAAACGTTAAATTCAGAGACTGGATACCAATTTGTGGTCTGTCAACTAGTCCACCTATCTGTGGTAACAGCTTTCTTTTCTCTGGCTCTTGGCCACTTGTTTCCCACATGGCTTTATGCAAACGTGATACTGCCTTTTTGGAAAAGGGGATCCCACAGGGAAAGTGGCACCACCTTTGATGCACCATTGAAGTCTTCATTAAATGTAAATGCTCATGGAAGTCCATTCCCCACACCAATCTCTGTTGGAGCTTTCCTTCAGAATGCGTGTGGCAGGACTTTAGAGTATAACAGGAGCATCAGCTTTCATGTTTCTTCCTCACCACTCCCCTCCTTTAGCATACACAAGGCCTTTGACTCTGACAGGGCTTAATCCAAATTAATGGGAGTTGTTCTATTTTCTTTAATGAGCTTTGGATCAGACCCTGTCTGAGGACAGGAACATAGGACATAATCATGTTGTACAATCCTGTCCATAAATTTATCAAGCTCCAGCTTAAAAACTAGTTGTTATTTGTCCCCTACTCTTATTTAGAAGCTGTTCCAGAACCTCGGTCCTCTGATAGCTGGAAACTTCTCATTTTCAGCCTACATTTTAATTGTGGCCAGTTTATACCCACTTGTTCTTGTGCCAGCATTGTCCTTTAGCTTCAATAGCTCTTCTCCTTCATGGCTGTTTATCACCCCTCACCTCCGCAATGTATTGATAGAGAACAACCAGATCCCCTCTCATCCTTTATATTTCTAAGCTAAACAAGACAAGCTCTTTAGGGTATGTCTACACTTTGAGCTGGAGATAAAAATTCCACCTTGAGGAGACATACCCATGCCAGCCTTGATCAAGCTAGTATGCTAAAAATAGAGTGTAAGTACTATTGTGTGAGCAGTAATATGTCAGAACTAGCATGGTATGTCTCCTTGAGCAGGAATGTAAATCTCCAGCTCAAAGTGTAGACATATCCTAGGTCTTTTCTAATAAGATACTGGTAGTTATTTACAGAGAGAGCCTAAGAGCCAGATGTGGTCTCCTTAGTGAACCCTTAATTACACAAGTAGATTTACTGGCCAAAATGGGACCATATGGGTAAATGCTCATCCACATGAGTAAGCCCTAAAGCAAGCCTTAGTTGAGTTAGGACTGTAGAAAGTACAGGAACCTCCAGACCCACAAAATGTTAGTTGTAGGGAATTATTAGGGAAGATTAATCAGAGAAAGGGATCTATCAGCTAGAAAAGGACAGTTTGGCAAGGAACCATCATCATAGATGAATATGCTTGGAAAGTGCTCAAACTGGGAAAATTGCTGATCTGGGCCCCAGGCCACTATCTGCCCTGAGAGTTTTCCCTTTCATCCCCTGTTCCCTGACGAGTCTCTTTGGGCCAGGCTGCCAACCACGGCAGCGTCCCATCCTTCCATTGAGGCTGAGACTGGGCACACAGGATCCTCAGCAAGCCTGCTTTCCAGACGAAGTTCCCATCATATCTCATGCTTTAGCGGCCTGGTTGGCCTCCTCTCTCCTGCTACCTGGCTGAGGGAGGATCAATCATCTAGATAGCCCCAAGGGCCTGTTTAAGTTATGTCAGCCTCCAAGGGCTGCCCTACGGACCACTGTGCTACCCAGAATCTCCACTTCCTGGCCTGGCACATCCCCTCCCACCTCCAGTCATGGTCCCAACAGTAAGACCTGCAAGGTGTCCTCAGAGCACAGTCTTACACATATCTTCCATAGTGCCTGCACTGGGGGAATCCCGCTCCACAGCTCTGACCCAGAGTGGGAGTGAAGATCTTGGTGCAGATTTCAGGAAAGCCACAGTTTGATATTTCCCTCCTTTTATCTTCTTTTTTTTCCAGTAAGGCCATTTTTATTTTAGTCTTGGATTATTTTATTTTACAATATTGCTATCCAAGGTCAAGGCTTGAGATTTCCCCATCAGTTACTGTTAATTGTGAGCCCAGTATAAAGCTAACCATTTCCAGTAACTTTCTGGTTAAAAAAATTCATAGTTTGGTTCAGATTTTGGTACAAATGTAAGGGTTTTTTAAAACAATCTTTGTTTACTGGAAATCGACTGTTTTTACCAAAAACTGTTTTCAAAATCTGAATATTTTCTGTTTTTTTCCCATTGAAAACCCAAATATGTTAATAGAGAATTTTTTAAAAATCTAGGAAAAGTAATTGCCATTTTTTTTGACCAGCTCTAGTCAATAGATCATTACCTCTAGCTGTTACGCCTGATAAAACTTGAAGCACAGACCTATGTGCAGACTTGGATTCAACAAGAGGCTTGCTAATGACATGTTCCCTATCATCAATAAAAGCCTGCCTGGAAAAGACTGTTCCAAAACAGGATTTTTGTTGTTTCATGTCATAGGATTTGAGAGAAGGATGAGTTCTTCAAGAAATACAAAGCTGAGCCTTGCCAAAATTGTGTTTATGACCCTAAAAAAGGATTTTGTTTCCAGCTTGGCATGGAGCTGATCTTGGACATGTCTTCTCATTAATGCTCCTTGGCCAAACCCTCAGAAGTTTGTTCCTTCAAAAGACTTTTTAGTTTAATAATCCTTTATTTTATTAATACTGTTTTAAATATGAAAGCTGACTCTGGTATTTAACTAGAAAATACCTTTGGCAGAAGCAATGTAAAAGATACTGAACTGAAAAACAATAGGGTGCCTAAATCTTCAATAAATAATGCATTTACAGTGGGGTTTTCAAAAGCGCTCTGCATTGGCCTAACTCGGCTCCCATTGGGCAGGTGTACCCAGTGGCTGGAAGCAAACTTTCCAGTGCAGGTAGACAAGTTTGTGCTAGCAGGGCTTGAGTTAACCCACTAAAAACAGCTGTGTGGACGGTACAGCTCGGGCTGTAGCTTGGCTCTGAGCCTAAGGTGCGGGTGGACTTGAGGGCTGAATGTGCCCATGCTGCTCTTTCTAGTGCACTAGTTGGAGGCCCGGTAGCAAGAGTCTGTCTACCTAGGCTGGGAGGCTCATTCCCAGCTGCAGTGTAAACCTACTCTTTGAGGTCAATGTGAATTTTACAGCTGACTTCAATGCGTGCAGCATTAGGACAGGAGGGAGCACTTTTCCCCACCTTTTATAGATCTCACTTTCCTGTGGCATGCTGAAGTGAATAGATGAGTGTCTCAACTCATCATTGTCCTTGTATCACCTTCAGCCATATGGCACGTCACCAAATACTTGATGTTTGTTTCAAGTCTAATAGCATGTCTTTCTCTGACAGCCTGTCAGACCCAGGTATTCATGCCTCTCCAGGTTTATAATCATAACTGGAAAATGATAATTATAGTTATTATTTCCCTTGAAAATGGATGTCCTGCGATGTTATTGTGGATTGTCACGCACCCATTCAAATATTATTATGAATGAGTCTACTATTAACAATGATTCAGTTTTGTATTTAAGGCCTCTTTAAAGCTGATATGATCTATGAATGGGTGATCCAACACAAGAATTCTGCACTAAGTCCCATTTTGAGGGCTTAAGGGATACATAGAACTTTTGAGAACTCTCTGCACAAAGGTGAAAGTCCACTTGGTTTTAATGGAGCCTGTATGTATGTGTGTGTGAGAGAGGGAGCGAGACATGAACAAGCTGTACAGTAAAACAAACCATTTTTAAAAAGTCAGGTTCTGTTGCTTTCTGGGTTGTGCAGTTTTTACTGTTCTTTTATCTACACTGTCTACACTAGTCCCTGGAGCCTGGCATGTAATCATGTGCTGCCTGCTTGTGTGAAAATGTGAAAATCTTTTTAACTTCTTTAGAACACTCCTTAATCTGCCGCTTGAGCCCCTTCCATTTGTTAAACACACTCTGAGAGTGGTTGCTGCTGAATCCATTACAGGGGAACAGGACAGCTTTGTGACACTAGTTTCAAGATAGCACTGAATTCAAAACTCTTATACAAATTAATTTATCAATGGCTTTACTATTCTGTTTGTTTGTCTATACATTGTAGGTGAAGTGATTCATATTATATGGCTTATAGACACACTATAGGTATCCATATCCATAGATTGCAAGGTGCTCTGCAATCTTCAGGAAAACTGGCACTATGTACATGTGAAGTTATTATGCCTCTCGCTGTGTTTCAGGAAACTAATTAGAAAAAAAAGCTGTTAGATGTCTGCAGGTTGGATGGGGTCACAGTCAGGCTGGTTAGCAGAGAGTGCTAGCTGTACAGATATTTCTGATGTCACAGTATGGAGAGATGGAGGCCTGGTCTACACTACGCGTTTATACCGAATTTAGCAGCATTAAATCGATTTAACGCTGCACCCGTCCACACAATGAAGCCCTTTTTATCGATATAAAGTGCTCTTAAAATCGATTTCTGTACTCCTCCCCGACGAGGGGAGTAGCACTAAAATCGGTATTGCCATGTCGGATTAGGGTTAGTGTGGCTGCAAATCGACGGTATTGGCCTCCGGGCGGTATCCCACAGTGCACCATTGTGACCGCTCTGGAAGGCAATCTGAACTCGGATGCACTGGCCAGGTAAACAGGAAAAGCCCCATGAACTTTTGAATTTCATTTCCTGTTTGTCCAGTGTGGAGGGCTGATCAGCACAGGTGAACACGCAGAGCTCATCAGCACAGGTAACTATGCAGTCTGAGAATCAAAAAAGAGCTCCAGCATGGACCACACGGGAGGTACTGGAGCTGATCGCTGTATGGGGAGAGGATTCCGTGCTAACAGAACTGCGTTCCAAAAGACAAAATGAAAAAACATTTGAAAAAATTTCCAAGGCCATGATGGAGAGAGGCCACAGCAGGGACTCAGTACAGTGCCGTGTGAAAGTTAAGGAGCTCAGTCAAGCCTACCAGAAAACCAAAGAAGCAAACGGAAGGTCTGGGGCGGGGCCGAAAACATGCCGCTTCTACGCTGAGCTGCATGCAATTCTAGGGGGGTCCG
The DNA here is from genome assembly GCF_020497125.1 of Mauremys mutica. Lineage (NCBI taxonomy): Eukaryota > Metazoa > Chordata > Testudines > Geoemydidae > Mauremys > Mauremys mutica. Next base: position 130,092,261 of record NC_059077.1, read on the forward strand.
CCACCACTACCCCACCCCGTCCATGGATTCCGAGGTGGAGGTGGTAATCGCAGCCATTCCTGAGGATTCTGCGGACAGGGAAGATGAGGAGGAGGAAGAGGAGGACGAGCTTGCAGAGAGCACACAGGATTCCATTCTCCCCAACAGCCAGGAGCTTTTTCTCAGCCTGACAGAAGTACCCTCTCAGCCCTCGCAAGCCATTATCCCAGACAATGAAGCCATGGAGAGGATCTCTGGTGAGTGTACCTTTGTAAATATAAAACATGGTTTAAAAGCAAGCGTTTTTTAATGATTAATTTGCCCTGAGGACTTGGGATGCATTCGTGGCCAGTAAAGTTACTGGAAAAGTCTGTTAACATGTCTGGGGATGGAACGGAAATCCTCCAGGGACATCTCCATGAAGCTCTCCTGGAGGTACTCCAAAAGCCTTTGCAGAAGGTTTCTGGGCAGGGCAGCCTTATTCCGTCCTCCATGGTAGGACACTTGACCACGCCATGCATGTAGCAAGTAATCTGGTATCATTGCATGACAAAGCCTAGCTGCGTATGGTCCCGGTGTTTGCTGGCATTCAAGCAACATCTGTTCTTTATCTCGCTGTGTTATCCTCAGGAGAGTGATATCGTTCATGGTAACCTGGTTGAAATATGGGAATTTAATTAAAGGGACAGAGATGGTTGGGCTGTTTGCCTGTGTCTTAAAAGAAATCCTTCCCTGCATTTAGCCAAGCAAGGGGAAGGAGGGGGGTGGTGATTGGCGCTGAGCTTTTTCACGTTTGGCTAGCTGGGATCTTCCCTGCTACCAGCCATGTGGTGGGGGGAGGGGTAAAGCGATCATCCCAGAGAATTGGATGGGGGAGGTTCTGCTGCTACACGTTAACAGGAAAGCTGCAGCACTCAACGGGCTTTGCTTGGTATGTGGGAAAGGAGGCGCTGGATATATGAAGGCTGCAGAAGCCGAAAGACAATGGCTTACCGTGGCCGCATGCAAGCCGAATTCTGCTGCCCGGACCTGCGTCTGTGATCTCTAACACCAGAGCCGCAGGCACTCAATATTAAGAAGCAAAATGCGACCTTGTAGTGAGATCACATGTGCTATGTAAGGTGAATAGTGTTGTTCACCGTGAAAGAGTGTAAGCATTGTTCTGTAAAATGTATCTTTTTAAATACTTCTCTCCCTTTTTTCCCTCCCACCTGCAGCTGCAAATTTTTCAAGTCTCCCTCCTCCAACCCGAAGGCTGTCTCAGATAAGGCGGCGAAAAAAAGATGCAAGACAAAATGTTCTCGGAAATCATGGAAGTGACTCGCAATGAAAGAGCTCATCTGAATGAGTGGAAGGACATGGTATCAAAGTACAGGAAAGATGCCAGAGACCGTGAGGACAGGAGGGACGAACGTGAGGAGAGGAGAGACGCTCGAGATCAGAGGTGGCAGCAGGAAGATCTGAGGTGTCGGGATGCAACTCTGGGGCTGCTGCGTGATCAAACTGACATGCTCTGGCATCTGGTGGAGCTTCAGGAATGGCAGCAGGATCACAGAGTGCTGCTGCAGCCCCTGTATAACCACCCTCCCACCTCACCATGTTCCTTAGCCGCCTCACCCACCAGACGACTAAGAACGCATTGCGGGAGGCACCATGCACCCGCCCATTCCACCCCAGTGGACAGCCCAACCAAAAGGCTGTCATTATTTTGAAATTTTTTTAGTGGCCTTTTCCTTCCCTCCTATCCTCCTCCCAAACCCCAGCCGGGCTACCTTGTCAGTTCTTGCCCTCTTTTTATAATGAATTAATAAAGAATACATGATTTTTAAACGAGAGTGACTTTATTTCCTTAGGAAGCAAGCGGTAATCGAAGGGGGAGGGTGGGTGGCTTTCAGGGAATGTGTCAATCAAGGGGGGGTGGTTTCATCAAGGAGAAACAAACACAACAGTCACACCGTACCCTGGCCCGCGATGAAACTGTTTTTCAAAGCTTCTCTGATGCGCACCGCTTCCTGGTGTGCTCTTCTAATTGCCCTGGTCTCTGGCTGCGCGTAATCACCGGCCAGGTGATTTGCCTCAGCCTCCCACCCCGCCATAAAGGTCTCCCCCTTACTCTCACAGAGATTGTGGAGCACACAGCAAGCAGCAATAACAATGGGGACATTGCTTTGGCTGAGGTCTGAGCGAGTAATGTGCGCCAGCGTGCCTTTAAACGGCCAAATGCTCATTCTACCACCATTCTGCACTTGCTCAGCCTGTAGTTGAACAGCTCCTGACTACTGTCCAGGCTGCCTGTGTATGGCTTCATGAGCAATGGCATCAATGGGTAGGCTGGGTCCCCCAGGATAACTACAGGCATTTCAACATCCCCAATTGTTAATTTCTGGTCTGGGAAGTAATTCTCTTGCTGCAGCCGTTTAAACAGAGTAGTGTTCCTGAAGACGTGAGCATCATGAACCCTTCCCGGCCATCCCACGTGGATGTTGGTGAAACGTCCCTTGTGATCCACCAGTGCTTGCAGCACCATGGAAAAGTACCCTTGCGGTTTATGTAGTGGGTGCCCTGGTGCTCCAGTGCCAAGATAGGGATATGGGTTCCATATATCGCCCCACCACAGTTAGGGAATCCCGTTGCAGCAAAGCCATCCACTATGACCTGCACATTTCCCAGAGTCACAACCTTTCGTAGCTTAATGATTGCTTTGGCTACTTGCATCACAGCAGCCCCCACAGTAGATTTGCCCACTCCAAATTGATTCCTGACTGACCGGTAGCTGTCTGGCTTTGCAAGCTTCCAGAGGCTATCGCCACTCGCTTCTCAACTGTGAGGGCTGCTCTCATCTTTGTATTCTGGCACTTCAGGGCAGGGGAAAGCAAGTCACGAAGTTCCATGAAAGTGCCCTTATGCATGCGAAAGTTTCGCAGCCACTGGGAATCGTCCCACACCTGCAACACTATGCGGTCCCACCAGTTTACGCTTGTTTCCTGGGCCCAAAATCGGCGTTCAATGGCTAGAACCTGCCCCATTACCAGCAGGATCTCCAAAGCGCAGGGGCCCGCGGTTTGAGAGAATTCTGTGTCCATGTCCTCATCATTCTTGTAGCCGCGCTGCCGTAGCCGCCGCCTCCTCGCCTGGCTTTGCAGGTTCTGGTTCAGCATTGACTGCACAAGAATGCGCGAGGTGTTTAAAACATCCATGATTGCTGTCTTGAGCTGAGCAGGGTCCATGCTTGCCGTAGTATGGCATCTGCACAGTTCACCCAGGGAAAAAGGCGCGAAACGGTTGACTGCTACTTGCACGGAGGGAGGGGTGAGGAAGGGGTGAGGCTGTACCCAGAACCACCTGCGACAATGTTTTTTTGCCCCATCAGGCACTGGGATCTCAACCCAGAATTCCAATGGGTGGGGGAGATTGTGGGAACTATGGGATAGCTATAGTGCAACGCTCCGGAAATTGACACTAGCCTCGGTACATGGACGCACACCGCCGAATTAATGTGCTTAGTGTGGCCATGTGCACTCGACTTTATACAATCGGTTTTAAAATACCAGTTTCTGTAAAATCGGAATAATCCCGTAGTGTAGACATACCCTGAGTCTAATTCTGTGCGGCTTTATACCTTGTGCAATCATTAACACCTATACAATGTGAAAGTAAAATGATTTATCAGCATTTTGCACCATCTTTGATCAGATGTAAGGGTCTGATCTAAGGCCCATTAAAGTCAATTGGAGTCTTTCCATTAATTTTAATGGGTATCAGGTAGGACCTTAAAGGTGGAATTTTCAGAAAATGAGCAGCATTGGCTTACTTCTGCTCCCATTTAAGCCAATGGGAGTTTTTAGCAATGTCTTCAATGAAAGCACAAGCAGGCCAGTGCTAAGCCTGTTGGAAAATCCCACCCCAATAGCTACACAAGGTGGATGCTAGTGGAGAATCAGGCCCGCAAATTTTTTAAGTATCTTAACAGGTATGATTATTTATAATGTGGTCATGTCTAGAAGCCCCAGTCATGGGCCAGGGCCCAGTGGGGCTAAGTACTGTGCCAGCACAGAACAGAAAGGTGGTCAAAGTATTAAGAGAAAGAGACTTCCTCAGGCTCTCAGAATGAGCAGAATATTTTCCACTAAAAAACAACTGAGAAAAATGACCTCTACAGCCAGGAAAGCTGGTTGGAAAAGGGTATATATTTCCACAAAGAAATTAAAAATATTCCCCCCCCCCCACCCCTCAATAATTTTCATGGAATTTTGGAGTCTTGTTTTTATGAAAAACCTAGAATAAGAAAATGCATGTGAAAGAAGCATCTTTTCCATTGGAAAAAAAAAAGGTTTTATGGAAATTTTTCACAAGCTCTAGGAAAGAGACAAAAGAAACATACAGAATATGTAGCGCCCCACACTGGATCAACAAGGAACCATCATAATAAAAGGGACACAAGTTCAAACTCTGTTCTCACTCTCATTGATATTAGCCGAGTAATCCTATCACTACTGTGAAATCCTAACCTACACACAGACATTTTATGTATTAACTTTGGCAATACTTGCATAGCTTATCATGCCAATAGTGTTATTGAAACAGAATAAAAGAGATGAGGTTAAAACACGAATCAGCTTTGAAAGGCAATGGGTGATATCCTAGCCTCATTGAAATCACTGGGAATGTTGCCATTGACTTCAGTGGAGCCAGGATTTCACTTAATAAACATATCTTTTCATAGTTGGATACCAATATTGGTCCAAAAATCTACAAATATATATAAATCATGATGGCTATGTTTCTTTTTCTTTTTGGCAGAGGACTCCAATATTATGATCTATTGCATCAATTCTTGCTCTGAATGCTTCCACAAAAGAATCTCTCTCTCTTTTCTTCAAATGGTACACATTAGGGTATGACTATGCTCTGCCACTAGTCTGGGTAATCGGCCCTCATGTTAGCCTAGATTAGGTGTGGGTACCCCCATTGCTAAGCCTTACCTGTCTTACTGTGTCCTCACTGTTTCTGCAGGTGTGTGCAGTAACATAACCCATATTTCTTCGTTCGGAGACACTCCAGGATCTTTCCTAGTCAATTGTGACAATTGCAGGAGTACTTGTCTGCCCATCAGAGGGAACTGTGGGATGTGCATTGGATGAGTGATCTTGCCTGTGTCCTCACTGCACAGTGGGCATGTTCCAGCCTGAGCTGAAGCTTGGGCTTGAACCCATGGCCTCGTCTGTGGATGCAAGCTTGGATTCAAAGTGCAAACATGCACACGCTTGAGGGTTTTGTGTGTGGGAAGTAGCAGGGCTTGGGCAAAAACACATCGAGGATTTCAGGCTAAGACTATGGTGTAGTTACACCCTAAAAAGACAAATGAAAGTAACCAAAACATGGCATGAAAGAGGCACTGCATCGTTAACAAACCTTGTACTTAGATCATAGATCATGGCTTGGGTACTGTGGCATCTAATGCATAGAATCAAACCCCACTGAGAATTCTGTATAACAGGGTAAGTGTTGAAGAGAGGATCTGCCAGAGGCTATTATCTTTGGTAGATTGGATGGTTCATGGAATTAGTAAATCCTACACAACCTCCTATAGGATTAGATTCACTAAGATGTTCTGGTTGTCTGTGCTTCTTTGGCCATAAACCAAGTTTAACTGACCATCTCTGGGTCACCAGGTAAAATCTCTTCCAGGTCAGTAGTGAGTTAAGTTGTTTAGAACCATGTCTGAGATTTGTCGGTCACGGTCCTGTTCCTAGTGGATAGGTGGCCACCCCATCATTGACACATGTGCAAATAGTGTTTACAGAGGGCTCCCTTTATTCATAAATGGTAGCACCTTTCTCTGGGAGCAATTCCAGAGAAACAAGAACTGTATATGTACAGATACTAAACTTCCTTCTCATTCATAAGGTGGAAATCCTTAGGAATTGTGGTAGGAGCATCAGAAACTTTCACTACCTGTTTGTCTTAGGGTTTTCCATGGCACCCACTGCTATAGTATCTCACCATAGTAGTTTCATTACCACTACCCATTCTTTGTGTTCCATGAACCAATGGGCTCATGTGAAGCCTATTGAAGTCGGTAAGAGCCTTTTCACTGAACTGGATCCAAGAAAAGACTTAAGTTTCCAGTTGTGCCAGTGTGGAACCTTTCAGAAGATCATAATTCACATGAAAGTTTGTATAGAAAAAAGTTCACTTTGTTTTTATTTTTTCTCAATTTCAGCCCTAACTCTTAGTTTCCTTCTGTTGGTGCATTTAAATCAGGTTCCCAAACATGGTTTTCTTTTACACAACATTTATGGTGCAGGAAGCAAGTCATTTTTTTTCCATATGAAAGGCAATCTTCATTTCAAAATAATAGTATAAAATAGATGTGTGGTTTGAACATGTTTAGCAATTTTTTAAAGCCCCATAGGAGATCTCACTGGGACATAAGCAGGATCAAACATCAAACGTGTGTATTATTTAAATCATTTTTATGCTTGTGAGATTTGATACAGTCTGCATAAATATTAGGCATCAAGTTAGAAACACTGAACTAAACCCCAATTTAGTGTAAATGTGAAGATATTAATGAGTAGCTTGGAAGGACTAGAGAGAGCCTGGTTTATTTCATACTCAGCAAGATCAATTTTTCATGCATCTTAGAAAAATAAAGACAAATATTTAGGCAAAACTGCAATCCAAATAAAACAGAACCAGTTTGTGATGTATGTGGAGGTCAGCGTGAGAGCATATAGAGTACATACCGTGCTGTGTATATTTGTACAGAGGATAATTTTAAGGGAGCAGCTAAAATATATCAGGAGAACTGGCAAGTGGAATATAACACAAATGTGTAAGGCAGATATGCAAGTCAGCCTGAAAAGGGTTCATTAACTATACAGCCTACATATTTTAATTATCAATAAGTAAAAAGTATACTACTAGAGTGACAATTTAACTAAGTCTGCAACAGATTTATTATCCACACTGTCAAAGTAATAGAACTAGGGTCCACCACCCTCACTAGTGTTGATCTGCTTGGGATTTTTTGTTTCCACCTCCCTGTTCTTTCCCCCTCACTCCCCACAACACACACACACACACCCATCATGAAAGGTTCAATTGAAAAAAAATGTTTGGGGGATTTACATCACAAACCTTAACATTTTCAACAAAACCTTTTTTTTTCAGAAATATCCATTTAGTGATAGAGACATTTTGATAGAATGTTTTGACCACCTATAGCACTGAGTAAAAGTTTACTTTATAAATTGTCCCACTGAAATCAGTGTGACAACTAGAGCGGGTCAGAGAAACTTTGATTGAACCATATGTTATTGGAATATGCTGTTCTGTTGAAATCCAAATGCTTCACAAACTCAGGGAAATTGTGTCAGAATTTCATTTTAGAAGAAAACTGGGGGGAAAAGTTCCAGTGATGTTGAAACAACCCATCTTGACATTTTCAGAACATTTCAATTTTTCATTTTGAACTGACTTTTAGTTGTAATTTTTTAAACAAATAATTATATAATTAAAAATAAAAGTAAAAGTCAAAATCAAAATGAAACATTTTGATTGACTCAAAGTAAGAGGAAAAATCAGAATTTTCCTGTGAAGAATTTCAAAATTTGGAGGTTTTGTTTTAATTGGGAACAAAGCCAGATTTTGAAATCCTTCATGAAATGCACCTGCTGCCCTCCACACAACTCTAGTGACGACTCGGAATGGAAAGTAGTATACCCTGTTGTTAAGAGTGACAGAATCTTTCCCATATTGACTTCAAGTCTAAAATATGTGTAGTTAGAGACAACTCAATGGTTCTTCGGCTATGGCATGCAGTGACCCCATGTTACATCTGAAAAATGCTTGAGACACCTGTCATGCCGTCTGGAGTGGTGCACAAGCAAGACTCCCAACCTCAGGGTAGACTTTTAAGAAGCGAGGCAGAAACCTCACACTGGTTGTGAGTTCTATATTTAGATTTCACTAAAGAATTAACAAATGTAAACTCCTCACACACTATACAGCCTTGATATGGAGTCACAGACAGTCCCCTTGGGCATTCTGATTTATTTGCCACCCAGGCAAGCTTGACTCTGTGATAGATGGTCCCTTACACCAGAAATCACAATATTCAGGTTACTCCCAGTCCCAAAGGACCAGTCACTTACCCCAGGTCAGTTGTACTCAGATCTGAAACCAAAGACAATGCTCGTAGCCAATCCTGTAACAAACTAACTAAAGATTTATTAACCTTAAAAGAAAAAGGAAAAAGAAATAGTTATTTACAAGGTAATAACAGATAAACATACACACATACCACTGAGCTAAAAGGTAATAGAAGCCTCTATAACAAGCAAGCTTTTATGTCCTTTGGGGCTAACCCAAGCCAAGCAGCATGGGGATCTCTTGCTTATGTTCAGGAATCTTTGCCCCTCAGAGTCCAGACAGCACAAAGATCCCAAGTTCTCCTTAGTGTGCACTTTTATTCCCTTCCCCCAGCATTCAAGCTGTGAGGAGACAGGGGCTTGTGCCCACAGCCTCTTCAGGGGGTGGGAGAAGCAATCAAAGAAGGGTTTTGTCCACAATGGCTTTTCTGATGTCTGTAGACCTTGCTTTATTGGGCAGAAGAAAACACCTCTCGTGGTGAACTAGTATCTCACACTTGGCAATGCTTCTCCCCTGACTGGGGGGGATTTACACTCTTAGCAAACATTTAGACATTACCTTATAACATGGGCTACAGATATTATAAGTAGAATAATACACACAGTATACTACGAGCGTTCTATCAAGTCTAAACACATTCTTAGAATTCTAATATCTATTTTAATACTAACACACAGGGGAGCCAGCCTGGTTTCCAGCTATGCATTTGTCAGTGTTCAGTGAGGGCTAAGGACCTTGGCATGAGCTGGTCTGCCAGCATCACAACATCCCCTCCCATTTAGCCATTAACTAAGGGAGGATAGTTGCAAATCCATAAAACCTGGTTGTGACCCCTCTGAAGCTTGCCACCATCAGGCTGAGAACTTGTGGCTCAATACATCATTTTTAGGCATATGATTATTTACCAAAAGCTGGAATTTGCTGCAGGACATCCAGTCATTTGTTTGTACTAAGGGCTGCATAACTAAGTATTTGTGTAATAGCAATTAGTTACTTGTAGAGAAGACATTTTTAAGAAGTGCAGCCACAGAATCTTGGCCTATGAGCTAAGGAAAAGGAAGACCTAAATATTGACTAGATGGTGGGAGGCTAGGTTGTCCCTCTGAAACTGACTGCAGTCCAGATGTGAGTTGGGGGCAATGAGATTTGATTGATCCAGTTATGAGTTTTGAAATGAGGGTCCCCCACCCCAAAAAAACCTCACCTTGTGTAGCATCGTTCTTTTCAGCTGCACCTGTGGCCAGTTGACACTCTGATGGAAAGTTTGTATTCCCCCTAAAAGGAATGGTATTTGGGACAAAATATCAGATGGTGTTTCCTAGTTGCCCTAAGCAAGAACTTGCCGAGTTCTCCTATACTGGAAAATCTGGATGATATGTCTTAACTAATAACATCTTCCCCAGTCCCTCCTCCAACAGAGATTAAAGGTTTATTTTGATTCAGGAAAAAAATGTCAAAGATACAAAGTGTTACTACTGGAACCCAAATGTTACTCATAAAATTAGCCTCCAACACTTGGATGTGTAACAAGGCAAGCTTTGCCAAGTCCAGACTGTCAACAGAAACTGCTCCCAGCTATATAGGATACTTTCACACGAGGGAAGTATTGACTTTCTTGAACATAGCATTTAAATATAGCAATTAATGCATATTTGTAGCAATAAGGAATGAAGTGTAATCCCTCTGTCATGTGACAAATAGCTTTCCTCATACATTGACAGTTTTGTTTAGCTTTTTTTAAAATTAAACCTTTTTCATCATTCACTGAAACCAGCCACTTTCTCAGACTCACACCTCCCAAACTGCCAAGGCTCAAATATGGAACCTGATGTAACAATGATCCAAAGTGAGGGTCACAAAAACAAAGCTATTCGTGCCACCAACTTAAAATGCGGTGTGAGTCACCCCTTTAGTGCCAATAACTCTTTCTCTAACTTCCAGTCCATGATTTTTTCTTATGTAAATTATCTTCAAGCAGAAAAATGAGGGCAGACCAAATGTGTTTGTATTAGAGGAAAACTGGACTAAAGTAAGTGATGTCCCTTGAAATGTCCCATTTAAAAGATCTGCTCAGAATTCTTGTTGGATATCAGTGCAGTCCAATTCATTGGCCATATGATTTTAAAGAAAGGTTGTCCAAACGTTACTTAACATTGTCAGAACCTATCTCTGCAATGCAGCTCATTCATTTTTAATACTGCATTAAGCTGATTCACTTGCAATTAATCACCAATTTAAAAACATTAAAATGAAGATACTAGCCATTTCTTGCTTACAGTTTTCTTGGATGAGCAGAAATGAAAAGCCTTGGGCAGTGTGTGACCTTTAGCTGACATGGTAACACCTCTAACACAATTACTCTGGAAATCCCAACACTGACCATTTATATGCCGAGAAGTAAACACTCAATTTAGTGGTGGGGGAGGTAAAGGGATTGCCTCAGGTTTGCCCCTTTAAAATTGCTTTCCCAATCATCTATCTCCACTGGCTTCAACCCTACGATAATTTCAGTGAAGAAATACTGTCTATGTTAGGCTCAAACGGGGAAAAACATTTTTGTGTAGCTCAACAAAATACAAGGGGTGAGATCCTCTGTTCTGCTCCAGCCCTTTTACACTAGAGAGGCATAAGGGGATTTGAAATGCCCCATATCAGCCCTGTCACAGGACCCGCAGAGACAGCTCCAAAGCTGCCCCTGGACACTCTCTCACAAGCTGTGGTGTATGGGGGCAAGAAGGGTGTGTTTAGGGGAGGGGTCACAGCATGCAGCACAGTGGAGATTCTAAGCATAGGGCAGCCTTGGGCGGCTGCTGCCACTGAGATAGGCCCCAAAGGCTGTGCAAGTTATACTGGAAACCACAGAGCAGCCCAGGTTTGGGAGGGCAAAGTGGTGCTTTAAAGCTACCTGGGCTGTGCTGTGCCTCTTGGAGGTTGAGCATGGATCTCTCCCAAGATATACCACATGTGGAACCGGTCAACTCTTGAGTTGGACAATCTCAGACCCAGTCTGGAAAGATTGCACTGGAATCACGGCTGTACAATAGTAACCATGAGCTAAACTAAAATAATAATAGAACTGGGAACTGGAGGTGTCATTCTCTAAGTTATATTTAATAAAGCACAACTAATACTTAGCTGAGTATAACAATTGTGCACCAGACACAGTTCCCAGTGCATATTCACAAAACTCTAAATCCAATCAGTGGATGACAAAATGGCACCAAACCCAAGCTGGTTGTAATTTTCAATCACAATGATTTTCCAATGGAAAATGCAGTTTATACAAAATCAATGTTTTCCACAGGAAGTGGGAGTTCAACCTGTGTTTTTTGTATGCAAAATAGTGCATCCATCCCAAATTTTAAGCACCTAATGTCAGAGTACAGCTTAAGTTTTCTGTGGATTTTTAAGTAAATCTATAAATGAGTTTCTAAGTTATAATCAATTAATAATTGGCCCTAAAAATTACATTTTGCATCTCATGATTTTTTAAGCCCTCTAGCTTAAGGACTACAAACAGTGGAAAATAAAAATAAAATGCTAATAGTGAGAGTTTTGGGATGACCTAGGGATTATTCATTATTTTGTCAATTAACAAAAAGAAACACTGATATCAGAGTTATTCATCTAATTGAATTGTTTATATGCTGCAGTTGGTCAACAAAGAACAGAATTTACATTGGCTAGTTCTGTTCTCTGATGTGATATGTAGACTGGAACAGCTTGGTCAACGACAATACCATTTCATAGCAACTTTTGAAATTTCTCTTTGTTCTCAATGGAACAAAGACAAAGTCTTTAGAATGTTTTCATGAAATGGAATTGTATCAAAACATCTGTTTTCAGATAAAAAAGCTCAGATTTTTTATGTGGGTCTCTCTCTAACTAGAGTCCACTCTAGACCTCAGAATTCTTCCTGTCAAAAACCTGTCAGAATAATTCCACAAAACATTTTGGCTTCAACAAAACAGCTTATTTTGACAAAGAACCATTTTATTGAAAATGTTCCTATCAGCTCTAACATGGAAGTCTTTATAAACAGTTTTGCAGAAGAATACAACACTGGTTACCCCCTGGTATGTTTCCTGCCTCCAAAACTGGCAGCTAGCATAGTGCGCTGGGAATGGATTTTGCTAGTTCAGTAGCATTTGTGATGCATTGGGGCAGATGTTCAATTAAGGAATAGCTCCTGTATTGAGGCTCCTATTCATTTCGAAAATGTCTTAAGAGTTCCTCTGTTGAATAGCACAGAGAACCTGGTCTTTATGAGAACAGGGAGCTACAATTTCAAAGATCCTGGTCTTTGTAAAATTGTTCAGCCAGTTCAGGAGCGGAACAATTGAGACAATTGGACACTTTTTTGAAGAACAGGATCTGTGATGAAGCAGTGGATACTTTGACAAATACCAGGATCTTCATGAAGATTCCTGGCCAGCTCAGTAGTGGATCTCTTGATTACAAAGAATAGTTCAACAAAGAACAGAATCATTGAAACATTAGTCATTGCTTAGTCAAAGATCTTCTTTTCACTGCATCGCAAATGCTCCTGAGCAAGCAAAATCTATTTCTCATGTACCACAATTGCTCCTGGTGTTAGTTTCGGATCCAGGGAGCATTATTAGGTGATAAAAAGTAGTGTTTCCTAAACTGTTTCTAAAGTCTTCCATAAACTGCATCTGAGAATGGAACTTTTGGGTGTTTGAGGAAAGCAGAATAAGGCCACAGGACGTGAGTCTGTTGAATGCACACTTCTGTTTCAAATGCCATTTTTCAGCAACAAAATTAGCCCACAGAATATGTGGCATTATTTTTGACATTGACCTTTGTCAGCCTTTACTCTGAAGCCCCACCAATAAAGCATTACAGAAGTAGTAATAAATATCTCAGCACAAGGGTTGAATGGGTGACATTCCGCTGGATTTCCTTCCTATTGCTGAGTCAGGAATATCACTCCGACTGTCATTTTTCTATTTTAAAAAGATAAGTATTTAAATCTATAAGGCCAGTTAAATTTGCAGAAGATGTGGTAATCCCTTCAGGAAAATCATTTTCTGAAGAAAGTCCTTAAATTAAATTTAGAATCAAGGTGATTCTTGTAAATATGTGCACTGAAATAACAATACCTTTGAGTGATCCAGGTCTAAAGTTTGTAAGTATGTGAGATCTGGAAATAAGCTTGTTCTGGCCATACAGTAGCAAGAAGCACTGTGTGGTCTAAGACCTGGTAAAAATGGTATACTGGTACTGAGAGTCTAAGCTATACTGGTAGAGGAGATTAATATCTTGGTGGTGAAAGCCATTAAAGACTAAAGATTTTGATGAAAGCTGTGTCCAAACTGCAGTGAGGCTGAGCAGCTGCACATCACAATGACCTGCTGATGTGACCTTGGACTCCATATTCCAAAACTGGAATGGACTTTGTGAGATAATCTGCCTTCTATAGCAATGGGTTGAATTGAGAGCCTATTTTTTAATTATTATTCGCATCAGGAATGAAATAAAAATCTTTAACTGTGCCCTGATTTAAATGGAACACATGTTTGGCTTGTCTTGGAGATGACTACTGTGCTTTGTAAATAGGATTTCCCTGCCATGGCACTGAAGGCACAGCAGCGGAATTTGCTGCCAACCCCCTAGGCAAAGAGGCACAAGAACTAGTCTACTTCTTCCTCTGACCCATTTGCAATTTGTGACACTTCCCTGCTTGGACAGTCATGCTTTTGTTCAGAGATGAGATTAGTTTGCTGACAAACTCATAAATCAGTTTCTCTTTTGTTGGGATTGAGGCTTTTTCTGAGCCCTGCATTTCGGCGAATGCATCTAACATCGAAATAAATTTGCTGCAAATGAATCAGGAGCAGTCACACGCTGAAATTTCTCTTAGGATGTGAGGAATGCTCCCTGTCCTTGACACCACCATATAGAGTTTCTCTACAGTGTTCAGGTCCTTGCTCAAAGACCACACTACCGAGGAACAAATCCCTTGACTGTGACTTGAAATGGTGGCAGCAATGACACGTCCCAAAGCAGGCTGCAAGTCATTGTGGTTTCTCCAATTGGTTAGCTACACCGCAGTATGTAAGACAGCCTGTAAGAATCTAAACAACTTCTTGGCTGCTATGATTTTTTATGGAATATCTATTCCGATGGATGAATGTTCAGGACATGTCTGAATGCATCAAGTATTCCCTATATAGTACATCATTAATGTCCTGAAAGGATAAAATAGAAGGCCAATCTGATTCTGACGGGTTGAAATTTCAGTACTGAGATCAAGTTTTCTGTCTTCTAGAATAGTTCTAAATAGGATCATATCAAAGTAATGGAAAGCAGTATGTATGCAGATGGGAAAAGGCAGAGAAAAAGCATCCACAAATAAAGAAGTACAAATATTTTTCAGTTCCTGATATTTCCTTTGCAATGTACTGCATCTTATCAAAGCTCATTTTTGACAATTGGGTCTGATGGCAAAGATATTAAAAAAATGTTTAAATGTATTAATTTAGGCAAATCATCTGGAAAATCAATCTAGGTTAGTGGTGTTGGAGGGAAATATTACAGACTCCTTGGCCCGAGTAGACATGAGTAAAAATTAAAGATGGTGGAATGTTTGTTGCTGAAGAAGTTGCATGTAACATGATATTAGCTGATATTTCAGTAGGGAGAATGGCAACAGAACCTCTTTAAAATATTTATCATCACAACACCCTTGTGAGGCAGGGCTGGACTATGATCCCCATTGTACACATGGAGATCTGAGGCACAGAGAGGTTATGTAAAAGGCCCAGGGTCACACAGGAAGTCTGTGGCAGGATAGGGACTTGCTCACAAAACTTAGGCTGGTGTTCTAACCACTGGACCACCATCCTTTCTTTCTAGCTGCTTGCCCGTGTGAGGAAGGAGTTCATGCTCTGGTCCAGTGTGTGGAACTAAAACAGGTTCACAAGGAAGATAGAAAATACTTCATACACCATTTTTTTAAAAGTGCATTTGGTGCATGTAAGGTCGCAAATGTACCATTTGGATCCCAGGGTATTTGCCAGTAAAGTATAGAAGGTGCTTGGCAAGTAATGGACTAGGATTTGAAAGTTCAGACGTCTGATTGCCCACCCATTAGGTAAATCCCACTGAAGTAAATGAGAGTCATTCCTACCATATGTAGGGGAAAATCCAGTCTGAGGAAATGTACAACAGATTTTTTTTAAAAGGAGTGGGTTTTCTTCAAGTGAGCAACTTGAGGGTCTGATGCTTAATTACACTAAGGCACCTTTATATTAAGGGTTACCCACTCCCTTTCACAGGGCCAGAGTGGTATAAAGGGATCTTAGCATAAACAAGACTCAGATACTCAGTGTCTTCTCTCTTACCAAAAAATGAAGCAAACTGAAAAATGTTTTGCCTGAAATAAGGCAAGGATACTGTCAGAAAGCTCGTGAACTCTCTAGTCACAGACTTTTAGTATCACCATATCTCCCTCTGTGTAAAATAGGTATCTGTCTATGTATCTGCCCCCAACAAAACAGAGGCCCAGTTATCCCATCAATCAATTTCAGTGGGAGCTGAGAGAAATGGTCTGAAGTAAATAGGATGATATTCAATAAGGACAAATGCAAAGTACTCCACTTAGGAAGGAACAATCAGTTGCACACATACAAAATGGGAAATGACTGCCTAGGAAGGAGTACTGCGGATAGTGATCTGGGGGTCATAGTGGATGACAAGTTAAATATGAGTCAACAGTATAATGCTGTTGCAAAATAAGCAAACATCATTCTGGGATGTATTAGCAGGAGTGTTGTAAGCAAGACACAAGAAGTAATTCTTCCGCTCTACTCCACGCTGATTAGGCATGTCCAGTTCTGGGTGCCACATTTCAAGAAAGATGTGGACAAATTGGAGAAAGTCCAGAGAAGAGCAACACAAATGATTAAAGGTCTAGAAAACATGACCTTTGAGGGAAGATTGAAAAAATTGGGTTTGTTTAGTCTGGAGAAGAGAAGACTGAGAGGGGACATGATAACAGTTTTTAAGTACATAAAAGGTTGTTACAAGGAGAAGGGAAAAAATTGTTCTTCTTAACCTCTGAGGATAGGACAAGAAGCAATGGACTTAAATTGCAGCAAGGGTGGTTTATGTTGGACATTAGGAAAAACTTTCTAACTGTCAGAGTGGTTAAGCACTGGAATAAATTGCCTAGGGAGGTTGTGGAATCTCAGTCATTGGGGATTTTTAAGAGCAGGTTAGACAAACCCCTGTCAGAGATGGTCTAGATAATACTTAGCCCTGCCATGAGTGCAGGGGACTGGACTAGATGACCTCTCACCATAAGTAAACAGTGTGTGTATGGGGGGGGGTGGCGGCGGTGGAATACTTTATGATGGCAATGGTGTTGTGCATTGTTATAAAGATTTTATTACCATCAATTTGGGATGATTACATGAGCGGTGAGTCATGTAGTCATCTCAGAATGAGGCTGAGAAACCTTTTAAATCATGCTCGGACATTATGCATACTGTATATAATACAGTAAAACCGTTTCACAGAGTTTTTAGAGGGGGTTGGATTTTTTTTTACGGGCCCATATCGTTTTATCCATCTGCTGGCAAAACCAAATTCTCTTGCAATTGTGAGAGGCCATTGCATGAGCTGTACGAGGTAGGTGCTCCTTGCTCATTCCTTCCCTGTGCCCTCAGTTGAAAGTCCCAAATGTGGTACTTAATAGTGAATTAGTCCATATTCATTGGGTTAGATGTGGTGTGGAGTATGCATGTAAGCAGCATTTGCAGAATTCTGAGAATTGTAAAAGCATATTTATTTCCATTGACAATGGATGTAAGTGGATTCTGCAAACAGAACTGTGCAACTATTGAGTATAGCAGAAATATAGCCGGCTTGTGTGTGTCTAGTTTCCTGCGCTGGCAAAACTTGGCTTACAACAGAAATAGTTTTTACCACCATCTGCTTAGATTATGAAATACGTGAAATTCAGACATTATTTCCTGGATGGTCCCACCTACCCACTATAGCTTTTTTCCTAGCATCTTGTTTCAAAGGTTTGATTATTGCTTAACAGAAATAACCACGATGCTTGTTTATACATAGTATGGGGAAAAGATTCTGAGGAAATCAAACTTCAGAAAAGAAATGGAGAAACGGCAATTCATTCCCAATATTCTATCATACCAACCTGATGTAGTATAGCATTAGGGATGAACAGAAAATGGTTTTCTTAAAATAGGAAGAAAATTGAGATCCAGAAAAAAAATCACATCCAGAATAGGGATGAAAACTTAAGCTAAAAAAATGCAACTGGTTTTGCTTAATCAAAATGTTTTGTATCAATAATTTCAAAAAAGTTTTGTTTCACTTTTGACCTTTTCCCTATTTTAACCCTTTTTTAAAATCTAAATTTACTAACATTTCAAAACAAAAAGTCATTTTGACTAAAAACACCCAAACTTTCTGGTTTGAACATTTTGAAATGGGATGTTTTAGCAATTTCAAAATGTTTTTCCCCCAAAGATTTCTAGTCAGGAGATTCATTGAAATTAACTCTGTTTTGGGAACAGTTTCAGTTTTGACGATTTGGGGAGGGGAGAAGAAACAATGTCAAAAAATTCTCAACTAGCTGTAATTTGCATCCCACATATTAGGCACATTCCAAAATGCATGAAATCAACAGAAAGGGACAGATTATTGGGACTTCTGCTAGGGTCAGGGGCGGCTCTAGAAATCAGGCTGCCCCAAGCAGCGCGGTGCGCTGCGCCGCCCTTCCCCGGTCCTGCGGCGGGTCCCCTCTTCCCGCGGCTCCGGTTAAGCTCCCGCAGGCATGACTGCGGCAGCTCAACCGGAGCCCGGGACGAGCGGACCTGCCGCAGGTCCACTCGTCGTGGGATACTGGCTGTGACTAGAGCCCAGGGGAGCCATCTCAGGTCACTCAATTAGGGTGAACTGCAAAGAATGGGGCAGACAATCCTCCAAACTGGTGGATCGTCCAATACTTAGATTTACCAAACCAGCACCAAACAGCTCCTATAATACCTTACTGGTTACCCAGAAGCCAACAACACAGTTCCCTTAAAGTAACCCAGCCTCAGGCCTCCTCCCAAACACCCAAGTCAAATATGATGAGGATTCCTGAAAATCTTATTCATCATATAAAAAAGTTCTACCAATCCCAAAGGACTGGACACAATACCTCCCAGGTTAATGAATATTCCAGATCTTACCCAAATATACCCTTACAGCCAGTTCTTATTAACTAAACTAAAATTATTAAAAAAGAAAAGAGAGAGCATTGGTTAAAAGATCAATATACAAACAGACATGAGTACAATTCTTGAGATTCAGGTTCATAGCAGAAACGGTGAGATTTGTAGTTGTAAAGAGTTCTTTCAGATTTAGTCCAATGTTTATATTCAGGACGGTCCAGTCAGGACTGGGATCTCAGTCCTTATGGCTTAGGCTTCCCCTGCATAAAGCCTCATGCAGATTTGAGATAAAAAGGATTGGGACCCAAACATTTTTATACAGTTTCAGGCCTTCTTGTGACAGCTTGGAGTCCTCTGGCAAACAATAGTGACTTTGAAGTGGACCCATTTCCTAAGCATCACCATTAATTATCCACACAGATTAATATAAGGCAATTGCCTGTTTTCCCACCATTTGCAAATGATTCGCTATGCATTTCAAAGAGAGAGAAATACAGTGATACTTATGTTTACAGTTCCTTTAAATGTTAAAATATCCTTTTGATCTCTGAATTAACAGAATACAGCATAGACAGGGACTGTTCGATTACATTGTTGACCTCTATGAATATATATGTAAATACACAAAAACACAAACATTATCTACCCATATGTTTTGAAGGGTTGAATTTGAGTCATTTATCCTGCAGGATGCTTAACCCTTTCTGGTCATGCGTCACACTGTTGAAAGCCAGTTCTGTCAACAAAACAAGCAGCAGTGTCTACACTCATGCTTTATCGCTTTAACTTTGCTGCAAAAGGCTTTATGCCTCTCCTTGAGAGGTTAGCTGCCAAACGTAGCTTTGTAGTGTGTACACATCCCCTGTTTTGTCGGCAGGACTTTGTAGTGAGCAACTCGTGAGTTGGAATGCTCAGATAAGCCATTCACTAAATAATGAAGGAATTTGTAAAAAAAAAAAAAAACTATTGTGACTAATAGAACAAAAAGAAGCTATACTCAGACTCTCACGAGGATTATGAAATAACTTTACTATTATTTTGTGTTTCAAAGTCTTCAAAGTGTATTAAAATAATAATTATTACTAATAATGAATAGATTTAATATTTATATATTGCAGTATCACCTAGAGGCCAATGAGATCAAAGTCCCATTAGGGCAGGTGCTCTACAAACACATAGTAAGTTATTGTCTCTGACAGTATTTCGGTATGCAGTAGGTACAAGCAACTTTAACAAGTGCAGATCTGTAACCAAAAGGCCAGATTGTCAATTGGTGTAAATAGACATAGCTTCCTTGCTTCATTGCCAGCTTACATAGATGTAATTTTAATACATATAATTCCCAGTCAAGAACCTTTCAGCTCCAGCAGCACTACTTCATCCAAACATTTCTTTAAACTAGGAAACAACTACCAACTATAAAATGTCAAGTACCTTTATATGAGCATTTAATGTTATCTAATCCCCTTTCATTATGATTCATGCATATACAATGCACTTAATTATTGCCTTTTTGAAATGTTAAATTTCTTGTAAAGTTTATTGAAAACAGAGCAGGTCTAGAGATTCAAAGGAAACAATTGTGAAATAATTTACAATAAAGGCAACATGATTCTCCCTACTTAATGTCTTTCCCTAAGATATACAGAGGAAACAAGTACACTGCATATTAGCAGTATTGTTATACTAAAGTTTTGTTGCCATGGCAAGAAATTCTGAATGGATGAAGTCATAAAGTTCTCAAGGAGGTGCTAATAACTCAACAGGGTGTAATAACTTTTTGAAAATGTCCAAATTCATAAAACGTTTCCAAAGGGGTAACTATAAACTAAGAAAAATGGCAAAACACAGAGTATGCAATGGTGAGGGTACATTGTTCCTAATCCTTAAGAAGCTGGTTCTTACCATATCTTTACTCTGCCCCTCCTTAGATCTTGTAAAGTATATGTAACATCACTATGGACCAGATTGAGATATCCTTCTCATGTTAAATCAGTGGTTCTCAAACTTTTTTACTGGTGACCCCTTTCATATAGCAAGCCTCTGAGTGCGACTTCCCTTATAAATTAAAACCACTCTTTTATATTCATTTTTAAGTACATCAGAAGCAGGAAGCCTTCTAAACAATCAGTGGGGCCTCTCAATGATAGAGATAGAAAAGGAGCGCTTAAAGACGATAAAGTCATTGCGGAGAAACTAAACGAATTCTTTGCGTCAGTCTTCACAGCTGAGGATGTTAGGGAGATTCCCAAACCTGAGCCGGTTTTTGTAGGTGACAAATCTGAGGAACTGTCACAGATTGAAGTGTCACTAGAGGAGGTTTTGGAATTAATTGATAAACTCAACATTAAAAAGTCGCCGGGACCAGATGGCATTCACCCAAGAGTTCTGAAAGAACTCAAATGTGAAGTTGCGGAACTATTAACTAGGGTTTGTAACCTGGCCTTTAAATCGGCTTCTGTACCCAATGACTGGAAGATAGCTAATGTAACACCAATATTTAAAAAGGGCTCTAGAGGTGATCCTGGCAAGTCTAACGTCGGTACCGGGCAAATTAGTCGAAACAATAGTAAAGAATAAAATTGTCAGACACATAGAAGAACATAAATTATTGGGCAAAAGTCAACATGGTTTCTCTAAAGGGAAATCGTGTCTTACTGATCTATTAGAGTTCTTTGAAGGGGTCAACAAACATGTGGACAAGGGGGATCCGGTGGACATAGTGTACTTAGATTTCCAGAAAGCCTTTGACAAGGTCCCTCACCAAAGGCTCTTATGTAAATTAAGCTGTCATGGGATAAAAGGGAAGGTCTTTTCATGGATTGAGAACTGGTTAAAGGACAGGGAACAAAGGGTAGGAATTAATGGTAAATTCTCAGAATGGAGAGGGGTAACTAGTGGTCAGTCCTAGGACCAATCCTATTCAACTTATTCATAAATGATCTGGAGAAAGGGGTAAAAAGTGAGGTGGCAAAGTTTGCAGATGATACTAAACTGCCAAAATAGTTAAGACCAAAGCAGACTGTGAAGAACTTCAAAAAGATCTCACAAAACTAAGTGATTGGGCAACAAAATGGCAAATGAAATTTAATGTGGATAAATGTAAAGTAATGCACATTGGAAAAAATAACCCCAACTATACATACAATATGATGGGGGCTAATTTAGCTACAATAAATCAGGAAAAAGATCTTGGAGTCATCGTGGATAGTTCTCTGAAGATGTCCACGCAGTGTGCAGAGGCGGTCAAAAAAGCAAACAGGATGTTAGGAATTATTAAAAAAGGGATAGAGAATAAGATGGAGAATATATTATTGCCCTTATATAAATCCATCGTACGCCCACATCTTGAATACTGCATACAGATGTGGTCGCCTCATCTCAAAAAAGATATACTGGACCTAGAAAAGGTTCAGAGAAGGGCAACTAAAATGATTAGGGGTTTGGAGAGGGTCCCATATGAGGAGAGATTAAAGAGGCTAGGACTCTTCAGCTTGGAAAAGGGGAAACTAAGGGGGGATATGATAGAGGTATATAAAATCATGAGTGATGTGGAGAAAGTAGATAAGGAAAAGTTATTTACTTATTCCCATAATACAAGAACTAGGGGTCACCAAATGGAATTAATAGGCAGCAGGTTTTAAACAAATAAAAGGAAGTTCTTCTTCACACAGTGCACAGTCAACCTGTGGAACTCCTTGCCTGAGGAGGTAGTGAAGGCTAGGACTATAACAGCGTTTAAAAGAGAACTGGATAAATTAATGGCCGTTAAGTCCATTAATGGCTATTAGCCACGATCGGTAAGGAATGGTGTCCCTAGACTCTGTTTGTTTGTCAGAGGGTGGAGATGGATGGCAGGAGGGAGATCACTTAATCATTACCTGTTAGGTTCACTCCCTCTGGGGCACCTGGTATTGGCCACTGTCGGTAGACAAGATACTGGGCTAGATGGACCTTTGGTTTGACCCAGTATGGCCGTTCTTATATTCTTATATATTTAACACCATTATAAATGTTGGCAGCAAAACGGGGTTTGGGGTGGAGGCTGACAGCTCGCGACCCCCTACGTAATAACTGTGCGACCCCCAGAGAGGTCCCAATCCCCAGTTTGAGAACTCCTGTGTTAAATAGTACCTTCCACAATGAAGTCAATAGGAGACTACTTGCAGAGTAAATTTCTTCTCAGTGTGATTAAGGTTATCATAATCTTATGCAGAATGGGAGGGAGTTTTGAGTGACGGGTGGAGAGGATGTAAGCTTTGGAGTTCTGTTGGATAGGGATGTGTGAATCAGTGTGGATTACAATAAGACCTCCATAAACCTTGAGACTTTGCCCAGAACTCAGAGAACCTAGAGTGAGGCTAGTGAAAGTTTCCTTACTTTTTTATTTCATTATTTACATTTTGCTCACCTCTGTATTTCCAAGGTCTGGCTTGGACCAGAAGCATGGGTGTCAAAACACCATGGGAAACACTGACTTTAAAACACTGTTCCTGTGAGACTTCCACCCCACCTCTGAAGTCCGCTCAGTGGAAATCCCATTCCTTTTGAGCTCAATGAAAGATTTGACATTGACTTCAGCAGAGCCAGGATTTCACCCCTAAAGTCTAGATAGTTCAGATGAGCTTTGGAGAAGAATCCAAACTTTTGGGTAAAAAAACAAAGAACAACCACATTTCTAAGCCAAGATTTTTTTATTTTTTTATTTTTAAAAAGGAGCCTAAAGTTAGGCTCTTATGTTCATATTTAGTCACCTATAAAAGAAACCTGTTTTTCATAAGTGCTGACCATGTATCAGCCCCCAGGGAAGTCAGGAGGTCAGAGTCACAGCTGGGATAAACTGTCATAGCTCCATTAATTCCACTGGATGGGGTAAATTATCATAGTTCGGTTGATTTCAGTGGAGCTACCAGAATATACACAACTGAGGATCTGCCTCTACTTACTCAGGTTAAGGTGGCTTGTAACCTTTACTAAATGCTCCTACCTGTGGAACCTTAATTTCCCTGCTTAGGGCCAAATCACTCTCTATCAGACCTGCATGCGGAGGGGACCACCCACATCCCAATTTTCCTTCTCTTTACTACAGGATGTGGGGCTCGGCAACACAGTGCCACTATCCAAACCCATGAAAAAAACCATTAATGGAAATCAGTGCTGAGGGGTTTATGCTGTTGTTGATGGTTGTTTTAAGAGAGGATTAGAGGAGGCAATTAAATCATCTGTCTGTTGTCTAAAATCTGACATGGTATAAAAATATGTGTTGAATCTTTATGGGTTCTGGGAGGGTTCTGTTTTCAGTTTCAGCAAAATGGCTGTCTACAAGCCATTGGAAAAGCGTGATCTGATTTTAATAATATCAGTGCTCTGCCTAAAAATAACTAAGAGTTCAACGCATTTCCCGTTAGCATACTTCATTCTGAAAAGCAAACCAGGCTCCTAGCAGTGAACCAAATAGCCAATGCCTTAGAAGAGAGTCAGGCTGATAACTTGCTTTGAAATTTAGTAGCCAGATATTACTTGAAAATACAACATGTGATGGTTATACACAAACTGTTTCTTTACAATATTAAACAATAGCATGTTAAATGCATATTATCTGTAGTAAGCCTGCATTTTGATGGGCTGAACTCTGCCCTCAGTTAGTGTTGTAATTCAAATAAAAGAGGGGAGGGTTGAGGTGATATCTCTCATTGGACCAACTTCTGTTAGCGAAAGCGACAAGCTTTCAAGCTCCACAGAGCTCTACTGGCCAGAAGAAGAACTCCGTGGAGCTTGGAAGCTTGTCTCTTTCACTAACAGAAGTTGGTCCAATAAAAGATATCACCTCACCCACCTTGTCTCTCATACCTGGTACCAACATGGCTACAACAACACTGCAAACAATAATTCAAATAACTCTAGTGAGGTCAGTGTGGTTTCTTAGGATTTATACTGTTGTAACCGACGCCCTATGTCAGAAAAACATTCCTGTTCAGGAAAAACCTTGAGCATAATCTTCGCTTTAAGCAGGCGATTAAATTCCATTGAATTTAATAGGATTTAAGCTCCTGCTTAAATTTAAGCACAAACAAGTGCTTTCATGAGTAGATAAGTATTTAAGCACAAACTTAATTGAACTGAGGCCTGAAAGCACAATTTAGCCTCATATAAGGTTAATGCAGGGCAGAATAAAATAGTTCCCTCTCTATTACATTGGTGTAATTTACAACTGGGAGTCTCCCAATTGACTTGAATTGAGAGCATGATCAAACCCAAAGGATCTGATTCTGATTTTGTTACTCAATACTGCAAACAGTCTCCTGGAACACTGGCTTCTAGTAATTTTGTTTATTTCACTTGTGGAAAGCCAAACATTTTGCTTTTAAAGACCACAAATCATTTACCTTGCTGCTTCTGTCAGATTTTTATCAAGGTCAACTGGTAATATTAAAAATGAGTCAACAGAATCAACTGGGGGAAATTACAAAAAAAAAATTCAAAAGGTTTAAGTTGTTTCCATTTCACTACTGGGCTGCTACTCCCCCTCTGGTATGGGTGGGGAGGGAGCAGACATTGGTGATACCTGGCTGGAGTCTTAGTCCCCCAAACCCCACAACACTGTACACTGGAGCCAGCACAGAGTCGGGAGTAATATGAACCAGCAAAAGGACTTGTGATGATGCTCACTTTTTCCATGGAGCAAGGAGGAAACCGGGACAAGAATTGTGACTCTCAAAGGTAACAGATAACTGAACAAATTTTGCAGGGTAAGCAGCAGCCATGGCTCACCTCCTGCCTCCAGAGCTCTCAAGAGGAGAATTCTCAGCACCCATCAATATTTTCTCATGTTAGGAATTTAGGATGTCCATGATTTGAGACGGTGTCTATAGGCAGAAAAACACTGAAGTCATGCAAGAAAAAACAAGCTGAGATATTTACAGCATATTTCAAACAATATCTCCAAAGAACTTAATCCAGATTTTACCAAGTCACATTAAAGGAGTTTTCAAAGTAAACCTCATGTAACACAGGCTTCAATTTGTGCTGCTTCTATGCCTTTTCTCCATGCTATTTTTTCATCAGTGAAATACATAATAGTTCTAAAAAAGCCACAGCAGCAACAACCAACTTCAAGTGCAAGTCAGCCTGAGTGAAATTTGCAATGAAACAATTAGAACGTAGTTTAAAAATTAAAACTCCAAATCCTTTACATGTATGCAATTTTTTAAATTTACAAATTAAAAAATAGGTTTCCAGGGACTGCACTAGAGAGAGACATTATAAAATAATTTTGCATCAAAGGACAAAACAAGTATTCCAAAACATAGACACTATCTCATGTACAATGGATATTTTTAAATGTGCAGAACATTCAGCCTTAGCAACCTCCAAATTAGGGACTTTATGAGCTTTTGAAGTGAGTTCATAAAAAAACACATGCATAATTGTAATTATAACTCTATCTTTTCTGGTTTTGAGTCAGTGAATATTCCTCAGCCCCTTTCCTTCCCCCAAAATACACCGACATCTCTAAAACGATCAATCAGTTATAACTAAGTGAAGGTTCATTTTATTTTATTTTGAAATCTACACATTCATTTTGTGAACATTAAGGAAATGCAGAGCACTTTCTTTCTGCATTGCTATGTGTACTTCTTTTAGAGTAAATCCTTTTTTCCCCTATTAGTAAATACTTGTTTCTCCTGTGTCTGCCAGTTAAACAAAACAACAATGGGACCATACAATAGATATGTGTTGTGAACTTTCACAACTTTATTATGTGTCATGGTACTTGATATTTTTCTTAAAGACCCACTTCCTGGAGTCATTTGAATACAACAGAATCTCTTCCATTTAAAATAAAAAAGTAAGTTTCTCAGCCTCGTGATCATGAAGAAAATCTTGAAAACATGACCCTAAAGGTTCAAAAGCCAGAAGTCAAATAAACAGAACTCAAAATATGCTTAAAATCTCATGATTTTTAAGCTGATCTCATGATTTCTTGGTGGCCTAACCCATGATTTTTTAATTCTGGGGGTGGCAATACTGCATAGGTATATCATAGTCCAACATACTTTGTACATCTATGCACTTGTAATGTGCCATATCCTTTCACACCCCCACCCCCACCAACAGATGGCTAAGGCCAGAAACTAAACAGCAATTGCCACCTCACAGAGGGAGCAGGGAGTGGAGAGTCCATACCACAGGACTCCATACCAATATCCATCCCCCTATGTGATGACTTCTAACAGCTAAAAAACAAGAAAGCAAATCAAAAGAACCCCAAGTGTATCCACATATTTTTTTAATCTCTTGGTTTTTGTATACTGTCTCATGATTTTTGAATGCTTGGTATCAGCAGCAATGCTGTAAATGGGAGCAGCGGCGGCTCTAGCTTTTTTGCCGCCCCAAGCATGGCAGGCAGGCTGCCTTCGGTGGCGTGCCTGCAGGAGGTCCCCAGTCCCATGGCTTTGGCGTACCCATTGCCGAATTGCCGCCAAATACATGGGACCGGGAACCCAGCCGGGGCAGGTCCTGGCCTGGCTGATCACGCCACTCCTGAGGGGCCGGAGCAATTCCCGGCCCTGGGACCAGCCCTGGCTGTGCTGCCAGCTCAGCCCAGCAGATACAGTTGCCTCCCAGCAGGGCTGGTGAGTGCGGCCGGGAGGCAGGGCTTGGGGGAGTGGGTCTGTGGGGAGTATGGGGGGTGCTGGGCTGTGAGGGTGGGGTGGGGAAGATCCGTGTGTGTTGGGGCACTAGGGAGTAGTGGATCTGTGGGGGGTGCTGGGCAGTTGTGGTGGGGCTGTGGGCAGGGGTGGTGTTGTGCATTTGTGGGTGGGTCTGGGGGGGGCACTGGGCATAGTGGGTCTGGGGGGCTTCTGGCCATTGGGAGTAGGGGACGTGTTGGATGGAGGGAGTGTGTGGCATGGGCCTGCCCCAGAGGGGAAGGGACATGCTGGCAGCACAGGGCTGGGCAGGCCACTGTGTGTCTGGCAACTGCCAGTTTGTAAATAGTGCCCTTGCACTGGGCTGGGTGAAGCGGGGCCACCCCTGCCATGCCATGCCCCACTGCCAGCCCCCACTCCGGAGACTGACCTCCACGCGCCAGGCTCCACTGCTTCCATGGGGGCCCACAAATATGTTTAGCACCGGGCCCACAAAAGGTTAATTATGACCATAGACTGTTATATGGCAACATAAGGAATCTCAGTCAGTTTCTTTTAACAGTGGACAAACAATATTACCTCTAATAGGCCCAGTCAAAAAATTTCTGTCAAAACTGATTTTTTCTGGAAAATTGGGTTTTTGACTAAATGGCATTTTTGGTAAAAGTGTCAGCTTTCTGCAAAAAAAAATCTAGATTTTGTTGAAAACTTTTGTTGGAAACTTCTTGGCTCAACATTTTTTGGTGGAAGGATGAAAAGTCAACATTTTCCACAGAAAATGTAATTTAAAAAAAATTAATCAGAAATCCTTTGGAGGGGAATCATACGTAATCTAATCTCTCCAGCTACTTTATTTATTTATTTCTCCATCTGCTGCACTGTAGAGATTCTGTTTAGAACTAGACATGATCAGAAAATAATTTTGTTTGTTTCCCTTCCCCAGAAAATTTTGACAAAAATGAGAAAAAATATTTCCATCTAAAATTTCAATGGGAAATTCTGAGGTTTTGGCAAAAAAATCAAAGCCCAAAATATTTCTAATCTGAAATGCTCTACCTCTCCCATCTTTACTGTGCCCACCTTCCGTGCTCGGGAACGCCACTTAAATAGATCTTTGGAGGAAATGTCATTGCAATAGAATGCAATGTAAAATCTGCCTGTTAAGTCAAGGGTTGGGTAGTTGGCAGGGAAGGAGGGCAGAGGACCTCAGAACCAGCACAGTCACATAGCATCTGCATGGATAGCTCTGATGTCCTGAAGATCGCCCCCTCCCACATGTCTCTCCCCCCGGATTATGCACAGATCCTAGGGGAAGCTCACGATTTGGGGACAGAAATGGTGCTAGCTCCAGGAAGAAAATAGACACCCAAGCTCCTGATGGGATGATTCAGGGAAAACTCAGCAAGGGGATCCTCAGAATTTTTCTCCCCACTGGGCTCTTCCCTTAGGTTATTCCCATGGGAATGGGGTGATGCGGGCCAACATGAAAGGGAACAGACACTAAAGAAAATGTTCCCTTTAATCAAGTGAGACCTCCATGATTTGCATGACTCCATATCCAACACCAGATAGAACCTTCCATGGTTAAGTTTGCTTAACTCCTTCCTACTGTTTCATGCTGTCATTCATCACCATAGTATCTGAGCACCTTTACATACAAAATGTTGTCAGGACTGAGGTCTCTAGTGCAGTCCTGGTCTCTTCTTCCTTTTCTGGCCATAGAAACTTTGCTTTGAGTAGGTTTTCTCCATTTTTGTTTATTGCTGGGAGGGTTTGGGGGTGAAGGAAAGGAAGAGAGGGAGCTGGTTAATGTTGTGAACATTGTTCTTGTAACAGGGGAAAAGCTTGATTTCAATGGAGTTAAGTCTGCTTACATTAGCTGAGGATCTAGCCCTACATTGTCACATTACTCTGATTTAAAAAAAGGTGTCTGAAAGGAAAACTGACTTGAAAATGCTCTTATTTGGTGGCTTCTTTTCCTTAAATAAATGTAATTTTAAATTGGGAAGCAGGGTATGGAGGCACTTTTCCTTTTCCTTTTCTCAAATATCCACTAATTCTC
The DNA here is from genome assembly GCF_020497125.1 of Mauremys mutica. Lineage (NCBI taxonomy): Eukaryota > Metazoa > Chordata > Testudines > Geoemydidae > Mauremys > Mauremys mutica. Next base: position 130,121,321 of record NC_059077.1, read on the forward strand.
TCACATAGCCAACTCCCTCTCCTTCTCTTACCTATTTTCCCCTGGGTTTGGTCTCCATGGAGGTATGACAAAAACTGGAAAGGCAAGAACCAGATTCTGATCCCAGTTACACCAGTGTAAATCCATAATAATCCCCCTGAATTCAATGAAGTTACTGCTGGTTCCAATTTGTGTAAGTGAGATCAATATTTGGCTTCAGTGCATAGCTTCTAAGAATGATGTCTATATGAGCTGTTAGTTAACACCAGAACAGTGTGGGTTGTGTGCATAAACAAGGACATGTTGGAAGTCATGCGCTGTATTTATAAGGAATGCCCAGTAGCACTGGTTTAAAAAAACCAGGGAAAATGGCATTGACATGAAATGGAAATTTTCACCAAAAAAATATTTTTTCTCAGAAATTTTCAGGTTTTCACTGAAAATACAACCCTCCCCCTCCCCAACAGAACTTTTTGGTTTTTGAAAACCAGTTTTTAAGTTTGGGCTTTCTGATCAAAACACCAAAAATTTTGAAGAAAAACATTGGCCAAAAATATTTTTTCAACAAATTTTTTTCGCAGGTGAGGAAAAAAAATTGGTTCCATGTACCTTGTGGGTGTGTTGTGCAAGTGAGCATGGAGGCTTCACTGTGAGCAGAAATGAAAGAAAAAGTACATTAACCAAGTCAGGATGCAGACCCTCCCTGATTCTGATCTCACACTGGTGTAATTCAGGAGTAACCCCACTGAAATTAACAGGCCAGATTTTCTGCTGTGGCCAAAATCTGCTCAGTGCAGCAGAGGTGGGTGGACATTGGGATCACTCTGATTCTCTGCTTGGCTTTGCTCCAGTGCCCATCCTGACAGAAATTAGAGCTGTTTGGGGAGCTGCACTAATCTGAGTCAGGGGCAGCTCTAGGCACCAGAGAAGCAAGCTCCTGCTTGGGGCAGCCCATTTGCAGGGGCGGCAGGGATCCAGCATGGGAGCTGAGAACCAACAGGGGCCCCTGGGAGCTGTAGTTCCTTGGTTAGCTCCCTGCCTATAGAGCCAGCCCTGGAGCAGGGAAAGAACTACACTTCCCAGCATTCCCTTGGCCACTACCAACAGGAAAGGAAGGGGGAGGGAGTGAGGTAGCTGAGACCTCATGCTGCAGCCTGCTGTGAGTGGAGAGCTGCACTGTGAAGGGCAGGGAGACCATATTTTAACATTCAAAAAACAGGACACTCCCTGGGGAGGGAGGGTAGCCCCGCCCTGCCACCATCCACTCCCTCCGACTGCCCCCCACAGAAACCCCAACCCATCCAACCCCCCCTGCTCCACATCCAAAATTCCTGCTGAATGACCCACACTGGGAGTGAGTTACCAGTGACCCAGGGCTGCGGCGGAAGGAGGGTGCAGGTGTGGGGGGGAGAGCCCAGGGCTGGGGCAGCAGGAGGTGTGTGTGTGGGGAGCAATGGTGGGTGTGGGAGAGCCCAGGGCTGGGGCAGCAGGGGGGTGCGGTGAGGAGCCCAGGCCTGGGACGGGGGGCAGCCAAATTTTTTTTGCTTGGGGCAGCAAAAAACCTAGAGCCAGCCCTGCTGAGAGTAACCATATGTCCCCTTTCCACCCTTCTTCAGACACTGTGCTGAGGGAACGCAGTTTCCTACCCTGACTGGTGCAAAGAAAGTGGAGGGCAGCAGCAAATCTGTCTCAATGGAGTTACACAGACATAACGTTGATTTTAGACCCTGATCCAAAGCCCACTGAAGGAAACAGATTATTCTTCCATTGACTATAGTAGATTTTGGATTGGGCCCTTACGGAGAATCATGCCAAGTGTATGTGTCTAATGCCCTTCTTGATAAAACTGGTGATGGAGTAATAGCTCCCAAGCTGGGTGCTTACCCAGTCACATATACAACTGCTCAAATATCTTTGTTTCCTAATGTCCATCTCCTAAGATGATTTCAAGGACAGCAGGCATTCTGAACCTTGGATCCTACCCAGCTCTACTGTGCCATGGACTGCCTGCTAGCAGCACACTGGCGGTCAAACATTTTTAGCCCTTGTGTGTGACTAATGTGACCACCGTTTTATTAGCCACACATTTATATTTATAGCCACTCCTTCCATCTGGGTGGAAAGAACAGGATTTCTCTTTCTGGTTATGGATCTCTTGGCTGATGTCTGCTTTCCCACAAGACACATGCAGTTGCTATGTGGCACCTGGCAAGTGTGTGTGCGGCATAGCTCCCAACAAAAACGCTACCCAATATCCCAAGGGGATTGCATGAAACTAGTTTTATGGTCTGTGGGTCTCACAGAAAACAGCAGATCTTGCCAGTGCCAGCAATATTTAAGATCCCTGCAGCTAACTGGGATAGGCAAGAATGAGTGACAGATAAGTGTCTTGAGCTATATCGTAATTTTCAACCAGCAAATACCACAGATTTCTTTGCTCAGCTGCCCTCAACTGAGCTCTCCCTGGTTTTTGGAATGAAGCTAGAAAATGAACTGTCTGTTAGTGTGGTCCCCTTTTCTTCTCAACTCCTCTGGCATCTGAAATGCTGCAAGTACAGTGCCAGGGAGGCATTTCCCTGAGAAATACATTGCCTCAGATCACTTTTTTCTGGGGCTAGATTGTGCCTTTAACCCTGAGCAAGGGACAGAGTGGGGAAGGGTGTATAAACCCACACCAACCCAGGAATAGCCTTGCAGCACACTGTGCTTCCGAGACATCGCTCAGAGTCACGATCTCTCCAGTGCTCCCCTGTTGTGCTGGTCTAAACCTTTTGGTCTCATCTTTTTCTGCACAAAAAATGGCTTTTCAATCCAAACAAAAATGTTGGTGAAAGTTTTTTATTGTAGTTGATATTTGCCAGCTTTTGTTGACAAAGAAACAAGCTGTGAATCAGGCTCTTTCTGCAAATATTCTAGAGAATGAAGTTACTAGGAAGAATGTTCATGAACAGAGCAGATTAGATGGGAATGTTAAAGAATATTTCTGGAAAGGGAATTTTGACTTTGCAAATGTATTTATACCAAAAGCCTGTTTCTATCAATGTGCTGTGCAGTAAATCCCTTGCCTGGACACAGCAGGCCTGAACTAAAGGGTTCCTAGTTCTATTTAATGTAATCCTGTTTGAAGAGAACTACTTAACAGGAGCTAGGAACCTTTCAGTTTGTGACCACAGCATCCACATGGCAGAGTTACAGCTCAAGCACTTTGATGCACACTGCTATTCACACCCCCGCAGTCCAAACTGCAAGGCAGTGTAGACAAGCCCAAAGATTTATGCTCATCCAGTCAGGGTATAGAAGCATACCATGGACTTCTGCATTCAATCAAAATTAATCCACAACAGCTCAATTTTCAGTTCCAAATATGAGTACTGAGTACTCGCAATGAATGATAAATTATTGCAAAAACCCCCAAGTACTTTCAAAAACAGCAGATGCTGTTCACAGCCAAGTGGTACACAGAAAAATTATGTACTGCAGATCGTTCACCTTACTCTAGTTTGACGAGCTGGAAGTATAATTTGCAGTTTGGGAAGACATACCCATGATAGGTGTGATTGAGCTAGCATGTTAAAATAGCACTGTAGCTGTGGCTGTATGGGCAGCAGAATGGGCTAGACACCCCGAGTTTGATCCTATCTAAAATCTAGGCATGTACTTGGGGTGGCTAGCCCATCCAGATGCCCAACCACAGCTAGCTGCTGCTTCTAGCAGCAAATTATACCTGCATCTCCAATGTAGACATACCCTAAATATTTGTTTGTCCCATTTCCACTTTGGTCTTGATCCTACATGTCACTCCACTTGGATGTAGGGAGCTGCCTGTGCAGAATAACTTGCTGGGTTTGGGCCCTTCAAGAGCTTTTTATGAGATGGTCTATGGTTGTACTGGTACAACTAAGTAAGTTAGGGGGGTGATTTTTTGACTGATAGTTAGATTGGAACAAGCCCTTGAGTGGATGCAATTTGACCAGTATACTTAAAGTGGTATGTCTTTCTATGGCCTGGTCTGTTCTTAAAAGTTTTGTGAGTATAACCATGTTGGTTTAGGGGGTGAGGGGGTGACTTTTTTTTCCACATTCTTGACGAACATAGCTGTGTTGGAAAAAGTCTTCATATACACACCGAAAAACTCTTTTGCCTGCATAAGCTGCATCTCCGGCTTGCCTGTATAGCTGGACCAGTATAGCTATACTGCCAAAACCTTTCTAGTGTTGACAAGGCTTAATGTAGACAAGGCCTTGGTGCAATGTATTTTTGTATTATCAACATTAGAAAGGTGTAAATGTTAGTTCTCTTGGGAAAACTGACACTTTCAAGAGCCCTGTTGAATTTAAGCTTTGTTGGGTTTTTTGTAAAGCTGATTTTATTAAAATAATGACTCTATTTATAACCATAATTATCACACTAAGCTGTTTTTATATTAAAAAAACAATTTAAAGGATTAAAATTGGGAGCAATTACACTATCACAAGGCAGGGAATTTTCAAGGCAGCCCAGCTTTACTGCTGAATCCAACATAAACAGTAGAATAAACTAAAATGGAGCAGAGCTCATGTGCACACAGGATCTGTGGGGTGATGAATTCACAGAGAAGAAAATATGGAGGACCTGGGTAAGATCCAGTAAACCTTGGGAACTGCAAAGTAGCACTGGCTGAAATTGCTGATCAGGAGTCTCTTAGGTATGTTGGAGCTGGATTCTCTGCCAGCTCCAAACTCAGCTTGGATGAGGGTATCAGAAAAAATAACAACTGCAATACTGGCAGGTCCAGCCAGTCCAATATCCTGTCTCTAACAGTAGTCAGTGTCAACTGTTCCAGGGGAAGGTGCAAAAACAACCCGACAATAGGCAGTTATGGAATAACCTGTTCCCAAGGGAAGTTTCTTCCTTGCCCCCAGTAGTTAGAAGTTGGCTGAAGCCGAAGAACATGAGGACTTTTATATGCCTTCCCCAAACTCTTGGTTATTTTTAATCCTATTATGCCTCTAGGATAGTCTTATTATCCATATAAATGTCTTGTCCTTTTTGGGATCCTGCTAAGCTCCTGGCCTCAAAGATATCTTGTGGCAATGAGTTCCACAGACTAATTCAGATTTATATGTTTTTTTTCCTTTCAAAATTGCCACCTTTCTATTTAATTGAATGTCCTTTTGTTTGTCTATAATGAGAGAGGGTTCCTCCCTCTCTTTTCCCTCTCAATTTCCTCTTTTAATACCTTAAATAAGATGTCATTGATGTGTATGCCTATTGCTGACCTTCTGCAAAGGGATGAACATTAGATGCCTTTTTAATGAACAGCTTATGAACAATTTATATCTCATAGACTTATATATTTTAATACTAGAAGGGACCATTGTGACCATCTAGTCTGACCTCCTGCATATCACAGGACAAAGAACCTCACCCACCCTGTCCTGTAATAGACCCCAACCTCTGGCTGTGTTATTGAAGTCCCCAAATTATGATTTAAAGACTTCAAGTTATAGAGAATCCACCATTTACTGTAGTTTAAATCAGCAAGTGACCCATGCCCAGTACGAAGGCGAAAAACTCCAGGGTCTCTGCCAATCTAACCTGGGGGGAAATTCCTTCCTTACCCCAATTGTGGCGATCAGTTAGACCCTGAGCATATGGGCAAGACTCACCAGCCAAATACCTGGGAAATAATTATCTGTAGTATCAGAGCCCTCACCATTTAGTGACCCATCTCCATTAGTTGGGTTTGGTCCTGCTTTGAGCAGGGGGTTGGACTAGATGACCTCCTGAGGTCCCTTCCAACCCTGAGATTCTATGATTCCAGTTGTTGGGGATATTCGCTACTAGCAATCACAGATTGGCTATATGCCATTGTAGGCAGTTTCATCATACCATCCCCTCCATAAACTTATCAAGCTCAATCTTGAAGCCAAGTGGGTTTTTTACTGAAACTTCTCCCCTTGGAATGCTGTTACAGAACTTCACTCCTCTGATTGTTAGAAACATTTGCCTAATTTCAAGCCTAAACTTGTTGATGGCCAGTTTACATCCATTTGTTCTTGTATCCACATTGGTGCTTAACTTAAATAACTATTCTCCCTCCCTCCTATTTATCCCTCTGATGTGTTTATAGAAAGCAATCATATCTCCCTTCGCAAATATATTTGTAAAAGCTATTCTTGAATATAACATAAGAACGGCCATACTGGGTCAGACAAAAGGTCCAGCTAGCCCAGTATCCTGTCTTCCAATAGTGGTCAATGCCAGGTGTCCCAGAGGGAATGAACAGATTAGGTGATCATCAAGTGATCCATCCCCTGTCGCCCATTCCCAGCTTCTGGCAAACAGAGGCTAGGGACATCATCCCTGCCCATCCTGGCTAATAGCCATTGATGGACCTGTCCTCCATGAATTTATCTAGTTCTTTCTTAAACCCTGTTATAGTCTTGGCCTTCACAACATCCTCTGGCAAGGAGTTCCACAGGTTGACTGTGCGCTGTGTGAAAAAATGCTTCCTTTTGTTTGTTTTAAATCTGCTGCCTGTTAATTTCATTTGATGACCCCTAGTTCTTATGTTATGAGAAGGAGTAAATAACACTTCCTTATTTACTTTCTCCACACCATTCATGATTTTATAGACCTCGATCATATCCCCCTTTAGTCTTCTCTTTTCCAAGATGAAAAGTTCCAGTCTTATTAACCTCTCCTCATATGGCAGCCGTTCCATACCCCTAATAATTTTTGTTGCCCTTTTCTGAACCTTTTCCAGTTCCAATATATCTTTTTTGAGATGGAGCGACCATATCTGCATGCAGTATTCAAGATATGGGCATACCAGGGATTTATATAGAGGCAATATTATATTTTCTGTCTTATTATCTATATCTTTCTTAATGATTCCCAACGTTCTATTCACTTTTTTGACTGCTGCTGCACATTGAGTGGATGTTTTCAGAGAACTATCCACAATGACTCCAAGATCTCTTTCTTGAGTTGTAACAGCTAATTTAGTCTCCATCATTTTATATGTATAGCTGGGATTATGTTTTCCAATATGCGTTACTTTGCATTTATCAACATTGAATTTTCATCTGCCACTTGGTTGCCCAGTCGCCCAGTTTTGAGAGATCCTTTTCTAGCTCTTCACAGTCTGCCTGAGACTTAACCATCTTGAGTTAGAACTGTGAACTGTAAAACCATCTTGAATAACAAATTATAAATGTCCTAAGCTGTTCCCAGGCAAGCAAGGGGGGAAAAGGCTAAATTCGTTGAATAAATTGTTCACAATCTATAGTTTGACCAGTTCTAGGGCAGATACAGATTTCTGGATATTGATCCACACCTGAGTGGACTTCCAGCTCTTATAAGATTCACCTCACTGCTAGTAAAAATCCCTTCATGCATCTGCCTTGTGGCCCCTCCATGTTTGTACGACACGATGACTCTTGAATTATCTATCTTTTCTAAGAGTTCAGTTAAGTTACAAAAAATGTATAAACCATTAACTAAAATAATAATAACTTGACCTTTTTAATTTGATTTTTGTTGTTTGTGTTATTAAATCTTGCTATTTCTTGCTATGCTGAGAAAAGCATTAGATATATGGAGCTTATAAAGAGAAAAGGAGAGGGTAATTGTATTCGCAAATAGCCACAGTTTGGCATAGTGGGATTAAAGTTGAAAATGTGGGTAAAAATACAGTGCCAAGAGGTCATATGTCCTTTTACATGGAATTCCTCTTTGAATTCAGCGGAGGGTTCTGCTCAGAAATTGATGGTATGATAAAGGAAATGTCCATGATCGAGGCTGGAAGTCCATGTCTTTTAAAGAGACAAGGCTGTGATTTACCAAATGGTCTAGGGGATTAAAAGTTTACAGGAGCTGAGCACCTAAAAGATTTCAAAAGACCCTTTTAAAAATCTCATTACAGTCACCATAATGTTTGACAGTCTGGGAGCCGTTTCTGAATTTGGCATAGAGAGACAGGAGGGCTCACAAATCTACCTCTCTCTAATCATTTTCTAAAGTCTTGGCATAACTGCTGGGGTCACTTTGATCCTAAATCCCCCCTTCAATGCATCATTTTCCCCTGCCTCTCTTCCTTCCCACAAGCTGAGGCATTCCTTTGATTTTTGGCAGGTATGTCTTACTTGTTGGGGCCTATTTCTTCAGACTAGTGTGTGCAGACAATATATTAGTACTAAGTGAAATGATGTGGAGCCTTCTGGGCCTCCATTCTTTGTTTGTTTGTTTGTTTTCTTTGTACAGAATCCAGACCGGTTGCTTCACACCTTCATTACACAAAATTACAACCAAACTAATTTTTCAGTGTTGTTGGTTCATGCATAGTGTGTCTAATTCAGGCCCCCCAGCATTACTCTATATTGAAATCAGCTCAATTCGTACCCTGAACAATAGTTATCTTTCGATAATTTTATAATCCATTCAAATGTGTTTTCTTTTAATGTTCGCTGATGTCATGCGACCGATTTATAACAAAATGTGCAATAGAAAAGAGCCCAGGACTTTGCAAATGTTTGGAAGCCATGAAATAATGCCTGTTTGAATTCATTGTCTCACACTATGTTGATTTAAGAGTGGACTGGACAAAAGCATTGGATAACATGCTGTACACAACAACCCTCCTTGGGCAAGGAGAATGATTAAATAAAGCCAGAAATCATTTCTGTCTTGAATGCCTGTGAGCTATATTGTACCATTTGTTTCCGTAGGCTTCACAGAGCATTCTGTGTACTCTGTCCCAAGCTGCACTCTGTGCACCTATGGCAGTGTGTAGGAGGGTGCCAACTTTCCATTCCTGAATCTGGGTTCAACTCCCAGCTTAATTTAACTGCTCTTAAATATGATGGTAGGAAGACCCCCGAGGATCATAACACTAGTCCATTCTTTTTATTGCAGAACCTCTGGCCACTCCTCCTCATGTTCTCAGCCTGTGTCCCAGAATGCCCCCTACATTCAAAGGGTTTGGAATCAGGGGCATAGAAGTCAGTTAATAACACCCGAGGATTCCCCTAGGCATGCAGGTCAAAGCTGCTGGAAGGGGCAGGGGTGAGGATGTGGCCTGGTGCTCATACATTCTTCAAAGAAGGGACCTTTTTGCATAATATGCACCACTCGCCTCACTGAGGGTACTTAACTAATAATACATAACAATCATTCATGAGAACTCCATTAATTTCTATTAGGAGTGTTGCTTCATAATCTCTACTGAGATGTGGCCCTAAGATTTTATAATGCACTTGTCAATACATTCATCATTTTACAAACTGAATAGAGGTTTCCATTTCAGAAGGGTGATTTTAGCATACACGACAGTTTATGAGTGAAAATATGCCCAATTCTCACCGAAGCCAATAACTGATACTAGTATGAAATGAAGGACACCGTTGGGCCTGATTTCTGTATGTTGGTTTTGGGCGATCAACATTAATATGAATCTGTACTTTCAGTGCATTCAAGTCCCTGTATTACTCCATGGCTGCTGACTGACAATTTTACACAAAGCAAAGAATTCAGTTGATCATTCCAGTGGAGGAAAACTATAATTATTCTTTGCAGCAATTTACTAAGAAAATGCAGTGTTGAATGACATACTAATTATCCAGAATCATAGAATCATAGAATATCAGGGTTGGAAAGGACCTCAGGAGGTCATCTAGTCCAACCCCTGCTCAAAGCAGGACCAACCCCAACTAAATCATCCCAGCCAGGGATTTGTAAAGCCTGACTAACAATCTCTAAGGAAGGAGATTCCACCACCTCCCTAGGTAACCCATTCCAGTGCTTCACCACCCTCCTAGTGAAAAAGTTTTTCCTAATATGCAATCTTAACCTCCCTCACTGCAACTTGAGACCATTACTCCTTGTTCTGTCATCTGCTATCACTGAGAACAGCCTAAATCCATCCTCTTTGGAACCCCCTTTCAGGTAGTTGAAAGCAGCTATCAAATCCCCCCTCGTTCTTCTCTTCTGCAGACTAAACAATCCCAGTTCCCTCTGCTTCTCCTCATATGTCATGTGCTCCAGCCCCCTAATCATTTTTGTTGCCCTCCGCTGGACTCTCCAATTTTTCCACATCCTTCTTGTAGTGTGGGGCCCAAAACTGGACACAGAACTCCAGATGAGGCCTCACCAGTGCTGAGTAGAGGGGAATGATTATTTCCCTTGATCTGCTGGCAATGCCCCTACTTATACAGCCCAAAATGCCGTTAGCCTTCTTGGCAACGCGGGCACACTGTTGACTCATATCCAGCTTCTTGTCCACTGTAACCCCTAGTTCTGCAAAACTGCTGCCTAGCCACTCAGTCCCTAGTCTGTAGAAGTCTGGTTAATATTTGTTTCCCCAACCTTTTTTTATTTTGCTGGCCCATTAGTATTCTTATGTATTATTTGAATTACCGAAGCCCCCAAGAACCCTAGTTATGGACCAGCACCCCCCTGTGCTAGGTACTGTACAAACACAGAACTAAAAAAGACATCCCATTCTCATTGTAAAGGCTGTAGCTCCCCTTTACTATGCATTTCAGCAACGGTCATGGAAGCCTGACTGTAGCCCCTGGATCAGCTGCTTCTGCCATGTGCTCACTCAAAGGGGCAGAATCTTCCTTGCCCTGCACCTTCTATTGCCATGTACACCAGGGCAGAGCAGGCAAAAAACACGGCCATCCTCACTATTGCCAACCCAAAGTGTTAAAAATTGAGTTCAGCCCTCCCCCAAATCAGGATGTTGTCTTAAAAATCAGAAGATTTAAAGCAAAAATAAGTGTTGGGTGGGTTTTTTTAAAATTTTTATTTTTTTACATTTTGCTTTTTGAGCCTTTTCAGGCTCACATTTTCAAGTTTTTCTTTGCAACCATCATCAGGGCTAGCAACTTAATTTACTTGTAAATGAAAGCTGAGAGTCTCACATACTGACATGATTCCAGGATATCTGGCAGGGTGCTGGAACAATTTTTTTAATAGGAGTGCTAAGAACTATTGAATCAAACTGTAAACCCTATATATTTTGGAAACCACTTCAAGCCAGGGGGTACGGCAACACCCCTAGTTCCAGCATCTATGAAAATGGGCTGTAAGAGAAACTACTAATCATCATTACACTCATGTTAAAATCACGAGAGTTGGTAACACTGCTCTGAACTCCACTCTAAGCGACAAGAGGAGAGAAGGCAATTCCCTCACTAGGAATTTGATGTCTGGCTAACATAAGTATGGGTGACAGAAAAGGTGCTTCCCTGTGGTAATTGATGAATACCATATGTTCACTTGGTTATTAGGATTAATATATTGGTTTAGTTTAATAGGGGTGTAAGCAGAGTCAGGGTGAGCTCTACCCTGACATCTGGTGGTGAATTGTGGTGAGTTGTGGAAAAGAACTTCAGGGGCTGATCTTGTTTGCATAGGCACACCCACCCTGCCTAGCATGAGCCCACAGCAGCCCAAATGGTCACTCTGGCTGCTGTGGGATCCCCAGTTTCTCTGTTATTGGGGCAGGAAGAATAAAGTGTTGTTACCCTGATTATGTGATTCAAGGATAGTGGAACTGTTTTATGACAGAGGGACTCGCCATCAACTAAGTAGCACTCGCTATACAAGAGACATGGGTTCCAAAACTCAGTGAATTGAGAGAGGCTGGGGACAGGTATTTGTACCTGATGGCATGGGTGCCTTTTGAGAGCCTGAAGCACCAATTGCACCTCCTCCTCTCTCCACGGTGGAATATCAGAGCTAATTTTGATTCTCTTACGAGTCTAGTTACAGGCTGCTGAACTGAATTCACCAGCAGCGGGGCTCCCCTAGAAAGAGCTGAAATCGCTGGGGTGCAGTGGGGCTGAAGATATATTGCTGAGTGGCTGGTGGAGCAGAGAAGTTTGTGGAATGGCTGGAGCGGTTCGTGGTGAAGTCTACAGCAGAACTCCATGGAAAGGCAGGGCAGTTGGCCTCAGACCATGTAAGGTGCCCTTAACACTCCTGTGTGCACCCCCACCCCCCATTTCCACCCAGGCTGGGAGGTAAAACTCTACAGATAAACTTTTGAACTCTGGGGCTGCACTGACCAGGGGCAGAGACTTTTGGGTTGTTGGACTTTGGGGTGATTTTTTGCTGGACTTAAGACCCTGAGGGCAAAAAGACACTGCCAAACTTGCTTGGGGGTGGGTCTTTTGCTCATGGTTTGTGTTATGAATCCTGTTTGTGCTGTTTCCCCAACATAATGCCGCATTGTTTCCCTCCTTTATTAAAAGGATTTTGCTACACTCTGGCCTGGTCTACTCTAGGACTTTAAATCGAATTTAGCAGCGTTAATTCGAACTAACCGCTCAACCGTCCACACCAGGAAGCCATTTAATTCGAACTAGAGGGCTCGTTAGTTCGAATTTGGTACTCCACCCCGACAGGTGGAGTAACGCTAAATTCGACATGGCTAGCTCGAATTAGGCTAGGTGTGGATGCAAATCGAACTTAGTAGCTCCGGGAGCTATCCCACAGTGCACCACTCTGTTGACGCTCTGGACAGCAGTCCGAGCTTCGATGCTCTGACCAGCCACACAGGAAACGACCTGGGAAAATTTGAATTCCTTTTCCTTTCTGGACAGTTAGAATCTCATTTCGTGGTTGGACATCGGGGCGAGCTCAGCAGCACCGGCAGCAATGCAGAGCTCTCCAGCAGAGGAGTTCATGTAATCTCTGAATAGAAAGAGGGACCCGGCATAGACTGACCGGGAACTCGTGGATCTGATCGGTGTGTGGGGCGAGGAGTCTGTGCTTTCGGAGCTGCGCTCCAACAAACGGAATGCAAAGACCTACGAGAAGGTCTCCAAAGCCATGATCCAGACAGAGGATACAGCCGTCATGCAACGCATCGCCGCGTGAAAACCAAGGACCCCAGACAAGGCTACCAAAAAATCAAAGCGGCAAACGGACGCTACGGAGCCTGCCACCACTGCCCCACCAGTGACCATGGACTCTGATGATGGGACAGTGTCGACGGACAGTTCCTCGACGATGTTCACGGACGGGGAAGATGAGGAAGTGTTTGTGGAGGACGAGGCAGGCGAGAGCGCTTACAACGCTGGTTTCCCCGACAGCCAGGACCTATTCATCACCGTCACGGAGATCCCCTACCAACCCTCCCCGGCCATGAACCCGGATCCTGAATCAGGGGAAGGAGCAGTCGGTAAGTGCTTTAACCATGTTAACTTTTATTCTTAATATAACAGGAATCTGAAGTGTGTGAGAAGGAGGTCTCTCTATATATGGTGATAGAACAGAAATCCTCCTGGGAGATCTCCACGAAGCTCTCCTTCCATTAATCGATAAGCATCAGCAGGAGGTTCCTGGGGAGAGCTGCCTTATTGGGTGCTCCGTGATAGCACCCTTTTCCGCGCGAGGCTTTCATGCGGTATTCAGGGAGCATTGCCTCCCCGAGCACGGCTGCATCGGTCCTTGGTTCGTGATAGATTTCACGCAGCATGCGCTCTCTATCTCCTTCAGTGCCTGTCCTCACGGTGATCTCGCTAGGAGACTCATGCATCTAAGTAGTGGAATTACTGTTATGGTGCGCCTGGTCCAAAGTATTTTTAATAAATCCACGGACAGACGGCATAGCACAGACTCAGCACGCAGCTGCGTGACGAGCGTAACGGAAAGCCAAAGAATATAATGGACGCTCATGGAGGGAGGGGGGAATGAGGACGCAAGGTATCCCACAGTTCCTGCTGTCTCCGAAAAGTATTTGCATTCTTGGATGAGCTCCAAATGCTTCTAGGGTCAAACACAGTGTCTGCGGCGGGTCAGGGCATAGTTCGGCAATTTGCGCACACACCCCACCCACCACCAGAAGTGAAAGGGAAAACAATCCTCTCTTGACTCTTTTACATGTCACCCTATCTTTACTGAATGCTGCAGATAGACGCGATGGTGCAGCACTCAACACCAACATCCTTGCTCCCCCCACCTAGCATCTGTGAGGTCGATCAAGGGCGCCTGGCCCTAATTTTTCATGGTAGATGGTGCAGTATGGCTGGTAACCGTCCTCATCATTGCAACAGGGGGCTGAGCTCCATCAGCCCCCACCCTTCCTGTGTAAAGAAAAGATTGAATTGCCCCTGGACTAGCAGAGGGATGATGGGCTCCTTCATCCACAGTAATTAATGTCCTGCCTGGACTATCATTGCAGCTGGAGGCTTCCTTCCACTCATTTCTCACAAACAAGTCACTGTGTCTTATTCCTGCATTCTTTATTACTTCATCACACAAGTGTTGGGACAATGGTATGGTAGCCCAGGAAGGCTTTGTGAAGGCCGGAATGAACAGGTGGTGTTGTTGCAGGAGCACCCCCTGTGAATAGCATACAGCTCATAATTTCTGCAGGATCGGACACAGAGCAGCTGTGCTATCTGGTTCTATGATACAGTGGTTCTCTAGTACACTTGCCCATAATCTAGGCAGGACTGATTCTATTTTTAGATACCAAAAAGGAGGGATTGACTCAGGGAGTCATTCCCAATTTTTGCTTTTGCGCCCCTGGCTGCTCAGCCAGGGGCACTTATGACAGCACCAAATGGGGCAGTGCAAAAGGACAGGTAACCATGCCCATCTTATTACCATCTTATTACCAATTTATGGTACGGTAGATGGTACAATATGGCTGGTAACCATCTCTGCTGTCATGCAAAAGCAAAAGCATGCTGCTGTGTAGCGCTGCTGGACCGCCTCTGTCAGCGGCATCTAGTACACATACGGTGACATACACAAAAGGCAAAACAGTGTCCATGGTTGCCACGCTATGGCGTATGCCAGGGCAATTCTGGGAAAACGGGCTTGAAATGATTGTCTGCCGTTGCTTTCCCGGAGGAAGGAATGACTGGCGACATTTACCCAGAATCCACCGCGAAAATTATTTGTGCCCCAGCAGGCACAGGGGTCTCAACCCAGAATTCACAGAGACAGCCTAGACTCAGTTAATTGTTCGCAAAAATGTATCTTTGCAAGGAATTCACTCCCTGTTTCCCATCTCACAGCTTCCACTGTCTCCAGACCTGCCACAGCACCCCCCTCGCAGAGGCTGGCAAAGATTAGGCAGAGAAAGAAAAAGACAAGGGACAAGATGTTCGATGAACGTATGGGCTGCTACCTAGCCGAGGCGGACCAGCAGAGCCAGTGAAGGGAGACCGTCTCTCTGTACCAGCGCTCACACAGCGAACGGGAGGAGAGGTGGCGTGAGGAAGACAAGCAGGCGACTCAAACAATGTTTGGACTAGTGAGGGAGCAAACGGACACGCTCAGGCGCCTTGTGGATGTTCTGCAGGACCGCAGGAGGACAGAGCCCCCCTGCAGTGTATCTGCAACCGCCCTCCCCCGCCACAAAGTCCCATACCCCCCTCACCCAAAATAACCAGAAGGAGGGGTGCCAGAGGCCGTGTAAACTGTCACTGCACCCCAGCAGAGTGCTCAAGTACCCAAAAGCTCTCATACCCTACATTTGCAGAAGTCGTTCCCTTCCGGACTCACACAAGTCCCAATCCCAGTTCCATCCCCTAAGTGTCTACTTAAGTAATAAAAATACTTTGCTGTTAATTACTGTTTCCGTCATGTTTTTTCAAAGAAGACTGTGTTTGAATGGGGGGCGTGGGGAAGGGGGTTGTTAATTGCATAGGACAGTCACCTTTCCCAGGGTACAGACACGGGGGCAGGATCAGCAGCGGGTCACACACACAGTGCAGTCAGTAGGCACCATGGTCGGTATGGGAGGTGGTTTCCAGGTTCTGTATGGGCAGGGGGGATGTGACTTTGTAGTGGGGGAGGGCGGTTACAGATCTTATACAGCGGTCCTTGTCCTGGACCGCTGAGTCACGCAGCAGAGGAATCTGTATCCGTACTCCTCCGCCACAAGGTCACATATCCCCCCGCACACAGAATTCGAAAAAGAGGGATGGCAGGCTCCGTTGAAAGAAGCATTCCGGCACTGCGGACCGCTCTAGGAGCAGGAGCCTGTCATTCGTTGAGTTTAGAGGCGATCTTTACATCACCGCATACCCTACCCAGCACAGTCTGCCTCCCAGTTTCAACCCTTTAACGCAAAGTCATGAATAAAGAAACCTTTCTTCAGTAACAATGGGACATGTATTTTATTTTTACACGTGTGTTGGAAGTGGGGGAAACGGGGTATGTAACCGAAGAGGAGAGTCAACAGTCAGTGGGTAAAGAAACAGGGGCAGGTTCAGCTTCTCTGTAAAGAAAATGAACAGTCACAGGTCACGCTGCTCGCTGGTATTTGAAGAGTTCCTTGTCGCTGTCCCAGGCCCCTGTATAGGGCTTCATGAGCAAGTGCATTAGCGGGCAGGCTGGGTCCCCGAGGATGACTTTAGGAATCTGCTTATCCACAACAGTTATTTCGTGGTCCGGGAAGAAACTACCTTCCTGCAGGCGTCTGAGCAGCCCACAGTTCCTGAAAACACACGCATCATGAACCTTGCCCGGCCACCCGACGTTGATGTTTGCAAAACGTCCCCTATGGTCCCCCAGTGCTTGCAGCACCATTGAAAAGTAGCCCAATTTCTCATCAGCTGACTGTGGAAGAGGTGGACGATAAAGTGCGAGGAGGAGAAAACGGCGATGATCGCAGCGGGCTCCATGCTTGCAGTGCTGTGGCGTCCGCGCTGTCACTGACCAGAAAAGTGCACGAACAGATTGCCCGCAGGCGCTTTCAAGGAGGGAAGGAGGGAGGTTGTGATTGATGGTTCAATGACGACACTTACCCAAAACCACCCTCGACACATTTCTCCCCCCAGCAGGCATTGGGGGCTCTACCCAGCATTCCAATGGGCAGCGGGGACTGCGGGAACTGTGGGATAGCTTCCCACAGTGCACCGCTTCCAAAGTCGACGCTGGCCCTGTGAATGTGGACTCAGAAATTCGAATTAGTGTATTTAGTATGGATACACAAATTCGACTTCATAAGGTTGAATCCACAAATTCGAACTAAGTTTATTCGAAATAGTCTTGTAGTGTAGACAAGGCCTCTGACTCCATGCTTGCGAGGGGGAAAGTATTGCCTCTTAGAGGTGCTCAGAGGGTGGTAGGTAATTGTCCCAGGTCACTGGGTGGGGGCTTGAGCCGGTTTTGCATTGCGTTATTGAAACAGAACCCCTAGATACTGAACCTGGCCCTTGTTGTTGCCAACTCAGAGGGGCAGAAGGGTTACGGGGGGCTGTAAGGAAAAACAAGCAGGAAGGAAAAAATGGCTCAAGAGAACATCCACAGGTTTCAGTCAGACCTGCTGGGTAAATGTGGTTGATAACGTTGGGTAATGTAGCCTAGAGCCTGGTCTAAGAGTGAAAGAACTGCAAAATTCCAGCCCAGGATAGGTAAAGGCCTGGGACCTGACACCAGGGAAGATGTATTCAGAGAGACCAAAATAGTCATAGACAGGCCATGGCAGAGAATTGCAGTGAATGTTACTGGCCTCTTGACTGTGCTGTGTGGTTACACACTGTTCACTCTTACAGACTATTACTCATATTACCTCTTTGCATTCATAATTTCACAAGGCCCCTCAAAGGAGCTCATTTCTTACCTAACTGCTTTATTCGCTATATTTGACCCACCAGAGACCCTTGTTTCAGATAATGGGACACCTTTTGTATCAAGAGAGTTTGAAGGCTATCAGACAAGTGTTAGTACAGTATATTATAAATCTGCTGTGGACCATCCCCAAGGAAATGGGATAGTGGAGAGGCTCCATGGGTCTCTGAAGAAGTGTGTAGCTCACACATTGGAGAAACATTGAGATACATCACCCCTCATTTCATTAAGTCGTGCTTTATATGATTTTCATGAAAGCGAGGGAGGTTCTCTTCAGCTGACCTATGAGGACCTAGTTGTCTATGCTGACAGAAAAAGTTCATCCCACCCCTTTGCTATCCTCAAAGCCAACTGATGTGATTAGGAAATATGCGAGTTTCAGCAAGCATATCCATGCAGGACTCCATGGAAAATGTATGTGAGGCAAGGATTTAGAAGCATGTTTGATCATCTTGGCATGATCTTGTGGGCTTCATTTGCCACAGGGAGAACACGTTGTTAACCAGTGAAATATACTGCCAACTGAAAGGGGAACAGGGAGCAGGAAACAGGAAGGTGACCCGCACACCAGTCATCTCACTCTGCTACCATGTCATAATACACATCCTAGGATGATGGATGCCTTGGAAATGTATGTGTAAATAACAACAGTGATAACACACTTCCATGAACAGTGACCTTCATGTATATTATTAGTGCTTTTAAAATATATACATATATTTCTGTAGTATGAACTGTGGGGTACTCTGTGCCACAACCCTGAGAATTATTCTTATTTGTATTGCAGGAGAGCCTATCAGCCCCAGTGACCCCACTGTGCTAAGTGCTGTACAAAGACAGACCAAAAAATAGTTCCTGCCCCCTAGAGTTTAAAATCTAAACATAAATAAAGTGCACAACCCCAGAAGTAGCCCATTGTGCCTCAGATTCCTCAGAGACACAATGCCTTCTTGTTGCACTAGAAGTTGTTATACTATGACAGCTCTACTACGGAAAAGAGGCAGCATTCTCCCTGTAGCAGAGTGAGCTAGGCAGAGAGGCCGACTTAGAGTCACAGCTCCACGCATGGTTCGTCACTGCCCGCTCATTTGCTTTCAGAGAGTATTGGACCTATAAACCTGGAGCTGTGGTGTGGGCAGGTCTAATGTTGCTACACAGGGGAAGGTGGGGAGGATCTTGCACCCACCTAATACTCTGTCTATAATTGTACTCAAGTCCTGCTTGATTTTCCCTATAATTACTGGGTAATCTGTCACATGCTATTCTCATTTATCTGAAGACCCTTCTGCACTGCTCTGGCAGCATTCAGGAGATTGAGTCTAAATGAGAATCAGGCCATATGAAAGGAATAAGGACGCTGTGACGTTGCACTCCATATGCTTTATGGAAATATGCTTATGAATATGACATAACTGGAATATGCTTTACACTAAATACCCCTTGTATGGTGTCATTAGAAAGTTTATAATCTACTGAGTGTGTTCATCCTATTTGTATGCATGTATCATTCTTGTATCTGAAGCTAAAAATATGAAGTATAACTCTGAGGTCCTACTGTAATTATGCAAAATGTTGGCTATTAATGGTGGCTTAGACTCTTGATGGCTCCTATTGACTAGGACAATTGGTTGTGAATGGGTTTATTTACCTGCAAGCCTTCCCGTGTATGTGTGGGCCAGCTGGTGGGCAAAGAAAAATGAGGTCTCACAGGGACATGTGACCATGTCACATGATGCTGGAATCCATCTTAAATCTGGTACTTTTCCATTTAGAAGGAGGGGTGGGGACCCAGAGAGACAAAACATTCCCGCATTGTGCCAAAGCTATAAAAGGAGGTGGAGCAGGACAAAGGGAGCCAGTCATGAGAACACCCTGCTTTCCACCTAAGAACTAACAAGGACTGTACCAGGGGAAAGGATTGGGCCCAGATTAGGAAGGAGTCTAGTCTGTGAAAGAAGCTTATTGGAACATCTCTGAGGGTGAGATATTATCTGTAATCAGTTTCTTAATGTATTAGGCTTAGACTTGCATGATTTTGTTTTATTTTGCTTGGTGACTTACTTTGTTCTGTCTGTTATTACTTGAAAATACTTAAATCCTACTTTTTATACTTAATAAAATCACTTTTGTTTATTAATGAACCCAGGGGGGTGCCTTTTTATGTTTGCTCCCCCTACACTTAAAACCTGGCTACGCCACTGCCCAGAGTAAGTGATTAATACCTAGGGGAGCAAACAGCTGTGCATATCTCTATCAGTGTTATAGAGGGCAGACAATTTATGAGTTTACCCTGTATAAGCTTTATAAGAGTAAAACGGATTTATTTGGGGTTTGGATCCCATTGGGAACTGAGTGTCTGGGTGCTGGAGATAGGTAACCAGCTGAGCAATTTTTAGTTAAAGTCTGCAGCTTTGAGGTGGACCAGACCTGTGTCTGTGTTGCAGCAGGCTAGTGTGTCTGGCTCAACAAGGCAGGGTTCTGGAAGTCCCAAGATGTCAGGGAAAATGGGCTCAGAGGTAATTCCAGCACATCAGGTGACAGTCCCAAGAGGGTCTCTGTGACCAAACCCATCACAGACCCAGTCTTGTACCACCAAATCCAATGGGAGTTTTGCCATTGCCTTCAGTGGGAGCAGGGCACTAAATCTGGAAATGCAGGAAATTTTTAGGATGCTACAAGTCCTAGAGAAGACAGAACAATTGTTTTGTTGAACCAGAAGGCAGGGTTCAGATAATAATTTCTTTGCATTCAGTCCCACCCCTGCAGGCCTGGCATCCATATACAAAGAGTACATGAAGGGAAAAAATGCCCTCAGTAAGCAGTCTTAAAAACAAAGAATGGCTCCATAAATGTTTAAATACATTACCAATTCCAAAACAAAGTGTCTTTTTACTTTTAAACGGCGCTTTTTCCTTGTAAAGTCACTTACAGGAACCATGGGCAGCTTTTATATGTGCCTTTCTTTTCTCTTTTGCTATGGGAATCTGCTTTTCTTTACAAAATTCTCAGGTGTGCCTGGGCAATGGAGGCTTTACAAAAGGCACTTCCATGTCCTAATCCTTCTAACTACAAACCAAATATTGATCTATTTAGTAAACTAACTTGGAATAGTAGAGATTATAAAAGACTATTTACTCAGCAGTCAGACTCTTTGACAGCTGTTCAATGGTGGGATTATGATGTCACAGTAATAGCTAAACTATAAACAGGGGATACAGTGGAAAATAAAACATGAAAGGGAACTTTGATGCTGGTTACCAAGCAACAAAAAATGTGTAACCTGAAATCTTATAAGCATGTAAATTTCCCTGCAAGCTTCACAGATGTTCTCGCTTTATAGCCAATTCTCAGTTTCAGTTTCAGTTTATGTATTTCTCTTTTTTTAGCCTCAAAGTAGAGCTGATTGTTTAGAGAGAGGAGGGAAAAGACACAAAACAAAACCCGGAGGACAGTGTTGTATTTGGTTTTGTGCTTGTTCTTTCTGGGCGAACACGCCATCTACATTGCACTCCTGTCCTAAAGCTGAACTGCTCCCCTTCCATCCACTGAAGGAGCTCCATGGACACTTTGTACTCACCAAAGATGAGTTGTTTTGTTTCGTGTTAGTCGAAGGCAAATCATACGCTTGCCCTTGAACTTCTGCCTTTTCTAAGCACTTGACAGTAAAAGAAAACATGACTTTCTTTATCTGAAAACAGAGTTTGGCCTTCTTCTTGTACAGGGAACTACACAAGCTTTGGAAATTCCCTTAACTATAAAAGGTGGAGTTCCTGAAGTTCAGTTCTCCATTTATTATTGACGCTTTGGCTCTTAGCCTACTCAGTCGAGTAATGCTAGCTCCATGGTAATGCTATGTACAAAGAATTAAGGGTTGTCAAAGGAATAGACCAGCCAAGGAAATATAGTGTAAATATAGTGTAAATATTTTCCTCTAGGAATCCTATAGTGAAGCCCAACAGATATCTCCACTCTTTCCACTTTACTTCTCCATCCCCATGTACATATGACAACCACCATCCACCAAAACGAAGGGCTAGAGTTTCATATGGGGCTATCCTTCCCATGCCAGCGCTTCTATTGAATAGGCCCTTCTTCTCTGGACCTGTGTGGCAGAGGGCTTGGGTGTGGAGAGACAAGATGGCAGTAGGCCCTACACATACATATCCAGTGGTTGGGAGAAGTGGCTCTCTCTCTGCATGGGAGGGGAACAGGGAGCAGAAAACATTTCACCCCACTGTTGCCTCCAGCAGACTAGAGTGCTGGTGTTAAGTTCTTCTTTACTCCGTACCTGAGGAAAGGCCAGTCATTTCTCCCTTTCCTAGGAAGGCAAGTGATGTGGTGCTGATTTTTTAACCTAAGAACAGAAAAATGCTCATACTGAGACAGACCAATGGTCCTCCTAGCCCAGTATACTGTCTTCCAACAGTGACCAATGTTTCACAGGGAATGAACAGAACTGGGCAATCAAGTGATCCATACGCTGTCATCCAGTCCCAGCATCTGTCAGTCAGAGGTCCAGGAACACCCAAAGCATGGGATCTCATCCATGACCATCCAACCATTGATGGATCTATCCTCCATGAACTTATCTAATTTTTTTTTGGGGCTTCACAACATCCTCTGGCAATAAGTTCCACAGGTTGACTGTGTGTTGTATGATGAAGTACTTCCTTTTGTTTCTTTTAAACCTACTGCCTATTACGTTTGTTGGGTGACCTCTGGTTCTTGTATTATATGAAGGGGTAAATAACACTTTTTTATTCACTTTCTCCACACCATTCATGATTTTATAGACCCTTATTGTATCCTCCCTTAGTCATCTCTTATCTAAGATGAATAGTCCCAGTCTCTCCTCATATATAAGTTGTTGCATACCCCTAATCATTTTTGTTGCTCTTCTGTATACCTTTTCCATTTATAATGTAAGTCATGACCAGAACTGTACATAGTATTCAAGGTGTGAGCATAGCATGGATTTCCATCTTCTCCACAAGCCAGGGCACTAGTACTAGCTTTTTCTTCCCCGTTCACCTGAAGAGATAGTGGAGAGGACTAAAATATTTCTCCTTCTCCTAAAAAGGGCAGGGGAGGGCAACTGGGGTTTCCTCTACAATTGGTCAAAAAAATTTCATCAAAATATTTTCTGGGTTGAAAACATCTTTTTGATTACAGACTAGGGACCGAATGGCTAGGAAGCAGTTCTGCAGAAAAGGACCTAGGGGTTACAGTGGAGGGGAAGCTGGATAAGAGTCAACAGTGTGCCCTTGTTCCCAAGAAGGCTAACGGCATTTTGAGCTGTGTAAGTAGGGGCATTGCCAGCAGATCGAGGGACGTGATCATTCCCCTCTATTTGACATTGGTGAGGCCTCATCTGGAGTTCTGTGTCCAGTTTTGGGCCCCACACTACAAGAAGGATGTGGAAAAATTGGAAAGAGTCCAGCGGAGGGCAACAAAAATGATTAAGGGGCTGGAGCACATGACTTATGAGGAGAGGCAGAGGGAACTGGGATTGTTTAGTCTGCAGAAGAGAAGAATGAGGGGGGATTTGATAGCTGCTTTCAACTACCTGAAAAGGGGTTCCAAAGAGGATGGATCTAGACTGTTCTCAGTGGTAGCAGATGACAGAACAAGGAGTAAAGGTCTCAAGTTGCAGTGGGGGAGGTTTAGGTTGGATAGTGGGAAAAACTTTTTCACTCGGAGAGTGGTGAAGCACTGGAATGGGTTATCTAGGGATGTGGTGGAATCTCCTTCCTTAGAGGTTTTTAAGGTCAGGCTGACAAAGCCCTGGCTGGGATGATTTAGTTGGGAAGTGGTTCTGCTTTGAGCAGGGGGTTGGACTAGATGACCTCCTGAGGTCCCTTCAAACCCTGATATTCTATGATTCTCTGATTCTATGAAATTTTCACGAAAAAAATCCATTTTCATTTAGCATTTTGAAGGTTTCATCCAAAAGTGAAAAACGTTGAAGAAAAATATCAACAAATTTTTGTTGTTTCATTTAGGTGTGAAAAATCTCTATGTTAAAATTAAATAGATTAAATTTTAAAGATTAAAAAAAATCTTTCTTTTTTATTCTCCTGAAGAAAGGGGTAGGGGAGAATGGTTTGTTTCCCCTCCTTAAATAAAAAAGTGGGATTTTTTGCACCACAAAGAAATGAAAAAATGTGACCACCTGGGCTGGTGGCAGACAGGCCTAGTGGCTGAAATGAGAGTTTTGCCTACTGGTTAGAGCTGGCTATAGAGTGGCAGAGTCCAGGAATGAGCCAAGGGTCAGTACCAAAGGAACAGAAGCCAAACACCAGAGCCAGATGGTAACCCAAAGGCAGAGCCGAGGACGGGACCAGGGGCTGGAACAGGAGCTGTCAGTAGATGGAGCTGGAGCAGACTCAGAAACAAGGTCGGAGCAGGACAGGCACAGGGCAGGAGCAGGGACTGGAACAAGGGCTGGAAGCAGGCAAGTGCAGCTGTGGATGTGGTAGTTAGGGGTTGTGACTACTCTGTCAGTTCCAAGGCTCATTGGTTACTCAGCACTGAATCTAGTCAGGGAGCAGGCCAGAAGCTGGTCCTAGCTGGTCTGGGCCCTGACCAAAATAATTGTGAAAAATTTCATAGGAAATGGAAACTCTTTAGCTTTTTGGGTATGGGTTTTTTTAAAGATTTTTTAACAGATTTTCAACCTGCTCTAGTGAGCATGAGACTGTCACTGAATAATCAACCAAAGTGTCCTGCTTTATTCTACCTTGGGGCAACTAATACCTCAAGAAGGAGATGTCCTACATCATAACATTAGGTGTCAAGCCATAGGATATTTCCAAAAGAGTCTCTGAAAAGAAGAAGATCCAAAAGTAGGCAAGTCCGGACAACAGCAACTGAGAGATAAAGGTGTGATACACACAAGTGATGCTAAAGAGAATGAACTTTCTTGGCTCCAGTCATTTGACATGGGGTCAAAGTTACGAAAGGTAATAGCTCTGTCAAATGGCAGGAGTTAGTATCACTGTGGCTACTGTTACATAATGCAGCATAGCCTAAAGTGTAGGAGTTTGAAGAAGCTCAAGATGAAAATTAAAAATGAAGTTCTTCGTCATTAACGGTACAGGACTCATCTCTCAGTATGGCACAGCCATGTCCATCAGATTCAATGCAGTGATGAACTTCAGTACCAGTGAACAGGGAAGATTATGGGGACGTGTGACGGGGTGTGACTCACCCCCTCAGCGTCTCCTGCTGACCTTCCTGGGAATTAGCTCTTGGCCCTTCCAGTCTGCCTTCAGCTAGTGGTGTCACGCCTGCCATCACTGCTGTCTCCGCTCTTTGGACCCGCGTCGCTCCGTGGACTGCAGCGTCCTCTTCTGGGCACGGTCCTTAGTCCTGCCACTTGCCTCAGCAGCCAACTGCAGCCCAAGGTCCAGCTCCTCGACTCGGGCAAACTGCAGTCTGGATACCAGCCATTCTCCTCATTGGCAAGTGCGGTGCAAGGGGGAGGAACCCAGCCCCCCTTCCCCCGCTACTCTGGGTCCCTATAGCCAGCAGCCACCTACTGCCCTCCTCCAACCTGCTGCCTATTTCCCTGGGCCACTTCCCCCATAGCCCTAGCACCCTCTCAGCCCTTGTAGCAAGGCCCCAGTCTGGCAGTGGTCAGCCAGCAGCTCATCCTCGCATTCTGCTGCCCCTGCCCCTGCCCAGCACTGCTCTATCTATGGCACTTCTTCAGGTAGCCAGTCCTCTTCCCTTGACTTCCAGTAATTGCCAGGTAGTTGAGATGATAGCAGCCCTTTATATATGGCCCTCGCCAGCCCTGATTGGCTGCTCCAGCAAGCCATCCCACTATAGGTGGGCTCAGTAAGCCCTTTCCTGATTCATGGGTTCTGCACAGCCTCCCTGGTACTGCTTTTAACCCCTTCTTCTCCCTGTGTGGGGCAGCCACCCTACCACAGGACCTATATCTTATCCCCTTGAAGTCAATGGCCTAGCTCTAAGGCCCAGATCCTCAAAGGTAGATAGGCTCCTAACCCCCATTAAAATCAAAGTGAGTTAGGTGCCTAAATATTTTTTGAGGATCTGGGCCTAAGTGTCTCAGAGGGACTAGGAATGGACCCCCTCCATCTATTTTCCATCATCTAATTGTTCTCATTTTCTTCACATGAACTGCTGCAAAGATCACACGCAATGCCTTCCTGCTATAGGGTTAGGGTCTGATGGGACTTGGTCCTTGCTACTGAAGCCTACAGGGACTTACTTAACTAAGGCTAAGTTGGATACTGAGCTCCATTAGGCTCCTTTGAAAAGCACAGCCTAAGAGTATTAATGGAAATGAGCCTTCAGAGGGCATTCCTTTCTACACACATCAAATGTCATCAGCCATCTCGCTGGTGACTTTTCTGCAGTCCTTGGTACCATCAATGATTCTTAAAAATGATGTGTTATAAATTATTCTTGAAAGCACAAAACATAATTTCCCCTTCACACGCGCACATCTCTTTATTTGAAACAAGACTAATGAAGGTTAACATAGATCTAGAAAACCTGCTGAACCACTCAATTTCAGTCTAAACTTGGAGTGATCACCTCATGAAAACATGGAGGTAATTACCAGGTAGTTGAAATGACAATTAAATCTGTTACTAGTAATTATAATTTGATGGAGAATAAATCACAGAGGCAGGTATCTATAAATAAACACCCACCAAGCTAGCTGAATAGCATTTTGCAATATCTCAACCTCATAAAACCAGCAAACTAGTGCTGACTAGTGAATACTGAAATCCTCAGAAAAGCAGAGTAAGCCTGGAGAGCCCCATTTCACACATTTGAGAGCAAACTTGACACAGACGGGCCTAATCCAAGTCTGAACTTCCCTTGAGTGTGGATATGGGATGGGGTTCAAGACCGTCTATAAGAGAATACAATTGTTATATTCTTTGTTGTTATTAGAGCTGTGTGGAGGAAACCTTTCCTTTTCACAGAGGATTACAATATTTAGACATTGGATTTGAAATTCTCTGTGAAAGGGAAAGCCCTGGGGTCAGGCTGCCAAAGGGTCAGGAGCATGGAAGCTTGAGTTGCCCAGCAACCAGGTGGATGAGTTGGCAGCCACTTACCGTGGAACATTTGTCAAAATTGACCTGTTTTGACAGAATGTTTCAATTTTGATGAATCAACATTCTAAACCAGCTCTACTTATTGTTATTATTCCTCAGTATTGCATCATGTTTTTTTTAAACAAATAGCCTTCACAATATACTGGATCTTTAAGTATAAAAAGGGAAAATCTACTCGCTAAATTTATCCCTTGAGTCACCAATAAATCCTGACCATGAACCAACTCCATAGGTTTGTGCACTCTAGAGTTTTGTTAAACTCTCTGCAGAATTCCTGCATTTCAGGTGTTCAAGTGCACTTGTTCTCCTTTAACTTTCCTTAAAATTCTTGCAGTGCCTAAGAGTGCTGTCTTTTGGAGGAAACTGATTGTGAAGCTGGGGATTGGATTGAATTTAGTTGGGGATTGGTCCTGCTTTGAGCAGGGGGCTGGACTAGATGATCCCCTGAGGTCCCTTCCAACCCTGAGATTCTATGATTCTAAGTTTTGTACTCCTAGACTGTTCTTGAGCTGTTCATTCATACCCCTAGGGATTGCTCCAAGTGCCCCAATCAGGGCCGGCTCCAGACCCCAGTGCGCCAAGCGCGCGCGTGGGGCAGCATTTTGCTGGCAGGGTGGCAGGCGGCCCTTCCGCAGTCATGCCTGCGGGAGGTCCACCGGAGCCGCGGACCAGCGGACCTCCCGCAGACATGACTGCGGAGGGTTCGCTGGTCCCGTGGCTCGGGTGGACCTCCCGCAGGCATGACTGCAGAAGGTCTGCCGGAGCCTCCTGCCGCCCTCCCAGCGCACCCTCCGCAGGCGCGTCTGCAAGAGGTCCCCCGGAGCCGCAGGACCGGCAGCGCGCCCCCTGTGGCATGCCGCCCTGCTTGGGGCGGCCAAATTCGTAGAGCCGCCCGTGGCCCCAATAATCATGGGAACTGTCTTTGTTCTAGATTTCCATAATAGTTACACTTCATGGCATAGTTCTACATACCTCACTATCTTCTCTTCTTCTTTCTATTTTATATTTCTGTTTGCTGGTATGGCAATATTAATTAACATGGTTGTGTTTGTATTATTTTCTACAACCACTGGTTGCCAGCCCCTCTTGGGCTATCATGATTGCCAGATTGCATGAAATCTTAGCCTTTTAATTCTTAGGAGCCTCTTCATTTTCTGTTATTAATTAGTATTAATTGAAAGAGTATTGTAGTAGCACCTACCAGCCCCAGTCATGGAGCAGGGTCCCATTGTACTAGGCACTGCGCAAACAGAGAACAAAAAGATGGTCTCTTCCTCCAAGAGCTTACAATACAAGTACAAATCTAAGTATTTGCTTGGATATTTACCACTGTTTTGGATTAAGAGGACACTATATAAATTAGTATTTATTTAAAACCCTAAAGGACATTGAAATTGAATGTACTGTAAAAATACAGAGTTAGAGAAGAACAGATTCAAAAATATGCCAGCTGCCCAGCTTCCCAGCTGCCACTCCTAACTTTAGCAAAAGGGGGCACATTTCCATTATGGTGCCCTGTGATTTCTTCATGTTGCCTTTATAAACAGAAATCATGATGTCGAATTGTCACCCTGCAGTTAGAAAATTTTGCCCTCTTCACAGTCATTCAAATACTCGTGAAGTTCAGTGGTGTTTGATATATCACCAGTGATATCCACTAGATAGTCAGGTTACTCTTCCCTTTGGAAGAAGCCTCCCCAGGGATATATTCACTACTCCCTTCTTCTCTTTCAAGGTGAAAGTCAAAAATTAGTTTAGTATCAACTGCCCTTCATAGTCTGAGTTTGGAGAATCTCCAGAGTCTCTGAGTTCTGTCTCACCCATCCAGAATGATTATAAACAGGACAAGAATTCAAGCATTTTTGCATTAGCCCTGGGAATGCATTTTCCACAATGCCAGCCAAATGTATGTTCAGGAAAGCATACATACATATTACTCCAAAACTATGGTAAAAAAACATAATTAGAATTGGAATGACAAGGACTCAAAAGTTAGGAAATGCCAGAGTTAAAGTTGCCTCTGCAACCTTAATTTGCCCCCTGGTGTGTAATGCATTATGGCGCCATCTTTAATTACATATCACATATTATTTTTTCCAAGATGGATGGTGCTCACTTAATGAGGAGCTATTTAATATTTTGGTTTCTCATTGTTGTCCAGTGCATGGACCTTGGCCTTATTTATGGCAAGTTATTCAAACCCTGTTCTGAAGTCAGAATTATTAATTTCCGTATGAGCTTTTCTGTGGAGCTCATCACTATAGTAACTGAGTACTTCACAACAATTATTTAATTTATTTTCACTGCACCCCTGTGAGTAAGGGGGGATTGTTATCATCATGTTACAGAAGAGGAATTGAGGAGCTGAAAGATTTAGGTCAGAAGTATCCACTAATTTTGGGTGTCCAATTTCAGATATCTAGGACTTGATTTGTTTCAGAATACTTAGCAATATATAGCACTTTACATGTTCAGAGCACAGCTCCCATTTACTTCAGTTACAGCTGGGAATGCTCGGCACTTCTGCAAATGAGACCGTAGGGTCTCAAATCAGGCATCTAGAAAATGAGGAACACACAATTCGTTTCCACCCATGAAAAAAATGATTTAAGTGACTTGCACAGCATCACACAGCATCTCTGTGGCAGAAGCAGGGATAGAATGCAGTTTTCCAGGGAAGCTTTCCATTACCTTTATATGAGATCATCTTTTATCTTCCTGCTGTTCCCTGCCTCATTCACTACACACCTTCCGACTTCTGTACAGACGCTCCCTGACTTACACAAGCGTTCCGTTCCGGAACTGAATTTTGCATAAGTTGGGGACGTAAACCCGACAATTACACACACACACAAAAACCCACTTACGGAACTTTTTCCATAAGTGCGGGTTTGCGTAAGTCAGTTTGCGTAACCCAGGGAGCGTCTGTAGTAGACAACCCTGATTCATCCCCAGAGCAGCTCCATCCTGTGCACTGAATGAGGTAGGGAAACTGTTTCAAAATTAGTATGTGATCATGCGATTAAAGAGTCTCATAAAGAGAGTCAAATTAAGGTTGTATAGACAACCTTTATTTTGGCATTTCCTAACTATAGAGTGTTTCACATTGTAACTTTAATAATCACGGGGTAGTCGTGTTAGTCTGTATCCAAAAAAATAACAAGGAGTCTGGTGGCACCTTAAACACTAACAGATTTATTTGGGCATAAGCTTTCATGGGTAAAAAACCCACTTCTTCAGATGCATGGAGTGACAATTATAGATGCAGGCAATATTATACCGACACATCAAGAGAAGTGAGTTACCTTACAAGTGGAGGGGCTGCAGTGGCAGTCTGTGCTCCTGCTGCCTCTCCTGCAGCTCCACCAGATGCCGGAGCATATCAGTTTGATCCCCCAGTAACCTCAGCATTGCATCCTGCCAGGGCTGGCTCCAGGGTTTTTGCGGACTCTCCCCCCACCCAAAAAAGGTGATCGCAATTGGCGGCAGTTCCACTGCGCCACTTTCTTCTTTGGCAGCAATTCGGCAGCTGGTCACCCGTGCTGATGAGCTCTCCATGTGTTGTGTACCTGGCTAGTGCATCTGAGTTAAAAGTGCTGTCCAGAGCGGTCACAATAGAGCACTCTGGGATAGATCCCGGTGGCCAATACCGTCGAATTGCATCCACACTACCCCAAATTCAACCCAGCAATGTCGATTTTAGTGCTAATCCCCTCATCAGGGAGGAGTACAGAAATTGATTTTAAGAGACCTTTAAGTTGACAAAAATGGCTTCATCATGTGGACAGGTGCAGGGTTAAATCAATCTAATGCTGCTAAATTCAACCTAAACTCGTAGTGTAGACCAGGGCTAAGTATTATCTAGACTGTCCCTGACAGGTGTTTGTCTAACCTGCTCTTAAAAATCTCAAATGACAGAGATTCCACAACCTTTCTAGGCAATATTTTCCAGTGTGTCAGGAAAAACCCTGACAGGAAGTTTTTCCTAATGTCCAACCTAAACCGACCTTGCTGCAATTTAAGCTTAATGCTTCTTGTCCTGTCTTCAGAGGTTAACGAGAACAATTTACTTCTCTCCTCCTTGTAAAAACCTTTCATGTACTTGAAAACTGTTATCTTGTCCCCTCTCAGTCTTCTCTTCTCCAGACTAAACAAACTCAATTTTTTCAATCTTCCCTCATAGGTCATGTTTTCTCGTGTTTCATCATTTTTGTTGCTCTTCTCTGGACTTTCTCCAATTTGTCCACATCTTTCTTGAAATGTGGCACCAAGAACTGGACATAATATTCCACCTAAGGCTTAACCAGCGCAATGTAGAGCAGAAGAATTACTTCTTATGTCTTGCTTACAACACTCCTGCTAATACATCCCAGAATGATGTTTGCCAGTTTTTGCAACAAGCATTACACTGTTAACTCCTATTTAGCTTGTGATCCACTATGGGTACGTCTACACTACGGGATTATTCCGAATTTACATAAACTGGTTTAACAAAACAGATTGTATAAAATCGAGTGTGCGCGGCCACACTAAACACATTAAATCGGTGGTGTGCGTCCACGGTCCGAAGCTAGCATCGATTTCTGGAGCATTGCACTGTGGGTAGCTATTCCGTAGCTATCCCATAGTTCCCGCAGCCTCCCCCATCCCTTGGAATTTCCGGGTTGAGATCCCAGTGCCTGATGCGGCAAAAATCATTGTCGCGGGTGGTTCTGGGTAAATGTCGTCAGTCACTCCTTCCGCTGGGAAAGCAACGGCAGACAAGCATTTCGTGCCTTTTTTCCCTGGATTGGCCTGGCAGATGCCATAGCATGGCAATCATGGAGCCTGTTTAGCTTTTTGTGACTGTCACCGTATGTGTACTAGATGCCGCTCACAGAGGCGATTCAGCAGCGCTACACAGCAGCATGCTTTTGCTTTTGCATGATAGCAGAGATGGTTACCAGCCATATTGTACCATCTACCATACTATTAATTGGTAATAAGATGATCGTGGCTACCAGTCCTTTTACACTGCACCATCTGTTGCTGTCATAAGTGCCCCTGGCTGCTCTTAGCCAGGGGCGCAAAAGCCAAAATTGGGAATGACTCCCTGAGTCAATCCCTCCTTTTTGGTATCTAAAAATAGAATCAGTCCTGCCTAGAATATGGCAAGTGTACTAGAGAACCACTGTATCATAGAACCAGAGAGCACAGCTGCTCTGTGTCAGATCCTGCAGAAATTATGAGCTGTATGCTATTCACAGGGGGTGCTCCTGCAACAACCCCACCTGTTGATTCCATTCTTCCCCCAGCCTTCCTGGGCTACCATAGCATTGTCCCCCCACTTGTGTGATAAAGTAATAAAGAATGCAGGAATAAGACACAGTGACTTGTTAGTGAGATATGAGAGGAAGGCAGCCTCCAGCTGCTATGATAGTCCAGACAGGACAGTAAGGAGTGTGTAGGAGAGGAGCCCAGCATCCCTCTGCTAGTCCAGGGGCAATTGAATCTTTTCTTTACACATGAAGGGTGGGGGCTGATGGAGCTCAGCCCCCTGTTGCTATGATGACGATGGTTATCAGCCATACTGTATCATCTACCAGGAAAAATTAGGGCCAGGCGCCCTTGATCGACCTGACCGATGCTAGTCAGCATGGTTACCAGTCCTTTTGCACTGCCCCATGTGCCAATAGGCTGATGATGAGGACGGATACCAGCCATATTGTACCATCAGCCATCCATAGCGTGGGGGGAGCAAGGATGTTGGTGTTGAGTGCTGCACCATTGCGTCTATCTGCAGCATTCAGTAAAGATAGGGTGACATGTAAAAGAGTCAAAAGAGGATTGTTTTCCCTTTCACTTCTGGGGGTGGGGGGGGTGCGTAAATTGCCTAGCTATGCCCTGACCCACCGCGGACACTGTTTTTGACCCTAGAAGCATTTGGAGCTCAGCCAAGAATGCAAATGCTTTTCAGAGACTGCAGGAACTGTGGGATAGCTTGAGTCCTCCAGTCCATGAGCATCCATTTGATTCTTTGGCTTTCCGTTACGCTTGTCACGCAGCAGTGCGCTGAGTCCCTGCTATGGCATCTGTCTGGAGATTTTTTAAAAATGATTTTGAATTTTGTCTTCTGTAACGGAGCGCTGATAGAACAGATTTGCCTGCCCTTACAGCGATCACGTCCGCATCGTCCATGCGGGAGCTCTTTCTTTATTTTGATTTTTAACTGCATCACCACACGTGCTGATCGGAGCTCCACGCTGGGCAAACAGGAAATATTCAAAAGTTCGCGGGGCTTTTCCTGTCTACCTGGTCACTGCATCCGAGTTCAGATTGCTGTCCAGAGCGGTCAGTGGTGCACTGTGGGATACCGCCCGGAGGCCAATACCGTCGATCTGCGGCCACACTAACCCCAATCCGATATGGTAATACCGATATTAGCGCTACTCCTCTCGTTAAGGAGGAGTACAGAAACCGGTTTAAAGAGCCCTTTATACCGATATAAAGGGCCTCTTAGTGTGGACGGGTGTGGCGTTAAATCGGTTTTACGCTCCTAAAACCGGTTTAAATGCCTAGTGTAGACCAGGCCTATGAGTCCCAGATCTCTTTCCGCAGTACTCCTTCCTAGGGAGTCATTTCCCATTTTGTATGTGTGCAACTCATTGTTCCTTCCTAAGTGGAGTACTTTGCATTTGTCCATATTGAATTTCATCCTATTTACTTCAGCCCATTTCTCCAATTTGTCCAGATCATTTTGAATTTTAACCCTGTCCTCCAAAGCATTTCCAATCCCTCCCAGCTTGGTATCATCCGCAAACTTTATATGTGCACTCTCTATGCCATTATCTAAATCGTTGATGAAGATATTGAACACAATCGGACCCAGAACCGGTCCCTGCAGGACCCCACTTGTTATGCCCTTTCAGCATGACTGTGACCACTGATAACTACTCTCTGGAAATGGTTTTCCAACCAGTTATGCACCCACCTTATAGTAGCTCCATCTAGGTTGTATTTCCCTAGTTTGTTTATGAAAAAGTTGTGCGAGACAGTATAAAAAGCTGTACTAAAGTCAAGATATACCACATCTACCACTTCCCTTCGTCCACCAGGCTTGTTAACATGCCAAAGAAAGCTATTATGTTGGTTTGACATGATTTGTTCTTGACAAATCCATGCTGACTGTTACTTATCATCTTCCAGGTGTTTGCAAATTGATTGCTTTATTTTTTGCTCCATTATCTTTCCTGGTACTGAAGTTAAGATGACTAGTCTGTAAATCCCTGGGTTGTCCTTATTCACCTTTTTATAAGTTGGCACTATATTTGCCCTTTTCCAGTCCTCTGGAATCTCTCCCATCTTCCATGACTTTTAGAAAATAATCGCTAATGGCTCAGATATCTCCTCAGTCAGCTCCTTGAGTATTCTAGGATGTATTTCATCAGGCCCTGGTGATTTGAACACATCTAACTTGTTTAAGGGCTTGGCTACACTTGCAAGTTGCAGCGCTGGTAGAGGCTTTCCAGCGCTGCAATTAGTAACCGTCCACACCTGCAAGGCACATCCAGCGCTGCAACTCCCTGGCTGCAACGCTGGCTGTACACCTGGCCAGGTTGGGGTGTAGCGATTGCAGCGCTGGTGATCCAGCGCTGCTCATCAAGTGTGGACACACACCAGCACTTTTATTGGCCTCCAGGGAATAAGGAGATATCCCAGAATGCTTTTAACTAAATTACTCTCTTTGTTTTGTTATGCAGCCTCTCTTTGTTTTGTTGTGAACTCCGATCGGAGCTCCGTTGAACTGCTTATCTAAAAAACAAACACTGATCACAGCAAACAGGAGCTATCTGTACCTGGCTGTGAACGATCAAATGAGAGGCAAGCAGTTTGCTTGACAGAGAAACAGCATTGGATGCAGGCTGTTTGCAATTAAGACTAAGGGTTCGCGAACATTTTGTGATTTTTCAATCCAGGGAAGCTAACACACAGTGTTGGCTCCAAAAATCCACACTCTCTATCTTCCCCGCTCCCTGTCACAGTACACCACAGGGAGTGAGTGAAACAGCGGGGAGTCCGTGTTGGAGGCAGGCTGTTTGCAATTAAGAGTTAAGACTAAGGGCTCGCGAACATTTTGTGATTTTTAAATCCAGGAAGCTAACACACAGTGTTGGCTCCAAAAATCCACTCTCTCTATCTTCCCCGCTCCCTGTCACAGTACACCACCCTCCACCCCTCTCTTTTGAAAAGCACGTTGTTGCCACTTGAATGCTGGGATAGCTGCCCATAATGCAGCACTCCCAACAGCGCTGTAAATGCTGCAAATGTGGCCACACACCAGCGCTGGTAGCTGTGAGTGTGGCCACACACCAGCGCTGGCCCTGCACAGCTGCACAACCAGCGCTGTAACTCCCAGCGCTGCAACTTTCAAGTGTAGCCAAGCCCTAAGTAATTTTTAACTTGTTCTTTCCCTATTATAGCCTCTGATCCTACCTCATCTTCACTGGTATTCACTATTTTAGATGTCCAATTGGTACTAACCTTTTTGGTGAAAGCTGAAACAAAAATGTCATTTAGTACTTCTGCCATTTCCATATTTTCTGTAATTGTTCCCCCCCCCACCCTGCTTGAGTAACGGGCTTGTCCTGTCCTTGGTCTTCCCCTTGCTTCTAATGTATTTGTAGAAAGTTTCTTTGTTACCCTTTATGTCTCTAGCTAATTTAATCTCATTTTGTGCCTTGACCTTTATGATATGATATAATAGTCTTGTAGTATATAAAATATTATTATAAAGAGTAAAGTGATAAATTATTCTCCTCAATGACTGAGAACAGGACAAGTAGTAACGGATTTAAATTGCAGTAAGGGAGATTTAGGCTAGACATTAGGAAAAGCTTCCTGATTGTAAGGGTAGTTAAGCACTGGAAAAAAAATTACCTAGGGAGGCTGTGGAATCTCTGTCACTGGAGCTCTTTAAGAGCTGATTAGACAAACACCTGTCAGGAATGGTCTAGATAATACTTAGTCCTCAGTGCAGGGAATGGACTAGAGGACCTATCAAAGTCCCTTCCAGCCCTACATTTCAATGCCAATGCCTTTGTCCTTTTAATTTCTTTCTTTTAATTGTTGGCTGAATTACACCTATTGTAGATGGGCACAGCCTTCTAGTTCAGGTTTTCTTCTTGCCATTCCAGCTGAACTAATAGATTGTGGGCCATCTCCACTGTTCCATCCTGAAATTCATGAACATTTGCTCCACCTGATCTGATACCCGGGCACACATTGGCAGGGCTGGAAAGTACACGAATGCTACCTAGAACTAGCTGGTATGTGCCATAGAGAAGGCTCAGAAAAAGCTTCATCTCCTTTTCTCCTGAAACTCAGGAAATCCCCCACTGTGGGTTTACATTCTCAAAAGTTCAGAGGATCTTGGTGTGGTCAAGATTTGTGGAGTTGGACGCTGGTATATTGTCTACAGTATTATCTACCTATGATTCCAAGAAAATGTTCTGTGCACAGTAATGCAGATCCAAATATCTTTGAACATTGCATCCAACCCAACCACTCAGGGCAAGAGTATGGATGAAAGTGAATGCAAGGTCTCTTGAAAGCAAGGATCCTAAGTGGGTGTCACTGTTAGGTGGCAGGATGACCTGGGAGGTGCATATTGTTCATCTTGTATCTTTTGAAAGTCACACTTTCTGTCTCACTTCAATGGTATGATTATAGAATCATAGAATCATAGAATCTCAGGGTTGGAAGGGACCTCAGGAGGTCATCTAGCCCAACCCAGTGGACACAATGTTCTGAAGATTCAGAGCAGGCTACGCAGCGGGAACAGAAGGCCAGTGAGGATAATTGGCCGCATGTGACTTCCAGAAGAGGTAAGAGTACCAGAAACATCCATTTACCAGAAACACAGACGCAGGTGAGCAACCGTTTTCATGTCCTCTCTGCAGGTACTAGTGCAGAGAGTGGAGTGGAGGATACATCTGAGGGAACAGAGCAGAAGGAGACTCCACTGATTGGAAGGCATGAGATGCACTGTCCTAGGGATGGGGGTTCCACGACCACCACTCCCAAGAGGTGGAGGAGGAGGGTGGTGGTGGTCGGGGTCTCTCTCCTCAGGGGGACTGAGACATCTATCTGCCGTCCTGACCGGGAAAACCGAGAGGTGTGCTGCTTGCCAGGGGCTAGGATTCACGATGTGACGGAGAGACT
Organism: Mauremys mutica; assembly: GCF_020497125.1. NCBI lineage: Eukaryota > Metazoa > Chordata > Testudines > Geoemydidae > Mauremys > Mauremys mutica. The sequence continues at coordinate 130,158,184 of NC_059077.1, forward strand.
GCCGAGACTCATCAAGCCCTCGGGTCGCTACCCCTTCCTGCTTCTCCACATGGGCACCAATGATACTGCCAAGAATGACTTTGAGCGCATCACTGCAGACTACGTGGCTCTGGGAAGAAGGATAAAGAAGTTTGAGGCGCAAGTGGTGTTCTCGTCTATCCTCCCTGTGGCAGGAAAAGGCCAGGGTAGAGACCGTCGAATCGTGGAAATCAACGAATGGCTACGCAGATGGTGTCGGAGAGAAGGGTTTGGATTCTTTGACCATGGGATGGTCTTCCAAGAAGAAAGATTGCTAGGCAGAGACGGGCTCCACCTCACGAAGAGAGGGAAGAGCATCTTTGCAAGCAGGCTGCCTAACCTAGTGAGGAGGGCTTTAAACTAGGTTCACCGGGGGAAGGAGACCAAAGCCCCGAGGTAAGTGGGGAAGTGGGATATCGGGAGAAAGCACAAGTAGGTGAGTGCAAGAGGGGAGGGCTCCTGCCCCATACTGGGACACCAGGACGATCAGTGAGTTATCTTACATGCCTATACACAAATGCAAGAAGCCTGGGGAACAAACAGGGAGAACTAGAAGTCCTGGCACAGTCAAGGAATTATGATGTAATTGGAATAACAGAGACTTGGTGGGATAACTCACATGACTGGAGTACTGTCATGGATGGATGGATATAAACTGTTCAGGAAGGATAGGCAGGGCAGAAAAGGTGGGGGAGTTGCGTTGTATGTAAGAGAGCAGTATGACTGCTCAGAGCTCCAGTATGAAACTGCAGAAAAACCTGAGAGTCTCTGGATTAAATTTAGAAGTATGAACAACAAGGGTAATGTCATGGTGGGAGTCTGCTACAGACCGCCAGACCAGGGGGATGAGGTGGACGAGGCTTTCTTCCAGCAACTAACAGAAGTTGCTAGATCACAGGCCCTGGTTCTCATGGGTGACTTTAATCATCCCAATATCTGCTGGGAGAGCAATACAGCGGTGCACAGACAATCCAGGAAGTTTCTGGAAAGTGTAGGGGACAATTTCCTGGTGCAAGTGCTGGAGGAATCAACTAGGGGAAAAACTCTTCTTGACCTGCTGCTCACAAACAGGGAAGAAATAGTAGAGGAAGCAATAGTGGATGGGAACCTGGGAGGCAGTGACCATGAGATGGTCGAGTTCAGGATCCTGACACAAGGAAGAAAGGAGAGCAGTAGAACAGAGACTCTGGACTTCAGAAAAGCAGACTTCAACTCCCTCAGGGAACTGATGGGCAAGGTCCCCTGGGAGAATAACATGACGGGGAAAGGAGTTGAGGAAAGCTGGCTGTATTTTAAAGAATCCTTATTGAGGTTGCAGGAACAAACCATCCCGATGTGTAGGAAGAAAAGTAAATATGGCAGGCGACCAGCTTGGATTAACAGTGAAATCCTTGCTCGTCTTAAACACAAAAAAACAGCTTACAAGAAGTGGAAGATTGGACAAATAACCAGGGAGGGTTAGAGTCATAGAATCATAGAATCTCAGGGTTGGAAGGGACCTCAGGAGGTCATCTAGTCCAACCCCCCGCTCAAAGCAGGACCAACCCCAACTAAATCATCCCATCCAGGGCTTTGTCAAGCCTGACATTAAAAACCTCTAAGGAAGGAGATTCCACCACCTCCCTAGGTAACGCATTCCAGTTCCTCACCACCCTACTAGTGAAAAAGTTTTTTTCTAATGTCCAACTTAAACCTCCCCCTCTGCAACTTGAGACCATTACTCCTTGTTCTGTCATCTTCTACCACTGAGAACATTCTAGATCCATTCTCTTTGGAACCCCCTTTCAGGTAGTTGAAAGCAGCTATCAAATCCCCCCTCATTCTTCTCTTCTGCAGACTAAACAATCCCAGTTCCCTCAGCCTCTCCTCATAAGTCATGTGCTCCAGCCCCCTAATCATTTTTGTTGCCCTCCGCTGGACTCTCTCCAATTTATCCACATCCTTCTTGTAGTGTGGGGCCCCAAACTGGACACAGTACTCCAAATGAGGCCTCACCAGTGCCGAATAGAGGGGAATGATCACATCCCTCAATCTGCTGGAAATGCCCCTACTTATACAACCCAAAATGCCATTAGCCTTCTTGGCAACAAGGGCACACTGTTGAATCATATTCAGCTTTTCGTCCGCCGTAACCCCTAGGTCATTTTCCGCAGAACTGCTGCCCAGCCATTCGGTCCCTAGTCTGTAGCAGTGCATGGGATTCTGCCGTCCCAAGTGCAGGACTCTGCACTTGTCCTTGTTGAACCTCATCATATTTCTTTTGGCCCAATCCTCTAATTTGTCTAGGTCCCTCTGTATCCTATCCCTATCCTCCAGCGTATCAACCACTCCTCCCAGTTTAGTGTCATCTGCAAACTTGCTAAGGGTGCAGTCCACACCATCCTCCAGATCGTTAATGAAGATATTGAACAAAACCGGCCCCAGCACCGACCCTTGGGGCACTCCACTTGATACCGGCTGCCAACTAGACATGGAACCATTGATCACTACCCGTTGAGCCCGACCATCTAGCCAGTTTTCTATCCACCTTACCGTCCATTCATCCAGCCCATACTTCTTTAACTTGCTGGCAAGAATACTGTGGGAGACTGTATCAAAAGCTTTGCTAAAGTCCACTGCTTTCCCCTCATCCACAGAGCCGGTTATCTCATCATAGAAGGCAATTAGGTTAGTCAGGCATGACTTGCCCTTGGTGAATCCATGCTGACTGTTCCTGATCACTTTCCCCTCCTTTAAGTGGTTCAGAATTGATCCTTGAGGACCTGTTCCATGATTTTTCCAGGGACTGAGGTGAGACTGACTGGCCTGTAGTTCCCTGGATCTTCCTTCTTCCCTTTTTTAAAGATGGGCACTACATTCGCTTTTTTCCAGTCATCCGGGACCTCCCCCGATCGCCATGATTTTTCAAAGATAATGGCCAATGGCCAATGGCTCTGCAATCTCATCGGCCAACTCCTTTAGCACCCTCGGATGTAGTGCATCTGGCCCCATGGACTTGTGCTCGTCCAGCTTTTCTAAATAGTCCCAAACTACTTCTTTCTCCACAGAGAGCTGGTCACCTCCTCCCCATACTGTGCTGCAGAGTGCAGCTGTCTGGGAGCTGACCTTGTCTGTGAAGACAGAGGCAAAAAAAGCATTGAGTACACTAGCCTTCTCCACATCCTCTGTCACTGGGTTCCCTCCCTCATTCAGCAAGGGGCCCACACTTTCCTTGACTTTCTTCTTGTTGCTAACATACCTGAAGAAATCCTTCTTGTTACTCCTAACATCTCCGGCTAGCTGCAACTGCAAGTGTGATTTGGCCTTCCTAATTTCACTCCTGCATGATGCATCAGGAACCACCCCAAGGTTCAGTTGGTGAAGTGTCCAATTCTCTAAGCAATTTTCCCTGTATGGGGGATGATCTGGCTCCTCTTTAGATACATTTTTCTGCAATGGAAGTATCAGATTATTGAATCCATCTGAAGCAGTTTAAGTATACCTTGTGGGGAGGGATAGCTCAGTGGTTTGAGCATTGGCCTACTAAATGCAGGCTTGTGAGCTCCATCTTTGAGGGGGCCATTTAGGGATATGGGGCAAAAATCTGTCTGGGGTTTGGACTAGATGCTCTCCCAAGGTCCTTTCCAACCCTGGTTTTCTATGATTCTGTATCAAACACAGCTCTAGGTTCTCTATTAGAGGAAGGATGGTCTAATGGTTAAGGTACTAGTAGCCAATGTATGCCATGTGGGTTCCCTTCCCTGTTCTTTCATCTCAATAAATCCCTTAGTTCCTAATCTATAAAAGTGTGATAACATCACTTCTCTAACTCATAGGGATGTTGTGAATATAAATACATCATGGATCATGAGTTGCACAGTAATGCAGGTCATGTAAGTATGTTAGATAGATAGCTTTTTTCTGTGGCAGGCATCAGTGATGGAAGGCATCAGTGATGCTCCCTTGGGTGCATATTTTAACACCCACAAACTTCATAGCTTTATACTTTTCATTAAACCCAAACACTTTGGAGATATTCTTCCATCCATTCTAAAAGCTGCCCTTTCCTCTAGCACTACCTGTTGGGTGTCATGGCAGGGATGAGTAAAAGTAGCTGGTTGAAGTACTTCCTTCCATCTTTGCTTCCTACTTGCTTTTCCTTGCCAGACTAGGGAAAAGGGTTGTTCATTTGAAACGGGCTGAGACTTTCAAAGCCATCCAAGGGATTGTAACAGGAATCGGGAGCACATTTGCAAATCTCAAAGCTTGGTTTCCATTTGCCCCTCAGCAATTCCAACAATTAAAATGACATCAGTGACCCCCTCCAGTTTAGAAAAAAGGATATAAGCAATATACAGTCATATTTAATATGTGCATTCAAGGTATCAGATAGAAATGTATCTCATCCTGCAGGCACGAAAATGAGCTTCAGAAGGCACTGGTGCCCATTTACACCAGCTGACGCTTTGGCCCACTATTTATACTGCATATTTTCGGCTTGATTTTGCACAGTTTAGGTGCATCGTGTTGTGGGTGAAAACACAAAGTAAAAAGTGATGAGCAACAGGAGAACCAGATTCTGTGTAATTAATGAAAACACGTTACTCTTGTCTAGAAGCTGGAATAAGGCCAAAGAAGAGACTTCATAGCTAATAACCTCATTAGCAAACAGGATTTAGATCTGGCTGCTGAAAGATTGTCTCATATCACATAAAGATGGGCCAGAATGTAAAATTCACAACCAAAGTTTGGGGATGTTTGGATCTGAGGTTTTGCTGCAGCCCATTATAGAGCAATAGGATGCAAATATGGACATTTCCTAAGATTGATATGCTCACATCTGCAGTTTTATTTCAGCCTGATCTATAGTAGTACACTGTACTGGTTAATATATTAAGCCATATAACTAAGTATATTAATACATAGTTTTACTAAACAAGGTTTTCAGATTGGTTTTATTATTTCACTCCCTCAAACACTCCCAAATGTTGGGAGAGGAATAATAGTAATTATGAGAGCTGGGTGAAAAAAAATTGACAAATAATTTATTCACTGAAAAATGCAGTTTTAGTTAGTCCAAAACTATTTGCAAATTCAGGTGGATTTTGCCAAATCGTTTTGGCCAAAACAAAGGAGGGAAAAATTACAAAAAGCTAAAACATTTTATTTAGAACTGTAGCTAGATTCAAGTTTAAAAAAAGTGAATGGAAAAATTGTTCTACCTGAAACATCTTTTTTTTTTCCTTTTTAGAGAGAAAAACTAAAAACACTGTCATTTCAGGTTGACCTAAATGATATTTTAAAAAAAAATGGTTCAGCCACCAAACCAAAAATCACCTAGTTTTCCAATCATCATCGTCATCATGACTGATAATACAGGTGCTATGTATCTTAACATATCGCAAGCAGCTTCAGGTGTACGGTGTGGTCCCATGTACAACATATTACAGGCAACACTGACTGAGCAGGAAACCGTGCAAAGAATCTGTCACTGTACAAACCTTTCCAAAATCAAGAAAAGGGCCTTGTATATGCAGGAAAGTGCTTCCAGAATCGAAAAATAGCAATGTTAAACTGGACGACATATGCAGGATTATTAGGGATCATTTAGAAAGTCAAAGCCAATCTCATTTGTTTTACCTTTACACAGAATTTTGTATGAGTTAATAAATACCTAACATCATTTCATTGCAGAGCTATTAAGACAAATCAGTCATTTCTATTTTGACAGAATGGAAGGCTTCACTCAGCCCCTCCCCAAACAAGCATTTAAGCCTTCAGCATCTGACATTAAGTCTGCCTCTTGTGCAAGATGAGTGATTTCTTGAAAGCATTTGGGAACGTGAAAGATGGGGGGAAAGATATGCATATTTCTTGAATGTGCAGTTCACTTAGCACAGCTGCGAATTCTTTTGTGATTTTTTCATTGTCCACTGTAAGCAAACCTTTCATTGCTTTCATTGGATGCACTGTAAAATATGCAAGAGTATATGACAGTTGGGTTATTTTAGTAGTTTAAATAGGTTCTAGTGGGATTGGTTACGTTTTATGTTTGTTTTTAATAATCCAGGGAAATTGAATGTGTTGCCAGCTAATACCCAGTTGCCATCTTACAGAACTCCTGTGGCTTTATTTTGTTTTACTTTCTTTCTGTCCTAGTTTCTGTCTTCACTGATTATTTTGTGCGGCTCTCGTTATCTCAGTTGAGAGGAATTTGGAAATTTTAGGTTTTGGGTGTGGCAACTTAAACCCAGCAACAAGCAGTAGCCACAGATGAAATTGTTGGGCTTACACTTAGAGTGTTTGGTTGCTGTTTGTCAAACAATCTTCTGCCGTACAGTTTAGGATCCAACATTGCACCCTTGGGAATTTTGTTATTGACTTCAGTCGGAGCAGAACCTTTACGCATAACACATTTACTAATTTCTTCAAAGAAAGGGAAACAAATAGAACACTGATGTGCGCTCGTAAAAATACTATCGCTATCTGTGGTCCAGTAGTGCCCAGAGGCGCCATCTGAACTCAGGGCCTCTTTGTGTTACTTTCACATAGTGGACTGCCCCAGTCACATAGTAAGAGGCAGTCTGTATCCCAAAGAGCTTATAAAGGAAGCATTAGTATCCCCACTTAACAGAAGGCAAATGAAGCAGAGAGAGAGAGAAAGTGAGCTGCCCAAGGTCACACACAGAAAAAACAGAGCTGTGGTCAGAATTGAACCTAAGAGTCCCTTAACTTCAAAATCATCCTGCCTCTCTACAAAGTCCTGCATTGCCTAGTGGAAAGGAGCAGAGCGCTTATACAGAAGGACTCTTGGCATGGACAGAAAAACCTAATGGATAAGGCAGCATTTCTACCGTCAGTGAGGTCATTCTGAGTCTGCCTTCTTGCTATCACCATAAGTTGTGCTGTTTGAAGGGTTCTGGTGAGTTTCATTGGTCATATGTGAATTAAGCTAGAATATTTTTTTTAAAGAGAGAAAATACTTTAAAGTTGAAATTATGCTTCCTTTATTCATCTAAGTAGTCATCTTGACTTCTATGGGGCTATTTTTGTGATTTAGTTGGGTTTGGTCCTGCTTTGAGCAGGGGGTTGGACTAGATGACCTCCTGAGGTCCCTTCCAACCCTGAGATTCTATGATTCTATGATTTTTGTGAGTATGGTGGGGAGGTTTGGGCCCTGCTCATGAAAAGGGGCAGTATGGGAGACTGACATCTTTCATTTACCTCAGAATAGGCACAGCTAAAGCTGTAATAGGGTTAGCTTCTCTATACATTCCCTTTGCCTTGACTTGAATGATCCACTTCTGAGGGCAAGAGACCTGTGTGTCCTGGGCATTTTTTGTTGAATGTACCAACAAGAGTGATAGCTAATGTCAGCTGTAATGGTGATTTGCGTTGGTGTAGCTACTTCTCCACTAGGAAGTGGATTGAGGCCAACAATTCATTACACACATTGGAACAAATGCAAATCAACTGACTGCTACTAACCAGATGAGATTAGAATTGCTGACCTAGATGTGAAATCTCTGACACCTATTGTATCATCCAGTGTCCCACACGCTGATGGAATACAAGCTGTCAGGAACAGTATCCCTGATGATGCCACAGCACAACTGGTTGCTGAGCTCTGTGCCTTTATCCTCACACACAACTATTTCAAATTTGATGACAATATATATCTCCAGATCAGTGGCACCGCTATGGGCACCCGCATGGCCCCACAATATGCCAATATTTTTATGGCTGACCTGGAACAACGCTTCCTCAGCTCCCGTCCACTCACGCCCCTTCTCTACCTACGCTACATTGATGACATCTTCATCATCTGGACCCATGGGAAGGAGACTCTGGAAAAATTCCACCACGATTTCAACAGCTTCCACCCCTCCATCAATCTCAGCCTGGACCAATCTACATGGGAGGTCCACTTCCTAGACACTACGGTGCAAATAATTGATGGTCACATTAACACCACCCTATACCGAAAACCTACCGACCGCTATGCCTACCTTCATGCCTCCAGCTTCCATCCCGGGCACACCACAAGATCCATTGTCTACAGCCAAGCACTGAGGTACAATCGCATCTGCTCTAACGCCACAGACAGAGACCAACACCTACAAAATCTCCACCAAGCATTCTCAAAACTACAGTACCCACACGAGGAAATAAGGAAACAGATCAGTAGAGCCAGACGTGTACCCAGAAGCCTCCTACTGCAAGACAAACCCAAGAAAGAAACCAACAGGACTCCACTGGCCATCACATACAGTCCCCAGCTAAAACCCCTCCAATGCATCATCAGGGATCTACAACCCATCCTGGACAATGATCCCACACTTTCACAGGCCTTGGGTGGCAGGCCAGTCCTCGCCCACAGACAACCTGCCAACCTGAAGCATATTCTCACCAGTAACTGCACACCGCACCATAATAACTCTAACTCAGGAACCAATCCATGCAACAAACCTCGATGCCAACTCTGCCCACATATCTACACCAGCGACACCATCACAGGACCTAACCAGATCAGCCACACCATCACCGGTTCATTCACCTGCACGTCCACCAATGTAATATACGCCATCATATGCCAGCAATGCCCCTCTGCTATGTACATCGGCCAAACTGGACAGTCTCTAAGGAAAAGGATAAATGGACACAAATCAGATATTAGGAATGGCAATATTCAAAAACCTGTAGGAGAGCACTTCAACCTCCCTGGCCACACAATAGCAGATCTTAAGGTGGCCATCCTGCAGCAAAAAAACTTCAGGACCAGACTTCAAAGAGAAACTGCTGAGCTCCAGTTCATCTGCAAATTTGACACCATCAGCTCAGGATTAAACAAAGACTGTGAATGGCTTGCCAACTACAGAACCAGTTTCTCCTCCCTTGGTTTTCACTCAACTGCTAGAACAGGGCCTCATCCTCCCTGATTGAACTAACCTCGATATCTCTAGCTTGCTTCTTGCTTGCATATATAAACCTGCCCCTGGAAATTTCCACTACTTGCATCCAAAGAAGTGGGTATTCACCCACGAAAGCTCATGCTGCAAAACGTCTGTTAGTCTATAAGGTGCCACAGGATTCTTTGCTGCTGTCCCAGAAGCAAATCTTTCCAATGTATTTGCAGGTAGCATGTATCTCAAGAGCTGAAAGCTGCCTCTGTGTGTGTGTGTGTGTGTGTGTTCATCTACAAAAACCTAGTCTTTGTGTGTGCATGTGCACGTGTGTGTATAATAGTTGGCATGCTATTATGTGCATTGTTCAATTACAAATCAGGCACTATTAGCTTACCATAATGTCTTTGCAATACTCTCACTAGTAAAGTTTTAGAAATGTAATGAGGCTGAAATTATCCTAGAAGTTCATAGTTTTGTAACTGTAAGAAAACTATTGGCTATTAACTATTTCGGGGTCCTGGGCTAATAAGATGTACAGGATCATATACCTTGATAATGCACTGGGAAGTCATTGGCTTTAAGGAGGGTTATTTTTTTCCTGAGTCCTATAGTTTGGTCCAAAACCAAAAGCACAATAAACAGATGATTTGAAAAAATACACTTTTAGGGGAAAAAAATCCTCTCTCATATCAGAAATTTCTACTTCTTAGACACAGAAGTTTAATGACTTATAGGTGTGATTGATTTCAGTTGTGGGGAAGGGCGAGGTTATCTCTGGATTACTCTTTGGAAGTGTCTTAGAATATATTAATATATCAGTCCAGAGGCCATCGATAAAATTCAGGAGACCCTCCGCAGCATGCATCTATGTGGCACGATGGGGACATACATATGCATGAATGCATTATGGGCAGAAAAGAACTGGAAAGATCAAGACAGAGAGTGAGCACTGGATTGGTGTTAGGAAATCTAGGTTTCATTCCCGGCTCTGCCACTGATCTGATATGTGATCTTGAGCAAGTCACTTCATCTTTATTTCCCAATCTGTAAAACAGGGATTAATATTTACCCTCCTTTGTAAAGTGATTTAATCTCTGTGGATGAAAAATGAATGATAAATATTATTATTATTCTTTCGATTACCACTGTGACCATCTGCATGAGGCTCAATCTGATCATGGGTGTAATGAGGACAGGAAATGTAGCCAGTTAGACTACACTGGTGCACTGGTGACAGGGAGCTTTAAAAGCAAAAGGGAAAGACATGCAGTCCTCAGCTTTCTCGTTTGGAAGATTTCAGCACAGAGTCCTTGTGTTCATCAGGCTGGTTGCTTGGCTCGCAGGCTATTGCAGTTGGCAGTGGCTGCTGACCCAAATCCTTACACTTATTATAGTCTGTTGCTTCTTGATTTGGCTTACCAGAGTGCCAGGGGCATACTGCAGAACAACAGGCTAGTGCTTCTTAAGCAGAAAATTATGGCATATCATCCTGCAAACGAACAGCCCTAGAAAACAAAGAGGGCACTATTTGAATGGAGACACGTGGTATAAATGTGCGTGTAACACACAACAAAGCTATCTGGATTAGAATTTCTGCCTCTTGCAAAATCTTAAAACACACACCACTATTCACGTCATGGTGCTATTTCTGAAAGCTTAATTAAAAGGAAAGCTTCTGAAATAGCAGCTCTGAAGCAGAACATTTGTACAGCTCTCCAGAAACTGGGAACTGCCTCAATACCTTTGACAGCTGGGTATTATGTTATTTTACAAAGCCTCCATGAGCGCATCTGAGCCTCCCAGCGACTAAGGAGCCTAAGTTCTGTTTTCAAAAGTGATCCGTAGGTGTCTCATTGCAATGTAGACATACCCTTTGCTACTCAAGCACTCTCCTCTGGACTATGCCAGCCCATCCTTCACCAGGCAGGTTAACACTAGGTACACACCGGTCCTTGACTCCCTTTGAACCATTCCCCTGTGATATCCAGCCCCTGGCACTGGCTACTCACAGAATTTCCATATCTTCTCCCCCAAAGGAGCAGTATAACCCAGTTTACCAGTTTTACCTTAAACTCCCACTCCTGTAAACCACACAGCACTCGTCAGCACTTATAATAAACTGAAAAAGGTTTATTTAAGAAAGAATAAAGATTTAACTAGAAACAAGGGAGTGTGGTGGAAACAAGTGGTTATAATACAAAACAAATCACAAAACCCCGATCTGGGTCTATGCTTATCAATATTTACCATTCCTATTTAATGACATAAATTTCCTCCTGTTGCAGAGCTGGCTGGTTTCTGAACAACCTGGTCCAGGATCCAAACATTTATGAAAGCATGCCCTTCCACCAAGGGTTTTCCTCAATGAATGGATCCAGAGTATGTTTTCCTACACTGTGTTATACTGAAAACAATCTTTTGTTACTATTCACAGGCAGGACGAACCTGTGTTTCTTCTCTACCTTAAGTGGTTTAGACTGTTTGTCATTGTTATCAGTTGTGGTAAGGGTAGGCTATAGAACGCTGGATTACCTTCCCTGCTGACTAGGTAGCAGTGACAATTCCCTCTTGCTTGAATGGTTCATCATCAAGACACATTACCTCCAGGTGACTAACTTCTACTCCAAGGCCATAAAGCATATTTTCAATATAAATTATTCCTTAAATATTATTCATCCATACATCTTGCAATGATTATGAGTCTTGACAAATTATGAGCTTTCTGTAGATATCTTACATGTTATGTTTTATAGATAAATATCCTGTAAGACGTGTTTGGTATAGTAAGTTTGTCAGGTCTGAAGTGAGAATTGTTTGCAAGGAACAGGGGACTGTTTGCCAAGAGGTCCCTGTGTCACAGTACTTGAAGAGGGACATTCATTATAAGAAACACTTTCAGATGCATTATTCCAAAAATTCATATCAACTCACTTTTACTTTTATCTTTTGTTTTGATATATTAGCTAATCACCAATGCTATTTATTTTTTTCTCCTATTCTATTTCAAACATATTACAGAAACTTTGCTATCAAGGTTAGTTGCTAAGCTTTTCTACCATAATTTATTTAAAAGTATAAAGATACATAGTCATTAGATTTTTTTCCTCCATCTAAGCTCTTGCCACTATGCAAATCACAGATTATGCAAACAAGCCCCATGCAATTTATCCACACCATATATACACATTCCCTTTGACTAAAATACACTTACTCTTTAGAACTGGTGCAGTCAAGGGTATTTCTTAACCAGCTGTGCCTATATTTAAACATAGTGAATTTCCAAGGCAAGTGATCTCATAAAAATACCCTGTGATGAGAACTATGAAAAGTTCTGGAAAATTGTATATGAGTAGTATATGTATACACGTTTTTCCTTAGGGTATTAATTAAAGATGCACTCTTCCTTTCTTTGCCCATTTCAGGCATTGTAAATGAAGAGTCTCAAAAAGTCCACAGAACTTTCATTTTGAAACTATCCAAGTTCCTGAGTGTTCTGTTTCTAGAACAGAAATAACTACATCCTCATATGCAGATTTAGTATCTGTGTTTTGTTTTGTTTTTTCAAAAGCCCTTGTCTGTGTGAATGAATAAAGCTTTCTGCTTGCTTGGGGATCAATTCTGCCATCATTACCCATGCTGAGTAGAGCTGTCACAGTTTCAGGATAACTGCAGCTGTATTCCACCTCCCTACCCCCCAGCTTTTGTGGTTCACTCTTTGGAGTGCCCAGTCAGGTCTCAGGTCTTCTGCTGTCTCTTAGGCAGGGGCACTTGTCTCACTTCCTTCTGACTGGGGTGTTTAAGGCTGCTCAGCTCCCTACCTTACACTGTGATATTGCCAGCAAGCCAGTCTGCCTAAAAGCCAGCTCAGTGCTTTGCTTTCTTTCCGAGGGCTATGACCAGGGTATTGCCAGCAATTACAAGTTACAGAGAAAACATGTAAAAAACAATAAAATTTCCTAAAAGCTTACCAGGAGTCACTCATCAATTTTATAGGGCCCTAGTAGGCAAAGTCTTTCCAACCCTTCTGCAAAGGTTGGGACCTTTGGACAGAAGATCCTGTCCATTTGCTAGATCAGATAGAAGGCCTTGTGCCAATTCAAGCTCATCTTTCTATAGCAAAAGTCCTTTCTTTGTCTTCTAGTCTCTGGAAAACCCAGCTTGAAACAGTATATGCAAACCACCCTAATGTATGCAAACCAGTACCTCTCTGGAGATATTTAGTCTTAGAGACTCACTTGAATTATGCCCTGCTGTTTTTAATTCCTGGAGGAGCTGTGGTAACCCTCCCGCATGGAGCAGAACATAATCCTACATAAACAATTCATAACTTTAATGCAAGGCCTCCTAAAGATACTGCATGGAGTTGCAATATCTGCCACAGGTACTACTCCACATGTGAAATCCTGGCCCATTAATGTCAAGGGCCAAACTCCTACTGACTTCAATGGAGCCAAGAGTTCTTCCCATATGAGTAAGGGTGGCAGAACATATTTGATTGTTTTTCCTTTCTGCTTTCAAGACTTGTCTGCTTAAAGTTTGAAAACATCAGGTTTTGCAACCCAAGTTTACAGCTGATAAATCTGCTTGCATATATTACTTAATAAACAAATTGGTAGGACAAGATTTTTCAAAGAAAAAAGTGAAATCATATATGCCTATTTTTAGACCAAAATGTTTAATTTAATGTTGATTATTTTAAAAATATGAAATTTCTGAAAATAATTCTTGATTCTCAATTGTTTCAATACCACCATGTATCTAAGCTGCTAAAAAAAACCTGATTTTTGAAATGTTCCTATTTAGACAGTGATTAAGAAGAAAGTTTCAATGAAAATTTTGATCAGAGATGTGCAAAATTATTTAAAAGCCAAATGAGAATAATTAAAATTATTTATATTTTTTGGAGTTGCTATAATATTACTACCTCCATTTTTCAGATGTAGTAATGATGCTCAGAAAATTCAAAACTATGAACTTTCCCACACTGCATTGATTGAGATTAATTTTCAGATGACCAAAATGTTGTAAAAATTGAAATGGAGCTGTAAATACAAAGATAGTCTCATATAATTTCACACACATATTCACCCAATTTTACAAATTATAGAAAGTCAGTTTAGATAAGTGGGGCTGATCTGATACACCTAATTATACAGAAAACCATCTCCACTTGAAATGTTCACTACTAACACTTTCTTCTCTCAGAAATTATGTTCTTCAGCTGATGTTAATTGGCATCATTTTATTGATTTCAATGACATGCACAGAGATGGTTTTGGAAAACATTTATAACATTTAATAAGCTATATATTTCAGAGACAAACCTTATACAATGTTTAAAGACAGTGAATTGTAATGTGACTACAAGTAATTGAGAGTAAAAAAGCAAACAAGGCAATACAAATAGGGAGCATAAACCAATCATCAAAAGCTTTTACAAGCCAAAGATACAACAAATCTTTGTGTGAGGGTCAGACAGTATTGAGAGAGGGTTCTCACAGAGTCATATGTATATCTATATATATGCTTTGGCTCAACCCTTTGGGAAGGGTTTATTCCAGGGGTAGGCAACCTATGGCACGGGTGCCAAAGGCGGCACACGAGCTGATTTTCAGTGGCACTCACACTGCCCGGGTCCTGTCCAGGGGGCTCTGCATTTTAATTTAATTTTAAATGAAGCTTCTTAAACCTTTTGAAAACCTTGTTTACTTTACATACAACAATAGTTTAGTTATATATTATAGACTTATAGAAAGAGACCTTTCTAAAAATGTTAAAATGTATTACTGGCACGCAAAACCTTAAATTAGAGTGAATACATTAAGACTCGGCACACCACTTCTGAAAGGTTGCCAACCCCTGGTTTATTCTATGAATGGCCGGTCTGCTATTGATTTTTTTCTTACTGCATTCAGTGGTGCTATAAGAAATCTTGAGCAGCCGGTGAGCCCTAAAACGCAATTGAAAGGGAAGAGGGAAATATGGGGTGGGAGGGTGTGCGTCTTGGCCAGCCGATCCACCCATAAGATGGAAATCAATGGGAGTGTGGGGGCAGGAAGTAAAGGGAGGGGGATGGGGCATTTCAAGTCTCTCTCACACACAATTCCGTAGCGCTCTGGTCTTACACTTGCGATTTCACTTCTTCCAGGCTGCATTCAGAGCCTGAGTCTGACCTTGTACTGTTGCTGTAAATCAGATGCACTGAGTGGAATTGTACTGGTGTAAAAAGGGGCTATGTTAGCTCAGAATCAGGCCCAATTACCTTGGGAGCACAAAAATAAAGGCCCAGCATCATTTTAAAATGTGTTCCTGCACAACCATGGGTAACCACAGGAACTTTGACTCCAGGTCCATAGTCATTACAATGTAATGGCTCAAGTCAGTTGACTCTATTGGATTTATTTACTGGAGGCTGTTTTATGGGTTCAAATAATTCCAAATGCTGTGTGAGAACTAGATCGAAAAAGCCGGTGCTCCCATGTGCAGGAATGACATGAAGACCGGGATGGAAACAACTTCGCCCCAGAACAGATGAGGGCTTCCACCCCTAAACTGCCCGATAGAGGCATAGGCACCAAGATTCCTAGATTACATTCTGCTTCCCCCCACACACCTACCAAAGTCATGTTCCTGAAAGCACCATGTTGCCAGGAGCATCCCCAGTCCACAGATGACTCTGAAATCTCCTGCAGAGGGTAGGAGGCAGGGTTGCCAATCCCCCAGGATTGTCCTGGGTCTCCAGGAATTAAAAATTAATCTTTAATCAAAGATTGTGTCCTGTGCTGAAACCTCCAGGAATACACCCAACCAAAATTGACAACCCTAGTAGGAGGAGCCACTGCAGGAGATATCCATAAGCCAGTGGTCCCCAACCTTTTTGTGGCCAGTAGCACATTCATGTTTTCAGAAGAGTGTGGCGGGCGCCAACAATTACTCGCATACAGGGCCAGTTCCAGGCACCAGTGAAGCAAGCACGTGCCTGGGGCAGCACAGGCTATGGGGCGGCATTCCGTCCATTCTGCAGAGTCGGAGCGTTTTTGTTTTTGGTGCCAGTTCTGGGCAGTGCGGAGAGAAGCCGGGAGGACAGAGAACGCAGGCGCCCGCAGCCTGCAGCCCTGGAGTTCTCTGTTCCCGACAGGCGCGGGGCCGCGGCTTCTCACCCCTGCTGGGCACTAGGCGGGTGCACATAAATCCCCCGGCAGGCACCATTGCCATAAGCTATTGCAGCATCTCATGAATGTGCAACAGTGTTTCCTGTGGCTTTGAGGGAAGAGAGTTCAAAGTTAGGCCAGCTCCAGGCCTGTCTCTGTACCCAAGCTGTGTTTTTCAAGTCCCTCAGAGCCCCCACGGATGAGTTTCCCTGGGAGTTGGCATGGGTAAGGTTGAGTAAGTATATCATGGAACTAGCACTCAGTCCTTCCATATCCCCCCAGCCCAGGTGTGTGATCGTAGATGCCCATAAATGGAGAGAAGAATGGGAACCCCAGTTGGGGGTCACTAGGTAGCTGTTATGGAATGAAAGTTAACCGATATTTCGTTAAGAATATTGCCATTGGGCAGGATTAGGCCCTATATCTTTCTTTGTTCAAGTTTCTCCTGTGCGGTTCATCTTAATTTTCACATCAGTGCTGAGTTACACTGAGTGATTCTTTGGAACTGAATGAAGATTATGCTAAATGGAAACAGCCTGCGTACGACTAGAAAATGTGAATAATTATGCCATTTACCCAGAGTTTTTTGGTCTCCAGAATGTAAAAGAAGTATTTAACAAGTGTTATTGTACAGATGAATCTATGTGAAAAGACCCAGAGTTATTACAAGCTCCCAAGAGTAAATTATTTAATGCAGTCTTAAAATTGCATATTGTTAATATATGTAATTAAGTGTAATCCTTGTTTTAGCTGTCAGATCAGGTTTACAGTGCTGCATTTTCTTTATTCAGCTAGCAGAGCTGTAGAATTGAAAGCTTCTATGGCTTAGAGGCAGTCACATCACCTTCAATTGGCCAAACTCAATGCCAGGTGTTTTTTTTTAAACGTTTAAACTCCAGTTTATTACACATGAAAGCTTTTTACATAGTCTGAAAACGATACCACAATTAAAGAACTGGTATCTTTGGGATGCTCTGTGTGCTTGGTATAAAAAAAGTCCTTGTAAAACATGAGCCTGATTCTCCATTGCCTTGCACTTTGTGTCATCACCTGTGCAAACTGGCTGACTGATTTGCAAGTCTTTTATGTGCTCTTCACACAGCTGTAAGTGATTGCACAAGATGTAAGGCGGCAGAGAATCCGCCTCCATGGGGCTATATTTTTTTAAATGGCTCAGCACACAAAATAGGGGCCAATTTTCAAGCGAATTCAGCTCCCATTTAGACACCCAAATAAATGGCCAGATTTTCAAAAGTGCTCAGCATATTGGGTGCACATTGAACACTGAGTTCTCTTGAAATTCTGGCTCCATATTTCCAGACTCCTAGGCTCTACCTTGAGAGGTAATGAGCGCCTGCAACTGGAGCTGGATTTCTTTCATGGAAACAGCTCAACAAAAAATGAAAAAGAAATATTGTCAAAATGTTCAGAGGAAAATTCAGAGTTGAAAACCTTTTTTTTTTTTTTCATTTTTTGGCTAAATTTTCAGTTTTCAATTTTCCAAGGAGAAATTGAAAATTATTGAGGGAAGCGGGTACTTTGTATTACATGTTTAATTTAGGCAAAACTCCATTTTCCATTGGAGGAAAAAAAGTTAGGACAGAAAATTTTCAAGCTACCCTGCCAGCAACTGCCATTGAGCTCAACCATATTGTGATGTGCTCCCCATCCCACCCACCACTCTCACCCTTCTCCCTGTTAGCTGGTGTGAAGTTGGGTGTGGTTTGAGAAAGAGGCCATGGGAATAGGAAGGAAATTATGTGTTCTTGTGGTGGATGTGTGGGCTGTTGCCAACTCCAGGAGCGGCAGATGCTGCTGTGTATGGACTTTGGCTACATTAAAAGTTTTGCTGGATTTTTATGCAATGTGGCCTCACCTCCTTCCTCTGGATACCCCTGGTGTTAGAGTATTCAATGTATATACCAGAGCAGAAAATACAGACATGACCCAAATAATGTAAATGATGTGATGAACTAATGTCACTTGTCAATTGTTGGAACACAGTACATCAGATGAACAGCAAACCTTTTGTTTTTCTGAATTTTAAGAAACAAATTTACACTAAGGCTATGGTTTCCATTGTAATTTCTAGGTACTTAAAAATAAGAAATGACAGATGGTTCATTAGTGATGGGTTTAAATTATTGCATGTTACGCCCTTTTCATTCAGAAAATGAATGTTTGATCCTTGGTACTTTCCAGTTTACAAATTGAAAAATATACAGATTGGTACAGAGAAAATGTGTGCTTCCCCTTTTTCATAATGGAAGAACATGGAGAAACTTGGGCGAGAGGTTATCCCATAACTGCCTACTGCAGGGTTCCTTACACCTTCCTCTGAATCACTTTTTGAGACAGGATTCTGGACAAGATGGATCATTGATTTGATCAGGTATGATAATTACTGGGTAGCGTGCACATAAGGAATGATTAACTGTATAAACTGTGACTTCCTAAACATGCAGATCAATAGCTGCATATTATATTTATGACTTATGTTCAGCAGGAAAAATGAAAAGTTTAAGAGTATTTTGAAAGACAGAGAGATGAGTATGTGAGCAAGGATCCAGATCCAAAATATGCAGTTTGGCCCATCTGTACCCTCCTCTCTTTCCCCCTCCAAACCCCTCTGCCCTCTAACAAACGAGAGGGTTTACAGTGATATCTGATTGTCAATGTATAGCGGGAACAGACCTGTTGGTGGAAATATTGTTTCCAGTGCAGCTGTGGCTAATAGGAATTGCAACATGCCTCTCTAACAATGATGCAACAGAGTAATGTACAGTCATTGATGCATTGAACAATAGTGCAAAGCTCATCAGATTTCAGTACTGACAGGTTGTATAAATAGAATCTGCACTTAAAGTACAGAATGATCTCAAATACTCTAGCCTTTAAATGTAGGGCTCAGTATAACAGACATGATACTAAATGTTATGAGTTAATAAAGGAAAATACAAATTCTCTACATAGTCACAAGTTAGTAGAAGAGAATATCAAAGCACTCAGACATTGCTTTGGCCATGAGAGCTGTTTGCAAGTGTCCAAAATTAATTTCCAATGAGTTTATAATGAAATAAAGATGTTAATGTCAACTGATGCATTAGAACTATGTATGGGATAAATATGTGAAAGCTGGGAGTAGACAATGGGGATGAATCATTCAGCAAATGTCTAGTTGGCAGCCGGTATCAAGCGGAGTGCCCCAAGGGTCGTTCCTGGGGCTGGTTTTGTTCAGTATCTTCATTAATGATCTGGATGATGGGATGGATTGCACCCTCAGCAAGTTTGCAGATGACGCTAAGCTGGGGGAGAGGTAGATATGCTGGAAGGTAGGGATAGGGTCCAGAGTGACCTAGACAAATTGGAGGATTGGGCCAAAAGAAATCTGATGAGGTTCAACAAGGACAAGTGCAGAGTCCTGCACTTAGGACGGAATAATCCCATACACTGCTACAGACTAGGGACCAAATGGCTAGGCAGCAGTTCTGCAGAAAAGGACCTGGGGATTACAGTAGATGAAAAATTGGATATAAGTCAACAGTGTGCCCTTGTTGCCAAGAAGGCTAATGGCATATTGGGCTGCATTAGTAGGAGCATTGCCAGCAGATGGAGGGAAGTCATTATTCCCCTCTATTTGGCACTGGTGAGGCCACATCTGGAGTACTGCATCCAGTTTTGGTCCCCCCAGTATAGAAAGGATGTGGACAAATTGGAGAGAGTCCAGCGGAGGGCAATGAAAATAATTAGGGGTCTGGGACACATGACTTATGAGGAGAGGCTGAGGGAACTGGGGTTATTTAGTCTGCAGAAGAGAAGAGTGAGGGAGAATTTGATATCAGGCTTCAGCTACCTGAAGGGGGGTTCCAAAGAGGATGGATCTAGACTGTTCTCAGTGGTACCAGATGACAGAACAAGGAGCAATGGCCTCAAGTTGCAGTGAGGGAGGTCTAAGTTGGATATTAGGAAAATCTATTTCACTAGGAGGGTGGTGAAGCACTGGAATGGGTTACCTAGGGAGGTGGTGGAATCTCCTTCCTTAGAGGTTTTTAAGGTTCAGCTTGACAAAGCCCTGGCTGAGATGATTTAGTTTGAGTTGGTCCTGCATTGAACAGGGGGTTGGACTAGATGACCTTCTGAGGTCTCTTCCAACCCTAATCTTCTATGATTCTATTATTCTATGATTTTGCCCTACCTAGTTTTACTGCAAACTGTTACTTGGCTTCCAAGGAGGAGCCAGCATGTCTTCTGTCGGGGGCTGACTGACTATGGTTCAGATAATTCCCTTGCTTTGAAATTGCAGTGAATTTTAAGAGCTTGGAGTACAGCTGAACTGCATTTATTTCAGCATTTCATACCTCCCAATGGAGTGGGGAAATTGTGCATACCGACACCGCCAGTTATAGCATACACCTGCCAGCCTAAGCACCCCAAATATCTTGGAAAAGAGTTGAAATGCTGCCTGAAGGGAGGACCTCTGTAGAATCTGCCTTTCATCTTTGCATAATCAGGTCACAGGTCTTAGTTCTAATTGTCCTCCTCAGCCAAACTCTTGTCTAAAGAACATGCCGACCCTTAGAGGCAATTTATGAATAATGTAAAAGCAAAAAAATGTTGTTTCGTGTAATAACTTCAATTGAAAAAACCCAAATTGGCATAAGTCCTTATTTCTCATGTAAAACTGCCTATTATGTTATCAAGAATGACAAGCTGAGGCCAACAAAATAAGAGGCCTAGAGGAAAATTGTATACTGCGTGAGGACTTTAATACCCCTTTATCCTTCCTCTTTTAGAAAGGGACAACTGTGTTGGTCTCACTGTACAATACTGTAATACAAGCAATACAAGCCAAGTCATTTTTAATCTATAGCAAGTTGGATACAGTCCTTAATGAGGTTGAACTGCCCCTGAGATAATTTCTTTGTACGTTTATTTAGGGAGCTGTGTCGGGGGGGTTATATGTGATGTGCGTTGGTCTATGCTGAGCTGAGTGCCTCAGTGCAGTTCTTGCAGGATAAGCATCCATACAAAATAAAAAATTAGCACAAGTGGGTATCCTTGTCTCAGCAGAGAGGCTTGGGAGTGGAAAGGTATAGAGCCAAATTTGCCTAAGGTGTTTAGGTGTCTAAAGATGCTGATGAGTGCATAGCGGGGTTTAGAAAAGTTCCTAGGTACCTAACTCCCCTAGATGATTTAGTTGGGTTTGGTCCTGCTTTGAGCAGGGGGTTGGACTAGATGACCTCCTGAGGTCCCTTCCAACCCTGAGATTCTATGATTCTACCTCAGTGCTTCTGGAAATTCTACTCAGTGTCTATCTGTATTGTTGTGAGGTGACTACATACTTTCAAAAATCTGGTCCATAGAGACTAGAACTGGTCAGAAAATGGATTTTTTTTTCCATGGAAAACTTTGATGAAAATAATTTTCCATCTATATTTTCCATGGAAAACTTGGATTGTTTTCAACAAAAAATTAAAAATCAACATACATACTCTGAAAACTGGAAAATGTCCATTGTGAAATGTAGCTGCAGTGCCTCCTGGGAGTTGTTATATATATATAGATATATTGTCCTCCAAATATTGATATCTGATTCTGCTCGCTCCCTCCTTTCTTGCTGGGTCCAAAAGGGGATCTCTTCCAGGGATCTGACTATGTGGATGGGAGAAGATTTTTGACATATGAGAGAACAGCTGGGGTAGGAAGGGCAACCAGCAACTGGCGGCGGCCAGTACATCCCTCGGCTTGTGCCACTTCCAGCAGCTCCCATTGGCCTGCAGCAGCGAACCATGGCCACTGGCAGCTGCGATCGGCTGAACCTGCGGACACGGCAGGTACACAAACCGGCCCGGCCCGCCAGGGGCTTTCCCTGCACAAGCGGAAGAACAAGTCTGGGAACCGCTGATATAATGTATAATACACCTCTACCCCTATATAACACTGTCCTCGGGAGCCAAAAAATCTTACTGCATTATAGGTGAAACCACATTATATCGAACTTGCTTTGATCCGCCGGAGTGCGCAGCTCCGCCTCCCCAGAGCGCTGCTTTACCTCGTTATATCCGAAATCATGTTGTATCGGGTTGCGTTATTTTGGGGTAGAGGTGTATATATAAATTGCTGTTCTTTCATATGTCAAAACCTTCTCCAATCCACATAGTCAGATCCCTGGAAGAAATCCCCTTTTGGACCCAGCAAGAAAGGAGGGATAGAGCAGAATCAGATATTAGTATTTGGGGGACAACGGAAAAGGGAAGGATGGAGTAAGCAACAAGGAGAAATTATATGGTTGGCTCAAGGAGGAAGAAGTCTGGGATACTGAGGAGCTTATGCTCTGGATGAAGTGGAGATGAAGTGCTTCAGTTAAGAATTCCAAAATTGGGGGTGTTTACACCTGACTAAACAAATGGCCAAACCTTTTGAAGTTCACCACTTGCTTCTCCTGATACACCTCATAGTATTTCAGCTGGCTTAAATTCATTATGAAACCTGACTCCGGAATGGGTATAGAAGTGTCATGAAAAGACAGACATCTTTTGATGAGATATTTTGATTGATAGTATTCAGACTTTGGAGAAAAAACAGTGCTATGGCTTGCACAGTCTCTGGAAAGCCTTTTTGTGCCACCTTGGGAATGTGATCTGTGTGAGAGTACAGCCATGCGGAATGTCTGTGTTTAACGGCAAATTAAAACCAGTTGTGAAACTTTGAACTTTGTCCCAAATTTTCAGGTGAGGAGTATTGTTCAGGTCAAATTGAATTCAAACTTTTTCAGAGTACTGAACTGAGCTGAATAAATTAGAAGCACTTGAACCTTTTCTCAAAACTTAACTCAAATTTTAAGTTTCAAAAAACTTTGGTAGTGATTTTTCCCCCCTGTTGTGCATATCTGCACTTTGAGGACCAGGAAATGCCATGGAAAAAACCTGTTTTCATGGCATGTATTGCCCAACCCTGAGCTGAAGCGAATGCCTATATTCTTTAAATATTTCCAGAGCAAGGGTTAACTATTATACCCATGCAAAAGCATTGACAGTGGCTGTCTGTTTAAAAATATTTCCCTGGCATAGGCATATCCTCAGGAAAGGCAAAGTCTGCATAGCGGGCTATATTCCACCACCCTGCTGTAGGGGGACAGGAGAAGGTGTGGCTGGGACACACTGTCCTCTTGAGATCCCTGCTGACATATAGGGGCCTGTTACCAGCCGGTTGTAACTTTGAGGAACCCTGAGGCTGCTTTAAAATGCTGTCGGGTCTGGACCAGCTCCTGGCTCCCAGTATCGGGAAGAGGGACAGAAAAGTGTTGCCATGGCAGTCCTGTAACTTTTCTTCCCCCACCCTCCCCCCAAGAGTAGATCAAGAGAAGCCAAAGATCTGGCCCAAGAGTTTTTAAATTATTTCAATCTTAATTTGGGGTTCTGTTAGGAATACATTTGTACATTTGTTTAAAATATATGAACAGTATGTTGACAGAGTCCCTTTAAAGACTCAGAAGAGAATACCTGACAATTCCCACTGCAATGTTTGTCTAAAACTAAAACAAGTATGTTTTTGCCACATACAAATGACAAGATTCATAAGATTGAAATGCAAATATAGAAACTCTGCACACAGCCAGGCAAACCCATTTACTATATTTTTATTTTGAATGAGGCCTCGGGTATTCATCAAAAAAGTTGATTGTGATTGTGATGTTAATGGAATGTGAGAGCAGCTGTTTGATGCTAACGAGAGATGACTCTTGAAGACAAGGGGACACAGAACTGTCTCATACATCTAAAACCAGCCAGGTAAACTTTTAGCTGTGTGAGCCATTTCCCTCTGGCAGCCACCCTCCTGGGTCCGGCATTTGATCTTGCAGTAACAATGTAACGATAGTTGGGGTGGGAGAAGGGAACCTCCCTTGAATAAGGACTAGAGTTAAAACTTCTCTCATGACCCCTAATTCAGGAAAGCACTTAAGCAGGTGCTGGTCCTATTGACTTTAAGTTAAGCACGAGCCTCGCTGTTATCCTGGAGAAGAGATGCTTTTGTGGCAAGGCAAGCACTGACTGTTGGAAGTATGGTATTGGAGAACAGAGCTGAAGAGGAACCAAAAGCTCTGCTATGCAACCTGCCTAATTGTAGTAAATCAAATAGCACAACAGGGGATTGGCTTGGTCTTATTCTGATGCCAGCTGCAAACCCCAACAGAACAGTCCATTTGTGGTGCCATGTTCTGAAGGAGTTTTGATTATTTACTTGTAAAAAAAACAGGTAGCTGTTAAAAATATACAACAATTTAACTTAAAACCTGAGCAAATGCTATTAGTGTCCAATGGATAGTTGCTATAATTCTCCAGTTGCTTCGTGCTTCCGTCAGGGCTACATTCCTGCAATGCCTAATTTAAAAAAACAAAACAAAACAAAACCTTAGCCCTGTGTACATTCTATTTTCCAGTGTGTTAAGAAATATCCTTTTAAAAGCACCTGTAAACGTAGGTTTGCTGACCATTTTGCAGATAGGGGTCTGAGGCACTGTCTGTGGCGATGCTAGAATGGAATCTAGATCTCCTAAGTTCCAGTCCAGTGCCCTAATCACAAGATCATCCTACCATTTCATTCCGCCTGTATATTAAAAAATAAACTAGAGCTTTAACCAGCAGATTATGCAGCTACCTTGGGGGCAAAATGTAGCAGCTGTTTAACAGTGTAGAGCAAACACTACACAACAGTTTAGGCCTTTTGCACACAGGGGCTTTAGCCTGGGACATAGCTGCCCTGATGTACTTGAAACTGGGGCTGTTCTGTTGCTCTAAATCATGTCTACACCAGTGCAGTTACATGGGCGGCTAAAATCCCAGAGTAGCCAAGCCCTCAGTGCAAAAAGCAAAGATTGAGAATGCAGCAGATATGTAAGCACTCAGTAATTAGACACCCTTTAATTAAGCCAGGACATCGGAGTTAAGAGAACTATTGTTGTAAAACCATTTGTGGTCAATTAGATCTCCTCCATACCCAGCAAATCCAGCAGCACAACACCCCAAAGCACCAGAACTGATTCACAGGAAGCATGCCTCCCACTACGAATACCGAGTCACTACCACCACTTCCTATAGCACTTGGATTTTCCTTGAAAGTTTCCGAGTAAAGTACTTGGCCTGGCCATGGCTTGAAAATACTGATAAATTGCTAACCCAAAGTGGTGTATGACTTCAGCTGGTGAAATAACTTGCTATTTTAGAGATATAAATGCTATATATCTGTCATTCCCGTAGCCCAGGACAAGCTTCTTACCTGCATCAACATTCCTCCATTCTGAAGATTGGTGTCTGTCTGTCATACAAGAATGTAGCACAATAGATGCCAATCACTCCTACTTTCCATCTCTTGCCTTTGCTGATTCTTCTTGTTTCTTTGCTTGTTTGTTTTTCACAATCTTTATTTTATTATTACTGACCAAAATAAAGTTCTAATCCTCATAACATGTAAAACTGTAAAACGGTTTTTGGACCAAGAGCCACGTTATGATGCAAGCAGTGAGGTTTTGCTCAGCCTGAAAGATTTTTAAAAATTTCTGTCAATTTATTTTAAAATTGGTGAAAACATAATGACTTTTCACACTGCAAGAATGTGCAGTTTGAGTTTTCCAGGAATAGTTCATGTAAGTGAACCACATCAGTTCCACCTCAATGCCCAGCTACCATTCTGCTCATTTTAATATTACAGTAGAAGCTCAGCGTTACAAACACCAGAGTTACGAACTGACCAGTCAATCACACACCTCATTTGGAACCAGAAGTACGCAACCAGGCAGAAGCAGAAACCAAAAAAATACAGTACAGTGCTATATTAAATGTAACTTACTAAAAAAATAAAGGGAAAGCAGCATTTTTTTCTTCTGCATAGTAAAGTTTTCAAAGCTGTATTAAATCAATGTTCAGTTGCAAACTTTTGAAAGAACAACCATAATGCTTTGTTCAGAGTTACGGACATTTCAGAGTTGCGAACAACTTCCATTCCCAAGCTGTTCATTACTCTGAGGTTCAACTGTACCTTTTCATCTCCAGCATGCTCTCCACTGAAATATCAGATGGAACATATATATCCCTACAAGTCACCAAATGTAGTCTTTGGGCAGACTGCAAGGAGTAATTTATGTGAATGTTACATTTGATAGAGACCCTAACAAATTCGATTTTGGGGTATAAATAGCAAAATCATTACAGCTGCTTGCAGTGATCTGTGCGTGTGGGCGTGCGTGTGCAAATATGTTTAGAGCCAGTGAGCAGACCCATGTAAGTCAGTGAGACACGACCTACAGGAGTGATTGGGGCAAGTGCTGATTCAGCAGGTACTCATCAGCTATGGTTCTTTCAGGGGCTGTCTTCTTGGTTGTATTTCTCTTACAAAAGTGATTTTCATTCTCAAGGGGTTTGTAATGAGCAGACTAATACTGCAATACAATTAAAAAGATATTTCATGTCCTACGTAAATACAAATCTTTAGAAGGTGATTCACAAAACAGTATGTGCTTCAAAACATAATATAGCTTAAGGGGGAAAAAGTGCTGTGAATTAGCAAATCCCAAAGGAAAATATTTGGTGCTGATGATTCAACAGGTGGCTCTTTTCCCTCTGAGTCACTGTTGACATGGTGGCAGGATACGCGGTGCAGATGAAGGTGCTGGGTTTTGGATGAATTATAAAACCATGTTCCTGACCACTTGTGGGTTCTTTGTAGGCTCTTTACAGCAGTTAGGGGGTGGGATAGCTCAGTGGTTTGAGCATTGGCCTGCTAAACCTAGAGTTATGAGTTCGATCCTTGAGAGGGCCGCTTAGGAATCTGGGGCAAAAAATTGGCCCTGCTAGTGAAGGCAGGGGGCTGGACTTGATGACCTTTCAAGGTCCCTTCCAGTTCTAGGAGATTCATATATCTCCAATTATTACCTAGTCCATGAACTACCATGATGTTCTGGCCAAATTAAAATTTGGGTAATTCTGCCTAATTAAAACCCCATCTACTTTTAATTGGATGTTGCAGTTTTCTTCACTTCCCACCCTCAGCTGTTATGTTATGTAGGCTTCCTTTGCACTGTTAAACAGCTGCCACATCAAACTACAAAGCCAACTAAATGGTCAAGTGACTCATGCATTGAGGGCCTGATCCTGTAGTTCTACTTAGTCAAAAGTCCTATTTAAGTCTGTGGAAGTTTTGATAAAACAGGGCTGCCGGACTGGGCACATCAGGACTAATTATGCTAACGGCTGAGTATCTTCTAAGATCTTGTGTGCCCTCAATTCTAGGGCAAGCTGAGAACATTTCACACTCCCAGTGGTGTGAGAAGAAAACACCTAAAGAAGCTCTAACTCTACCACTGCATGGAGTAGAATAAATAGTCCAATGAAACAAAATGCCCTCCCGATTCTCAGGGTTCAATAAAAGTTTCACTAAATGTCTTTCCCTCTGCAAAGTCTATAGAAACCCTTGGAAGCAAGTTATGTCCTTTTTGAGTTTCAAGCTGGAGAACAGCATTTGCACTTCCCTTGATCCTGGTAGTCACCATCAATACCTGCCCACAAACAGCGATCAATACTTGCTTCTTTCTCCTTTTATACCTAATAGCTGGGCCTAGGGTGACCAGATGTCACGATTTTATAGGGACAGTCCTGATTTTTGAGTCTTTTTCTTATATAGGCTCCTATTATCCTCCACCCCCGTCCCGATTTTTCACATTGCTGTCTGGTCACCCTAGCTGGGCCCAACTACATGTGAGCCACATCCTTTAACCTTCTGCTGTCTGCCTCTACCTCTGACTAGGAAACAGTCAGTAGGGTCAGGACCCAATCACAAATACCTTACATGAGGTGCTCAGCCCCTCGTTAGGATCAGGACTCTAGCTTGCAAAGTTCTTGGGAATGGATCATGAGGAGAGGTACAATGTAGTTTGGGACTTAATCCCATTGTAACTATTTAGTCTGAAAAATGCATGGTTCAGGAGGTGAACGAGTTGTGGATTTCACCAATTTTGTTTGAAGTGATTATTTTCCCCATGAGACTTTAGGTGCTAAGTAGAGCTAGTCAGAACATTTTCATTGAAAAGGTATTTCAGAGAGAGAGAGAGAGAGAGGTTGATTCCAAAGCAGAACAAAACCAAATTTTGAAACCTTGAAAATTTCTGCAAAATGCAGTCTTTCTTCCGATCAGCTCTACTGTGTGCTTTTGAACATTTTATCTATTACTCAACTATATTAGGGCCAGATTTTCAAAGGTATTAGGCACTTAAGGATGCACAGAGCTGCCAAGTGGGACTTTTCAAAAGCACCTAACTCTAACTCTGGTTGATTCCCATAGGAGTTAGACACCAAGCACTTTTGAAAATCCCACTAAGGGCAGATGTGAATCTTTAGGCACCTAAATTCCTTTGAAAATCTGACCTTTGGTCTCCACTGATGTCATTAGACTCAAGGAGCCGGTGTTTGGGGGAGTTTGAACTCACTCTATCATTTAGAAAAGAGAACAAAACAAAACTGTTGTGTGCTGAAAAACCTATGTTCAGTACAGAACAATGAAGACATATTACTGCAGCATAAGAGGATCACAAAATAACACTTAAGAATGGCCATACTGGGTCAGACTAATAGTCCATCTTGCCCAATATCCAGTCTTCCATCAGTGGCCAGTGCCAGATCCTGCAAAGAGAATGAACAGAACAAGGCAATTATACCTCTACCCCCAATATAACGCTGTCCTCGGGAGCCAAAAAATCTTACCGCGTTATAGGTGAAACTGCGTTATATCGAATTTGCTATGATATGCCAGAGCACGCAACCCGCCCCCCCAGAGCGCTGCTTTACCGCGTTATATCCGAATTCATGTTATATTGGGTTGTGTTATATCGGGGTAGAGGTGTATTGAGTTATCAACCCTTCGCCCGGTCCCAGCATCTGGAAGTCAGAGGCTTAGCGATACCCAATGCATGGGGGTTGCATCTCTGATCATCTTGGATAATAGCTTAATCTAGTGGCCCCAAACTCAGCAATCTATCAAAGCAATAATTACTTTAAACATCTGTGTGCTAATAGATACGATGTGCAGGTTAATAGGGAGAAATGTGGATGGCTGTGGTTTCTGTATTGACATCTTCCGTTCTCCTGCACAGATGTAATCAACAGGCAGAGGGGAAGCATAGCATGTTATTTTATTTTTTTAAACCAAGTGCTGTCTTGGAGATCAAGCAGTTGTTTGACCAAGCTTACCCAGAGATGTCTGATCAGCTGGCTTATTCATAGACGCTGAAGGTCCTGGAATCTGAGGCATCTAATAAGACTGGTGGTTTGGGGCTGACTAACACATGCTGTGGTTTGCAGAAGACATTCAAAGCTGCCACACAGCACCATATGGCCTCAATCTTACATCCCTGATTGAAGGCCAGAAAGAAACTAATTTTCCATATCTGATCTAAAGCATCTAAAAATACACATAAATACTAAATACAGGCCAGCTCCATATTTACCTGAAATACTGGTCTTCAGAGAGCGTGGTTTCAGCTAAACTAATTCTTATCGGTTTGGCATATATTCCTCCTTCACTGATTATTTGAGAGAAGGTTCAAGGTTAAGAAGGTGAGCAAATGATTGATTTGCCTACTTCTTTAGTTTTTTTTAAGCACATTTATATTCCTTTAAGATCATTTCCCATTAGTGGCCTTAGCTTTGAAGGGTCAGTATTTAGAAATTTATAATTCACCCTGCCATTTAAAGAAAAAAATCCTTTGTGCTGAAACTTTAAAAGAAAAAAGAAAAAGAAAGAAAAAGTTTCAATCAAGGAGCAATTTTTTTCTTTTTACAAATTAAACAAAAATCTCGTGCAGTTTTTTTTAAAGGAGTGAGAATATAAACAAGTACAGTCTCAGTCAGCTCTCCAAGATTCCTGAGATGATCTCTATAACAGATGGGGCTGAAAACTGCAAAATAAAAAAAATCACATGAATATTTTCCCTTTTTTTGTCACAATTTTGGAAAGTTTTCTTCCAGTTCGAGAGCTGCTCAGGGGAAAAAATCCTCAGAAAATGTTCATTTTTAAAGCTCAAAATGTGTGGATTCTCAATTTCTCAGCAACTCTCCTGTATCCTATTGCTTTTTCTCCTTTTTGGGTCATTTTTCAGATAATTTCAAAAGTTCTGACATGGCCTGAAGTTGAGCTCTGCAAGGCAACTGCATTGTTTTTGTATATTAAAAGTATTAAAAACTTCTTTAATGCTCACTTAAAAAAATACTAGTCGTCATAAAAGTCGATGGCAACAATAGAAAGGAAATCAGGGTGATGCATGATGGGCCTGACACGAATGCCAGTGAAGTCAATGGAGATACTCTCATTGACTTCAAATGTTAAAAATAAAGCTACTCAACATCCCAACATTCACAGGATTTGAGCTATATCTACTATGCAGCAGCTCCTCATGGGAAAATGCTCCAGGGTGCAGCGTAGGGTATCAGCAGACCACGGTGATGCATTCATCATGAAGATGATTTTGCTGAATCTTGAAATACTTTCCTAAATAGATGTGCTTTGCTGAACCATTTCCATTGGTATTGCGGGTTTCATTTCTAAGGACCAGATTATGAACAGCTAGAGATGGAGAGTGAGCGAGTGAGAGAGAGTGTGTGTGTGTTGGGTTAAGGGGACAGCCCAAGACCTTGTTAGCTGCTTAAACTGCATATTCAGGGTTTAGGCCAAGCTGGAAGCACATGCTTAAATGCTTTGCTGAATCTGGGCCTCTGCGCTCAGTTTTGCTCCCATTGCAGTCAATGAGAATTTTCCCATTGACTTCAATATAAACAAGTTTGGGTCTGGAAGTGGTTGAACTCAGCTATAGGACAACTATCTATTTTGAAAGATGGTCATGTAAGCGCCAAAGCAGTTCAGTTACTGTGTGCTTTGCCACAGCATCATGAATGGCTAAAACATCCAACTCTCAGTCAACAGTCCTTGCCACAGATGATGCAGGTGAAAAGCGTGGGACCAGAAGATGAAGCCAGCGCCTACTAGCGCTTGAGACCCGCTGCACTTCCCTCTTTACTGTCCTTTCTCTAATCCACTTCTCGTCAGCCTTTTTGACTTCTTGGTACAGTACAGCCCTCCAGTGTAGACTGTTGCTACATGCACCTTCCTAGCTTGCTGTATTGATATTGAAAGTTTTCAAGTCCCTCTTGCAAACATCCTTAATCCTGAGCCTAGGTCAACCCAGTGGCCTTGGAGCATCCACAAGTTCTCCATACAAGAGATCCTCTGGAAAGCATTCATCGTCCATCCAGCACACATGACCAAGTGAAGGGAGATGTCTGTGTTTGAGAATAGTGATTAGACTTGTTAACATTTTGCTTTCTCAGGTACTTCAGTGTCAGAAACTTTGGTTTCCCACTTGATATTTAGAATATGTCAAAGACTGCTGATATGAAAGGTATTTAGCCTTCTCTCATGCCTACTGTAGGTGGTCCAGGTCTTGCCACCATACAGCAGCATGCTCAAAATGCATGTCTGGTAGACCCGTACCTTGGTATTCAATGCCAGTTTCCTGTTACCCCACACGTTGGCCAAATGTGGTGGCTGATTTTCTGATGCAAGAATCAAGCTCATCATCTAAAGGTAAGTTATCCAATGCAGTGGATCCTAAATAGCAGAACATGCACACAACTTTTAGTGTGGTGTTTGCTATTAAAAATTCTGGTGCAATCAACATACCTTGTGCCATAATCTTTGTCTTCTTTAGACTGATGCTTAGTCCAAATTCATCACAAGCTAGCACAAATCTATTGAAAAGTTGCCGGAGCTCCTCTTCTCTGTGTGCAACTCACACTTTGTCAGTGGTGAAAAGAAGTTCTCTTATGGTTGAAATAGTCATTAAGGATACCATTCATTACAAAGTAAGCCCCTTTGATTTTAATGACTCATCTGTGCTCAAATCCTGATTTTCTTTAAATGTATTTGTTATTTGTCAGAGAGAATGAATTATTTTCAAACTCTGAGTTGCTCACAAACCGTTCTCTTTGCCTATTTGCTGTTTCTCATGTTGTGTGGACGGTGACAGAAGTTTGCTGTGTTACCTGGAGCAAGTCCCTTCACCTCTGTTTCTCCTCCCACCCTTTGTCTGACTTGTTCATTTAGACTGTAAACTCTTTGGGGGCAAAGACTGTCTCTTATTATATGTTTGTACAGGGCCCAGCACAATGGGGTCCTGATCTTGGTTGAGACCTCTAGGTGCTATTGTAATGAAATAAGTGTAGTCACTGCTTTCTGCTTACAAGCAAATGCTGAGTAGAACCCATCTGGTATGAATTTTTGATCAAATAATTCGTACTGAAATTTTTGTACCTTTGGGGTTTTCTGATCATTTTCACAAATACCCGTTTGTTGTCCAAATACCTGTGACTAAGGTGAGCCCCAAATTGTAGCGAATCAATCTTGGTGCTTTCATTTTTTAAAAACTTTGCAAATCAGGTTTATTTATTTTCTCACTATTGTTTCTAGTCAGGACCATTCGAGCTATGTATAGTCTCCTGTGAGTCCTTCAAACTGAGGCAAGGTTCAACCTTAGTCCTGGCTAATGCAGAAATGAAAAGACATAGCCAAGAAAATTCAAAATAAGAGTTCCTGAGCATAGATGAATTGTGACTTAGGGTTGTAGAATTATTACTAGAATGAGAGATTAGCTGTTAGGAATCCCAGGCTTGCTTTGTTTAATGTTTCCTTTATATTACTGCATACATCTGGAATTAGATTCTGGACCTTGAAGCAAGCTTTTAAAACAAGTTTCTTGAATATCAAATCCCATTCATCATGATGCATAAACTTGTGCTTTGAACTCTTATCCTCAAAGCCTGAATCACTGTCTGTACCAGTTTATGTATCAAATTAAAGTGTCCCTGCCACTGATAGCGTGGGCTATGGTTCAGGCTCAGCTGGATTTTGCATATGACATCTTGACTTTCTCTTTTTAAGCCCAAAGTAGTTTCAATAGGTCTTTTAGTTACTGAGTGGCAAAAAAACAAAACAAAAAACAAAAACCCAACCAAAAACATCATTTGGAGCACAATGCAGATCACTTTTTTGCCAAGGTTTTGACAAATAAAAGATTTAGAAAAAATGCAAGCAGTGGTTGAAGTGAAGAAAATAGCTTTTCTGTTCTTTGAAAGTTAAAGAACTTTTAATGACATTTGTATCCTTTTTATAGTGTAGGGTGTTGATAATTTTGTCCTGTCTGTGGTGTTAAACATCTTCATTGCAGTAATGATGGCTTCATAAACATCTAAGGAGATAAAATTATGCAGACTGACTAAATGGAGTAGAGTTCAAGTCATATTTACTGTTAAAAAACAACAAGGAAAGGGAACATGAAATACTCAGTATTGCAGTCCTTCAATGCACTGTTCTTCATTGTAAGATAGATGGAGCCCCAGTACTATCCCCATTTTACAGATTGTGAAAAAAAGTTAGTGAAATTATCTGCCATATTGGGATTTGGGGATAGGACTAGAACTCAGGACCTTCTGTCTCAGACCTGTGTTCATGCTTCAAGATCATGCCATCTTTTGCCCCAAATCCCTTTCTTTGATGTATGCAAATACTCTTCTGTTAGTGTGGGGTACCAGGGAGAGGTAGAGCAGAAAAGCCTCCTCCATAATATTGTCCATCTAGAGAAGAAATGGGGACAGAGGATGAAACAGCTCAGAGCTGTTACCTCTCTCTAAATCCCCTACTCAACTACTACAGAGCAATTCCAGGCATTTTAGCCAATGACCACACACACCTTGCTGTCCCCATGGAATGGTGAGTACAGTGGACCTCAGGAAAGCTCTCTGTAGATCCCTAGCAATACATAAAAGGTCTCAAGGCTACCAAACTCCCCCCTCCCGCATCTCAATATATACCTTTCAAATGAGGGGCTACGTCCAGGAATACTCCCAAAGCTAAAACCCAGACTCCCTCACTCTTCCAAGCTATCTCCACCAGGTTTTCTGCAGGAAGGAATGATCTACATCGGGGCTTTTTACAATAACATTAATTAAAGGAAAGTATAGCGATAATACAATATGATGTCAGGTTTATTGTTTGCTATGTGTGAAGGATATGTTCTTAACACATACCATATTTCATGACTTCAGAAGCCCTTTTTCTGGTAAATGAAGTATTTATTCATGTACATGTGCAGCAGCCTAAAATCTTTACAAAAATGTCATGGATGGAGTTGGTTGGCTAATTACTTTTTTTTTACCTCTATGAAAACAAAAGCCCTTCATTTTCATTGAAAATGTTCTTCAAAATTTTAATGGATTGGAAAACGTTTTGGGTTTCAACACCAATACCCCAAAAATGTAATCTGTATTTTTTTTTATTTTGGAGGGTTTCTGTTTTTCAGTGAAAACCTGATGCTTTTTGGTGAAAATGGATTTTTAGTAGAAATGTCCATTTAATCAAAAAGCCATTTTCTAAAATTTGGAAACAAAGTTTCAAGTAAAAAATATTTTACCAGCTCTACTAATAGATTTCCTTCACAATATCTTACCTCCTGCACCCAAAATAAAATGAAAATCACCCCAGAGAAAGCCAGTAGTTAATGAAACTCTGCTTTGGTGAACTATTCCATGTCTTGCCAAGTACATTTCCTCCTCTTGATCAGTGTTTTCAACTACACTGGATCAAAGTCTACTCTGAGTTCCATAAGTGCAACTTCTAATGAACTGTTTCCCGCATGTAACCGAGAACACAATTCAGCTTGTTGTTTTGAACACCTCCTCCCCAGCCCAGTGTACCGCATTAGACACATGTCACCTCAGAATCCCTTTATTCTACTATGCACCAGCTCATCAATCTCAGATGTGATAACCAATAGCATCCCAAATCCTTTGGTATGGCTGACATACAGATGGGGAACAGAGGCTTCCAAAGATCTCTAGAGATTTTTGAAGGAGACCAAAGCAATGGAAACATCCTTGCTGGTTGATTTTGGTCACAGCAATTTTGGGATCCTTATTTTTAAAATGAGTATTTTCAATACCACTCAGGACAGCCACATGCATAGAATGGGGACAGCCTTAGTGCTTCATTCAGTTAGGGACTTCTTCCCTGTTCGGAACCGGGGGGGGGGGAGCTGATCTGTGATATTCCCGGGTTTATTTAAAGTACAATTTCTGTCTGGAGAATATTCATTTTTGGTTTGTGAGGAAGTCCTGGTATGTGCCTTGTACTTGGCATTGCAAGTGGCCCTGTCTTTCATTAAATGAAGGACCAGTTCTTGAAAAAAAACTGCCTACTCCTTTTATGTGTTGTCAGTGGCCGGCTGCCATTGGATAGAACTTAGAGCTTTGCCATTCCAGAAGAAGCCTTGTGTAAATGGTTAAGAAGAGGTAGCAGCTACTATAACTGAATCCATCTGCTAGTGGTTACAATCAACATAAAAATGTCACTGGGAAACCCACATCTAGCCTGAAAGAGGCAATGCTTGCATTGAAATTCTGAGAACTGACAAGCCAGAAATACACTCTTATTATACAATTGGTTTTATTAGAGCCTCAGGACTTTTTGAAATTAGATTATGCTGCTGTGGCCAAAGACACACGCACTGAAAGAGGATTGGTGAATATTCTCTTCACTCCTATTTATGGCCTATTTCTTTCACTCATCATTCAGAAGAGTGAGGTTTTGTGTATGCACATGAGCACAAGTGAATATTTGCAGAGTTTTTTCTGCTAAACTCTTTTTTATTGTTAAGTCATCAGCCCAACTGACCTGTCACTCCCCGCCTTCTTGGTCTAGATCTCATTTTTTCAACCTGATATATCCTGCCTGTCATGCAGATTGTATGTTCTCTAAGGCAGAGACTGTCTCATTGTTATTAATTTGTAATATAGTAATGCTCATACTAGCACAATTGTGACTGAGGACCCATTGTGCTAGGCCCTGTACAAACACATAGTAAGAGGCAATCCATGTCCCAAAGACCTTGCAGACAAAAGGCTGGTCTACACTACAAAGTTAGGTTGGTTTAACTACATCGCTCAGGGTGGTGAAAAATGTCATGCCCTGTGTAAATAAGCTGACCTAGCCCCTATGTAGATTGATGGAAGAATTCTTCTGTCAATTTCATTACCGCCTCTTGGAGAGATGGATGAACTGCACTGATTAAAGAACCCTTCCTTTACTGTAGAATTGTCTACGCTACAGCGGTGTATCTGCAGCACAATGGTTTTTACATTATACTTTAAGTTACAGAATTAGATAATAATAATAATGCCTAGCTCTTTTCCTCAGTAAATCACAAAGCACATTACAAAAGAGGGCAATATCATTTTTCCCATTTTACGGAGGGAGAAACTGAGGCACAAAGAGAAAATGTGCCTTGTGTAAGATCACACAAGAAGTCAATGGCAGGGCTGCAGAGGAAGCTAGGTCCTAAGTCCCAATCTAATGCTTTATCTAATTATCATCACTCTGCTATTGAGGAAATGATATTATTTTATATTATCAAATATTTTACAACCAGATTGTTTAGTTTTATTATGATTATTGTTTTCAAATAATATGCCTGTATGTATGTGTATCTGTGTGTATGTCTGTGTTTTGTTGTGGTTTAGTGTAATTAAAATCCTAATGAAACTTAATGCTGCATTGTTGATGTAAAATTAGAATTTTATGTGGACTCTCTTCCTTGAGTGTGGTTTCTTTCATCTTGGCAAATTTGCAGATGAGCGCTGCAGTAATACTCATCTGAGAATAAATAAAGGTATCTCAGTTTTAAAAAATAATAAATGCAATAAATTCTACAGCCTGAGATCACAGTTCTCTAATTATTAAAGCTACATTTTTGCTTCCAGCATAGTTCACTAAGGATATAAAATCCAAGACAGAAGATATGTAGGAACCCATAATAATGATGATAAATTCGGCTGCGAAATTAAATACACACCATGCATTGTTGTACTGTCCAGCTGACATAGTATGGACCTGACAGTCGGAGATGTGTTCTATTCTCTGCCAATGATCCAGTGCATGATCTTGGGCAAGTTGCTTCACATCTCTGTGCCTCTGGGGTGCACTTGCTTCACATTTTCAAGCTTTTCTTGGCAACCATGATGGCTAGCAGTTGTTGGTTTTTTGTTCATGAAAGCTGAGCTTCTCATGCATATCTTTATTACAGCACCTGGGGCTTTAATAAGAGCAACAGATATTGTAAGACTTGTGTCTTGAAAGTCTGGGTCAGAGTAGGGCTCAAGAAATCCACTCATTCCTTTAATTCGCAAAAACTAAAGGAACCACAGAAATTAGAGATGGACAAGACATTAGAGGACATTTAGGACCTGAGCCAATGCCTTTGAAATCAACATAAGACTTTCCATTCATTTCAAATGGACTTTTGATGAGATCCTGTATTCTTCCTGTATTCTAGGGCTGGTTGAAAAATTTCTAACTAAACGTTTCCCATTGGAAGATAGTTTTGTTAACACTAATTTTTTTATGTGGAAAAAGATACATTTCAGTTAAATTTTCCATGAGAAAAATCTAAATGAAATGTTTTGTTTCAAGTTGGATCAACATTAATGTCTGCATCTGCCTGTATTGTCTCAGCAAATCATGGGAATTGTAGTTCTGGGTCCCTCATTCCTACATTGTCCTCTATGGGCCATCTTGACAAGACTAAATATAAAGGTAGGTGACTAACTTTGTGCAGTCCAGACTGAAAATTTGGACTGGAGCTTTTATTTATCCCAACAGAGCTACACTTTCAGATATATATTTCTGATAACCAGACTAGACAAATTAGTAGTGTACAATAGCCATAAGAGACAGAATCTGAAAAATACTCTGTACCTAGAGAAATAAAATATGAGATATAAAAGAAATTGACCCATTTCTAACAAGTGATAGAAGCTGGTTAAAAATGGAGACATTTATTTTTGCAAGAAAAAATTGCATGTTTTTATGGGGAAAAAATGAAAATTCATCCAGACTTTGAGCTGGTATGTTTTTTCAAAGTATTGTAGTGTTCACGAACCTCAATACAAAGTGCTATGTTTAAGGATAAATGGTACTTAATAAAATATCATCTAGAAATTGTAAAGGACAGAGTGAGATCAAAGGAATTAATGAAGTTAAAGAGTATTCTTGTTCTGTGGCAGAGCTTTTTAAAAACATACTGGGAGCCAATCAAATCAACTCATCTCTACAGGCAATTGCCCTACTATCTGCAGAATGTCTAACATGTAAATATACAAATACATTGCACGTTTGGATACATTCGTAACCTGGGGTGGGGAAACACCTTAAGCAAAAATTGAAAACATCCCAATATCAAGCCTAAAAGATTTTCAGGCTTTGTGATTCCCTCCTGACTTTCTTCTTATGAATGTCATAGAATCATAGAAGATTAGGTTTGGAAGAGACCTCAGGAGGTCATCTAGTCTAACCCCCTGCTCAAAGCAGGACCAATCCCAACTAAATCATCCCAGCCAGGGCTTTGTCAAGCCGGGCATTAAAAACTTCTGAGGATGGCAATTCCACCACCTCCCATAGGTAACCCATTCCAGTGCCTCACCACCCTGCTAGTTAAATGGTTTTTCCTAAAATCCAACCTAGACCTCTTCCGCTGCAACTTGAGACCATTGCTCCTTGTTCTGTCATCTACTGAGAACAGCCACTGAAAACAGCCTTGCTCCATCCTCTTTGTAACCCCCCTTCAGGTAGTTGAAGGCTGCTATTAAATTCCCCCTCACTCTTCTTTTCTGCAGACTAAATAACCCCAGTTCCCTCAGCCTCTCCTCATAAGTCATGTGCTCCAGCCCCCTAATCATTTTCGTTGCCCTCCGCTGGACTCTCTCCAATTTGTCTACATCCTTTCTGTAGTGGAGGGCCCAAAACTGGATACTCCAGGTGTGGCCTCACCAGTGCCGAATAGAGGGGAATAATCACTTCCTTTGATCTGCTGTCAGTGCTCCTACTAATGCAGCTCAATATGCCGATAGCCTTCTTAGCAACAAGGGCACACTTCTGACTCATATCCAGCTTCTCGTCCGCTGTAATGCCCAGGTCGCTTTCTACAGAACTGCTGCTTAGCCTGTTGGTACCCACCCTGTAACAGTGCGTGGGATTCTTCCGTCCTAAGTGCAAAACTCTGCACTTGTGTTTGTTGAACCTCATCAGATTTCTTTCGTCCCAATCCTCTAATTTGTCTAGGTCCCTCTGTATCCTATCCCTACCCTCCATCATATCTACCTCTCCCTCAGCTTAGTGTCATCTGTGAACATGCTGAGGGTGCAATGCATCCCATCAGTCAGATTATTAATGAAGATGTTGAACAAAACTGGCCCCAGGACCAATCCCTGGGGCACTCTGCTTGAAACCGGCTGCCAACTAGACATGGACCCATTGATCACTACCCATTGAATCCAATGATCTATCCAGCTTTCTAGTCTTATAGTCCATTCATCCAATCTATACTTCTTTATCTTGCTGGAAAGAATACTGTTGGAGACCGTATCAAAAGCTTTCCCAAAGCCAAGGTATATCATGTTCATCACTTTCCCAATATCCACAGAGCCAGTTATCTCATCATAGAAGGCAATCAGGTTGGTCAGGCATGACTTGCCCTTGTTGAATCCATGTTGACTGCTCCTGATCACCTTCTCCTCCAAGTGCTTCAAAATGAATTCCTTGAGAACCTGCTCCATGATTTTTCCAGGGACTGAGGTGAGGCTGACAGTCTGTAGTTCCATGGATTCTCCTTTTTTAAAGACGGGCACTATATTTGCCTTTTTCCAATCATCCGTGACCTCCCCTGATCGCCACGAGTTTTCAAAGATAATGGCCAGTGGCTCTGCAATCACATCAGCCAACTCCCTCAGCACCGTTGGATGCACTGCATCCAGACCCATGTATATCCAGCTTTTCTAAATAGTCCTTAGCCTGTTCTTTCACCACTGAGGGCTGCTCACCTCCTCCCCATACTGTGCTGCCCAGTGCAGCAGTCTGGGAGCTGACCTTGTCTGTGAAGACCGAGGCAAAAAAAGCATTGAGTACTTCAGCTTTTCCCACATCATCTGTCACTACGTTGCCTCCCTCATTCAGTAAGGGTCCCACACTTTCCGTGACATTCTTCTTGTTGCTAACATACCTGTAGAAACCCCTCTTGTTACCCTTCACATCCCTTGCTACCTGCAACTCCAGTTGTGCTTTGGCCTTCCTGATTATACCCCTGCATGCTCAAGCAATGTTTTTAAACTCCTCCCTAGTCATCTGTCCAAGTTTCCACTTCTTCCTTTTTGTGTTTAAGCTCCCCGAAGATTTCTCTGTTAAGTCAAGCTGGTCGCCTGTCATATTTGCTATTCTTTCTGCACATCGGGATGGTTTGTTCCTGCACCTTTAATAAGGCTTCTTTAAAATACAGCCAGCTTCCCTGGACTCCTTTCCCCCTCATATTAGCCTCCCAGGGGATGATTCCCATCAATTCCCTGAGGGAGTCAAAGTCTGCTTTTCTGAAGTCCAGGGTCTGTATTCTGCTGCTCTCCTTTCTTCCTTGTGTCAGGATCCTGAACTCAACCATTTCATGGTCACTGCTGCCCAGGTTGCCACCCACTTCTACTTCCCCTACCAATTCTTCCCTATAAGTCCCCCATGATGAATCAGGGCCTGTGAACTGGAAACTTCTCTTAGTTGTCTGGAAAAAGCCTCATCTACCTCATCCTCCTGCTCTGTGGTCTAGAGCAGATGCCCACCACGACATCACCCTTGTTGCTCTCACCTCTGAACTTGACCCAAAGACTCTCAACAGGCTTTTCTCCAGTTTCATACTGGAGCTCTGAGCAATCATACCACTCTCTTACATATAGTGCAACTCCTCTACCTTTCCTCCTCTGCCTCTCCTTCCTCTCCTCCTTATAGCCACCCATGACAATGCTCCAGTCATGTCAATTACCCCACCAAGTCTCTGATATTCCAGTCACATCATAGTTCCTTGACTGTGCCAGGACTTGTTTCCCAGTCTTCTTGCATTGGTGTACAGGGACCTATGATAAGTAGCCGATTGCCAGCGGTGGGAATGTCCAGTAACCTAAAACAATCATTGCAGGCCTCAGCGGTTCAGGTACTCTTGGCTGCACAGGCTGGAGCCTTCACATCTCACTCAAGTTCTTCTCTAGGTCATAGACACATAGAATGAATCCTGG
Organism: Mauremys mutica; assembly: GCF_020497125.1. Lineage (NCBI taxonomy): Eukaryota > Metazoa > Chordata > Testudines > Geoemydidae > Mauremys > Mauremys mutica. The sequence goes on from NC_059077.1 coordinate 130,199,434, forward strand.
CCCCATTGAATTCAATGGCAAAACTCTCAATAACTTCAGTGGGGCCAAGGATTTCACCTGTAAAATACAACTTCATGGGAAAACTTTGAAGCCGTTACAGGAAGGGCATATTGTGAATCATACATCTGCACCAGCAGGGTCTTTAGACGTACTGAAATACCACAATGTAATGTTATGAGGATATTTTATAAGATATAATATATTGTCACTTCCTTGGGACAGCTGATCCCCAGAGGCCCAGGAAAAAATGATCTGAGGGAGGAGGCAAGATTTTCTGCTAGGTAGGACAGCTCTAGCTCATGGTTGGGATACAATGGGGATCTGAAAGTGGAGTCTGCTGACAGGATTTGCTGAATCATCAGGCTTATGATATATATTTTTTGTTTTGGAGTAGTGCCTAGAAGTTCCCAACTCCTTGTGCTCAGCACTATACAAACACATAACAAAACAGGGGTCCCTCTCCTGAACTGCATACAGGCCATCTCTCAGATCTCTGGACATGCTCCTTCTCTGCACATCATTGGCCACTTCTTGGCTTGCACTGGCTGTTTCCAGTAACAGGAAATTGCTCCAGCCTTCTTCTCTGGTGAATTGAGTACCTCGGTGGGGGGCACAGCGGGCATAGGTCCTGGGTTAAATTTAGCCCATTAATTTGTGTATAGATTTAGATTCAGATTTGGGGGGAGGAGGTATTTAAAGAAGAGAGCTCATCACTGAAGAAGATGTGAGCACATTTGTCCCACTTCCACAGCATCGTAAACTAACTCAGATTACAGATTAATCTCATTTGAAGCTATGATGGCATTTAATTATGGTTAGTCTGTATTGTTATATCCCTTTTATTTTCCTAAACCCTAAAATTAAGATGGGCTAAACTAAATCATTGAGGCTTTATTGGAAATCCCTAATTAGTCAGAGCTGGTATGTCAACAGAGCCCTACTATTGAGATTAAGTCTGCAGGCAGGTGATCCTGGAAAGCTGAGATATGTGTATGTGGCTTTAACAAGCCTTTCTTATGGATTTGTCTTCAGTTTTGGTTTCAAGCTTGGATTCTGCCTACTTGTCCTATTGGTAGAATAAGAATTTTGGGTGGGATTTTCCAAAGTGCTCAGTGTTTTCCTCACTCAGCTCCCATGGAAAACATGTTGGACAGAACAAGAGTTTAGACGCATGATCCCCTTAAGATGTGGGCTGCTGGGGAGCAGAAGGGGCCTTCTGGGGCCTGGGCCTAGGGGCTTCCATCACCAAAGATTTTTCTGGCTCTTTGGGGCACTGTGGCTTGTAGAGACACAACCTGCTGGTCATTCCTTGAGGGGGAAAACATGGCTTTCCCTCCACTCCAAGGAAACAATTTTGTGGAAACCACAAATGAACCTCACATAGTTTCTTAAACACTATGGGGATGTCCACTTCCTATCATTTCAAAACAATAACCTTCACAATGAGCTGAATTCCACCCCTCATTACAGGAACTGCAAAGCAGTCAGAGCTCTCCCTCCAGGGATTCCCCTGATACAGAGGGATTTTCCAGGTGGCACAGAGATGGCTAACAGTTCCGCACAGCCATTACTTGCAGCACCTAGCGACAGGCCATGCCGGGGGTGGTGTTTTGGAGAAAGTCAGGGTGTGTGTGGTTAGAACTCACTATACTCCAGCACTTCAGAGCTGCCAGAGAGCCCCTGGATGACAATCCTATCTAAGACTAAGGCTGCTCCACTTTATCCCAGGGTATGACCAGTATGTAGACCGGTTCTGCTTGCATTCTGGGCAGCAGGGAGGCCTGGCCAGTGCTACCACTGGAAGATGGGCTCTTTCAAAGGAGTATAGCAGGGGCCTATTCACTAGTCTGAATCTTTGTGAACAACTCAGCTTTTATCCACATGAGTGAATTTATCACCTCAGATTTTTTTTTAAATTTCCCACTTGCTAACTTGAAGTGCCATCTGTTTTGAGCACTCTCATTCACTCAGGTTGGCAGTAGATCTGGTGCTAACTATACTAGCTAACCAGCAATCTCTTATTTTCTTACAGGACTTCTGCCAGTCAGCAGTGCCCGAAATAGAATGTGTGTGACACAGTGTTACAACACAAGGTAAACAGATGCAAACTTCCTCTTTCCCAGACACCTTGTTTTTGCCAATATTCTATTAGATCACGTCTAAAACTTTATGATCTTTTGAAATAGCAAATGTTTGCGTTACAGCTAGGTGGGTTGTGGGAAGAATACGTGGTGAAATGAAGAAATTGTGTTACCCTGTGCTGGGACAGGCTAGTAACACATTTTAGACTCTCAAAATATATTGGACTTTGCTGAAAAAGAATTAATTTTCTTGTGGGGAAAAATACTCTCCCTCCATCCTTAAATGGAAAGGAACATAAGCCAGTAATCCTAAGAGTTGATACATTGTGTGATTTTAAATTTTTCCTTGTGTAAAACTTTTCCAATGTGTAAAACTTTTTCCCATATGTAAAACTTTTTTTACTATAATTGGCTTATGTCGTACTTATGAGGAATTCATTTACCATCAGAAATGAATTCTTACTGAGTGAAAGCTTCTTACTGAGCACTAAGGACAAGGAAACCTACTGTGGATTATTGGTTCTTGTGGCTTAGGTTGTGATTCAACCTATTTAACAGAGCACTTAGGTATTCTTAAATCCTGTTAATACTACTACTACTACTACTACTACTACTAATAATAATAATACCTATCGCTTATATGGCACTTTTCATCAGTAGATCTCAAAGCATTTTACAAAGGAGGGTCAGTATCCTTAGACCAATTTTACAGATGGGAAAATTGAGACTTAAATGACACTTAAACACAAAGTAAAGTGTGTGTTCCAGTACTTTGCTGAACAGAGATGGATTTAACACTTACACAAATGCATTCCTGAATTTGGGTCTTATATACTATATATGCAGACATTACCACCACCATGAAACATGTGCTTTAAACATGTTCGGGAGGACCTCACTATTGGGAGGTTCTTAGGGTTACCTAGTGAATCTTGCAAATGAACAAGTGCTGAGGTAAAGTGTTGGAGAGGTATCCAACAACACCAGTCAGTTATAAGTGCCCTATTTCTGTTTGAGAGTAATATTGAGCACCGAGTGATGTAGTCCTCCTGTAGCTTGCAGAAAGCATGATGTCCAAGCCACCCACGCTGTGATATGCCAACAGGATTTCACTTGTGCTTCAGCAAATGCTAAAATCCATTTTCAGTGTAGATTTACCATTTACCAAGTGCATTTTCTCAAGGTCCCCCTGGGCAGGTACTGTGGGTTCTATTCCTGGCTCTGCCATTGACTGCTAGCTGACCTTAAGCTATCTGCACCACCTCTCTGTGCCTGTTTCCCCATCTGTAAAATAGGAATGATGATACTTTCCTCCTCTTGTTAAGCGATATGAGATCTACAGATGAGTGTCTTTCTCTTCTGTGTTTGTACAGCCTCTAGCACAACAGGGTCCTGCTCCATGACTAGAACTCCTGGGTGCTACAGCAATAAAAATAACAATAATCATCATCGTCATCATAATACTGAGAAGCACTAGATAAGAGTTAGTGCTGGTCTTATTGTTACTGTAAAAAGAGCTTCCAATATGCTGCAGGAAACTTAAAAATAACATTATTAAACATTTTTAAACATGTCCATCTTCCTGAGATTCCTTATACTACATTTTCGGGCTATCAAAATGTATCTTTAAATAGAATCCTCTGGAGCAGGACTGACTGAACGATGCTGCAAAATAATTTGTAAGATCGGAATTCATCATATTAAAGGAAACTGAGATGTTCTGAACACTGCATTCATATGTTTAATATACTACTACCTACTTTAGTTTTTGAAGATTGTACTTACATTGATTAGGATCCTTGTATTTTTTTTGTTGCCAATCTTAGTCTAATTTTTTCCTCCTTCAGCTTTTGCTGCCTATCTATTCCCGTGTGCATTACCTTACATTTATTTCTTCAAGCAAAATATAATCCATCATCAAAGCTACCTAACCTTCCAATGTGTCGAAATGTGTAGGATTCCTACATTGCTCTATAGTTTTGCTGACTCGAGCATTTTAGTGTCATCAGCAAACTTCACTGATTTCTGCACTTCCTCCTTCACGTCATGAATACGGCTATTAAATAATAACTTGTCCCAATATCAACCACCTAACTGGTATTTACTTCTTCACTCTGTGGAGCAGGTCTGATGAATGCAACTCTTTGCTTCTGTGGTGGGGCGATGACTCACCTGCATGGTGCCTCCTGCTGGTTGTCCTAGGAATTAGCTCTTCCAGCCTCTGGAGGCTGGTGTCTCACCTTCCGCTGGCCCCTATGTCCCTCCCAGACTCTGGTGCCTTTTACATCAGGGTTCTGCCCCCTCAGTAACCCACAATCTGGGTCTCCCTGTCCTGGGGAAACCCCAACCCCCTATCCCCACCTTGCCTCAGTGGCTACTGCCAGCCATCATCTAGCCCCCGCTCCCTGGGGCAGACGGCAGTGTGTAAACCACTCATCATCAGCAAGGGGGGTTGGAACAGCTGCCTCTGCCTATATCTGGGCTGCTCCTCTGCAGCCTCAGTACCTTTGTGGGCCCTTAACTCGGCCTGCAGCCTGGGGCTTTGCTAGGCTGGAGCTCCCCAGCTCCCTCTGCCCTTCCCCGGCTCCAACCTAGGTACCCTCCTCAGCTTCCCAGGCAGCCAGGTCCTCCTCTCTCTAGGAAGCTAGAGAGAGTGTCTCTTTCAGTCTCTGGCCCTCAGCCCTCTTATAGGCCCAGCTGTGGCCTGATTGGGGCGTGGCCCCACCTGTGGCAGCTTCCCTCCATCAGCCTAGCTTTTCCCCCGCCGCATCCCTCTCCCCGAGCTGTTTTAAGCCCTTTGGGGAAGGAGTGGGGTGACCACCCCACTACAGCTTCCCATGATTTATCTTCCCATCACTTAATTAATTTGTCATCCTCTATATGCTCTGGCCAAGTGGCTCTTTATTTTCCAAAGTAGCCTCTTATAGAACTGGAGCGAGAACAAGGAGCTAGAGTCTCTGCTTACCAGCACTCTTTAGGTCAGTGTACAGCCCTGTCAAGGGCGTGGTCCCAGGGACAAGGGGTGTGATCAGAAGAATGAACCCTGTACTGTATATTTGCCTTACAAGGCATGTTCAGTAGCAGCACTGAGCAAAACGAAAGGTGCTTCAAACAGGTTAAACAATGTAGGAGACAGGCTACATTGGAGTTCCTCTGTTTCTTCTCTTTAGTAGAAAGTGGAGAACGGAGGGAGCTGATGCATGTTCTGCTCTTTCTGTGTAGGTACAGCAATATTAGCCTTATGGTCTGCTGGCTGGATCCACCGTATAATGTGTGTGGGAGATGGGTATGAATTGGAGGCCTCCTCAGGTCACGCGCATGTGCTGTGTGGTCTAACAATAACAATTTGTATTGCTTCCGCCACCATGCCTGTGGTGTCTCTCTTCCTTCACGCTTGGCTTAGGGATGTTGATGTTTTATGGCTCCAGTGTTCATTGGGTTACCATTTTGCCCACTTGTTGCAGGTGTGTGCTCTTTGCATGGAGAGAAGTGACTTATGCAGTGGCACCTATGCTACGGACACTCCATGTCCTTGATCTTTTTATAATAATGGTTACTGCCCTCCCTGAGCTGTTTGCACCTAGTTTTGCCCTTGCACTGCTTTATCCTATATCTTTATGCAGGCAGGATGTGTCCCAGGAGGTTCCTCCAATTTCTTGCTATATATAAACAAGTTAGGCCTGGTCTATACTGGGGAAAATAATAAAAAAAAATCCCCATTGGCTGACACTCCAGCTCAGCTGAATTAGTGAGAGCTGTACGGGAGGCAAAGTTCTCCTGACCATATCCACTTGTGCTGCTATTTCTATTAGAGTTACTTTCAGGTGGTTTAACTTGTACAGTAATGAAATATGTCTGGACATTGGAACTGTGTCTAGGTCACAGCTCTCTCTCTCTCATGTGGGAGAATTATTTTGTAAATTTCCCTAGAGTAAGCAGGGCCTTGGAGCTAAGTTCAGCAATACTAAGGAAGTTGTAGGCAACCATTTGGGTGAATTTTTGCACCCTGCATGAGCTTTTGTTCTGAGTAGGCTAAATCCAGAGGTAGAAGAAGTGTAGCTATGTAGGACTAATCCTGCAAGATTTCTATTCCTGGAGCTCCCACTGAAATCTCTGGGAGCTGTACACATGAAGGGCTTGCTGGGTTGAACCCTCAATAAAGAGCTTGATTCTCTGGCCCATGTTACAACACCAGTGAGGAGCTGATCTAATTTGCACTAGCTGGCTAATGTCCCCAAGGGACTATATACCAGCTGGGAGAATGTGCCCTGTTCTCTACGCATTCCCTGCACCATGGGCTGTGGACGGGGAAGAGTAGGGGGTTATGGGTAACCTCCACTTATTTTGTGCTACTCGGGAGGTGCAAATGCAGTGGGACAGGGAATCTAGTCTAAAACATAAGTAGAGGACAGAGATGGGAGTGGAGTGGAAAGAGATGGAATCAGTAGGAAGTGTTGGAAGAGTATTAGAAGGGAAGGAAAACGAGAGGATACTTTCTTAAATTATAAAAATAAACAGCAAATTAAATGTAAATAATGCTATAATTATATCATCATGCACATTAATTTTAGCAGAAAGTCAACTCTGCATTTCAGTCTTCTCCCTCAAGCTCCCTTTCTCTGTGGCTGGTGCAGTTCACATCCTGTGGAGGGGATGCCAACCATTGGAGCCAACTTTAATTCCAAATCCAAACACATGCAATGTTTGTGAGATCAAAATCCCTTTGAGGTTCACCCAACTCCAATTTTACCCTATCCCTTTAGGGAAAGCATTTTCTCTTTGAAGCTGCTGTCTGTCCTAGTGCATTGTGGGATGTAGGTTTGGGTTCTGCTCTAGGCTAATCTACTCAAGCACATTTTCTGCACCTAACCCTCTCATTACACCTACTGTGTGTGCAGGCTGTGACAATGCAAAGTTGCAAGTGAGGTGATATTAAGAACTTGAAAGTAGGGCTAGAAAGCATTTGGTTTTGGAAGTGCCTGTGTCTAAATTAAAAATTTAAAGGCAAATGAAAACATTTTAAATTTAATTAATCCAGATGCTTCAAAGTGCAATTGTAATGTTGATTTATCTTTTATTTAAGCTTTGAGTTATTATTATTATTATTATTATTATTATTATTATTAAAGATGGTCAGTATCAAATTATTATTATTTTTACTGTTTTCTTGCTGGCATGTGCCACAGACAATAACTGTTTGAAAAGAATCCTTTCTCTTCTAGGGAAAAAAAAGAGAAACTACTATAAAGTAATCATTAATTTACAGCATGTTAACTAAAGTAATTGAAAGGATGAGCCAGATGAAGACAACTTCCCTGGTAAATGAGCTTACTTTAAAAAAACAGTTATTATTAATTATTTTTTTATTACAGTAGCCTCTAGAAGCCCCAACTGAAATCAATGTCTCACTCTGCTGGATGCTAGGTACAAACATTGTAAGAGACAATCCCTGCCCCAAAGAGCTGACAATTGAAATAGACCAGACAGACAAAGGTTGGGAGAAAGAAATGATCACTCTCGCCTTGTTACAGAGAGGGAACGGAGGCCTAAGGCTGCACAGGAAGTCAGCGACCGGAAATTGAACCCAGAGCTCCTGAATCCCGGCCCAGTGTCTTATCTACAAGACCGTTGTGAGTCTGCAGATATGTATCACTGCTTCCAGCCATAAGGAGCAACTAGAGACTGTGTAACTTCTCCCTGGTCACCCAGTCCCATGCCATTCCTTGCGGCGGGGCAGGAGGGTAGTCTGCAACTGCTACATATAGCAGTGGAGATGTTGGGAAGTGGCATGCGAGGAAGCAGGGCTCATCCAAGCCTTGTTAAGGGGGAGGAGTCTATCTGGGTGACTAACAATCAGGCAGAGAGAGTGGGCCGTCTCCGAGCTCCAGAATGAAGCTGCTATCTGGCCGTTGGGTGCCTATTGGCCCTACAAGCTCCTCCCTGCCAGGATAATAGAAGATGAACCACACCCCTAATCTACACTTCTTCATAAGTGTTGGACCTGGAGGGGCATACACTGAGAAATCCTGCCACCAGACATTTTGCTTTCCCCTGTGCCAGTGGATCTAGGGGCTGCCCCTGGGCAAAGTGGCATCTGCAGTCCCTGAATGAGGGGAAAGGAGAGGGACAGGATCCACAGAGAACCAACTGAGGTAGCAGAGGTCCCACCCTGAGAGATCCTTGCCCCCTTTTTAGCCTCCGTGGGACCTGGCAGTGGAGTGTTCCTTAGCCATACTCCTCCCCTCTCCTGCCCTGCTGGCTTGAGGATGGACTGGTAGGAGCAGAGCTCCTAGACACAGCAATAAAGGGAGCCATTTAATATGTCACCCAATAATAAGTCTGTGAGTTTAGCACCCAAGTCAGTAGCAGAAGCACTCTGAGACCTGTGTGTTATAAATACCTGCTTACAATAGGGCTGTGTCTTTGGCTTTGTGTGGGGCCGTGTAAGTGATTGTTACTTTGAGCTGCTTTTATCTGTCTGTGCCCTCTGCTTCGAGCACAACGTGTGCCCAGGCTGGTGTCGTGTGCTTTTCCTCCACTGCTCTGTTCTCTGCTACTGGCTTGTAGCCAGTTCGGGGCCATTCACTTCAGTCATATGGACTGAACTCCTGCTGCCCTCTCCACTCTTCACCCAAGTGGAGCTCATGTAGAGGCTGCGGTTTGCCAGCATCTTCACCGCTGCCTGCGGTGTGTGCCAGGCTCCTCTAGTGCTATTTAATTGTAGTTCTGAATGGCACTGGACAGCAACATGCTGGGGAACACCACACCTCCTCTATGCCATGTCTTGGGAGCCAGCTGATGTCTGATGGATGATGGTGGATCATTAATGGGATATTACCTGTGAGTGCTACAAATTGTTGCCATTTTACAAAGTTTCTGCTACTCCTCTCATTCTAATGCCCATTCATAATGTGGCCCTGTTATTTCCATGCATAGCCCAATTTTCAACCAGTCTCCACTTTGCTTCTCATTTCGCATGTGTATATATGGTAAGTGTCAATCTATTTGCCTTTCTTGTCCAAGCAAATGATGCAATTTCTCGTGCCATTTTTTTCATGAACCAAATACCTGTATTTTTATTTCTTTCATTTATAAGAGGTAAAATAAGAAGCATTTTTGAAAGATTGGTCCAGTATGATTTTTCCAAATCTGAATATTCTCAAATTTCTCATGAATATCATGTCCCTGAGAGAACCAAACATGAACAGAAAATGGAGTTTTTCCCACTGAGTTCAATGGCATTTTTGCTTGATTAAGGATTGCAGGGATGGCCAGATATCAGTAAACACTTATTTAATTGTGCTATTTTTGAGCACTTTCCTAGCTCATTCAGTCACTACATATTGCCTCACTGATTTTATAAATACATTCGGTATTCCCATTTATATCACAACGGAGTTAAGGTTACCAGTACATGCCAGTAATTTAGGGTAAAATACATTACAAGGGATATTGTCATCTCAACAACAAGCACTATAAATTCAGGAAGTTCAGAGTTCAGGTTCAACTTAAAAGAAATCCAAAGACATGAAGGTATGTAAATGCTCAAGCCTGGTACCCAGAGAACCATCACTCTGTCCTGCATGACACCATGGAATAGTCATGTGATTAAGAGTAAGGCACTTTTCACTGGGAGATCTCAAAGGGCTTTACAAAGTATCACTATCCTCACTTCACAGATGGGGAAACTGAGGCACAGTTCTTTCACCTTGTCTTACCTAACATGAACACATAGCAAAAGGTAAATTTAAATAAACAAAACAAACAAACCTACCCAAAGGAGACACTCCACTGCACACACTCTATCCCCCGGGGAGAAGATGGGAGAACAAACACCACTTCCCAGATGTTAGTTGTGTTACTTAATGTGCTACTGGAAGGGGCTTACATACTACAGTGATGAGTGAGGAATAAGAATCTGAATAGGAGACCTCTTGAGTCATCCCTGACTCTCAGTTAAAGTGAGTCATTGGGTCATGCTGACCTGTTAGTTTCATTGTTTGCAGGTTATGGTGACTATGTTGCCAAGCTGTTGTTCCAGAAATCTGACACTTGCAACAGGATTTTACAGCCAGTTTATTCACTAAAACAAATGGACATTTCATCAAAGCAGCAAATGCCAGGCTTTTCTCATGATTCTTTTCTTTACCTGACCTCAGTTTAGTGTAGCTCATTCAAAGGGAGTAGCAGGGGTGAGAAGCTGCAAAAATTGCTGGGGGATCTCTGTTTGAGCTAGGGATTGCAGCATGTTGGGCATGCTTGGCACCCTTTTATCTAGAGCCATGGCACCAAAATGGTGTGCCGAGATAAAAGGGTTAATATTGAGTGACTCTGTGTGTGTGTGCGCGCGTGCAGTATTGTAAACAAAGTGCTGTATTTAAAGAAAAAAACAAGAGCTCCCTGTACCATATTGAGCATGATGCAAATGCAGCTGGCATCTTCTGCCCTCCTGAACGTTGATCTAGCAGGCATGATAATAATAATACTTATTGTATCTGCTGCCTTCTGCATTATATACTGTTTTACATCTTCAAAGTGTGTTACAAATGCAAAGGAGGCTTAGCTGCCTAAGGGATCAGGGAGCGATGAAGTTCCAGTGGTTAGCATTCTCTTCCACAGCCTTCCTCCGTGACCTTGGGCAAGTCACTTAGGGTAAGTCTAGGGTTGCCAACTTTCTACTCACACCAAACCGAACACCCTTGTCCCACCCCTGCTTCACCTCTCTTCCGAGACCCCACCCATGCTCTGCCCCTTCTCCAAGGCTGCTCCCCCACTCACTGCATCCTCCCCCACATCGCTTGCTCTGCTCACCCTCACTCACTCATAGTCACTGGGCTGGCTCAGGGGGATGGGGTGAGGGCTCTGGCTGGGAGTGCGGGCTCTGGGCTGGGGCTGGGGATGAGGGATTTGGGGTGCAGAAGGGGGCTCCGGGCTGGGACTGAGGGGTTCAGAGTGCAGGAGGGAGCTCTGGCCTGGGGCAGGGGGGTAGGGAGTGGGGGAAGGGGCTTGGTGAAGGGGCAGGGCATGGGTGGGGCCTCGGGGGGAGGAGTGTGAGGGCTCTGGATGGGGGTGCAGATTCTGGGACAGGGAACCTTTTTTCTGTCACAGGCTGTTGACCCACAGAAAAAAAAATCAATCGTGGGCCACTCATCTGCCTGGGCGGGGGGGGGGGGGGCTGCAGGCTGGATGTAACTAATCTGGCCCGTGTGCCCCAGGGTCCCCACCCCTTCCCTATGCGTAGGAGCTGGAGGGGGGACATGCTGGCTGCTTCCCGGGAGTGGCGCGGCATGGAGCATAGTAGGGAGCCTGCCAGCCTGCTGCATGGAGCTGCCATCCGGACGGTCAACGGCCTGGTCAGTGGTGCTGACCCGAGCCACCGGGATCCCTTTTCAGCCAGGTGTTCCAGTCGAAAACCGGACACCTGGTCACCATAGGGAGGTCTATGGTGGAAATAAGAGGTGTGTTGCTAGCCTGGGCTAAAATAGCAGTGGAGATATAGCAACTTGGCTGTTAACTGGGCTTAGCAGCTCCACTTCAGCCCCAGGCTCCCCTGCATGCTTTAGTTGGAGCTGCAAACCAAGGTTCAAGGCTGAGGTGCCATATCTTCACGCTATCTTCATCCCAGGTAATCAATGCGGATTAGCTAACCTGAATTAACAACACACTTAAAAAAAAAATGTAGCCATATCCTTTGTCAGTCTGGGCCTCAATCCTCCAGCTGTAAAACAGGGATACTAGCACTTCCCACCTCACAGGGATGTTTTGGAGATAAATACATGAGATTGTGAGGTGCTGTGATAACACAGTAATGCGGATGTGAGAAGTACTCCAGATAGCTAGATAAACATTACCTACATTGTGAAGTCTTGAAAGGAAAGCCGAAATCCTGCAAACACTTACTCAGATGCTTACTTTTACTCCTGTTAGTGGCCCCTTTGCAATCAGTGGACTAATCACAGTAGCACATGCAGAAGTGTTTGCAGGATCAAGGCCTAAAACAATAAAACACCTAGTAGTTCAGTTTTCAGAGAAGCAGCCATGTTAGTCTGTATCTGCAAAAAGAACAGGAGTACTTGTGGCACCTTAGAGACTAACAAATTTATTTCAACATAAGCTTTCGTGAGCTACAGCTCACTTCTTCAGATGCATAGAATGGAGCACACAGACAGGAGACATTTATACATACAGAGAACATGAAAAGGTGGAAGTATGCATACCAACAGGAAGAGTCTAATCAATTGAGATGAGCTATCATCAGCAGGAGAAAAAAAAACTTTTGAAGTGATAATTAAGATGACCGGTATGCATACTTCCACCTTTTCATGTTCTCTGTATGTATAAATATCTCCTGTCTGTGTGTTCCATTCTATGCATCTGAAGAAGTGAGCTGTAGCTCACGAAAGCTCATGCTGAAATAAATTTGTTAGTCTCTAAGGTGCCACAAGTACTCCTGTTCTTTTTATTAGTTCAGTGAGAGCAAGCTGTGGTCCTGAGGGGAGGGATAGCTCAGTGGTTTGAGCATTGAGCTGCTAAACGCAGGATTGTGAGTTCAATTCTTAAGGAGGCCATTTGGGGATTGGTCCTGCTTTGAGCAGGGGGTTAGACTAAATGATCTCCTGAGGTCCCTAATAATCTATGCCTCTATGACCACAGGAAAATATTTCTGATGTTTTTAAAAACTACAATGTGTATTAAAGTTTTTTTTTCTTTATGTATTTTCCAACTTGACTATAGCTTAATTAAGGGTGAAGTTTTTTTGTTTGCTTGTTTGGTTTGGTTTTTTTGCTGGGGATATGTTGAATTGCTCCTTAAGTATCTTATCTGCAGTGATCTCAGTTGCTTCCACTGATTAAAATTAATCTTCATTTATGCAAGAATTTAAAAAAGGTCATGAAATTAATCATACTTCTAAGATATAAAAATCAAAGTACTGAGCATACTTTCTCAATCACAGCAAAAGATTCAGGGAATTTGTAGAAGTTGCAGAGAAGCACATTTTTAAACCAGTCTAGTTAGCATGGGAATGTTAGGGAGTCTTCAGACATTCAGGTATAAAATTGAGCTTTATTGTCTGTGCGTACATGCTGTCATATGTAATATACTGCTTGTATCTGAGCCAGCCTTACGAGAAAAGGCAGGAAAATGTTGGCTTTTGGTTCTGTTCATCTTTTCTTGGACTAGTGAAAGCACAGAAATGGCAAAAGAGCTTTAAAAAAACCATAATCTGCAATATCCCGATTGCAGACAACTTTAAAGAAAATGAGAGCATACAAAGCTGCTTAGATATGTGCAGTAAAGGATTTGGCTTCCTCCAGTGATTTGTAATGGATATATTTGTCACCATTCCATCTGGTCCAGACCACCCAATCTGCAAGCCTGTGGAAAATAAGTTGATGGTCTCAGTGTATAGTTCTTTACATTATCCCCAGCTCAGGTGTCTGTCTCAGTAGAAATAGTCATCCAAAGAAAGAATCAATACGGATAACCCCTCATGCCGCTGATGTCAGGTATGGAACATATTTCTAGCAGCAATCGAAGGAGACTTATATTGCTGATCCATCTGCTATACCTGTGTGATGGATGATTAGAACTGCAGGAGGCAGTTCAGGGTGCAGGCTCTGGCTGAGAGGCGCTTACCTCAGGCGGCTCCTGGGAAGTGGCTGGCATGTCTGGCTCCCAGGTGGAGGGGCCAGAGGGCTCAGCTTGTTGCCCGCATCCACATGCACCAGCACGCCCGGCCCAGCCCCCTGTGGCTGCCCCTATGCCTAGGAGCCGGATATACTGTCCGCTTCCTGGAGCCAGGGAACGCAGGGAGCCTGCCTTAGCCCCGCTGCGCTGCTGACCGGTGCTATGACCAGTCCCTTTTCAAGCAGGCATTCTGGTCAAACACCGGCCGCCTGGCAACCCTACTCAGCGGATTCACACTTTTGCACCAGTAGCACTAAACCAGTTTAAAAACTGATTTTGGCTAAATTGCGGCAACTTTTCTGGGCTGACAGGCCAGAAGCTTGGCACTTTTTACCAACAATAAAGTCTTTAAATAAAAGAAAATATTTAGAAAAGACCAAAATTCCTGACAAGTACATGTGCTAAAGTCAAAACACTACAGTACTTTTGAGGGAATTGAGTTACTGCGGAATAGATCCAAGAACCTGAATAATGGAGTTGCTACTAGTGAAAAGACTTCTTATCATCTCATCCATATTTCTCCTTGTACAGGATTGTTCCCTTTTTATCCTCTCCTTCCAAATAAATATACACCTTCCCTCCACCCTCCTTTCTGTAAAGAAACTCAAATACAGAAAATTCAAATGGACGTTATTAACTTTCTCAGAAAAACTGTTTTGATGCCAACTAACACTGTCAAACGTGATGTTTATACAACAGTGGATATGGCTCTGTGAACAAATTCAAGGGTATCGGAAAGAATATACCGTGATGTATAGGAGTTTAAGATAGTGCTGGTCAAAATCTGCCGAAAATTAGATGTTCTTTGAAAAATAACATTGAAATGTTAAAAAAACTTCAACTCTACCTTGTTGGTCAAAATTTCCTCTTATTCCTTTTACTTGCACACTGCTGGCTCTGATTCTATAAACATTCTGTGCACGTGCTTACCTCTACATAAATGAGCAGTGGACTAAAGTTAAGCATGTGTGTATGTGTTTGCAGGAATGTTCCATAACTGCCATCTCTGTGCTCATAGTTTGCCAGGGTTATCTGTGCTGGGAGACCACAGATGAAGATGGGGGGTATGTGAACATGGGAAGAGTAAAACAGTTCATCCAGAGTGTATCAGTATGAAATTTGCATATGTAAACCCTTGAAGGTATTTTCAGAACTTCTCATCTTTTCCTAAGTTTCACTGAAACTTGAGGGGTTTTATTGCTGCTAGAAACAGCACCATCTAGTGAGTAAAGAGAGGATGGTATCTTTTGTATACATAGGGATTTAACCATAAATTGACAACGCAAATGTTGATAAATGGATGAGCACGATGAGAACCTGAAGTAACTAGAGAACTCCCTGACTAGGAAGTTCGCACAGTTTTTAAGCTCCCTAATCATTGAATACCTCCTCGTCCAATCTGGTAACTGTGGAGGACCAGGAACTCTCTCTATAACCACTCCACAGACTCAAAACATATTATTTTCCAACTTTGCCAGAAATATCAAAACATTTTGTTTTTGTTTGACCGAAAAGGGATTAAGGTATCATTCCAGTTTTCTGAATTCCCTTTATCTGAGAATCCTAATTATCCCAATCCAGAGTGTTTCCCCCATGTAGCCCTGTGTTAGTTAAATCATCAACTAACAATGTCTTAATTAGCCTCAAGCTCTTGTTTAGCGCTAATCATTGGATTTGTGTTTGTATAGTGGTTCTGAGCAGGTACCGAGACCTAATCTAATTTCAACAGCAAGAGAAGTTTGGCAGGACAAATTAAATTGTGTTTAATTTGAATTACTCAGCAGTAACTTGTGTCTACGATGGTTTTAATACAATTTTGGTGTTTTAATAAGCTCAGAGTTGTTAGTTAGTTGATTTACTCTTTAATACAGTACAAAGTATTAAGCAGACACCGGCATTGCTACCTTCTTCCCTCTATTTCTGTGTCAGTGAAACTGCAGCTTAAAACAGCCCTTCTGTTTACCCAAATGCCCAGTTACCCAAACTTCTGGATGTCCCCCAGGCCATTTGGATAAACGGCAGCGTATTTAAAGTTATTTTTGGAACTGTCAGCAAACTGACAATCGTTTGCACAACTCTGTTCCTTAGTCACTAACGTATTTTTGAAAATCCCACCCTAAATGCCCAGGACACCACATTTTATAGTAGGTCTACTACAGTGCTCTGGATTACTGTTGCTGTAAAATATTGTACTTTTTCTTTTCAAGTCACACTCTGGGAAATGTTTGTGCACTCCCGCATAGTCTTCACCTCTCTCCTGAGAAGAAAGGAGCAATCCAAAGTACAGGTAAGTAGCAATTTTAGAGCTGAGATGCATCAAAGTTTCAATCTCTCTCACGGGTTTGAAGATATGATTCCTCATCATTGAGGATGAATGAATTATAAGAAGAGTCCTTGGCCAATCAAAGAAGTATGTTTCCATACCAACCAAAGTCCTCTGTTAATCCTCTGATGAATAGCAATATAAATGGTGCCCAGTGTTCTTCCATGTCCAGCATATTATAGAGCCATTGAATAAGAAACATCTCCAGTGTGCCCGTTCTGATCTTCTCAAGTAAATTACCATTCTTTCGTGGTTTCAGATTCTCACTTTAATGTTTAGCTCATGAATTTTAGTGTAAATGCACCATCAAAGACTAAAAAGGTATGTATGTTCTAAGTCAGCAATTTTTACATGCATCTCTGTGAGAAAGGGCTACATTAGTAATAGTTGCAGTAAAAAAAATCAGTTTGGAAATCTAGGGTATGATTCACCATTGCAACAGTCCATTTTAGTTTGGTGTAACTGCATTGAATACCCTTATGGTATCACAGTGAGACTCCTAGACTTTTATGAATTAAACCCATACTTTGAATCACTGTATTTGCTAGTTCTACGAATTCAGCATCCCAAGGTACTCATTGCTAAAGCTAAGATTTAATCATGGCTATTTTTAGTAAAAGTCAGGAACCGCTGCTCCAACTCCTTTATGCTGGGGAAAGGGCAATAAACAAAATTTCATGGCTCCCTGACTGTCCATGACTTGTACTATATACCCCTGACTAAATCCTGGGTGTTCTGGGAGACTCAGGGGATGCCGCTGGTGCTGGCGGGGCTCCGAGGTGCCTGCTGGTGCTGAGGTGGGGTGTACAGGACATCCGCTGGTAAATCCATGTCTTCCATGACCTCTGTGACAGACTCGCAGTTTTACGCATTGCTGTATGTGCTCCAGAGGAAATTATCATACTCTATTGAGTTCCCTTGGGATTCGGGTTAGTCTTTGGATTCCAGTGGGAATTTACCGTCAGGCATTTCACTGATGGCAAGTGTTTGACTGGCACATCCTCTTTGGCATCCAATATGGACAGTTCTGTAACCAAACAAAAGAAATTGAGACAATAAAACAAGAGGAGACAGAGCGAAAATGTCAAAATGGCTTTTAAACCGCACTTTCTCATGCTTATCCCTTCTCCTCTTTTCTTAGTTTTAAGTAGAGATGGTCAAAACTTTTCCATGAAAATATTTAGTGGGAAAAAGCAGTTTTGTCAACATCTAAACATTTGGCAATAACAGTTCAATGTTAACAATATTTTCTGATTTTGTTGAATTCTAAACAAAACAAAATATTAACTATTTTTCAATATTTTTGTTACTGAAAAATCAAATTTCCATGGAAATCGACTAGGACTTTTTAGCCAGCTCTAGTTCTGATCTCTGAAGTTATGTGATTGCAGACAAGGTGAACTAGCTGGCTGTGTATGCACCTCAGTGCCATTCTGATACTCCCTTTCTGTGCCGTTGCCTTGACCTCCCTGGGTCTCAGCCTCCATGTATGAAATGGAAGTGCTATTTACTTACGTCTCTCAGAAGGGTGTGGTGGTGATTAATTGTACTGCAGTTCAATTATGGAGAACGCTCTATAGACATTGAGGACAGCTCTTCAGATGGTGTAAATCAACATACCTCCCAATGCATTGCTAGCCCTGTAATTTTCCCACTTTGCTCCGTGAAAACTGGCTGTGCTTGGTTCCTGCCCCACAGGCTCTTATTACAGAGTAAGATGGAGAGGAAGCTACTTAGAGGTTCCTCACACATGTCCAGGGCAAGTGTACTGACACCTCCTTCCCTTACGTGCGCGGTCGGTGCAACTACAAACAAACTCTCCAGTAAGGTCACCGTTGGGAGTCTCAGAGCCTGAGGGGGAAGCTGTTTTTCAGAGTATTGTTTTGGTGATAGTCCTTTTGCCATAAACAAAGAGTCGGAGCTTTACCCCTGCTCCAGCTCCTTTATGCTGGGTAAAAGGGCAGGAGCAGTGTAAATGGGGCCCCTAACACCCTGGATGTGGCTGGGAGACAATACTCTTAGTGAAGGAACTGAGGAAGACTGCTGCAGACTCTTCATAGGGAGCGTAGCTATGGGACGGGGCTGTGATGGCATGACCACAACACACAATACTAGGGAGATACCCCGGCAGAGCAGCAGCCAATAAGTCTGTACGTGTTACTCAAGTGACAATAGAGCAGCGTACCTTGGAATCTTACTCCAAGTGCTCTTAGATTGAGACCAAGATTTTTAAAGGTATTTAGGTGTTGCATCGCCTGAGTGGTTTAGGAGCCTAAGTCTCATTTTCAAAAGGGATTTAGGAACTTAGGAGACAAAAATCCCATTGACAGTCATTCACATGAGCTTCATCAATTTCATTTTTAAAAGTCTAAATTAAATGTTTTGATTTTTTTCCCCAAATGAAATTTTGGAAGTCCTGTTCCATGGGATATTTTCATAGAATCATAGACTATCAGGGTTGGAAGGGACCTCAGGAGGTATCTAGTCCAACCCCCTGCTCAAAGCAGGACCAAACCCAACTAAATCATCCCAGCCAGGGCTTTTAAAGTCAATCCAGGCTTTAAAAACCTCTAAGGATGGAGATTCCACCATTTCACTAGGTAACCCATTCCATTTGGAAGGTTTATTAAACAAACAAACTTTGTTTGGATGTGGAATTATTATTATTTTTTAAAAATTGAAATTTCCTGTAGTACAGGAATTCTGGGGGCCAACCAGCCATACCTGTGTCCTCCTACAGTCCCATTTACTGTGTCATTGTGTTCACCTCCTACCCACTTCTCCCTTTACCTTTTCCATCTCTGCCTCACCCCACCTTGAGTAACACAAAACTCCTTCAAAATGGGGAGTGGTGACATGTTTAATAGCCATCTTCCAATCGAACTGCAAACCCTGTGCCAAGCTCTGCCCTTTGTGACAGCTGTACCTCCCCAGCTACTGCAGTGGGGTGGCTCAGGTCTGAGATCAAAATTTACCCCACTGTTTTAATGTATAAACCAAACCAAAATCCAACCAATAAAAAAAAATATGGACATGCTTTAATATTTGCTGTGTAAATCTGAATAGTGGAAAGCAACAAAAATGTTAGTGTGCATGAATCTGATTATACCAAGTCAGGGGTTAAGGATAATGGTGGTAGAGGTGCATTTGTAATTAGGCAAGTTCTTTTATGTCATTTTCCCCTCCTAGCTCAATAACTTGTATTTTGTCTTTATGGAACATAAATATAGCTGTGGGTGAACAGGTACACACCCTGAACATTCCATACCTGCACAGGAAACACACCTATGTGGGCTTTCAATTCTTATCCTTTGTGTCATTTTGAATTCTGATTTTAAGGTCAGCAGGGACTATTCAAAATGACATGTGGTCATCGAATCTCACCTCCTACATAACACAGGCCAGAGAAGCTCAATCACTAATTTCTACATGAAGCCCAATTTTCTCGTTCTTGCTTTTACCGTCTGCTGTTCGCTGGGGGATACAGTAGTCATGCATTAAGGTTCTGATCTAACCAAAGCCCACTGAAAGCTTTCCTTTGATTTCACTGAACTTTGAATCCATCCCTTCTGAGCTTTGGATGAGTGTGTTATCTAACATGGTGATGTCACACCCAACTGTTTGAAGGATATTTCATAGTGTTTGACTGGGAGATCCAGAATCACAGCAGTGTCACTTTCTCAGTGATGGTTTTCAGTTTCTTTTCGCTCTTCATGAAATTATTGTTAATTGCTTAAAAAACTGAGATAGGCTCCCATCACCAAGTTCAGAGCCAAATCCAGTTACACGTTTTCCATTCGGGGTCTTGGGTCACTCCATAAAAAACACAGATGCCAGTTATAACTATCAGATCTTGCTCTAAATTTTCTCAAAGTTCAAAGTGTTGATTCAAGCTCATCTCTGTTCAGAAGTTATTTACCTGTAGAAATAAAGAAGGGGGACAAGCAATATAGTATTAGTTGCAATTGCCAGTAGGGCTGTGTTACAAGACAACGCGCTTAGCTTTAGGCATGTACTGAAGTGCTCTCCTGAATTGAGGGGCTTGTGCACACGGGGGTTTTAAGCTGAATCAAATCGAGTTAATCTAGTTTGAAAATGCTTGCGTACAAACACAATGTATCACTGTGCACTAACTCTGCTTTTATCACAAACTCTGGAATCCTCTTACAAAGTGGACTAGCTTTGCTTCAGATTGAATTAGTTTGCTCTTTTGTTCATGTACACGCAATTGCTGTGCACCACTATTTGCATGCTGCCAACAGCTATCCCACAGGGCTTTGCATGTTGACCATTCCTGACCTATCCATTTACCTGTGTGCTCTCCCTGCTTTGCTTTTCAGATCCCATGATCGCTTACTATCTCTGACAGTCCCAAAGAATGTGAAGAGTCTCAGGGAGGTGACTTCTGTCTGGAATATGAACAATAGCGACTGTTCTTTTTCCAATGAGGAGCAGCAGGGATCCCTGACAGCATTTCGCCATGCGTTAGCCATTTCTGTGGGAACATCGCTGGCTATTCAAACTGCTGAGCCAGTCTCTGAACCTCAGCCTCCCACCCATGGTTAAGGCTTTCTTCCTTGCCCTCATGAATACTGTGCAGAACACAACATGCCGCTATAATGGTTGAAATGTTTTTTTCTGCTTCCAACCTATTGCATGATCAGCACCATCAGCCTTTCAAATGGCCAAATGCACGTTCGGCCACTATCCGGCAGCTGCTCAGGCAATAGTTAAAACGTTGCTTCCTTCCAAGTGGCCTGTGTGTTGTTTCATTAGCCAGGCCATCAGAGGATAAGCCAGTTCTCCCATAAGAAACAGACTAACCTCCACACCATTAATGTCCAAGTGATCCTAGGGGCAAACCATCCTTTCTCCATTCATCTAAATAGTACTGAGTTCCAAAAGACCCTAGCATCCAGACCACCTTGCATTTATGTTTGTAAATCTGCTATGGTGGTCTACCAGTCCTTGGCACACCATGGAGAAATGACCCTTTCTGTGTATATATTCTGCACCCTGGCAGGAGGTAGGACATGGGCAAATGATAGGCACATGGATTGCATCAGTTGTCCGTGGGAAACCCCATGCGTGCAAATCTATTGATAGTCTCCTGAGCACTGCCCAACTGTATGACCCAGTTAGACATCACCTTGTCACTGGCATAGAAGGCCTGCATGAGAATGGCCCCAACAGTCGATCGCCCCATGCTGAACTGGTTGGCTACACCAATTGGAATTGATGATATTCTGGGATGGCCAACTTCCAAATATCAATGGCTACCCAGTTCTCCACAGGTTTGGGGCCCCCACATGTTGGTATGCTGTTCCTGACACTCCAGGGTCAGTCCTGCACAGAACTCAAACAAGGTAGCCATCCCCATCCTGAAGTTTTTTCACCACTGTGCTGGTTGTCCCACTTCTGCAGAACAAATCCTCTCCCACCAATCCATGCTGAACACTGTGTTGGTGATCCAGGATCTGGTCCTCTTATTCCAACAGCTCAGTGTCATACTGTTCATCCTCTTCATCCTGCTGCCACCACCACAGAGTGTCCTCCTCCTGCTGTTGCTGCTGCCGCTGTAAACTTTTCTTCTGCTCCTGCATGATCTGCTTGGTGGTGCAATGGAAGAATTCTAATGCCTAATTCATCCCTTTTTGACTGCTGTAATACAGCCGGAGTAGCCTCTGTGTATTCGCATTTGTCACCATAGTGGCCTAAAGCATTTTAGGGTCCCTGCTCACAGAAAGCAATTCAAAAATGACACAAGCCCACCAAGAAAAGCAGTATGGGGCAGAGACAGTAGAATCATGGGATTTTTTTAAAATTGAACCCAGCTGGCATCCCACAATTTACAGCAAAAACAGTCCCAGGAGGCACGCTGCTCAGCAGTGAAGCGAAGGACCTTAGTGTATACCCCTGGAGACCGCTGTGCCCTCGATTTGCAGCAAACTGCCTCTGTGTGTTCACATCATGTGAATTGAAAACAGAATAGGTATGTGCATGCCATTTGTGTGACTGGCATACGGTGGGTTACCTGACACTCATCAAAAAGCTTCCAATTAAACCCCCTGTGCAAGCACACCCAAGGTCTGGATCAGGTTCATGACCTGTAGTATGGAGAGAGCTCAGTGTGAGGATTATAAGTAATGCTTCTATAGTCCATCTTCGGGAAATGGAGAGTGGGAAATAAAGAGATTAGGAGTCTTTCCCCTCGTATATTGGCTGTAAATATCTGTGTCCTCTGTGCTCCAAGACACTGCAAAGGAGGACAAGGCAGCAGGAGATGGAAATGACATTGCTTTAATAGAAAAAAATATTCCAGCAAGTTGTTTTTATATGACTTCAATTGATATATATCTCTATCCTGCAGAGATGTAAAGGAAGAACATACAAACATAAGAATGCAGAGACATAAAGGAAGAACATAAGAATGGCCCTACTGGGTCAGACCAAAGATCTATCTAGCCCAGTATCCTGTCTTCCAGCAGTGGCCAGTGCCAGGTGCCCCAGAGGGAATGAACAGAACAGGCAATCACCAAATGATCCATTCTGTGTCTCTCATTCCCAGCTTCTGGCAAACAGAGGCTAGGGATACCATTCCCGCCCATCCTGGCTAATAGCCATTGATGGACCTATCCTCCATGAATTTATCTAGTTCTTTTTTGAACCCTGCTATGGTCTTGACCTTCACAACATCCTCTGGCAAGGAGTTCCACAGGTTGATTGTGCATTGTGTGAAGAATTACTTCATTTTATTTTTTTAAACCGGCTGTCTATTAATTTCATTTGCTGACCTATAGTTCTTGTGTTATGAGAAGTAGTAAACACTTCCTTATCTACTTTCTCTACAGCAGTCATGATTTTATAGACCTCAATCATATCTCCCCCATAGCCATCTCTTTTCCAAGCTGAAAAACTCCCAGTCTTATTAATTTCTCCTCATATGGAAGCTGTTTCATACCCCTAATCATTTTTGTTGCCCTTTTCTGAACCTTTTCCAATTCCAATATATCTTTTTTGAGATGGGACGACCACAGCTGCATGCAGTATTCAAGATGTGGGCGTACCATGGATTTATATAGAGGCAACATGATATTTTCTGTCCTATTAGCTATCCCTTTCTTAATTATTCCCAGCATTCTGTTCGCTTTTTTGACTGCTGCTGCACATTGAGTGGATATTTTCAGAGAACTATCCAAAATAACTCCAAGATCGCTTGAGTGGTATCAGCTAATTTAGCCTTCATCATTTTATATGAATAGTTGGGATTATGTTTTCCGATGTGCATTACTTTGCATTTATCAACATTAAATTTCATCTGCCATTTTGTTGCCCAGTCACCCAGTTTTGAGAGATCCTTTTGTAGCTCTTCACAGTCTGCCTGGGTCTTAATTATCTTTAGTAATTTTGTATCATCACCTCAGTGTTTACCCCTTTTTCCAGATCATTTATGAACAAAATAAAGAACAGTAAAACACCAGTGAAATCCCCAAAAATAGAGAGGCAGGATGGTCCTGTGGTTAGATCACTAGCCTAATACTTGGATATTACAAACACCTGCATTGCCACACACTTTCTGTGTGACCTTGGGCAACTCACTAAGCGTATGCCTACACTGCCAAAAAGGGTGTGTTCTTAACTCAAGCTAAAATAGCAGTGAAGACATAACACCTCAAGTTAAAGCATCTCGGGGAACCAGGGGCTGAATTCAAGCGGCTAACCCAAGTTAAAAGTCAAGTTGTCATGTCTTCACTGCTATTTTAACCTGGGTTAGTTAACCCGAGCTAAGAATACACCTTAGATATATGCTTAATCTCTCCATGCATCGGATCCCCATCTGTAAAATGGGGAGAGTAGAATTTCCCTATTTCGCAGAGGTGTGGAGGATAACTATAGTGATGATTGTGAGGTGCTCAGATAGTATAATAATGGTGCCATGCAAGAACCTTTGATAAATAGAAGTTCCTGCAATTTCATATCTGGCAAACTGAACATGGCTCGTCCATTCCGTGTCCGCCCTCAGACATTGGGTAAGGAAGCGGTGAGATGAGACTCATGGTGTTCTGCTGAAATCTCTTTGCTTTGTGTCCTCATCCTCCCTCCCACCATTTCATCTCTTTTGTCTACCTGCCATGTCCTGGCTGGCATCCGGACTCAGAGCTCTCTGGGGAAGGAACTGTCTTCTTTGTTAAGTTGTCTGTAAAATGCATAATGGGCTAGTAACACAGCACATCTATAAAACAATTGTTCATTCACCACAAACCCTTCCTTCCATGCATGCTGCAGTTTCTGCACGGCTGCTAAAATGTTAGGACTTGATTTGCCTTTTATGTATCCAGCAAACCCTCTGAAAAGTTAACTGGGGTCTAATCTTTTTCTCATCCACACTGTGTGTATGACCTGAGGGGCAGAGTCCAGCAGCCCTCCTAAAAATAGAGCTGGGAAACAGAACTGCATTTCTTCTGTTCAAAATGCCCAAAGGAGACCTTCTGAGATTAAAAATATTTTTGAGACAAAGCCAAATTGCACAAAGGATTAGCTAAAGATGTATTGCAAGCTGCTGACTGTGTTGTGTGCTCTGTTCTGGAAAGGATCTGGGTGGGGAAAAATATTTATCAGTTTTTCTCAAACTCTAGCCATACTGAATAAAATAGATTCCTTGGTCTCAACAAAATGCTGCACATGCCAAGGTTGGAAAACCATTCTTTTCTTTTAAGCATGTGCAAAGTTAACAAGCTCATGGAACAAAGTAAGAGAGACACTGCCAGACCCTCAGCTGGGGTAAACCAGCATCGTCTAGCTGAGGTTATGGAGACCTGAAACAAAAAAGAACAGCTCAGCAAGGGGGGAATTTGATTGCTTAATGAAAACTTCAATTCTAAAATGGGCATGAACTCTGACATACAAGCGGAAGACTTTAAAATGGATCTAAAATGGAGAAGTTATAGTTGCCTACGGCGAAAAGGCTCAGAGGCTGGCAGAGAACCTAAGAAGCTTTTTGAAAAGGGGGATACAAGTGCTAGACCTGCTTCTTTCCTCCTCCAGCACATAGTGACCCCTGTTCTGTAAAGAAAGGGTACTCGTCTTCCAGTATTAACCTTACAAATAACAGCTAAGAGTATTTTCACCTTTCATTTAAGGATGTCAAATGAACGGACAAATGTAGGTAGTACAATTGAACTAGAGCTAGTCAAAAAGATGCCAATTATTTTTCACAGAATATTTCACAATATTTTTTGTTTCTTCTTAAATTTTCTGCACATTTTTGGGAGGGGTTCTGATGAAGAACTGGTTACTGAAAAAAGGTTTTGGTTTTGAAACCAATTTTCAGTAAAACTGGTTGGGTTTTGGTTGCACTTTTTGGCTTCTTTCAATCCCAAAACTGGTGAAGGGGGTCCCAAAAATATGTTTGTATTGAAAGCTTCTGGTTTTTATTTCAATTTTGTTGGTCAAAAATTCAGAAATTTTCTCAAGGAAATTGAAAATTGCCCATGAAAATGTCACTTCTAAAATGGGCATAACCTCTTTGATACACAGACTAAAAATTTTAAAGCTATAATTGTCTAAAAAGACTTTCCACATTCTTTTCATTTTGGTTGAAAAACTGTTTTCTTAGGGGGGAAATGCTTCCACAAAAAAATTCAACAGCTTTACATTGACTTCATTTTAAAAATGAAAAAATTGAGGTACAGAGAAAATTTGAATTGGCTACATTCACACCACTGAGCGGGGAGCAGTCCCAGTAATTTCCTGTTCTCTGTAGTACCCACTAGATATGCTCCCCTAGAGGATATCACTTGAACTAAGTGAATAATTTATTTTTTATTTTTTATTTTTGGTTCAGGTGCCAAATCGAAAAACCTGAAAAAAAAACCTGGTTCATACTGAAACTTATTTTTTCTGACAAACAAAAAATTGGAAAAAAATTCTTTTGGGTCAAACACATTTCGTTTGACATTTTTTTCCATTTTTTGTTTAGTTTTTGAATGGTTTTATACTTTTGTTTGTTTTTTAAATAAGTATACCTAAATTTGAAAATGAAACATTGTTTTGAAACAAAAAGTCCAAATGTTTCAAAACAAAATAGTCAAAACAAACAATTTCAACCTTTCATTTTTTTTCTGGCTGAAACTATTAAACAAGTTCAAACCATATTTGCAAATAGTTTGATGCCCTGAAATAAACATTTTTCAGTGAATTTACTAATCAGTGAAAAAAAAATCTGTAAGAACTTTAAACTATTGTCTACAGTAACAATACATGAGGGGTAAATGTAATCCCTAGCAGCTAAAGAGCCTCCTGTGAAATAGATTTTATCACAAGAATTCAGAGTTGGGTAGTCTGGGTTGTAGTGGAAGTGGATATAGGAAGAATATTATTATCCAATAAGTGTATTTCTTAGAACAACTGGCAGTTGCAAAGCAGGACAAATTTGGTAGCTAAAGATGAAAGGTGGAAAAAGTGACTCGTTGCTAAATTCTTGTTAGTCCAGTCAGCTTTCATTAACTTGTGAAACCTGATTTGTAGGCACACGTACTAGTGGATGAGTCAACTCTTAGTCTTATTGCTTATATAAAAACAATAATAGCCTTTGTTTACAGGAATGTTGGATGTTCTTAGCTTACCTCCATCATTTCAGTGCAAGGAGATTGCATTGAAATCCTTCCATCTGTTAACATTTGGAACTCATATTGTGTATTTACTAAGGAGTATCATTATTTTCCTTGTATTTATTTATGATTTGAAGTTGTGTGCCACAGGACTGTGTGTTCAGACAGAGCTATAGCAAGTGCCTTTTACCCATTAGGCTTAAGATTTGTTGCTTAGACTAAAGGCTGAGTCGTTCAGTTCACATATACTTCAGTTCTGGAAGATAGGAGCAGCAACAGCAAACAGGATGTAAAATTATACATAACACATTCTTAAAAGAATTAAGCATGCTCTATATTCTAAAGGGCGTGGTTTACCACCTTCATTTTTTAAGCAGTGGCTCTTTAGAATTTGTTTTAAATATTAGAAAACCAGAGTCTTGTTTATGTAAAAGAGTTTTGTATATTTTAGAATGCATAAAATAATGTATAATAAACAGAAATAGACCTTGTTTCATCAAAAAAGGAAATGCCTCATAATGGAAGTATTTTGATATGCCATTGTGGTCCCTCATAGGAGTTGTACTTGGGTAGCCTCAAATCCCCATTCTCTTCTATGGGCTGGGCTCCTAAACTGGATTGCATCTCCCATGGTGCAGCATGGCCAGGGACTTCCGTTAGCACCACCTCCCTTCACCAAGAGGAGAGACTGTGGTGGAAGTTTATTTGTTTTCACCAGAAGTTTGTTTGGGGGGTGTGTGTGTGTGTGTGTGTGTGTGTGTGTGTGTGTGTGTGTGTGTGTATTTTCCAGTCTGCTCTAATGCAAACCCAGCCATGTATCTAAGACAATCCTTCCCATGATGAAATGGTGCATCTACTCTACAGATGAGGCTCAACTGCAGACTTGGCTCTGAGCTCTCGTGAACATCAGGGCAGCTTGGATTTAGATCTAATGATGAGTGTGAGGTTTAAGCTTATCTCTAGTTACGTGTTTCAGTGTTTTCTTATTAGTAGCTTGCTAGCTATTTAAGTGAATGAGTACCGATTCTTAAGAATGGCCCACAGAACTGGAATGAAAGGAGGGAATGGACTTTGGGTAGATCTAGGCTGAGGCAAGTGTGAGGGGTACGTGAAAGAGCAGTGCCATTCCACAGCATGTTCCTCCATTTGCTGGATCCCACAAAAGCCCTCTATGGGTGCTCCACAGGGTCTGGCTCCATAGATAGAGGTGGGTTGAGCTGTGAGGGCTAAGGGTCAGTATAAGTTACCATTGAGCCCATTGGCTTGAATTTACCCCAGTTCCCTCAATATTCATCTCCCCCCGGCTAGCTGCAGCTGGTGGGGTGTTGGGAGGCAGTGCTGAGACACAGGCAATGTGTGGGTGTCAGGCACTGAACCCTCTGATACTGCCAGGGGTCCAACCTTGAGACAGAAACTCAGCGAGTCTAAACATCCAGGGTTTCCCGTTCTCTCTAAGGAATAACCTGTGTTGAGGACATTCTGACCCTGAATCATACAGATACAGAGCAGCAACAAACATATTAAAATGCAAGGTCTGTAATACAGTCCTTGCTTCATCAAAAGTAAGGAGACAATCTGAGTGTGAATGATATGTGGTGGAGATGCTCAAAAGTTCCATGCACCAGAGAAACAGAAGAAGGGTTTTTTCTGTGTAACTTCTGAAGCAGATGTTGCCTCTTTTGCCACTGCACCTTTCTCAAACATCTTCACTGGAGAGCGATGCACAAGAGGCAGAATTGTCCAGTAGATAAGGCTGGACTAGGAATCAGGAGATCTAGGTTCTACACCTCTGCTGTTCCACCATGAGCAAGTGACTTCACCTCTCAGCCTCTCTTTCTCTTCCCAATGTTGGAGTGTCTCATCCAGTTAGATGTAAACGTTTTAGCAGGGACTGTCTCATTGTGAGTCTGCACAGTGCATAGCACAATGAGTCCCTGATTTCAGTTTGACTTGTAGGAACTTACCATCATAATGATGCATAGCAACATTGGATCAATGCCCTATGATATCAAAACCACTTGTACTTGTAGGGAGTCTGTTTGTTATACAGCGGGCCCAGTATATAGGGACACTGTTTGCACTGTATAATTATTTAATAAAGTGACTCAGAAATCTTGCTTACCCGTGACTAATATGCAGCCTACGCAGTCATTCTTTACGCACTTACATGTATTCTTTTCTGTTATTCAAAGATGCACCTTATGTTTCCATTCACTCACATTTTACTATGCAGCTTTTTAAAGTAAATAATAAAACCTAGGTCTTATATAGTGCTTTTCATCAGTAGATCACCTAGTCCAACCCCCTGCTCAAAGCACGACCAATCCCCAGGCAGGTTTTTGCCTCAGATCTCTAAATGGCCCCCTCAAGAGTTGAATTCATAATCTTGGGTTGAACAGGCCAATGCTCAAACCACTGAGCTATCCCTCCCCTTTGAAGGCCTTTACAAAGTAGGTAGTATGGCTTTTATATATTTAAGGGCAGAAGGGTCTGGTTGGGAAGCATGACCTAGTGGTCACAGCCACAACCCCAGACTGCCAAGGGCAGTATGAGGAGGGGAGCCTGGGCCCTCTCACTCCACCAGGCTCTGACCCAGGGCCCCTTGGGCTACCAGTAACTTTGGCAACCAAGACTACTTAAGGCTGTTCTCCCTGGGCCTCTTCCTCTTGTCTCCCCACCTGGGGTCACCTCAGTCCAAGGCCTTCGCCTGGTGGGAAAATCCAAATCACAAGAAAGCAAGTGGGAGTTGCCACTATCCAGGGCTGCTGGATACTTCCCTCTCTGCTTGTGTCTGCAGAGTGTCCTCCCTTTCCTCATGGAAGGCTCCTCTGGGCAGCTGGGTCAGAGCCTTTAGGTTTGGGTTGATTTTGCTCTGCTCTGCTCTGCTGGAGCTGTGGGCTGCAGGTCTGCTCACCTTCAGCACCACTCCCCAACTGAGCTAATTCGCTGCCTTTTCATTCCTCCAGCAGATGGAGCATTTGCTGCAGGCGTGATGGAGTGGGGCTGGCTGAGCCCAGAATGAGCCCGTAAGCCCTTGTGGTCGGTGGGGGGTTTGTACACCCCATCACACAACACTAGGATCATCTAGTCTGATCTCCTGCATAACACAGGCCAACAATGCTCACCCAGTGATTCTGCATCTGCTTCAATGGGACATCTCTTTGTGGTATGTCTATACTGGAGTCAGGAAGCGTGTTTTCAGCATGCAGGCAGACCTGGGCTAGCTTTGATCAAGCTATCTCACTGAAAAAAGCAATGAAGCTACGGCACCGTGGGCAGCACACAGGCTAGCCACCTGAGTATGTACCTGAGATCCCAAGTGGGCTTGTACTCGGGTGGCTAGCCCATGCCACTTCCTGTGCTGCTGTGGATTCAGTATTTAATCTATACAATAAATCCCTTTATGGATTGTCTGGTGCTTAGAGCGGGGGCAGAATTAGGAGTAAAGGCTCCCCTGAGTTATAACTGAAGCTCTCTCGCAGACTTGTTTTGAGATATTGGATAAATGCCTGAACTTTTCTTTGCCTCTGTTTCCCTACCTCTAAAACGGAAAAATATCTTACCCGCCTTTGTAAAATCATTCATCCTCAGATGGATGGGAAATCCTTAGGAAGAAGTACAATAAACTCTACCTCTCAGAGGTGCTGAGTCATTCGTTAATGCTTGTTAAGCAGTTTTGAGAACTTGAAAGGCAATAGGGAAGTACAAAGATGGGGTTTTATTGCTTGACAAATATAGAAAACAAAGACTCTAACCAAATCGTAGGTACTACAAATGTAATGGGGCTATAGAGCTCCTGATATTTGGACTGATTTCTGGTGTAACAGACACAAAGAGAAATGCTGTCTCATCCCCTGACTCGTTTGCTCTAACACATTTTTAGGCTGAGATTTTGAAAAACCATTTACAGTGTTGAGATGCCCAATACCTAGGGTGACCAGACAGCAAGTGTGAAAAATCGGGACGGGGGTGGGGAGTAATAGGAGCCTATATAAGAAAAAGACCCCAAAATCGGGACTCTCCCTATAAAATCAGGACATCTGGTCACCCTACCAATACCTTTAATTTTAATGGGATTTGGGTGTCCCTCTCCCTCAGGCAACTTTGAAAATCTCAGCTTTATTGTTTCTTGCACAGAAGGGTTGGAGTTTAGTTTGGAGTTTGAACCAGGTTTATTCCCCTACTCACAAAATGGTCCCGATTTCTTCCTTTCTAGCCACATCATGTTCATTTTCCACTGAACAATTACTTTTCGTGTCTGAAGTGTTCATTTGTATCCTCTTATTAGACAATTACTATCGTCATTTCCCTCAACACCCCCATATTGCTATAATATGTATATGCAATATAGTGAAACACTGATGTTTTAAAAAAAACCAAGAGTACTTGTGGCACCTTAAAGACTAACAAATTTATTGTAGCATGAGCTTTCGTGAGCTAAAGCTCACTTCTTCGGATGCATAGAATGGAACACACAGACAGGAGATATTTATACATACAAAGAACATGAAAAGGTGGAAGTATGCATACCAACAGGCAGAGTCTAATCAATTGAGATGAGCTATCGTTAGCAGGAGGAAAAACTTAACATAGGGAAATAGATTCAATTGGTGTAATGACCCAACCATTCCCAGTCTTTATTAGGTCCTGTGATGGTGTCACTTGAATGGATATGTGGACAGAGCTGTGACATTCAAGTGACACCATCACAGGACCTAATCACATCAGACACACCATCAGGGGCTCGTACACCTGCACATCTACCAACGTGATATATGCCATCATGTGCCAGCAATGCCCCTCTGCCATGTACATTGGCCAAACCGGACAGTCTCTACGCAAAAGAATAAATGGACACAAATCTGACATCAGGAATCATAACATTCAAAAACCAGTGGGAGAACACTTCAACCTTCCTAACCACTCAGTGACAGACTTGAAGGTGGCAATTTTGCAACAAAAAAACTTCAAAAACAGACTCCAAAGAGAGACTGCTGAACTTGAATTAATATGCAAACTAGATACCATTAACTGTGGTCTAAATAAAGACTGGGAATGGTTGGGTCATTACACCAATTGAATCTATTTCCCTATGTTAAGTTCTCCTCACACCTTCTATGGGCCATCTTAATTATCACTTCAAAAAGTTTTTTTTCCTCCTGCTAACGATAGCTCATCTCAATTGATTAGACTCTGCCTGTTGGTATGCATACTTCCACCTTTTCATGTTCTCTGTATGTATAAATATCTCCTGTCTGTGTGTTCCATTCTATGCATCCGAAGAAGTGAGCTTTAGCTCACGAAAGCTCATGCTACAATAAATTTGTTAGTCTTTAAGGTGCCACAAGTACTCTTGGTTTTTTTTGCGGATACAGACTAACACGGCTGCTACTCTGAACTGATGTTTTAGCTTCTCTGTTTTGTTTCACTTCTCACCTACCAAAGTGACCAACCAGCTTGTCTGAAAGCCATTTGGATCACAATCCCCTGGAAAGGAATTTGATGTTGATCCTTTGTGTTACAAATACCTTCCTATTCCTCTTCTGTCTCTTGGCTCTGTACTTGGCATAAGTTACATATAGTTGCCTCTGCCTCAGCTGATGATGAAGTGAATCTGTTTTAGTCATGTGTGACTCTCTGACTCCTTCTCCCCATCGTATTCAGGATTTAAATGTTCAGGGCCAGCATCTCCTCTCACAGCCGTGTAAATCAGGAGTATCCCCGCTGAGGCCAATGAGAACTGAGCCATCAATATTTAAAGTAAGAACTCGAAACCTGTTTTTCCCAT
The DNA here is from genome assembly GCF_020497125.1 of Mauremys mutica. Taxonomy (NCBI): domain Eukaryota; kingdom Metazoa; phylum Chordata; order Testudines; family Geoemydidae; genus Mauremys; species Mauremys mutica. Next base: position 130,231,924 of record NC_059077.1, read on the forward strand.
CCCAGATGTGTGTGAAGGGATGCAGGTTAGTATATTCTCTACTCCAAAATATCCTCGATATTTTTTTAACAAAGATAAAAATTCACTTTTTTCACACCCAAAAAAACCTTAGATCCTTTTCTCTTCATTTTAATCTCATGGAAAGCAAACAAATAACGTTTTTGGCACTTCTTTACTGCTTATCCCTTATGAATAACTACAAGTGATTCCAAATTTTGCATCTCATAATAGTGCTAACACAGGAGGAGACTTACAAGGCTGCAATGGCAATTAGAAACCCAGCTCCCATTTACTTCCAATGTGAATTGGACACTTAACTGCCCTTTGTGTCTTTGAAGAAGCTACACCCTACAACATTTTAGTCCATTACTTTTGGAATCCTGTAACATTTTTTTAAATAAGTGATGAAATATAGGTATGTGTATAATGTTGGATCTGTAGTACAATGATCACCATTAAAGCCTTTGGAATCGCCTCTATTTATTTGTAGATCTACCTACTTACTCCCCCCCACACACACCAGTATCTGACCTTTTGCATCCATAACATTGCCTTGCTATTCCCTGTGCTAAGGACATTGTAAGTATAGAGAGTAGTGTGTGAAATTCACCCGCCTGCGGAGATTGTTCAATGGATGTGGACCAATTACATCCTACTTCCGCCCTCAAATAGCTGTGATTAAAAGGATGCAAGTCCTGGTGAGAACACTCTGCATGGGGGTGAATTTCACCCATTACACACACCACTGTGATGTTACTTTCAAAGATGAAAATGTAAAGATTTTAGTAGTGACTGAAGCAAAAGGAAAAACTCTACCATGACTGGAGCATTGTCATGGGTGGCTATAAACTGTTCAGGAAGGAGAGGCAGGAGAGGAAAGGTGGAGGAGTTGAACTGTATATAAGAGAGCGGTATGACTGCTCAGAGCTCCACTATGAACCTGGAGAAAAGCCTGTTGAGAGTCTTTGGGTTAAGTTTAGAGATGAGAGCAACAAGGATGCTGTCATGGTGGGCGTGTGCTACAGACCACCAGACCAGGGGGATGAGGTGGACGAGGCTTTCTTTGGACAATTAACTGAAGTTTCCAGAACACAGGCCCTGGTTCTAATGGGGGACGTCAATCACCCTGACATCTGCTGGGAGAGCAATACAGCAGTGCACAGACAATCCAGGAAGTTTTTGGAGATTGTTGGGGACAACTTCCTGGTGCAACTACTGAAGGAACCAACCAGGGGTCATTCTCCTCTTGACCTGCTGCTCACAAACAGGGAAGAATTGGTAGGGGAAGTAGAAGTGGGTGGCAGCTGGGCAGCAGTGACCATGAGATGGTCGAGTTCAGGATCCTGACAAAAGGAAGAAAGGAGAGTAGCAAAATACAGACCCTTTCAGAAGCAAACTTTGACTCCCTTAAGGAACTGATGGGCAGGATCCCCTGGGAGGCTAATATGAGTGGGGAAGGAATCCAGGAGAGCTGGCTGTATTTTAAAGGCTTATTGAGGGCGCAGGAACAAACTACCCCAATGTGCAGAAAGAATAGCAAATATGGCAGGAGACCAGCTTGGCTTGACAGTGAAATCTTCTATGAGCTTAAACACAAACAAGAAGCTTACAAGAAATGGAAACTTGGACACATGACTAGGGAGGAGTATAAACATATTGCTCAAGCATGCATGGGTGTAATCAGGAAGGCCAAAGCACAACTGGAGTTGCAGTTGGCAAGGGATGTGAAGAGTAACAAGAAGGGTTTCTACAGGTATGTTAACAACAAGAAAAAGATCAGGGAAAGTGTGGGACCCTTAATGAATGGGGGAGGCAACCAAGTGAGAGATGATATGGAAAAAGCTGAAGTACTCAATGCTTTTTTTGCCTCGGTCATTCACAGACAAGGTCAGCTCCCAGAGTGCTGCACTAGGCAGCACAGTATGGGAAGGTGGTGAGCAGCCCTCATTGGTGAAAGAACAGGCTAAGGACTATTTAGAAAAGTTGGACATGCACAAGTCCATGGGTCCAGATCTAATGCATCCGAGGGTGCTGAGGGAATTGGCTGATGTGATTGCAGAGCCATTGGCCATTATCTTTGAAAACTTGTGGCGATCGGGGGAGGTCCCGTACAATTGGAAAAAGGCAAATCTAGTGCCCGTCTTTAAAAAAGGGAAGAAGGAGACCCAGGGAACTACAGCCTCACCTCAGTCCCTGGCAAAATCATGGAGCAGGTTCTCAAGGAAACCATTTTGAAGCACTTGGAGGAGAGGAAGGTGATCAGGAACAGTCAACATGGATTCACCCAGGGCAAGTCATGCCTGACCAACCTGATTGCCTTCCATGAGGAGATAACTGGCTCTGTGGATGAGGGGAAAGCGGTGGATGTGATATATCTTGACTTTAGCAAAGCTTTTGATTTGGTCTCCCACAGTATTCTTGCCAGCAAGTTAAAACAATATGGGCTGGATGAATGGACGATAAGGTGGGTAGAAGGCTGGCTAGATTGTCAGGCTCAACGGGTAGTGATCAACGGCTCCATGTCTAGTTGGCAGCCGTGATCATGCGGGGTCGGACCTGTGGCTGGTTTTGTTCAACATCTTTATTAATTATGTGGATGATGGGATGGATTGCACCCTCAGCAAGTTCACATATGACATTAAGATGGGAGGAGAGATAGATACACTGGAGGGTAGGGATAGGGTCCAGAGTGACCTAGGCAAATTGGAGGATTGGGCCAAAAGAAATCTGATGAGGTTCAACAAGGACAAGTGCAGAGTCCTGCACTTAGGACAGAAGAATCCCATCCACTGCTACAGGCTGGGGACGGACTGGCTAAGCAGCATTTCTGCAGAAAAGGACCGGGGGATTACAGTGGATGAGAAGCTGGATGTGGGTCAGCAGTGTGCCCTTGTTGCCAAGAAGGCTAATGACATATTGGGCTGCATTAGTAGGAGCATTGCCAGAAGATCGAGGGACGTGATAATTCCCCTCTATTCGGCACTGGTGAGGCCACATCTGGAGTACTGCAACCAGTTTTGGGCCCCCACTACAGAAAGGATGTGGACAAATTGGAGAGAGTCCACTAGAGGGCAACAAAAATGATCAGGGGGCTGGGGCACATGACTTACGAGGAGAGGCTGAGGGAACTGGGCTTGTTTAGTCTGCAGAAGAGAAGAGTGAGGGGGGATTTGATAGTAGCCTTCAACTACCTGAAAGGAGGTTCCAAAGAGGATGGAGCTCGGCTGTTCTCGGTGGTGGCAGATGAGAGAACAAGGAGCAATGGTCTCAAGTTGCAGTGGGGGAGGTTTAGGTTGGATATTAGGAAACACTATTTCACTAGGAGGGTGGTGAAGCCTTGGAATGGGTAACCAAGGGAGGTGGTGGAATCTCCTTCCTTAGATGTTTTTGAGGCCTGGCTTGACAAAGGCCTGGCTGGGATGATTTAGTTGGGGTTGGTCCTGCTTTGAGCAGGGGGTTGGACTAGATGACATCCTGAGATCTCTTCCAACCCTGATATTCTATGATTCTAACAGACAAGGCTCCCAGTGCAGCATCAATTGAGAAAGCAAGCAAAAAGACATAAACCTTCCTACATATTTATCCCTCAGGTTCAGATCTTGAAGCTTTTGCTCTGTTAAAGCTCCCCTTGACTTAGGGTACGTCTACACTGTAGTCACACACTGTGATTTCAGCTTGTGTAGACATACCCACGTTAGCTTTAATCTAGCTAGCTCAAGTACTGGAGCAGTGTACCCGCCTGGAATCTTGGGTAATTATTCAGGTGGCTAGCTTGCACTAAACCCTATGCTACTGCATCTTGGCTGGTACCTGAGCTAGCTAGATTAAGACTAGCTGAGGTATGGCTACATGAGCTGCAATCAGACTCCATTAATGCAGTGTAGACACACCCATAGAGAAGGACAAGCAGGCAGTAGGTAGCTAAGGAAATACTCAGCCTGATAACTGCTTTCGGCTTCTTTGTTCCACTCTTGACCCCCATTGACTTCAGTTGGAGTTCTGACTGAGAAAACACAGCAAGGTTTATATTATATTATAGCATGTGAATTATTGACTATGGCTCTGGTTTCTAGTAATGCAGATATGTATTTTCATTTAATAAGTCGATACCTCACAACTACCACACAAGTCCTGAAACCAAATGCCTTCTGCTGTCCATAGATTAATTTTATTACAGCTACAGAAAAAAAAACATTTATTGTCCAAAAGTGCCAGGTCTAAGCATTGCTGGCGTTTATCAATAACATTTTTTCTGTTTATTTGGCTAGCTGGCCAGAGCGCCATGAGTGGCTGTAGCTTTTAACTGCTTGTTCAATTCAACAAGATGTGGAGAACTGCCCATTGTTTGTGCCATATGTTTCTCCATGAACATGTCACAGGAAGGAAAGAAAAAGGAATTATACAGAAAATTCTTTGCATTACAGTGTAGCCTAGAGGCCTAAACCAAGACCATGGTCTCTCCCACTGGGCTAGGATCTGAGCAAATGCACAGTAAGACAGTCCCTGCCCTGAAGAGCTTATAGTCTAAGGAGACAAGACAGACACTGGGTGGCAGAAAGGAAGTATTATCATTCCCATTTTACAGATGGGGAACTGAGTCACTGAGAACTTAAGTGACACAAGATATGTGTGGCAGAGACATGAATTGAAACCAGATGTCCTGGATTCAAGTCCAGTGAACATAAGAACATAAGAACGGCCATACTGGGTCAGACCAAAGATCCATCCAGCCCAGTATCCTGTCTACCAACAGTGGCCAATGCCGGGTGCCCCAGAGGGAGCGAACCTAACAGGTAATGATCAAGTGATCTCTCTCCTGCCATCCATCTCCACCCTCTGACAAACAGAGGCTAGGGATACCATTCCTTACCCATCCTGGCTAATAGCCATTTATGGACTTAACCTCCATGAATTTATCTAGTTCTCTTTTTTAAACACTGTTATAGTCCTAGCCTTCACAACCTCCTCAGGCAAGGAGTTCCACAAGTTGACTGTGCGCTGCATGAAGAAGAACTTCCTTTTATATATTTTAAACTTGCTGCCTATTAATTTCATTTGATGACCCCTAGTTCTTGTATTATGGGAATAAGTAAATAACTTTTCCTTATCCACTTTCTCCACATCACTCATGATTTTATATACCTCTATCATATCCCCCCTTAGTCTCCTCTTTTCCAAGCTGAAAAGTCCTAGCCTCTTTAATCTCTTCTCATATGGGACCCTCTCCAAACCTCTAATCATTTTAGTTGCCCTTCTCTGAAACTTTTCTAGTGCCAGTGCTTGAGATGAAGTGACCACATCTGTACACAGTATTCAGTGCTTTCACAACGAGCTGGTTCCTCCAATCTAATGTGCTCTTGGTTAATAGGATGGTTGTAATGAGATGGTACACAGGATGTAAGGTAACTGGTTTCACCTGGGGACAAGGTAACCATACTGGGGTGAACTGTGAATACCTAATGGGCATTACCCTCTTTGATGTTCTCACCTTGGTACACACACAGCCTAACTCTTTCCCTGTGCCTTGTTTTAAGGGAGCTACTTCCTTGTGGGGCTCTTGGCACTCAAATATCTAACTGTTCAAAAGCCAGGTTTGTCACTAGAAAACATTCTTATCCTTTCAGACAGCGTTAAGCTCATTAGTTTATTAAGCTAACACACGTTTTGCACAAACATTTGAAAGTAGCTAGCCAAAAATGTCAGGGGCCTTAGAATTAGTAGCATGTTCACAGCCAACTAATTCTGCTTGCCAGCTCAAAATGGTCTCCTTTGCTGCAGTTTTAGTTATGACTAAGGCCTGGTCTACACTAGGACTTTAAATCGAATTTAGCAGCGTTAATTCGAATTAACCGCTCAACCGTCCACACTAGGAAGCCGTTTAATTCGACCTAGAGGGCTCTTTAGTTCGAATTCGGTACTCCACCCTGACGAGGGGAGTAGCGCTAAATTCGACATGGGTATGTCGAATTAGGCTAGGTGTGGATGCAAATCGAACTTACTAGATCCGGGAGCTATCCCACACTGCACCACTCTGTTGACGCTCTGGACAGCAGTCCGAGCTTGGATGCTCTGACCAGCCACACAGGAAAAGTCCCGGGAAAATTTGAATTCCTTTTCCTGTCTGGACAGTTAGAATCTCATTTCGTGGTTGGACATCGGGGCGAGCTCAGCAGCACCGGCAGCAATGCAGAGCTCTCCAGCAAAGGACTTCATGTAATCTCTGAATAGAAAGAGGGACGCAGCATAGACTGACCGGGAACTCTTGGATCTGATCGGTGTGTGGGGCGAGGAGTCTGTACTTTCGGAGCTGCGCTCCAAAAAACGGAATGCAAAGACCTACGAGAAGGTCTCCAAAGCCATGAGAGACAGAGGATATAGCTGGGATGCAACGCAGCGCCGCATGAAAATCAAGGACCCCAGACAAGGCTACCAAAAAATCAAAGCGGCAAACGGACGCTACGGAGCCTGCCACCACTGCCCCACCAGCGACCATGGACTCTGACGATGGGACAGTGTCAACGGCCAGTTCCTCAGCGATGTTCGCGGATGGGGAAGATGAGGAAGGGTTTGTGGAGGACGAGGCAGGCGACAGCGCTTACAACGCTGGTTTCCCCGACAGCCAGGATCTCTTCATCACAGTCACGGAGATCCCCTACCAACCCTCCCCGGCCGTTAATCCGGACCCTGAATCAGGGGAAGGATCACTTGGTAAGTGCTTTAACCATGTAAACTTTTATTCTTAATATAACAGGAATCTGAAGTATGTGAAAAGGAGGTCTTTCTATATATGGGGATAGAACAGAAATCCTCCTGGGAGATCTCCACAAAGCTCTCCTGGAGGTAATCGAAAAGCCTCCGGAGGAGGTTCCTGGGGAGAGCTGCCTTATTGGGTGCTCCGTGGCAGCACACTTTTCCGCGCGAGGCTTTCATGAGGTAATCAGGGAGCATTGCCTCCCCGAGCACGGCTGCATAGGCCCCTGGTTTGTGCTGGCTTTCACGCAGCATGCGCTCTCTATCTCCTTCAGTGACCGTCCTCAGGGTGATCTCGCTCGGAGACTCCTGCATCTAATTAGGGGAATTACTGTAATGTTACGCCTGGTCCAGAGTATTTTTCAAAAAACTCCGGACAGACGGCATAGCACAGACTCAGCACGCTGCTGCGTGACGAGCGTAACGGAAAGCCAAAGAATATAATGGACGCTCATGGAGGGAGGGGGGACTGAGGACGCAAGGTATCCCACAGTTCCTGCTGTCTCCGAAAAGCATTTGCATTCTTGGCTGAGCTCCAAATGCTTCTAGGGTCAAACACAGTGTCCGCGGTGGGTCAGGGCATAGCTCAGCAATTTACGCACCCCCCCCACCCCCAGAAGTGAAAGGGAAAACAATCCTCTCTTGACTCTTTTACATATCACCGTATCTTTACTGAATGCTGAAGATAGATGCAATGGTGCAGCACTGAACACCGACATCCTCACTCCCCCCACGCTATGGATGGCTGATGGTACAATAAGACTGATACCCATCATCATCATCAGCCTATTGGCACATGGGGCAGTGCAAAAGGACTGGTAACCATGCGTACTAGCATCTGTGAGGTCGATCAAGGGCGCCTGGCCCTAATTTTTCCTGGTAGATGGTGCAGTATGGCTGGTAACCATCCTCATCATAGCAACAGGGGGCTGAGCTTCATCAGCCCCCACCCTTCATGTGTAAAGAAAAGATTCAATTGCCCCTGGACTAGCAGCAGGATGCTGGGCTCCTCTCCTCCACACTCTTGAATGTCCTATCTGGACTATCATAGCAACTGGAGGCTGCCTTCCACTCATTTCTCACTAACAAGGCACTGTGTCTTATTCCTGCATTCTTTATTACTTCATCACACAAGTGGGGGGACAATGCTATGGTAGCCCAGGAAGGCTGGGGAAGAATGGAATGAACAGGTGGGGTTGTTGCAGGAGCACCCCCTGTGAATAGCATTCAGCTCATAATCTATGCAGGATCTGACACAGAGAAGCTGTGCTCTCTGGTTCTCTGATACAGTGGTTCTCTAGTACACTTGCCCATATTCTAGGCAGGACTGATTCTATTTTTACATACCAAAAAGGAGGGATTGACTCAGGGAGTCATTCCCAATTTTGGCTTTTGCACCCCTGGCTAAGAGCAGCCAGGGGCACTTATGACAGCAGCAAATGGTGCAGTGCAAAAGGACTGGTAACCATGCCCATCTTATTACCAATTTATGGTATGGTAGATGGTACAGTATGGCTGGTAACCATCTCTGCTATCATGCAAAAGCAAAAGCATGCTGCTGTGTAGCGCTGCTGGACCGCCTCTGTCAGCGGCATCTAGTACACATACGGTGACAGGCACAAAAGGCAAAATAGGCTCCATGGTTTCCACGCTGTGGCGTCTGCCAGGGCAATCCAGGGAAAACGGGCTTGAAATGATTGTCTGCTGTAGCTTTCCCGGAGGAAGGGATGACTGACGACATTTACCCAGAACCACCCGCGAAAATGGTGTTTGCCCCATCAGGCACTGGGATCTCAACCCAGAATTCACAGAGACAGACTACACTGTGTTCATTGTTCGCCAAAATTTATCTTTGCAAGGAATTCACTCCCTTTTTCCCATCACACAGCTTCGACTGTCTCCAGACCTGCCACAGCATCCCCCTCACAGAGGCTGGCAAAGATTAGGCGGCGAAAGAAAAAGACAGGGGACGAGATGTTCGCTGAAGTTATGGGGTGCTCCCGAGACGAGGCGGACCAGCAGAGCCAGTGGAGGGAGACCCTCTCTCTGTACCAGCGCTCACACAGCGAACGGGAGGAGAGGTGGCGTGAGGCAGACAAGCAGTCGACTCAAACGCTGCTTGGACTAATGAGGGAGCAAACGGACATGCTCCTGCGCCTTGTGCATGTTCTGCAGGACCTCAGGCAGGAGGACAGAGCCCCCCTGCAGTGTATCTGCAACCGCCCTCCCCCGCCACAAAGTCCCAAACCCCCCTCACCCAAAATAACCAGAAGGAGGGGCGCCAGAGGCCGTGTAAACTGTCACTGCACCCCAGCAGAGTGCTCAAGTACCGAAAAGCTCTCATAGCCTAATTTTTGAGAAGTCCTTTCCTTCCCGCCTCACCCAAGCCCCCATCCCAGTTTCATCCCCTAACTGTCTAGTTGATAATAAAAAATACTTTTCTGTTAATTACTGTTTCCGTCATGTTCTTTTAGAGGAGACTGTGTTTGAAGGGGGGGAAGGGGGTTGGTAATTGGACAGGACAATCACCTTTACCAGGGTACAGACATGGGGGCAGGATCAGCAGCAGGTCACACACAGACTGCAGTCAGTAGGCACCCTGGTCGGTATGGGAGGTGGTTTGCAGGTTCTGTGTGGGTGGGGGGGTACGTGACTTTGTAGCGGGGGAGGGGGGTTACAGATCTCATGCAACGGTCCCTGTCCTGGACCACAGAGCCACGCAGCAGAGGAATCTATATCCATCCTCCCCCGCCAAAAGGCCACATAGCGCACGCACACAGAGTCCCAAAAAGGAGGGATGGCAGGCTTCGTTGAAACATCCAGTCCGGCACTGCAGACCGCTCTGGGAGCAGGAGCCTGTCATTCCTCGAGTTTACAGGCGGTCTTTACATCACCGCACACCCTACCCAGCACAGTCCGTGTCCCAGTTTCAACCCTGTAACGCAAAGTCATCAATAAAGAAACCTTTGTAAAGTTACAGTGGAACATGTATTTTATTTTTAAACGTGTGTTGGAAGTTGGGGAAACGGGGTGGGCGGGGTATGTAACTGCAGAGGCTAGTCAACAGTAACTTGGTAAAGAAACAGGGGCAGGTTCAGCTTCTCTGTAAAGAAACTGAACAGTCACAGGTCACGTTGCTCACTGCTCGCTGGTACTTGAAGAGTTCCTTGTCGCTGTGCAAGGCACCTGCACAGAGCTTCACGAGCCAGGGCATTAGCGGGTAGGCTGGGTCCCCGACGATCACTATAGGCATCTGCACATCCCCAAGACTTATTTTGTGGTCCGGGAAGAAACTACCTTCCTGCAGGCGTCTAAACAGACCAGAGTTCCTGAAAACAAGCACGTCATGAACTTTGCCTGGCCACCCGACGTTGATGTTGGTAAAACGTCCCCCATGGTCCACCAGTGCTCGCAGCACCATTGAAAAGTAGCCCTATTTCTCAGCAGCTGACTGTGGAAGAGGTGGACGATAAGGTGCGAGGAGTTGACAACGGTCATAACTGCAGCGGGATCCGTGCTCAAAGTGCTGTGGCGCCCGCGCTGTCACTGAGCAGAAAAGTGCACGAACAGATTGCCCGCAGGCGCTTTCAGGGAGGGAGGGAGGGCGGGCGTGATTGACGGTTGAATGATGACAGTTACCCAAAACCACCCTCGACACATTTTTTCCCCCAGCAGGCATTGGGGGCTCTACCCAGCATTCCAATGGGCAGCGGGGAGTGCAGGAACTGTGGGATAGCTTCCCACAGTGCACCGCTTCCAAAGTCGACGCTGGCCCCGTTACTGTGGACTCAGACAGTCGAATTAGTGTATTTAGTGTGGATACACAAATTCGACTTCATACGGTCGATTCCACAAATTCGAATTAAGTAGATTCGAAATAGTCTTGTAGTGTAGACGTACCCTAAGTGTACTTGGGAGGGAATTGAACCCTGTAAGTTTATTATCTTAGGATCACCATGGTTGGAAACAGCAAAAACATTCAGGAATATGATAGCTCATCGAGTCCATCTCCCATCCCCTGCAGGCTTTACAATGCAAAAAAGGCAAATGCCATTCCAGGGGGTATTAACAGGAGTAGTGCATGTAAGACACAGGAGGGAATTGTCCTGCATTACTCGGCACTGATGAGGCCTTGCCTGGAGTACTCTGGCCAGTTTTGGCCACCACAGCTTAAGAAAGAGGTAAATAAATTGGAGAGAGTGCAGAGGAGAGAGCAACAAAAATAATCAATTTAGAAAACATGACCAAGGAGGGAAGGTTGAAAGAATTGGACACATTATTCTAGAGAGGAGAAGACTGAGTGGGGATGTGATAGCACTCTTCAAATATGTAAAACGTTGTTATAACGAGGCCAGTGATCAATTGTTCTCCATTTTCACTGAGGGTAGGACAAGAGACAGGGGCAGTTCTAGGCATCTTGTTGCCCCAAGTACGGCAGGCAGGCTGCCTTCGGCGGCTTGCCTGCAGGAGGTCCCCGGTCCACGGATTCAGCGGCAGCCTGCGGGAGGTCCGCCGAAGCCGCGGGACCAGCGGACTCTCCGCAGGCATGCCACCGAAGGCAGCCTGCCTGCCGCCCTCACGGCGACCGGCAGAGCGCCCGCCGTGGCTTGCTGCCCCAAGCATGCGCTTGGCGTGCTGGTGCCTGGAGCCGCCCCTGACAAGAGATAATTGATTTAGTTTGCAGGAAGAGAGATTTAGGTTTGATATTAGGAAAAAGCTTTCTAACTATATGAATAGTTAAGCACTAGAGCAGGTTACCTAGAGAGGTTGTGTATTCCCCATGATTGGAGGTTTTGATTTTATAATCATAGAATTGTAGAAATGTAGAGGCCATCTAGTCCATTCCCCTGCACTGAGGTTGGACAAACACCTGTCAGAAATGGTCCTATTCTTAAAAATCTCATCTTACAGATAACAATGATGCTACACTTGCCAGCAGTAGTGTAACCCACACACCTGGGTCTGGTGCTCTGTCCCCACTAGTGTCACCAAGAACACTTAGAGATCACTGAGTCTGCTGCAACCTTAGCTGAGTGTCATGTGGCTTTTAGCTCATGCAGTAGAGGCTCGTCCAGAGGTCCCAGGTTCAATCCCGCCCACTGACGATGGGGAATGTTGGCGTTACAAATGGGAGCTCATCCGGGATCTCTGAAGCTAAATGCATGAGCCTCTACTGCATGAGCTAAAAGCCGTGTGGCACTTAGCTGAGGCTGTAGTAGACTCAGTAATCTCTACGTGGTCTTGTTGCCACTAGAGGCTACAGAGCACCTCACCAAGGAGGTGTGTGGGTTACAGTAGCACCCGAGCTTCTGCTGAGGTACGTCATTATGTTTTTTGTAAAACACATATAGAAATATTAATGGTGTGCCTGTCCTGCACAGCCTCACGATGGAAGTAATGGGGTGGCATAGAGTGTCAGTGGGAGCTCCAGCATGGGTTGTGCCTGAAATCCAAAGCCTCTTGGAGCTGTCAGCACCTGTCTCACCTCAGGCCATACACCTACCAATTCCCGTGCAATTTTGAGTGGCTGCATGGGGGTAGCACTAACCTCACCTGGTTTTTTTTGCACAGTGGAAGTCAAGAACTTCCGTTGTGTCTGCCCCTGCACAGGTAAGTAATGGGGGAACACTTTTTGCACACTCTTCCTTCCTCTTATGAAAGAGTAATATATCTGGCAATCGGGGGAGGTCCTGGATGGTTGGAAAAAGGCAAATATAGTGCCCACATTTTTAAAAGGGCAGAAAGAGAACCCGGGGAACTACAGACCGGTCAGCCTCATTTCAATCCCCGGCAAAATCTTGGAGCAGGTCCTCAAGGAATCGATTTTGAAGCACTTGGAGGAGAGGAAGGTGATCAGGAACAGTCAACATGGATTCACCAAGGGCAAGTCATGCCTGACTAACCTAATTGCCTTCTGTGATGAGATAACTGGCTCTGAGGATATGGGGAAAGTGGTGGATTTGATATATCTTGACTTTAGCAAACTTTTGATATAGTCTCCCACAGTATTCTTGCCAGCAAGTTAAAGAAGTATGGATTGGATGAATAGTCTATAAGGTGGATAGAAAGCTGGCTAGACTGTCAGGCTCAACGGGTAGTGATCAACAGCTCAATATCTAGTTGGCAGCTGGCATCAAGCAGAGTGCCCCAGGGGTTGGTTCTGGGACCGGTTTTGTTCAACATCTTTATTAATGATCTGAATGATGGGATGAATTGCACCCTCAGCAGGTTCGCAGCTGACACTAAGCTGGGGGGAGAGGTAGATATGCTGGAGGGTAGGGATAGGGTCCAGCGTGATCTAGACAAATTGGAGGATTGGGCCAAAAGAAATCTGATGAGGTTCAACAAGGACAAGTGCAGAGTCCTGCATTTAGGACAGAAGAATCCCATGCACTGTTACAGGCTAGGGACCAACTGGATAAGCAGCAGTTCTGCAGAAAAGGACCTGGGGATTACAGTGGATGAGAAGCTGGATATGGGTCAGCATTGTGCCCTTGTTGCCAAGAAGTCCAATGGCATATTGAGCTGTATTAGTAGGAGCAATGCCAGCAGATCGAGGGAAGTGATTATTCCCCTCTATTTGGCACTGGTGAGGCCACATCTGGAGTATTGTGTCCAGTTTTGGTCCCCCCACTACAGAAGGGATGTAGACAAATTGGAGAGAGTCATAGAATCAGAAAATATCAGGGTTGAAAGGGACCTCAGGAGGCCATCTAGTCCAACCCCCTGCTCAAAGCAGGACCAATCCCCAACTAAATCATCTGAGCCAGGGCTTTGTCTAGCCTGACCTTAAAAACCTCTAAGGAATGAGATTCCACCATCTCCCTAGGTAACCCATTCCAGTGCTTCACCACCCTCCTAGTAAAAAAGTTTTTCTAATATCCAAGTCCCATGGAGGGCAATAAAAATGATTAGAGCGCTGGGGCATATGATTTATGAGGAGAGGCTGAGGGAACTGGGATTATATAATCTGCAGAAGAGAAGAATGAGGGGGGATTTGATAGCAGTCTTCAACTACCTGAAAGGGGATTCCAAAAAGGATGGAGCTCAGCTGTTCTCCGTGGTGGTGGATGACAGAACAAGGAGCAATGGTCTCAAGTTGCAGTGGTGGAGGTCTAGGTTGGATATTAGGAAACACTATTTTCCTAGGACGGTGGTGAAGCACTGGAAGGGTTTACTCAGGGAGGTGGTGGATTCTCCATCCTTAGATGTTTTTGAGGCCCGACTTGACAAAGTCCTGGCTGGGATGATTTAGTTGCTGTTGGTCCTGCTTTGAGCAGGGAGTTGAACTGGATGACCTCCTGAGGTCCCTTCCAACCCTGATATTCTATGATTCTATGATGATTCTATGATCTTATCCCTTCCAACAGCAAAACTTGGTCCAATGTAAGATATTAGCTCACCTACCCTGTGAGTCTAATACATATTAGTGAATTTTTATTTCCCATCTATTATTCTCTCTTGGTGCCATTTTGATCCATTTTAGCATAAAGCTACATAAATGTGAAGTCTTCCACTGAAATGGGAGATGGTTTTCCTGTCCCATGAAAACTGTTGAGATTTCAAAAATTTTCCCATTCTGCATTGGGGTGAAAGTGAGACCTTTCAAATTTGTTCACGAAAAATTAGAGTCATCCTAGAATAGGCAATATCCAAGTCACTAAGGCACTCACCTAGGATGTGGGAGACCCGGGTTAAATTCCCTGCTCCAAACCGGGCAGAGCAGGAACATGAACATCCCAGGTGAGCATCCTAACCACCAAGCTATTGGAATTTTATTGGTAGTGGTGGTTTATGATTCCACGCCTCCAGCTCCAGACCTGAGAAAGTTTCCATATTGTCAAAAAAATTCCCAGCCAGCTTTACAATCTAGTTCTTATATGCAACACTCCTGTCTACTGGTCAGAATGAGACTCAAACAGCTGTGCATCCTATGTCCTACGTTAAATAAAGCAGATAAAGGCAATAGCTGCTTTGGGAGCAGGAGGATCTGATTTCTATCTGCACTGTTATTACGAAGAACCAAGCAGCTGTCACTGTGACAACTGTGCAGTACGAAGGGGCCATAGGTTTGCTACGCTGTCAGTATTCAATCGTATGCTTGTATGGAAATTGATGGTATGTTCTTGCGTGGGTGAAATGCATTATTTAATTATGGTTTACACTGTCAGGAATGTTTTGTAGTCAAAGGCTAAGAATATGAAAATACTAGTCACTGGAATAACTGGTTATGGAGTTTTTATGGAACAGTCTTGCAATATGAGACATGTAAAAACAGGTGCCAGTAAACTATATATTACAGCAGAACAAGAGAGGTACTTTCTGAGGCTACCTTGTATCAAACTCATTTCAGCTAAAGATTTGTGGATTTATTTCAAATATACATTATTTAGGCCTCAATTCTACAACTGGGTCCATTGCCCCTTTGAAGCGCTTTCCGTGTCAGCACAGGGGTCTGGGCTACTGTGTCCTTTTGCAAGATCTGGGCCTCACTGAGTGCTGTCACTGGGCCTGGTGCTTAACAGAGCAAAGAAAAGAATCTGTGCTGCCACGAGACAGTACAGCACCAATCCTGCAATTACATCACTGCACGCAGAGGGGAGCCCCATTGACTTCAGTGGGACTTGTGTGTGAACATAACTGTATGTCTGTATGAACCCAGTGTGAATCTACCCTTGTGAGTCAGATTACAGGGTCAGGACAATAGTTTGGGCACCTAACAGAGGAGATGATGAAGTGATGCCCAGGTGGTGGCTGATAAACTCTTTCACTGGGTGAAGTAATATGCCCTGGCAGATAAGAGTGAGTGCAGGGGGTTTTCTTATCTTCTTACTGGTAGATGACAAATTCCCAGTTCTAGTGGCAATCCCCTGGTCTCACTTTCCCATATAACAGTAAAAGAAAATAGTTCAGTCTCAATGCATCTCAATGGTAACCCCGATGATTGCTGCACAAGAAGAGATCTGGACATGGAGAATGCGGTCCTTTGTCATAGAAGAGCTGGATGTTCCAAGAATCGGGACTTGCATGGAAGATGGGGTTAAAATGAGAATGGGAAGAAGGAAACAAAAAGGCATCAGGTAGGCAGGCAGCTTGGACGTACAGATAGTGAGACAGGGTGTAGAAGGAAGATAAATGGTAGGGTTCCTAAAATAATCCAATTTATTAAAAGCGCTGCCCCACCTTAGCCTGGTTAAGAGAGGGACATGTCTGAATGACGTCATTGGAGCTCTGCCAAGTTAGACCAGCTGAAGATATGACACAGATTTGTCTAATTTGCTCAAGTCACATGAGAAAAGTCGATGTGGTGGGGCAGGGAATCCAGTGCCCAACCCTAGTCTCCTACTCTAACCAGCAACTCACCCTTCCTTTTGAAGTACTGAATAAATGTGAACAATATTTTAACTTGCACTAGCAAAAGTTCCCCCTAAAATAGGCCTGCAGCCAGACCCGCAAAGGGTTAACTGACAGAGCAGCCCTTTCAGACATTTAACAGTATAGAAAGAAGCAGCATTAGCTAGATGCTGCTGCAGGCACATAACAGGTACTAGCCAGTATTTCTTTAAGCTTTTGGCACAACACCAAATTTAAGTAATTCTTACTTTAGGCAAATATACAGTGTGCCAGCCAACTGCTATTAAAGTGGTGCTTTGGTTTATCAAGCTGAACATGTTTAACATCTACCATATATTTTAGAGTGGGGAAAGACTACGTCGATAGCTTTAAGTGGTTCAGAAACTAAACAAAAATAACAGCTTGGTATTAAGGTGTCTGTCTGATTTGAAGATTAACCTCCCATCTTCTTTTAATGTCAGTCATCTGTCTTCTCTTTTACCTTTGTTTGTGCTAATGGCTGCACCCACTGGTGGAAAAGTTAAGTCTCTGGCAATTTTTGATGTGGCTCATGGTTACCCATGTGAGCACTAACCGTGGCAACATCACAGAAATATACTACTGTTCAATATGGACAAACAGAATAGCAATGGTGCCGTATCAGCACTTGGCAGGCAGCATGGCCCCATGGATAAGGACCTGCCAGAGGAATTTGGAATTTGGTTCTTTACCTGGCTCTGCCTGTGGTCTTGAGAAATTCTCTGCCATGTTTATTGGGGCCTGGTCTACATACAGCTTATCTACCAGTTTAACTATTTTGGGGGGAGGGGGAGCAGGCGTCATTTTTCTACCAGCAGAGTTAAATCAGTACCACCTTTGCTGTGGATGTTGTTATATTGGTATAAAGGTGCCTACAGTTTGAATTTATTCCCCTTTCCCATGGGAATAACTCTACTGGCATGTTTTATATCACTAGAATTACAGCTGCACCAGGGATTTGTACCAATGTAACTATACTGGTGCAGATAACGTATTACCGTATTACCATCTGTGCGTGGAGACAAGACCTTAGACTTCTCCAGAGCAGGGACCATGTTTGTACAGTGACTAGAATGTTGGGGCCTCTGATGAACTGCCCCAATACCCGTAAGAATCGTGTCATTACCCAAGTCTCACAGGTGGACCATACTTTGTTTAAGAGCCGGATGCTCCTACCCTCATTCTCACTTAGTTGCATCTCACTCTGCAGATAATCCCACTGACCTCAGTGGAACTACTCACAGGGGGCTAGTTTCTTGTCACTCTTGGTCACATTAGGCAGCACTTTATGCTGTGCCTGGCTGCACTGATTTAGATGGGACCACTGCTGGAGTCTGGACCACTGTGAAGTGAGTAAGGGCATCGGACACTGGAAGGGGCGCTGGAACAATCTGTATAGTAGGCGTGCTGAGAACCATTGAACCAAACTGAAACCCCTGTACATAATAAGAACAGGAGTACTTGTGGCACCTTAGAGACTAACAAGGTGCCACAAGGACACCTGTTCTTTTTGTGGATACAGACTAACACGGCTGCTACTCTGAAACCTGTCCATAATGGAAACCACTTCAAGCCAGGGAGTGCGGCAGCACTTCCAGCACCCCTAGTTCCAGCACCTATGGACACTGGCCCAGAGAGAGGTACTCATCAAAGTGAGTAAAACTGGCAAAATCCACCTTGATGTGAAAAGAGGGTTTAAAGGTGGTTTATTTGATCAGTTATTGATAACTGTGAATATGTGACTCAGGAGCAGGTTTTTAAAGGGCACTTTTTAAAATCTCACCCTTAGAGACCATGACATGCAGCTTGCCAGTTGACTGTGCCCTATATGTGAACTACATGGATATTATATAAAAAAAGAGACAGCTAAAAACAACAACAAAAATACAAAAGCAATTATATGGTGTACCTGAAAAGAGAAAAAGTCTCTAATTTACTCTTAGCCATTACTTTCTGGTACAGGAAC
Source organism: Mauremys mutica (assembly GCF_020497125.1). NCBI lineage: Eukaryota > Metazoa > Chordata > Testudines > Geoemydidae > Mauremys > Mauremys mutica. The sequence goes on from NC_059077.1 coordinate 130,250,012, forward strand.
AAATATGATATCAATATTCCATTCTTAAAATTATTAGGGTTATACTGTTACAGAATACCTTTGAAGGAACCTTTAAACCACAACATAAAGATGTAGCTAGACTGAACTCTATGGCAATTGTTTATCATGAGAAATTATCTTTACATGGGATTATTAAAAGCACTGTAGTAATAAGTGAACAGACACTGAAAACATCTTTTAAGAGAGTGAACCAAAACTGTGTTCAGTCAACAGGTAGAAGTGAGCGCGAAACTTGGTCCATCCAGGAAAAAAAAAATATAAGCATGAACTGCTGTCTGGTATCTCATAGCTATATTAATTAGACTGACATTTCTCAGGGCTGGGCTTTTGTTGTCTGAAGTGTTATGTAGAACTCTGACAGTGGTCTACAAACATAATCATCTTGCTGTGGGTGTTTTTTTCCATTATCAAGAATGGTAATTGTGTAATAGAAAGGGGCAAATAGATTTGGAAAAGTAAGCATGGCTAAATTGGTTACTTACGAAATATATCTATGCAGTGCCTAGTGCAACAGAGGCCTGACCTAGGCTTTGGTTCTGCAAAGACTTTTGCACTTGTGTCCATTCATGCACTCTGAAACGCTCTATTGACTCCAGTAGAACTACTCACAGTGAGTGCATACATCTGTGCAGTACAGGCGAGGCCCTAGGTAAACACAACTAGGGAGACTATCTCTGGGTCAGAGTCTGTCGCCCTTAGATAGAGCTTGTTGAAAAACAATGACCTATTTTCAACACCCACAACTCTGAACAAAATAGAATATGTTAATTTTGTCCAAATTGTGTCATTTTTGGTTTGGAGTTAAATGGGGGAAAACATCATTCCCCCTCTCTTTTTGATGAGACCCACAAAACAAAAATTGAAATTTTTCATTGAAAAAGACAGAACATTTCAACCAAAACAAAAATTTTCCACCAAAAAAATAGTTTCAGTAAAAATAAATGAACCAGTTTTACCTTACCTGTGCTGAATGATATTTTATTTGCCAAGCAGGTCCCATTAACATCAGTAGTACCTCTTAAGGAACAAGATTTTACTCAGTCTGAGGAAGGATGTTAGCATATGACCCTTGATTGATTATTTAAACAAAAAAAATCTTTATTTTCCTGTGCCTCTGCACTTCTGAGTTTCAGCCAGGAATGGAAATGAACCCTACTTAAATCCTATACAAATGGCTCTTCTGTATTTCTGATCACTTATGGCTGGTCCAATATTTTTTCATTTTTCATCAGAAAGTTGATTTTTCTGACAACATGAATTGTTTTGTGAAAAGTGTCTGATTTCCTCAAAAAACATTTCCATTACTCATTGGAAAACTGAATCTACTTCACTTTTTCAGTAACTGAAACTTTGTCTACTAACAATTACCTTTTCCTTTACAAGACCATAAAGCTTGATACATAAAGCACCTTTTGAGTTTCTCTTATAAACAGAAGAATAGATGTGAGTTTCCAATAGTGTTCTAATCCTATTCTTTGGACTGCTGACAAACTATGTTAATATGAGGGAGGATGGGGAAAGAAGCAATGAACAAACAATAGTAATTAAAAAATGAGAGATCAGGTGTTGGATTTTCTTCATTCACTACATTGGCTCTGGATCAATCTGAGCCTTTTTGGAAAAGCTAAATTGAGCTGTAAGATTTATTTTTACATCATAATTACCTGCTTTAACTTTAACAATTAGAAGGTATTCTGAGATATTCAGTAAGTGGCATGATAATTCAGTTAACTGATTATCTTAACTTGAAGTCACCATAATGACATTCTATCTGTTCAAATTGACCTATCAGCTCAGTGGTTTGAGCATTGGTCTGCTAAACCCAGGGTTATGAGTTCAATCCTTGAGGAGGCCACTTAGGGATCTGGGGCAAAAATTGGTCCTGCTAGTGAAGGCAGGGGGCTGGACTAGATGACCTTTCAAGGTCCTTTCCAGTTCTAGGAGATTGGTATATCTCCAATTATTACCTCTAGCTTACCTCCATATAGATGTGTTATAATGCAGTTTTTTTGTTTTGATTTTAGCTCTTTGTGCATTGAAGAGGATTCCAGCAATCTTGATTATTTCAAGGTTGTTACATTTGTTAGATCATTTTGGGGCCTTTCTTGATGTCAGAAAAATCTGTTAAACGTGAGTTGGAACCCATTTTACCACATCAGACTGTGGTTGACACACTGGATTGCAGACTCAAACTGAAGAGAAAAAAGGAATAAAAAGATCGGGGAGCATTAAAATATAGGATACACACACACACACACACAACTTTTAACCTGAGGTGCCATGGTAACGGAAATAACTTACATTACAACATTTCCCAAAACAACTTTACAACAATATTGCTCTAAGATAAATTAACCTCTTCCCAGGAATTGAAACAGGCCACTGCCTAGGCTGATTAATAGTCTCTCCAGACTAGTGGTTTCTAGGCTACACTTAAGTCTTTCAAGGATGGAAAGAGGCCTTTGCTTAAACCAGGTTCACTTTGGCCCCAAACTGGCTTATGTCTTCCAAAGCTGGAGCAGGTCTCTGCCCAAAATCGGCTCCTAAAGTAAGTCTTTCAGGGCTGGAGCAAATCTTTCAACCTACGCAAGCCTCTGCCTAGACCAGGATTCCAGGCTAACTTCAGTTCCAGGACTGACTAAGCCTTCCAAAACTGGAGCAGGCCTCTGTCTAACTCCTGCTCCCTGAGCCGACTGACTCTTCCAAAACTGGACAAGCTTCATAGTTCCTAACCTTCGTTCCGCCCCCCCCCCCCCACTAAACTCCAGCCAGTCACCAAACTCTCTGAGTGATGGCGCACTCTGTCACACTGCAGGGGAAAGGGGGCATGGTCCTTGAGGACACAGGCAATAATCTCCTTCTAAGATCCTCCATAGGGAAAGTGCCTATCAGTATTCTCCTTTGGGGATCAGTACATCCTCCCCACTTTTCTCTCTCAGCCTTCATAACCCTCAGGCTGGGTTGGCACACAAAGATATTTTATGCATCAGAGAATCCAAACAAGCCATTGCATTCCCAAAGATGAAGACACTGTGATCTAGTTCTGCATGTTCCCTTGTAGGCTGAAGAACATCACTGGCACAGCTTCTGTTAGGAGTTTGAAGCTTTCTGGCAGCTGGGCTGCCCATGTGGCCCTATTTCCCATGAACGTCATCAAACAAATGGTAGCTAAGAGGGACTTATTCAGTAGGCTTACAATCTCAGGCAAATGCCTTGCAGGCAGTACAGGCAGAACAAGAATTCTCTTCTATGTCTAAAATGCAACCTAAGCACATTGTTTTATTTCTAACATGCTATGTCATATTTAGAGAAACTTAATTTTCCAACCGTTAGAACAGAGAGGATCTGAGAGTTTGGCAACTTCTATTTTGTTCCCATCTCAGCCACAGACTTACTTGGTGACTTTGGGAAAGTCACTTAATCCCTCCCTGCCTTAATATTCCCATGTGTAAAAGGGGGATAGAATATTAACCCATATGTGTAAAGCTCTTTTAAGATCTTCAAATGAAAAGTACATAAGTGCAAATGATTTATTATAAAATCATTAGTGGTGCAAAGACCTATCAAGTCATCTATCCCAGCAGTTCTTAGTCCCAGCCCACTATGGAAAAGATAATATTTCACAGACTGAGAGTCCTCCGGGATCCTCTCCCATTTAGCAATATCGGAAGGGCATGTTGGTGTCAGCCCTCTGACACCAGTTCACGACCTGCAAGTTGAGAATCTATGATCTAGCTCATCCCTTTACCAGTGGAGGTCTGTCCCCTGTATCACAATTCCCTGAGTTTCCTTCAGTCTAGTTATACATTTGGCAAAGTTGTAACCAACTGAAAACAGAAGGTGTTCATGGAAAGTGTTAGGCAATCGTAACTATAGTGTTGTAACAGTGCTTTTGTCCCTTCCTCTGGGAGACTCTTCAGTCCAACAGATTTCACTGGTGTGAAGTTTCCACTGATACATAATGTAAATTTTCTTTTGTCTAATTTCATCCCATAGCTCCCTAGTTACCCCCCTTAGCAATTCCATCCTGGGCCATAACATCCCCTGCAACATAAAATAATAAATATATAGGGCCAATTTTACTCAGGAGCACAAGCACCACCAGATCAGAATTCAAAGATATTTACAAACACCATGGGGTCCAAATTCACATCCTTTACTCATGGTGAATAGTATTCCATGAGTAATCCCACTGAAATCAGTTGGACCATACTCATGTCACATATACATACAAGGCTGTACTCATGGTGAGTAAGGATGGCAGAACTACAATATTCTACTAAAAAAAAAAAAAAAAACAGGAGTACTTGTGGCACCTTAAAGACTAACAAATTTATTGTAGCATGAGCTTTCGTGAGCTAAAGCTCACTTCTTCGGATGCATAGAATGGAACACACAGACAGGAGATATTTATACATACAGAGAACATGAAAAGGTGGAAGTATGCATACCAACAGGCAGAGTCTAATCAATTGAGATGAGCTATCCTTAGCAGGAGGAAAAAAAACTTTTTGAAGTGATAATTAAGATGGCCCATAGAAGGTGTGAGGAGAACTTATCATAGGGAAATAGATTCAATTGGTGTAATGACCCAACCATTCCCAGTCTTTATTTAGACCACAGTTAATGGTATCTAGTTTGCATATTAATTCAAGTTCAGCAGTCTCTCTTTGGAGTCTGTTTTTGAAGTTTTTTTGTTGCAAAATTGCCACTAATTATTCTACTAATTATCCTCAAATACTAAAATGTTCCTCTTGGTTCAGATTCCTGCAGAGACTAACAGGTGTTATGATATAAGGCTGCCTCCATATAATCCTAATGCTAACAGAATTTTTCTGAAAGAAACCTTACTACAGTAACATGGACAATCTCTGCTTCCAAAAAGTTCCCTGCTCCAGAAGGTGCTATGTGTTTAGATTTCACAATGCAAGGATGCATAACATAAATCTTGTCTCCATTGAAACAATGAAAGATAATAAATATTTAGCACAGAGGAAAACTACCCGACATCATCCATTTACTTCAGTGATTTCTTAGAGGGGGAAAAAAGTCCTCCCCATGATCTGTAAGCCCCAAAAACTGACAGATACACTGGAATTTCAGGTCAAGGTCTGGTAACATGTTTAATCTGGGGAATGTTGTAATGCACTTCTGGGAGCAAGAACAGAAGATATCTTCTTCTCACCTCTGTTATTTCCTTATGTACGTATTGTCTGAGGAGAAACAGAAACACGAGAACTGCTCATTAAACAAGGTCCACAGAAATCACTGATCTTATTTAAGGGATTTGAAAGAGCAGGATAAAAAACATTTCCAGGGGTGATTGGACTGTGTTTTTCTTGCCACTGTATCTTCCTCAGCCCTTGTGCATCAATTAAATTAATGGATCCCTTTGACATTGGTACCCTTTATTGTAGCCTACCTTGTTTGCTATCTCTGCATAGACAAATAAAGGTTTATTACATGTAATCTCTAATTTTATTTTGAAACCTATAATTGTACCAAGCAACTCAATAGGATTATGTAGGCAAACAATGGGCCCAGCTGTATGCCATCCATGCAGCACTCCTCCCACTGGAGTCAGTGCAAGCTAAATGTTTCTGATACAAACTACACAGGAAGATGGAATTCACCTATAGTTCAGATTCCAGATAGGGGAATCAAAGGAAGAATTTTTTAAAATAGTTTTAAAGTAACTGTATTCTCATAGGGTTATTATTTCTGCAAAGGCAGTAGATGCAAGTTTAAGAACAGGTTGCTAAACACACAGAAACAGCCATTCCCACTTTCCATTCCCATTCCTTCCCAGTTGCCAGGGCTTCATTCTCCATTGTCAGCTCCCGAACGTGCAATCCTGCCATCACCAAATCACTGACTTCACACAACTCACTTTCTCCGCATTGCCACATCAGCACCTTTCTGGCCCTGTTTCATTCCTTTGCTCAGTGTGTATCTTTGGTATTAGCACTTCATGTACTTGTATTAAGGCTGACTCAGAGTTGCAGCAGCGAGTGTATGATGACGCACCCTTTCAATATGCAGCAGCTCCTAATAGCTCTAATATGCGTGTGCTGCTTCACAATTAGAGATGGGTCTCAACCTCAATCCAACACTTGACTATTGCTGAACGTTGTGCGTATTTGAAAATAGAATTTAGACCTGGATTTTGTGGATAGCCTCCGAATAATCTTTTTAACAGGCTGAAGCAAAATCCCAGATCTCAATAACCTCAGGTCCTCATCTGAATTTTGCAGCATGAGCCATCTGTAGGTATCACACATGCACATTCACTAAAGACAAGTCAGAATTAGAACTACCACCAGGCTTTGCATGGCACCACTCAAAAGGGCCTCAGAACCCTGTCTCTGAACTACCTCTGATTAAATATTTAACAAAAGCAACAAGAACAAGTAATATGGTTTTTGCACTGCAGTAGCACTTAGGAGCTGCAGCCGTGGATCAGAATCCCACTGTGCTACCTGCACAAACAGAACAAAATGACGGTCCCTGCTCCAAAGAGCTTACAACTGAAGTGAGACAAGAAACAATAGATGAGTACAAACAGACATGTTCTATTCCAGTCTCTACACCCCACCCATCAACGTGGTGTGTGAGCGTATCCCAGTAGCGGTGTTAAGTCGCACAACTAGCATGTGTCCCATGTGGTTCATTCCTTCAATCTTTCTCTCTCCCCATAATTACGGGGAACATTGTATGTGGATTTATTTTATATTATCTACGCTGTGCTATGTGTTCTTCACATGGAAATCAAAGTAGAATTAAATTTGACTTCGAGCCATGCTGAGAAGATCTAGCTGGAGAGGGCTGCCAGCTGGCCATGAGTAAATTTAGGCTGGAAACTGGAAGAAGATTTTTAGTCATGAGGAGAGTGGCATTCTGGAACAGCCGTCCCATGGGAGTAGTGGGGGGGAAACAACCCAACTAGTTTTAAGATGGAGCTTGAAAAGCCTCTAAAGATTATTATGTGATGGGATTTCCTGTGATAGCAGGGGACAGGACTCAATGAACCAGACGGTCCCTTCCAGTCCTAATTTCCTAACCAAAGCTTATGGGGTTTGCAGGTGTATTGGCCACCAAATTACATGATGGATTTCAGAGCTGGAGGTTTCCATTGTGAAATCCAGATGTTAAGAGGGAAACATGCCCATCAGGGAAAATTCTGCTTCCTCTGTACCATCACAACCACAACAAACTAAAGGGGCGGTTCATGTTCCATCCTGGCAGGTAGCTATAATATTATTCGATACAGCTGTGAGATGATGATCTCATGCAAAATCCACCTATAAAACAACATGTTGGATGAAGCAATCTCAGAGGGAAACCAGAAAACAAGCTGAGCCAGCCTAACCAGCATTCCTCCTAACACTCCCAATGCTGGTTTCAGTGTAATGCCTTAGCGTGTGGCATGAATGGGATTTTCGCTTATCAAATGTTTCATATGAAAGATGGCTACAGTACCTGGGCTTTCTTGTGTTAAATTGTATGTGGCCAGCACTTTACAAAATGGTGCTCGTTATTCTATGTATTTTACTATTGTATATAGGGTAGTTATAGCTGTGTCAGTTCCAGGATATTCGAGAGACAAGGTGGGTGAGGTAATATCTTTCCCAGGCCTGAAGAGCTGTGTGTGGCTCAAAAGCTTCTCTCGCTCACCAACAGAAGTTGGTCCAATAAAAGATATTACCTCATCCACCTTGTTTCTCTATGTACTTGACTGTCATTTTCCCAGAAGTTTCCAAATGGAACATTCTGGAAAAAAGCAAATGGTGATTATTTTTTATTTATTTTTTTTGGCCTGTTGATCTTGTTCTTAATTGTACTGCATTGGGGAAGAAGATGTATAAGGACTTGGGAGGGTGCAAATCTACTGTTTGTGAAACCTACACTGGATAGATCTACACTGCAATCAGAGGTTTGATAGCAGCTCATGTAGACGTGCCTTAGCTAGCTTTGATCTATCTAACTCCAATAACAATAGCAGTGAAGCTACGGCAGCACAAGCGGGGCATATATTTGAGCTACTAACCTGTGAGTGGCGGCAGCATCATTGCTATTGTTATTAACACTAGCGAGATACAAGCTAGTGCAGGTTTGTCTGCCATGCTGTACTCACACCCCCATTGCAGTGTAGACATACCGTAAGCCAAGAGACAGATTTCCACGGGGGTGGAGCGCCCAGCAGCTTCCATGGAGGCATGTAAATGAAGAGCCCAGATTTTCCGAAGAGCTCAGCACAATGAAATATCTTGAGCAGTCTGACTGCAAATTCTGGTCACTTTATTAGATGCCTAAAGTGGGAGCTGAGACTTTTTGAAGATCTGGTATAATAACGTGTCTGGATATTTTTTGCTTTTGGTGTGAGATATTTTAGTAGGCTCTATTTCACACCAATGGGGATTGCCACTTGATCCAAAACCCCATGAACAAAGAACAGGCAATTTTAGCAAGTTATCACTCTAGGTTAAAAAAAAACTTCAAAACTATAACCACCCTCTAGTCGTTCATTCACGTGTGCCTAGCCAGTTCCCAGGCTCACATTCCTCTCTACATTGCCATGAATACATAAGGCGTTAATTATCTTCCTATCTGTTCTAATTGCCTATGATAAGACTTTCCTTTCTGTTGGCCAGTGATTATTAATTGGTCTGTACAGTGTGTCTTTCCAGAGCTGGGTGACTCAGACAATATCTAAATAGACATCACACATACATACACACAGAGAGGGTTCAAAGAATGTTTATTTAGAAGATGGTCAAACTCTTTATAAAATATTTACCACAAGAATTTCAAAAGCTTATTAAGGTTGTTGTGTGGCTACATCAACACTTTTAAATGGCTTTAGAAGGTGTTTGTTTGAGAGATGGTATGCTCTGTTAGTTTGCTGTGCCCTGCTTCCCAGGAAAGGTGTTGGGAGGGAAAATAGTTTTATTCTTTTATCTGGCTTTATGGAAATTTGAGGTAATAGACCTGTCTTCCCCATACCAGTGGATAGCACTGTGGAGTGGGTCAGATCCATTGTAGGAAGCTCTCACCTTTCCCTGAGATGTCTGGCACTTTTGGAGGTTGGATACCAGGCTTGATGGAGCACTGATCTGATCAAGTATGTCAGATCTAATATTTCTGTGTAATGTCCAGTCCCTCAGTGGGTTTCTTTGCCTCCAGTAAAGGGGGTACATTATGCTTCTGCCTGAATGCTAGAGGGAAGAGAGAGCCCCGCCAGCCAGCACACCCATGTATGGGGTATCCATGGTCTTGCTTCTAGCACTGGGACCACAAAGGAAAGACTGGCTAATGCCGGAGGCAGTGCTAGCAGCCCCTGAAGGAGCATGTCTGGGGGGCACATTTAGGAGCAGGGCCCTTTTCCATATCAGAATGGCTTTGATCAGCAAAGCAAAGCAGCACTGCAGCAAGGAATGCTGTCTAGAAACACTCCCAGTAGTCAAGAAGCATCAGGCCAGAGGTAAAAGCAGCCAGTTAAGTCCCATGAACAACAAACAAATAGGGGACAACTATACCTCACCCTGAGCAGTACCGTAATCCTTGAGCGGACCCACTGAAGTCAGTAATGATGCAGGATTCCAATGTGACATTGGAGGAGTAAGGCACTACTCAGTGTGAATGTTGGTACCAGAATCTGACCCCAAGAGAGATGCAGGAGGGGGCATTTTCAACATGTTCAAACAGAATCCGTCGGCAACAGGCTGAAGCCTTCAAGTAACATTCCAAAGTCATAAATCAAAAGAGACAAGACAGAAGACAGGAATTTGCTCATTTTCCAAAGCAACTGTGGGTTGCTATGCAATAGCACCTTCTTCTAATATTCAGAGCCATGGAGTCATACAAAGGAAGTAGGGAGGATGTGTGGAGTGGAGATGGCCAAATGAAGAGAGGTGTCCTGCTACCCCCATCTGGGGTTTACTCCCCTCCCTGATCTTGGAATTCTTGTCCTCAAATACCTTCAAAAGTTGAGCCTGGGAACTTAAGCTCATAACTTACTAGAAACCAAAGACTATAGACTTAGCAGGGACACTGATTTTATGGCTCATTACAACAATTTGTCAGCGGCGGCAATCCCTCGAGGTCGAGGATGATCTCTTTCACAGGTTTTATTTTTTATGGATGCTTTGATGACTGAAGAGTCTGTTTCTTGAACCACTGGCTCATTGGCAGACATTGCAGGTGGTGTTGGAAGACAGGGTTGGGCCATGATTGCTGCATGACAGTTGTCAGTCCTTCCTTTTCTGGTGTTTTTCTGCGACCAGGGCAAGGCAATTTTCCCCAAAAGTGGATGTTCTCTCTGACAAGTCTTCTCCAATTATCCCTATCCTGGGCTGCTGTCTGCCAGCGGTGTCGATGCCACATCTCTTGATGTTTATCTTGAGGGTGTCTTTAAAGCGTTTCTTTTGGCCTCCTCATTTCCTTTCTCCTTTGGTGAGTCGGGCGTACAGTAGTTGTTTTGGGAAGCGTACATCAGGCATGCGCACACAGTTCCCACTCCACCTCAGCTGGTGCTGATAATCAAGGCCTCAACACTGAAGATGTTGAAGACACTGATATTAGTGTGATGATCCTCCCGCTTTATGTTGAGGATCTTCCGAAGAAAGTGCTGGTGCTGATTTTCCACGTTTTTCAGCTGTTTTCTATAGGTCACCCAAGTCTCACAGCCGCAAAGGAGAGTTGGGATTACCACAGCTTTGTAAACTAAAAGTTTAGTGTGTGTTCTGATGTTGTGATTGTTGAACACCCAGTGAGACAGTCTGCCAAAGGCCAGGTTGGCACAGTGAATTCTGTGCTGAATCTCGATGTCTATGTCTGCCCTCTGTAAGACATGGCTGCCAAGATAGGCAAAGCGTTCTACATTTTCCAGTTCTTCTTTGTCGATATAGATCTTCCTTACTGGGTCTGATGCTTGACCAGGGACTGGCTGGTGGAAAACTTGTGATTTGCTGATGTTCAGAGTTAGCCCTAGGCTTTTGTAAGCAATTAAGGGCTGTCTGAAGATCCTCCTTTGAGTGGGCAAATACAGCACAAGTGGGCAATTTGTAACACACCACTGTCTGCTACCCTTAATTGTCCATTTCAGACCCTGGATGCATGATAATCTAACCCATAATTGCCCACTTCATTTTAAGTGACTGCCTCAGAAATGCATTACTGATGGCGTCGGAACCGCTGTAGAAGTTGGGGATGCTCAGGTCAAAGTGCCTCCTCCCTCTTGGCAGCTGGCTGCTCCAGTGGTGACCCAGCTGCCCTTTCTTCTGGTCCACAGCATCCTCTGGTGGGTGAAAGATGTAATTGCAGCATCTCCCTGGCAGAGTCTATTATTCTGCTGGGGAAAAAATCTGTGGGGGACATGAATTCTGCACTTGTTTATTTTGTTAAAAAGTTAGGTTCATGTCCTTCCCACTTTTAAAAGTAGGGGGGCATGGCCTTCTGGCCCCTTGGGTTCTGGTACCAGTGTGCATTACCCCTTCTGCTCAACAATCTGTCTTGTATTTAGCTCAGACACTGCTTCCTTCCCGAGATCTGAAGAACTCTGTTTAGTTCAAAAGCTTGTACCTTCTACCAACAGAAGTCGGTCTAATAAAAGACATTACCTCACCTGACTTGTGTCTCTCATAAGTGTCTGATACATTTACATCACCTCCCTCTATGGGAACTGATTCCTGTCTGAGTTCAGCATTGTGCAGGGTTGGGCCCTTACATTAAGGACAATGACCCGTAATACTTACCCTCCAGTCTGCATATAACATTCTGTCTAACATTTCAACCACATTTCTGCTAGCAGTTTTACCAAGCACTTACTTTTCAACACTTTATATTTGTATGGCTATAGCTCCAAGAAGCACTAGTCCTGGCCCAGGACCCCGTTGTGCTAGGTGCTATACAAACACAGAATAAAGACAGTCCCTGCTCCAAAATGTTTACAATATAAGCATAAGACAAGAGACAACAGATAGATACAGATGGGAGAGCAAAAGGAAGCAGTGCAACAATATTGGTCAGCATGACAGGCAGTGGTTCCAGTGAACCAGCAGCCTAACTGTTCTTTGTAAGCATCACAGCAAAAGAAAGCTTTATGGAGGATAATCAGTGGCTTTGTGGAATGGCACCCTCATTAAAGAGGCGGTGTGGATCAGTATATAGAACACTGGCTGGGCTTTCAGGATACCTGGGTTCTGCTTCTGGCTCTGCCGCTGACCTGTCATGTGACCTTGGGAAAATCATTTCTCCTTTCTATGTCTTTGTTTCACCTTTGACCCTTTATCTTTCTTTGTTTTGTTCTTTGGGTCAGGCATTTTCTCACTGTGTGTTCAGAGCCTAGCACCATGGGCCCTGAACTTGGTCGGGGCCTCTGGGTACTGATTATACAAATAAGGATGATGATAATTGTTGTTGTAGCTGTGTTGGTCCCAGGATATTAGAGAGACAAGGTGGGTGAGGTAACATCTTTCTTTGGACCAACTTCTGTTGGTGAAAGAGACAAGCTTCCAAGCTCCACCGAGCTGTTCTTCGGGGCTCCTGAGCTCTGTGTAAACTCGTAAGCTTGTCTCTCACCAGCAGAAGTTGATCCAATAAAAGATGTTACCACCGCCACCTTGTCTCTCTTGATAATAATTGTTGGCGGTCTGAACAGAAAGGCCAAGAACAAAATGGACTATCCTCACCATTGTAGTCATTTTCTTGCTATGTCATAGTCAATGAGGCACATTCGTACGCATGCACTGCTAATGTACCTCTTTTGCAGATATATAATGGCTTCAGTTCAGGCCATTCAAGCTGGTACCTTCAAGAGTACTAAATTTGTTTATAAAATACCTCTAGAAACAAGAACAGTGGGAATAATGATAACATTGGACGGGGTTGGTAGAAGATCCAGCTTTCTTCCTGTGAGAAATCCCAGTTTATTGACTGATGTTATGAATGAAACAAAATATGACCAAAAACAACAAGGAATCCTTGTGGCACCTTAGAGACTAACAAATTTATTTGGGCCTAAGCTTTCGTGGGCTAAAACCCGCTTCATCGGATGCAGTAGGTTTTAGCCCACAAAAGTTTATGCCCAAATAAATGTGTTAATCTCTAAGGTGCGACAGTGATTCCTCGTTGTTTTTGCTGATAGAAACTGACACAGCTACCTCTCTAAAATATGACCAGGTGTCAAAAGCTTTAGCATTAGGGCTTTTATTCAGTGTAAGTTAAATTCACTAATCAAAATAATTATTGTTATTTTTAAATGCTTTCTTGAATAGTATGTTTAGGGAAGATTGGGTAAAACATCAGGGACAGAAATCTAGAAACAAGAATAGCAGCAGCATTTATAGTTGTTGAGACTTCAGTTTCCAAGGGAGAGAAAAAGAGCCACTGCTTTTGTTTTACATGTTTTTCCTTGTTGATATTTTGAAAAATAATTAAGGGACTGGGTTTCTCTAGGAGATATTGAAATACTGTAATGCAGCCTCTTTAACCAGTTCTCTTATTTTACTATGGCTAATGAAAGGTTTGTCCTTTAGCAATCCTATTAGTCATCTAAGTACATTACAGTCAGCCTTGGGACTGTGAAAACAGATTGGCATGTGAAGATTATGAGTTGCATTATTATACTTAGAAAAGGGATTGTTTAAAAAGTACAAAATAATTATCTCCATGTTTTAGGGACACAGTACTAAATAAACCAGTGTAGTAAGGAGAGTTGTTTAATAATTACTTGACTAAAAATACAGATAAATATTTTATCTCCTCTTAAATTTGACTTTTGTTCTGGATTAAGAAGCATGGTAGCTAAAAGAAGAGAAGGTTAATTGGTGAACAGCCTCTGTGGTGAAAGAAGAGGTGAAGAACTATTTAGAAAAGCTGGACATGCACAAGCTCATGAGTCTGGATCTGATGCACCCGTGGGTGCTGAGGGAGTTGGCTGATGTGATTGCAGAGCCATTGGCCATTATCTTTGAAAACTGGTGGTGATTGGGGGAGGTCCCGTATGATTGGAAAAAGGCAAGTATAGTGCCCGTCTTTAAAAAGGGGAAGAAGGAGAATCTGGGGAACTACAGACAGGTCAGCTTCCAGCTTCACCTCAATCCCCAGAAAAATCATGGAGCAGATTCTCAAGGAATCCATTTTGAAGCACTTGGAGGAGAGGGAGGTGATCAGGAACAGTCAACATGTATTCACCAAGGGCAAGTCATGCCTGACCAACCTGATTGCCTTCTGTGATGAGATAACTGGCTCTGTGGATATGTGGAAAGCGGTGGATGTGATATACCTTTACTTTAGCAAAGCTTTTGTTACAGTCTCCCACAGTATTCTTGACAGCAACTTAATGAAGTATGGCTTGAATGAATGGACTATAAGGTAGATCAGGGGTCTCAAAGTCAATTTACCTTAGGGCTAGTGCCAGTCCTCAAATCCTCCCAGCGGGCCAATAATGTCACTGAATTTGGTGTTCAGCAAAGAAAACGTTTATATTGTATTTTTTATTTTGAATTTCTTAGAAATAATAAAACTGTCATACAACTTTATACAATTCTGTGCCTGCCAGAGTTTTTAGTGTTTGCCAGACACATGGCAACACTTCAGTTCTGTCAGTTTGTTGATGTTTGGCCTCAATGACTGAGCAGTTGAAACCTTCAGGATTGTAGCAAGGTGAGCATCAGATAGTTGTGTTCGGTATTTTGACTTGTTTATATTCATTGTGGAAAAAAAATAATGCTGACTCCATGGCTACTCCATGGCTGACTCTGCCTGGCAACTAATGATGCTGCCGCCATGGCTGACTCTGCCCGGAAACTAATAATGCTATCTCTGTCCCTCTCCCCCAACCAATGGGAGCTGTGAGTGGCGGTGCCTGCAGCAGACATTGCGGGCAGCGTGGCTGCATGTGTCTCTCCTTTGCGGGCCACAGTGGGGAGGTTCTCAGGCCATAGATGGCCCGCGGGTTGGGACTTTGAGACCCCTGAGGTAGATAGAAAGCTGGCTAGATAGCTGGGCTCATTGAATAGTAATCAATGGCTCGATGTCTAGCTGGCAGCCGGTATCAAGCGGAGTGCCCCAGGGGTCAGTCCTGGGGCCAGTTTTGTTCAAAATCTTCATTAATGATCTGGATGATGGGATGGATTGCACCCTCAGCAAGTTTACAGACGACACTAAGCTTGGGGGGAGAGGTAGATACGCTGGAGGGTAGGGTTAGGGTCCAGCAGGACCTAGACAAATTGGAGGATTGGGCCAAAAGAAATCTGATGAGGTTCATCAAGCACAAGTGCAGAGTCCTCCACTTAGGATGGAAGAATCCCATGAACTGCTACAGGCTGGGGACTGACTGGCTAAGTGGCAATGCTGCAGAAAAGGACCTGGGGATTAAAGTGGATGAGAAACTAGATATGAGTCAACGCTGTGCCCTTGTTGCCAAGAAGACTAAAGGCATAGTGGGCTGCATTAGTAGGAGCATTGCCAGCAGAGTGAGGGAAGTGATTATTCCCCTCTATTCAACTGGTCAGGCCACATCTGGAGTATTGTGTCCAGTTTTGGTCCCCCCACTACAGAAAGGGTGTGGACAAATTGTAGAGAGTCTTATGGAGGGCAACAAAAATGATTAAGGGTCTGGGGCATATGCCTTATGAGGAGAGGCTGAGGGAACTGGGCTTATTTAGTCTGCAGAAGAGAAGAGTGAGGGGGGATTTGATAGCAGCCTTCAACTACCTGAAGGGGGGTTCCAAAGAGGATGGAGCTAAGCTGTTCTCAGTGGTGGCAAATGACAGAGCAAGGAGCAATGGTCTCAAGTTGCAGTGGGGTAGGTTTAGGTTGGATATTAGGAAAAACTATTTCATTAGAAGGGTGGTGAAGCACTGGAATGGGTTACCTAGGGAAGTGGTGGAATATCCATCCTTTCAGGTTTTTAAGGCCTTGTTTGACAGAGCCCTGGCTGGGATGATTTAGTTGGGGATTGGTCCTACTTTGATCAGGGGGTTGGACTAGATGACCTCCTGAAGTCTCTTCCCACCCTAATCTTCTATGATTTTATATTCTTATCAGCTCTAGTTTTCATCACTTGGAATCTTTAAATCAAGACTGGATGTCTTTCTAAATGGTGTGGTGTTGTTCCACTGTAAATTATTACATTTGATGCAGGAACAACTAAGTGAAATTTCATGGCCTGTGTTATGTAGAAGGGTGAACCTGGTGATCAGAATAGCCCCTTCAGTGCTGAAAATCTATGAATAAATACACGGAGCTATATTCTCAGCTTGTGTAAATCAGTGTAGTTCAATTGAAGTCAGCTGAGAAGCTGGCATCTTTAATATTAAAATAATTGTCAATATAATTCACTTATGTCCAGAGGGCCAGTGCATGAGCTATGCCCTACTTTAAGTTCCACATGAGCCCTATTTTGAGGACCTTGATTTCAAGCAGACACTATTTATGTCATGCTCTTGGAACACATGGTGCTTTACTAGACATGTCAGCAGACAAATTAGTGTTTAAAGTCAACATGGGTGTGGGAGGGGGAGAACTACAACCTTTTAGAACCTCAGGGTTAGGTTCTAGTGCTTCAGTGTGAGAGGCACCATTAATTGGAGTAAAAGCTGCAGAAGACTACAGTGCTATATCCTACTAAACTGCCTTCTTGGAGGAAAGAGGGAATAATATTTTGGCATCAATGAAGGCAACATGACAAACTCTTCCTATTCAGTAAGACTTTTTCACCATTACCTGAATACCATTCACATCAATAACCATTGCCCTCTCTCAGAACACCCTTAGAACTACCCCATGCACAGATTTCCATAACCTAGAATGGAAGACAAGATAGAGACTCCAAGAAGTCCACTAGGGACCTTGCTATTGTCAATGTTCTTTAGGTGGAAAGCTCTCAGATACTTCAGTGATGAGTGACTATGCAAAACCGTATGGTAGATCTAGTGTCATTTCTGGAACTATGTTTTCCTGGAAAGTGGAAGTGGTACAGCACATACTGTTGGAATAGCAATTTGTAGTTATCATTGCCTGAATGCTACTTTCTCATCAGCTTGCAAAGAACCTCTGAACTACTATTTACCAAACATGCTTGCAGTTGATTTTTGGTTTTGATTCTTATTTTTGTCAGTTTTTCTACAGTGTTACTTATTCTGACTGGAAGCAAAACCCATGAAAGAATTACCAGTGCTGTACCTTCTGAGTTAGCACATTCAGTCTTCGGGATTAATCATTCAGCAGATATATAACAATCACAGATATGTCAAACTGAAAAAAACAAATCAGAGCCTTAAGCTCTGAAAGGAAAGAAAGGTGTGAGGGAGAGGGAGGACGACAGTTTATCCATCTATCCAAAAGCAACAAAAGGTGCGCCAAACTGCTCTTGGGGAACAATGACAGGTCAAATTCCACTCCCGCTTTAACAGTCTGCTTTTGCACTACGCTGTCGATGTTATATGACAAGCTATGTTACTACAACATGAAATGCTAATGACACATTAACAAGCCAGGGAATTCAGTGTTAAATTTTCATGTATTATAGAGATAGGATTTTAGGGTAGGATTTTCAAAAGCACCCAGAGCTGGCCTAACTCTGCACCCACTGAAGTCAATGCTCCCAGGGGAGCAGAGTGAGGCCAATGCTGAGTGCTTTTGAAAATCTCACCTTTATTGGCAAAACAGGCCATTCCGGTAAGATGTTCACAGAATCATAGAATATCAGGGTTGGAAGGGACCTCAGGAGGTCATCTAGTCCAACCCCCTGCTCAAAGCAGGACCAAACCCAACTAAATCATCCCAGCCAGGGCTTTGTCAAGCCAGGCCTTAAAAACCTCTAAGGATGGAGATTCCACCACCTCCCTAGGTAACCCATTCCAGTGCTTCACCACCCTACTAGTGAAATAGTTTTTTTGGATAAGGTCTTAAATACTGTGACGGGGAAACGCTGATAGAAAACGGATCCTAATAGTGAGTGTTCAATTACAGCCTGTTGCCTAGTTCTGACTAAGCCATATTAATTACACTGGGTATGCAAACCAGGTTTAATTTGTTGTCTTATTTGACTAATTGCCTATTACTTTATTTTCATCTTCAATGAAATGGTGAGAAAATAATGGAGAAGAATTTTCCTGTAATTCTAGTATAAAGATTTCAGGCAAAATTTTCAAGAACATCTTCGTGACTTAGTGGCAAGATTTTCAAAGTGTTTATGTGGATAATGATGCAGAGAAGCACCCAGTGGGATTTTCAGAAGCTCCTAGGTGCCTGACTCCTAATGAAATTAATGGGAGTTGGGCACCTAGGCAATTTGAAAAATCCTACTTGGTGCCTATCTGCAGCCTCAGGTGCCTAAATCCCTTTGAAAATCTGGCTCTGGGACTGTCTCATGGAAAGTGAATGGGACTTAAGATCCTAAATAACTTCAGTGCTTTTGAAAATTCTACCCTCGATCAATAAGGCACCTATTAGCCCTGAAAATCTCCAGTGTTATGTTAGAGTGATTAGTTCTGTGCAAAAGCTTGAAAAAAGGAGAATGTTTGAAGGCTTGATATTGTCAGAGTAATAGCCCAGATTCCCCATCAAGTTCAGTCTTGCTTTTGTAATAATGACAGTGCTCTTGTTTTAACTTGGCTTCAGTCAGTCTGTTCTTTGATTAGATAATTATCTAAAATGATACACATGTTCCATCACACTACTAAGTGATTCCACAAATTTCATGGGCAATTAAGCTCTCTTATCCTTAATGGTAGAGAGAAGATCAACCTCACTTTCTGAGCCTGACCAGTGGTAGACCGAGAAGGAAAGGGGGTCAGATCACCCCTTCCCAGAGGAAAGCTCTGTGTGGAAGAAAAATTCCATGAGGGGGAATTCTTACTGAATTTCCCCCATATTGTTCTGTCAGGGTGAGGAGGGTCAGTTCAAGCATATCAGAGGTCCCTGTACATCCACTCAATAGAGGCTCTGGCTTATAGAATTAATCCCTTCACCGTGTATTTATAATTAAAAATCTGTGTTATGTATATGTGTGTACATTGGTTTTCAGGATGGAATGGGGTTTAGAAGGAAAAGGCTGTTGTAACTGGGGGAGGCAGATAAGGGGCAGTGGCGGAAAAGAATGGGAAAGGCAGGAGCTGTTTGTACTGGGAAGAGGGTGGCAGGGACAGATTGCAGGCCAGTGCTGGAAAGGAGGGAAGGCTCTCAGAAGAAGGGCGCCTTTGTACTGTCTTGCCCAGCACAGGATCTCCCAATCAGAGCAAGGTGGGAAACAAATTCTTTCCAGTGGTTTTTTTCCCCCATTTTCATCAAAATTTCCTTTATCTTTTATTTTTTGCTTTTTTAATCAAAACCATAACATTTTTCAGATTTTGACAGAAATGAACAGATTTTGCAAATATTTCCATGTCAAAAAAGCCATATACCATTGGGAAAAATGTTCACACCAGCTGCACATTTGTGGAACACCTCCCATGCTATGTACAATGCTTGACAGGAGCTGTGAGTGGCATTTTGTGAGAAAGGGAGATTTTAAAAGTGAGGTAAGAAGCTTTCTTGGCAAAATGCGCCACACTGCTCAAGAGGGTGAAACTCCATTAAATTCAATGGCATGTCACCCACTTACACAAACAGTGACTTTGGGTTTTATTTCTTTTTCACTGTTTTTGTCTCTTCTTCTTCTTCTACTTGTTGGATATGCTGCTGATCAACAAATCCTGGATGCATCGACATCATGTGCCATGATGCTAAATAGGAAACTCATTTTCTACCTGAAATTCCTTGCTAAATGCAACTGAATGGTAGCATGAAATCGGGTGATCTGTCCACTACTCTTCTAAATTCCCCCTCTGCTGATCTAGCTCTCATAAGTACTGATATGGCCCTGTCACCGTAGTACCAGTACACCTCACAGTCTGTAACATGTTTATCGTGGGAGATACTGTCATACTTATCCTACTGATAGGGAACTGAGGCACTGAAAAACTGACCAACTTGCCCAAGGTCATACAAGATGTCTGAGCTAGAGGAGGGAATTGAACCTGGGTCACCTGAATGTAAAGCTACAACCCTAACTGACCCTGCTCCCTTCACTGTTATGACACATAGTTTACTTTTGGTGGGGCATGTGGCTAATTATGTATGGCTATAAAATTGGACAGCCATTTTCGGGGTGAATAAAAAGCTTTAATATCCTAATTGATCTTGGTCCAGTTACCTTATTTTTTAAAATCATATTATGTTACTAAAATCTAGAGATGAATACAATTAATGTAAAATCTAAATATTTCTCAATTTACACAGTGGCTCTCTTACCACCAGCATCAATTCTCTATGGCATGTTCTCCACTCATTATACATTACTTCCAGTCTTATCCAGGGGACAATTACATGAGGTAAGGAAGAAGTGGTCTACTGGCTATGATGCTAGCTGAGGGCTTAGGAGACCCATGTTTAATTCCTTCCTCTGCCACAAACTTTGTGTGTGACCTTGAGCAAGTCACTTAACTTCTCTGTGCTTCAGTTCCTTCATAATAGCACTTGCAAGAGTGTTGGGAGGCTATACACAGTGAAGTTTGTGAGGTGCTCAGTTCCTACAGTAATGCAGCCATATATTAGCACCTAAGATAGATAGCCAGTACAGAATATGAAATAGAGATCTTTCTTGCAGACAGATTGTTAAACCATCTTTGAAAAAGCAAAGCGATACTGGGAGCCAATCACTTTCACAGGGAAGTCACTTGGAGCAAGCCCTTGCTGAAGAGGTATTTATTTTAAAATAAAAATATAGGTCAGAATGATCAGATTAGGTTTTAATAATAGCAATTTAATAATTGACCAGATCCTTGGCTGCTATAGCTCTGTTGACTCTTCCTTGATCTTTAACCAGCTGAGGATCTGGTTGTTCAAGGTTCTTTCTTAATGTTACTTCTTTCTTTCTCTGTTTAGCTATGGATGTGAGTTGCGTGCCTTCCCAAAGAGAAGCTTAGATATGTCAGCAAGGACATTAGCACCTGACATGCCACTCAGAAATTCCAGGTGAATTGGGGATAATGCACTCTAAAGTACCTGACCAACATGTTTGTATAACTCTTTGATCTTACTACAGAAGGCAAGGTGTGTCTACAGATTCTTGTGTGGGGAAGATTTAGTAATTGCTCTTGTGCAATTTTAGGTTTGTCCTCTGCATAGCAAGTGATATCTTCACGCCTAGTGCAATGGAGCACTGACAGTCACCTGTCATACCTATAGTATGTGAGATCTTTATGTGGTACTCTTCATGATGATTACACATCAGTCATGGAATATAATTGAATGGATTTTTAAAAAATAGAATATATCATATTCTATTAATCAGATGATACAATATCATAAATACAGGATTCAAAATTGTGAAAATACTCTTCAGGCACTTTCTATAGGAATTGACAATACACATATTTCTGTATATTTTGGGGTAAATTCTGCTCTCAGTCACACACAAGCCCCCAGTGGAAACAACTTGGTTGAATGCGCATGACAGAGAGCAGAATTCAGCCTCTGGATTTTCTTCTGGTTTATTCATATTGCTAAAGAAGAGGAAAAATGGATGGGCTTTTGTGTGGTCAAGGCTCATGTCTAGGAATCAGAAGACCTGAATTCAGTTCCCAGCAATTCAATAGCAGGGCTGGCTGGAAAACAAGAGCTCCATTTCATGAAATATTTTGAAGTTTCAACATTTGTTTTCAATCCCCATCAGAACCACTGGGCTATGGAGTCAGTCTCTCTCTGAGCCGATGAATATTTAATTACTTAACAAAGTGGAAGAGCTCCAACATTGAGAGACACTGACGCTATAGCCTGTGGGTTAGGGGGTCTCACCTGGGATGTGGGAGACCCAAATTCAAATCCCTATTCCAAATCAGGAATTTGAACCTGGGTGTCTCACAGCCTAGGTGATTGTCCTAACTACAGAGCTATTGGCTATTCTGGAGTGGGTGGGTCTCTCTTGCATCCAAGAATTTTAAAGGATCTGGCTGAGGAGTTTGCTGGGCTTTTAATGTTGATTTTCAATAAGTCTTGGAACTTAGCTCATTTGGGAAGTTCCAGAAGACTGGAAGAAAGCTAGTGTTGCGACAGGCAACAAAGAGTCTTGTGGCACCTTATAGACTAACAGATGTATTGGGAGCATGAGCTTTCGTGGGTGAATACCCACTTCATCAGAGGCATGTAATGGAAATTTCCAGAGGCAGGTATAAATATGCAGGCCAGAATCAGTCTGGAGATAATGAGGTTAGTTCAATCAGGGAGGATGAGGCCCTCTTCTAGCAGTTGAAGTATGAACACTAAGAGAGGAGAAACTGCTTTTGTAGTTGGCAAGCCATTCACAGTCTTTGTTTAATCCTGAGTGTTGTGACAATATTTAAAAAAGATAAAGAGGATGACCTGGGTAGTTATAGGCCATTCTGTCTGACATTGATCCCAGGCAATATAATGGAGTAGCTGATATGGGACTTGATTAATAAAGAATTAAAGGAGGTGTGACAGACCCAGGCCAGTGGGGTACAGGAGTCTGGTAGAGGGCAAATATACTGGTCACTGGGTGAGTAGTTTTCTGTTCCCTGAGTGACCAGAGCAGGGGCTGCACTAGAGTAATCAGGAACCTGCTAGAACCAATTAAGGCAGCCAGGCTGATTAGATCACCTGCAGCCAGTCAAGGCAGGCTAATCAGGGCACCTGGGTTTAAAAAGGAGCTCACTCCAGTCAGGTGAGGAGGAGCCAGAGGAGAGGAAGTGCGTGTGAGGAGCTGGGAGCAAGAGGCACCAGGAGCTGAGAGGGAGAGGGTGTAGCTGCTGGAGGACGGAGGAGTACAAGCATTATCAGACACCAGGAGGAAGGTCCTGTGGTGAGGATAAAGAAGGTGTTGGGAGGAGGCCAGGGGGAAGTAGCCCAGGGAGGTGTAGCTGTCATGCAGCTGTACCAGAAGGCACTCTAGACAGCTGCAATCCACAGGGCCCTGGGCTGGAACCCGGAGTAGAGGACGGGCCCGGGTTCCCCCCAAACCTCCCAACTCCTGATCAGACACAGGAGAAGTTGATCCAGACTGTGGGGAAGATCACTGAGGTGAGCAAATCTGCCAATAAGCGCAGGACCCACCAAGGTAGAGGAGGAACTTTGTCACAACTGGTGTTAGGGGTGGGATTTTGGTGTGCATAGCGCGGCAGAAGAAGGAGGGTGATTTAAAAAAAAAGGTAGAGGGTTTATTTTTTTCCACCGCAATGGATGACGTAGTGCGGGCATTGATACAAGCTACGGCGGCCCAGCAGGAGGCTACCCGTGTCCAGGCAGCTGCCCCACAGGAGGCAGTGCAGCTGCAGCAAGAGACTAATTGCCTGCTGATGGACCAGGCTTCTCAAGACCGAGCTATGTTGCGGGAACTGGTAAACCAGGTAAAGACCCTTACAGAGCTGAACCGCGGCCATGATGGGACGCAGATCATACGGGCCAGCCATTGGCTGCAGAAAATGATGCGGGAGGATGATGTAGAGGCATACCTTCCGGCCTTTGAGAGGACAACCCTACGGGAGGCCTGGCCTCGAGATCAGTGGTCTAGCATCCTTGCCCCATTCCTGTGTGGGGAGGCCCAGAAGGCCTACCATGATCTGCCTGAAGAGGCTGCAGCAGACTACCCCCAGCTGAAAGCAGAGATCCTGGCCAGATCTGGGGTAACGACCGCAGTGCGGGCCCAGCGGTATCACGAGTGGAGGTACCAGGAATACAAAACCCCGCGGTCCCAACTGTATGACCTCATCCATCTCGCATGAAAGTGGTTGCGAACGGAGTCCCGGAGTCCAGAAGAGATACTAGAGGTTCTGGTCATCGACCAATACATGAGGGGGCTACCGCCAGAACTTCGTGCCTGGGTAAGCCGGAACGAACCCTCCACCTATGACGAGGGTGTCGCACTGGTAGAGAGGCGAAGGACGGCGAGGGAGCTGACCAGTTAAGGAAGAGACACCCCGGGTTAAACTAGCAGCACCAAGCCCTAGAGATCAGGTGACTGGGCCACCAGGAGGGCCCAGGTGGAAAAAGAGAGGGGCTGAAGGTCCATCAGAGGCCACAAAGAGTCGGAGCACTGAGGGAGAAGAGGATCGTGACGTTAGACTGCCCAAACCAAGAGACCGGGGAATGCCTAGGGCCCCATACAGATGTTATGCCTGCGGGGAGTGGGGACATATAGCTGCACAGTGTCCCAATGCTGAGGAGCCGATGCAGTGTAACCTGGGGAACTGGGCAGACCCATGCTCCCTAATCCACCTTGTGGGGGTCTCACTAACCCCACATATATACACCAGACCAGTGAAACTAAATGGGGTAGAGACCACGGCACTCTTCGATTCGGGGAGTGCTATCACGCTTGTCTCGGGGAAGCTCGTCAAGTGTAGTCAGCTGCTGCGGGCTAAGCGTACGGGGATAACATGCGTCCATGGGACAGTTGGTTATTACCCCACCATCCCAGTAAAACTCGAGATTCAGGGGAACACTACTGAGGTAGCAGCAGGTGTAGTCCCTAAACTCCCATACCCGGTGCTCATAGGGAGGGACTTCCCAGGGTTTGGAAACTTACTCCCAGTAGGAGGATTGGAGGAAAAGGGGAACCCTGAAGTTAGTGAGGCCTCCACAGTAGACTGTCAACCCCCAGTCTTCTCTGAAATATCCCCAGATTTATTTTCCATTCCCAGACAGGGTAGATAGTCGAAAAGGGAAAGGAGGGCAGCTAAGGCCTTGGGAACCCGAATACTGACTCAAAGCCAGAGGGTCGCTCTCGTAGGTAGGTGGACCTGAGCAGCTGAAAAGGAGGCCATCCAGGAGGGAGAAGCACCCGAGTCTGACCCCCACCCTAACGCTTCTGAACCAGTAGAGGCAACAGAGACTGGGCCCCTAGATCTTGGGCAGATTAGCCCCGGGAGAGGAAATTTTGGACGGGACCAGGCTGAAGACCCAAGGTACGACAACATTAGGAAGGAGGTGACTGAAATAGCTGGGGTTCCCGTGGAAGGGAAAACCCAGGGACCAGGACCCTACTTCATAATGAAGAAGGATCTCTTATACCGGGCTGCACCAGTACAGGGGCAGAAGGTACGGCAGATCCTAGTACCTCAAAAACACAAGAACGCTGTATTAAGTCTTGCTCATAGTCATCTTTTTGGGGGGCATTTGGGGGTAGAGAAGACCTTGGCACGAGTCCTAACACAGTTCTTCTGGCCCGGAGTACATGAAGAAGTGCGGAGGTACTGTGCGTCCTGCCCGGCGTGTCAGCTGCACAGTCCCCGTCCCCACCTGAGGGCACCTTTAGTACCCCTTCCCATCATAGAAGTCCCCTTTGAGCGAATAGCCATGGACCTAGTGGGACCCCTGGAGAAGACGGCTCGGGGCCACCAATATATACTTGTTGTTTTGGACTATGCTACTCGCTACCCAGAAGCCGTCCCCCTGGGGAACACAGCCTCTAAGACGATAGCCAAAGAGCTGGTGGGGATCTTTGCCCGAGTGGGGCTACCAAAGGAGATATTAACAGACCAAGGAACCCCATTTATGTCAAAGCTAATGAAGGACCCTCTGTACGCTGCTCCATATACATACCCTGAGAACTTCAGTCTACCATCCGCAGACTGATGGGTTGGTAGAAAGGTTTAACCGAACCCTCAAGGGTATGATACAGAAGGTGGTAAGTTGGGACGGGAAGGATTGGGACACCCTACTTCCCTACATTATGTTCGCTATCCGGGAGGTACCTCAGGCTTCAACTGGGTTTTCCCCCTTCGAGTTATTATACGGGAGTCACCCCCGTGGCATACTAGA
This sequence comes from Mauremys mutica, assembly GCF_020497125.1. Lineage (NCBI taxonomy): Eukaryota > Metazoa > Chordata > Testudines > Geoemydidae > Mauremys > Mauremys mutica. Next base: position 130,275,857 of record NC_059077.1, read on the forward strand.
TATCGCCAAAGAGATCTGGGAAGAGGAACCCAATGAGGGGAGAAATATAATAGAACATGTAATACAGATGCGAGACCGGATAGTCCGGGTCACCCCTATTGTACGGGAACATTTGGAAAAGGCACAGGAGGCCCAGAGAACCCATTACAATTGCCAGGCTAAAGTCCGACAGTTCCAACCAGGGGATCGGGTGATGGTGTTGGTACCCACAGCAGAAAGCAAGCTTCTGGCCCAATGGCAGGGACCCTATGAGGTGGTTGAACCTGTGGGGGAAGTAACCTACAAGGTGCAGCAGCCAGGACGCCGAAAACAAGAACAGATTTATCACATCAACCTTCTGAAACCCTGGCATGCACAAGAGGCGTGCATAACTGTCCAAAAAGACCTAACCCGGGAAAACAAGCCTTCCAAACAGGTGAGAGTGTCTCCCGATTTAACACCAGACCAGAAGAATAAGGTGTCTGAGATGATCTTCCAAAACCAAGATGTGTTCTCGACAAAACCGAGTCGAACAACCGAGGCATATCACCACATCGTCATGAACCCTGGGGCCAGAATAACAATGAGGCTCTATCGGGTACCAGCGGCCAAAAGGGAGGAAATAAAAGCAGAAGTAAAAAAAATGCTGCAGTTGGGGATCATTGAAGAATCCCACAGTCAGTGGTCCAGCCCAATCATGCTGGTTCCCAAACCTGATGGCACCACAAGGTTTTGCAACGACTTCCGGTGACTAAACGATGTCTCCCAGTTCGACGCATACCTCGCATAGATGAGCTAGTGGACCGTCTGGGTAATGCCCGATATTTGACTACCCTAGACTTGACAAAGGGGTACTGGCAGATTCCCCTTGCGGAAGACGCAAAGGAAAAGACTGCATTCTCTACACCAGAGGGTCTTTTTCAATATACTGTCCTCCCTTTTGGACTACATGGGGCCCCAGCTACTTTCCAGCACTTCATGGACAAGCTATTACGCCCGCATAACAGTTATGCTGCTGTCTACTTGGACGATGTGGTCATTCATACCCCAGACTGGGAAACCCACCTAGAGAAGATGGAGGCAGTCCTTGATACCTTCAGGCGAGCTGGCCTTACAGCAAACCCTGCCAAGTGCGCTGTAGGGTTTACAGAGGCCAAATATCTTGGCTACATTGTGGGAAAAGGTCTGGTAAAACCCCAAGTGAACAAGTTGGAGGCCATCCAAAATTGGCCCCGACCACGTTGCAAGAAACAAGTCCGGGCATTCCTAGGTGTAGTGGGGTATTACCGACGAGGGCAAGCCCCCTGACAGACCGAGTGAAAGCCCGTGGACCTGATCTGGTAAGATGGTCTGACGCAGCAGAGGAAGCATTCACAGACCTACGGACTGCCTTCTGCAGTAACCCCGTACTGATAGCCCCTGATTTCACCAAGGAATTTATCCTGCAGACAAATGCATCGGAAGTAGGGTTGGGGGCCATTCTATCACAGATGGTCGGGGAGGAGGAACACCCAATTCTCTACCTCAGTAGGAAACTCCTTCCAAGGGAACAAAAATATGCAGTGCTGGAGAGAGAGTGCCTCGCCGTAAAATGGGCCATGGAAGCCTTGCGCTACTACTTGCTCGGGCGCAGATTTGTCCTCGTGACCGACCATGCCCCTCTTCAATGGATGCAGTGGAACAAGGAGAAGAACACAAGGGTGACCAGGTTGTTCTTCTCCCTCCAACCTTTCCAGTTCCATGTGCAACACAGAGCAGGGAGCCATCACGGCAATGCCGATGGCTTGTCACGTGTGCACTGTCTGGCTTCCCAAGCTGCCCAACCCCTTGGTGTTGAGCAGGGGGGGAGGGATATGTGACTGACCCAGGCCAGCGGGGTACAGGAGTCTGGTAGAGGGCAAATATACTGGTCACTGGATGAGTAGTTTTCTGTTCCCTGAGTGACCAGAGCAGGGGCTGCACTAGAGTAATCAGGAACCTGCTAGAACCAATTAAGGCAGCCAGGCTGATTAGATCACCTGCAGCCAGTCAAGGCAGGCTAATCAGGGCACCTGGGTTTAAAAAGGAGCTCACTCCAGTCAGGTGAGGAGGAGCCAGAGGAGAGGAAGTGTGTGAGAGGAGCTGGGAGCAAGAGGCACCAGGAGCTGAGAGGGAGAGGGTGTAGCTGCTGGAGGACTGAGGAGTACAAGCGTTATCAGACACCAGGAGGAAGGTCCTGTGGTGAGGAGAAAGAAGGTGTTGGGAGGAGGCCATGGGGAAGTAGCCCAGGGAGGTGTAGCTGTCATGCAGCTGTACCAGGAGGCACTCTAGACAGCTGCAATCCACAGGGCCCTGGGCTGGAACCCGGAGTAGAGGACGGGCCCGGGTTCCCCCCAAACCTCCCAACTCCTGATCAGACACAGGAGAAGTTGATCCAGACTGTGGGGAAGATCACTGAGGTGAGCAAATCTGCCAATAAGCGCAGGACCCACCAAGGTAGAGGAGGAACTTTGTCACAGAAGGTAATATAACTAATGCCAATTAACATGTGTTTATAGAAAATAGATCCTGTCAAACTGACATTAAAAGTTTGGTTGGTAAAAGTAATGGGTTGATGTAATATACTTAGATTTCTGTACGGCATTTGACTTGGTCCTGCAGGACATTTTACTTTAAAAACTAGAATGATATAAAATTAACATGAAACACATTAAATGGATTAAAAACCATCCAATAAGTCTCAAAATGTAATTGTAAATGGGGAATCATCATTGTATGGGTGCATTTCTAGTGTGTTCTTGCGCCTACATTATTTAGCATTTTAATTAATGGCCTGGCAGAAAAGATGAAATCATCACTGATAAAGTTTGCAGATGACACAAAAATTAGGGGAGTGGTAAATAATGAAGAGTACAGGTCACTGATACAGAGTGATGTAGATCACTTGGTAAGCTAGGTGCAAGCGAACAGTATGTGTTTTAATACAGCTAAATGCAAATGTAAATGTCTATGAACAAATAATATAGCCCATACTTACAGGATGGGGGACCCTATTCCTCGGGGCAGTGACTCTGAAAAAAATTGGGTTTGCGGTGGCTAATGAGTTGTACATGAACTCCCAGTGCATCTCTGTGGCCAAAAGAACTAATGCAATTCTGAGAGGCATAAATAGGGGAATTGCAAGTGGGAGGAGAGAGATTATTTTATCTCTGTATTTGGCACTGGTGCATGCACTGCTGGAATACTGTGTCCAGTTCTGGTGTTCACAGTTCAAGAAGGATGTTGATAAATTGGAGTGGGTTCAGAGAAGATCAACAAGAATGATTACAGGAGTAGAAAACATGCCTTATAGTGATTGACTCAAGGAGTTCAATCTATTTAGCTTAACAAAAAGAATATGAACATGTGACTTGATTTCAGTCTATACATACTTGAGAAACAAATATACATACCAGGGAAACAAATATTTCATAATGGCTCTTCAGTCGAGCAGAGATTAGCCATATAGCATGATGCAATGGCTGAAAGTTGATGCTAGACAAATTCAAACTGTAAATAAGGTGGAAATGTTTGACAGTGAGGGTAATTAACTACTGGAACAATTCCAAAGGTTATGGTGGATTCTCCATCAATGGCAATTTTTAAATCACAATTGGATTTTTTTTTTTAAAGAGATGTCTTAGGAATTATTTTGGCGAAGTTTTCTGGCCTGTGTTATACAAGAGGTCAGACTAGATGATCACAATGCTCCCTTCTGGCCTTACAGAATCATAATCATAGAATATCAGGGTTGGAAGGGACCTCAGAAGGTCACCTAGTCCAACCCCCTGCTCAAAGCAGGACCAATCCCCAACTAAATCATCCCAGCCAGGGCTTCGTCAAGCCTGACCTTAAAAACCTCTAAGGAAGGAGATTCCACCACCTCCCTAGGTAACCCATTCCAGTGCTTCACCACCCTACTAGTGAAATTTTTTTTCCTAATATCCAACCTAGACCTCCCCCACTGCAACTTGAGACCATTGCTCCTTGGAATCTAGGAATCGTCTTTGGCTTAGTGACCCCATCTGAAAAAAATGGTTACTGCAATACTTAGCTTCCTCAGTAGTCTACATTAATTAATATTTGTAAAGTGTATTGAGATAATCAGATGAAATGCACCATAGACGTGCAAGGGACTGTTGAGCACTCTGTGAAAAGATAGATTCCTTACACGTGAAAATAAAGTAATGTGTAACTTGTCTTAAGTGACCAAATGAGAAACTGATGACAATTAGTTTCATAATGACCTTCTTATAAACGTCGCAATAAGTGTAGTCAATATACTGAGGAAGGATAGTTTGGTCCCTTAAGACTGGGTATTACCTAAAAGGATCATCACTTGTGCTGGTTTTTACAGTATATCACTTACAAGTTTCCCCAAGGATCAAAAGTTAAACAATTAACTGTGACTATAGATAGTTGAAAAAAGGAGTGAAATTTGAACAACCTGTGGAATCAGCTGGAGCTTGAAATGCCTAGTAAATCCTTTGGGTGGCAAGGTGGAATGAACTGACCCTATATACTAATGGCCTCTGGCGATGTGAGTATGACATGCAACACTTACTAAGAGTAAACTTAATTCAAGCAGAAAAAGTCCATATATCCTGTATGGAACATTTGTACCTTTTAAAATAATAATAACAAATCATTAATAATAAACAATTAATCATAACATCCAATCAAGTGGTAAACTGCCATTTTGACAATTAATTATGTGAAATATCACTGTATAATTAAACAGATTTCCTTTCCCATTAGAAATAAATGTGAATCAGGACTTTTCAAAGCTATTATAAAGTAAGTTTTATATTAATAATAACAGATAATAATCAAAATGTGATTTCTCAGTAACTACTTTGGGTGGAACATTATCTAGTGGTTGGATAAAACACTGAACTGGGGGGGAGGCGGGGGTGTCAGGAGATTTGGGGTAGATTCCTGCCTCTGCCACTGACCTGCTGACTGACTTTGGAGAAGTCACCTCCCTGTTCTTTAATGTCCTCACATTAATGTTACATATCTTCCTTTGTATAGCATTTGGGGATCTACAGATGAATCTACATGAAATGAGCTAATTTCCAATACTTTATAAAGAGGAAGCTGACACTTTTCATTTTATTTTGCCTCCTCAAACTGGCCATCTGTCAGAAAGTATAATTTAAATTGGCAACCCCTTTGGGATGGTAATTCTAATTTCAAGAAATGAAAGGTATGTTAATTTTATAGATGACCTTTATGAACTGAATTATTTAAAATCATTTCAGCAACTCCAGAGCCAATTTTCTCATCCTAATACAAGTTGTTATCCATATCTACAGTGAGGCAGAGTGTTTTCCATTAATAGCCATTTGAATGCACTGCTTTTAACTTGAGGGATGGAGTACTTTACACTAAATGCATTTGATGTAACTATAATTGTTATTTGTGTGCATAATGTGTATAATGCAATTATCGCTGAAACAGACAAACAATTAAAAGAAAACCCTGAGAGAACTGTGTACCAGACACATACAAAGCGAAGCACTTGAGCACATACTTAACTGTAAGTGCATGCTTAGGGCTTGTCTACATACAAATATGCACTGATTTAATTGTCATTAAAGTGATTTAATTAAACCAGTGCAAGTTGGTATGTAGACACCCTTATTTTGTTTTTAGTGGTTTATTCATATACTTTAAGTTAATTCCTTACCAACTTACGCTACATCAAAATGAACCCTTCTTAAAACAGAATAAGAAATCTAGACAGGGTTTTGCATCAGTTCCACAAAATCAATTTTAAAACCCATGCAACTTCTGCATATATTGCAAGCACTCAGTCCATTCCTACTCAGTAAAGTACTGAATCAAGCCTGAAGTTAAGCATATGCTTAAGTACTTTGATTTAATGTTGAACTTACCATGTGACTAAACTACACGAATCCTGGGGAAAAGGAAAACAACAATGAACGCTGAAACAGATTAAAATTTGTCCATTGGATCATCTTCTTGTGCATGTCTCTGCTGGAGCTTTCTTCAAACAAACAGAAAAGGTCCAGTGGTTAGTGTACTAGCCGAGGACTTTAAAGCTCCATGTTCAATTCCTTACTCTGCACCAGAGCTCATGTGTGACCTTTGCAAAAGTCACTTATCCTTTCTGTGCCTCAGTTCCTCATCCCTAAAATAGGGATAATAGCACTTCTCAGGGAGGTGTGGTAAGGTTAATATGTGAGGTGCTTAGATACTACACTGATGGGGGCCATATAAGCTCCTAAGATATTCTTTTTTCCTTGCACCTTTTGTGTGTGTGTGTGTGTATCCCAAAGCAAAACGAATAGGTGGTACATGAATGTGTTTGATGTACCCCACTGTGTGCCACTGACCTATTGGATTATAGACTGCAAACTAATAGCTTTAACACAAGACAAAACCACTGGCCAAATCCAATTAGATTGTTCCTTTCATTGTACTCACCAAGGGCCTAGTACTGCATTGGGACCACCAGTTCATATCCCCATGTCTGTGTGGCAACCCAGTGACTTAATACACTGAGAGAGGTGCCAAGCCTAATGGACATTGCAGAAATAATGATAGGCATTTCTAAATGCTCTCTGGAAAAAATCTTTAAATATTAGAGCTGGGTGAGAGTTTTAAAAAAATTGAAACAACAAAGAAACAAAATGGGGAAACCTTTAGAGAGAGATATTTTACGTGAAAAATTGTGTCTGCTTTTTTGGCCAACTACAAAGTTACCGTAAAATTTCCAAAAGCACCTAAGTCCCATTTTCAAAAGTGACTTAGGCCTGGTCTACACTAGGACTTTAATTCGAATTTAGCAGCGGTAATTCGAACTAACCGCTCAACCGTCCACACCAGGAAGCCATTTAATTCGAACTAGAGGGCTCTTTAGTTCGAATTCGGTACTCCACCCCGACAGGTGGAGTAACGCTAAATTCGACATGGCTAGCTCGAATTAGGCTAGGTGTGGATGCAAATCGAACTTAGTAGCTCCGGGAGCTATCCCACAGTGCACCACTCTGTTGACGCTCTGGGCAGCAGTCAGAGCTTGGATTCTCTGACCAGCCACACAAGAAATGACCCGGGAAAATTTGAATTCATTTTCCTGTCTGGGCACTTTGAATCTGACGTCCTGGCTGGACATCGGGGCGAGCTCCGCAGCACCTGCAACGATGCAGAGCTGGACATCGGGGCGAGCTCCACAGCACCTGCAACGATGCAGAGCTCTCCAGCAGAGGAGTTCATGTTATCTGTGAATAGAAAGAGGGACCCAGCATAGACTGACTGGGAACTCTTCGATCTGATCGGTGTGTGGGGCGAGGAGTCTGTGCTTTCGGAGCTGCGCTCCAAAACACGGAATGCGAAGACATACGAGAAGGTCTCCAAAGCCATGAGAGACAGAGGATACAGGCGGGATGCAACGCAGCGCCGCGTGAAAATCAAGGACCCCAGACAAGGCTACCAAAAAATCAAAGAGGCAAACGGACGCTACAGAGCCTGCCACCACTGCCCCACCAGTGACCATGGACTCTGACGATGGGACAGTGTCAACAGCCAGTTCCTCGGTGATGTTCGCGGACGGGGAAGATGAGGAAGGGTTTGTGGAGGACGAGGCAGGCGAGAGCGCTTACAACGCTGGTTTCCCCGACAGCCAGGATCACCGTCATCACCGTCACGGAGATCCCCCAACAACCCTCCCCGGCCATTAACCCGGACCCTGAATCAGGGGAAGGAGCAGTCGGTAAGTGCTTTAACCATGTTAACTTTTATTCTTAATATAACAGGAATCTTAACTGTGTGAAAAGGAGGTCTGTCTAGATATGGGGATAGAACAGAAATCATCCTTGGAGATCTCCACGAAGCTCTCCTTGCGTTAATCGAAAAGCATCAGCAGGAGGTTCCTGGGGAGAGCTGCCTTATTGGGTGCTCCGTGGTAGCACAGTTTTCCGCGCAAGGCTTTCATGAGGTACTCAGGGAGCACTGCCTCCCCGAGCACGGCTGCATCGGGCCCTGGTTCGTGCTAGCTTTCACGCAGCATGCGCTCTCTATCTCCTTCAGTGACCGTCCTCAGGGTGATCTCGCTCGGAGACTCCTGCATCTAATTAGGGTAATTACTGTAATTTTACGCCTGGTCCAAAGTATTTTTAAAAAATCTACGGACAGACGGCATAGCACAGACTCAGCACGCAGCTGCGTGATGAGCGTAACGGAAAGCCAAAGAATATAATGGACGCTCATGGAGGGAGGGGGGAATGAGGACGCAAGGTATCCCACAGTTCCTGCTGTCTCCGAAAAGTATTTGCATTCTTGGATGAGCTCCAAATGCTTCTAGGGTCAAACACAGTGTCTGCGGTGGGTCAGGGCATAGTTCGGCAATTTGCGCACACACCCCACCCACCACCAGAAGTGAAAACAATCCTCTGTTGACTCTTTTACATGTCACCCTATCTTTACTGAATGCTGCAGATAGACGCGATGGTGCAGCACTCAACACCAACATCCTTGCTCCCCCCACGCTATGGATGGCTGATGGTACAAAAAGATGGGTATCCGTCCTCAACATCAGCCTATTGGCACATGGGGCAGTGCAAAAGGACTGGTAACCATGCGTACTAGCATCTGTGAGGTTGATCAAGGGCGCCTGGCCCTAATTTTTCATGGTAGATGGTGCAGTATGGCTGTTAACCGTTCTCATCATTGCAACAGGGGGCTGAGCTCCATCAGCCCCCACCCTTCCTGTGTAAAGAAAAGATTGAATTGCCCCTGGACTAGCAGAGGGATGATGGGCTCCTTCATCCACAGTAATTAATGTCCTGCCTGGACTATCATTGCAGCTGGAAGCTTCCTTCCACTCATTTCTCACAAACAAGTCACTGTGTCTTATTCCTGCATTCTTTATTACTTCATCACACAAGTGGTGGGACAATGGTATGGTAGCCCAGGAAGGCTGTGGGAAGGCCGGAATGAACAGGTGGTGTTGTTGCAGGAGCACCCCCTTGTGAATAGCATACAGCTCCAAATTTATGCAGGATCGGACACAGAGCAGCTGTGCTCTCTGGTTCTATGATACAGTGGTTCTCTAGTACACTTGCCCATAATCTAGGCAGGACTGATTCTATTTTTAGATACCAAAAAGGAGGGATTGACTCAGGGAGTCATTCCCAATTTTTGCTTTTGCGCCCCTGGCTGCTCGGCCAGGGGCACTTATGACAGCACCAAATGGTGCAGTGCAAAAGGACAGGTAACCATGCCCATCTTATTACCATCTTATTACCAATTTATGGTATGGTAGATGGTACAATATGGCTGGTAACCATTTCTGCTGTCATGCAAAAGCAAAAGCATGCTGCTGTGTAGCGCTGCTGGCCCGCCTCTGTCAGCGGCATCTAGTACACATACGGTGACATACACAAAAGGCAAAACAGTGTCCATGGTTGCCACGCTATGGCGTATGCCAGGGCAATTCTGGGAAAACGGGCTTGAAATGATTGTCTGCCGTTGCTTTCCCGGAGGAAGGAATGACTGGCGACATTTACCCAGAATCCACCGCGAAAATGATTTGTGCCCCAGCAGGCACAGGGGTCTCAACCCAGAATTCACAGACACAGGCTAGACTCAGTTAATTGTTCGCAAAAATGTATCTTTGCAAGGAATTCACTCCCTGTTTCCCATCTCACAGCTTCCACTGTCTCCAGACCTGACACAGCATCCCCCTCGCAGAGGCTGGCAAAGATTAGGCAGCAAAAGAAAAAGACAAGGGACAAGATGTTCGAGGAACGTATGGGCTGCTACCTATCAGAGGCGGACCAGCAGAGCCAGTGGAGGGAGATCGTCTCTCTGTGCCAGCGCTCACACAGCGAACGGGAGGAGAGGTGGCGTGAGGAAGAGAAGCAGGCAACTGAAACGCTGCTTGGACTAGTGAGGGAGCAAACGGACATGCTCAGGCGCCTTGTGGATGTTCTGCAGGACCGCAGGAGGACAGAGACACCCTGCAGTGTATCTGCAACCGCACTCCCCCGCCACAAAGTCCCATACCCCCCTCCCCAAAAATAATCAGGAGGAGGGGCGGCCGGGGACGTGAATACTGTCACTGCACCACAGCACAGTGCTCAAGTACCCAAAAGCTCTCATACCCTACATTTGCCGAAGTCCTTCACTTCCAGACTCACAGTAGTCCCAATCCCAGTCCCATCCCCTAACTGTCTACTTAATTAATAAAAATGCTTTGCTGTTAATTACTGTTTCCGTTATGTTTTTTCAAAGAAGACTGTGTTTGAATGGGGGGCGTGGGGAAGGGGGTGGTTAATTGCATAGGACAGTCACCTTTCCCAGGGTACAGACACAGGGGCAGGATCAGCAGCGGGTCACACACACGGTGCAGTCAGTAGGCACCCTGGTCGGTATGGGAGGTGTTTTCCAGGATCTGTGTGGGCGGGGGAGATGTGACTTTGCAGCGGGGGAGGGCGGTTACAGATCTTATACAGCGGTCCTTGTCCTGGACCGCTGAGTCACGCAGCTGAGGAATCTGTATCCGTCCTCCTCCACCACAAGGTCACATATCCGCCCGCACACAGAATTCCATAAAGAGGGATGGCAGGCTCCGTTGAAAGAAGCATTCCGGCACTGCGGACCGCTCTAGGAACAGGAGCCTGTCATTCCTTGAGTTCAGAGGCGGTCTTTACATCACCGCACACCCTACCCAGCACAGACTGCGTCCCAGTTTCAACCCTTTCACGAAAAGTCATGAATAAAGAAACCTTTGTTAAGTAATAATGGGACATGTATTTTATTTTTACACGTGTGCTGGAAGTGGGGGTAACGGGGTGAACAGGGTATGTAACCGAAGAGGAGAGTCAACAGTAACTGGGTAAAGAAACAGGGGCAGGTTCAGCTTCTCTGTAAAGAAACTGAACAGTCACAGGTCACGCTGCTCGCTGCTCGCTGGTATTTGAAGAGTTCCTTGTCGCTGTCCCAGGCGCCTGTATAGGGCTTCATGAGCAAGTGCATTAGTGGGCAGGCTGGGTCCCCGAGGATGACTATAGGCATCTGCACATCCACAACAGTTATTTCGTGGTCCGGGAAGAAACTACCTTCCTGCAGGCGTCTGAGCAGCCCACAGTTCCTGAAAACACACGCATCATGAACCTTGCCCGGCCACCCGACGCTGATGTTTGTAAAACGTCCCCTATGGTCCCCCAGTGCTTGCAGCACCATTGAAAAGTAGCCCAATTTCTCATCAGCTGACTGTGGAAGAGGTGGACGATAAAGTGCGAGGAGGAGAAAACGGCGATGATCGCAGCGGGCTCCATGCTTGCAGTGCTGTGGCGTCCGCGCTGTCACTGACCAGAAAAGTGCACGAACAGATTGCCCGTAGGCACTTTCAAGGAGGGAGGGAGGGAGGGAGGTTGTGATTGACGGTTCAATGATGACACTTACCCAAAACCACCCTCGACACATTTCTCCCCCCCAGCAGGCATTGGGGGCTCTACCCAGCATTCCAATGGGCAGTGGGGACTGCGGGAACTGTGGGATAGCTTCCCACAGTGCACCGCTTCCAAAGTCGACGCTGGCCCTGTGAATGTGGACTCAGAAATTCGAATTAGTGTATTTAGTATGGATACACAAATTCGACTTCATAAGGTCGAATCCACAAATTCGAACTAAGTTGATTCGAAATAGTCTTGTAGTGTAGACAAGGCCATAGACATTAAACACCTTAGGCCCCATTGACTTTCAATGAGACTTGTTTACACGGTGGGGTAATGCATTCTACAAGAATGATTTCAAAAGCAAACTCACATGTTGCCCATTAATTGGTCAGTGTAGACCATGCTGGTGCACTTTACTATAGTGCTGTTTGAAACAGTATTATGTTAAAGCACACTACCAAAACAGAACATAAGAACGGCCATACTGGGTCAGACCAAAGGTCCATCTAGCCCAGTATCCTGTCTTCCTACAATGGCCAATGCCAGGTGTCCCAGAGGGAATGAACAGAAAAGGTAACCATCAAGTGATCCATCCCCTGTCACCCATTCCCAGCATCTGGCAAACAGAGGCTAGGGATATCATCCCTGCCCATCCTGGCTAATAGCCATTGATGGACCTGTCCTCCTCTTTTTTGGCCTTCCTAATTATATTTTTACACCAAGGAAACTTTTGTGCACACTGACAGGGTCTAAACAGATCAATTAATGCACAAGGTATTAGTGCGCTTGAGAAATCACACCTCTGTAGAGCGCATTGCTGCTCCTTGTAGACAAGCCCTTAGGCTCATAAGTGCCGAAGTCTCTTTTGAAAAACGTATTCTTGAAAAGTTTGCTCCTGGTCTAATATTTTCACATGTTGAAACGGATTTTAAGAAAAAGAAAAAAATGCAGAGTGTGATTTTTTTCTCTTGTTTTCAAAAACTTTTACACACATTAAGTGAAATCCTGTCCCCATTGAAGTCAATCATAAAACCCCCACTGGCTTCAGTAGGGTCAGGATTTCACCCATTGAACTCATTACTGCATTCCTTCCCTTCAGTGAGAATTGGGGGAGTAAATTCAGCCTGTATTCCATGGCGTGGAGGGCTCACTAGTGGGGGATCTTGTGTCTCCTCCATGCAAGGGGAGAGCAAGATTTTAGTGTCCCAAGCACAAGACGTTCTTGCCCTTCCTATTCGAGATAGAGCTCAGCTCTGCAGCAACCTGCAGAGCATTGTACAGGAGATGGGTGGAGAAAGATTTGAGTGGTGGCGGCAGAGCCAGAGAATTTGTTGGTACAGAAAAAAAGTGTTTAACTCATGGATAAACTAATCACAACCAGTAACTCAACCAGGCCTAGTTGTGGCACAGCGAGCAGCGTGAGGGAACCCAGGCTCGACATCACACTCGTCATTAGCAGTGTCCTCTGTGCAGGATGCATTCCATATGTCAGTGCACTCAAAAAACAAAGCAGTGAGTCAAGAGACACCGACCAGAATTTGCATGATTGCTGCAGAACTAACTGTAGTTTGAGCGATGTTACATTCTGGAATGTGAGAACACATGAGTCACAAAGCAAACAGCCTCCATTACTTTGATGGGGAAAGAACTGTAAAATATAATAAGTCAACAAGCCTTTGAATAGTTTTCAAGCCTTAAGACTAGAGCTGGTTGGAAAAATGATGTTCTCCAGAGTTCCAATGTTGTTCCCCATGGCAAACTTTGATTTTTTAAAAAAAATTATTTCAATTCTCCACAGAAAATGTTGAGTTTTGTATGAAAAATTGATATCCACAATGTTTTGATTGGGTTGCCTTATAGGAGTCATAGTTCAGTTAACTAATCTTCAGCATTCCTTCAGTGTCAGAAAACACTCCCATTGAAAACTACGGGAATTTGGCATGTGGAACTTGTGTCCGAGGCATTAGACTGGGCACTGAGACAATTTCATTTAATTCCTGTCTCTGCCACAAACTCCCACCATGACCTTGGACAAGTCACTTAATCTCTAGATACCTTGGTTCTCCGTCTGTAAAATGAGATCATTCTTGAGTTGTCATTTCTCTTCTCCATGGCTTTCTTTCCCCTCCCATCCTTTGGCCTGAGTATTTGGACTGTAGCACAGAGACTGTCTCTTACTGTGTGTATGCACAACACCTGAAAGACTAGACCAGGGGTCAGCAACCTTTCAGAAGTGCTGTATCTAGTCTTCATTTATTCACTCTGATTTAAGGTTTCACGTGCCAGTAATACATGTTAATGTTTTTAGAAGGTCTCTTTCTATAAGTCTATAATATATGACTAAACTATTGTTGTATTAAAGTAAATAAGGTTTTTAAAATGTTTAAGAAGCTTCATTTAAGATTAAATTAAAATGCAGAGCCCCCCCCCAGACCAGTGGCCAGGACCCAGGCAGTGTGAGTGCCACTGAAAATCAGCTCGCGTGCCGCCTTCGGCACCCGCGCCATAGGTTGCCTACCCCTGGACTAGACCCTGATATTGGTTGGGTCCTCCAGGTGCATGAGGATCAGTTTAAGCCTGTGTTTTAGGCCAAGGGCAGGAAAATAGCACATTGCATTGTTTCGTTTTTAAATGTAGCTCAGATTGCATATAAAAAATTCAAAGATGTTCAATTATTTGAAAATAGTATTTTTAAAAAATTCATGAAATTAGGAATTATCACTAGAACTATCCTCAAATTCCTGTGTAGTAAAGCAGCCACAGGGAGTTTCAAATACTCCTGGTTTTGTAGCTATAAAGTGTAAGCATACAAAACCAGCAATGTCAGCCAGGAAATAGGAGATGAAACTTTCTGCAGAAGTGTTAAACACAGAGGGATTTCAATAGAGTTCCACCAGATAAGCAATTAGCCCAAGGCTCAATGCAAGAGGTACTCACAGTGAATTGGGTTTAATCATTTTAATGTCTGTGTGATTACACCAGTTTTACATTGAGGTCACTGCACAATTAAAGCAACATTACCTCTGAAATTGGCCCTGTTTTTTCTGGCCTCTGAATTAGCTTCTGTTGTTTTTTGTTTGTTTGTTTGTTTGTTTGTTTAATTAGTAAAGGGAACTGGAATCTTTGTTCCTTAAAAATGAATTCTGCTGCAGCCCTATCTGAACTCATCTTAATTCTGAATCTCTAAATTATTGCTTTACTTCTCTGCTGGGAGGTCATGTTGCACCAGTGAGGGGATTTACTCCCAAGATACTCCCACCATGGCCAACACTCAAGAGATTGCACCGGGGCCCCCCAGAACTAAAAGCATGAGCTGCTCTAGCTTGAGCTAAAAGAACCAACACTATAGCTGTCCACTGTGTATTGGGCACAGAGAAAGACCTGTAGTAATACACAGTCACCAGTGGGTTACGCTTGCACTGCTGCCCCCTATGGGGATCCTCCTGGAATTTGGACGTAGCACTCCAGGAGCGTGCTGCTAATGACCACGGCCTGGGGACAGTGCATGAGCGCATCTGTGGATGCCCTGGCCATAGACACTGCTTAGGTGCTACCACGTTCTTCTGGGGCTCTGTAGGTCAGCTGTGAGCAAAGTCCACCAGCAGGAGGTCTCCTCTACAATCTGCACTTGAGGAAGTCCCTGCAGCCTCTACATCATGTGGCATCATTTATGAACTTATCATATCCTCCTGTAGCCTTTGTTTTCTCCCAGATGGTGCACATTTAATTCCTATACACAAAGAAAGCTTAATTGTACAAAATATCACAGGGGTCTGACCTCCACTTCCAGGACGTGAAGCACTTGGATATCCTTTTGACTCTTAACACAAATCCTGCTAGGCTAAGTCTGTTATGCAGTGATTGCAAACCTCAAAGAAAAGGGCTGCTTCTTGATGACACGTCCTTTATTCAGTTGCCTCTGACAAAAGCGAGAAATTTCCTTGCCCAAACCTGCAGATGGAAACACGATACCATTTAATAGTTAGCAGGGGAACGCTTTATTAAACTTCCATCACTCTTTGAAATGGAAGGGTTTCGATTGCCACACAAAATGAAACTGCGGTCGTTTGTATTGCTCAACAGTAGGACAGTGTCCGACAACACATTGACGAGTATATAACAGCAATATTAATCATTGATCATTGCATTTTTAATCATCCAAGTGGTAGCTGTCTGAATGCACTTTAAACAAGTATTTTCATGTGTTCTAATTGATGTGTTCATCCAGAACAGGAAGTGGAAGTTCTAAAATACCATAAAGAAGGCTAATCTTGTGGCTGACCAAATAAACACCCAGGAAATCACACAAGAAATTTTATTTTTCTAAGATTTCCCCTATATTTTCCCAGTCAAAGATGTGTGGATAGGATCTCTACCACTCATATGTATCCCTGAATTTTGGAAAGCCAAATTCTTACATTTTTTAAATGTTTGAATTATCTTCATAAAACATTCATTTAGATTTAAATACTAATAAAGAGCTCTTAACATTTAATTAGATCTACAATTGCAAATGCTCACTCAGAAGCAAAAAATAACCATATGCAAATAAGTGAATGAACTCAGCCAGTGAATAAATCAAAGGAGTGTTAAATCAATGGCTTGAGGAACTTTGAGTTCCTTTGCAAATATGTAAAGTATTTGTCCGTGGTGCAGCATTTTTCACATTCTCCTTCTCCATTTAATATCCCCTCCATTTCTAATCCTTGCTTCAAGTGTGTGTGTGTGTGTGTGTGTGTGTAATTTCCATTGAAATGCTCAGTGGAAAATGTTGACATTTCATTAAAAAACCGGATTTTTTTTCAGCTGAATGTAGCCCAATCTGGATTTGGGGGGGGGGGAAATCATTTTATAGTATTTGGTTTCCTGACAAAAAAAATGAAAAATTCTGTGGAAAATTTTCATTCTGTTCAAAATCTGATATTCCATCTAACCCCAAACTTTCTGTTAAAAAAAGAGGTTTGATGGAAAATTTTCAACCAGCCTTGCCCATGGCCACTTTTAAATTGTGACAGAAGGGTCAATTCTCCATGGCGCAGTGGAGAGAAAGCATCTGAATGCAATTATTCTCCTAGTAACGGCCAGTATGCACAGAAGGTAGTGGGAATTGGAGAACTAAGCTATATGCTCCTGCCGGTCCAGAAAAAAAATACTTCTCCACATGGTTAGAGCTCCAGTGGGAAGTGAAGGGCTGTAACTGGCTGGAAGGAGAGCAGTCATTCTAGACAAGCATCATCGCTTGGAAAGCTTGCATAGTTTTCACTGCATAACCTCTCAGAAATGACCGTTGCCACTTGTAGTTGTAATTGCAGTCAGGTGCATCCCCAAAAGGTGAAAGTATGTGCTGCTGTGGATTTATTGACAAGTAACACTGTTGCCATCAAACTGTCCTAGTGGTTTCCAATGTTAACCTTTTGTCATGATGAAAACTGACCATTTATTCCTACTCCGTTTTCTGTTTCTCAGACACTTTCTGATCCACTTTGTCCCCTCACCTCATGACTACTCAGTTTCCTAATAGCCTCTTGAAAAGATTCTTTCTCACAGTCCAACTAAATTATTCAACCCAGTTGCCCTTGATCTGCTCTGGTGCTGATATGCTCAGAGAACTTTAGTTGATTGGAGGCACAATATTCCTTCAAAGAAGCGTCTGTGTCCCTATCATCTCATATTCATCTAGATGGGGAAATACCCAGCCTATCAGATCTCTTTCTACTGATGAGGCACAAAGCAAGTGAGCAGAGAATTGGGTCAGGGATCTGGCTTAGAGATGTAATTTCTCTCCTGTCATTTAGTATCAAATATAGTATTTCCCTTGTATTGTTGTCATCCCTAGCTGACGCCTTTGACCTCAAAACTTGTCAGCTTTACCCTGGAGATAAAATCTTGTGAACTATTCTTGCAAGATTTTGTCCCAAAGTAGAGTAAAATCTCATGAGATCAGCTGATTTACTGAGATTTCTGCCATCTTGAGTGAGAATCTCACAAGAATGCCTATTCTTGCAATGCTTCAGCTCTTTCTAAATCAGGCCTGGATCCAATCTGGAACAAAATGAAGAATGTTGACCCTGGGTTTTAAAAGCTGACACCCTCCCCACCCCCACTTCCTGTTCAAAGTGATTCTAATAAGAGATTTCAGCTTATGGCCATGTTTAGTAAATCACCAAAATTGGATTTGGGAAGAGATATGATCACAGTGAGAAGAGAATGAACCACTTTGGCTTTGCAGCATAATGATGGTAATTAATGTTAGTGCACTGCATTTAAAAGGAAGTATTTCTATGATGGACACTAAACTCTGCATGAGAGAAAGGAGGAGCAGCTAGTCCTAATGGTGTTTCTTTCTCTGCTCTTGGCAGAATATGTGCTGATGGCTATAATTTGTATAGCTTTTTTGGAACCAACTCAAGGCAGCCCGTCATGACATTTCTGCTTAGTTTTTAAAATGCATGGGTGAGCTTGTGTACTTTCCTTAAGCCTTTTCCTAGAAGCAAAGAACCATTACAAAGATTTGCACTTCTATGATGTCACCTTAATATGTGGTTGCTGAAAATCAAGGCATAGGCAACATATGTTTGTGCACGTCTGGAAGTGGGGTTTCTTTATGTGTGGATGTGGACAGTAATTTTAAGGTCAATTACTAAAAAAAAATGGAAAGCTATTGGGAATGGGGATGTTAGTTTACACTGACAAAGATATTGATTTTAAGCAAATTGTTCAGGAATTATCCTCGTTGGCCAACGGACTCACTGCATTCTATGAAAAAAACCCAGTACTTTTGATTGTTTTCAGCTTTCTCCTCCATTTAACACACAAAATACCTTCACCTCCATGAATAATTATTTATTGGAGTAGGACTGGAACATTTCAATAAAGTGTTTGTTGGAAAATGCTGATTCATTGAAACTAGTTTTGGCAAATTTCCCATTTCCAAAAAATTGGAGGAAAAAGTTTCAAAATTGTCAAAAATATCCCATTTTGACATTTTCTAAACAAAAGTTCTATTTTCTGAGTAAAAATGACTTTTGTTTAGAAACCGAAGTTAATTTATAGTAAGTAAATAATTAAAAATTAAAGCTTGAAATCTAGATAAAATATTTCAAACTTACAAAATTGAAAGATTTTGACTGAGCTGACACTTTTTTGTTTGTTTGTTTGTTTTGTTTTGCAAAGATTTTTGAGAGTTTGACTTTTTGACACAATTTGGGTCATGAGATTTCTTCTGGAGTCTCAAAAATTCTCTCAAGACATGAAATCTATTTCCTGCCTCGTTCTAGTCGGGATTCCTTTGTGCAAGGCACTGGTATTGCCCACTGACAAACTTCTGTTTTCTAAAGTGAATGAATCCCATTCGCTATATTCTATCTCGGGAGGTGTAGCGGAGTGATTACCCACCCCTGCCCTGCGGGGCTTGAAACAGCCCAGGAGAGGGCTGGGGCTGGCGTAAGAAGCCTGGGCTGATTGGGGGAAGCAGGCTCAGCTGGGGCCATGCCTCAGTCAGGGCCAGCTGGCCCCTATAAGAGGCTGGGAGCCAGAGGCCCAGGCAGTCTCTCACTGACTGGAGAGGGAGACAGGCCTGGCTGCTGGGGAACTCACCCAGGGGACCTAGAGGGAGGCAGGGCTGAGGAAAGGCCTTAGGAGCTGGGAAGCCCTAGGCTAGCAACTCCCCAGTCTGCAGGGCCTAGTTCTAGGCCCACCTAGGTGTTGGGCTTGCAGAAGGGCAGCTGGAGGGTGGGTGAAGGCAGCCAGTCCAGACCCCTTGTCCCGTGATGATCGGCTGACACTGCAGTCTGCCCCAGGGCGCGGGGGCTAAACAGAGACTGGCAGTAGCCACGACTGAGGCGACGTGGGGATAGGGAGTGGGGGCTCCCCTGGGGTGGGGAAACGCAGTAAGACTGTGGGGTACTGCAGGAGGCAGAACCCTGGGATAAGGGCACCGGGGTCCTGGGAGGGACACGGGGGCCAACGGCATGTGGATCACCAGCCTGCAGAGGGTGCTCCTGGGTCAAAGAGCTAATTCCCAAGGATGACCAGCAGGAGGCGCTGCAGGGGTGAGTGTGCGCTGTGCTACAGGAGGATTTTAAGATTGTAACTAGAGCTGGTCAAGAATTTTCTGGTCAGTTTTCTGTTGGAAAATGCTGATTTGACAGAATCAAAAGATTCTGGGGGGAAAAAAATTTTTTTTTAATGTTAAATTTTCCACAGGAAGGAAATTCTGGTTTCCATAAAGCTCTAATTGCAATAGAGGTTGGCATATCAATGTGTTAATCAATGAATAACCAGGCACTTGGTGAATGACTAACGTCCTGAAAGTGATATATTCCCCTCTCCTGTCTGCACTGTGGTTCTTTTACCTGCAGCATGAATCTCTATCTCATATTGTCCACTTGGAACCAGAACCTCAGCCTCAATAGGTCTCTTGTCTCTAATCAAGCAGCTGGCTATTGGCCTACTAGGGAAGGAAGCAACATAGTCACCCCTCTGGAACCCCCTAGCACAGAGGGAATGCCAGAGTTGTGGCCAGAGGCTGGCAAGATGGGAGTGTTACTGTACTCCAGGGGTAGGCAGGGCTCTGCATTTTAATTTAATTTTAAATGAAGCTTCTTAAACATTTTATAAACCTTATTTACTTTATATACAACAATAGTTTAGTTATTTATTATAGACTTATAGAAAGAGACCTTCTAAAAACATTAAAGTGTATGACTGGCACGCGAAACCTTAAATCAGAGTGAATAGCTGAAGCCTCGGCACAGCACTTCGGAGAGGTTACCGACCCCTGCTGTACTCGATTGTTCTCTGTCACTGATGTCCCCTTGGAGGCCAACACGAATTACAGTATCTCTGAGTCCACTCTAAACTTCACTAGGGGCTAAAGCAGCCCCAGGCACTGAGGAGCTCAAATGTGATTTAGAACCACTTTTGACCAGCTGTGGTCCTGCCTCAGTGACAGTTCTGAGGATCAGAGCCTTGTTCCGCGGATGGTACTTCCATTGCCATCAGTGGAATGGGATAATCTGCAGAGATGAACCAGATGTTCTGATAAGTCTTTCGCCTCTTATTTCAATACGGTGCGGAATGTGTTAGAGATGCACAGAGCCAGTAGATGAACTAACATTGTAGGAAGAACAGAGCGCCCTAAATCTTTCAGAAATGGGCAAGCAGTCAAAGGAGAGTGTGACTGTATGGACATGATTAAGATGACACTTTACTTACTATGCAGTGCATAAATCCTTGTGCCCTGTGATTATCACATCATCACATGCATTAGACAACAGATAACCCCCTGCTATAGGAGCTATTGTTATGGGTCCTCTAAACCAGTTGGATTGCTTCAGCCTATTCCCCCAGCCAAAACTTAATAACAAAATACGCCCCCTCCTCCTCCCTTGCCAACATCCATATATTTCTTCATATTTGCCATTGCAAAGCAATGCATTTTTCTCAATTAGATCTTAACCATGCTCTGCGATGTATCTGAAAGCACTGTGCATTGCCTTCTTTCATGCTGACTGTTCCTTTGCGTTGGATCATTTCCAGAGTAAACACTGTCAGTGAGACTATCACTTTGGATCCTCAGGGTATCAGATGTTGCCTGCTGAATAGTGCTGCAAGCTCTTTGCAATTCATTTCCCCCCTTTATTAACCTGAGAGAGGAGGCCACCTCGATCGTAGCAAGATGAGCTGTCATCTGCTAGGTCAAATGCAATATAAGGAGCAGAACATGAATCAATGAAACCAAAAACAATAGTGCTTCACTGTGCTTTTAATCTCAGTGTTTCTGTTATGGACAGGTAGATGATCTTGCTTCTCTTGTTTTTTATTGTTTTGTGATGTATCTTTTTCTTGGAAGGGGATCAGAAAAAAAGGACTATTTTTTTTTACTCTGCTTTAGGAGACAGAAGTGTTTTGAGTGCCACGCCTGTAAAAATTAAACGGGCCGTTTAAAAATCCACTCCCGTGGTTGAGCCATGCGCCGAGTTCCCTTTGATTTCAAAGGCAGTTCTGCATGAGGAAACCTGCTGGATTTGCAATGATACTTTAGCCTTTGAGAGCGATTAGGTTGAGGGCAGTTATATATTTGATCTGTATTGTGAAAAACAGAGGCTCAAATCCTCTGGTCCAAATATGGATTACAGAATGTACAGAACCCATGGAAGCAGTGTGACTCCAGTATAGTAGGCATGGGAAGTGTATGGAAAGTCTTCGGGGAGCTCCCATACCTCCCTCAACTCCCTGAAGCATGGTTTTAAGGTAATCTCTGCAGCAAGCTCTCAGAGGTCCTAATTCAGTGCTCGGTGAAGTATGTTCTGTCCATTCACTCCAACAAACGTTGAATCAGGGCCAGAGTGGGTGCCTGGAGAAAAGGGGTAACATGGGATCACATCCAGTGCACCAGTGACTACATGTACCCACATGACAAACTGTCTCTGTGTAATTTGAGGAGCAAAGGGGTGCAGAGGCTGTGGAGTGGCCTTGCTGGCAGTTCACTGTCCTAATGGGAGGATTCTGTGGCCCCCAAATGTTTGAATAACTTTGTAAACTCTCTTCCCCTTCCCCAATAAAAGTGGGACAAAAGTCGCAAAAGCCATGTACAATGCCTGTAGCGGGCTTTACGTGTCTCTGACATTCTACGGATGGAAGAAACACACACAGTCTCCAGCACGCTCACAAGCAGAAAACAGAGTGATTCCAGCCTGCTGTCGTGCACTGGTCCAGGCTTGTCATTTCTATCCTCTAAGAGTTTCATTCCCCTCTTTACAGAAGTCAATGTAGTTCTTGTCTTAAAGCAATTTGGAGGCATCTTCTACCAAACAAAATACCGTATTCAGACAGGACTGGGTTACTAGAATTGCAATGAAAATGTGTTCTAATTATTAGAATGTTTTTCTATTTTACAACTTCCTGTGACTATTTCCATTAGGGGTAAGGAAGTTTTTCCGTCATGCTAAATAAGAAAGATGAGTGCTGTACTACTTTGATCTTTTCAGAGTTCAATTAATTCATGGCAAGCCATTCCTGCTCTCTTCCACACCAGTTTCAATGACTTGGGAATACAGCTGGTTTGAAAAACATACGGACATTTTTGAGGGGCAAGAATCATGAAAACATTGCTTTTTTCCCTATAGAAATTCAAAATTTCAATGGAAAATTTCAGTACTCTTGAAAATGTCCAACCCCGGTGTACTTAATGTCTCTTTTAATGTTTTAGAGATCTTACAAGCAAGACACTACAGTGATGAACACTTTAGTATGCCTAAAATAGTATATAATCCTTTTAACTTTAAAATTCCCATACATGCTACTTACAACTAAAAATGTTTGTTTTATTAGTATTAGAATTTATCCAGTTATCAATTATACATATTAAGTATGATTGCAAAAATACTACAGATATTACTGATTTGATCACTGTAATCTCCTGCTGCTCTTTGGATTCTGTTGTAAAGGTGGCTTGGGGAAAATTTAATTTACAAGAAGCTCTGAAGTTTGCTTTACAAGTTGTTGACCTTCCGAGAAATAATTTAAAAAGCAGAACCTTGTTTTAATCATGCAGTACTGTCATCTAGTGGCCATATTAATTACTGCATGGGTAGGAGTAACAGCAGTGATCTGAAGAGGGGAGCTAAACACCACTAGGAATATTCTTCTATGCATAGGAAGAAATAGCTGCCCTGATCCTGTCAAATGCTTAAGTATGTGCATAAGTGTACTCATTTGAGTAGTCCTGCTGAAGCCTATGGAATACTTATGAAAGTAAAGTTAGGGCCTGATACTGCTTACACATGTGCTTAGCTAATAACCTTTGATTAAAGAAAACTGGCATTTAATCCATGAAAACACATGTTTAGAATTCTTATAACTGCCTCCAAAACATGTATGTCAACTCTATGGTGGAATACACAAACAGCAGCTATAGAAATGCAGGTGACCAGAATAAATAAGGAATAATTTATGGCCTGTATTAGATAAACTCCTGAACTGTTAGAGTGCACATGGGCCAAAATGGCATGAACTAACGGGCTATTTTAGTAAGACAACCACTCCAAAATGTCCATATCTATGTACATGGCTTCCTTGGGGGTTGTTGCTTATACAGACTCTGACTCAATAGGAATGTGTAATCCTGTGGAAATCAATGCTTAAACTCGTAACTCATGCTTAAAATTCCACATATATGTAAGTACCTTCCTGAATCAGCCATATAGTAGGGACTAAATTATTCAGGGAAATAATTGAAGCCAATAGTATTAAATGAATTTAAGTCTGGGGCAACTATATTTGTTTGAATTAAGAAGCTAAAGGCTGGTGGAAAAAAGTTCAAATGTGGCATGAAGAACCAAGTTCTTAGGATGTACTAAGTTCTGTATAGTTATCTTGTGACACTAACACACGTGACCCATCCAAAGGGATGTGCCTGGAGAATCAGGCAAATTCACCTTGCTGCTGTGTAGTGTTCCCAAGAGTACTTACAAATGATTGCTTGTCTCTGGGTTTATCGGCTGCGTACTGTTCAGTACTAGGGCAGAGTTAAAGAATAGAAATTCTGTGTGAATATTCACTGCCTTCTAGCAGGTTCGGGGATTTCGGATTAAATGGAGTGCAATGTGCTACAAACATAAAAGTAAACCAATTTTTATTCCTATTAATTATTATTGATTGAATTATATTTTTAAACCCAAGTACATTGCAAGATCCTAATACACGTTTAAAACAAATATGGAAAACCTTGAACCAAAACATGATTTTTAAGTTCCGTGCATGATTACACATAACTGGCTTCCCATTTTCCCTTGCCATTCTCCAAAAAGGCTACCACTACTATTATGAAGTATAATGGCACAAAAAATGCTTGAATTTAGACTTTATATCCATCATGAGCTAATTTTTCATTGATTGAGTGACAGATTGAATTAATACTACCAACTTCTTATATAGTACATTTCATCAATAAGATCTCAAAGCACTTCACAAAGAAAGTCAGTAGTATTACCCTCCCCCCCTTTATAGATGGGCAAACTGATGCATCGAGAGGTGAAGTGACTTGCCTGAGGTCACCCCAGAGGTCGCTCGCACATTCAAACAGAAAGCCAAATAGTATCCTTCGTGCTGATCAAGTAACTCAGAGCAAATAAACCATACAATAAAATGAACTTCTTAAAGTTCACAAACAGCTTACAGTGTTTTCAGATTATTTTTCAACATTCAAAATGTAAAAAAAGTTATTTGGCTTTACAGATAATTTGTGGTCTGTATAGTGACTGTGAAGAGGCCTGGAACCTTTCACAAGCCCAGACTGCACTTACAAAAACTCCCAAAACAATAAGGAAAGGTGCTCAGAGTCACATCTAGTGTTCTGTAATCTGTATGTTGACCACTGATCCATGTAGTGGTGCTAATGTCAACATAAGCCCTACCCCTCAAATTGCTCTTGAGTCATACTTTACTTATTTCACTATTGGTTTTGTAACAGAATCATGCAAATTAGGGTGTCTGTTGCAAAGACAAAGGGCACTCCTCTTGCAAAACGGGCATAGCACTCACCTAGAGGATTGGAATTCTGGGTTAGAATCCTTTCTATGGTACCGCCATATTTGGGGTCGGGAAGGAATTTTTCTCCAGGGCAGATTGGCAGAGGCCCTGGAGGTTTTTCACCTTCCTCTGCAGCGTGGGGCCCGGGTCACTTGCTGGAGGATTCTCTGCACCTTGAGGTCTTCAAACCACAATTTGAGGACTTCAGTAACTCAGACATAGGTTAGGGGTTTGTTACAGGAGTGGGTGGGTGAGATTCTGTGGCCTGCATTGTGCAGGAGGTCAGACTGGATGATCATAATGGTCCCTTCTGACCTTAAAGTCTATGAGTCTTCACTTGGGAGGGGGGGGGTGGAGTGTGACCTTAACTCACATTAGCTAATTCAATTTAAAATAGCAGTGAAGACGCACCAAGCTTGTAGGGGAGCATAGGGTTAAAACCTATATTGCTGTGTCTTTACTGAGATTTTAACATGGGCTAACTAATTCTAGGTAAAAAACACACTTTTTTTTTTTCAGTGAAGGCATTGACTAGTCAGTAGTGCGCATCCCCCCCACCCGCCCACCCCCCAAAAAGAGGTTCCCAAACTTGATCAGAGTTGCTATCTATAAATTAATTGATGCCCCATTCGACACAAATGTCTCAACCTGCCAGGGCCCAGATGTGTGACGCACTGTGTGGACCAACACCAATAAGGAGGGACCCAAAAATATTTACGCAGGATACTTAAAATAATTGTTTTTATATATTATAGCAAGGCCTAGGGGTCCCAGCCAAGAGCAGGGCCCCATTACACTCAACACCACACAAAGAAAGAATGAGAGACAGTCTCTGCTCCAAAGAGCTGACGGTTTAAATAGACAAGGGTGGACTGGGGAAATAGAGGCATAGAGAGGTGAAGTAACTTGTCCCAAGCCAGGCAGCAGGTCTGTGGCAGATCTGGAAAAAGAAGCAAAGTTCCTGACTTCCGGTCCAGTGCCCTATTCACTAGAGCATTGGTTCTCAACCAGGGTTGCGGGGGCTGCAAGCAGGTTTCAGGGAGTCTGCCAAGCATGGCCAGTGTTACACTTGTGGGGCCCCAGGCGACTGCCCGGCTTGCTGCCCCCTAATGTCAGCTTTGGCTTTTACATGCAGAAAACCAGTTGTTGTGGCTCAGGTGGGCCGTGGAGTTTTTATTGCATGTTCAAGAACCCCTACCCTAGAGCATGCTCCCGCTGCAAGTGCTGCAGTGTTAATTCCTTTCGTGTAAATAACTTTCTAAAACCTCCATTTCAGGACTCATATCTGCTGTAAATCATTTGCAACAATAAAAGTGAGTGGACACCAAATCTGCGTGGAGTGCGGGTTTAAAATGAATGACACCTCTCGGAATGAAAGCTACATGAGAGGTGTGTAATGAAAGCATTTTAGTTTGTCAGACTTGTTTCAGAGTGGCTCAGGCGGTAGAAGACTTGTAAGTGAATGTTGCTTTTGCCTCATTTTAGAGCTGCTGAATCACTAGATTTTCTTTTACGTTGCATGCAGTGCCACATTGTTACAGAGATGCACTGGCTCTGATTGTGAAACAACTAGATCATATAAAACTACACCCAGGGAGTGGTAGAAGGGTAAGTGAAATGAATCACGGACCACAACAAAGCTCTTCCTGTCATTTAAGGGTTACCTGCCAAATGCAGAGGATGTAAACTCAATGGGGAGACAAAGTATCATTGTCACAATCAAAAATTACATCGACTGTGGCATAAATTTACCAGGCAGTCACGTCTAAAGGCTTGCAATGAAAAGTTAATCTCAGTACTGGGTAACAACCACATGGGTTTATGGAGATTGTAAAGTAGAGCACCTACTGAATTCAGATACAGTTGAATATAATTAATAGCAATCGGTGTTTCCCACATCATGTGCTGGAAAGGAATAAGTGCTTTGTTCTCACACTATTTCAGTACGTTCTGTGATATTTATAGTACATATTGCCAGAGGAAATAGAGAGATTGATTTGCAAGACATAACTTGCCAACATGTATATTCAAAAGGAATAAAACTAACTAAGAAAGTTTTGAATAGGACTCAAGCCATCCATAGAGTGGTATATCAGGAAATGATGGTAAATCACAAATGTCCAGTCTAGACATGCGTTGAACCAAAAACCCATGTTTGAAATCTGAAGCCATATCTGAATTTTTCTAATGGCCTCCATTATGGACCAAATCAAACCTTGGGTCAAATCATCCCTCAAACTTTGTGGTGCTTGAGATCAGGACTGGGATCCAAATAATATGTCTCTAATTCAGCTCTAATCTGGCCTTTTGTACTCACAGTACAACAGCTCTGTCTTTCATCAGCAACAACCATGTTACCACTATGCAATGAATTTATCTAATCAAACCTTTTCAGCAAATGCTTTCTAATGACTTAAATAGGAGAATGGGTGCCAAATGATCTCACTGTATTCCTTTTATTTTGGGCTGAAACACTCTGGCCCATGTTTCATCAATGAAGTTGGTCTTGTAAGAGCTTATTGGGAATAGTTCTCACTGAGACATTTGCCAATATTGTTAAGCATCAATGCCTAAAGTTAGGCTCCTAAATATTTGCTGCCTAAATAGAAATGGGCTGATTTTCAAAGATGCTAAGCAGCCCCAGCTCCCATTGAAGTCAATGTGAGCTGCACAAAACCTGAACACTTCTTTTCAGATCATTAAATATCAAGTTAGGATATTGGTTAGAGAATTTGGCCAGGGTTAATTATCACAGGCGTGAAAATAGACCTAATGAAAAATGATCAACTGCTGGTAAAGTACTACATTATATGAACAGATCCTGCACATTCCTATTAGTGGAATTGGACAAATAGTTATATTTATATTAGAATTAGTCAGGTATGGGAATTTCCATTTTCTGAGAAATTATAACATTTTAAAAAAATCTAAAATGTAATTGAAAATTTGAAATTTAGAAATTTCCTGTAGGGAAAAAATTCCAAAAAAATTGAATTCAAATTGAAAAAGTTTCTTTTTCACTTTTTATATATTCAAATGATAAATATAATATATGTTGTATATATGTCATGTTAACTATTGTATGTAAATAATGTTAAATTAATATTCTAATCTAAAAGTCAAAACAAAATTAATCAAACCATTTTGACTTTTTCCCATTGAAAATTTCATCAAAATTATTCCTACAAAATGTTTCAATTTCAACAAAACTACATTTTTCCATGGAAAATTGTTCAATCAAAAACGTTTCAACCAACTCTAATATATAATTGATTCACAAATGTTTCAAAATTCACAGAATAAATAATTTGTGACTATAGTCATTGAATTATCAGCCCTGCTACATAAGATAAGCCAATTATATAGATACACATACCTACACCTATATGTTCCATTTGCCTATCTTATGGGTCCTGGTTGATAATATATGTTTCATATTGACGTCAATGAAATTTAAGCCCATGACTAAATGCTTCCTGAATCTCAGCCTTGTTGAGTAATTTCTTTGATAAACATTGTGAAATTCATTGAATACATTATTCAATTAATTATTATTTGACTCTCTACATATACGCATCTGCACAATTTGGAACTGGAAATCTACTTATACTACTCAAGATTTATTGATGCCATGAAGAAATGTATATGACAGTCAATGATTTATTCCTTGAACCACCCTGACGAAATGGCCGCTGTGAAATATGAAGATGTTTGAAGTGGAGATCTATTAACTATATATGAAAGGGTGAGCTAGATATGAAGAATAAGACACCTCACAGTGGATGAACTGTTTGACACACATATATATACTCAACCCAGCTTTACAATGTAGACTGAAAATAATAGATATAGTGCCATGATGATAAAACATGACACAATTTGAGTTGCTGGGAACAAATTGCCAAAGCTTCAAAGGAAATCCCATGAACTTCCATCCATACCCCTTAAACTCATTCTTCAGCAGGATAAGCTTGGAAGTCAAGTTGAAGCCACTGAACCCTGACTAGAATTTCAAAGTATTGTAATCAAGGGAGCCTGGAAAACAGCAGAAATGAGAGGTAACATTCAGGATGTTTCCTTTAGGACATTTAAAAAAAATGTGTATAATGCAACTCTACTACTGAATTATGTCAATGGGGAAGGAAAAGGAGAGTGAGATTTTGTTACAATGTGGGGGGGGGGTTATATTTTCTTCTTTATTAATCATTATTATTATTATTTTATTTAGTTAGTTTATTATTTTTATGTATTTATTACATTGTGATAGCACCTACAGGCCAACCAGATGTGGGACCCATTGCATAAGGCATATTGCAAACGTATCGAACAGGACAATGCCTACACCCAAAGATCGAGCTCTCTCTCTCTCTCTCTCTCTCTCTCCCCCCCCCCCCCCCAGGAGTACAAACATGGCTATCCTGGAAAGGGTCACTTAATTTTTCTTTTAAATATATTTTTACAGCTCTTAAGCATCGATAAATACAGTATTGAGGAAAGTGAAAGCAAGCAGATGCTGTACATTAATATTTCAAAAGAAATTAGTGCCTTGATTTTTCTAAGAAGCCAAATGGAGTGAGGTGAGAGTTGAAGTTCTTAATATGACCCTGTCACAGTGTAACATTAACCAGTGTTAAACAAGGTTTGGGGTTTGGTATACAGAGACCTCCGCCTGCTTAGTACCATGGCAAACACACAAGGACATTCATACCAAACGCTACCAATTTATAGACTGAAAAACAAAAAAAGGAAAAGAATCAAGACAAGGCAAAAAGCACTGAAACTGAAATTGAATGATTATGCAAAAGCAACAATCAAAACCTCTCTTTAAAGAGAGGGTGAATGTTGGTTAGAGTCTCTCATTCAGCCAAGCGATCCTTATTGTTGGGAAGAAAGGATCAGTTCTGTTCTTCAGTTTTGAGTCAGGAATGACAGTCACTTTCCTGCTTTTGACAAAACAGATAGATAAAGAAGGGATAGAGAAGAGATAGGATAATAAAGATAGGCGGAAGTATGGCTTATGTCAATGTTCTCAGGATAGAGGGCACCTAGTCAGTAAGGATGGATGCTTTGGGGTGGCAGGTCAGACATGACAGCTGATGCTCTGGACACCAGTACACCTGACTCTATGGATGAGGGGAAAGCAGTGGATGTGATATATCCTGACTTTAGCAAAGCTTTTGATACGGTCTCTCACAGTATTCTTGCCAGCAAGTTAAAAAAGTAACCTTTACCCACTTTTTCACCTGTTAGGCTCACAATTACAGGAAGCCTGCTAGGCCCCAATTATTCCAACCGTGCCCAGTTCCCAGTGAAATTCAATTGTAGTTGGGTACCTAACTCCCTTAGGATACTTGGTAAATCCCAGTCATAATTTATTTTGTTAAAACATTCACCTGCCCAAGGACTAAGATGCTGGGTACCCTTGGGGCAGTTGGGGAGAAAACACAGAAGCTTTAACAGGAGCCTTTACACTGCATGCACAAGACAGGGAACACTCCAGGTGCCATCTTAATGCTGCATCCATCTGAAAACCTGGCACAATATGGCCCTTTCTTTGTGGTGGAAATTTAACACATCTGAGACATAATTTCTGAGTGGATATCCAGAGTATTGTCATGACTGCTTTTGCCAAGTATATTTGCCTTAGTTCTCTCCAGTGCTAAAATTGCATGAATACTTATATTAATGCCTTTTTAGATCAACTCAACTTCCCTGCCTCTGTGCTTACAGAATGATGGGACCACAAAAGTATGTATCATAGAATATCAGGATTGGAAGGGACCTCAAGAGGTGATGTAGTCCAACCCCCTGCTCAAAGAAGGACCAATCCCCTGACAGATTTTTGCCCCAGTTCCTTAAATGGCCCCCTCAAGGATTGAACTCATAACCCTGGGGTTAGCAGACCAATGCTCAAACCACTGAGCTATCGCTCCCTGTTTGCTTAGTAAAGGCAAAGGACTGCACTGGATTTTGGAGTAGCTACAGAGAGGTTTATAACTTCTGTGTGCTAGCAACTCTGAAAATATCTAGTTCCTCTTGTCTGTGTGTTTAAAGAATGAGAGTCTGATTGCTCGGCCTGTTGCACTGTCAGCTATAAAAGTGCATAATAAGTGCAAATCACTTCCATTTGGATTTGGTAGCACTTTACACCAATTTTGCACTACTAGAAATGTCTATACAAGGTATAAACTGACAGAAAATCTACCACTAGAGAAAGAGAACACAGTTATTTGTTCAAATGCCATTAGCACTCCTGTCATCTCAATGATCTGTCATTTTCTTTCCATCAGCAACTTTCAAATCAGCCCTCTCTGATGGAAACATAACATTGTTTTTAATTACTCAGTGTGTGGAGTCAAAATTTAGTTTGTGTTTATTCAAGGAAGAAAGAGTGAAACCTAAACCACGTTATATTAGTTGCATATTGAAATAATATTGGAATGCATTGCCCAGTGCCGGGGGGTTGGGGGTGGGGAGATCCTACTGAGCCAAGAAAACAAAAAATGTGTTTTTAGTCAAAACTCCGCATTAGCTATATTTCTCCATCCTCTCTCTAGTCGCTTTGGTAATCTACCTTCCAACCCCGCAATTTAGCTGCAATATTTGTTTTTTTGGAAGCACCAGAGCAACGTTTATTTAAGAGAAGAATTTAGGTGTGTTGTGTGCCTCCAAGGACATGGCTATCATAGAAGAAAGTATTGGCATAATTTCTGTGCATGTGTGGGAAGCTCTGAGTCATCCAATCCTAGGTGAGGCTTGGCACTGGGCCGTAAACATCTTATTGCAAAGGGTTCCTCTTAATCTGAACTGCGCAGATTAGGTTGCAGAGGGCACCTCATTGGGCACCGCTCTCATGACAGGTCCTCGTCCTCTTGCCAAACACAAAAGAGCTTTGAGAGTGATAACGCTATCCTTGTTTGCTTGCTCTTTAATGTTCTACCCTAGCCTATCCACTTACCTCAGATAGCATAGTCTCCCTCATGGTGGAATGATTGTTCTAGCCTTTGTAACACTTGCACCTTGCTCTTAAATGTGGCTGGCTGGGTGCCAACATTAAGGGCTGTCATAAAAGATGTTTACTTGGGGAGAAATAATTGTAGGTTATAACTGTGTAAAATGATGTACTCCTTGGAAATAACATGAGCCTCTCTGAGATTCCTGTATCAAGGGATCATTCTCCTCTATTTTTCACTGTTACTACTCCAAATAGCATCTGTCCCCAGTTTGGCTTCTTTGGATGGGTGCTAGTGTTTTTTCTCCAGTAAGGCAGAACGCTTTTACCTTTACTCTGGGTAGCAGCCAACATTGTGATAGCACTACTGATTTCAGCGGGACTACTTACAGAATAAGTTACTACTTGCTGTGAGTAAAGCTGGCAATATAAAATATATTTACAATATAAAAAGTTTTAAATATTTTTTTTCAACCAGCTCTGAAGTTGAACCAGGACCCCAGGCTGAGATTTTCAAATATATGGACACTCTACTAAATAACTATCCAGTGTTGAACAGAGTGACTAAATCCCAGCTTCGGCTTTTTACAATCAAAACAAAAATACATAATGAAATACACAGATGTATCAAATAGCTAACCTTGTATTTACCAAGTTTTGTAAAAGAGGAAAAAGATTGAGAAGTGAATCTTTGTGATTGAATGATGACAGAGAGAAGACAACCCAGAAGAATAGCAAGAACAATTAGGAAGAAATGTGAGGATGGAAGGGACCTTGAGATGTCATCTAGTCCAGCCTTATATGTTGAGGAAGGACAAACCCAGACAGGTGGTTTTTGTCCAACCTGTTCTTAAAAACCTCCAGGGAACCTATTCCAGAGTTTAGCTATTCTGAGAGTTAGAAAGC
The DNA here is from genome assembly GCF_020497125.1 of Mauremys mutica. Classification (NCBI taxonomy): domain Eukaryota; kingdom Metazoa; phylum Chordata; order Testudines; family Geoemydidae; genus Mauremys; species Mauremys mutica. The sequence continues at coordinate 130,308,671 of NC_059077.1, forward strand.
TTTTTGTTATATCTCACCTTCATTTCCTTTCCTGCAGATAAAGCCGATTATTTCTTGTCCTGCCATCAGTGGACATGCAGAACAATTGATCCCTATCCTCTTTGTAACAGTCCTTAACATATTTGAAGACTGTTATCAGGTGCTCCCTCAGTCTTCCTTTCTCAAGACCAAACATGCCTCACAGGACAGGTTTTCTAAACCTTTATCATTGTTGCTTTCCTCTGGACTGTCTTCAATTCATGCACATCTTTCCTAATGTATGATGCCCCAGACTGAACAGAATAGTTCATCTAAAGCCTCACCAGTGCTGCACAGAGCAGGACAATTACCTGCATATATTGCATACAACAATCCTGTTAATATACCCCAGAATCATATTAGCCTTTTTTGTAGCTGCAGCACATTGACAATTCATATTCAGTTTGTGGTCCACTATAACACCCAAATCTTTTTCAGCAGTACTACCACCTAGACAGTTTTTCCACATTGTGTAGTTGTTCATTGATTTTTGCTTCCAAAGTGTAGTCTTTTGTGCTTGTATGTATTGAATTTCATCTTATTGACTTCATGACAGTTCTTCAATCTGTATGCAGTGTTGTTGTAGCAGTGTTGGTCCCAGGATATTAGAGAGACAAGGTGGGTGAGGTAATATCTTTTATTAGTCCAACTTCTATTGGTGAGAGAGACAAGCTTTCAGACATGAAGATCTCTTGTGTAAGCTCAAAAGCTTGTGTCTCTCACCAATGGAAGTTGGTCTAATGAAAGATACTACCTCACTCACCTTGTCTCTCTAATTCTCCAATTTCTCCAGGTCACTTTGAATTTTTATCCTGTCCTCCAAAGAGCTTGCAACACTTCCCAGCTTGATGTCATCTGCAAATTTATACGCATATTTTCCACTCCATTATCCACTTTCTTAATGAAAATGTTGAATAGTACCAGACCACTGCAGGACTCCATTAGTTGCCTCCTCCCAGTTTGATAGCAAATCATTGATAAGTACTCTTTGAATATGTTTTTTCAACCAGTTGTACACCCACCTCTTGGTAATTTCTTCTAGACTACATTTCCCTAGTTTGCTTATGAGCATGTCATGTGAGACTCTTTCAGAAGCCTTACTAAAATCCAGCTATAAAGCATCTGCTGCTTCCCCTGCATCCACTAAGCCAGTAACCTGTCAAAGATGGAAATTAGGTTGGTTTGGCTTGATTTGTTCTGAACAAATCCATGCTGGCTATTCCTTATAACCCAATTATCTTCTTGGTGCTTCCAAATTAATTGTTTAATAATTTGTTCCAGTATCTTTCTAGTTATTGAAGTTAGGTTGACTGGCATATAATTCCTTGGATCCTCTTTGCTCCCCTTTTAAAGATAGAAACTATGTTTGCCCTTCTCCAGTCCTCTGAGACCTCACCCATCCTCCATGAGTTCTCAAAGATAATCACTAATGGTTGAGATTGCTTCAGCTAGTTCCTTCAGTACCCTAGGGCAAATTTTATCAGGCCTCGATGACTTGAAAACATCTAATTTAGCTAAATATTCTTTAATCTGATCTTTCCCTATTCTGGCTTGTGTTCCTTCCCCCTTGTTGTTAATATTCATTGTGTTAAGCATCTGATTGCACTTAATATTTTTTATGAAGATTGACGCAATAAAGGCATTAAACTCATCAGCCTTACCTATCTCCTAGAACAGACCTTGAAAGGTCATCAAGTCCAGCCCCCTGCCTTCATTAGCAGGACCAAGTACTGATTTTTGCCCCAGATCCTTAAGTAGCCCCCTTAAGGATTGAACTCACAACTTTGGGTTTAGCAGGCCAATGCTCAAACCACTGAGCTATCCTTCTTGATGCCATCTAGTATTACCTCTCCTTTTCTACTAGGTATTTGACCTACACTTTCCTTCATCTTTCTTTTGATCCCAATGTATTTGTAGACTCTCTTCTTATTGCCTTTTATGTCTCTTATTAGGTGTAACTCATTTTATGCCTTAGTCTTTTTGATTTTGTCCCAGAAGTCTAGCACTATTGTTTTCTATTTATCCTTAGGAATTCATCCTGTTTACACTTTTTGCAGGATCCCTTTATTATTTACAGGTCATTAAAGAGCTCCTGATGGAGTCATATTGGCCTTTTCCTGTCTTTCCTTCTCATCAGGATGTTTTGCTGTCTACCAGCTCAACTCCTTTTTCCCTTAAATTTTCCCCCCATGAGACTTTAACTACCAGTTCTTTGAGTTTTAGTGTGCTTTTTTGAAGTCCATCATTCTTATACTGCTGCTTTCACATCTTTCTTTCCTCAGAATCATGAAATCATGATCACTTTCAATCCAAATTGCCTTTCACCTTCAGATTTAAAACCAATTCCTCCCTGTTACTCAGAATCAAATCTAAGATGGCTGTTCCCCTAGATACTTCCTCCACTTTATGAAACAAAGTTGTCCCCAACACATTCCAAGAACTTGAGATTTTGTCTTTTGCCATATGACTTTAACTGCCCAGGTATCTGTTGGGAAAAATCCCCCATTACTATCAGGTTTATGTTCTGGATATTTTTTTTATCTGCTGTAGAAATGCTTCATCCACCTCCTCCTCCTGATTTGGTCATCTATAATGAATCCCTACCATGACATCACCTCTGTTGTTATCCTCTTTTATCTTCCTCCAGAAACTTTAAATTGGTCTGACTCTCACCTCCTTTTGGACTTCAGAACAAGTGATGAGAGCAGTCAGAGTGGAGTGCAAGGAGCAGAAGCCAGACTGAAGTGGATCTAGGATGAAATTGGAAGAGAGGAACTCCAGGCAGGTTTTTTTTTCCATTTTTCATGGGTAGGTTTACAGGGTCTCAATCCTGCAAATACACAAGTTCAGTTGCCCACTCATGCATGTAAATACTTGGAGTATCATGTGATAATAAGCATGTAGCTTTCTCTGTTTCTTATAAATATGTTTCTCATAATAGGCACCTTTCTTTGTGCTCACAGCTGGGATGAGTAAACCTAAAACCTGCCCTCACCAGCCCCCCAAAGCGAACATTTGCATCAAAAACACCACATAATGCTGCTCAGAGAAGCAATAAATTCCAGTTCCTGGCTTCTGCTAGCCTTGTAGGGGAAGCAGTGACAAAGCTGAAGACCAAGGGTGTGTGTGTGTGTGTACCAGAGGAATGGAATAAAGTATAAGGGCTGTTGCTCCACAAAGGTATACAACATCCATGTGGCTGGGGCCAGAATTTCCCACAGATCACTCCACTTAATGGCTACAATTTTAAAATTAGGTGTTCGAAGTTAGGCACCTTGGAGCTAACCCAACCCTAAATGAAGTCAGTGGAAGGACCCCGGTTAACTTCAGTGGACTTGGATCAAGGCCCCTCAATAAAAATGACCTGACTTTCAGAGGTGCTGATTAACCACCACTTGCACAGAAGTCAAGGGGCGTGGCAGATGCTCAGCACCTGGAAAAGCAGGGCTCTGTTATTCAGGAGCCTAGTGTGCAATCATTAACTTAAATGTAGGGACCCACTTGTGACTCTTTGGCCCATGTATTTAGCGGGTCATGCATCCACCCTTTCTTTGAATCTGCTGATCCGCCTTAGGCAGTTAGGAGTCTGCTCTGTGACCTACACATGCTGAAGTCAGTCATGTTGTACATATAAGCTTTCCCCTTCCGTGCATGAAAGGAATTATTTTTTCCTAGGTCTGGGGATATTTTTTCCCCCTAGAAAAGATAAAACTTGGGAAATGAAAAAATAACCTGGAGTGACATGTTATTCAGTACAGATTCCTTGGGTGTAAATAAACACAGCACAGGCAGGGAGGGATTTGTGGATTAAAAGTCAAGAGAACAAAGTGGAACATTTTATCTTTATAAGAAATGGCTCTTAATGGGGAAATAAGAAATTAAATAAGTTTTCTCTAATGAGCCCCAGTAACCAAAGCAAACAGAGGAATAGTAATGAACTTAGACATTACCCATGAAAGAGGATCAGGTGGTTCCTTTGATGAAAAGTGAAAATCACCCCAAATCAAACAAGCCTGTGCATAGTTCAGCACATCTTTATGCCGATCTTTCACATACTTTGCTCTAGGCATGTTTCAAATGTAACCTGGTTTGACAAGCTGCACTGGAAAAATGCCAGGCTAGCAAATGTACATTTCTTAATCTATACAACTAATAGAAACATATTTTTGGATTGCTTTATTTGTTTTCAAAGTTCTGATCTTTCTTGCTTTGTCTCTCCTTTTTTTGGTGTTCTGTGTTTTCTGATTCTTTGAGCCATGCCTGTATATTCTCCCCAGAGCTATATTCCCCGGTGGTAAATGGAACGAGGGGAACAACAAAATATTAGGAAACACAAGAGGTGACCTGTTCTAGACATCAGACTCTGAAACATCCTCTGAAAGCTAACTTGGAGTGCAAAGCTGTCGGGATAAATTACGCCTTTGCTTGCACCTTGTGCAACCAGATGAAGTCAATAGGGCTGCACAGGAAGTATATAATAGAGCCCAGCTTGGCTCATTACTGTCTGTCCTCATCTAACCTCCATTAGCTCTGGTTCTGATGAGAATCACACTAGTCTAGATCAAAACCTGGTCCAGCTAATTCCTCAGGAGGGCTTCACACTACAGCCTGTCCTTTGAGAACCTGATCCAATGCTTATTTAAGTCAGTGAGCACCTTGTCATGGCCTTCAACAGACTTTGAGGAATGCCGGACAGTTTGAATGAGAATTAGTTTAATTAATAGAATGGGAAATCGATATTGATAAGAACTCATCTAGCTCTTCCATTCGCCTCCAAGCAGAACAAGAGATAAAATAACAACTGAGCAAAAAAATAACAATTAACATACTACATACTTAATTTAGCATGTAGTATGGTTACTGTCAACTGGCTATAGTCTGTAATTTTAGTGGGGAGTGGGGAAGGAATGCACTTGTCACTCCAATTCATTAACTGCAAAATCATACAGTATAGCTGAGATGATACAATATAATACCACTCTCCCTTTACTCTCTTCTCAGCATGCTGATTTAGGCCTTGCTCTGCTTGCCATTAAAGTCAATGGGATACTTTCTGTTGATGTCAATGGGAGCTGCATCAGGTCAGTAACTGCCAGGAGTCTCCCTAGGAGGTGAACCCATTTGGCATAGGAAGACTTACGCAGTGTCCGTCAAACTTCTCATAAACTACTTATAGGACCTTGAGTAAGAAAACAATAGGTTTGTTTAGGGCTGTGGTTTGCTGGCTACTGTCAAGGGAAAGATGATGTTGAGGGGAAAGCAAACAGCTTAGGATCCATTACTTCACATGGAAAATATTACGTACTCCCTATGAAAGGATGCAATAAATAGGGTGCCTTGCAATACATGTAGGGATTGAATAAGATCACCTTCATTCACTGGTCACTATATTTTTTACAGCAGGGTAAAGGCAAAGCACCTAAGCATGTTCTTAAAAGCATCTCTATTTGGCAAAGTATCTAAGCATGTGCATAACTTTAAGCATTCACATAAATCCCATTGAAGTCAATGGGACATAAGTACGTTCTCGGCTTATGCACATGCTTAAGTTCTTTGCTGAAATAGGGTCTACAGCAGATACATTTGTATATGCAGTCCTGTATTCCTCAGCTATGTTCTTACTGAGCTTAGCAAAAAAACATGGTAAGGCACAATGTCATGTGCATGTGCATAGTGAGATTGTCAAAGAACTATGACACAGCCAGGCCAAGACCAGTTTTCATCAGAACACCTGAAATTATTCCACCTCTAGAGTTTTTTCCATGCAAAATGTCGTCATTCTACCTCTCTGCTTTGCCACTGGATATCTTCAGGACAACATTCTACGTTTGTTTTGCATATTGGGGAACAAAGGAAGCTGGGGTTTCCACTCTAAATCAATTTTATTCAAACTTTTAAAATAGTCCTGTGGGCAAAGACAAAGCTGAGAACATTTCAGCCTGAAAGGTGAAAGTTTCAAAAAATCATGAGGGACTAAAGAAAAGGAGTTAGAAGGGAAATCGCTTTGCAACCTCAACTATAGCCATCTCTATTCCTGCTGTCATAATAAGGCTTGTGTTATGTTCAATAGTATGAGAGTAAAATGGTTTTACATGGAAAAGTAGATGATGTTACTGACACTGCTCAGAAAAAAATAATAAAATGATTCACAGTGGGCCTGACATGCTTTGAGAGACAAAAGTTTCTGTAAAGTTGGCAAGACTACAGGGTGCCAGATGATAATTGAGATGGACCCTGGAGGCACAAGCTCAAGCCAAGGTTTACTCTTGTGACTCATCGAGGCTGCGTAGAGGCTAAACGCAGTGTGCAATTAAAGAGAGATTATTGCAGAGGAGGAAATAGGTCACATAATAGAAAGGTATTTTCTTCCTGGCAGGTCCCCCAACTCTGTAGACAGCATTGGTAGATGTTATACAAGCTGTTACCTCAAGTGCATGCATGTGTGTAGGCTGGAAATAAGACAGACACACACAAAACAAATACATGAGAAATATATGCATGCCAAATGCTCTTCAAATAAATTATGGGGTTCCCAACCATACACTCAATTATTTATTCCCTAAAACTTGAATGAGAATAAACTGAGCCCAATAAGAATTTAAAAATGAGCAAGGCCTAACAGAGCCATGAGGCATCAATTAAACCATCTTGATTACAGTGAACATGATGAAATACATGAGTCCTGGGTAAAACACACTCCTGAAATGTTGTACTTAATGTTTCCAGTAGGGAAATAGGACAGAGGGGGACTGTCCCTCCCCAAGGTTTTTGCATTTTCTCAAAGTTCCATAGGCCATGGAACATAAGAACGGCCACACTGGGTCAGACCAAAGGTCCATGCAGCCCAGTGTCCTGTCTGCCGACAGTGGCCAAAGCCAGGTGCCCCTGAGGGAATGAACAGAACACGGAATCATCAAGTGATCCATCCCCTGTTGCCTGTTCCCTGGCTAATAGCTAATAGCCATTGATGGACCTATCCTCCAGGAATGTATCTAGTTCTTTTTTTAACTAGATACACTCCAGTCACACTACTAACATTTGACCAGGCTGTTCCTCCATACAGACAGAGGGGCAGGAGAGTCAAAAGGCATTGTGACCTGATGCATAGGGACTCTGTTCCTGTACAGCAGAGTGCAGGAGAGTCTGCTGAGAACTTGACTCCTGGAAACACCAGCTCATGCACCTTGTGGGTAAGACAGAGGGGAAACTCCCTGGCTGAGGGAAACTTGGGGACTGTAGGGAAGGAAGGGGAACAAGCAGGGACTGAAATACAGTCCCTGCCAGGGGATGGAGGGACCATAATTTGCTCCACCCAAGAAATATCTGAATTGGAACCACTGATTTGAACCTACCCATATCTGAACCTACCCCTACAGTTCATGGTTGGATTCATATCAGGTCTGGTCTCATTCTTTAGTTCTGATTTGCATGTAGTTCAAGATGATTGAGTCTCACAGAGTCATCTGAACTCATGAGATTCTTACCACTTGGGACTAAAATCTCCAAGGAACAACATATGAGATTTCAGTGTTATCAGATCTGAACCCAAACCTTCACCTTAATTTGCCTCAATCCTAAACCCCAAGACCAATATGATCTGCAGCTGGACATTGCTTCCTTTGCCCTTCTCTGCTGAACTATGTTTTTGGGTCTCAGTCTACAAGGGCCAACTGTAACAGACTGAAAAATGTCTCCCATTTGTAACATTGGATAGACAAGCATTAGAAAAACATTTGGTGCTGAATATTAAAAAACAAACATTTAATTTTAAAACACTGAAGTTCCTTTATTTAGTATGATTATTAAACAAGCATTGAAGGACGGATTCAGGTGAGTTCACATTTTACATTTGTCATCCTGAGACTTTCTTAACGTGGAGAGATTTCTAATTTACCGTGCTTCATCCCAGGTTATTTTTTCTTTTCTCATAAGAATCAGGAGGCGGCCTGATTCATTTGTGGGAAACAGAGATTTGGAACTTTTAATGGTAATAAGGTTATTAGCTATTTAAGGCGTGTTTGGATGCAGAGGAGTCCTATTTTATTGTGCTCACTTAATATTGTTTTTAAGTTCTGGGAAGGTCATGAACTAACCTTTTATTCAGAAGTTGGATAGTTTAAATATCTCCTTTATCTCATTAGAGAAGATAATAGTATATGAATCTGAGGATATGAGTACTAGTCCTTTAAGCTTGTAGTAAGAGAGAGAGGCTGAGGAATGTTGTAGGAAGAAGGTCTGCTTGTGAAGCAAAGACAGAGGAAGAATAGCTTTAGGGATATTACTGTTTTTCCTTGTTCATGGCTAGAAGGAAGTGTGATTTCTGTGGTTCTTCACCATTGTCACACAACACTTATTTTTATGTGTTTTATGATCATTCCAAATATGTGTTCTTTGAGGTTGCTTGCAATCACACTCAGAATATTACTACTCTGTTCCCTGCACACATTTTGACATCAATTCCATGCCGCTTTAAATTAAAGTCACTGCGCTGACTCAAACCAAGGACAAAAGCCAGCTCCTCCTGGAGACAATGCAAGTTTTAACCCAAATCAGGGGAAAACAAAAAGGCTGATTATAGTTATTTATGTAAAATCAGACTTGCTATGCAATCTGGGTTATTTCTCTGACAATATCAAGAACATGGACCCACATTTTCAAAAGTGACCAATGATTTTGGGTTGCCTCAATTATTAAGTGCTAAGTTTGAGATACTTAAAAGGGGGCTTGGTATTTCACTGGATGAATGAACTTTATTCTTGTGGTATTATTTTAGAGCCACAACAGAAAAATAAACCTTTTTAATGAAACTCTTGGTAAAACGTAAGAAAAATCCTGTTCTTTATCAACCCAGCTAAGATAAAACATGTGAACATAGTAAGTTTTCTCTTATTTCCGAGATAAACTACATAATATAAATTCTTGTATTAAATATGGACAAGGCTTTGTCTGAACTCTGTAGACTTTTTCACTTGTAATTTTCATATGTTCCCACTTCATTTGACTCGAATGTAAATGATTGTGGGAGGACACCCCCCAGTAAAATAGTATGAGAGGTTGATCATGAGAATGAAATACAGACACAGGGATGGCCTTTAAAAAGCAATTGTATAACTTTTAATTTTCTTTTAGGAGAGCTAAGGTGCCCCACCTGCAAATACCAGGTATTTATTTGGGTCCAGTGTTCTGTTAGATGGTCTCTTTACTAAATAACTAATATTCAGTGTTGGCCTCCTTCATCCTAACTCCTAGGATTCAGCCCATGTCCAATTCCTCTTGCACTCCCCCAGTGAGGGGAATTGAGAGGACACATGTAGGGTACCTCAGCCTATGAAGACTTAAGATCTCCCCTTCTTCCTCCAGAGTAACAGGACATGGGAAAGGTAAGAAAAAAGCAGTCAGGGAGAAAAAAATCCAGTGAAAACTGAAGAAATGGGGCAGCTTGAGAACTAAGCAGAGAGAGTGTGGCTGGGGGAAAGAAGCAGAGATGGAAGAGATAAGCATGCAAATAAAAGACAAATATGGGCAAGTTCCTCAGCAGGCGTAAATTGACATGGCTGCACTGAGGTCAATGGAACTATGCTAATTTACACCAGCTGAGGATCTGGCCTAGCATGTTACAGTGTATATACCATACATTAGGAAGCCACCTGCACTTAACCTAGCTTTTCAGTAAATCTGGTAAATTAATGGGGGGGAAATTTGTGAAAAATTTTGTACAATATTTTTTCTGGTTTCCATAAAGATGTGGGAAATGATCTGATTGGCTTTGCTTGTGGGTGGGAATGGTGGCAATGGGAATCTTTCTCTGTCTAAAACAGAAGACATGGTTTTTCTATGCAATTTTTTGCAGTTGAATCACCCTTTAAAAAAAGAGAGGTTTAAATGACAGATTAGCAAATTGTTATTAGTTCTGCACCCCCCAGTAAAATAGTATGAGAGGTTGATCATGAGAATGAAATACAGACACAGGGATGGCCTTTAAAAAGCAATTGTATAACTTTTAATTTTCTTTTAGGAGAGCTAAGGTGCCCCACCTGCAAATACCAGGTATTTATTTGGGTCCAGTGTTCTGTTAGATGGTCTCTTTACTAAATAACTAATATTCAGTGTTGGCCTCCTTCATCCTAACTCCTAGGATTCAGCCCATGTCCAATTCCTCTTGCACTCCCCCAGTGAGGGGAATTGAGAGGACACATGTAGGGTACCTCAGCCTATGAAGACTTAAGATCTCCCCTTCTTCCTCCAGAGTAACAGGAGCCATCAGATATCTCTCAGGTCTCATGTTTACCTCTGGGAGACAGCTCCTTTGCGCTTGTTACCTGCACTGGGATCGGCAACAAAATGACTAATTCATGTATAAACACACAACTTTCTGCTTATTAATCTAAAGCTGTTTAACATCTCCCAGATGCCTTGAAGAAGGCAAAAAAAACAACAACACTGGACACTTGGTCAGTTGTGTGCCAAGGGAAAAATTCCTTCCTGATCCCAAAAACTAGAGCTCAGTTAGCCCCACAGTATCTTGGAAATCCAGCTCAAACTATACCTACTTTATAGGTTAGGGAGCTCAGGGCAGCAACCACATGCCCTGAGGGCTTTCCACACAGGAGGTTGGGTGTGAGAGACAATTAACTCTTCCTTTCTTCCCTCACCCCTGCAGCCCAGCCAATCGCAGGAAGGAGAACGTTGTCTCCTCTCCTCCCTGCCTTCCCCCCCCCCCCAGATCAGACATGATCTCCGTGTGTATTCTGGGAATGGGGAAAGCCCCACAGACCTAAGCATATCACTCCCTTTCCCACTCCTCTCGGGAGTTCAGGAGTTGTCTTTCCCCTGCATGTTTGATCAAACATCCTCCCCACTCGCTGAGATGACAGGGAAAGGGAACATTCTTAAGACTTGAAATGCCAAATGATTCACCCCAAGCATTAGTTGTCATCTTAGATCTGGTTCAAGCATAGTTCAGAGTCTCACCACACCTTTATATACCTGGGAGTAGGAATTCATCAGACATGCCTATAGAGATTTGGAGACTGTCAGATATAGGAATACTATAAGCACTGTGGAAATATCCACCGGTATGAGAGATGTATGTTTATCTATTCCATTACCTTCCCTCTGGGCAAGGCTATGCCCTTTTCCACACTTGATTCATCCTTTCTTGAAGAAGCAACTTCTTGTTGGTTTTAGCAGCAGTGAATCAGCCTTTCTGCAAACAAACGTGTCTCCACACAGCATGTTCTCTCACCTTCCAAAAGCCATCATAGGAATTCTAATATATAATGGAGTAGACAAGTGGTTCACCTCATCCTATAACTGGCAGTGGCTGATGCCAGTGGCTTCTGAGGACAAAAAAAAAAACGGATGGAAACAAAGAAATGTTTCATGATGGGCAAAAGGGGAAAATTTTGAGTGAAGTTGCCAAATTTGCCCTAAAGATTTGCCTTGGGAATTTGTCTTGTTCCATGAAAGTGCCTATATGTGGGGAATTATGTAAGGGGTATTGGTACTGGGGGACCAATGTACCTCAATGGGTAATACAAGGACTGGTTGTTCTATGTGATGTTTTCCGCACTGATAGGATTTTAGAAATACCCTGTAATATGGATGGTACCGTACAGCAGCTTTCAGAATCGTTGATCTATACGTGTGAATGAGGAGCACCATGAGGACTTTGTTTCTGTTGATTAGAATCATGGACTTTGAGTGGAGAGCGATGAGGAGGCAAATTCACCAGGGTGATAAAACCATGGAGGTGGAACATCAGTCAGGAGAGGCTGTGGTGGCACAAGACACCTGCCACCTTCTCGCCATTAGGAAGGTCTGTAGGGATTATCTAGCATAGTCACAAGAGTGGGTGTTTCTGGCCTGGGGGAGGGCCTGAGTAAAAAGGCCAAAGGATGCTCAGATTCAGAGCACACCCTCAGTAGCCTCTGTCAGCAGAACTCCTATGAGAACCTTGGCAAAACATAAAACTGCTTATGACTAGCAGAACCTAGGGAGAAGAGGGATGCTTCCTACATTCACAGGACTGCTGCAAAGCAGCTGCTCTGGAGATTCAGGTAATCATTGGGAACAGGCCAGGAATGGGTCAGAGGAGGGACTGTGGCATCTGTTATGTGGATCCAGTGACACTAACACCTTGTGCAAATGATCCTTAGGGCTGTGGTGGCTTTTCCAGCCCAATGGAAGGAGTGATGGCCACAGTTACATGTGGGTTGCAGTTCCATTTCATTTCTCTATATCAGGAGTTGGATTATAACTCTCCAGTGTCTGCCCTCACCCCAGTATCTCACCCCTAAGGAAGAGTGACTGGTTGTGTTCTGTACATGCCAGAATGAAGAGCTGGAAAAGTAGTTTTATCAGTTCACATTGGAGATTTTTAAGATTATGCTCATGTAAGGAAGTATCTGGCTTTAAATCTTGGAGATACAGTTGAATTAAGGTTTCAGAGTAGCAGCCATGTTAGTCTGTATCCGCAAAAAGAACAGAAGTACTTGTGGCACCTTAGACTAACAAATTTATTTGAGCATAAGCTTTCGTGGGCTAAACCCCACTTCATCGGATGCATAGAATGGAACACACAGAAGCTATTTATACATACAGAGAACATGAAAAGGTGGAAGTACCCATACCAACTGTAAGAGGCCAATCAATTGAAATGAGCTATCAGCAGGAGAGAGAAAAAAACCTTTGAAGTGATAGTTGAGATGACCCATAGAAGGTCTCAGGATATTTTAACATGGGGAAATAGATTCAATTAGTGTAATGACCCAACCATTCCCAGTCTCTGTTCAAACCTAAGTTAATTGTATCTAATTTGCATATTAATTCAAGTTCAGCAGTCTCTCTTTGGAGTCTGTTTTTGAAGTTTTTTTGTTGCAAAATTGCCATCTTCAAGTCTGTCACTGAGTGGTTAGAGAGGTTGACGTGTTCTCCCACTGGTTTTTGAATGTTATGATTCCTGATGTCAGATTTGTGTCCATTTATTCTTTTGCATAGAGACTGTCCGGTTTGGCCAATGTACATGGCAGAGGGGCATTGCTGGCACATGATGGCATATATCACGTTGTGCAGGTGAACGAGCCCCTGATGGCATGGCTGATGTGATTAGGTCCTATGATGGTGTCACTTGAATAGATATGTGGTGTGATAGACCCAGGCCAGTTGGGTACAGCAGAATAGCAGAAGGCAGATATATTAGACACTGGATTAACAGTTTTCTGTTCCCATTAGCCTGGAGCAGCCCCTGCTCTGGTCAGTCAGGGAACAGAAAACTGTTAATCCAGTGGCCAATATATCTGCCTTCTGCTATTCTGCTGTACCCAACTGGCCTGGGTCTATCACAGTGGACAGAGCTGGCATCGGGCTTTGTTGCAAGGATAGGTTCCTGGGTTAGTGTTTATGTTGTATGGTGTGCGGTTGGTGGTGAGTATTTGCTTCAGGCTGGGCGGCTGTCTGTAAGCGAGGACTGGCCTGTCTCCCAAGATCTGTGAGAGTGAGGGATCATCTTTCAGGATAGGTTGTAGATCTTTGAGGCGTTAGAGAGGTTTTAGTTGGGGTCTGATGGTGACGGCTAGTGGATTAGTGGGTGAATTAAGCTTTTTTAGGAAGGCACTATTTTTGACCTAGTGGACAGGGCACTGGCTTGGGAGTCCTGTTTCAAGCTTTGCCTTGGGTAAATCACTTCACCTCTTTGGGCCACTGTTTCCCTTCCCACCCATTGTCCATTTGGACTGGAAGTTGTCCATTTGTACAGGGCCTTACACAATGGGCCCCTGATGTGGGTTGGGCTTGTCAGTGCTTCTGTGATAGTAACAATAAATAATAATCAGTCTATGGTATATAATGTATATACAATTCAGCATAACATTTTCAGAAATTCAGAGGGATCTTGGCCTCACTCACTTTAATATCAGCTAGCCAAGCTGTGATAGAGAAAAGTAGCCGTGAAAGTGAAGAGATGGGCTTCAATCAGCCCACATTGGATTAAAATAATTTTTTCAAGGTGTATTTCTTTAATGTGGCCCATGAAGAGTTGTTAAGGTATAGCACAGATCCCTCAGTGCTTGGTACAGTGCTCAGCAGGAATCTTTATGGTGTGCCCTTTAGCTAGATTTCTCATACATTCACCATCTCAAACAATCAATGGAGACATAGAATGCACCAGCATGTAGCAGTGAGTCAGAACACTGGGAATGCAACTGTTTCCTTATTACTGCTTTCAAGGACTTTGAATATTATAATTTAATCTTATATTTCTAGAACAACCTGACCTCCATACCATGGAATAGCCTGATCTCCATAATCTTCCTTTAGGCATATTTCAGAAAATGAAGGAATTATATATATCAATCACACATGAATACACCTATGTATTCGCATACCAAAAAGTAAGTTAAATTAGAATTAATGTTGAGAGGTACATATTATTAATTTAAGAGTATAAAATAGAGCAAGAATATTATCATTAACCCTAAAATAAGCATTACAAACCCAGGAATTTCAGAGCTATGGTTAAATTTAATAAAAATCAAAATATGCCAAGGTATGAAAATGCACAGTAAAGGCACCCAAACAAGCTTGGAATTGAATGTCCAAATGTCTTAACACGAGCATACACACACACTCTCCTGCAAGGGAGAGTAATATTCTCTGGAAAAAGCTACGTACCCCAGTTTGAAACAAACTGGCTGTTGCTTCTCATGCACATGCTGAGCTGTCTCTTCTCCTAAGGGGATCTTCTTAGTGCTCTGCTTCTTTAGTATTCTCATACACACACGGCCCACATAATACTATGGTTATGCCTCTAGAGAATACTAAGTAAACTGAGTTCATCATCTTTAGTTCCCAGTGGGGCTGCATCACAAAATCACTTTATGTTGCAAATAATAATAGACATCTGGCAAGCTTCTTCCAGACATACTTGGCCTGTACACAAATAGGCCTAGTAATATCTATATAGGCTAACAATCTGGCAAAGCAAGTATAGGAAGCCTGCTCATGCATCTGTTTCTATTATACCGCCCAGTCTAACATAGGCAAATTCACATGATGAGAAGCTCTCATGTCTGTAGTTCGGCTTGGTCCATTGAGTCAATAATACATATATTTAAAAAATTCTCAAATATATATTTGAAAGATTGCTGTAATTATCCAGATTTTTAAATATACCCTAGACACAAATAGATGCATGTATGCTTTACAATTACAAAAATGTGTAATGACAGTGCACTTTTAAAAAACTGAAAAGACACCAAGGTATTTGTATAAAAAATCTCCTTTTATTTCCTTATAGGGCTGAATGGAAAAAGACCACCTACAGTTTAACCTTCTAGTCAGCTAGAGCCTTAGAAAGCTTTTGGATAAATAACTGTTTGGGAGTTTTAAGACCCAGATTCTAAAGACTTAAATAGAGCAACACCGTAAAGGAAAGAAAGTCACTAAATTGTATATGGGTAAAATTAAAAATTGAATCCCACAAAAGCCAAGAAATTCAGAGTTTAGGGCCTGATCTAAAACCCGTTCATCACAGTGAAAAGGTTCCCATTCAATAGGCTACGAATCAGGTCTGCAATTCAGAAAAACACTTAAGCATGTGCTAAAGTTCATACCTATTTCAGTAGTGAAAGAACAGGTTAAGAACGCTTTAGAAAAGCTGGACATGCACAACTTCATGGGTCCAGATCTAATGCATCTGAGGGTGCTGAGGGAATTGCAGAGCCATTGGCCATTATCTTTGGAAACTCGTGCTGAATGGGGGAGGTCCCGGATGACTGGAAACAGGCAAATCTAGTGCCCTTGTTTTAGAAAGGGAAGAAAGAGAATTGGGGAAACTACAGCCTCACTTCAGTCCCTGGAAAAATCATGGAGCAGGTCCCCAAGGAATCCATTGTGAAGCACTTGGAGGAGAGGAAGGGGGTCAGGAACAGTCAGCATGGATGCACAGACAATCCAGGAAGTTTTTGGAAAGTGTAAGGGACAATTCCTGGTGCAAGTGCTGGAGGAACCAACTAGGGGCAGAGCTCTTCTCAACCTGCTGCTCAAAAACAGGGATGAATTAGTAGGGGAAGCAAAAGTGGATGGGAACCTGGGAGGCAGTGACCGTGAGATGGTCAAGTTCAGGATCCTGACACAAGGAAGAAAGGACAGCAGAAGAATACGGACCCTAGACTTCAGAAAAGCAGACTTTGACTCCCTCAGGGAACTGATGGGCAGGATCCCCTGGGAGAATAACATGAGGGGGAAAGGAGTCCAGGAGAGCTGGCTGTATTTTAAAGAATCCTTATTGAGGTTGCAGGAAAAAAACATCCCCATATGTAGAAAAAATGGTAAATACGGCAGGTGACAAGCTTGGCTTAACAGTGAAATCCTTGCTGATCCTAAACACAAAAAAGAAGCTTACAAGAAGTGGAAGATTGGACAAATCACCAGGGAGGAGTATAAAAATATTGCTCAGGCATGCAGGAGTGAAATCAGGAAGGCCAAGTCACACTTGGAGTTGCAGCTAGCAAGAGATGTTAAGAGTAACAAGAAGGGTTTCTTCAGGTATGTTAGCAACAAGAAGAAAGTCAAGGAAAGTGTGGGCCCCTTACTGAATGAGGGAGGCAACTTAGTGGCAGAGGATGTGGAGAAAGCTAGTGTACTCAATGATTTTTTTGCCTCTGTCTTCACAGACGAGGTCAGCTCCCAGACTGCTGCACTGGGCAGCACAGTATGGGGAGAAAGTGACCAGCCCTCTGTGGAGAAAGAAGTGGTTTGGGACTGTTAGAGAGCTTATTCCTTCACTCTCCCACTTCCCTGGTCCTTCTCACATGAACAGAGATCAACAATACTCAAAGTCCGAAGATGCAAACAATTCAATGTTTATTGGGGTGAACTTCCAGCAAGCTTAAATTCAAGTTCCTTTTCCTTATTTTCGAATCCCTACTTACTTCCTGTTTGCCCCTAATTTATATAGTAATATTCTTAGCTATACCTTAACCAGTCATTCTACTAAAATTTACCTAACCAATCCTAATGTATTGTAACATGATTAGCTAGCCAATTATATCCCACCACCTTAATTATTTTACACCCAGCAAAATTAATTATACAGCAGACAGAAACAATCACAGAACCAGAAAGAGACCATGCAAATAAACATACAAAACAATACAGAAGTGAGGATTTCACAACTGCATCTACACAGACATAAGGGTTTTACAACTACATCTATACTGACATAAGGGTTCTCCAGCTATGTCTATTGATAAGTAAGTTCTTACCAGACAGAAAACTATCAAACCCTTTTACTTGTTTTAGGCTCTTCACTTTCTCTGGAGGTGATAGATAGAATTGCCTTTCTAACAGCCCCAGATTGCCTTATTTCAATGTGACTAGTTTGGAATGTGACTAGTTTGGGACCATACATTTCCCAGTTTATGGCTGCTTAGCTGAAGAACCAGGCCTCAGACTGTCACAGTAAGAGAAGGCAATTACACAGACAGACGGTGATTTTTTTATTCTTTATAAGAATACACCTAAATTCTTAAAGTATAGGCCTTTGCAGACAGGCCTGAATATCTATATCCTAACAGGGACTATTTAGAAAAACTGGACGAGCACAAGTCCATGAGGCTGGATGCGCTGCGTCCGAGGGTGCTAAAGGAGTTGGCGGATGTGATTGCAGAGCCATTGGCCATTATCTTTGAAAACTCATGGCAATCAGGGGAGGTCCCAGATGACTGGAAAAAGGCTAATGTAGTGCCCATCTTTAAAAAAGGGAAGAAGGAGGATCCGGGGAACTACAGGCCAGTCAGCCTCACCTCAGTCCCTGGAAAAATCATGGAGCAGGTCCTCAAGGAATCAATTCTGAAGCACTTAGAGGAGAGGAAAGTGATCAGGAACAGTCAGCATGGATTCACCAAAGGCAAGTCATGCCTGACTAATCTAATTGCCTTCTATAAGGACATAACTGGGTCTGTGGATGAGGGGAAAGCAGTGGATGTGTTATTCCTTGACTTTAGCAAACCTTTTGATACGGTCTCCCACAGTATTCTTGCCAGCAAGTTAAAGAAGTATGGGCTGGATGAATGAACTATAAGGTGGATAGAAAGCTGGCTAGATCGTCAGGCTCAACGGATAGTGATCAACGGCTCCATGTCTAGTTGGCAGCCAGTTTCAAGCAGAGTGCCCCAAGGGTCAGTCCTGGGGCCGGTTTTGTTCAATATCTTCATTAATGATCTGGAGGATGGCGTGGACTGCACTCTCAGCAAGTTTGCAGATGACACTAAACTGGGAGGAGTGGTAGATATGCTGGAGGGTAGGGATAGAATACAGACGGACCTAGACAAATTAGAGGATTGGGTTAAAAGAAACCTGATGAGGTTCAACAATGAGAAGTGCAGAGTCCTGCACTTAGAACGGAAGAATCCCATTCACTGTTACAGACTAGGGACCGAGTGGCTAGGCAGCAGTTCTGCAGAAAAGGACCTAGGGGTTACAGTGGACGAGAAGCTGGATATGAGTTGACAGTGTGCCCTTGTTGCCAAGAAGGCTAACGGCATTTTGGGCTGTATAAGTAGGAGCATTGCCAGCAGATCGAGGGACGTGATCATTCCCCTCTATTCGACATTGGTGAGGCCTCATCTGGAGACCGTGTCCAGTTTTGGGCCCCACACTACAAGAAGGATGTGGAAAAATTGGAAAGAGTCCAGTGGAGGCAACAAAAATGATTAGGGGCCTGGAGCACATGACTTATGAGAAGAGGCTGAGGAAACTGGGATTGTTTAGTCTGCAGAAGAGAAGAATGAGGGGGGATTTGATAGCTGCTTTCAAGTACCTGAAAGGGGATTCCAAAGAGGATGGATCTAGACTGTTCTCAGTGGTACCTGATGACAGAACAAGGAGTAATGGTCTCAAGTTGCAGTGTGGGAGGTCTAGGTTGGATATTAGGAAACTCTATTTCACTAGGAGGGTGGAGAAGCCCTGGAATGGGTTACCTAGGGAGGTGGTGGAATCTCCTTCCTTAAAGGTTTTTAAGTTCAGGCTTGACAAAGCCCTGGCTGGGATGATTTAGTTGGGAATTGGTCTTGCTTTGAGCAGGGGGCTGGACTAGATACCTCCTGAGGTCCCTTCCAACCCTGATAGTCTATGATTCTATGAAGTACGCAGAGGTGATCCAATGCGCATTGGAGTCAGTGGAAGCTTTTGCATTTATTTTAATAGAAGTTGGATCAGGTTCTTTAAGCATATGCTCAAATGAATATTTAAGTGCAGTCTATGTGGAAGGCGCTCAGTTCCTGCAATGATGGGTATAGTGTAAAACTGTTAGATAGGTTCAACTGTTTGACTTCAGAGCCATCACTTTGTAGGAGATACTGATCTGATCCTCACCCCTGTTCTTGTCCTCGTTCACTGTGTGAAAGGACTAGAGCAACATTTGAGCCTACAACCCCGTGTCCAGCCAGGGAAAGGATTCCCTCAGTGAAGGCACTGTGGAAGACATCTGTAAGGCTGTTTTCCAAGGACCCACACAGGTCCTGGCATATATGGCAAGTCAGTGGTGGGAAGGGCATGTTGGGGCAGGACAGCAGCAATTGCAGGCAGTTCTGGGGGCCCCAGGGCAGCCCAAGGGAGACTGCCATAGCATAGGCCCCCGGGCTGCCTAAATTATGCCATAGTCCCCTATAGTCTCTGGAGCAGCCCCAGATTGGGAAGGTGTAAAGGTGACTTACACCCAGGGTAGCACCCACTCCCTCCAGGTTGCTTAGAGGCACAGCACCGGATCTTGCCTTATGACTTGTAGTAGCACCAAGGATCAATATTTGAAAAAGGGAACTCACAGATTTCAACTCTAAATGTAGATGGAACTCTTTCTGTTCCACTGCATTGGACTGGCTATAAATTGGCCATCTGGATGAAGTGGAAATGTTCTTTGCTATTCGTCAGGTAGATCTTAGCAAACAGGCAGTAGACACTGTCTTTTTTTGTTTCGCTACTTCCGAGATTATTAAAACTTACTCATCTTTTGATGACAAGTTTAAAAAAAATGAATTGACACAGAAGCACCCGTTTGGTTTCATCATGTTCGTGAAACTTGTTGCATAATACGAACAATTAGCCATGCAGTTTACATCTGGGACTCATGCAGAACACCATTTTTAATAGAGCCTTTTTTCCCTTGACAAGCTAATATGACTGAATTGCACCCATTACCTTTTCCACTGGCTTCAGTTAGATGCCTGCACAGAGCACTTAGTTAATTATGCACTTATCTGCAGTATTAGTCACTTATGAAATACCTGTCATGGGAGTCAGTTCAGTAATAACACCTGTGGGAAAAGCAGTGCCTATCCTAGTTTAAGAATGATTAGATGTCCTGTTTTTCTAATGGCTTCAGAAGTATTGGTCAGCTATGGATTTATAATGAAATAATACATGAATGGGGAAGGAGAAGTAAGAGTAAATGCTAAGCAAGCCCATTTGGAGGAGGAGGGAGAAGATACAGCTGAATCTTCACCCAAACTTCCGGAACTAATTTTGATGCTCTATAAATAATTGACCTTGTCACTGTTTTCATTATTTTTTTTCTTGTGCTCCTCTGCATTTTAAGGTTCAGTCAAAATCAGAAGGAAAAGTGTTGAAATACCACCAGAAAAGAGAATGTTGTGGTATTTCTAGCTTGATCAAAAGGAGAAAGAAGCAGAAATCCTAGAACAGCTTTTCTTGTGCCTTTTCTAGCCAAGTTTGGGTAGTTTAGCTATCACCGAGACTTTTCAGTTCTTGCCATAACAGAACTCCAAAACAGTTGAGACTCATCCATAAGTGGTAGGTGGATAGGATGATGAGCAGCGCTATGTGAAAAAAAATCTTCAGAGATGATCTCAGCAGTGTGGATGGTTGCGAGGGGAAACTTACACTTTGGTAGGTTTGTGGAGCAATGGTGAAGAAAGTGATCCCCTTAAACTGTGAAAACAGATCACCTAGTTAATTTCAAGAAGAGCTGACTGGGATTTGCTGCTCTGCAGAACCATTCTGGCTGTGGTCCATGATGAGTAACACCAAAAGATTGAAAGCTGTTCACAGTATCAGACAATTAGAATTATGTCTGCTTGCTTTGCTAGGAATCTTTTTTTGAAGAATCTAGGACTGGGTGATGAACCTTCTCAAATATGCCCTTGTCCAGGTTCCTAGGGGTGTTGACTGTCTGGGCCTATTTACAGTATATCATGGATAGGTATGTGCAAACAGTGATGTTCTGTGAGAGTCTGAGCTAAAAAGACCAGCATAACCATGTGATATTTCAGGGTAAAGATAGATGCTGTGCCCTTTTCTAAAGCATTGGCAGGGGATATAATGGAGCATTATGTGTGCAGAGTGATTTCGACCCTGGAAAAGAACACTGTTACTATTGTCCCCTCATGTGGAATGTATGTTCAAACTGCAGCAGATTGAAACTAAATCCAAGTCAACAAGGGACACCGCAGTTAGGAATATTTTTAGAAAAGGAGTTTACTCTGGTGCTTTCCCAGCTTAACCAAACACACACCTGTGACCGCCCTCTTGCCTCCCACACAGGGTGTGAGAGAAAAATGCTTGCGTGCAAGGCACAAAGGAGTAAACAGCTGTTGGCGCCTCACTCAGAAGGGTTTCCCTTACTCGGCTGTCAGTCTCCATGGAAACTGCCAACCACAACCTGCAAACAGTTACCTAAATTGTATTACGCATGCCAGCGGAACTCCCACTGAGGGAATCCTTGTTTATATTTCTGTTGCCATGGGATCTATTTCCGCTGTGATCTGGTTAGACTCTGTATCTGTGCGTGGTTGTGTGTACATGCAAGTGACTTTTGCTCTGGTGGAAGCTGATGCATGTTTGAAGAATGACTTGTGGAAGCCAATGCACGTTTGCAGAGTGACTTAAACTCATTTATGAAGATGATGCATTTAGTTTTCATTCAGTGGAAGTGGTGTGTTGTGTTTCAGGATCTGTTGAAAAATGCATTAAGGCTTGAAGCTTTAACCTAGTAATCTGAATGTGATGTGACTATTTTTCCCCTAGGCAGATTATGTTACCAGTCACTGGAACAGATTTTAATCTTTGAATTCTAGTTATAATTCAACAAACAAACAAATGAAAATCATCTTCTGGCTGGAACCAGTCAGGTGAATTGTTTTGGCCAAAAGCAACATGTTTGAGAAAGTGATGAGTAGCTGAAAAATGAGGGTTTAAGATTTGGAGATCATCTCTTAGCCTTAAGTATAAATATCATTCCTTTCCTGAACATTATATGCCGTACATTCAAATGCTTCTTTTGGTTTCACTGATGTAAGGAACAGAGATGCCCTGTTCACTAGAGCTTTGTACCTTGTGTGGCCATTGACTCACGTGCGAAATGCATGTAAAATGAGACCCTTCTGGTTAGAAAGTGTTTCACGCAGGGGCAGCGAAGCCTTCCCAAGAGTGGGGAGGGCAGGGGACCCATCCTCCTGAGGCCCCGCCCCTCCTCTTCCCCTAAAGCCCCACCCTTGCCCCTTCCTCACAAGGCCCCTTCTCTTCACCCCAAGGCCCTGCCCCCACCCATTCCCCCTGAAGCCCCTCCTCTTCCCCCAAAGCCCCACCTCCACCCCCAGAGGTCCCATCCCTGGCCAAGCCAAAAGCAGCCCCCTGCCCATGTCCCTGCCTCCTGTGTTCCCCCGACCAGGGCAGGTGGAGTGACACAGGCTCCCCACAGCTGCCCGCTCAGCTCTTACCCCAATCTGGCTCCAGGCAAGGGTGGGGCCTCGGAGCTGCAGCCCGGCCATGATAAGAGCCACAGCACAGACCCTCTACCAACCTGGGTGGGAGCCCGGGAGGCAGGGACATGGGCTGGGGGCTGCTCTGTGCACCCTGCCCCATGGGCAGGTGGAGGGTCCACCACGGCTCCTCACAGCTGCCGGTGCAGCTCTTACCATGACCAGGCTCCAAGGTCCCACCCCTCAGCCGGAGCTGGATCAGTGTAAGAGCAGCATGGGCAACTATGAGGAGCCAGCGCAGACCCTCTACCTCCACTTGCCCTGGGCAGGGAACCCAGCGGGCAAGGACATTGGCCAGGAGCTGCTCTTGGGCCCCAACACCGCGGGGGGCAGGTGGAGTATCTCCCACAACTGCCTGGGCTCCCCAGCCGGGCTCCAAGGGGAAAAAACAGAAACGCAGCGTTTAAAGCGTGGGGGTTGCCTGGGGGGGGGGAAGAGGGCAGGTCCATTGAGGTGAAAAGCGGATGTGCCAGGCCTATCCACTTTCAAAAAGTGGGAGGGCCATGGTCCCTTTCCCGCCCCCACCCCACATTCCAGTGCCACTGACTTCACCCATCTTGGGTGACTACACGATATACCAAGATGGAGAAGAAAGAACGACAGATGGCAAATCAGAAACAGCGGCCAAAAGTATTCAATGAGGCAATCTTGAAAGTGAACATTTCCAAGGAAGACTGGAGTCTTATAGATAACTGCAATGAGGATTATAAAAACTTCACTGATAAATTGAGGCAATGCGTTAAATTAGCCGAGAAAGAAATACCAAAAAGAGCGAAGGGAAGAATCTCAGAGGAAACGTGGAACTTGCTAGAGAAGCGGAGGAATATGAAGCGAAATGATGGTGACAAATTTGAGTTACTCTGTCCTCTGCAAGTTGATAAGAAGACTAAAGGAGGACTTAGAGAAGTACGGAAATGAAAGGCTCTTAAAGACGGCTGAAGATCGCATGAGCCTCCAAAAATGCAAAAGGCCAACAATAATGGTGCTGAAGAACAGGGACGGAAAACTAGTAATTGACAGAACAAGGATGGAAGCAGTCTGCAAAGACTTCAATACCGAACTGTTTACATCTCAGATAAATGTCCCAGTACCAACACTTCAACAGACCAACGAGCATGTACTCCCAGTCCTTGTCAGCGAAATTCAACATGCAGTTCACCAAATGAAGGAAGGAAAAGCCCCAGGTAAAGATGGACTGACAATAGAATTATAAGAGCAGTTGGCCAAGACCTCTGGGAAACCCTTGCTCTGAGGTTTCGCCCTTACTTGGAAATGCAAAAGATACCATCTAGCTGGAAGGAGTCCAACACCATTCTGCTGTAGAAGAAGGGCAAACATGAAGATCTAAAGAACTATCATCCAGTATGCCTGCTCTCACATGTCTACAAGCTGTTCACCAAAATAATAACAACTCGACTCTCACAGAGTTTGAATGATCAGCAGCTGAGAGAGCAGACAGACTTTCAAAGGAATTTCAGCACAATGGACCATATTTTCACTATAAACCAGCTATTGGAATGCTCCAGGGAATACAAATTCCCTTTTTGTATTGCCTTCATCAACTATGAAAAAGCATTCGACAGTGTAGAGATCAATGCAGTGTTGAAAGTGCTTGCAGACCAGGGCATCGACACAAAGTATATCAAACTATTAAAGGAAGCAAATTCTGACTGCACTACAGATATAACTTTAT
This sequence comes from Mauremys mutica, assembly GCF_020497125.1. Taxonomy (NCBI): domain Eukaryota; kingdom Metazoa; phylum Chordata; order Testudines; family Geoemydidae; genus Mauremys; species Mauremys mutica. Next base: position 130,333,157 of record NC_059077.1, read on the forward strand.
TTGATACTCCCCTTTGCATCCCAGTTAAGAAAGGTGTAAAACAAGGAAACACGGTTTCACCAAAACTCTTCAAAGCCTGCCTCAAAATGTTAATGAGGCGGATGAATTGGAAGGGTGGAATCAACATCAACGGAGAGCAGTTAAACCGTTAAACCATCTCAGATTCACGGACAATATTGTCTGGATCGCCGAAAATACTATTCAACTACAGAAAATGCTGCAAGAACTCAACACAAAAAACAGCCAAGTCAGACTGAAAATTAACCACTCCAAAACAAAATGTATGCAGTCTGATACCATGCCAAAAGCCCAAATAACAATCAAGGGAGAACAAATAGAAGAAGTTGAGCAATATGTCTATTTGGGCCAAGAAATTAACATGCACCACGATGAGGAAGGTGAACTCTCACGAAGGAAGAAAGCAGGTTGGTGGACATTCAATTCTATCAAGGATGTCCTCCAAGGAAAAATAAATAAGGCAACACACACCAGCCTCTTCAACTCAACAGTACTGTGAGAAATGTTGTATGGCAAGAAAACATGGGTGCTGACGAAGACAGATGAGCAGCAACTGTCTGTCATGGAGACGGTGATGGAAAGAAGAATTCTGGGAATTTCAATCTGCGACTGAGTCCCCAATGAAGTGATCAGACAGCAGAGTAGAGTGCAGGATGTTGTTGTTAAGAGCAGGCATAGTAAAATGTGATGGGCTGGGCATATAGTGAGCCTTACTAACAATTGATGGACTGCAGCTGTCACCGAGTGATACCCATGGGAACTGAAACAACCACTTGGCCGACCTCCAAAGAGATGAGAAGATTTTATCGTGAAAAGACATGGCCACATGTGGAGAAGGAAGGCCAGGATACAAGAAGAATGAAATACATGTTGTGATCAGCGCAATCTATACAAGGGCTGAAGAACTGATAGATCAAGGTGATCATTTAATCTGGGGCTACAAATATTTATACACTAATAATAATTCCATGGGGCAAAGTTAAGGGTTTTTTTGTGTGCCCTAGCTGTGCGTTTCCATACCTTACCACATGGGGATATCTTTTAACTTTAATCTTAACTCTGAATTTCCTGAGTTTGTAATGCTAGCTTTGGGAATAATCATGACAGGTTTTACCCTCAAGTTACTGGTGTGCACGCAAACTTAATTCCAGTTGACTATAGTTTTATACCTGGAAATATATACTAGATCAGATTCTAATCTCATTAGAGACTGAGAGATTAGAAGAATGATGCCACTGAAGGAAACAGAGTTACATAGGTATAAAATCAGTACAAGAAGAAAATCATGCCCTGTATATATATGTGTATGGACAGTGTGTAAATATTTAATACATATTATACACAACCATACAGTTAAGAGTACTTTTAAGGAACACTTAAATATTATGTTTAAATACAATACTAGGGGATTATGAACAGGCTTCCACTGAAGATTAGTTGCTATTTATCAAACTGCTGGTGTGATACATGTTCTAAGCCTAGCTGGTGGAGCATGTATGGATTTCAGTCGTCACATGACAGAGCTGTTACACCAAAAGAGCTTTATTACTAATGTTAGGGCATTTCCTTTGAATGAGGTTAGAAAAGTGAAGAATTAATGACCTAATTTACAATTGGGTAAGATATAAGAGGGGTTATTAAAGGAAAGATAAAACACCACTATGCCCAACTATGATTTCAATTTTCTCTTGTGGGAATATAATATAATATTTTCCCTGAAAACACAACCTACAGGCCAGGTAGTGAGATCTAATCTGTGCAAGACCCTACATTCCCCAAATGCACTACAGAGTAAGTTACACATCCCTGGTGTGACTCCCCTGAAATCAGTCAAGATACACACACCAGAGTTGAATTTGATTCCCAGACTCTCTGTCTTTTCTAACATGCAGCATCTTCTATTTTTATTTGTGTATACGCTTTCTGACACTGTTGGTCACTGCATTATCTCAACACCTCACAAACATACATGAATTCATCATCAGAGCACTGGGAGTCAGGAGCCCTGATTTCTATTTGTGGCTGTTACGTCAACTCAGGGTATAGTCTAGGGCAAATCACTGCAACTCTGTGTCCTTATTATACCAAGTATTATTATAGAGACAAGGTGGGGGAGGTAATATCTTTTATTGGACCAACTTCTGTTGGTGAGAGAGACAAGCTTTTGAGTTACACAGAGCTCTTCTTCAGGTCTGGGGAAAGGAATTCAGAGGGTCACAGCTAAATACAAGGTTGAACAGATAATTTAGCATAAGTAGTTAGCACATATTCTAAGGGACTACTCAAGGCAGAGTGGCCCATTAACATCCCTGTAGTCATAGGACAAAAAGGAGAGTTAGCGGGTTACAGATTGTTGTAATAAACCAGTAAATCCAGTGTCTCTGTTCAGGCCATGATTTTTAGTGTCTAGCAAAGTTATGAATTTAAGCTACCAGGCTCATCTTTTGAAAGTGTTATCCAAGTGTTTTCTTGGCAGATGAGGACAAATAGGTCAAATATAGAGTAGTTGCTTTGTGAAAAGTTGCATCTGGAGAAGTGGGTTTTTTACCCACAAAAGCTTATGCCCAAATAAATCTGTTAGTCTTTAAGGTGCCATCAGACTCCTTGTTGTTTCTGTGGATACAGACTAACATGGCTACCCCTCTGATATTTGTGAAAAGTGTTCACTGACAGGTGATAGGATGTTTTTCTTTTATCATTTTTCCTGGGTGACTTCATTTGAGAGTGTAGTGATTGTCTGGCTTCACCCACATAGTTGTTATTAAGTATCAGAGGGGTAGCCATGTTAGTCTGTATCCACAAAAACAATGAGGTGTCCGGTGGCACCTTAAAGACTAACAGATTTATTTGGGAATAAACTTTCATGGGTAAAAAACCCACTTCTTCAGATGCATGGAGGGAAAATTACAGATACAGGCATAAATATATATTGGCACATAAAGAGAAGGGAGTTACCTTACAAGTATCTGTAATTGCCTGTATCTGGGGCATTTAGTGTATGGGAAGAATCATAGACTCATAGACTTTAAGGTCAGAAGGGACCATTATGATCATGTAGTTTGACCTCCTGCACAATGCAGGCCACACAATCTCACCCACCCACTCCTGTATCAAACCCCTAACCTATGTCTGAGTAACTGAAGTCCTCAAATCGTGGTTTAAAGACCTCGAGGTGCAGAGAATCCTCCAGCAAGTGACTCGTGCTCCACGCTGCAGAGGAAGGCAAAAAACCCCCAGGGCCTCTGCCAATCTGCCCTGGAGGAAAATTCCTTCCCGACCCCAAATATGGCAACCAGTTAAACCCTGAGCATGTGGGCAAGACTCACCAGCCAGACACCTAGGAAAGAATTCTTTGTAGTAAGTCAGGGTAAGTCTACACTATGAAATTAGGTTGAATTTATAGAAGTCATTTTTTTAGAAATTGTTTTTATACAGTCGATTGTGTGTGTCCCCACACAAAATGCTCTAAGTGCATTAACTCGGCGGACTGCGTCCACAGTACTGTGGCTAGCGTCGACTTTTGGAGCGTTACACTGTGGGTAGCTGTGGGTAGCTATCCCACAGTTCCCGCAGTCTCTGCTGCCCATTGGAATTCTGGGTTGAGATCCCAATGCCTGATGGGGCAAAAACAGTCTCACGGATGGTTCTGGGTACATGTCGTCAGGCCTCCCTCTCCCTCCCTCCCTCCCTCTGTGAAAGCAACGGCAGACAATGATTTCACGCCTTTTCTCCTGGGTTACCTGAGCAGACACCATACCACGGCAAGCATGGAGTCCACTCAGCTCACCGTCACTGAATGTCTCCTGGGTGCTGGCAGACGTGGGACTGCATTGCTACACAGCAGCAGCAGCCAAAATGCACCTTTTGGCAGCAGATGGTGCATTACGATTGGTAGCCATCATCATCATATTCCTGGGTGCGCTTTTAGCCGACCTCGGTGAGGTCGGTCAGGGGCACCTGGGCAGACATGGGAGTGACTCAGCCAGGTCATTCCCATCTTCTGCCAAGCACCCAGGAGATGACGATGGCTAGCAGTCGTACTGCATCGTCTTCTGGTGAGCAGCCAGGAGATGACGATGGCTAGCAGTCGTACTGCACCATCTGCTGCCAACCTAAGATGTAAAAGATAGATGGAGTGGAGCAAAACAAGAAATTGACCCGATTTGTTTTGTGAAATCAACGGCCTGCTAAACCCAGGGTTTTGAGTTCAATCCTTGAGGGGGCCATTCTGTGTGACAGTTGTTTGTGTTTCTCCTTGATGCAAAGCCACCCCTTTTGTTGATTTTAATTCCCTGTAAACCATGTCGTCAGTCGCCCCTCCCTCCATCACAGCAACGGCAGACAATTGTTGTGCGCCTTTTTTCAGCGCAGAACCAGAAGCTGGAAAAGCAGGCGAGGAGGTGACGGAAGCGCGGTGATGAGAGTGATGAGGACATAGACATCTCACAAAGTACGGGCCAGGCAATGTGCCCCGGCAATGGGCACATCATGCTGATGAGCTGTGCATGGTCACCTGTGCTGATCAGCGTGCCACGCTGGCCAAACAGGAAATGAAATTCAAAAGTTTGCGGGCCTTTTTCTGTCTACCTGGCCAGTTCATCTGAGTTGAGAATGCTGTCCAGAGTGATCACAGTGGAGCACTCTGGGATAGCTCCCGGAGGCCAATACCATCAAAATTGCATCCACACTACCCCAAATTCAACCTAGCAAGGCCAATTTCAGTGCTAATCCCCTCATCAGAGGTGGAGTAAAGAAATCTATTTAAAGAGCCTTTTAAGTATTTAAAAAATAAAGGGGGCTTTGTCGTGTGGACGGGTCCAGGCTTAAATCAAGGTAATGCTGCTAAATTTGACCTAAAATCGTAGTGTAGACCATGCCTCAGATCCCACCCCATCTAACATCCCATCACAAGCCATTGGGCATATTTACCGCTAGTAGTCAAAGACGAATTAATTGCCAAAATTAGGCTATCCCATCATACCATTCCCTCCATAAACTTATCAAGCTTTAGTCTTGAAGCCAGATATGTCTTGTGCCCCCTCTACTCCCCTTGGAAGGCTGTTCCAGAACTTCACTTCTCTGATGGTTAGAAACCTTCGTCTAATTTCAAGTCTAAACTTCCTGATAGCCAGTTTATATCCATTTGTTCTTGTGTCCACATCGGTACTGAGCTTAAATAATTCCTCTCCCTCCCTGGTATTTATTCCTCTGATATATTTATAGAGAGCAATCATATCTCCCCTCAGACTTCTTTTGGTTAGGCTAAACAAGCCAAGCTCTTTCAGTCTCCTTTCATATGACAGGTTTTCCATTCCTCGGATCATCCTAGTAGCCCTTCTCTGAACCTGTTCCAGTTTGAATTCATCCTTCTTAAACCTGGGAGACCAGAACTGCACACAGTATTCCAGATGAGGTCTCACCAGTGCCTTGTATAATGGTGCTAACACCTCCTTATAGCTACTGGAAATACCTCACCTGATGCATCCTAAGATCACATTAGCTTTTTTTCACGGCCATATCACATTGGCAGCTCATAGTTATCCTGTGATCAACCAATACTCCGAGGTCCTTCTCCTCCTTTGTTACTTCCAACTGATGCCTCCCTAGTTTATAACAATAGTTCTTGTTGTTAATCCCTAAATGCATGACCTTGCACTTTTCACTATTAAATTTCATCCTATTACTATTACTCCAGTTTACAAGGTCATCCAGATCTTCCTGTAGGATATCCCGATCCTTCTCTGTATTGGCAATACCTCCCAGCTTTGTGTCATCCACAAACTTTATTAGCACATTCCCACTTTTTGTGCCAAGGTCAGTAATAAAAAGATTGGTCCCAAAACCAATCCCTGAGATACACCACATATTGCGATAGGCATGTGTAGGACCCATGGATCCTGAAAGATGTCTTGTGGGGGGTGTTGATCATTGTAGCAGTGGAGATCTGTCTGTGGCCCATGAATGCAACATATAACTATTATAACTCTTATGAAAAATTCCAGGACATCAGTACTGCTAGTGGTGATGCCTTTCTGATGGGATTCAATTCAAGGTTCTGAACACTTCTGGTCAGTAGGATTGAGATTTTCAAAGCCACTTTAGGGATTTAGGGATTGGGCACTCAAATCCCTTAAGGCCTCCGGAAATCTCAGTCCTAGTGACAAGAAGTGGTCAGAGCCTTACTTTTAAATTTCCTCTGCAAGACAGCACCTCCAGCACATTGTACCCCTTCATACAGTTCTGGGACATAGGATCAGTACTGGCTTAGAGAAAAGAACACCACCCAATGAATTGCCTATGGAAAATGTAATGTCAAAAAGGTTGCTAAATACATGATATGTGAACAATGCTTTCCCTCAGGAGCATGTTCTCATCTTCTTTAATGCAAGCTGAATTTCACTCACCTCCTCCCATCAAGGAAATAGTAGGTACCTCATTCCCAAAAATAAGCAATTACATCACATGTTAAGAGATGGTTCTATATGTGGCAAACCTGTGAGAGACCTAAAGGCAGCCGAGTTTGCCACAGAATGAAATGCCATCTAGAAGGATTTGTTTTGAAGCCAAAGGATGTGTAATTACCATACTAGGAATGCTATTGCACTGTCGAGATGACCTAATACTGCTGGCCTTTTCCGCCTTTAATTTTGATGAGTACAAGTTACAGCAGATATTCTTCCATTATTGCAACTAATTGTCGGCACTTGCTTCATTCATTCCATGATATAATACATGGAAGCCTGTGAAAGCTTGTAAAAAATGTGTTATTTGATATTGATGTCAAAATCGGAAAGTCACATTAGGCAAATACATAATAAGAAAGTGACATCAGAAGAGTGTATGATGCAAAGCGATTGTTCATACATGGGAATTTAATGAAACATGTTTCCAAAATGAAACATGAAAGTATTAGCCCTAATTCTGGGGAAGGAAGGGCGTGTTTAGGACAGGAAAGAGACTAACTAAAGGAATGAGAGACTAACATGGCTAGGGCACAGGACACAAGCTGGTGAAATTATTCATTGTGAATAACTTTCATTGTGAATTTAAGCGTTTTTCATGGTTGTGGATTGCTCATAACTGACCCTACTTTCTACATCTGCAACTGATGAGTGTTTGCCAGATAATTTGGATGAATGTGACCTGTTCACAAAGTATTTGCCTTGGCTAGTCTTTGTTTGTCCCTTAAGGTGAACGATTGGTCACATGGTATTGTTTAGTGCATCTCTGATGGATGACTTTCTAAACAAGAGAATAATGACTGACAAATAACATCTCTAGCGATGTATGTTCAGAGGAATAATCATTCATGCTAAACTCTGTAACTTTTGGGATCTGTGAGCATATTCATGAATACCCAGCAATCATCTGAATACTCATGAATAAATGATACAGACCTGTACATAGCAGCAGAGCAGTCATTCCATTTATCCGAAGGTATCTGTGAAGCTGTTTTCCATTATTCTGCTATGTCAGGGGACTGACATTGAAAAACAAAGGGGAGAAGTGTGGTCCAGTGGTTGGGCACACTCCTAGGAGTTGGGAGGCATGAATTCAATTCCTGTCTTTCTGTGCCTCAGTTTCCCATCTGTACAATGGGGATAACAGCATTACTCTACTCATGGAGATTTTGCAAGGAGGAATACACTAAAGATTGTGTGGTGCTCAGATATTACAATCATGGGGCTTAGAGGATCCTAGGATAGATGGAAATGTAAAATGACTGACATGCAATAACATTGGCCAGGATGGACCTATCAGTTGTAGGGATGTGCTGGTTGCAGGGATGTGTGGATATCTGGAAGGTGCTTCAGGTTAAAGAGAAGCTGGTTGGTTTAGGAGGCTGAGTGTGAAGTTGAATCTGAATGGGAGGGAGCTTTTTCCTCCTTCCACTGACCACTTCGACATTTGATATTTTAGTTGAATGCTGTAATAGAACATGGAAAATGTATGGAAGCTGTTCAGAGAATGCATGCTTCTTATTTCCTCTGTTGGACCATTATTGTGCACATCACCATGGTTACTGCAGTAAAGATGAGGATTTATTTCCCTTTTAGCAAAGCGCTAAAATAAATAAATATTTGTTACAAAATAGTAACTAAATCCCCAATGTTCCCCCATCACCAAAAAAAATCTTAATTATCAAGCACAATCTTTTTAGGAATCTGCAATACTAACTGACATGCCCAATTGTCGGTATGTTGATGTTGTGCTAAGGCTTTAAATAAAAACAAAAAAAAAGTCTTTTCAACAGAGCTTGGAAAATGATTTCTCTTTTATCCCTTTGATTATATGGGTTTTTATGGGTTAGCCAATAAATCTAACATAATCACTCCTGGGATACAGATGCACACATGCTGATTTCATTCTCGATGAGGGGAAGAGAAATGTCAATCTGAAATGTATTAACTAATCATTGTTTCTGAAAAACAAGAACCTAATAGTCCCCTTATCCGTGAATACTAAACATCTCTTTTATATCAGGACTCGCCTGCCATTCCTACTATCAGACTAATATTGGTGCCTTCCAGTGATGACAACTCTGGGTCAAAATTGCAGCTAGGTCACTACAACTTGCCTTAGCTGCACATGTGCTCATTACTGAAGGTGAATTTTAAAAGAGCCCCTTGGTACAGTGTTAGTGAAGCTGACAAGCTGGAATTCTCCTGGTGCTGCTTTGGAGCCCCTGTAGGAACAGACTGGGCACACCTGGAATGATCCTGTGGGGCCAGACTTTTAAGTACCCGGCAGTGCCCACCCAGCATTTTAAAAGAGCTGAGATCTCAGTTAGACAGGCAAATCAAGAGGTCAGATTTTCCAAAAGGCCCAGCAGTTCCCATTTTAACACTAAAAGTCAGATTTCCAAAACAGTTTAGCATCTTTAAAAAATCTGGCCACATATTTGTTGCCTAAAATGGGCTGTCATGGTTGCCAAGGTAGGACAATCAAATCCAGCTACTTTTGCCTGCTGGAAATGAGTGAAATTCACCTCTGTCCCGAAAGCCAGCGCAAGGCACGGGATGTGTCTGCACTGCAATCGGGGGGGGGGTGATTGCAGCCCATGCCACGTACCCATGCTAGCTTTAACCTACTTGAGCAGCTCCTGCTGAAGCCTGCTCTGCCATAGCATCACTGTTACAGTGCCCGAGCTAGCTGGCTTAAAGGTGCCTCAGGTACGTCTACATGAGCTTCAGTCACACCCTATGATTACAGGGTGGACATACCCACAGGCACCACTTTAAGCCCCTGTCATAAGTATAAAGGGAAGGGTAACAGCCTCCTGTGTACAATACTATAAAATCCCTCCTGGCCAGAGGCACCAAAATCCTTTTACCTGTAAAGGATTAAGAAGCTCAGGAAACCTGGCTGACACCTGACCCAAAGGACCAACAAGGGGACAAGAGACTTTCAAATCTTGTGCGGGGAGGCTTTTGTTTGTGTGCTCTTTGTTTTGGGGGTTGTTCGCTCTTGGGACTAAGAGGGATCGGACATCAATCCAGGCTCTCCAAATCTTTCTGAACAAGTCTCTCATATTTCAAACTTGTAAGTAACAGCCAGGCCAGGCGTGTTAGGTTTAACTTTGTTTTCTCAACTTGTAAATGTTCCTTTTGCTAGAGTGTTTACCTCTGTTTGCTGTAACTGTGAACTTGAGGCTAGAGGGGGTTCATCTGGGCTCTTTAAATCTGATTACCCTGTAAAGTTATTTTCCATCTTGATTTTACAGAGATGATTTTTTTAGCTTTCTTTCTTTAATTAAAAGCCTTCTTTTTTAAGAACCTGATTAATTTTTCCTTGTTATAAGATCCAGGGGTTTGGATCAATGTTCACCAGGGAATTGGTAGAGGAAGATATTCTGGGGGAGGTAGACAGAGTTTCCCAAATAACTCTTAAAGGATTTGGGTGGTGGCAGCCAAACCAGATCTAAGCTGGTAGTTAAGCTTAGAGGTTCTCATGCAGGTCCCCACATCTGTACCCTAGAGTTCAGAGTGGGGAAGGAACCTTGACAGCCCCACTACAAACAGGGCTTGCCTGAGCCCTTTTTGTTCTGTTAGATGACTGAAGTAGCAGCAGCCATCTTACACTGAATGCCACTTTCACATCCCTGAATAGTGTTAGCATTTTTCCACTCTAGCTGTGCAAGATTTAAAAAAAAAATAAACAACCCTGCATCCCTAGCAAACTCCCATTGGTTTCAATATGTTTCATTTGCATTCATCCCTGTCCGGACTGCTGTTTTCCAATCCTGAAAGCAAGTACACAACATACTATGTAATGGACATTAGAGGCCATACGCACCCCTGAAACAACTCTACTGACTTCCAGGAGGTCCCACTAGGGGTGAACTTGACCAGAGGGGTCTATTTCTTCTCTCAGTTCTTAGTTCTTGTTTACTTTAGTGGGCGCTCCTCCTGTGGCAATGACAGCAGAACTCAGCCCCATGTTCTGCATGGCTGGCCCTCAAAATATCTAATGTCAGATTACAGTGGAAAGACTCTAGACTTCATTAAAATCAGGAAAACTAAATAAATGCAGAAATGCCAGTTTTATTGAAGTTTCAGTTAAGGATCAAATTTGATATATTTACAGAATCTATTCTGGTGTAAAAAAAATGTTAAAAATCCTAAAAATGTAGGTAAATCTCTGAGGTGTATCTGCAATAAACATTGAGTAACAAAAAAGGCAGGAACATGGGAAGGGATTTGGGGTTTTAATGGCATCAAACTGACACACATTTGGCTTGTAAAACAGTACAATTGGATGATTTAGGATGGGAGAAGCGCAGCTCAAAAGAGCAGTAACAAAGTTTAATTATGCTCCTTCTATTACTCTGGGTTTACGTTGAGCACTTTGTCAGGGTGGGGTTTTCAAGAAGAGGAAATAAGGACTTTGGCTTGAGAAACGCAGGTAACTGAATAGACAGCCACTGGCTTTGAATACTTATCTCTGTTCAGAAGTAGAAAGTGATTACAAAGAAGCAATAAAGGATACAAGTCATCAGATAATTTCTAGCCAAATTAATATTTAGCTCCATCTGTAACATTTAAATGAATTCAATTCCTTTTGCAATTTTTCCAACTTGTGGTTAACATTTGTGCTTAGAACGTCCCTTTTAGGGAAAAAGCAATCTTCCAGGAGAGAAATTGTGTTGTAGGCTCCTCCTGTACCTGAATGCTTTTTAAACAGAGTTGCAAACAACATTCTCAGCCCAACATACACCACTTCCTCGATATAGTGCTGTCCTTGGGAGCCAAAAATCTTCTTGTGTTATCACAGAGCATCAGGGTTGGAAGGAACCTCAAGAGGTCATCTAGTCCAACCCCCTGCTTAAAGGGGGACCAATCTCCAGACAGCTTTTCACCCCAGTTCCCTAAATGGCCCCCTCAAAGATTGAACTCACAACCTTTGGCTTAGCAGGCCAATGCTCAAACCACTGAGCTATCCCTCCCCCTTTTGAAGGGGAGATGAGTCTGTCAGAAATGTCAGTTAGTGACGGCCCAATGGGAGCCCAGCTTTCAGGGACCCACCCCTCACTAGGGCCAATGGGAGACCAGTTGTCAGAAAACACTAGGCAGGCCAACACCAGCCACCCGGACACGGCCTCTCTTCTCAAGCACCCAGACAGGCCCCACCCCTGCCTGTCCTCTGCCCCACACCAGCACCAGGTGGCTCGTGTCACTCCCACCAGCAACCACCAATGCACGAGCCTCAATCCCCTCCCCCGCATTCTGCTCTCTAGTTAGGTAACAAGGACACCAAGCCAAGATCAAGGGCTGGGGAAACAATTGCTAGTCAGCGCTGCTCCTAGAACAGAAAAGTTCCACCAGCCGGTCCCCGCCCCATGCATATCGAACTTGCTTTGATCCACCGGAGTGCGCAGCCCCACCTCCCCGGGGTACTGCTTTACTGCGTTACATCCGAATTCGTGTTATATCGGGGTAGAGGGGTAGTACGCTATTAACCACTAGTCACAGCTCACTCCAGATGAGGACAATACTATCTCATTGTGTTTTCATCTTTTGACTGGAGAAGCTCAAGAGAAAAATATTGTGAACATGACTGGCTGTTCCATTGTATATGGAGAGGGTGGAGGAAAGAATTAGTTAATTCTTATACCATTAATTTTCTTTCTTAATGCAAAGTTTAGTTCCCAGGGTGCTGAATTAATAGCACTGAAGAATGCACAGTTGCCAACTTTCTTGATTTTTATTGTGTCTCCCAATATTTGATGTTTTTGTTAAAGCCCCAGGTCCTGGAAGCATGTGAATGTGTGAGAATCTCAGCTTTCATTTAACACAATTGCTCCATGGTTATGGAGAAAAGATCAACAAATAAGTTAGATCCCATGATCTTTAAACCAGTCTCATGATATTTTGGAACCTGACTCCTGTTTTTTGAATGTTTGGGATTGGTAATGCAGAGAATGACACCCTCTGTTTCATACATAGAACAGGTTCATAGCAGAGTTTGAACATTAGCTTTCTCACACCAAATGGTCGTTGACAGTGTTCTGAAGGGACCATCTCTAAGGGTGAGAAGGTAATTTAGGGGCACTAATTTCAAGGATCAGGATCACCCTCATAGTTTGTATGAGCTTATCTTTGCTGTAAAGGTATCTCGAGTTATAGTTCTAGCATTGTCCCAATATCTTGTGTTAGAAATGGTAGCTAGTTAAAACTGGAGGTCAGTAATCCAGTGTCCAGACTTGGAAGTCGACAAATGGTAGGTACATTATTATGTACAAAGTATAACCTGCATTTACTGTCTTCCAGTTTGCAAGCTAAATTTAGTACAGATCAGTATCTAGTATTTTGCTCTGTAACTGAACTCTGTTGAAGGGACTGCAGTTAATTGTGTCAATCATTCATGGGTATTGGATGCAACCTGTGAAACAAGGGCATGGCCTGGGCTGCTACAAGGATTCGAGCGGTAAACCCCTCAAAGTCATGAGTAGAGCTGGGTGAAATATTTTGGATGAATAGTTTGTTCACTAAAATTGCAGTTACAGGTCATTGGAACTATTCAAAAATTCAGATTGAAAAGAAATGAAAAGAAAATTGAAAAAGTCAAAAAGTTTTGTTTTGCTATTTTTAAATGAGGCATTGTCCCCGCACTTTGGACTACTGGGCTGTGAATAGCAGTATGCACCAAAGTACTCTGCTGTAACCACACACACAACCCTGCCCCTCTGCATGGTTGCTGCAGAAAGAGGACTACGTTAGCGCAAACTAGGAACCTTTCATTTCGCACCCACGGTATCCACATGGGAGAGTTTTAGTGTTGCACTTTGGTGTACGCTGCTGTTTGCATCCCAGTAATCTGAACAGCGGGCAGCATAGACAAGTCCTTAGTTTCATTTAGAAATTTAGTTAGACTGATTTTTAAAAAACAAGGGTAAACAGACAAAAATGAAGAAAAATCATTTCAAACTGAACACAATATTTTGTTTCATGTGAACAATTTTTTTTACTGAAAACTCAAATTATTCACTCAGCTCTAGTCATGACTAAGCATTCCCATATCCAGAGGTTTAAAGCAAAGGCATATTGGTAACTATATGGCCATCAATAAGCCTTTCCCCGATGCTGACCCATCCCTATCCTTTAATAGTAAACCACATGACTGCAAGGACTTGCGCTTCATTGTTAACTGACTTAAGAGCAACCTGATCTCTCAGAGCGCTCAGATACTACAGCAATGGGAAGCAGTATAAACCCCTAAGATAGATCATCTGCTTTATGTGGCTGGAGTTGTTGAATACTGATGCCGGCTGGTGCACTCAGTTCTCCAAAGCATCAGGAACTAATGTGACAAAACCCTGTTAGTCACATTTTAAAAATTATGCTTTTCTACATTCACCATGAAAATGGAGGGGAGGACTGAACTGGGAGAACAGCAGTATTTTGACTGTGTTAGTTCCACTACCTATTCATGATTTTGGAAGCGGATTAGGTTGCAATGTGGGAGCAGAGACAAGGTACCATGACAATCACTGGGACCAAATCTTGCCATTCAAGCAGTCACAGAGCTGCTCTAAATTGTACTGGCTTGAATAGGTCTCTAGGAGCTGTTCCTCCAGTGTAAGACTGGTATGAGATTTCCCATCACGTTCCCTTCCTGCCCCAGAATGTTTGTGCTCCACCTCCATCTGACAGACTTGCTTCTACTGTCATGGAAGATCTAGGAGGAGCTCATGTAAAGCTGGATATAATGACTTTATGCAAACACAAGATTCTTCTGTATCAGGGGACTCCTCATCAGCCCTCTTAGTGCTGGTGTAAGGTCCCCTTGCAAATGGATCTTAGCAGGGACTGAAGATCTAGTTTCATATGTACTAGAATCAGTTTCACACATGTTTACCAAAGCAGGCATTTATCTGGGTAATAAAAAGTGTAGCTTTGCACTCTGATTTACTGAGAAACTCTTCTCATAACGTAAATGACCCTTTGTTTTATTTCTTGTTTGATTTCACTGTCATTTACTTGGACTTTCTGCACAAGGCAAAAGACACAATTGTCTCTTCCCTGTGGCTTTGTTCTCAACATTGCCGTTTCAAATATCACTCCTTACAACAATTTTCCATTTGTATCAGCCTCTCTTTTATAAAAAAAAAAAAGAAAGAAAAAAAAAAGACTGTAAAAATGCCTTAACTGGCAGCACATCATGAGCTAAGAAAAATGTACATGATCAGAACATTTGTGCCTTTGGCATGGTTCACGTGCATTCTAGCAGCATCTTAGCTTCAGTAATTAATCCATAAAGTTGTTTGATTTTTTTACATATAAAAATGGAAGAGCTGCTTCCAAGTTTTCTGATTTATGATGTGATGATAGTGAAATATCACAAGACAGTCCTTTTTTCTCATGTTCTTCATTCCAAAATAAACTTATTTAAAACCAGATTCAACAATCTCCAGTCTTTTTTTAAAAATAATTAGGTTTCTCCTTTATCTGGAGTCAAACTGAACTTTTTTTGAAAAGTCAGTTCCAGACTGATATTTTGTGCTGACTTGTGCCCCATCCACCCCCAGGGAAGTCAATGACATTGCACTGGGGTAAGGTCTAAAGGCAGAATTTAGCCAAATTGTGTCTCAGCACGGAGGCACCCAGCTCATAGATTCATAAATTCCAGTGCCAGAGGGGACCACTGTGATCGTCTAGCCTGATCTCCTCTATAACAAAGGTACAGGACTTCCCAGAATTAACTCCCGTTTGAACAGAGCATAGCTCATCGGAAAAAAAATCCACTCTTGATTTTACAATTACCAATTATCCAGAGTCCACCATAAACATTGTAAGTTTTCCAATGGCTAGTTACCCACACTGTTAAAAACATATCCCTTGTTTCCAGTCTGAATTGTCTTATTCAGCTTTCAGCCATGGCTTTTGTTACACCTTTGTCTACTAGGCTGAAGAGTTTTTATCCAATATGTGTCTTGTGTAGGTACATATAGGGTGTATCTACACTTCAAGATGGAGGTGTGATTCCCAGCTTGAGGAAACGTATTTTTGCTAGCTCTGATCTACCTAGCATGCTAAAAATAGAATAGCCGCAGCACCATGTGTGGTGGGAGGGGCTAGCTGCCCCAAGTATGGCCCGAGCATATTGGTCACTCCTTATCCTTCTCTTTGTCAAGCTAAATAGATTGAGCTTCTTGAGTCTACCGCTATAAGGCATGTTTTACAATCCTTGAACCATTCTCCTGGTTCTTCTCTGAGCACTCTCCAGTTTGGCAACATCCTTCTTGAATTGTGGACACCAGAACCAGACACAGTATTCCAGCAGCAGTCGCACCAGTGCCAAATACAGAGATAGAATAACTTCTCTACTCCTACTCGAGAGTACTCTGTTTATGCATTCAAGGATCACATTAATCCTTTAGTTACTTCTGAATAGAAGGGTACTTCATCACCCATGCATTACTCATCTTTCAGTGCATCACCACAAACTTCAGGTCCTTCAGCCAATCTATCTAAACAGGACTCAGAGGAGTTTTGGTTTTAAAAAAGACTTCTCTCTTTACTTAGAAGTCCCTTCTTTTTAGACTATAATCTTTCTCTGCCTTTGCCAGAGAAGTGATCTGAGTGTGCCTCTGGCCCAGACAAGATGGTTCTGATCACTGCCTTTATGTGAGTCCACAAATGCTGAGAACCTACTGATTAGCACTGCTCAAAAGACGGAGAAAGGAGGAGAATCATAATTTTTCTTTTTTCCATAATTTTCTCAATTTCAGAATTTGGAGTGTTGAGCTACAGCTTGTTGGGAGTTTTTCAACAAACTTTTTCACACAAACAAAAAAAAGCTTGATTTGTCAAAACTTAGACTGTTCATGAAGTAGGTTTGGTTCGGAGACATCTCCAAACTAAAAAATAATTTTTGGGAGAAAAGTTTCAAAATTGTTAAAATGTGACTTTTTATTTTGCAATTTTAGTAAATGTAGCCTAAAAGAGTTAAAAGGAGAAAAGATCAAACTTGAAACAAAACATTTTGAAATTATCAAAACAAAATGTTTCAGTTGACCCAAGCCAAATTCTTTTGGTCGGTCAGTTCATGAACATTTTCGAGATTTCATCTTTTAGTCTTGATTTGGGATGGGAACAGTTTTTGAAATTTCAGAAATTCTCACAAGATTCCCATTTCCTATCCTCCCCTATTGTATGTCTGATTCTCCATTGCCCAGCATCTGGTGTAGTCATTTACACCCATGAAACATGGGCATAAAAATCAGAATGTACTCACTTTGCACAGATGCAAATGACTACGTAGGATGCAGTATCAGGCCCTGTGATTCTCAAAGAGCCCTAATAATTACCCATTTTGGAATCTGTTCGATCCCAGTAATTCTGTTCTTCTGCCTACCAAATCCAGCAAAATTCCTCCTGCCATCCCCTCTCCATGGCTGGCCATTAAGCACAAGGTCTTCTGGACCGTCTTTTCAGCCATGCTGCAGAGCTGCACCTCCACTCACTCACCCTGCCATATGTGTAGCATTATGTGACGATGATTAAGTCATGAAACAAAAATTTGTCAAACTGACGTGCCGACTATTCTATTTTCCAGGCACAAAAATCAAATTGTGCATGTTCCCTCCCAAAGACTCTCCTTCTAGATGAGGGAAAACAATGAGGAGAGGATGAATAGATGGTAAGTCCCCACAAGATGGAATGTAGAATGTGTCACTCTCACTGGACTAAGTTGGATATTTAGACCCTGCCATTCAGAGGGTAGTGTGGCTCCATTCTATCCCATAGAGCCTGGGGTGGGAATGTGCCTCAGGGATCATGCCACAATCCTTCCCTAAACCCACTGCTGCTGGATATGTGCTCTGGTGCCATCCACAGTCCTTTGATAGTTGAAGCAGCTTCCTGTAGGAGAGGAAGCCTATTCTCCCGAGTGTGGTCTTCACAAAGGCAGTGAGTTCATGATTCTGTTTCTTTGGAGGACACATGCCCCTAATGGTGCATGAAAGCTGCAGTCTTTGTGTCCCCCATAATTCCTCCCTAGGCCCTTGCAAATGCCAGAGACAATCTGTTTCTCTGTACCATTCTTTAGTTGAACAGAAACACAAAATGGCAGCAGAGGTGGGGAACTTCTCTACCTTCAAAGGTGCAGTGTGCAGAAAACAGACCGGCCTCTCCTTTGTTTCAGACCTGCATATGCCATAATAATATCCTGGTTCTTTTACACATACTAGCCCCTGGCTGGCTGGGATTCTTCTCTTCACAGTTTTCCCAGTCCTATTAGCAGTTGCTATTTATTGGTCAAACTTACCAATTCAACTATGCATCCACTAAGGATGTTATATCATCCCCTAGTGTCAGGTAAATCTCTTTACAGGTCAGACAAGAAGGATAGAGATCAACATAATAGAACAAAATGACTGTCTTTATTTTTCATTATTCTGAGATCTAAGGCTGTATGGCTTCCCCCTTTATGGAACACTTTAAAGGACAGCTGGGTTTTTTATACATGATCACCAGATCTTACGTGCAGTATGAGTTTCAGTTATGGTGTGAGAAAATGCATTATAATAAAGCAGGCCTGTATAGCTGGCAGCTCATTTCTATTGTGTTATACAAGAGGTTCTTGAATTCCCTATAAAAATAGCCCCTGAATGCTGTGTGGACAGTGCGGCATACATAGTGTCAGGTAATCAGCAAAGGCTCTGAGGCCATGATTGTGGAAGTAAAAAAAAGAGAAAGAGATACAAAGTACAGCATTTTTTGCATCTTCAAAATCTGTGAATGCTGGAGGAGTGTGTGTGTGTGTGTGTATGCGCGCGCGCGCACGCAGTGTGAGTGTGTTTGTTTGTACTGCATCGGTCTAATATAACCTATGGTTAAGCCTTGAAAGGCCAGATCCAAAGTCCATAGAAATCAACAAAAGACTCCCATTGACTTCCATGGGCTTTGGATCAGGTCCTAAATGTGGTGTGGCTTTGGTTCAAAGCAGTAGCAGAAATTTCCATAATTAATATTTGTACCCAGAGGGAAGTAGAAAAGGCCTTGATGTAGATACACTCCGATTATAGGCATAAAAATGAGGAGGGACATGAGCATGGGCATGTACTTCAGTATTCATGGCTATGAACCTATATTTTGTAAGTGGATTTTTCTAGAGGGAAAGAAATGAGTTAATGGGGTAAAACGTCAAGTTATACATTAAAAATAAACACCTGGCACAGTATGGCTACATCTGGAGCATGTCACAGTATTTAAATTACATTTGGCTTGTCCCTTTGTGTTTCACAGCTGTTATGGTGCAGGGAAGGATAATTAAAAGCAGCAGGTTACTATGGCATTTAATTGACTGCTGCTGAACAATTTGTGCATTTGTGATCCAAGTTAACCTGCCCAGCGAATAGTGCTTTTCAAGGTGGAAGACAATGTTGCAGAAAATAAGATAATCAAAGCATTGTGCATGAGGTGGGAAGCAAAGGTTTGAGCTGGTAACAAGATTGTGGTGGTTTAGACACAGCTGGATTTGGAAGCTGCTTAAATTAAAACTAACAACCGTACTTTGCTTAAAAACAACATACATTGCCATCTAATTAGCTGTATATAGCAATGACTGGAGGCTGCGTGTAACTAGCTAAAGAAGAGAACAAATGGAAAAGAAAATGGAACGTTCAACCTCTCTTGTTGCTAAATGCTGTGTTCAATATGAAAATTAATTAGATCAGTGTAAAGTGCTTGCAGTGGAATCCAAATCCTCTCACTTGGTTTTGCCTGGTTTGTTGAAAGATTTGCTAATGCGGGAACTTAGGCCCAGTTTCAAATGAAAACTGGCTCATTTTATGATCTTACATTGGAAGTACCTAGGCGTTCTTGATTGGGGTAAAAAATGTTGCACATTCACATGACTCCAGAAGTGAGGGCTTTCAGCAAACCATCAAATATTGTGAGACTCAGGGCTTGTCTACATGGGGAAGTTAGTGCTTAGTAAGCTAGGGTGCAAATTGAAAATGCACTAGCTACTCTGCACTAATTCTCCATGTGGACACTTTTATTGTGCACTAAGTGTGTCCTCAGGCAGTTTCGCTTTAGTTCACTTCCAAAGCATATTAAGCTAATGCACACAAAGACACTCTTAGGGCATGTCTACACTGGCAGAGTTTCAGCGCCTCTCAAAGAGCATTGAAGGGAAACCGCTGTTGTGTGTTCACACTGACTGCTGCCTGCGCGATAGCGTGTTCACACTTGTGGCACTTGCGGCGCTATTCAGAGAGGTGCACTCTGGGCAGCTATCTCAGAGAGCACCTCTTGCTATTCTGCCACTAAGAGTTGTGGGAAGGCAGAGGGGATTGCTGGGCACCCTGTGTCCTGTCCCAATGCCCGGTGATCCATTGCTTCACATCCCAGCAATTCCTGTGCTTCCGTCCACATTTGGTGCCATCTTTCAACAGTTTGTGTACTGCACACCCTACCTCTTCAGGATGCAGGAATAGATCCCAAGCTGTTGACAAGAATGCTGCTCGCACTGACCAACACATCATGAGTGGCAGTGGAGTTATTCCTTAAACTACAAAAGCAAGAGGAGTGTGATGTTGATCTCACCACACGTAGTAGCTATGACAAAAGATTACTTGTGGCATTCATGGAGGTGATGACCACAGTGGAACGCTGCTTTGGGGCTCAGGAAACAAGAACCAAGTGGTGGGATATCACATTGTGATGCACGTCTGGGCTGACGAGCAGTGGCTGCAGAACTTTCACATGAGGAAAACCACATTCATGGGACTGTGTGATGAGCTCGCCCCCAAGGACACGAGAATGAGAGCTGCCCTGTCACCGGAAAAGCACATGGCGATCGCACTGTGGAAGCTGGCTACGCCCGACTGCTACCGATTGGTCGCTGACCAGTTCGGAGTGGGAAAATCGACCGTTGGAATCGTGTTGATGGAAGTGTGCAGGGCCATTAATCGCATCCTGCTCCTAAGGACCATGACTCTGGGCAACGTGTGAGACATTGTGGATGGCTTTGCACAAATGGGCATCCTTAACTGTGGAGGGGCGATGGATGGCACGCACATTCCAATTCTGGCACCCAACCACCTAGCCACCGAGTACATTAATTGCAAGGGGTATTTCTCAATGGTTCTCCAGGCGCTTGTGGCTCACTGTGAGCATTTCACGGCCATTAATGGAGGCTGGTCCGGAAAGATGCATGATGCACACATCTTTTGGAACACTGTTGTATTCAAGAAGCTGCAAGCAGGGACTTTCTTCCCGGACCAGAAGATCACCATAGATGAAGTCAAAATGCCCATTGTGATCCTGAGAGACACCACCTACCCCTTAATGCCGTGGCTCATGAAGCCATACACGGGGCAACTTGACAGCAGCAAGGAACGGTTCAACAACAGGCTGAACAAGTGCAGAATGACTGGAGTGTGCTTTCGGCTGTTTAAAAGCCTGCTGATGATGCCTCTGTGGGAAGCTGGATATGGCCAATGACAATATTCCTATGCTTATAGCCGCGTGCTGTACACTCCATAATATTTGTGAAGGGAAGGGTGAACGCTTCACTCAGGGCTGGATCACAGAGGCTCCGCGCCTGGAGGCTGAGTGTGACCAGCCAGAGACCAGGGCTATTAGAAGGGCACAGTGTGGGGCCATAAGGATCAGGGATGCCTTGAGGTAACAATTTGAAGCTGAAAGCCACTAATATTTGTTGCTGTGCTCAGGAGTGCAGTGCTTGTAATGCTAGGAGGTGATTGGTGCAGACGATGCAATATGTGGGTTTAACATAATTGTATGTTGCTTTGCTGTGCTCTTTTTGCTTTCACTTAATAGAATAAAGATTGTTTGAAAACAATCACAATTCTTTTATTGAAAGACAACAACCAGAGGAGAGAGTCAAACACAAAAAAAAACATCACCAGTGAGGAGGATGGGGGAAAGGAAGGTCCCAGAAGGAGGTGGTGTCCTGGAATGGCTACAGATTTGTGTATGTCCAGGGATCATATCCAACCTTCTCCTTAGGAGTACAATGCAGCGGGTGCTGTACTCAGCAGGGCCAAACTGCAGAGGGATGGGTGTTGAGTGCAGTGGGTAGTGGGAGCCCACTGTGCTGGACTGTGACGAGGGGAGGAGTGGAATGCCGCAGGTGTAGACTGGAGCCAGGAGGTTGATAACAGTGTGTTGGCATTGTGTGGGGGGGGTGGAGCATGGGAAAGAGTTTTGTGACAGCAGCTGCAGGGGAGGGCGGGCACGGAGCTGTTTGCTTTGCAGAGCTACAATCGCCTGGAGTGTGTCTGCTTGGTGCTCCATAATGTTTAAGAGCTGCTCTGTGGCTTCTTTCTGGTGTGCCGCGTTCTCCTTTCATTCCCTCTTCTTGCTGTCCCACCACTCCTTCCATTCCTGTTTCTCGGCGGCGGAGTGCATCATAACCTCCTGGAGAAAATCCTCCTAGTTCTTCTTGGACGGTTTCTAATTCTGCGCAGCCGTTCAGCCACCGATAACAAAGAAGGAGGCTGGGCTCCCAAGGTCATCTCTGTGAAGTTTAAATGCAACATTTTACAGAAGCAGTATTCTGTGCAACACAGACAACACTGATTCGGTGCTTTAAAACACAGCCAGTGCTCACACCTGTCGCTAACTGGCTGACCCCAGGCAAGCACACATGAGCCACAAGGCCCCCAAAATGGTGAGTAGCCGCAGAGGCAGGGGAAATCACTGTCCCCGGACCCTGCTGTACACTGTACCATGGCCCCACTCCTGGCCATGGCCCCAGCCGCAACTCCAGCCCCCAAGGCCATTCCCCTCCCTCCAGCTCCCAGCCTCGATCACGGCCCCTGGCCCTGACTGCAGCCCCTTGCCCTGCTCCTGACTGCAACTCTCTGGGGAGGGGCACAGACAGATTCTGTTACAGGTGCGGGGGACGTGACAGAAAAAGTTTGCGGACCACTGATGTAGACAAAGCTTTAATAACTCTGTACTCCAGCCCTGGACATAGGCGGCGAGTTCTATGGGCCCGTGGAGCCCAGGCCCCACCAATAATCCTGAAGCTGGGCCCAGCTCCAGCAATGTTTGGGCCCCAGGCCCTGTGCTTTGAGGGTCCCCGCGTCGCACTGCCGGGCGCTCTCACCGCCGCGGCAGCTCCCGGGAGAGGCCCCAGCAGCAACTGGGCTCTCAGCCCATTGGCCGGGAACCCCAGGGAATGGGAGGTGCCGGGGGCGGTGCCGGAGCTGCCTGGCCGCGCCTCCACAGCAGGGAGGGGGAGCGAGCCACAGGCAGCGTCTGAGCCCGGGGCAGAGCAGCAGCAGGGTCTGTGCCTGTCAGACAGACTCAGCCGGGGAGCTGTGGGGGCAGCCAGACACGGACACAGCCGGGGAGGGGGGTTTGGTGGGGACAGACACACACAGCCGGGGGGTTCTGGGACAGACACACACAGCGGGGGGGGATGGACAGACACAAAGACACAGTCGGGGGGGGGCGTTGGTGGGGACAAACAGACACAGCTGGGGGTTGTGGGACAGACAGACACAGCCAGGGGTGGTGGGGGCAGACAGACAGACACAGCTGGGGGTTGTGGGACAGACAGACACAAGGACACAGCTGGGGGTTGTGGGACAGACACACACCAGGACACAGCCAGGGGAGTTGTGAGGACAGACAGACGGACACAGCTGGGGGGTTGTGGGGACAGACAGATGGAGCCGTGGGTGGGGAAAGGAGCAGCAATGGGCACCCCGGGGCTGGTATAAAATACACAGGATGGGGGGGGGCTTCCTGAGGGGACTATAGCAACACCCCCCGCAGAGCAGACCCAGGTTGCAGCTGGCTCCGCCCATCACAGCCCCCTGCCCCACAGAGACCCACACAACCCTCTGCCCCCTCGAGAGACTCCCAATGACCCCTGTGCCCCTGTCACTCCTCTCCAAAGAGCCCTCCCCTTTGTGCCAACCCACTCCCCTCCCCCACTGCCTCCCCTCCTCCAAAGCTCCCTACAATCTCCCCCTTTGCCTTCCGCCCCCCAGCCCAGCCCAGCCCAGCCCATTGGCCGGGAGGCTCCCAGTCTAGTAGCTAGCAGGGCCCATGGGAGCTGCACCTGAGGCAGGGTGCCTGCCTGCAGATGCAGACCTGCCTGGCTGTGCCTCCACAGCACAGGGAGGGGGAGCCACAGGTGAGCAAGCCCTGGTCATCATCATCATCACAGGCCCAGTAATTCTCTGGATATTTAATTTCACTGAGGCAAAATGTGTGCAATTTTATGGGTTGAATGATTGAATGACATAATACCCACCTGCCTGTATTGTCCATCACTAAGTCCAGTAATTTTGTCAAGTGTTTGTTGCACAACATGGTGGTGCCTACCCCTACCTTGTGCTTCAGGGGGTGATGGGGTCAGGGCAGCCTGTTATAGAACTACCTGATTAGTAATTGGATATGTTGGCTGGCATCTTTTTTTACGTGTTCGCTCCCCCTGATGTTAGAACCTGGCTACACCACTGGGGAGGGGAGCTTCCTAG
Organism: Mauremys mutica; assembly: GCF_020497125.1. Lineage (NCBI taxonomy): Eukaryota > Metazoa > Chordata > Testudines > Geoemydidae > Mauremys > Mauremys mutica. The sequence goes on from NC_059077.1 coordinate 130,357,146, forward strand.
ACCTGTGCAGCTGGGGCTTGGGTGAATTTTGTGATACTCTGCCCCTTCCCAGCTACCACCCTGCAGTCCCCACTCCTGCACCATGCTGGGCAAGGGGCAGCCCCATCCCCAGTGAGGCTATGGTGAGGGGTGGCAGCAGGGGAGGCCACACGTGATGGCAACCTCCCCCCTCGGTACCCACCATAGGGGAGCCGAGTGGGCTTTCTGGACCTGAGAGGGACCTAGGAGCATGTGCAGTGAACTGCGGGGGAGAGGAGGGGTCCCTCCCCTGGAGCTTGCTGCTGCCAGAGAGGGTGGAGGGGAGTCCTCTTTGGCCCTAGCCCTGGGGCAGCCTGTCTGCACCCCAAGTTCCTTATCCCCAGCCCTGCCCCAGAGTCCTCACCTGATAGGAAAAACACGCAACTTAAATTTGGTGGTCAGTTTAGAGTATCATAGAATATCAGGGTTGGAAGGGGCCTCAGGAGGTCATCTAGTCCAACCTCTTGCTCAAAGCAGGACCAATTCCCAACTAAATCATCCCAGCCAGGGCTTAGTCAAGCCGGGCCTTAAAAACCTCTAAGGAAGGAGATTCCACCACCTCCCTAGGTAACCCATTCCAGTGTTTCACCACCCTCCCAGTGAAAAAGTTTTTCTTAATATCCAACCTAAACCTCCCCCACTGCAACTTGAGACCATTACTCCTTGTTCTGTCCTCTGCTACCACTGAGAACAGTCTAGATCCATCCTCTTTGTAACCCCCTATGACGTAGTTGAAAGCAGCTATTAAATCCTCCCTCATTCTTCTCTTCTGCAGACTAAACCATCCCAGTTCCCTCAGCCTCTCCTCAGAAGTCATGTGCTCCAGCCCCCTAATCATTTTTGTTGCCCTCCACTGGATTTTCCAATTTTTCCACATCCTTCTTGCAATGTGGGGCCCAAAACTGCACGTAGTTCTCTAGATGAGGCCTCACCAATGTTGAATAGAGGAGAATGATCATGTCCCTCGATCTGCTGGCAATGCCCCTACTTATACAGCCCAAAATGCTGTTAGCCTTCTTGACAAAGGCCAGAGGAGGGAGTGTTAGTGCCTGTGTGGACTTCTGGGAAGTGCATGGGGTGGAAGGGGATGCTGGGATGCTCTGGAACCACTCCTTCAAAGCCAGTCAGGACTCTGGGGGAGCCTCCTCTCTGATCAGACTGTCTCCAGGGCAAGAAGCTTACACCTTCCTGGGTCTGACCTCAGAGCATTCAGCATGCCCTTCCACACCATGCAGTTTTTGCAGTGAGTCCGCCCAGGCGGGGTCCTGGGGCAGCCAGAGGTCCCTGCACCCCAATTCCGCAGTCAGATGTGACTCTCAGCCAGACTGTAAAACAGAAGGTTTATTAGATGACGGGAACACAGTTTAAACAGAGCTTGTGGGTACAGAAAACAGAACCCCTCTGTCAGGTCCATCTTGCGGGGTGGGGAGCCCAGAACCAAGTTCTGGATCTCTCCCCATTTCCACAGCCAGCTCCAAACTGTCACTCCCTCCTCTGGCCTCTGTGTCTCTTCCAGAGAAGGAGGCCACCTGATCTCTTTGTCCCCAACACCTTCAAGTAGTATCTTGCAGGGGAAACTGAGGCACCCACACAGTATTCAGAGAAAATATTAAGAACATTCCCACTTCATCACAACAGGTGCAACAAAATATAATACCGTATATTGAAGTAGACAAGTGCTGCTTCTGACTTTCCACTTTTAATTGACCCTTGTAATCTTGTGGCGCTGAAGCGTTGTAGCTTCATTTTATATCGGATTACAGGGCGGGAGCGGGGGGGCACCACCATTTTGGGCCCCAACAAAAATTATACAAACCTGCCGCCTATGGCCCTGGAATATTTTAGAGCAGCAGAAACTCGTGACCGTTAGAACATCCTTCCCTGTTTGCCTGGAATCAGTGGCTGACAATAATGGATGATTCTGAGCTCAGTTAATTTATACACACTCCACTTGTGAACTACCTGCCTTGCCATCTGTGCACGGGGGCAGGGAAGTTTCCGTGGGGCTGCTTTTTCCCTCTTTTCAGAAGCGGGCATGCAGGAAAAGGAGGGAAGTAGATGGAGCTTGTCTCTGCTCACCATATGCTGGCCAACCCAGTTGAGCCGCTGGGGGCAGGGGGAGGGAAGTAATCTACACCAGTAAATGTCTGACACATTATTTCTCCTCCTGAGGCAGTAGAGCCACATGCTGCCCATTACAGAGGGCTGGTGGCAGAGCTAAAATCGAGCTCTTTCTTGTGTTTCTGGAGCACCTATCATTTGAGATTCTCCAAGCACTAGATAAGCGTCACAAAACCCTTACAGTGTACAGTGGGTAAGAGCTGGATGTAATTTTGAGCGAGCATTTGTTGAATTTCGGTTTGCCTGCTCTCAAAAATCCACATTTGGGTTTATGTATTTTGTGTGTTTGGCGGTGGACATTGCTGGCATGCTTTTAAAAATAATTATTATAAAAGCCAGGCCAGTTTTGTATTTCACCTTCTATATACTTTTCTTTTCCAGAGAGGCATGATGTCAGTATATTTGTAGTGTACTTGTGCAAAGCAGTTACACCACAGCTAAGCTATGTCTCAATATCTGTTTCAAAGAAACAACATTTTGCAAAGGTCAAGAGACAATAGAAAGAAAGGGCAGGTGAAGGAGTAGATGTTTCAGTCCTATCTGAGCAGGAAGTAATTGTTACATGAGCAGGTCTGAACAAGGAAGATGTCTGTTTCTTCAGAAGGCAGAAATGATCCTTGTTACAGGCATGTAGTAAGAAGGATTGGTAATTTCCTTCTTGTGAACTTCTTTTCTGATGGGCTTGTAGATTCACCAGTCTGGAGACTGTTCCAGAATTATTCTTTCCTACCCACGGTGACACCAGAAATGTATGTTGTTGTGCCAAGCGTCTGTCCCCTTCAGTTTGTGCTTGCATTCCAACAGCAGTCATTCAAAGCCAGTACTTATCAACATGGCCTGGATCCCAAGGTACTTACTTAGAACTTGATTCATCAGACAATATTCATATGAGGAGTCCTTAGACATTGGAATATATTCATTGATTTCCACAGGGTTATTTTCAATTAGTACAGATTTATCAGTCTTGCCAATGGGATCTTGCCTGAGTAAAATCTGAGTAAAAAAAATTAAGTAGAGAATCTCAGGATTAGGTCCCATGAGACTAAATATTGACAGTAAAGATGAACCCAAGCTAAAACCCAGCTGGCAGATTTAGAACACTCCAAAGCTGGGGGGTGGTACTCAGATATATGGTTTTGTGTCACGAGAATCGCTAAACACTAGTAAAATATAAAGTGAATTGCAATAAAGCCCAAATTGCCACAAATATTTTGAGGCTAATAATAATGTAACGATAGGTCTTATATAGCATATTTCATCGGTAGATCTCAAGGCACTTTACAAAGGAGGGCAGTATCATTATCCTCATTTTCCCGATGGGGAAACCGAAACACAGAGAAGCGTGACTTGCCCAAGGACATCCAGTGGCAGAGCCAAGAATAGAATCCAGGGCTGCTGAGTCCCAGGAAATAAACACTTTGTTGAATGGAGGCACATCTTCCATTCATTCTTCATCTTTTGTTCAAGAGAGGTAGGTTGTTCCAGTGTAGTGGGTCTCAAACTTTTTCAGGTGGGTGTCCCCTTCTTTGTTGTAGAAAAATTTCTCACCTCTACCCCATCACATTTGTAAAATATGTATCTATGCTAAAAATGCTAAGCTTAGATAATTTGTGTGTCTTGAGAGAGGTTTATGGAGAATATTTGACCTTGAAGTATAGGGGAGCAAGGTTTTCTTGACTTTAGACTGTAGTAAAAGTTTCAGTGCCTTGCAGCCCTCGCTGATTGCCTTTCATAACCTCCCTGGAGGTCATGAGCCACTAGTGGAGAAACACTGCTCCAGCAGCTAGGGCACTGGTCACAGGTGCCAGCTTTCCCCTCCACCTGTGGGTGCTCACACTCCCCGGCCCCCGGCCCCCGGCCCCGCCCCGACTCCACCCTTTCCCCACCCCTGCCCAGCCCCAATTCCAAACCCTTCCCCAAAGTCCCTGACCCAACCCCTGTCTGCCCCTATTGGACCCCTTCCCCAAATCCCGGCCCCGCCTCTTCCCCGAGCGCGCCATGTTCCCCCCCCCCACCCTCCTAGCCACACAAAACAGCTGTTTCATGGTGCAAGCACTGGGAGCTAGTGGGGGGGAAAGCAGGCACACATCGCGCTCAGGGGAGGAGGCGGAGGTGGCGCGGAGGTGAGCTGGGCTGGGGGGCAGGGAGCTGCCGATGGGTGCTGAGCACCCACCAATTTTTCCCCGTTGGTGCTCCAATCCCGGAGCACCCACGGAGTCGGCACCTATGCACTGGATTGAGAATCAGGGCACCTGGAGTATACTCCCAGCTCTGCCACTGACGCTCTGTGTGACCTTGGGCAAGTTACTTCCTCTCTGAGTCCCTCTCTGTCTTGCCTATTCAGGTTGTAACCTCCACAGGTCAGGGACTGTTAAGCATCTGTTTGCTGGATGAGATCTGAGTACTCAGCATCTTGCAGGACTGAACCCTTTATGAAAACATTATTTTGACATACTTGCAAAAAATTAGCCCGTATAAATAATGAATTAAGCCATGTATAAATAAATCTAAAATAGTCGTTTGTTTCTAGGACTACCAGGATGCCATTAAGAAGGGGAAAATTCAAACAAGATTTTTTTTTAAGATGTGTATTTCTCCAGTTCTGTGGTTTCATATCTGAAGCAATATCAAGCTCTCTTCCCCTCTCAACCAGTCAATATTGAAAAGCTGCTAGAATTAACCACTAATCCTAAATAATTTATAACTTGATTCTGTTCTTTCCTGCTGTCAGCATTGGACACAAAATTGCCATGCCACTCCATAAACCCGGAATAAAGATGTGGGATTGAAATTGCAGACAAGGATTGGAATGATGCTCTGCTTCGTGTCTCTAAATCCCTCAATATTCAGCAAATATATCCAGATGCAGTACTGCAATTACACACAGATTAAACTATTCCCTGACTCTTATTAAGAAAATCTGGAGGGATTTACCCACAAAATGTCCCAAAGCCCTTACCCCCAATCAATGCATTTGTCACTGTTTTGGAGTTTTCCCCAAATGCACAATTCGCATTCTCATATCTATAAATTCTGTTTGGAAAACACTGGAAATCTTGAGCTATTTATTACTTTTTAATGCCTTCTGGGAATAGACTGTAATGAGGTTTGGAACAAAATGGATCAGGAAGTTGCTAATACCTTGTGTTTGACAATAAATAAATTCTGGATTTTAGAATACTGAAAACTAGTGTGACCATCAAAACTTGGAAGCAAGAACTGACCAGCTCTCTCAGACACTTAAATGTGACATACAGCCTATGGAAACAATCATGTGTGTTTTATAATAGTACATATCAGTGATGGAGGAAATTGAGGCACAGGGGCATGAAGTGACTTGCCCGAGGTCACCCTGGAGTCAAGTGGCAGAACCCATTTTGGAAGGAGATGAAGACAATATAGAATACCTGGCACATTTGAAATGAGATTGTACAAAACTCTAGTAAATCTACATGAGAGAACCATACTGCACTGGCAGGCAGACTAACCAGATACGGTCTCCCACAGTATTCTTTCCCGGCAAGTTAAAAAAATATGAGCTGGATGAATGGACTATAAGGTGGATAGAAAGCTGGCTAGATCATCGGGCTCAACAGGTAGTGATCAATGGCTCCATGTCTAGTTGGCAGCCGGTATCAAGCAGAGTGCCCCAAGGGTCAGTCCTGGGGCTGGTTTTGTTCAATATCTTCATTAACGATCTGGAGGATGGTGTGGACTGCACCCTTAGCAAGTTTGCAGATGACACTAAACTGGGAGGAGTGGTTGATACGCTGAAGGGTAGGGATATGATACAGAGGGGCCTAGACAAATTAGAGGATTGGGCCAAAGAAACCTGATGAGGTTCAACAAGGACAAATGCAGAGTCCTGCACTTAGGATGGAAGAATCCCAGGCGCAGCTACAGACTAGGGACCGAGTGTCTAGGCAGCAGTTCTGCAGAAAAGGACCTAGGGGTTACAGTGGATGAGAAGCTGGATAAGAGTCAACAGTGTGCCCTTGTTGCCAAGAAGGCAAACGGCATTTTGGGCTGTATAAGTAGGGGCATTGCCAGCAGATCGAGGGATGTGATCATTCCCCTCTATTCAACATTGGTGAGGCCTCATCTGGAGTACTGTGTCCAGATTTGGGCCCCACACTACAAGAAAGATGTGGAAAAATTAGAGTCCAGCGGAGGGCAATAAAAATGATTAGGGGGCTGGAGCACCTGACTTATGAGGAGAGGCTGAGGGAACTGGGATTGTTTAGTCTGCAGAAGAGAAAAATGAGGGGGGATTTAATAGCTGCTTTCAACTACCTGAAAGGAGGTTCCAAAGAGGATGGAGCTAGACTGTTCTTGGTGGTGGCAGATGACAGAACAAGGAGTAATGGTCTCAAGTTGCAGTGGGGGAGATTTAGGTTGGATATTAGGAAAAACTTTTTCACTAGGAGGGTAGTGAAGCACTGGAATGGGTTATCTAGGGAAGTGGTGGAATCTCCTTCCTTAGAGGTTTTTAAGTTCAGGCTTGACAAAGCCCTGGCTGGGATGATTTAGTTGGGGATTGGTCCTGCTTTGAGCAGGGGGTTGGACTAGATGACCTCCTGAGGTCCCTTCCAACCCTCATATTCTATGACCTGGGAATAAAGCCTATTTCTCTTGAGTCTCAGTCCTAAGCAATGGGCAATGCTGCTTCCATTTTATGATTGTGTCTTATTTCCAGTTATTTTTTCCTAACTTCTCATTGAATTCAGTGGGTCTACTCACCTGCTTAAGGTTAGGCACACTTAAGAACATTGCTGAACTTGGATCTGTGATATGTTATTGAGAGAAGGACTGCATAAAGAAGTGGACCATACTTTGAATGTTGCTAGAATCAAGATAGTCCTGATTTCCAGCCATAGAGAATTCCATAGCCAAATGTCCTCCCCTGAGAATGCTCTGCCCCTGAGCTTCATAAATTTCACCTTATGGGCCCCCAGGTTCAGTGCACGTTTATTGCAGCTCCCCCTGTTGAGTATAGAGAGGGAATTAGTCTTTGGAATAATTAAGCCTCTGCCCCATAAGTGCAGGGACCTCAAACCCATTTTAGAAGGAGATGAGGACAATGTAGAATACCTGGCACATTTGAAATGAGATTGTACAAAACTCTAGTAAATCTACATGAGAGAACCACACTGCACTGGCAGGCAGACTAACCAGAAGATCTAGTAGGTCTTTTCTGTCTCTTGATTCTATTAGTTTCATTTCTCTGTTTGTTGTCTGGCAGGGATTCTTCCTCTGAAGCAGATGCAGTGTCTGAATATGCAGAAAAAGCAGCAACATGTCATAACCCTTCTGCCCCTCTGAGTTGGCAGCAACAAGGGCCGGGTTCGGTATCCAGGGGTTCCGTTTCAATAACACAAAGCAAAACCGGCTCGAGCCCCCACCCAGTGACCTGGGACAATTACATACCACCTCCCAGGCGCCTCTAAGAGGCAATACTTCCCCACTCGCAAGCACGGAGTCTGAGTGTAGCAAAATCCTTTTAATAAAGGAGGGAAACAATGTGGCATCATATTGGGGAAATACCACAAACAGGATTCATAACACAAACCATGAGCAAAAGACCCACCAAGTAAGTTTGGCAATGTCCTTTTCCCCTCAGGGTCTGAAGTCCAATCACCTCAAAGTCCAACAACCCAAAAGTCTCTGACCCTGGTCAGTGCTGCTCCAGAGTTCAAAAGTTTATCTGCAGAGTTTTACCCCCCCCAGCCTGGGTGGAAATGGGGGGGCACATGGGGTGTTAAGGGGCACCTTACGTGATCCGAGGCTGACTGCCCCGCCTTTCCGTGGAGTTCTGCTGCAGCCTTTACCACAAATGGCTCCGCTCCACCAGCCGTCCCCGCAAACTGCTCCGCTCTGCTCCGCTCACTGTTCCGTGGGCCGCTCCAACCATCCCACAAACTGTTCCGCTCTGCCAGCCGCTCCACTCCACCAGCCGTCCCATGAACCGCTCCAGCTGTCCCCACAAACTGCTCAGCTCCACTCTGCTCACTGTTCCGTGGGTCACTCCAACTGCCCTGCAAACTGTTCCACTCTGCTAGCCTCTTAGCGATATATCTTCAGGCTCCCCCACTAGTTAACACAGCACTCAGTGATCTCAGCTCAGTAATTTTAGCTCTTTTAGTGATTTCAGCTTGTAGTAGGGGAGCCCTAGTGCTGGTGCACTATTGGCCCAAAGTGAATTCAGTTCAACAGCCTCTAGCTAGACTCCTAATGGAATCAAAATTAGCTCTGCTATTTCACAGTGGAGAGAAGAAGAGGTGCAATTGGTGTCCCAGGCCCTTAAAAGGGGCCTATGCTCTCAGGTACACATACCTACCCCCAACCTCTCTCAATTCACTGGGTTTTGGAATCCATGTCCCTTGTCTAGCCAGTGCTACTTAGTTGATGGTGAGACCCTCTGTCATAAAACAGTTTTATAGTCCTTCATTCACATAATCAGGGTAACAACACTTTATTCCTCCTGCCTCAATAACAGAGAAATTGGGGATCCCACAGATGTCAAAGTGACCATTTGGGGCTGCCGTGGGCTCATGCTAGGCAGGGTGAGTATGCCTATGCAAACAAGATCAGCCCCTGAATTTCTTTTCCACACTCGCTATAATTCACCACCAAATGTCAGGGTAGAGCTTATCCTGACTCTGCTTACACTTAGAACTTGGTTCACTCCCTTATTGCTGTAGCAGTGGTGGCTAATTTATTGTATTTAGAATGTAGTGAAAGTATGTAGATTGTCACGTCAAGGCTGTAAGCACTTCGGGGCCATGGCCATGTCCCATTGGCTGTCTGTAAAACACAGAGCCGACCATTGATGCTGCAAAAATAAGATGTCATAACAATATTTATGAATTGGCAATGCGGAGGCAATCATGTAAACAGATGTGGATTGCAAGGAAGATGCAAAGAGATCAAAAGCTACAGCTGAGTTTTGATTTTGAACTATGGAACGGCAGATGAGCAATGCTTACTCTCGCCAAGCATCACCTGAGTGTCCTCAACAATCACATGAGGATTATCATAAGTAGTTAACCCCTCAATAGTACTCATCATCATGTATTCTTTGACAGGTTTCCATGCCCTGTTTAGGGTTTATGTCCCGTCCTCCGTTCCCATTTCTAGTCATGTACAGGTTTGGCACAGGCAGCCATTTTGGGGGAAAAAATATTTTTCTATGTTGGACAGAGGAATGTTGTGAGCTTGTGATTTGGTTTATTTTTTTAGAGAAAAAGTATGAAAGAATAGAAAGAGAGGCCTTAAAGGAAAGGAGTTTAAACAAAAGAAAGATTGTTTGGTTAGATTTAGTAAGGAGATATGTTGGTTATGAAAGAAAAAGTATGAAAAGCGTAAAAAAGAATAGAAAAAATAGAAAAGAATGAAAGAAAAGACAATTTTTTAAATAAATTAAAAAAGCAAAAGGTTTATTAAATAAAAAAGGAAATTATGAAGGTGGGTTGAAAGAGGTTGGTTATTAAAGAAAAGAAAGATTTTTGGTTAGGTTAGTTCAGAATCAGCTCTATCAAGGCTCTGTAAGGGTAACAATTATTGCTTTGGCTGATAAGATGGTTGTCTAGTATGATATCCAGCTGGTTAAAAAAGGTAGTGATGGAGTAGTTTGTTTGGGCAACCCTGGCATCATCATCGATGTCTGACCCGTTTTCTTTTACTACTTCGCAGCACACATACAGCAGCAGGGAGGGATAGTTCAGTGGTTTGAGCATTGCCCCGGATGGGAACGCAGCACAACATTGGCACGTAGTAGTCCCCCACTAACTGATGTTCCACTATGTCCATGTACATGTATAAAGAGTTAACGACCGCAGTAATGTCTGCAGTTCATTTGGAATCGTTTCCAATATTGCTGCCAATTCTCCCCGTGTGGGAAAAAAAAGTACTTTTCATCGTTTGCTTTTAATTGAACCCTTCTGGTTACCATGTTGTAAATGATGCTGACCTCCAGTTTCTCAGAATCTTTGTCGATGCTCTCGTTGATGTTCTCTACTAAATGCTGAATGCTTGATAATAACCAGATTTTACATAGTAGTATAGGGATTCTTTTTTTGACACTATCACAAACAGCATATCATGAGGGATTGTATTCCATGAATGACAATAATGAATTTCTGATAAAGCAACATCCCAATAACTGCTCAAATTTAAAGGCTTGTCCAGTTGTATTGTAAAATTGGAACTAGTATTTTGAGGAAAAGCCCCTGCAGAGGTGTTGCTAGGTAAGATAATGAAAAAAAACCACCCCTTCAGTCATTATTCCCTTTATTAGAGGTCCTGAAATTGAGACGCTTTAATCCAACTGTTACATTTTTCAACCCATGCTCTCTGTTTCTCCCAAGAAATACTCGTTTCTTCCCTGTCCTTTCTTCACTAGAATATTTTCTACCCTGTAAACGCAGTCCTGGTTAGGGTTTACTTTTTTGTAATTCTTCAGGATAAAAAGACCCTGCAACTTCTTCTTCTCCGTAATCTTTCAATGCGTACACAGGCCGCTGTCTTCATAATAAAATCCCAGACATGATAAATATTTCACGGTAAAGGTTTGCTGATATCCCTTTTCAAAAGTACCCTTCATTTTAAATACCCTTAGGTGATCCCACTTCTTAAAAATCACTTGTGGTGCCTTTATTTTAAAACTGTCGCTGTAGATGGTTTTCCACATGCTTAACCAACGACGAAGTGGGTATTCACCCATGAAAGCTCATGCTCCAAAACGTCTGTTAGTCTATAAGGTGCCACAGGATTCTTTGCTGCTTTAGCAACAAAAGGATCTGTTGGACTCTCAAGTGAGTCACCCCCCTTCCCTTAGTCAGTTTGGGAATGTGATGAGATAATGCTCACCTGACTCTGAAGGGTGGGGGCAAAGCCAAGAGGGAAGAAAGGATGAGAGAAAAGGGAGAGACGTTTGCCAGGCTCTTCCTCTCTTCCACCTCCATCGACAGACATCACCACCAAGCTACTGAAGCGCTGATCAAAGGGGAGAGCCTGGCTGAAGGGCAACCAGCCAGCCTGTGGTGAGAAGCATCTAAGTTTGTAAGGGCACTGAAAGTGTTAAGATTAGCTTAGAATGTGTTTTCCTTTTATTTCATTTGACCAAATCTGACTTCTTGTGCTTTGACTTATAATCACTTAAAATCTATCTTTTGTAATTCATACATTTGTTTGTTTATTCTACCTGAAGCAGTGTGTTTAGATTGAAGCGTGCCAGAGACTCTCCTTGGGATAACAAGCCTGATACATATCAATTTCTTTGTTAAATTGATGAACTCATATAAGCTTGCTGTGTTATGATGGAGTGGGGAGTATTGACGTGGGAGTTTTACTGGTACTGTCTGCATTGGTGATGGGATATCAGGGTGTGACTTCACTTGAGGGATGATACCTGAGCATGCAACCTGAGCCCAGGAGGGGGTTGGAGCCAGGTGACACCCTTTGCCTGGGAAACTGGACAAAGGCTGGAGAAGAAGATGGGGGTGTGGTTGGAGGAGACTGTTGGAGGGGGTTTCAGTTTGGAGCTGGCTGGGGAAATGGAGGGAGACCCAGGGCTGGGGTCTAGGCTTCCTGCCACCCAAGATGGACCTGACTGAGGGGATCCTGTTGTCTGTACCTACAAGCTCTGTTTTAGACTGTGTTTCTGTCGTCTAATAAATCTTCTGTTTTACTGGCTGGCTGAGAGTCACAGTGAATCACAGGAACTGAAGAGTGCAGGGCCCTGACTCCCACACACTCTGTGACAAGTTTCCAGCGGGCATAATGGACACTGCAAGACAGAGATTCCTAGGGCCATGTCTGGGACCAGAGATATTGGCTAGTGTCATTCGGTTGCACAATCCCGGCAGAGGCTGGCCAAAAGTGCTCACTCACATAGCTGGGAGCAGGTTACGTGCTAGAGCTGGGGCGGGCAAACTTTTTGGCCTGAGGGCCACATCGGGTTTCCAAAATTGTATGGAAGGCCGGTTAGCAGAGGCTGTGCCTCCCCAAACAGCCAGGCATGGCCCGGCCCTGCCCCTTATCTGACCCCCCCTCCTTCTTGCCCCCCCCCGCACCCCTGCCCCATCCAACCACCCCTTCTCCCTGACCGCCCCTGGAACCCCTGCCCCCTGACTGTCCCCCACCACCCCATCCAACTCCTCCTCTCATTCCTGACTGCCAACATTCAACCCCCCTGCTCCCCACCCTCTGATCGCCTGACTGCATCCACTCCCCCGCCTCCTGACCACCACCCCAAACTCCCCTGCCCTCTATCCAATCCCCGCTGCTCCCTTCCCCCAGAGCACCAGGACAGACAGCCGCGCCGCTCGGCTGGAACCAGCCATGACACCGCGCAGCACAGAGACCGGGTCAGGCTGCACTGCCCCAGGAGCTCACAGCCCCGCCGCCCAGAGCATTGCACCGGCAGCGGAGCGAGCGAGCTGAGGCTGCAGGGAAGAGGAACTGCAGAGGAGGGGCCTGTGGTGAGCATCTTGGGGCAGGAGCTCAGGGGCTGGGCAGGAGGGTCCCGCGGGCCACATCCCACCTCTGTGCCAGAGGCTGTGTGTGAACAGCCTGGGAGTAGGGGTTCTCACAGCAGAGCAGGGTAAGGCTGGCTCCCAGAGTCAAGGATTGGCGTGACCTAGCAGATCACCGGTCCAGATAACATCAGGGGAATGTCAGAAATGCCTTTAAAGCTTTGTTTAAAAAATCTTATCCTGGATCTGCCTGTAATTTTTGAGGCACGCAGCCTTGTCTAAAAATAGCTTTAAACACCTTTGCCACCTCTTCCCCGATCTTATTCTTTAGAGATAAGACCCAGGCGTATTTACACAAAATACTTATCACCATTAAAATATATTTACAACCATTGCTGTGGTTAGAATAGGGGGCCATGTCGACCAAATCTGCCTGCCCTTGTGTGTCCACATCAGACACAACCGTTTCATTTCTTTTAAATTTAATTCTTGCCTGTTTATGTAAAGTGTAAGCATCTTGATCCACAAGCGAAGCTCCATCTGCTTTCTGCTTAAAGTTTTACAGTGTTTTTAGTGGTCTGAAATAATGGTGCTACACGCCAGAATTCCCAACTTCCCCTGGAAAGTAATTAATTTTCTTTAGCAACCTTGCCATGTATAACTCGTCTTACTTTAAATGACATGTATACGCACGATCAAGTTTTGCTTCTGTTTAATACAGAACTGGCTATACACATCTTACTTTTTGAAAGACTAGTTTTTATTTAATGCAGAAGCAGAGTAATATGGGATATGGCTAAACAAAATGTATTTAATACAGAAGCAAAGGAATATAACAAACGGTTATACAAGTCTTTTTTTTATTTTACATAGCATCTTAATCAAAAGTCAGGCTTTTATTTTTTACTCTTTAGGATAAGGAACTGGCATGTAAAAAGTTTTAGGACTAATTTTACGAACCATACTACACACCGATCAGCCAATTTCTGCTGACACCTTCTTTGAAAGAACTACCAGCAATACCAATGGGTCTAGTGTCTTTGTTCCCTCTCTAATCATTTTGACAACTTTGGTTACAGTTTCAATGGTCATGTTAAGCTGCTTCAGTTTGTAGGCTTCAGCCATAAGAACATAAGAACATAAGAAAGGCCGTACCGGGTCAGACCAAAGGTCCATCTAGCCCAGTATCTGTCTACCGACAGTGGCCAATGCCAGGTGCCCCTGAGGGAGTGAACCTAACAGGCAATGATCAAGTGATCTCTCTCCTGCCATCCATCTCCATCCTCTGACGAACAGAGGCTAGGGACACCATTCTTACCCATCCTGGCTAATAGCCATTTATGGACTTAGCCACCATGAATTTATCCAGTCCCCTTTTAAACATTGTTATAGTCCTAGCCTTCACAACCTCCTCAGGTAAGGAGTTCCACAAGTTGACTGTGCGCTGCGTGAAGAAGAACTTCCTTTTATTTGTTTTAAACCTGCTGCCTATTAATTTCATTTGGTGACCCCTAGTTCTTGTATTATGGGAATAAGTAAATAACTTTTCCTTATCCACTTTCTCAACATCACTCATGATTTTATATACCTCTATCATGTCCCCCCTTAGTCTTCTCTTTTCCAAACTGAAGAGTCCTAGCCTCTTTAATCTTTCCTCATATGGGACCCTCTCTAAACCCCTAATCATTTTAGTTGCTCTTTTCTGAACCATTTCTAGTGCTAGAATATCTTTTTTGAGGTGAGGAGACCACATCTGTACACAGTATTCGAGATGTGGGCGTACCATGGATTTATATAAGGGCAATAATATATTCTCAGTCTTATTCTCTATACCCTTTTTAATGATTCCTAACATCCTGTTTGCTTTTTTGACCGCCTCTGCACACTGCGTGGACATCTTCAGAGAACTATCCACGATAACTCCAAGATCTTTTTCCTGACTCGTTGTAGCTAAATTAGCCCCCATCATGTTGTATGTATAGTTGGGGTTATTTTTTCCAATGTGCATTACTTTACATTTATCCACATTAAATTTCATTTGCCATTTTGTTGCCCAATCACTTAGTTTTGTGAGATCTTTTTGAAGTTCTTCACAATCTGCTTTGGTCTTAACTATCTTGAGTAGTTTAGTATCATCTGCAAACTTTGCCACCTCACTGTTTACCCCTTTCTCCAGATCATTTATGAATAAATTGAATAGGATTGGTCCTAGGACTGACCCTTGGGGAACACCACTAGTTACCCCTCTCCATTCTCAGAATTTACCATTAATTCCTACCCTTTGTTCCCTGTCCATTAACCAGTTCTCAATCCATGAAAGGACCTTTCCTTTTATCCCATGACAGCTTAATTTATGTAAGAGCCTTTGGTGAGGGACCTTGTCAAAGGCTTTCTGGAAATCTAAGTACACTATGTCCACCGGATCCCCCTTGTCCACATGGTTGTTGACCCCTTCAAAGAACTCTAATAGATTAGTAAGACACGATTTCCCTTTACAGAAACCATGTTGACTATTGCTCAAGAGTTTATGTTTTTCTATGTGTCTGACAATTTTATTCTTTACTATTGTTTCAACTAATTTGCCTCGTACCGACGTTAGACTTACCGGTCTGTAATTGCCGGGATCACCCCTAGAGCCCTTTTTAAATATTGGCGTTACATTAGCTAACTTCCAGTCATTGGGTACCGAAGCCGATTTAAAGGACAGGTTACAAACCTTAGTTAATAGTTCCGCAACTTCACATTTGAGTTCTTTCAGAACTCTTGGGTGAATGCCATCTGGTCCCGGTGACTTGTTAATGTTGAGTTTATCAATTAATTCCAAAACCTCCTCTAGTGACACTTCAATCTGTGACAGTTCCTCAGATTTGTCACCTACAAAAGCCAGCTCAGGTTTGGGAATCTCCCTAACATCCTCAGCCGTGAAGACTGAAGCAAAGAATCCATTTAGTTTCTCCGCAATGACTTTATCATCTTTAAGCGCTCCTTTTGAATTTTGATCATCAAGGGGCCCCACTGGTTGTTTAGCAGGCTTCCTGCTTCTGATGTACTTAAAAAACATTTTGTTATTACCTTTGGAGTTTTTGGCTAGCCGTTCTTCAAACTCCTCTTTGGCTTTTCTTATTACACTCTTGCACTTAAGTTGGCAGTGTTTGTGCTCCTTTCTATTTGCCTCACTAGGATTTGACTTCCACTTTTTAAAGGAAGTCTTTTTATCTCTCACTGCTTCTTTTACATGGTTGTTAAGCCACGGTGGCTCTTTTTTAGTTCTTTTACTGTTTTTCTTAATTTGGGGTATACATTGAAGTTGGGCCTCTATTATGGTGTCTTTAAAAAGGGCCCACGGAACTTGCAGGGATTTCACTTTAGTCACTGTACCTTTTAACTTTTGTCTAACTAACCCCCTCATTTTTGTATAGTTCCCCCTTTTGAAATTAAAGGCCACAGTGTTGGGCAGTTGAGATGTTCTTCCCACCACAGGGATGTTGAATGCTATTGTATTATGGTCACTATTTCCAAGCGGTCCTGCTATAGTTACCTCTTGGACCAGCTCCTGCGCTCCACTCAGGATTAAATCTAGAGTCGCCTCTCCCCTTGTGGGTTCCCGTACCAGCTGCTCCATGAAGCAGTCATTTAAAGTATCGAGAAATTTTATCTCTGCATTTTGTCCTGAAGTGAAATGTTCCCAGTCAATATGGGGATAATTGAAATCCCCCACTATTATTGGGTTCTTAATTTTGATAGCCTCTCTAATTTCCCTTAGCATTTCATCATCACTATTACTGTCCTGGTCAGGTGGTCGATAATAGATCCCTACTGTTATATTTTTACTAGAGCATGAAATTTCTATCCATAGAGACTCTATGGAACCTGTGGATTCGCTTAAGATTTTTACTTCATTTGAATCTACACTTTCTTTAACATATAGTGCCACTCCTCCCCCTGCATGACCTGTTCTGTCCTTCCGATATATTTTGTCCCCCGGAATGATTGTGTCCCATTGATTGCTCTCAGTCCACCAGGTTTCTGTGATGCCTATTATATCTATATCCTCCTTTATCACAAGACACTCTAGTTCACCCATCTTATTATTTAGACTTCTGGCATTTGTGTACAAGCACTTTAAAAACTTGTCCCTGTTTATTAGCCTACCTTTTTCTGATGTGCCAGATTCTTTTTTATGTGACTGTTTATCATCTGATCCGGCCCTTACATTATACTTCTCATTCCTCTGCTCCTGACTATAACCTGGAGATTCTCTATCATCAGACTCTCCCCTAAGAGAAGTCTGTGTCCGATCCACACGCTACTCTGCAGCAGTCGGCTTTCCCCCATCTCCTAGTTTAAAAACTGATCTACAACCTTTTTAATGTTTAGTGCCAGCAGTCTGGTTCCACTTTGGTTTAGGTGGAGCCCATCTCTCCTGTATAGGCTCCTCCCATTCCAGAAGTTTCCCCAGTTCCTAATGAACGTGAACCCCTCCTCTCTACACCATCGTCTCATCCACGCATTGAGACTCTGAAGCTCCGCCTGCCTACCTGGCCCTGCGCGTGGAACTGGGAGCATTTCTGAAAATGCCACCATAGAGGTCCTGGATTTCAGTCTCTTCCCTAGCAGCCTAAATTTGGCTTCCAGGACATCTCTCCTACCCTTCCCTATGTCATTGGTACCTACATGTACCACGACCACCGACCTCTCTAATCATTTTGACAACTTTGGTTACAGTTTCAATGGTCATGTTAAGCTGCTTCAGTTTGTAGGCTTCAGCCATAATTATATTTAGGACCTGAACCATGTTCAGATGAGAAGAAATATATCTTAATCTGGTGAAATGTTTCTGAGCAATCCCAAGACAAACAGACATGGCTGAGATCATTGGAAGGCTCTCTCGCACAGGCTGCAGAGTTTTCAAAAAGCTCTCTTTTCAAACAACGGTAAATGGTTTTTACTACAACGGCCCTAATAACGTCAGCCATAATGTCATCTTTGCAGGTCTGCTGATCAACCTCCTTACTTTTCACAGTAAACCATGCTTCATGCGAAGCCAGCAGGTGCATATCACAGTTATTCTTCTCGAAGTATGTCTCTCTTTATCCTCTTTATCCTCTGAAGATGTCTGTCAAAAGCAGAGAAAAAAGAATGTTTTAAATTCTTTGTTGCAATCTTTTAAAAATAAAAAAGGCAAACAATTTACTTGTGCTACCTAAATCATACCCTTGTCTGTTTCTGACTCATCATCCCCAGCAGTCACGCCATCAGAAACCGTATCAGGTCCCTGTTATTAAACACAGACATACAGCTGTGTTTAACCCCACCTTATATATATATTTTCTTTCAGAATAATTTAAGCCGTTTTTACCTCATCGTGCATTTCTGGATCTGGATCTGATGGCCACTCGCTACACACCAGAGCTGTCATCCTGTACGGTCCTGACTTGGTTATCTGTCAAAAACCAAAAAAATCTATTTTAAGCACATAATTGTAATAATTTTTTCACAACTGGTAAAACTTTCAGTTGCTTTTACCATAACAATGATTCCATCTTTTCATGACTCAGGGTCAGTCGGTTGGCTTTCAGCATCCCTGTCCTCTGACGATCCCTCAGCTGCCATGTCCCCATATACAGGTTCTTCTTCTATTCCTACCTATAAAAAGCACAAATATATTTAACCATAACATATAAAACATTTATAATTTTTCAACATTTTATTATAAAATAATACAAATCACCTTACCTCCACCTTTGAGTCTGCTTTCTCCAAAGCCGGTAACAATTTTTTTCACATGCTATTCCCTTCCTTTTTTTAGAACCAGCGACAACTCCATAAAGTCATCCTGGTTCTTTGATTCTATTTCAGGCTGAAACGCTGGGTTCAGCATTGCAGCTGTCTCTTTAGCAAAATAAGTGTAAACGAGGTGTCACTTCTGAACACAATTAGGGGCACCAAAAACAATGTGGGCTTCTTTTGACATCTGTAGGCGTCTTGTAAAAGGACATGGCCGTAGTGTCTAGGCTCCCAATTTTAAAACCACCATTCACAAAAATGCACAGCTTTATACACATGGTCAAATGCTCATTGGCTAGAGTTTTTCAAATAATCTACTCCACGATAGCCTGCTTCTGAAAAAATGTGTTCAACGACATAGTTGTAAAACAGCTTCTGATTGGTCTGACGTAATTTCCTCCCAAGTCTTGCCACCCAGAACAGCTGTCATTTCACTACCAGCAGCCGTAGGGGTAAGATGCTTCGCTCTGCATGTGTTCAGCAACACAGACTCTCTTGCTGCTTTATTTTTTATTTGTTTCTCTAAAACCCTTCTTTCTTTGCCCTGTGCTTCTTTTTCTTCTTTATAGACTCAGATTCATAGACTTTAAGGTCAGAAGGGACCACTATAATCATCTAGTCTGACCTCCTGCACAACGCAGGCCACAGAATCTCACCCATCCACTTCTATAACAAACCCCTAACCTATGTCTGAGTTATTGAAGTCCTCAAATTGTGGTTTGAAGACCTCAAGCTGCAGAGAATCCTCCAGAAGTGACCCGTGCTTTCTATTCTTTAAAACCCTCTCTCCTTAATAAACCTAACCAAAAATCTTTCTTTTCTTTAATAACCAACCTCTCTCAATCCACCTTATATTTTCCTCTGTTATTTAATAAACCTTTTGCTTTTTTAATTTATTTCAAATGTTTTCTATTATTTCATTTTTTAATTTTTTTTCTATTCCTTTTCACTCTTTTCAAACTTTTTCTTTCATAACCAACATCTCTCCTTACTAAACCTAACCAAACAATCTTTCTTTTTTAAAAACGCCTTTCCTTTAAGGCCTCTCTTTCTATTCTTTCATACTTTTTCTCTAAAAAATCAAACAAATCACAAGCACACAACATTGTCAACATAGAAAAATAATAATAATAACAAAATTCAAAATGGCCAATACACCAAACCTGTACACAACTGGAAATGGGAACAGAGGGCAGGGCATAAACCCTAAACAGGGCATGGAAACCTGTCAGAGAACACATGGTGATGAGTACTATCGAGGGGTTAACTATTATCATGAGGACAGAGAAAATCCACCTGTCACAACGTTCCTACCAGCATGCTACTACAGTATGATTTTGTGGAGAAAGCATTTAAACACCAGTAAAGGAAACAGACCCTCTCTGAATTTTTTATTTTCAAGATTTATAGTTTAGAATTTTGTCTTTATAGGGATTTTGGTCCAAAGCTTTTGGGGCCTGTGACAGGGTGGGATAGTGTGATCAGATGTCTCAATTTTATAGGGTGTTCTCCAGGCCATCTATACAAACTAGTGCAACTCTATATTTGCAACACCGTACCATAGGCACCAAATCCACAGAGAAAAATTAGCGGGCACTGCACAGCAGCACCCACCAGCAGCCAAGCTCCCCCAGCACCTGTCACCTGCCAGCAACCCTGCTGACCAACTCCTCCCCGTCACTCCCAGAGTTTCCCGCCCACTGCAAACAGCTGTTTCACAGGGTGCAGGAAGCTTGGGGATGGAGGGAGAGGAGTGGGGATGGGGCATGCTCGGGGGAGGAGGCAGGGAAGAGGGGCAGGAAGAGGCAGGGCGGGGACTTGAGGGAAGGGGTGGAGCGGGAGGTTGAGGCTACAGGGGAAGTCGGCGCCTATGCACCATACAACCCTTAGTTCACTCGGCCAAGGAGGGTGAAGACAGAAGGGAAATTCCCCCTGAGAGATCTCACCTGGCTCTGACTGAAAATCCTGCTAGTCTCCCTCACACACCCCGCACACCTGAGCACTTCCTTTCTGTGCCTTGTCAGAGATGGTCTACATAATACTTGTCCTGCCATGAGTACAGGCGACTGGACTAGAGGACCTCTCACAGTCCCACATTCTATGATTCTATTATTCTATCCCCTGGGAAATAGGCTAATTAGCCTCTTGGGCTCTCCTCAGCCCATCCTAATCTAATTAGGCTCAGCTCTTCCTAATCAAGGCTACTCCAGAGCCACTATTTATTGTTTCACTGACCAGAGTTCTGCATCAGTTGCTATTTGCACAACATGCTGTCGCAGGGCCAAATTACACACCTCCTGTGGAAACAGAGGTGCCTGGAAATGCCAAAGCTCATCTTACAGAATTTTCTTCAAACCATTCCTTCAGAGAGACAAGGAAGGGGGACAGTGTGACCTTCCAAACTCACAGCTTTGCAAGATCTTTGAAGGTGTGTCTTCTCCCCACAATGCAACTGGGTATTCACCCCACCTCTCTGACGTCCCCTCTGCCCCTCCTCACATATGTAAAAGTCTCTTAGGCTGTGGTCCTGCAGACAATTACACAAGTGTTTAATTCTCATTTAACTCTAGCCATGATGGATGATCGCTCTCACAGAAGAATTGTTGGCTTCAAAGCCTGCTGTGGAGAGGGCCAGGGACTTTATCCCCTATATGTCTGATACAGATGCCACCTAAAACAGTGTTGACTGAAAGGTGGTACCATCACCCCACTGCTCAGTGGCTTATCATAGACAAAGAGTTGAAGATCGAAGTTCAACTCCTGGTGGTCAAGTATCTCTTTGAAAACCACTATGGCCATTGCTCATCGGCCATCCCAATGGTTGAGTGGTCAAAGTCTGCCTTACAGTTTCACACCTAGAGGAAGTCATTTGGGCTGTGGCGTATGAGGAGGTTTGCATTGTATTGTAGCTGCTACACAGATAAGTAGAGGCTATCAGTTTCCAGTGAATTCTATCTGGCGTCATTCATGTTAAAAAAAATATAATCAAAGTTTACCATCTGGTTGTGAAAACCATTGGGTAAATGAACATTTTCCTAAACACATAACGTGACTATACTGTGTACTGATAAAAGCATGAGAAATATAAAAAAGCAATATTTGAATATTAGCCCAATTCCATGAATTATGTGGAAATACTCACTTGTGTAGGTTTGAAAACTATTTTCTCCTTCTCTTCTCCAGAGCCAGAACATGTGTCACCTCCATAATGTATCTGAAACCAGGAGCTTCAGCAACTCATTTTAAGTCCAGTATGTGGGGATCACAGAACTCAGTTCCTGCCAAGTGGCTGAGATGGCCCATGTTGGGGTTTATGCACTTAGGGGAGATTTTTAAAAGCACCTAGGGTGGGATTTTCAAAAGGTGCCTAATGGAGTTAGGAGCGGAAGTCACACTGAAAGTCAACGGGACTCATGCTCCCAAATCTGATAGGTGCTTTTGAAAACCATGCCCTGAATGTATAAAAGAAATGGTGGAACTGACTCATCCCAATAACACTGGGATGAGTGGCAGGAGTCAAATTCAATGGGACTCATGCTCCTAAATCCCATAAGTGCTTTTGAAAATCGAGTCCAATCCAGTGCCTATTGAAGTCAGTGGAAAAACCCTTAAAAAGTAAGAATATTGTGTATCCAATGGGGAGACAGCACTCCCAACACATGGACTCACACTGCTCTCAACTTGTGCAGCTATCTCTGGCCAGCATCCACAGCCAAGAAGCTGCAGAGAGAGCAGCCCGCAGCTGCATGGACTGTGCGAGGGAAGTAAATCAAGGAATTCCCCTGCTCCCCTCCCCGCAACAATCTCTCTATATATTTTGTTGTTCAATGTAGTAAGTTCCAGCTTGGCGAAATCCACCATTTGGAAGGAGTGTCCAAGAGAAGTGCTGGCCTCGCCTTAGGTGTGAACGGCTTCCCTCGGAGAGATCCGTGATGTGTGAAGACAGGGCTGTAGACAGGTGTTGTACGCACTGAGCCAGATTCTGCTGTCCAACTCCAGGCTCTGTCTACTGCTCCATCAGCATCAAGAGATCACAAGGTGCTAGGAAAAAATTCCTCTGATGCAGGAACAGTGTAGTAGCCCTACTCTGTCACCCCTCAGAGCTTGGCATACAGGGGGGGTAGTGGGCAGAGGAATGAGGATGGGACAGGGGGCATGCTCCTAGTGCTTAGCGCTATGGAGATTCTAGGCTGGGTAAGGCTGCCATAAGGTACAGCACATCCCAGGCATTGCGCTAACTGACACTAGTGCCTGTTTTGGTCTCTGCAGCAGTCTAGAGTCCAGGTAGCACAGAAGTGGCACCATCCGCTCTGCCCCCTCTTCCTGGCCTATGCCTTTGCTGCTTCCCTCCAGAGGTGCGACCTAGAATCTAGCACCTCGTTTCTAAGTGTAATTGCTGTACCACTGCCCTGGCATTGAAATTCTTGGTCCTATGACTACAGTTGTTATGCCTTTTTTGCATGCCAAGAACGTAACGATAACTGTCTGTGTAAGAGAGAGAGGAAGAAATGCCAGAGGTGTGAGCAATTTGGATTCCACTGAAGATCTCACACTGAAAGGGACACTTTCCCTCTCACACTTTTTAAAAATTAAAGGGCCGGAAACCCTTTCTTTTGCCAGTCATCCTTTTCCTCTTTCCAACTTATTCTGGCCCTGTGAAAAACGCTGCCTGCTCTTTAATGGAGTTGGGGACTTGTTGTTTCATATGGTAATAGCAGCCTCTGGTGGTTTAAAACAACCTTTACAGCTGTTGATGAACTGCAGCTTATTTCTTTGGCTACATAATAAAAATTAGCACTGAGAGAATGTGTTCAAAATAGAGAAGAGACTTCACCCAAATGAGAGTTTGAATGTAACCTGAGTCTGGTTTGGCGGTTAGAAAAGTGGAAGGGAATATTATTATCTCCATTTTGTAGGTGGAGAACAAAGATGCAGAAAGACTAGTTTCCCAGTCCAAGCTACACAGATGGGGTGGGAGGGGGGTGGGATTTGATGAATTGCAGAAAAAATAAACAAACAAAATATATGCAACAGATGCACACTGTGCTTTGCTTTTCCTGTTTAAACTCTCATGCTTTAAAAACAAGCTGGTATAACTGCTCATGACAAGAAGTTTTGGGGCTGAAGTGTGGATTTCCTGCCCCATCCTGCCCACCCAAAATATACGAGCAGGTCTTTTTCTGCATCTACCATAATCCTGAGGGTTGTTAAAACAAAGGGACACAGACTGTAATGCCACTTTTCTCTGTTACTAGAAAACGATACATTAGCTCTCCCTAGTGGGTTAGCTGCATTACTGCATTAGAAGTTGGTTGGGTTATACAGTACTTTCTTTGCTCCATTACGTTGTTAAGTTAGCTAAGTTTTCTGGCATGTGTTTTCATGATTCCTTTTGTGTTTTGTGCTAGTGCATGAGATAACGAAGAGGACTAGTGGTGCACATCAGCACTGTAGTTTTGTGGTATACATACTCGCCAGTCTTTATCTGGAAATCGGAGTGTACTATGGAGGGTTCTTTGACTTCAAGAAAACATAAGCATACTAAGAATCCACTTAAAAATAGACCTTCTAATTACTATTTGAATGATAAAATGGCTCCATAATTTTGTCCCCTACATTTCACCTTATGGTACATCAGTGCACAATTAAGCATATTGTGAGTGCTTACATCTTTCTCTGATGGACCCAGTATTAACCAGTCTCACCAACAGGAGTCTAGACTATATCAGCACCTAAAAAAATGTGTCTCTGCTCTACCACAATATAAATGTTAGTAGTAATAGATTCATAGACTTAAGGTCAGAAGGAACCATTACGGTCTAGTCTGACCTGCTGCACAATGCAGGCCACAGAATCTCACCCATCCACTTCAATAACAAACTCCTAACCTATGTCTGAGTTATTGAAGTCCTCAAATCATGGTTTAAAGACCACAAGGTGCAGAGAATCCTGCAGCAAGTGACCAGTGCCCTATACTGCAGAGGAAGGCAAAAAACCTCCAGGGCCTCTGCCAATCTGCCCTGGAGGAAAATTCCTTCCCGATCCCAAATATGGTGATCAGCTAAACCCTGAGCATGTGGGCAAGACTCACCCACCAGCACCCAAGAAAGAATTCTCTGTAGTAACTCAGATCCCAACCCATCTAACATCCCATCACAAACCATTGGGCATATTTACCTGCTAATAATCAAAGATCAATTAATTGCCAAAATTAGGCTATCCCATCATACCATCCCCTCCATAAACTTATCAAGCTTAGTCTTGAAGCCAGATATGTCTTTTGCCCCCACTACTCCCCTTGGAAGGCTATTCCAGAACTTCACGCCTCTAATGGTTAGTGTCCAGTTATATCCATTTGTTCTTGTGTCCATATTGGTACTAAGCTTAAATAATTCCTCTCCCTCCCTGATATTTATCCCTCTGATATATTTATAAAGAGAAATCATATCCCCCCTCAGCTTTCTTTTGGTTAGGCTAAACAAGCCAAGCTCTTTGAGTCTCCTTTCATAAGACAGGTTTTCCATTCCTTGGATCATCCTAGTAGCCCGTCTCTGAACCTGTTCCAGTTTGAATTCATCCTTCTTAAACATGGGAGACCAGAACTGCACACAAGATTCCAGATGAGGTCTCACCAGTGCCTTGTATAATGGTACTAACACCTCCTTATCTTTACTGGAAATACCTCGCCTGATGCATCCTAAAACTGCATTAGCTCTTTTAACAGTCATAGCACATTGGCGTCTCATAGTCATCCTGTGATCAGCCTCTGTTACTTCCAACTGATGTGTTCCCAATTTATAAACAAAATTCTTGTTATTAATCCCTAAATGCATGACCTTGCACTTTTCACTATTAAATTTCATCCTATTACTATTACTCCAGTTTACAAGGTCATCCAGATCTTCCTGTATGATATCCCGGTCCTTCTCTGTGTTAGCACTACCTCCCAGCTTTGTGTCATCCGCAAACTTTATTAGCACATTCCCACTTTTTGTGCCAAGGTCAATAATAAAAAGATGAAATAAGATTGGTCCCAAAACCGATCCCTGAGGAACTCCACTAGTAACCTCCTTCCAGCCTGACAGTTCACCTTTCAGTATGACCTGTTGTAGTCTTCCCTTTAACCAGTTCCTTATCCACCTTTCAATTTTCATATTGATCCCCATCTTTTCCAATTTAACTAATAATTCCTCATGTGGAACCGTATCAAATGCCTTACTGAAATTGTGGTAAATTAGATCCACTGCATTTCCTTTGTCTAAAAAATCTGTTACCTTCTCAAAGAAGGAGATCAGGTTGGTTTGGCACGATCTAACTTTTGTAAAACCATGTTGTATTTTGTCCCAGTTACCATTGACCTCAATGTCCTTAACTAATTTCTCCTTCAAATTTTTTCCCAAGACCTTGCATACTACAGATGTCAAACTAACAGGCCTATAGTTACTCGGATCACTTTTTTCCCCTTTCTTAAAAATAGGAATTATGTTAGCAATTCTCCAGTCGTACGGTACAACCCCTGAGTTTACTGATTCATTAAAAATACTTGCTGATGGGCTTGCAATTTCATGTGCCAGTTCCTTTAATATTCTTGGATGAAGATTATCTTGACCCTCTGATTTCGTCTCATTAAGCTGTTCGAGTTTGGCTTCTACCTTGGATGTGGTAATATCTACCTCCATATCCTCATTCCCATTTGTCATCCTACCGTTATCCCTAAGCTCCTCATTAACCTCATTAAAGACTGAGGCAAAGTATTTGTTTAGATATTGGGCCATGCCTAGATTATCCTTAACCTCCATTCCAAACTCAGTGTTTAGTGGTCCCACTTCTTCTTTCTTTGTTTTCTTCTCATTTATATGGCTATAGAACCTTTCACTACTGGTTTTAATTCCCTTTGCAAGGTCCAACTCTACATGGCTTTTGGCCTTTCTCACTTCATCCCTACATGTTCTGACCTCAATAAGGTAGCTTTCCTTGCTAATCCCTCCCATCTCCCACTCCTTGTAGGCTTTCTGCTTTTTCTTAATCACTTCTCTGAGATGACTGCTCATTGAGCTTGGTCTACAACTCCCGCCTATGAATTTTTCCCCTTTTCTTGGGATGCAGGCTTCTGATAGTTTCTGCAACTTTGAGTTGAAGTAATTCCAGGCCTCCTCCACCTTTAGATCCACAAGTTCTGCAGTCCAATCCACTTCCCTAACTAATTTCCTTAATTCTTTAAAGTTAGCCCTTTTGAAATCAAAAACCCTAGTCCCAGATCTATTTTTGTTTATCCTTCCATCTAGTTTGAACTGAATTAGCTCATGATCACTCGAACCAAGATTATCCCCTACAACCATTTCTTCTATGAGGTCCTGACTACTCACCAAAACCAAATCTAAAATGGCATCCCCTCTTGTTGGTTCTTCAACTACTTGGTGAAGAAATCCATCAGCTATCACATCCAAAAAATCTGAGCCCTATTATTATTACTAGCACTTGTTCTCCAGTCTATATCTGGGAAGTTAAAGTCTCCCATGATCACACAATCCCCATTAGTGTTTACTTCATTAAAAACATTAAAGAGGTCTCTATCCATATCCAAATCAGATCCCGGCGGTCTGTAGCACACCCCAAGCACTATCTCAGGGGAGGCTCTAGTAGCTTTCTTTCCCAGTGTGATTTTTGCCCAGACAGACTCCAATAGTAGATGGATGATGGATCTGTTCAATTACAGCAACTCCTAGGTCTCTAAAAGTGTCCAGTTGAAATTGACTGATATGACAGGCGTTAGCTCCACCAAATCTCATTTTGTAGATGCATCAACAAATGTCTTGTTTAGTCAAAAAAATGTTGTTAGGCTTAGATGGCACCAAGGAGCAGTGTTTTGTTGGGAATCATAGTTTATGGAAAAGATAATGGGAATTATACCTTTCTAAAATTGCCTGTATTGTGTAGGTGTACAGTGCTTCAGGATAAGACGAACCAATGGATAGACGTTGAAGCTGGACACATTCAAATTAGAAATAAGGCACATTTCTAACAACAAGGGTGCTCAACTATAAATGACCAAGATAAGTGGTGGATTTCCCATTTCTTAATGTCTTTAAATCAGTGTCTGCTTGCCTTTCTGGAAAATATGCTTTAGTCAAACACTGGTTATCAGGCTCAGTGCAGGGGTAATTGCATGAAATTCTATGGCTTGTGTTATACACGAGGTGAGACTAGATGTAATGGTCCTTTCTTGCCTTCAAATGTATGAACCTATGAATTGTAAAAGCTTATGGAATAATGTGAGATGTCACAACTTTGATTAGTGGCACAGAAGTCTTGAAAGTTTTCCTGGTTTACTTTTCCAGAACCAAATACAGTCACTGCCACTTATTAGCAACTCAGTTCACACCCAAAAGTTGTCATTATCTGACAGTTGCCAATAAGTGAAAGTCTTGGTTTCAAGTGAATACATGCATGTGTGAGTGAGGAATTATGATACATTGTAGTTGCAGAAACATGGAAACTGTTTATTAACATTTTGTTTGATACAATGTTAAAAAAAACAAACGTGCCATATTTGTTCCCGAGGTCAGTATTCTAATAGAGTAACACAGCCAATAGAGCTTAGGGAGAGGAGTGGCCTGAGATCTCATGAAGACGTGCGTCAGTGATAGGGATGTGCTTTTTGTTTGGTTTGTTTTGTTTTTTTTCAACATCCAGAGCTTGCAGGTGTGGGTGCTTTAAGGCCACCAGCCTTCAAGAGAAGGCCCAGAGAAGCAATGGCTTGTGCATTCAGACAAGTGCGGTAGAGATCTTTCAAGTTTTTAGTGACACCCATGTTCATGACTGAGGTTGTGTTTGGAGGCAAAAATTTCAAAACAAGCTTACAGCTCCAGACTGACTGCATGAGCTGGACAGTTGTCAATCAACAGGCACATGTGATGGACCCGTAGGCACAGCTCCTTGTTCGAATTTTTCAGCCACTCTTGGAAAAAAATAAATAGCCACTCATTCAGGCATTGACAAAGTTTCTGTAGATCACAGACAGCTATGAGTGATCTTTTGGGAAACAACAAAATCACTTGCTCTTTCTGATCACCATAAGAGTTTTTCCATCTATGTTTGCACAGTACAACAATGTGATGTGGTCCATAGCCTTTTCTGCTCCTGCAAACTCTTCCTTCAGCATACTAAAGCCTCTGTCCAGAAAGCCCCAGTAGAAGAGAGCAGCCTGATCAGCACTGGAGATGTCACATGGCTGGAGGAACATGAACAGAATGCAGGACAGGGTGTTCATCCTCCATTCAGTAGCTCCTGGAAGGTCAGCATCTTGTTTCTCGCTGCGCTCCTTGTGCTGAACAACACTGGATCAGCCTTCCAATGACTGAGCCAGCCATCTGAAGGGCTGAACTCCCTCCTCTGCTCTGCTGTCGGCTGAGTCACTTTCTGTTTCAGCATTGGTCCAACAATGTGATGTGGTCCATGCCACAAGGCTTCATCAATGACTGCCTCCTTGACATTTAATTGGTGCTTGTGGCCTCAGTTTGTGCCGATCTCATGATCCTTTAAAAGGTTGCCACTAGTTTTAGGATGCAGAATACAGAGTTTGAGACACCACACTTCTCCGCTATTCACACTTGCTTGGCACTATGCTCAGGTAGGGCCTCCAGAACCATCACTTTATCGATGAGAGACAAGCCCACTCATTTAGAAACCATGGCATGTGGGACAAGTGTTCAGCCGGGCAGGCTTGGAGCCAGCAAAATCATTACAGGTACAACCTTTTTTTTACTAATATTGTCAGTCCAGGTCACTTTGTTTCTCATGGATGGTATATTCTATAATCCACCAAAAGGAGACCATCGCAAACTACAGGCAGAATGCTGTTCAGAGTTAGCATAACAATAAAGCTGCTCATAGAAAATGGGGGTCACAGGGATGCCAGGTTTTTAATTTTTTTTCCTTTGGTTTCCACTGAAATGCTGAAAAACCAGCTGTACAGTTTGTTAACAACCGAGGAAAATGCCTCTACATTTTGTCTCTTTTTTCAAACATTTTTTTAAAAGTCAAAATGTTGAAATCTGAATTTGTGCTACACAGGAATTCAGATGAGGTGATCACAATGGTCCCTTCTGGTCTTGGGACCTCTGAAAAATTTCAACCAACTCTACATGACAAACAATTAGAGTCAGAAATCTCTTACAGTATTTCATCCAGTGCCCACTGGAATCAATGGAAATATTCCTACTGACTTCAGTGGGTTTTAGATGAGGTCCCCACCACACTGAGTTTAGATTAACATATTAGCTTCCATAAAGTTGTTTAATTTCACAGCCATCTCAATGTGTACTAGAGAAGAACCCAGTTGGGGATATTACCTGCATGCATCCAAAACAAAAGAAGCTGCAGTACCCCTGTGCCACTACTCGCTGTGGAATTGACATCACTCTGTCAGCCAAGCAGAACATCCCATATTACAATATCATTCTGGGACGTGTTCCCCTGGGAACCAGTTAGGAGAGGCAGCTTAACAAAATGTTTTGTGGCAATTTTCGGTTCATTGCTAATGATGTGTATTTTGGAAGGCAACTGATCATGTCCTTGGATTTTATTGCAGCTGTCTCATTTAAATAATCAGTGTGTACTGTACTTTGTATGTAGCTCTGTTTCTAAGCACATGCATCATAATCTGCACAGCATGAAACCTGCAGCCCAGGGTGTGGCACAGATCGCCACTATGGTGGTCACCTTGTGCCCTTTCAGTGCTTCATGGCTACCAGCATAATTCAGACTGCCCTGGGGGCCTTATGTCGCTGCTTCCTATGTGCTGCAGCACTGCCTGGAATCTCCACATCAGTGTGTGCTGTGAACTCCAATACACTCCACCCATCCTCTGCCCCACTCACCTTCTCCACCAGCTCTTGCCAGGGGCTTTTGAAAGACAGTCTAACAACTCCTTTCCCCATTTCTTGCAGTGAGAGAACCCTACTACACCTGGGTCCATTTACACTGCTCCGACTCTGTTCCCTGATGTAAAGGGGCCGGAATGGGGGGTCAGGATCTCATCCTATGTCTCTACCTCCAGGTCTGCTTGATCCGAAGCACACTGAAGTCAGTAGGAGCCTTTCCATTCGCCTCAGTGACCTTTGGATCAGGCCCTCAAGCCTGGAAAATATGCTAGAATTGTCTTTGTTTTATGAAGTATATTTAAATATGGGAAACTGAATCCCAGCCAAATTCATCGGGTTTGAGATTTTATTTAAAAAAATATGTAGCCCACATTTATGAAAACATTCACTAAGCTTTCATGCAACCCTTGATCTGGTTATGCTGGGCCACCGACAGCTAATCTTGTGGCAGCTCTGCCATTGGGGGCAGCTAGGGAACTGCCCCACTGAGATGAAGGTTATTTAAGACTAATTTTCTCTCTGTACTTTAATTTTGGAGGCTGTAATCTTTCCCCCTTCCTCAGTATGTGTTTCGAGCATCTGTATTTGCCAATAACAATAAAGTCCATAATGAGTACAGCTGGTCGAAAGCTTTCCCATTGAAAGAAGTCACCAACATCTTGAAATTCAAAATTTATCAGCAAATAAATCAGACAACATTTTCACAATTGCATCCTTATTTTGACCAGCTCTAGAGTTGGTTAAAATGTTCAAATTTCACACTTTTGAAAAAAAAAGGAAAAATACAAAAAGAATTCCTGAGATTTTCCTTCTTCTTCTTTTTTGCCACCTCTAATACTGAGTCATCCTCATTCTTCTTAGAGGAAAGACACCCTCTACTGAATTTCCATTCTGAACAGTGGGTAACTGCTCAGTGTGTGATTGTATTTGATTAGCCTGCTGCTTCTCCCATGTTCAATAGTAACGCCTTGTTGTGTTACTCACAGGAAAGCTGGATTCCAAACTAAAGGCTGGGGAAAAGCCAAAGGGGACAGAAGAGCACATGATTTGGGTGGAGACATCTTCTAGGGAAGAATTTAGTAAAGGGGGATCTCTGTATCTTACTAAAGAGGATGGAAAATAAGTTGGTAAAGTACAGGTAGGAGGTAGGTAGTGGGGAACAGTCAAACGTAAAAGATTCCCCTTTAAATGCAACTGAATATTGAGAAAATGTACAAGTGCATATATACAAATGCTAGAAGTCTAAATACTAAGATGGGTGGACATGAGTGCCTGGAATTAAATGAGGATATTGATATAATAGGCATAGTAGAAACTTGGTGGAAGAGCATAATCAATTGGACCTTGAAATACTAGGGTACAAAATGTATAGGGATTACAGAGTAGGTTGTGCTCAGAGGAGGGACTATATGTGAAAGAAAGCATAAAGTCAAATAAAATAAAAATCTTAAATTAATCAAATAGTGCCATAGAACCTCTATGGATAGAAATTCCATGCTTGAACAATAAGGCCTGGTCTACACTGTGGGGGAGGGGATCAATCTAAGTTATGCAACTTCAACTACATGAATAACGTAGCTGAAGTCGACATACTTAGATCTACTCACCGTGGTGTCTTCACTACAGTGAGGCAACAGCTGACGCTCCCCCGTCAACTCCGCCTGCACCTCTCGCTCCAGTGGAGTACTGGAGTCAATGGAAGAGCGCACAGCAGTCATAGAATCATAGAATCATAGAATCTCAGGGTTGGAAGGGACTTCAGGAGGTATCTAGTCCAACCCCCTGCTCAAAGCAGGACCAAACCCAACTAAGTCATCCCAGCGAGGGCTTTGTCAAGCCTGACCTTAAAAACCCCTAAGGAAGGAGATTCCACTACCTCCCTAGGTAACCCATTCCAGTTCTTCACCACCCTACTAGTGAAAAAGTTTTTCCTAATGTCCAACCTAAACCTCCCCCTCTGCAACTTGAGACCATTACTCCTTGTTCTGTCATCTTCTACCACTGAGAACAGTCTAGATCCATCCTCTTTGGAACGCCCTTTCAGGTAGTTGAAAGCAGCTATCAAATCCCCCCTCATTCTTCTCTTCTGCAGACTAAACAATCCCAGTTCCCTCAGCCTCTCCTCATAAGTCATGTGCTCCAGCCCCCTAATCATTTTTGTTGCCCTCCGCTGGACTCTCTCCAATTTATCCACATCCTTCTTCTAGTGTGGGGCCCAAAACTGGACACAGTACTCCAAATGAGGCCTCACCAGTGCTGAGTAGAGGGGAATGATCACATCCCTTGATCTGCTGGAAATGCCCCTACTTATACAACCCAAAATGCCATTAGCCTTCTTGGCAACAAGGGCACACTGTTGACTCATATTCAGCTTTTCGTCCACCGTAACCCCTAGGTCCTTTTCTGCAGAACTGCTGCCCAGCCATTCGGTCCCTAGTCTGTAGCAGTGCATGGGATTCTTCCGTCCTAAGTGCAGGACTCTGCACTTGTCCTTGTTGAAACTCATCATATTTCTTTTGGCCCAATCCTCTAATTTGTCTAGGTCCCTCTGTATCCTAGCCCTACCCTCCAGCGTATCAACCACTCCTCCCAGTTTAGTGTCATCTGCAAACTTGCTAAGGGTGCAGTCCACACCATCCTCCAGATCGTTAATGAAGATATTGAATAAAACTGGCCCCAGCACCGACCCTTGGGGCACTCCACTTCATACCGGCTGCCAACTAGACATGGAACCATTGATCACTACCCGTTGAGCCCGACCATCTAACCAGTTTTCTATCCACCTTACCGTCCATTCATCCAGCCAATACTTCTTTAACTTGCTGGCAAGAATACTGTGGGAGACTGTATCAAAAGCTTTGCTAAAGTCCAGAAATAGTACATCCACTGCTTTCCCCTCATCCACAGAGACGGTTATCTCGTCATAGAAGGCAATTAGGTTAGTCAGGCATGACTTGCCCTTGGTGAATCCATGCTGACTGTTCCTGATCACTTTCCCCTCCTTTAAGTGGTTCAGGATTGATTCCTTGAGGACCTGTTCCATGATTTTTCCAGGGACTGAGGTGAGACTGACTGGCCTGTAGTTCCCTGGATCTTCCTTCTTCCCTTTTTTAAAGATGGGCACTACATTAGCTTTTTTCCAGTCATCCGGGACCTCCCCCGATCGCCATGATTTTTCAAAGATAATGGCCAATGGCTCTGCAATCTCATCGGCCAACTCCTTTAGCACCCTCGGATGCAGCGCATCCGGCCCCATGGACTTGTGCTCGTCCAGCTTTCCTAAATAGCCCCGAACTACTTCTTTCTCCACAGAGAGCTGGTCACCTCCTCCCCATACCGTGCTCCAGAGTGCAGCTGTCTGGGAGCTGACCTTGTCTGTGAAGACAGAGGCAAAAAAAGCATTGAGTACACTAGCTTTCTCCACATCCTCTGTCACTAGGTTCCCTCCCTCATTCAGCAAGGGGCCCACACTTTCCTTGACTTTCTTCCTGTTGCTAACATACCTAAAGAAACCCTTCTTGTTACTCCTAACATCTCCGGCTAGCTGCAACTCCAAGTGTGATTTGGCCTTCCTGATTTCACACCTGCATGCCTGAGCAATACTTTTATACTCCTCCCTGGTTATTTGTCCAATCTTCCACTTCCTGTAAGCTATTCTTTTGTGTTTAAGACGAGCAAGGATTTCACTGTTAAGCCAAGCTGGTCGCCTGCCATATTTACTTTTCTTCCTACACATCGGGATGGTTTGTTCCTGCAACCTCAATAAGGTTTCTTTGAAATACAGCCAGCTTTCCTCGACTCCTTTCCCTTTCATGTTATTCTCCCAGGGGACCTTGCCCATCAGTTCCCTGAGGGAGTCGAAGTCTGCTTTTCTGAAGTCCAGGGTCTCTGTTCTACTGCTTTCCCTTTTTCCTTGTGTCAGGATCCTGAACTCGACCATCTCATGGTCACTGCCTCCCAGGTTCCCATCCACTATTGCTTCCTCTACTATTTCTTCCCTGTTTGTGAGCAGCAGGTCAAGAAGAGCTTTTCCCCTAGTTGGTTCCTCCAGCACTTGCACCAGAAAATTGTCCCCTACACTTTCCAGAAACTTCCTAGATTGTCTGTGCACTGCTGTATTGCTCTCCCAGCAGATATCGGGGTGATTAAAGTCACCCATGAGAACCAGGGCCTGTGACCTAGCAACTTCTGTTAGTTGCTGGAAGAAAGCCTCGTCCACCTCATCCCCCTGGTCCGGAGGTCTTTAGCAGACTCCCACCACGACATTACCCTTGTTGTTCATACTTCTAAATTTAATCCAGAGACACTCAGGTTTTTCTGCAGTTTCATACTGGAGCTCTGAGCAGTCATACTGCTCTCTTACGTACAACGCAACTCCCCCACCTTTTCTGCCCTGCCTGTCCTTCCTGAACAGTTTATATCCATCCATGACAGTACTCCAGTCATGTGAGTTATCCCACCAAGTCTCTGTTATTCCAATTACATCATAATTCCCTGACTGTGCCAGGACTTCTAGTTCTCCCTGCTTGTTCCCCAGGCTTCTTGCATTTGTGTATAGGCACTTAAGATAACCCGCTGATTGTCCCGCTTTCTCGGTCTGAGACAGGAGTCCTCCCCTCTTGCAGTCTCCTGCTTGTGCTTCCTCCTGATATCCCACTTCCCCACTTACCTCGGGGCTTTGGTCTCCTTCCCCCGGTGAACCTAGTTTAAAGCCCTCCTCACTAGGTTAGCCAGCCTGCTTGCAAAGATGCTCTTCCCTCTCTTCGTGAGGTGGAGCCCGTCTCTGCCTAGCAATCCTTCTTCTTGGAAGACCATCCCATTGTCAAAGAATCCAAACCCTTCTCTCCGACACCATCTGCATAGCCATTCGTTGATTTCCACGATTCGACGGTCTCTACCTCTTCACTAGATGCGATAAATTGACCCCTGCTGGATCGATCACTGCCCGTCAATCCAGCAGGTAATGTAGACAAGCCCTAAGAGTATAGCAGCAGGGATATACTACCGACCAGCTGACCAGGATGGTGACAGTGACCATAACATGCTCAGGGAGATTAGAGAGGATGCAAAGGCAGAAAAAGCAAAAATAATGGGAATTTAAATTTTCCTCGTATTGACTGGGAACATGTCACCTCAGGACAGGATGCAGAGAGAAAATTTCTAGACATCGTTAATGACTTCTGCTTGGATAAGCTTATCCTGGAACCAATAGGGAAAGAGGCAATTATGATTTAGTCCTAAATGGAGCATAGGATCTGGTCCAGGAGTGGAATATAGCTGAACTGCTTAGTAATAGAGATGATAACATAATTAAATTTAACATCCTTACAAGGTTCTAAAGAAACCCACCACAGAAGCATTTAACTTCAAAAAGGGGAAGTATCCAAAAATGAGGAAGCCAGTTAAAATTAAAAGAAACAATCACAAGAGTGAAATGCCTGCAAGCAGCATGGAGACTGATTAAAAATACCATAATAGAAGCTCAAATTAAAGGTATACCCCAAATAAAAAACAATAAGGAGCAAAATATATCATCCTGGCTAAACAGCAGTATAAAAGAGGCGGCTAGATGCAAAAAGGCATCCTTGTAAAATTCAGAGGGGGTAGCCATGTTAGTCTGGTTCTGTAAAAGCAGCAAAGAATCCTGTGGCACCTTATAGACTAACAGACGTTTTGCAGCATGAGCTTTCGTTGGTGAATACCCACTTCTTCGGATGCAAGTGAAGAAGTGGGTATTCACCCACGAAAGCTCATGCTGCAAAACGTCTGTTAGTCTATAAGGTGCCACAGGATTCTTTGCTGCTTGTAAAATTGGAAGTCAAAGCTAGTAAGGAAAATAGAAGGGAGTATAAACTCAAGCAACTCGAGTGTTAAAGTATAATAAGGCAGAGACAGAAATAATGTGACGAGCAACTAGCTAAGGGCACAAAAACTAAAAGCAATTTTTTTAAGTACTTCAGAAGCAGGAAGCCTGGCAAACAGTCAGTGGGGCCACTGGACAATCGAAGTGCTAAAGGAGCACTCAAGGAAGACAAGGCCACGGGGAAGAAGCTAAGTGAATTCTTTTCTTTGGTCTTCATTGCAGAAGATGTGGAGGAGGTTCCCACACCTGAGCCTTTCTTTTTAGGTTACACATAGAATCATAGAATATCAGGGTTGGAAGGGACCTCAGGAGGTATCTAGTCCAACCCCCTGCTCAAAGCAGGACCAGCACCAACTAAATCATCCCAGCCAGGGCTTTGTCAAGCCTGACTCTAAAAACCTCCAAGGAAGAAGATTCCACCACCTCCCAAGGTAACCCATTCCAGTGCTTCACCACTCTCCTAGTGAACTAGTGTTTCCTAATATCCAGCCTAGACCTCCCCCACTGCAACTTGAGGCCATTGCTTCTTTTTCTGTCATCTGGTACCACTGAGAACAGTTGAGCTCCATCCTCTTTGGAATCCACCTTCAGGTAGTTGAAGGCTGCTATCAAATCCCTCCTCACTCTTCTCTTCTGCAGACTAAATAACCGCAGTTCCCTCAGCCTCTCCTCGTAAGTCATGTGCCCCAGCCCCCTAATCATTTTTGTTGCCCTCCACTGGACTCTCCAATTTGTCCCCGCCTATAGTGGTGCATGGGATTCTTCCTTCCTAAGTGCAGGGTTCTGCACTTGTCCTTGTTGAACCTCATCAGATTTCTTTTGGCCCAATTCTCCAATTTGCCTAGGTCACTGTGAACCTTATCCCTACCCTCCAGCGTATCTACCTCTCCCCCCAGCTTAGTGTCATCTGCGAACTTGCTGAGGGCGCAATCCATCCCATCATCCAGATCATTAATAAAGATGTTGAACAAAACTGGCCCCAGGACCTGGGTCACTCCATTTGAAACTGACTGCAAACTAGACATTGAGCCATTGATCACTACCCACTGAGCCAAACAATCTAGCCAGCTTTCTATCCACCTTATAGTCCATTCATCCAATCCATACTTCTTTAACTTGCTGGCAAGAATACTGTGGGAGACCATATCAAAAGCTTTGCTAAAGTCAAGATATATCATGTCCACCGCTTTCCCCATATCCACAGAGCCAGTTATCTCATCATAGAAGGCAATCAGGTTGGTCAGGCATGACTTGCTTTTGGTGAATCCATGTTAACTGTTCCTGATCATCTTCCTCTCCTCCAAGTGCTTCAAAATGGATTCCTTGAGGACCTGCTCTATGATTTTACCAGAGGAACTATCTGAGGAACTGTCTGAGGCACTGTCCCAAAATGAGGTGTCAGTAGAGGAGCTTTTGGAACAAATTGACAAATTAGAATCATAGAACAGAATATTGGAGTTGGAAGAGACCTCAGGTGGTCATCTAGTCCAATCGCCTTCTCAAAGCAAGACCAACAGCAACTAAATCATCTCAGCTAAGACTTTGTCAAGCCGAGTGTAGCAGGGTGGACCCTGCTCCGGGGTTTTAAGGGGTTAAAAGTGGCCTGACAGAGCTGAGCTGATTGGGGAAGTGGCTACAGCTGGGGGCCACGCCCCAAACTGAGTAGCAGGGCCTTATAAAAGGCAGGGAAGCTAGGAGCCCAGACAGTCTCTCTTCTGCCTTCAGAGAGAGATGGGCCTAGCTGCTGGGAAAGAGAGACCAGGTACCTGAGTGCAGCAGGGCTGGGGAAGGCTGAGGAGCCGGGGAGCTCCAGCCTAGAAAGCCCCAGGCTGCGGCCTAGGAGTGGGCCGATAGGTACTGTGGGTTGCAGAGGGCGGCCCAGGGGTAGGACAAAGCAGCAGGTCCAAACCCTCCTTGCCAGGGATGAGTTGGCTGAGACTGCAGTCTGCCCAGAGTGTGGGGCTAGACAATGACTGGCAGTAGCCATACACTGAGGCAAGGTAGGGATAGAGGGTGAGGGTTACCTAAGGAGGGGAGACCCAGAGAGACGGGGGTTATTGTCAGGGGGCAGCACCCCAGAGAAAGGGGCACCGGGTCCAGGGAGGGACACGGGGGCCAGACGAACAGGTGGATCACTGGCCTGCAGAGGGCGCTCCGGCGCTGGACGGAGCTAATTCCATGAGTCACCAGCAGGAGGCGCCGCAGGGGTGAGTACCAGCCTGTTACACCGAGCCTTAAACACCTCTAAGAATTTAAAGCTGACAGGTGAAAGGAGTTAGCAAAGAGGGGCTAGCTGGAAAGAATATGAATCTGATGGAGGGCTACAGCTGACCTGAAGTCAAACCTTCTGGGCGGAGAGATGCAGACTTCTTTTCTGAGGAGCATGAGTCTGTTTTGCATGATAAACCAGCTCTGGGAGGAGAGCTGGGGATTCCTGAACTTGGCAGAGGATACTTGTTGGTATTAGCCCCAGTGCCAGAAGAAGGGTTGGATTTGAGGGGCTAATGGTGGGGGGGTGCACTCTTTACAAGGAGT
Organism: Mauremys mutica; assembly: GCF_020497125.1. NCBI lineage: Eukaryota > Metazoa > Chordata > Testudines > Geoemydidae > Mauremys > Mauremys mutica. Next base: position 130,395,827 of record NC_059077.1, read on the forward strand.
TAATAAATGAGAACCCACAAAGAAGTCGTCTTGTTCTCTGTTCCTGTATCTGAGTAAATCATCGCAAAACAGCAAAGTGGAGTGAAAGAGGCCCTGCTGTGCCAGAAGGGGGTGTGCTCAAGGACTAACTGTGCCAAGGAGTAGTATACATTTTGCTTATACCGCATCTTTTTATTCTTTCCATTTGCATTGCTACAGCCTGTGCTAAAATGAACACGTCATGGAGCACAGGTGTGTGGTGTGCATAGCCTCCTCAGACCTCTCTGGGTGGTTTAATTGAAGCATGCCCAAGCCTTTAAATAATATGTGTGTCATACATATCATACACAAGAATCAGACCTAGACAAATCAGGAAATATTCCAGAGCTTGGAATACCATGACAGGACCACAGAAGAGGGAATGGCTTAGCTTTGACAGAAACAGTAGCATATGCAAAAGCAATCTTTCACTTGAAAGGAGTTGGGAAACCGTTTCACTTTGGCAGGAGCTGGGAAGCCATTTCTGAAGTACTTGCATAATGGAAAAGTGTCTCTCAAACCTGGATCAGTACCATCAACTCCGAGGTAGCTGCTTAGCCAGCTCCCAGAGTGTATGTACAGGGCTTGCCATATGTGAGGCAACAACAAAGCGGTGCAGGCTTTTCATTGGCGCCCTACTATTCTGTATTCTCTGTTTCATGTATGTGTTATCTCACACGGAGAATGGGATTGGGAAGCCAGAAACTGTGCTGAAATGTATTTCTACTGTGCTCCGTAAAAAGCAATTTGCTGATAAAAGCAAAACCAGGCGTCATGATATGTGGGGGGAAAGTGTCGGTAAATAACGTCGGCCCCATAAAGGAGCAGAAACGACATCAGCAAATTGAATGAAAACAATGGCCCATCTTTGGTCCCCAACTCCCCTTCCCTGTGCTTGAGTATTTCTAAAAAGTGTTTTTGTCTTTCTTACCCTTTGTCAATGCCCAAATTCCTAATAAAGTAATGATACACTCCCCAGCCCCCACCACTTTCCCTTTTTTTCATTACAAGTTACTTTCTCTCTTCATATAGATATAATTCACTTTCTTCCCCTTTTTTCCAGTTTACTATACACAAAGTCTCAGAAAATGTCAAAATCAGGTTCATTTCCAAAACTGTGCCCTGGAAGCTGAGCTGGAAGGACACCCTGCCACTTCATCTCCCTTTCGCAACAGGAGGCCCAAACTGCAAGAGATTACCAGCTCCCGGAATACAGGCGGAGAGACAGCAGTCCAAAGAGGGGAAACTCCTAGCCCTATTGAAGTCAGTGGGAGTTTTGTCATTGTCGTCAATAGGGCCAGAATTACATATGGCATCTTCCCTCATCCCTCCTTAAAAATGGTATGACTAAACTGCACTTTCAGTGCAATATAAGATCACCTAAGTAGAGGTGCACCTTATCTGAGGATCTACAGGTGGGACTCTCAAAAGCACTCATCACTTGCCTGACTGTGCTGCCATTGGGAACTTTACCATTGACTCCCAGAACAGAGAGAGGTCAGCAGTGGGTGTATTTGAAAGTCCCATCCTACCAGTTTATTTTTTTTATTATGTGCTGGGAAGTGAACACTGTTGAGGACGAGTATCAGAGGGGTAGCCGTGTTGGTCTGGTTCTGTAAAAGCAGCAAAGAATCCTGTGGCACCTTATAGACTAACAGACGTTTTGCAGCATGAGCTTTCGTGGGTGAATACCCACTTCTTCGGATGCAAGTAGTGGAAATTTCCAGGGGCAGGTATATATAAGCAAGCAAGAAGCAAGCTTGAGATAATGAGGTTAGATCAATCAGGGAGGATGAGGCCCTGTTCTAGCAGTTGAGGTGTGAAAACCAAGGAAGGAGAAACTGGTTCTGTAATTGGCAAGCCATTCACAGTCTTTGTTTAATCCTGAGCTGATGGTGTCAAATTTGCAGATGAACTGGAGCTCAGCAGTTTCTCTTTGAAGTCTGGTTCTAAAGTTTTTTTGCTGCAGGACGGCCACCTTAAGATCTGCTATTGTGTGGCCAGGGAGGTTGAAGTGTTCTCCTACAGGTTTTTGTATATTGCCATTCCTAATATCTGATTTGTGTCCATTTATCCTTTTCCTTAGAGACTGTCCAGTTTGGCCAATGTACATAGCAGAGGGGCATTGCTGGCATATGATGGCATATATTACATTGGTGGACGTGCAGGTGAATGAACCGGAGATGGTGTGGCTGATCTGGTTAGGTCCTGTGATGGTGTTGCTGGTGTAGATATGTGGGCAGAGTTGGCATTGAGGTTTGTTGCATGGATTGGTTCCTGAGCTAGAGTTACTATGGTGCGGTGTGCAGTTGCTGGTGAGAATATGCTTCAGGTTGGCAGGTTGTCTGTGGGCGAGGACTGGCCTGCCACCCAAGGCCTGTGAAAGTGTGGGATCATTGTCCAGGATGGGTTGTAGATCCCTGATGGTGCATTGGAGGCGTTTTAGCTGGGGACTGTATGTGATGGCCAGTGGAGTCCTGTTGGTTTCTTTCTTGGGTTTGTCTTGCAGTAGGAGGCTTCTGGGTACACATCTGGCTCTACTGATCTGTTTCCTTATTTCCTCATGTGGGTACTGTAGTCTTGAGAATGCTTGGTGGAGATTTTCTAGGTGTTGGTCTCTGTCTGCGGGGTTAGAGCAGATATGGTTGTACCTCAGTGCTTGGCTGTAGACAATGGATCTTGTGGTGTGTCCGGGATGGAAGCTGGAGGCATGAAGGTAGGCATAGCGGTCGGTAGGTTTTCGGTATAGGGTGGTGTTAATGTGACCATCACTTATTTGCACTGTGGTGTCTAGGAAGTGGACCTCCCGTGTAGATTGGTCCAGGCTGAGATTGATGGAGGGGTGGAAGCTGTTGAAATCGTGGTGGAATTTTTCCAGAGTCTCCTTCCCATGGGTCCAAATGATAAAGATGTCATCAATATAGCGTAGGTAGAGAAGGGGCATGAGTGGACGGGAGCTGAGGAAGCGTTTTTCCAGGTCGGACATAAAAATATTGGCATATTGTGGGGCCATGCGGGTGCCCATAGCGGTGCCACTGATCTGGAGATATATATTGTCATTAAATTTGAAATAGTTGTGTGTGAGGATAAAGGCACAGAGCTCAGCAACCAGTTGTGCTGTGGCATCATCAGGGATACTGTTCCTGACAGCTTGTATTCCATCAGTGTGTGGGATGTTTGCCAATATTTTTAAGGCCGACCTGGAAAAACGCTTCCTCAGCTCCTGTCCACTCATGCCCCTTCTCTACCTACGCTACATTGATGACATCTTCATCATCTGGACCCATGGGAAGGAGATTCTGGAAAAATTCCACCACGATTTCAACAGCTTCCACCCCTCCATCAACCTCAGCCTGGACCAATCTACACGGGAGGTCCACTTCCTAGACACCACGGTGCAAATAAGTGATGGTCACATTAACATCACCCTATACCGAAAACCTACCGACCGCTATGCCTACCTTCATGCCTCCAGCTTCCATCCTGGACACACCACAAGATCCATTGTCTACAGACAAGCACTGAGGTACAGCCATATCTGCTCTAACCCCGCAGACAGAGACCAACACCTAGAAAATCTCCACCAAGCATTCTCAAGACTACAGTACCCACATGAGGAAATAAGGAAACAGATCAGTAGAGCCAGATGTGTACCCAGAAGCCTCCTACTGCAAGACAAACCCAAGAAAGAAACCAACAGGACTCCACTGGCCATCACATACAGTCCCCAGCTAAAACCCCTCCAATGCATCATCAGGGATCTACAACCCATCCTGGACAATGATCCCACACTTTCACAGGCCTTGGGTGGCAGGCCAGTCCTCGCCCACAGACAACCTGCCAACCTGAAGCATATTCTCACCAGCAACTGCACACCGCACCATAGTATCTCTAGCTCAGGAACCAATCCATGCAACAAACCTCAATGCCAACTCTGCCCACATATCTACACCAGCAACACCATCACAGGACCTAACCAGATCAGCCACACCATCTCCGGTTCATTCACCTGCACGTCCACCAATGTAATATATGCCATCATATGCCAGCAATGCCCCTCTGCTATGTACATTGGCCAAACTGGACAGTCTCTAAGGAAAAGGATAAATGGACACAAATCAGATATTAGGAATGGCAATATACAAAAACCTGTAGGAGAACACTTCAACCTCCCTGGCCACACTATAGCAGATCTTAAGGTGGCCATCCTCCAGCAAAAAAACTTCAGGACCAGACTTCAAAGAGAAACTGCTGAGCTCCAGTTCATCTGCAAATTTGACACCATCAGCTCAGGACTAAACAAAGACTGTGAATGGCTTGCCAATTACAGAACCAGTTTCTCCTCCCTTGGTTTTCACACCTCAACTGCTAGAACAGGGCCTCATCCTCCCTGATTGAACTAACCTCGTTATTTCTAGCTTGCTTCTTGCTTGCTTATATATATCTGCCCCTGGAAATTTCCACTACTTGCATCCGAAGAAGTGGGTATTCACCCACGAAAGCTCATGCTGCAAAATGTCTGTTAGTCTATAAGGTGCCACAGGATTCTTTGCTACTGTTGAGGACCTGATTCTCACTATTGCCCAGTCCTCTTTACACAAGTCCAGTAATGTAAATGAGTCTTCCAGTGGGCACAGAATATCACATCCATTTTGTCATTGGTTTGTTTTTCACCTTATAACTTACCAAGTGGCAGCAGTTCATTTAAACTCAGTGTCGGGATGCTTTAGATGGTTACATTTACCCTCACTTCACATTAATGCCCCTCTGTGCTCTTTAAAGGGGCCTTTAGTGTAAAAGACCATCAGGCCCTTTACAGTCAAAGTCTGCAGACGTCCCGCTCAGGATTTAGGGCCTGGTCCAAAGCCCAGTGAAGAGCGTCCCATTGACTGCAGTGACTAGAGCAGGCTCGTAGTGAAAGAGACGAGGGACAGAATCCCATTTCCCATGCTACGGCCTTGGGTTGCCTCTCCGTGCTCGGTACCAGTTATATTCTGCCTGAAAAGTCAGCATGGAAAGTTCTATTTATGCTCGTATGGCCTGGTGGGGATCTGGCTCAGGAACCATCTGAGAGAGAGTGAAATGCTGCAGGCATGTAGCTGATTATTTAGGGGAAGACTCTGCTCTGTCCATCCTGGCATTTTAGCTCTCCTTAAAATAGAACAATGAATGCACAAGTTGAAACACAGCAGCAATTTTGGCTTGATGCAAATGCAGCAGAGAATAATGTGGCAAGAGTGTAGTTTTAGTAATTTGTTCTCAATTAGCCAGAGTGGGTTGCCTGGGCTATCAGTGAAAAGCGACTTGAAAGGAGAATGTGCCTCAGCTAAGCTGTTGTAATGTACCTTAAATTCATCCTGTACAATTGACGTGTGGACTGGTCCCTTGGGAGATGAAATGTCAGTTTGTATCAAATGGGCTGCTCACACCAGAGACAACATTCCAGTTAGGAAAACTGCCACAGTTAGCACTAATTCCCTTGGGCCTGATCTTCTTTGAAGATGAAGGAATGGTGTCCCTAGCCTCTGTTTGTCAGAGGGTGGCAGGAGAGAGATCACCTGTTAGGTTCACTCCCTCTGGGGCACCTGGCATTGGCCACTGTCGGCAGACAGGACACTGGGCTGGATGGACCTTTGGTCTGACCCAGTATGGCCATTCTTATGTTGTTATGAACCTCTCTTGTGAGCTACAATAAATGGGAGTTGAAGGAGCTCAGCACTTCTTAGGACTGGGCTCTTGGATGGTTCACTTAATATTTATGAAAACATGGGATTTGGAATAATAAACCAGTACAAGTAAATTATAGCTATAACAATGTTTGTACAGCACCTGACACAACAGGGTCCTGATTCTGACTGGGGCTCTGGGCATTACCAGAATAAAATAAATAATAATAGTGATACTTGTGACAACTCATTTCTAATATGGCACTTATTGTACAGAGACATCAAGATACCTGAGCACCATTGTCTCTGAGTGCTTCACCCACTTTATCTTCACAACACTCATCAACAGAGAAAGAATCATCATCCCATTTTTATAGGTCTGGAAACTGAGGCACCGAGACATTAAGTGACTTGTTGACGGTCACACAGGTAGACTTGGCAGAAATGTAATCCAGATGTCTTGAGCCCCTCTCCAGTACCTTGACCTAAGACTCTATTTCCTCCCTAGGGTAAGTGATAGTTACGGTTGACTAAGTATTTCTGTTATAATTCCCTAGGTAGATGTTTTGGAAAATTATGAGTGACCAATCAGGCTGAAATTCCCCAGATGAGGACACTAGCAGCTGACTGTTACTGATAATAGCAACTCAGGAAGAAGGAGCTATTTTAGGGAGAAACAGGGATTTTTTTAAAAGAGAATTTAAACCTTCTTTCCTTTTCTGATGCACATAGGCCTCACCTAAAGATCACAGAAAAGTTAGTCTACTGAAAGATTTATTGGCTTGGTTCAGAGTTTACTGCTACTACTTGCTATTGAATTTATGTATTTACTTATTTAATGTATTGGGAGTGTTTTCCTGCATTAGGATTGCCAAACTGGGCCTTTTATATTGACTACACTACTGAACACCAAACTATGTTCTAGCTCTTTAAATCAAGTTCATTATTCTGCTTTCAAAAATGTCGTGAACAAAGTTTTCCTAGTTTGCAATCCCCAATCTTGATTCACAAACCCACCAGCCTATCCTTCAAATCTCCTTACAACTCACTTCTTCTTCTTCTTCTTCAGTGCCGGCTGCCCCAAGGATACAACAGTGCCCACAGTCACTATACAGCGATAAGTATAACCTGACAGGGCCAAACCAGTTTGGCATCCACAATGGAGGCAGTGTGATCTAATGGATAGTGCACTGGACTGGGACTCAGGAGACACAGGTTTTATTCCTGACTCATGCAAGCCACTTACCTCCTTGTGCCTCAGTTTCCCCATATATAAAATTAAGATGATTATATTGGCCCCCTTTGTAATATATGTTGATATCTATTGATGAGACATATTATAAAAGAATTAGGTATTAATTTTATTATTGGGGGGCAGAATGGGAGGAAGCACGAAGGGGCTTGTTTGAAGATTTAACAAGGGAGTGATGGTGGTTAGCATCATGAGCCATGTAACTGCGAACACTGTGTGCCCTTAGCCCAGGGGTGGGCAAACTGCCCGGTCTGCAGGCGCTGCCCCAGAAGCTCCCATGGGCTGTGGTTCCCAGCCAATGGGAGCTGCAGGGGCGGTGCTTGGGGCAAGGAGAGCGTGTGGAGCCTCCTTGCTTTCTCTATGAATAGAAGGCAGATAGGGGATGTGCTGCTGCTTCTGCGAGCCACATGGAGACATGGTACTCCTATTTTTGTCGCTCTTATCTGGACTCTCTGCAATTGGTCCACATCTTTCCTGAAAAGTGGTGCCCAGAACTGGACACAGTACTCCATATGAGGCCTAATCAGCGCAGAGTAGGGCAGAAGAATCACTTCTTGTCTCTTGCTTACAACTCTCCTTCTCTTACCTCCATATTACAAGTGACAAACTGAGGCAAAGTGAGTCTAAACCCAGGTTTTTTAAAGGTATTTAGGCCACATAAATCCAATTGATTTCAATGGGAATTAGGAACTGAAATCCCTTTAAAATATCTGTCCCTAAGTGATGTGCTCAAGGTCGCAAAGGAAGTCTGCAGTGGAGGCTGAATTTAAACTCAGACCCCTCAAGTCTTAGGCAAGTGCGATAACCACTGGACCATCCTTCCTTTCTCCTGTGTCTGTCTAATGATGTGTTTCTGCCTATTTAACCCCAGACATAACAATATCTCTGTCTATCTAGCCCCATAGAAAAACATCCATCTGTCTAGTGTCTACCTGTCTACCTACTTTTCCATAACTAAGCCAGGAGCTAGGCTATTTATAAGAAGTCAATTAAAACCACAAACTAGGAATAAACACTGATTACGTTCAAGAACCAGCATTCTTCTTGAAATCAGTAAGATTATGTTCACACTGGTTCACTGTATATTAACTGAGGAGATATGAATGAAGAGCAAAGTTAAGCAGCGGGAGCTGAATTACAACTATGGGTGAGACGCTCATTCCTGCTCTGGCTTCTTGCACAGTCTAAAACTGGAGTTCTGCAGTGGGAAAGCAGAGGCAGCAAGTGAGTTTGCAAAAGCTTCCCTCTCCAAAAGAAAGGACCCTAATGAATACTAAGTAAAACATCTCCCTCTCTCCCGTGCTCACATGCAGTATCTTATCATCCTGTACAACCTACAGCTACAAATCTCTATAATTTACCTTGAGTGAATGGAGATAGTTGGAGGACCAGCCTGTTCTTATCAGAAGATAGTTCGTTAGCAGAGTCATAAAGCAGCTTCCTAGAGAATACCCACCAGTGATTTCCCTACACCCCCCCCAGGGGGGGTGTACACCCCCCCTGAATTTTCCCAACACCCCCCCTAGTTTTGTGAGCTAGTTACATACCAATTTAGTGACTGTTTGGAAATCTGAATTTAAACTGAAATATTAATACACACTTTAAAAGCTTATATAGTGTATGATAAAATATGTGTATCTGAAAAAGTATAATAGATTTGAAAAGTATGAACATAGACTAGCTTCCTTGCTTCCTTATACAGCTGTTTTTTATGATGTCAGTGCATTCATTTCGGTGATGTTGGCCAATCTAATAATTTCAAATGCTGATTTGTAAGCAAAGTCTAAATGAGTTCTCCCTGACAGCTAGTGATGAGCTGGGGGCTAAGGCTTCAGGCCTCAGGGCCAGATTATATTTACATTCACACCTAATCTACCTAGGTATGCAGCAAACAGAGCTGTGTTGTCCAAGTGATAGATTTTGGCTGGGGTTGGATCAGTGATGAGCTGCCAAAATCATAACAACCGGTTCCCTCCTCTGAGGAGGGAACCGGTTGGGCCCCCCCCCCATTTTTTTTTTTTAAACACACACCTGACTTTACAGTCAGGTGTGTAAAAACCTGCTGCCGCGCCCGGACCCGCGCTGCCGGAGCTGCAGCCTGGCCCGCCCGCCTGGACCCGGCGGCAGGAGCCCCGCCGCCCGCCCGGACCCGGAGGCAGGAACCAGTGGCAGGAGCCCCGCCGCCCGCCCGGACCCGGCGGCAGGAGCCCCGCCGCCCGCCCGGACCCGGCGGCAGGAGCCCCGCCGCCCGCCCGGACCGGAGGCAGGAACCGGTGGCAGGAGCCCCGCCGCCCGCCCGGACCCGGAGGCAGGAACTGGCGGCCACCGCGCCGCCCGCCCACCCGGACCCGGCGGCAGGAGCCCCGCCGCCCGCCCGCCCAGACCCAGCAGCAGGACCCGGCGGCAGGAGCCCCGCCGCCCGCCCGGAGGCGGCTGGGCAGGAACCCCTCCGCCCGGCCGAGGTCGCAGCTGGACCCTGGGGGCAGGAGCCGCGCCACCCGACCCCAGAGTCTCGCCAGGACCGCCGCCTGGAGCTCTCCTCCCGCTGGCACCCCCACCCCAGCTCACCTGGTGGAAGCGCTGCTTCTTCTCAGCCCTCCCAGGCTTCCCGCGCGAACAGCTGATTCGCGGGAAGCTGGGGAAGGGGAGGAGAAGCCGGAGGAGCTTCAGCAGAGGAGGCAGAGTGAGGTGAGCTGGGGCTGGGGGAAGGGCAGGGAGCTGCTAGAGTTTTAGTTAAATTTAAAAGCCCTTTTGGAACTAGTTGTCCCTCCAGGAACAACTGGTTCTAAAGGGGGCTTCTAAATTTAACAACCGGTTTGCGCGATCCAGTGCGAACCGGCTGCAGCTCACCACTGGGTTGGATTACAAACCACTTGAATGTGCGGGGGGAAAAGGGATGAAATGTTGTTCTTATTGTATGAGTAAAGGGCAGTAGAACTGTGCTTAGCCTGTGATGATTTGAAGGCATCAAGAGAGAGGGTGGGAACCTGTCCCTCTCCACTGTTTAAAGACAGAGCTGATTAGGCTCCAATAGATAGTCTTTCTTTCTGTTAAGTGACCACTGCAGTTGAAATCACTGACAATCAGGTCTAAGTGCTTAGTCCTATTGTGGGGACAGTGTTCCTGTGGGTACAGTGTTTTTGTGTAAGAGACAGCCCAGACTGCACTAGCAGCGAGGTTCCCGCACTGAGAGCTCAGCTGAAATCACTGAGAGCTGGTGGAACCTCAAGAGACCAACTCGCAGCGGTCACAGTGGTAGGTGACAGCAGAAGGTGACTGTGCAGGGCCATTGGCAACAGAGCGGTGGAGTGAACGGTGGCCCAACGAACAGCCGTGGCCAGAGCAAACTGTGCCTTTTTGTCCCCCACCTGGGAGGTGTACTCACGTGAAAGCACCTCTGAACTCTGAGTCTCCACTGACCAAGGGCAACACCGGTGAGTGGAGTGCGGTGGAGGGAAAAGTGAGGGGCATGTTAAATAAACATTTGTTTGTTGGACTATATTTTAGTCACTTTGCTCCAGAATGCTCGATTTGTGACTGGGAATGGAAACTTATATAAATATGTTTCCCAGTAGGCCAAGATTTTTAAAATGCAGTATTTGCCAAGGTTGTTATCTCACATTGTTGCTATCTTGGGAGGTCATTATGTTGGGGAGTTTCTGTACTAAACATTTTTATTATAATTAATTTTTACATAAGAATGGTCATACTGGGTCAGACCCATGGTCCATCTAGCCCAGTACCCTGTCTTACAACAGTGGTCAAGGCCAGGTGCTTCAGAGGGAATGAATAGAACAGGGAATCATCAAGTGATCCATCCCCTGTTGCTCATTCCCAGCCTCTGGCAAACAGGCTAGGGACACTCAGAGCATGGCGTTGCATCCCTCTCATCCTGGCTAATAGCCACAGATGGACCTGTTCTCCAGGAATTTATCTAGTTCTTTTTAAAATCCTGTTATAGTTTTGGTCTTCACAGCATCCCCTGGCAAAGAGTTCCCTGGGTTGACTTTATATTGTGTGAAGAAATACTTCCTTTTGTTTTTTAAAATCTGCTGCCTATTAATTTCATTGGGTGACTGCTAGTTCTTGTGTTATGTGAAGAATTAAATAAAATTTCCTTATTCACTTTCTTCGCACCAGTCAAGATTTTGTAGACCTCTATCATATCCCCATTAGTCATCTCTTTTCTAAGCTGAAAATTCCCAGTCACTTTAATCTCTCCTCCTGTTTCATACCCCTCATCATTTTAGTTGCCCATCTCTGTACCTTTTCCAATTCCAATATATATATTTTTAGGATGAGTGACCAGATCTACACACACTATTCAAGGTGTGCACGTACCATGGATTTATATAGAGGCAATATGATATTTTCTGTCTTATTATCTATCCCTTTCTTAATGATTCCCAACATTGTTTGCTTTTGTGACTGTTGCTGCACATGGAGTGGATGTTTTCAGAGAACTATCCACAATGACTCCAAGATCTCTTCCTTGAGTGTTAACAGCTAATTCAGATGCCATCATTTTGTATGTATAGTTGAGATTGCTTTCCAATGTGCATTACTTTGCATTTATCAACACTGAATTTAATTTGCCATTTTGTTGCCCAGTCACTCAGTTGTGTGAGATCCCTTTGTAGCTCTTCGCAGTCTGCCTGGGACTTAATTATCTTGAATAGTTTTGTATCATCTGCAAATTTTACCACCTCACTGTTTACCCATTTTTCCAGATGAATATGTTGAATAGGACTGGTCCCAGTACTGACCCCTCAAGCATACCACTTTTATCTCTTTCCATTCTGAAAACTGATAATTTATTCCTACCCTTTGTTTCCCATCTTTTAACCAGTTACTGATCCATGAGAGGATCTTCCCTCTTACCCTATGATGGCTTACTTTTCAAAAGTCAATTTAAATTAAATACATTTTTTTAAATTATATATTTTTTTAGAAATCTAGATCTGTTATGTGTTTTGGTGTAACTTGCATTTTCCTCATGTTAAATTTGCATTATCCTAACAAAACATTTACTTTGTTCACTTTCTTTACATCAGTCAAGATTTTATAGACCTTTAGCATATCCCCCCTTAGTCATCTCTTTTCTAAGCTGAATATTCCCAGTCATTTTAATTTCTTCTCCTATTTCATACTCCTAATCATTTTAGTTGCCCATCTCTGCAGTGATGAGCTGCCAAAATCTTAACAATGGGTTCCCTATAAAAAGTTCTGATTTAACAACGGGTTCCCTATAAAAAGTTCTGATTTAAGGGATGTGCGACAGCATGTATTTTTTGTACCAATAGGGTTACCATACGTCCATATTTTCCCAGGAGGTGATTAAGAACCGAAAAGCCTGACATGTCCAGGAAAATACAGATGTATTTTAACCCTACCTAAAGTTCTTTTTTAAAAAGATGGGGCTGAACTAGAAATGAGCTCCGTTTCACATGTGAGGGTGGTGATCAGGGACAGTCTCAATTTTTGGGTCTTTTTCTTATATAGGCTCCTATTACCCCTCACCCCCGTCCCGATTTTTCACACTTGCTGTCTGGTCACCCTCGGGTGTGCACATGTGTGGGTCCCAGCTGCTCCCTGCCCCCCCCCCTCATTAAAGCAGGTGTGCAGGGTTACTGCCCTGGGAACTGCAGGGCACCAGTGGATGTGGGGCTGGCTGCAGATAGGGGCGTAGGGCAGGGCTAGCTGGAGGCAGGGAGTGACACGGGCTGGCTGTGGGCAGGTGATGCAGACGGGCGGGCTGCGGGTGGCTGTGGGCAGGGGGTGGCTGCGGGTGGCTGGGGGCAGGGGGTGGCTGGGGGCTGGCTGCGGGCAGAGGCTGGCTGCGGGCAGGGGGCGACTGCGGGCAGGGGGTGGCTGGGGCTGGCTGGGGGCAGGGGGCTGGCTGGGGGCTGGCTGCGGGCAGGGGCTGGCTATGGGCGGATGCAGGCAGGGGGCTGGCTGTGGGCAGGGGCTGGCTGGGGGCAGGGGCTGGCTACGGGCGGATGCAGGCAGGGGGCTGGCTGGGGGCAGGGGGCTGGCTGGGGCTGGCTGGGGGCAGGGGCGGGCTGGGGCTGGCTGGGGGCAGGGGGCTGGCTGTGGGCAGGGGCTGGCTGGGGCTGGCTGGGGGCAGGGGCTGGCTGGGGCTGGGGGCTGGCTGTGGGCAGGGGCTGGCTGGGGCTGGCTGGGGGCAGGGGGCTGGCTGGGGGCAGGGGCTGGCTACGGGCGGATGCAGGCAGGGGGCTGGCTGGGGGCAGGGGGCTGGCTGGGGCTGGCTGGGGGCAGGGGCGGGCTGGGGCTGGCTGGGGCTGGGGGCTGGCTGTGGGCAGGGGCTGGCTGGGGCTGGCTGGGGGCAGGGGGCTGGCTGTGGGCAGGGGCTGGCTGGGGGCAGGGGCTGGGGGCTGGCTGCGGGCAGGGGGCTGGCTGTGGGCAGGGGGCTGGCTGTGGGCAGGGGCTGGCTGGGGCTGGCTGGGGGCAGGGGCAGGGGGTGGCTGGGGGCAGGGGCTGGCTGGGGCTGGGGGCAGAGGGTGGCTGGGGGCAGGCAAGGCGGGGGAGGGGCGCAGATACTCACACGGTGGGAGCAGCAGGACGCAGCCGGAGCCCCAGGGCCAGAGGTCCAAAGAGCAGGAGCAGCAACAGGGCCGGGAGGCAGCTCACATGGCTCTCGCAGCGCCACGCAGCGCCCCCCGGCGGCCGGGAGGAGGAATTACAGGCTTCCCAGGCAGAGCCCATCAAAGCTTCCCTCGCAGCGAAGCTAGTTAACAAGCGGTTCTAAAACCGCTTCTAAATTTAACAACGGGTTTGCGCGAACCCATGCGAACCGGCTCCAGCTCACCCCTGCATCTCTGTACTTTGTGCATTTCCAGTATGTCTTTTTTGGGATGGGGTAACCAGATCTGCACACAGTATTCAAGGTGTACATGTGCCATGGATTTATATAGAGGCAATATGATATTTTCTGTCTTATTATCTATCACTTTCTTTAAAAAGCAAAGGTTTCAGAGTAGCAGCCATGTTAGTCTGTACTGCAAAAAGAACATAAGCTTTCGTGGACTACATCCGATGAAGTGGACTGTAGCCCACGAAAGCTTATGCTCAAATAAATTTGTTAGTCTCTAAGGTGCCACAAGTGCTCCTGTTCTTTTTAAAAAAGCAAACAGAATGTTGGGAATCACTGACTGCCGCTGCACACTGAGTGGATGTTTTCAGAGAACTATCCACAATGACTGCAAGATCTTTCTTGAGTGTTAACAGCTAATTCAGACTCCTTCATTTTGTATGTATAGTTGAGATTGTTTTCCAATGTACATTACTTTGCCTTTATCAACATTACATTTCATCTGCCATTTTTGTTGCCCAGTCACCCAGTTTCATGAGATCCCTTTGTAATTCTTCGCAGTCTGCCTGGGACTTACCTATCTTGAATAATTTTGTATCATCTGCAAATTTTGCCACCTCACTGTTTACCCATTTTTCCAGATCATTTATGAATATGTTGAACAGCACTGGTCCCAGTACCGACCCCTCAGGGATACCACTTTTTATCTCTCTCCATTCTGAAAACTGATAATTTATTCCTACCCTTTGTTTCCCATCTTTTAACCAGTTACTGATCCATAAGAGGACTTTCCTCTTACCCTATGATGGCTTACTTTTCAAAAGTCAATTTAAATTAAATACATTTTTTTTAAATGTATGTTTTTTTAGAAATCTAGATCTGTTATGTGTTTTGGTGTAACTTGCATTATTCTTATGTTAAATTTGCATAATCCTAACAAAACATTTACTTTATTCATATCTTTTTTATATATCTCATTGGTCCTGACACCCCCCCTGTAAATTCGAACACCCCCCCTAATTTCAATTCCTGGGGAAACCACTGATCTCCACCTAAAGGGCCACAATGAATTGCAGGTCAAACAACATCAAGAAAGATGGTTCCCTTGGAAGCTAGGTGGATCCAGATGTTCCTGTTCCTTCTCCCGCCTCAACCTAAGAAGAAAACTCAACTATGCAAGAGAGATTTCATTCCATTGTCGGTGTGTATCCACCCCGAATCCATGAGAGCTTCCATGGGGGCAGAGAATGGTGCACTGGGGAAGCCCATTCCATACTGTACTGTCTTTATTCACACTCTTCTCTCTCCAGGGCTGTCAACTGGGAATATTTCACCAGCACAAAACCCACTCTGGGAAATTTTAAATGAAAATGTTTGATATTCAAATAAATGAAACACATTTTTAGAAAAAAAAAGAAAAAAAACCTCCATTAAACAAGATTCTGTGAAACCAAGGGGTAATTTTAAACAGACTATTTTCATCTTCATATGCACAGCGTATGACACCTTTTAACTCAGTACAGCAGAATGGACCAGACACTCGGTTGGTATAAATCACCGTAGCTCTGCTGATGCTGATGGCTCCGTGACAACTGATGCCAGGTGATGATCTATCCTGATATTCCCAAACTCTGACATGCAACGTTCAGGATAGTTTAGGCAGCTGGTCCCATTCCACTTCAAGTTATTTTGTGAGAGAAAATGAAGACAACATTTTGGGGTCAAATGCATCAGCACTTTGAGAACAGGAAAACAATCTTTTCTCTTGGCAGACAGAATGGATTTTGAAGCTTTCCTCAGGTATTAGAACTGAAAGAAAAATAGACCACTCATCTTAGTCTTTGCCCCGTAATGTTAAAACTTGTTGCAAGACAGATCTCTCTTTCTTGAACTCAAATGGATTGTGTAAGGGGTAATTGGAGGTGGGGTTTATTTGTTCTGCCAACACAAGAAGACAGAATTCATAGAATAGCAGGGAAGGGAACTCAGGAGGTATCTAGTCCAACCTCCTGCTCAAAGCAGGACCCATCCCAGACAGAATTTGACCTCCATTCCCTAGATAGCCTCCTCAAAGATTGAACTCACAATACTAGGTTTAGCAGGCCAATGCTCAAACCACTGAGCTAGCCCTCCTGAATCTCAGGTCAGGCACAAGCAGAGTGAGTGTGTCGTTAAAATACCAGCTGCGTCTCCCGGCAGCAGGAGGTAGACAGACACCAATATATGGTCTTCAAATATTGTGCAAGTTCTTAGACATGTTGATGCTTCTCTCTGTCTTTCCCTCTGTTTTATGCAGTTCATGTATCTGAAAATCCCCCCTAACAAGAAGCAGGTCCAATCACAAATACACTTAGAGGAGCACGGCAAGATTTTAATCAATATCTGCCAGGATTAGAGCTGTGAAGACGGTTTCTTTCAGAGCAGCAGGACTAGACGTCTGGATGTCGCACAGCCAAAGGGCAATGAGCATTCTGCTGCTCAGCGCTGAGCGAGAAGGAATATTTGCAGCAGCAGCATGAGAGGGTCCAGGAGCCCAGTAAAAAGTCAGGAAATGCAGCTGCACGTGCCCGTCCGATTCAGATCTCGATTGGGTGCTGTCAAGGGCCCTCAGCAAAGAGTCTGTCATGCCACATGCCATTTAGGCGGGATCCTTATCAGGCAGGATAATGAGGGTGATGCTGCAACTGGGAACAGGGAAGATCCTGCCAATGCCCCAAAAGGCCAGGATGTGACCTCACATCAGATCAGGAGGACCAGTTTGGAGACGATAGCAGTGAAAACTCTGGAGAGGGGGATGTGCCTGGCCAGAGACTGGAAGTCCAGGTGGTTACTGCAACTCTCTAAGCCCTCCCTCCCATTGTTTTCTAGAGAAATTGTCCTTTCAACACTGAGGATTTGGTAGGTTATGGCCAAATAATTTACTGTCCTGGATATTATGCCCTGCATTGCTGTGTGTGTGTGTGTCTGTGGGGTAGTGCAGATGCCACAACATTTTCATGGCCTCCTCTCCCTTCCCCTCCCCTCCACCAGCCTCTGCTGGGCACAATCCCAGGTGGATGCAGAGCACTGGGGGGAAAGGTTTGGGAAAAGCCAGCTTTGCTGTTTATCCAAGAGTTCAGAGTATGGGCTGTAGGGCTTGTGCTGAAGCCCACGGTCTTTATCAAGTTCAAAACTAGAAATCAGTGCCCCTCTGTCCGTTTCACCGCAGGCAGGCAGGTGGGGGTGGAGGGGTTCAAACACCGCTTGGATCAATGCTCTCCATCCTAGCTCAGGCTTTGGTTGGTTTCTGTAAACGGGTGGTACTCACCCCTGCCGCGCCTCCTGCTGGTCGGTCCCGGAATGTCCCTCGGTCCAGCCCTGGAGCGCCCCCGGCAGGCCGGTGACCCGCCTGTTCTCTGGCCCCGGCGTCCCTCCCTGGACCCGGTGCCCGCTATCTACAATTGGGTCTCCCCCTCCCAGGGGAACCCCGCGCTACTATCCCCGCCTTGCCTCAGTAGTGGCTACTGACAGTCATGGTCTAGCCCCACACCCTGGGGCAGACTGCAGTATCAGCCCACTCATCACAGGCAAAGGGGGTTTGGACCTGCTGCTTCGTCCTACCCCTGGGCTGCCCTCTGCAACCCACAGTACCTATGGCCCTTCGCTAGGCCGCAGCCTGGGGCTGTCCTGGCTAGAGCTTCCCTGGCTCCTCAGCCTATCCCCCAGCTCTGCTTCCCTCAGGTATCTAGCCTCCAGCTAAGCAGCCAGGCCCATCCCTCTCTGCAGGCAGAGAGAGACTCTGCCTGGGCTCTGGCTTTCCTGCCTTTTATAATGCCCAGGGCTTCAGTTTGGGGCGTGGCCCCAGCTGCAGCCACTTTCCCCATCAGCCCAGCCTCCAGCCACAGCTCTCAAGCCCTGCCAGGCTGCTTTCTAAAGCCCTCAGGGCCGGAGCAGGGTCCACCCTGCTACACACCCTCCCCCTCAAGAACCCCTCCACCGGGGGGCAGGTGGGCATTCTACCGGCCCAGGCTTCTTCTTAGTTGGACCCGCAGGGAGTCTCTTTCCTTCCGCAGGCCCTCCATTTCTCGGAGTAGCCTGTCGACTTCTCTCGGGTTCTGGGTCCCCACGGTAGACCTCCCCGGTCCTCCGTGGGGTTCCCCTCGCGTTTGGGTCCCCACGTTGGCCCTCCTGGCCGTTGTCTGGGTCCCCCGTTCAAGGCGAGGCCCTCCCGGTACGTCCCCCCTTAAAACCCCCACCCTTGGGGATAGGGAGGTTTCTTATTCTGGCTCAGGCGCCCATGTGCCTCCAGTGCCACTCTCTTCTTTTCGGAGTCCTCCAGCCGCTTCCTCAAGCGGACCTCCTGATCCACGACGGCCGCATAGTCTTTAGCAAGGGCCTCCCCACTTGCTTTGGACTCGCGGAGAGCCTGCTCTGCTGCCTCAAGCCGTGCCCGTAGACTCGAGACCCCCAGGCCCTCTCCCCTCAGGGTCTGGGTTCCAGTGGTGGTCTGTCCCAGCACCACCTGTGTCCCCTTTGTCGCTCGGACACGTTGTTCCTGGGCCCCAGCCTCTTGCTGGGCCCACTCCGTCTGGGTCTCTCCGTCTAAGACAGGCGGGGTGATGGTTTGGGTCCCAGCCACCTGCTGGGTCCGCAGAGAACCTCTTTCTGCTGGCAGGCTCCCCAGCGCTTGGAGCAGACTGCGTGTTTCCTCTATTGTTTGGGTCCCCACCGTAGACCTCCCTAGTCCTACGTGGGTCCCCACATCTGTTTGGGTCCCCACCTCAGCCCTCTTGGCCCTTGTGTGGGTCCCCTGGTTAAGGTGGGGCCTCTCTGCCCCAGCCCCCTTCTCTCTGGGGGCCTCAGCCTTCACCACCCCTTCCCTGGGGCTGGTCTCAGACTGAGCCTTGGTTTCAGGCACTTCCCCTTTCTGCCTCAGGGGGCAATGCCTCTTTAGGTGGCCCTTGGTGTGGCAGTGGAAGCACCCTTGGCACCTTCCCCCTGCCACGGCCCTATTCTTGCTTGTGTGGGCCCTAGCCCTTTCTTCTGGGCTGGCCCGGGCCTTGGGAGCTCCATGAGGGCACACTCTCTTCAGGTGTCCTGGCTCCCCACAAGCCCAACAAGTTTGGAGGCCCCCTGTTAACTTCACAGGGGGCACTCGAATATGTCCATGGTCCATCTTTGGCATAGCCCTTCCTTCAGGGCTTGCCTGGGCCCTGCGAGTTCCGTGAGGGCACTCCCTTTTCAAGTGCCCTGGTTCTCCACAGGCCCAACAGTTCCTTGGCCTTGGCACTGGCCTCCAGCCCAAAGTGCCTGGCCCCCATTGAGGTCCGTGTGCCCGCCCCCGCAGCAGCTGAAGCAGCCGTGCTTGCTGCTCGGCAAGCCGGGCCACACAGGCTCTCCAGTAATAGTCCATCTTCTTTTTTTCCACCATCTCAAAGTCCAGGCAATAGTCCCATAGTCCTTGCCCTGGCCCTTTGTATCAGGGGCGGTTCTAACGGTCCCTGGTCAGGTACCACTGTAAACGGGTGGTACTCACCCCTGCCGCGCCTCCTGCTGGTCGGTCCCGGAATGTCCCTCGGTCCAGCCCTGGAGCGCCCCCGGCAGGCCGGTGACCCGCCTGTTCTCTGGCCCCGGCGTCCCTCCCTGGACCCGGTGCCCGCTATCTACAATTGGGTCTCCCCCTCCCAGGGGAACCCCGCGCTACTATCCCCGCCTTGCCTCAGTAGTGGCTACTGACAGTCATGGTCTAGCCCCACACCCTGGGGCAGACTGCAGTATCAGCCCACTCATCACAGGCAAAGGGGGTTTGGACCTGCTGCTTCGTCCTACCCCTGGGCTGCCCTCTGCAACCCACAGTACCTATGGCCCTTCGCTAGGCCGCAGCCTGGGGCTGTCCTGGCTAGAGCTTCCCTGGCTCCTCAGCCTATCCCCCAGCTCTGCTTCCCTCAGGTATCTAGCCTCCAGCTAAGCAGCCAGGCCCATCCCTCTCTGCAGGCAGAGAGAGACTCTGCCTGGGCTCTGGCTTTCCTGCCTTTTATAATGCCCAGGGCTTCAGTTTGGGGCATGGCCCCAGCTGCAGCCACTTTCCCCATCAGCCCAGCCTCCAGCCACAGCTCTCAAGCCCTGCCAGGCTGCTTTCTAAAGCCCTCAGGGCCGGAGCAGGGTCCACCCTGCTACAGTTTCCTTCATTTCTCCCCCAGTCCTGGTAGCTTCTTCTGGGAAGTTTCTCAGGCAGCAGGAATTCTCCATGGCCTTTCAGGAAGACAGATTTCAAAACACACGATGGACATTTTAATGATCTGAGTTGCTATTTGAGCTAACTAAAGCAGCTGTGGTGGGAGAGGGGGCAATACAAGCACTACTCCTGAGCCCTTGAATAGCAGCAACTAGGACTTTGGGAGCCAGGGGATTGGTGTCATGGGCGCCAACTTATATGGGCTCCTGGGGCTTTAGCCCCAGGAATATTCACAGTCAGGGGCTCTGCTCCAGCAATATTTGGAGCTAGGTTTCTCCCCTGCTCTGGGCTGCCGGCAGCCCAGAGCCTTTTAAATCCCAGCCGCGGCTGGGAATCAGAGGGCTCTGGGGTGCCTGCTGTGGCGGGGAGCCCAGAGCCTTTTAAATCCCAGCCACGGCCGGGAATCAGAGGGCTCTGTGCTGCCGGCAGCCACCGGGAGCCCAGAGCCTTTTAAATCCCAGCCGCAGCCGGGAATCAGAGGGCTCTGCGCTGCCGGCAGCCACCGGGAGCCCAGAGCCTTTTAAATCCCAGCCGCGGCCAGGAATCAGAGGGCTCTGGGCTGCCCGCTGCGGCAGGGAGCCCAGAGCCCTTTGAGTCCCAGCCCCTGGCCGCTGATTGCCCCCTCCCCAGACCCCTGCCCCAACTGCCCCCCAGGATCCCCACCCCCTATCTAAGCACCACTGATCCTTGTCCCCCGATTACCCCTCCCGAGACCCCTGCCCCTAACTGCCCCTTGGGACCTCAGCCCCTAGCTAAGCCTCCCTTCTCCTTGTCCCCAACGGCCCCCTCCTGAGACCCCACCCAACTTCCCCCCAGGACCCTCCTACCTGTCCCCTGATAAACCTCCTGGACTCCCATGCCTATGCAATTGCTGCCTGTCCCCTGACTGCCCCTCCGAACCTCTGCCCCATCCAACCCGCCCCTGCTCCTTGTCCCTTGACTGCCCCCCGGAACCGCCTACCTCTTCTCCAACCCCCAAACCGCTTACTGTGCCACTCAGACCAGCGTGTCTGGCTCCGTGCAGCTCCAGACAGTTGCTGCCATGCTCCCCCATGAAGCCCACAGCCCTCTCCCACCCCCAGCACCTGCCTTCCAGATCTGAACACCTCAAAATTCAGGAGTGCGCAAGCTCGCTTTGGGCAGCTTTTACTTCATTTCTCCCAAATCAGTTTCCCCTGCAAGGTGCCAACTGAAGGTGTTGGAGAACAGAGAGATCGGGTGGCCTCCTAATGCCTGGAAAAGAGACAAAGGCCGGAGGAGGGAGTGTCAGTGCCTGTGCGGACTTCTGGGAAGTGCACGGTGTGGAAGGGGATGCTGTGATGCTTTGGAACAACTCCATACAAAGCCAGTCAGGACTCTGGGGGAGCCTCCTCTCTCGGAGCATACTGTCTCCAGGGCAAGAAGCTTACACCTTCCTGGGTCTGACCTCGGAGCATTCAGCATGCCCTTCCACATGATGCACTTTCCACAGCGAGTCTGCCCAGGATGGTCCTGGGGCAACCAGAGGTCCCTGCACCCCAACTCCGCAGTCAGATGTGACTCAGCCAGACAGTAAAACAGAAGGTTTATTAGATGACGGGAACACAGTTTAAACAGAGCTTGTTGGTACAGAAAACAGAACCCCTCTGTCAGGTCCATCTTGGGGGGTGGGGAGCCCAGAACCAAGTTCTGGGTCTCTCCCCATTTCCCCAGCCAGCTCCAAACTGACACTCCCTCCTCTGGCCTCTGAGTCTCTTCCGGACAAGGAGGCCACCTGATCTCTTTGTCCCCAACACCTTCAGCTGGCATCTTGCAGGGAAAACTGAGGCACCCACACAGTATTCAGAGAAAATATTAAGAACATTCCCAATTCATCACAACAGGTGCAACAAAATATAATACTGTATATTGAAGTAGGCAAGTGCTGCTTCTGACTTTCCACTTTTAATTGACCCTTGTCATCTTGTGGCACTGACGCGTTGTAGCTTCATTTTATATTGGCTTACAGGGCGGGAGCGGAGGGGTACCAGCATTTTGGGCCCCACCAAAAATTATACAAACCTGCCGCCTATGATTGGTGTGTCTTGCTGGGAGAGCAGAGCTGGAGAGCAGAAAAGGGCACTGGAGGAATTGTAGAAAAGTCAGTGTCATGGCAGGGTCATGGGCAGCCAGACCTAGTGGTCAGAGGCAGAGTCCACTCTCAGAAGACAGGAGTTGAGAGTCAGCTGGGTCAGGATACTGGAGAAGCAGAAGCAAAAGACCAAACTGTGTTCAGAACCTCAACTCAGATGAGTTACAGCGAGTCAGGATGCCAGGAAATCAAGCCTGGGGAGTGGGAGCAGGAACAGCTAACACATGGTCCAGAAGACGGGGGAGCTCGGGTGTTCAGACAGATTCTTGTTCCTGCTGTTGGTTTAAGGAGGTCCCGGGGGCCGATTAGCTGCTCTGGGACCCGGCCAATAGGCCTCAGGGATGGCGCCTCAAACTGGGTCTGGACTTCGTAAGTCCTAGGTAAGCAGTTTTTAGTAGGCTTCCAGGTGGCCTGCTGGAGTGTGGCTGCTCCCGTGAACCCTGCAGACCCGGGTTAATGACCCATGGGTCATGACTCTGAGTGATCTCTCCCCGCTCAAACCTCCTGCAGGAAACAGTCTCCAGGATCCCGGACACATCCTCTGAGAATAAAAAAAGTCATGATGATAACTAGGCCATGTAACAAGAGCCCCCTCTGCCCCAAGTGCCCAGAAGAGGGAACGGTTCTTACCTCCAGGAGATGTGTGGGATCTTCCATCTAAGCCTCAATGGGACCCATGTTGCTTGGTTTGACAGGATGAGATCATCTCTCCCCACTGCGGTCTGAGCTGGGCTGGCTGCAGCATACGTCTGTGGAAGAGGCTGGGACAGAGACTGGAAGAGAGATGTTACAATCAGGGTCCAGGCACCCCAGAAGGAGAACAGAGGGTCTGAAACCAAAAGGCCAAGCAATCAAATCAGCGGATTCGACAGAGAATTTTTGTACCGTACTGGGACATCAAATAAGGTCTGTTAGGAAAGCTGAGATGTTAGTCTGGAAACTGCTAAGGCCAAGTTTGTGACTCTTAAGATTCAGTTTTAGTCACTACAAAGTGTGTTTTGTTTTGTTTGTCTGGTTGAAATTTGTCTCTTTCTCTTGCTTAGTATCACTGAAATCTCTTCTTTGTTACTATGCTTCCCAAGGCACCTCAGTGTTGTGTGTGTGAGTGAAGTGCGAGGCTCCAGCCTACCTACCAGGCTGAGCTGTGCTGTTTCTTTGAAGGTAGCGAATAATTTCGGAGTGGTGCTGGGCACAGAGTCCACGGGCAGTTCACCAGACATCTCCCATGAAGCCCAAAGAGAACAAAGGAGCAGGAGAGATTCAGGCCCCACTGACCCACGGGAACTTCCCATAGAAGAGGCTACACCGTGCTCCAGACACAGCCAGCAGGATCCCTCCCACAAGCTGGGCCCACAAGCTGGGCCATGTCCTTCCCCTCCCAGCCCCACAGCTTCTCCCCCACCATAGATGGGAGCAGCTTTGTACAGAGTTCACTCACCGCTAGTTCCTGGCCAGGCCTCGTGTCACTGCTTTCTAGCTGGGCTAGTAACCCCGTTGATAGTCACTCTTGGGAACTCAGCCCTCCAACCAGGTGACTGTCCTTTAGTCCACTCCTTCCTGGGTCAAGCTCCTTCCAAACAAAGTCCAAAAATGTCTTGAACAGAAACAAGGCCTTCCACCCTCGTGGGGAGCTCGTCCTCAGCCTGATTTCAGCTTGGTCTGCCCTTCTTGGGTTTCTATGGTCTTCTATGTCCCCTTCCTTAGGGACGGTGGGAGAACCCAGTCCTACCCTGGACTCCAGGTTTTGGCCAAGGCCGTATATTGAACAGCTAGGTCTGCTTCTGCACTTTTGCTGCTGTTTTCCCTTGTTTCCTCTCAGGTGGGGCTCACTTGGTCATCAATCTGGCCTAGCTCCAGGCTTTGCAGCCACAGGCCAAGCCACCCAGTTATATACCCTCCTTCTTAAAATCCGGCCCAACCCAGGGCCAAGTTCTACTCTTGTCCAATCTTCATCCCTCACCATCACGTCGCTGGCACCAGCTATGCACTCGTACAGCCTGGGCGAGCGGCGACTCCAGCTCCCCTGCCACCTCGCTCACCAGAACTCAGAGGCCATCCTTCTCTTCTGCAGTATCCCAGTGCTCTTCCTGCAGCCACTCATTCTCATAAACAACTGCTTGCAGAGCCTTGTTCTGAAGCCACCAGCTTCTTCCGTAGCCTTTTTTCTACTGCCGCTGCATCCCCCAAAACCTTTTCCATCAGGGTCTCAGCACACACCACTGCTCAACTCTTGTGCCTGATTCATCTCTGTGCCAACCATTTCATCCTTCACCTCCCTGCAGCACCCAACAGGGTATGTTGGAGGAGGGTCTGCAAGGTCCACGGCCATCCCTGACATCTCCACCTAGCCTGCCTCAGGTGTGTTTGTTTAAGAGGACACCTTCTCCTTTCTTTATACCTTCTTGAGGCTCTGGCCCCTCCTTTTGCCACTCAGGACTTTCCTATGCAGGACGGGTCTTTCCATATGGCCTGCTTCTCTGCACCCAAACCAAAGAACTTTTGTTCCCAGGTTGGCATTAGGCTATGCTTGTACACTTTCTCATGCCCTGCTCTCCTGGGCTAACCCTCTCAGCACAGCCCCGGCATGCTCTCTGAGGCAGCTCTTTTTGTCCATGGGCGTAGCAGGTTGATTTCCCTTTGCAGGATCTCTGCTCCCTCAAGATTACCAGCTGCATCTGTAGCTCTGCTTGCACTTCCTTCTGCTTCTGTTGGGTTTCTAGGAGCTGCTGGAGAAATCCTGAGCGCTGCCTTGGCTGCTTAACCAGTCCCTGGAACTCAAATGGGAAATCCCACTTTGGACCTTCCTTCAGTAACCAAGACAGGTTGATTTCCCTTTGCAGGATCTCTCACAGGTATTGCTGCTGCTCCCTAAAGATTACCAGCTGCCTCTGTAGCTCTGCTTGCACTTCCTTCTGCTTCTGTTGGGTTTCTAGGAGCTGCTGCCTTGGCTGCTTACCCAGTCCCTGGAACTCAAATTGGAAATCCCACTTCGGGGGATGGACCTTCCTTCAGTAACCAAGACTTCCATGAGCCCTCATGGATGACAGGGGGAATTCAGTGCTGCTGACTATGCCAATAATAAATGAATTTTCTCATTGTTAGGTGCCCTCTGGTCCTCCATCGATGGTCACTCCAGCACCATGGCAGTCTCTCTGCCTGGTAATTTGGCCCTCTGGCCGGCTCACCACCTAGTGCTTTGGGGGCTCAGCTTGTCACACACTAAAAGTCCAAAGAGGTCTTCCCAGAGAAAAACGTTCTTCTGCTCTCGCTGGGGCTCTGGCTCAGCCTGCAGCTCCCTTGCTGGGCTTGGTAACCCTCTCTGGGTGCGTGCATGCCCCCTTCTTTTGGGCCAGTAGAGGAACCCGGTCCCACCCTGACACAGGTAGCAGCCCAGGGCTCTGTACTCAACAGCTAGGTCTGCTCTTTTCTCTTTGCTGCAAGTTTCCCTGGGCGCATCCTACCTCTCTTCTCCAGTTCCCTTCTAGGCTTTCCTTGCTGCTTTCAACTTCCTACCTGGTTCTCGTTCCAGTGCATAGCCCAGCTGGGCTTTATCGCCGCTGAAGTCTGGTTCTTTCGGGGCCAATACATGGTCCCTCTGAGGTAAGACTCATTCTGCAATCAGTTTGGCTAAGCCCTAGGCTCTGCAGCCCAGGGGAAAGCACTCTCCTTTCCCTGTTACAGACCTGCGCTGCCCAGGCCTGCGTGCTCTTATTGGGTTGAGGTGAGTCTTGTCCACATGCTCAGGGTTTAGCTGATCACCTTATTTGGACTCGGGAAGAAATTTTCCTCCAGGGCAGATTGGCAGAGTCCCTGGGGTTTTTTCACCTTCCTCTGCAGTATAGGGCATGCGTAGTTCGCTTGCTGGAGGATTCTCTGCACCTTAAAGTCTTTAAACCATTATTTGAGGACTTCAATAGTTCAGACATAGGTTAGGGGGTTATTACAAGAGTGGGTGGGTGAGATTCTGTCGCCTGTATTGTGCAGGAGGTCAGACTAGATGGTCATAAATGACAGGTTCGTTGAGGGGATGGTGAAACCCCATTGCTGATCAGAAGGAGGTCAGAGTCGGGTCTCTAGGAGCTGAAGGTTCATTTGTCCTGCTGCAGGAAGTGGAGCTGGAGAGCGGAGATGTTATGTGAATGAGACTGCATGATGGAGTTGGAGACTGAGGGATGGAAGCCTCCTCCCAGAAATGCTCCCAGGAGAACAGGTGTGAGGACATCTCTGGGGAGCCTCTTGCTAGGAAAAAAACAAGAGTGGCACATTGATGGAGACGTCTCTGTCCCAGGGATGGGGGAAGCTCTCAGACAGGCTATGCAGCAGGGATCCCATTTCTCCCCCAAGAGACCCATATGCTCAAAGAAGTAAATGGCTCTTACCTCCATGAGGGAGCGGGGTCTTCCCTCTCAGCCTCTTTGGGAACTAGCACTGCTTGGTTTCCTAGGACAAGGTGACCTGCTCCCTGAAGTGGCTCAGCTGCTGACTGCCCCCATCTGGGAGGCTGTCACACACCCCAGGGCCTAGCAGACAGGTGGGGAGGAGGTTCCTATTCATGTCACCCTTGGAGAGCCCATAGAAGGGCCAAAGGAAGAATAAAGGGCAGGAGGTGAAGCAGGCCCTGAGTCTCTGTCCCATCCTCACCTCCTCAAATGTGGAGCTTCCTGAGCTTCAGCTGGGCGGACAGTCTGTAGCCCTGACACAAAGGTGCTTCTGCGCCATACGGGGCAGGGAGAGCTCTGCCTGGGAGCCCGGGGAATGGGATGGGGGTCAGAGCAAGGAAAGAGGGGAGGGGTATGGGAGTGAGGGGAAGAGCTCATGCCCCAGATGAAGGAAGTTTGGGGTCAGAGGGAAGGACCCTGGTCCACAGAGAGGGGAGAGAGTTCTGTCAGTGACAGGGGCCTCCATTTCCCCTTCCACTAGCCCCCCATTTACAGTGAGGACTATAACAATGTTTAAAAGGGGACTGGATAAATTCATGGTGGCTAAGTCCATAAATGGCTATTAGCCAGAATGGGTAAGAATGGTGTCCCTAGCCTCTGTTCATCAGAGGATGGAGATGGATGGCAGGAGAGAGATCACTTGATCATTGCCTGTTAGGTTCACTCCCTCTGGGGCACCTGGCATTGGCCACTGTCGGTAGACAGATACTGGGCTAGATGGACCTTTGGTCTGACCCGGTACGGCCTTTCTTATGTTCTTATGTTATGAGACAGAGCAGTACCTGCAGCAGGGAGCGGGAGTTGCTGAACATGGGAGGGGAACCTTTAAGGGCATCAGATGAGGCTCAGCCCTTGCAGCACCTCGGGCACCTGGTGCAGCTGCCGGATGCTGCGGAGCTGACCCATCACCTTGGCTGTGACATCCTCCAGCTGCAGGGGAAGGAGAACTTGTCAGAGACCGAGACACTGACCAGGAATCAGGGAGGATTAAGGGCACCTGGAACCGGCACCATTTCCACCCAGCAGCTGCTCATGTCTGAGTGGTGGATTCACCCTCCTGATCCCCAGGATGGAGGCTTCTTGTCCTCTCTAGTGACCTCCAGTGCCAGCCCCCCTCCTTGTAGGGTTAGCTCCTGCCGCCTTCCCCTCAGTGCCCCTGAGAGCTGTTCCACCTCCAACCCACCTGGGGACACTGCTCAAGTTGGTAGAACCCTCTGCTCCACCCCGACCCCCATCCCCACCCAGGTAGGGCAGGAGGGATTCTGGCAGCAGTGAAGTGGCCTGCGGGGAGGTTGAGACGTTTCCCCAAGTCACCCCAGTGACAAATGCTGAAGCCACCGGATGGCAGCCCTGGTGAACG
Organism: Mauremys mutica; assembly: GCF_020497125.1. Lineage (NCBI taxonomy): Eukaryota > Metazoa > Chordata > Testudines > Geoemydidae > Mauremys > Mauremys mutica. Next base: position 130,423,718 of record NC_059077.1, read on the forward strand.
GGGCAGGTCAGCAGCCCCTGCTGACTGAATCCTCCCATTCTCTCTAGAGCGGGTCCAGCCCTGCCATCAGCAGGACAAGCTTCCCCCACCCATGTGCCTCAGAACTGCCTGGCCGGTTGCCATCACCCATCAGTCCTTTGCCTCCCAGGCTTCAGGTGATGGGAGCAACTCTGGGTGCTGGCTGGGGTGACATGGACACTAGGCCATGGGGAAATGGGTGCAGCTCTGTGGGGCAGGAAAGGTTCACAGAGGGCACTTAGGGGACTCCCCTGCCCTTCCCAGGAGTGAGAGCAGAGCATCACAGCCTAAGAACACAAGTCTAGGAAGTCCAGAAGTCCCCACTAGGCTCCTCGCTCCCAGGCCAGCGAATGGTGATAGGATGGGAATGAGGCCTGGGCCCCGCCCCAATCTTCTGAGTCGAATGCAGCTGCTCACCTTGTCCCCCATCAGCTGCTGGGCTTCCCCCAGGAGGGAGTATGTGAGGAGCAGCCCAGCCTGGCTGACATGCAGCAGGGGGTCGTGGATCGCCAGCATTGCTGTCTGGAGGAAGTATCTTCTCTGCCCCTCCGAGATGAATTTTCCAAAGACCTAAAACCAAGAGGACACGAGGCTTTAGCAGATTGCCCAGAGCCAGCCACCAAGCCCTGGAGATAGAATGGCCTCAGCGTCTGGTGCCCCGAAGGGAGGGTAAGAGAGCTGCTGTAGCCAAGGCAGTTCATTCCCCAGGAGGCTTTCAGGGTCCCAGTGCTCTCCTCTCAGACGCTTGGGGATCAGCCAGGGGGACAAGGAGCAGAGACAGACCCAGAGCCATAATCCTCTATTAACTCACCCACCCGGGGATTCTCCTTATGCCACGTAGCAACGGCTCCATGTAAGACACTCAAATCACGGCAACTAGCGAGGTTCCAATGTGGGACCTTTAGCACCAGCCTCTTTCCACTGGGTGCTGGATGAGGAACTCTGAGCTGGAAATAAGGAGTGGGCTCTTGTCCTGTCTCCAGGAGGCATCCACTGCAGCGACCCCAGCCAGCCCCACTCCCTGAGTTGTGTCATGCCCTGCCACAGTGTCCTTACCTCCCCCACCCTGGCTGTGTTTTTATAGCCCAGGAGCCTGCTTCCCGGTGCCAGTCGTAGCACCACAGATCTTCTGCCTCCTGTATGCTCAGCCCTGGAAGAGAGAGAGACACTTTGATCATTCTGGTTGCAGTTTCTGTGTCCTTCCAATCCCCTTGGTGGCTGCCCAGTGGAGTGGGGAAGAACAGAGGCAGTAATAGGTAATAATTGGAGATATACCAATCTCCTAGAACTGGAAGGAACCTTGAAAGGTCATCTAGTCCAGCCCCCTGCCTTCACTAGCAGGACCAATTTTCACCCCAGATCCCTAAGTGGCCACCTCAAGGATTGAACTCACAACCCTGGGTTTAGCAAGCCAATGCTCAAACCACTGAGCTATCCCTCCCCCCTTAGGGATCTGGGGCCACTTAGGGATCTGGGGCAAAAATTGGTTCTGCTAGTGAAGGCAGGGGGCTGGACTAGATGACCTTTCAAGGTTCCTTCCAGTTCTAGGAGATTGGTATATCTCCAATTATTACCTATTACCTATTACCGCCTCTGTTCTTCCCCACTCCACTGGGCAGCCACCAAGGCGGAGAGAGACTTGTTCTCCAGCTGGGCTCAGGCTGAGAGAAATTGTCTGGGGTCCCGTTATCCATCTGTGGTCCCTCTCAGTCCCCTGTTGGGTTCCGTGTCCCAGTGGGTTCCTTACCCCTCTGTTGGAGCAGCAGCTGGTAGAGCCGGTAAGTCCCCTCCCTGGCCTGCCGGCTGATGTCCTGGTCTGGGTCGCTGACAAACAGAGCCAGCTGTGTCACGTGGTGACCCAGCCTAGGGAACTCTGCTGAGAGCTAATGGAAGGGAGAGGAGAGGGGACTCCATCAGCATTTTCCTGTCAGCTCCCTGTCCCCCATGGGCCAGAAGGCTCCTTCCCCTTAGCCCCTCTGCAGGAGATGCTGGGGGAGAGGAGCCTGAGACAGACCCTTCCTTTGCTCTGCTGCCAAGAGAGCCACGAGCTGCTTTGGGATGCCAAGCAGGGGCTGGAGCATGGTCCCCTTAAAGGCCCAGGGACAACACTTGACCAGGACAAGAAGAACTTGACTCAAGCCTATCTCATTCCCTGCTCTGACTCTGCCTCCCCAAGAGGAACACTCCCAACCCACAGCCCCTGCAGCAGCAGATCCTACAGCCCGGTGGAGCCAGCCCGCCTGCGCCTGGAGTCAGCAAGCTGGGGTCAGAGGTCACTTACGTCAAACTCGGGGAGGGTGACTGCGTATCTGAGCAGGGCCGTGCTGCTCCTAACGGCCCTGGCTCTCTCCTGGGACACCCTGGACACAACCCAGAGGTTGACATGCTGTGGGGAAAGGAGGCAGGTCAGGATCAATGGGCAGGTGCATGTGCTTTGCAAATGAGCCCCACCCCCGCCAACCCCAGGGGCCTGAGACATTATGCGCAGGGGGGAATAGCTGAGTCATGGATCACAGAGCTTTAGGAGGGGATTCTTTCCCCCAGGACGCAGCTTGTATCCTGCAGGTCACAACTTGTCAGGGTCTCTCTAGATTGGGACAAGGTTCGGTGTCGGGGCTGGTCCCATCCTCCCAGAACTCCTGATTCCTGAACAGTTCACCAGAAAGGAGACTGAACCCTCGCCCTTCCCTGCTACTAAAATCCTTGGTGGGACGTAGGGAGTGATTGAAAGCACAATCCCCCCAGGAATTTCAGAGCATATCAGAGAGAAGGGCTGATTCCCTGGGGTCCTCCTGTTTCTCTAGGAAGGAGCATGTGCCTCTTCTCTGAGAACCATCTCCAGAATCTCATGGGGGGTGTGTGTTGGGGGTGGGGGGGGTGAAGGGTGGGTTTCAGCCTCTCACTCCCCAAGGCAGCCAGGGGCCCTGTGGTTAGTGCTCAACAGAACCAGGCAGAGCTCTGGCTTGAAGTCCCAGCTCCTTCCTCTGTCCCTCAAGAAAGCAGGACCTGACACTGCATTGCACTGACCTCCCCAGCCAAGGACGCCCCACTGGGGACCCAGCTAGGTGGACAGAGTAGACAATGGATCTTCCAGTTTCTCCTTACCAGTCCCTCAAAGAGTTAAGGTAAAATTGGTTCCCACCCCTCCTTCTGGGTCTCACCTCCAAGATGGAGTGGAGCCTGTCTGCGTCTGGGGACTCTGCCAGCGGGTTCCCCAGCATGGTATCCAGAAGCTCTGGCATGACTTTGTGCAGAGCCTGCAAAGCATGGGTCAGAGTTAGGGAACCTGGGCCTACACCTGCCACAGGATGGGAAGAGGGGTCTCTAGGAAGCACTGGTGAGACTCCCAAACACACATCCTGGCCTCTCTCATTCACATCCCACTGCAGGCAATGAGCAAGGATTGATAACACCTAGATCTTTGATCCATGAGCTTAGCAGGTCTCTGCAGAGGGCCTTGTAAGCAGGAGAGTATGAAACAGCCAACGTTGCTATGGGTGGAAGCTGGGCTGCTGGGCAAAACACGGCATATGAAAGAAAGAAAGAAAGAAAGAAAGAAAGAAAGAAAGAAATCCCCCAGGGAGGGGTAATCCTCTGGAGGGAAGGATCCAACCCTGCAGCTTGATCCATCTCTGTCTACCCCACCCCTAAATCTGGAGCTCCAGCAAATCAAGGGAGCAGGGACCAAGGACCACTCTGGAAGAGGAGGAGGATGGAGGAAGAGGAGGATGTACCTGGCTGTTGATGGTGTCCTTCTCTGTGCCCAGGGTGAAGACGGAGCGAAGGGCAGCTCGCAAGAGGTGGGTCTCTAGGTCAGGCTCAAAGGCAGGTTTCGTGGTGCTGGCAAGAGAGAGCAGTACGGGGGTGAGACAGTCACCAACACGGATACGAAACCACAGGGCTACAGGCGCAGGCTGGCGAGAATGGAAACTGAGGCACTGAGCTAGGGAATGACAAGGCCGAGGCGTCACAGACAGACAGTGGCAGGACAGGAATAGCGCCTGGTCCCTGGAGCCTGCTGCCCCTCCTGTATCTGAGCCCGGGAGTGAGCCCCTCCCCGAGGCCCCTGCAATGTTAGTGGGGTGAAAGGAAGAGCCCAGCCAGGAGAGAGTGAACCTTCCCGCCCCACCATCTTTGCCAGAGAAGCCACTCCTGGGAGGTGAGCGACCTGGGGGTGGAAGGGACAGTGACTCCCAGCCTTGGGCCTGAGCAGCACTGGGGTGAGGGGAGCCAGCGGAGGGTGGGGGGGGGAGAGGGGGCTGTCTCGGTACCTGAGGTTGCCCACAGCAGCAAGGCAGCTGGCGAGGATGGCGCTGGGTGGAGAGTCTTTAGGAAGCTCCTCAATGAGCTCCTGTGAGACGCGAAGGAGACAAAGGAGCATGAGGGATTCGGGCCCTGCTGACACCTCCCAGTGAGGAGATGACACAGCCAGTGCCCCACATGGCCAGCAGGATCCCCCACTACCTCCCGCTCCTCCCATTTCTTCCTGCCCATCAAACTGGTCCCCTTCCAGGATTCCTGCCCGGCTCGGTCCCAATCCCCTTCTTCCCTCCTCCCTGTCAAACCTGCCCCCATTCAGCACCATCCCCACGGCCGAGCTGGGACCATGTGATTCCTTGTCCCCAGTCACAGCTGCCCTCCAGCCCCACAATTCCCCCACTGCCCAATCTCACAATTCTCCCTTCTCTTCTCCCCGCCTTCAGCCCCAGCAATCCCTGCCCTCTGCTGCCCCCGCCCACACCCCCCAGCCCCCACGCATTAGCCCGGCCACACCCCGGCCAATCCCACGTCTCTCTCCCCCCTCCAGCTGCCGGATGACGGGTCTCACTCACCACAATCCTCTCCACCACAGCCGCCTTGCAGCAGTGCGGCTCCAGCGTGTCCTGCCCTCTGTCCTGTGCAGCAAGACACGCGGGGTAGATGGCCCGCAGGAACCTGAGCTGCTGCCCCTCATCCTGTACCCCCCGGGAGTGGGGGATAGCCAGAGAGAACCTGTTAGCTAGGGACCTTCCTCCCCACCCACACCCGCTCCAGGGCTCAGGCCTCAGTGGGGGATTGTGGGGAGCCGCCTAGTGTCCAAATCCCCCACGACTCCTACACAAGCAGGACTGGGAACTGGGACAGTGCCTGTGGGTGGAGGAGACCTCGGCTGCTGTGGGACAAACACCCCATCTTGGGGGTCCCACATCAGGGATGTACAAGGCCCCATTAGGGGTGGTGGATCATCAGGGACAAGACCCTCAGCAGGGGGTGGGGATGCTGGGAAGGGACAGGACAATCTTGGTTCCAGCCCAGGTGGGGAACATTTGTACCTTGTCTCTGCCCTGGAGCTGCTCTCTGATGACCTTGAGAGCAGCTTCCTCTGTGGACATCTCCAGCCATTCCTCCGCCGCTGACTCCGTGGGGGTCCCTGCACCCGGGAGAGAAGGGAACAGGGGGATGTCTGCTGCCCCTTGGGGGAAGAACAGGGGCATGGTGGGGAGCGCAGGATTAAGGACCCCCCTTCCCACCTCAGGCACCCAGGGCAGGTCGGGCCCCACACCTCCCTCTCAGGGCTGCCTTCAGCCCCCAACAGCTTCAGAAGCCCATAGCAGAGCCCCCCCCCCACTGTCCAGGACTCCATGGGAGGTGCCGACTCCCCCAGCCCCGGAGCATCAAGGGACAAAGTGGCAGCAGCTCTTGATGCCCCCACCCCCAGCTCCCCTTGCTGCAGGGGCAGCTGTGTGACTGCTGCTGGTGTCAGTGGGGTTCACGTGGCTCAGGCCAGACACCTGGGCTGGGGACCCCCCCCCGCCATATCCCTGGGAGAGTGTCTGGGCCCAGGGTGTTCACATCCCCGTCCTCACCCCTCCCTCAGCCCAGCCTGGCTCCTCACCTGGAACAACGCAGCAGTGTCCAGAGGCGTCGCTGCTGCTGGAGCCCCAGGCACTGCTGCTGTCCCGTGCTGAGCCGATGGTGCTGGTGCTGGGATCTTCCACCTCCTGGTCTGAGGGGGCTGAAAGATCCTCAGAGCCCGGGCAGGGCGATGCCCCCTGCTGGGAATGGGGGCTGGGCTCCTGGGGCCACTGCTGCTCACATAAGAGGCCCCGGAGCCTCCCTGCCCGGCGCCCCTCCTGGGCTGGGTCCTGTCCGCAAAACCTCTTCCTGAGCCAGCTCCACCTGGGCTTGGTCGGGGCCTCTCCCAGCTCGGCGCCTGCGCCGGGAGCTGGCCTTGTTCTCCAGAAGGCTGGGAACTTCCGCCTTCTGGCCTGCATGGGAGCTGCTTCCCCGCCAGCGGGGACGGAGAGGTGGCTCTGCCCCTGGGGAAGATGGCCGCTGCTTCCCTCAGGCTCTGGAGCCACCTGCAGAGCCTTCCTCCTGAACCTGCGCAGGAGCCTGGCCATCCTGGAATGGAGCGGGGAGCAGGTGTGAGTCTGGGCTCAAGGCAGCTGTTCACTCATGGGCCTTTTCTGTCCCTCCTCAGCCCTGCTCCAACCAGAGCAGCCCCTTCTCCCCGCACCACAGTGCAGGGAGTGCAGGCTACACACACTGGCAGGAGTTCATTGCATGATCTGCTCCCCCTCAGTGTTCCCCCTCCTCATCCCTGCTGCTGCTGATGCAAGATCCAGGAAGTCTCATCCTTTTAGAGCAATGGGGTCAGTCCCAAAGACCATCGGTTACTCTGGACAAGCAGCCCCCTCCTGTCCTCCCAGGCCACACTCCCCCACCCAGGCTAGAGAAGGAACAGAACCCAGGAGTCTGGACTTCTCCTGGGAAACCATTCCCCACGTCAAAGTCACAAAGACCCTAGGCACAGGAAGACCAGGGCCCTTCCTCCTCATTCCCCATTGATTCCCATGCTCAGCAGCTCACAGGGTCTGGCCCAGCTCAGAGACTCCCAGCCTGGGGAACAGCCTCCCACAAGGGAAGGGCTGGGAGCCCCATTGCTGGGACCTTTCCAGACACACTGGAAACGGCTCTGGAGAAGCCCCTGCCCAGTCTGAGAGTGAGGGGCTCTTGGGGGCTGTTTGCAAATGAAATCCCCCTTTGGAGATGTTCTCTCCCCCTCTTTCTGTCTCTCCCCAGACAGACAGGGGAAGACACCGAGGAACCCTAATGCCACTCACTTGCTCTAGGAGATGGTATGATGGATGGCGGATGTTCAGGGTCAGCAGATGTCCCTCACCCTCCTCCTCACTCTCCAAGCCCAAGGCAGGCTGGAGAGGGTGGTGACCAGAGGAGTTACCTGCCCAGCCAGCAGGCAGGGTAATGACACTAGGGTGATCGACTGGCTGTGAAAACAAGAGTCTGTCTTATTGCCAGGGGACGGAGAAAGTCAGCCAGCAGCAGCGGGGTGCAGAACTAGTGCGGAGGTGACAGCGGCTCCAGGATCCTGACATCCCAGCACTTTACACACCTTCCTGGAGCCTCCCAACCCCCCTGAGCTGTAGCCATGGGACCCCCAACTCTACTGATGGCAAACGGGCCTCAGCTACCGGCTCAGGGTCACACTGAGTGTCAGAGCCATGGATGGACCCCTTCACTAACCACTGCTGCACACTCCCTCCCATGGCTGGCAATTGCAACCAGGCCCTAGCGGCCAGTCCCCCTGCCTTTGAGAGGGAGTGTCACTCCTGCTTCCATTGCTGCCTATTGATCTGTGGGACTTTGCTCCCCCTCTCTATGGCTCTCTGGGACTCACATCCCCAAATGGGCTTTAAAAAAGACAATGGTTAAAGTTTGGCCCCAACTATTTCTTGTTTCTCTCCACTAGCCATTTTAGCAAAGTTTAGAATTCTTGACGTTCAACACCTGGAAACATCCCTTTCTCCTTCGCAGACAGTTTGAGCATCCCTTCTCACCCAGGCTCTCTGCTGCCTGGAATGAGAGAGCTAAGTAGTTGCTGCCATTAACAATTTCAAAAGAATAAAATACCAATAAGATAGAATATTATGTCATAATCTGATATGGCTCAATGTGATAGGACACCTATTCATAGTAATTATTCAGCAAGTATTTTTGAAGAATTGGAATGTTAGAGAGGATCATGAACTGCTCCGGGACAATGACTGGAGAGCAGCATCAACACTGATCAAACATATAACTGGTTGTGACTTATTTGCTTGGTCATAAAAGAGAACAACAAAGACCAGAGTTTCCTCCCTGTCAATAGTCCCCTCCTCAGCCAATCAAGGTTGAGACTTTGAGGGCTGGGAGGCTAAGGGTTCTCATCAAATAGCCCAAAGAATGGCACAGGTCACCTCCGAGGGGATCACTCTCGGAGCACTAGTCCAGTCTCACCTCTCTGTGAGGGCCTCCCATAACCCCCCGCCCCCGTCCGCCGCTGCACAGCTAGAGCTCCTTGAGGAGAGCAGAGGAAAAGGACAAAAGGAAGCAAGAAGAGAAAGGTAGGAGGGACAGAGGAAAAGGGAAAACAAAAAGGAGAAACCCCAATGTCCCCAGTGATTCTAAGGGACAAGTCCTATGTTGGAAATACAATGCTGCCACCTCAATCTAGTGTTTTCCATTCCTAGAATTCAGCCGGCACCTGATGGATCAGACTGAACAGGTTCCACACCTCTCGGAGGCTCTTACCTTCTATACAGGGATGTCTGTGTTCTAGCAAAATCAATAAAAGAAAAGGAGAAAACTCCAAAGAGGGTCCTCCTGGCGCTCACGTAAGTGAAAGTGAATTCTCTCTCGGTCCTCAAGGAGAGACCTCGAGAAGGAGACGTGCTGAAGCAAAGCCACAGGGGTCTCCAAGGTTGCCCCTGTCCTGCACCCCTGTCCTGCCTGGATGATGTCAAGATCTCTCTGTGAGATCATCGCCTCCCCACCACCTCTGTCCAATAGGCTGAGGTCCTGCCAAAGGCCCTTGTGATGTCACTGCCACACCCACCCCTCCCCTGCAGTGCTGATGTCCTGCCCCTGTCCAGCCACATTGGATGTTTGAGCTGCTTCCCCTGGATCACCCCACTCAATAACTCTTCATTGTGGGAATGACACCGACTACACAGTAGAACATGACACACTCTTCCCCAGGCCACAATCAGGTTTTCATAAGTTAATAGACTTTATGGCCAGAAGGAACCATTAGAGCATTTAATCTGATCCCCTGCATATCCTAAGGCCTCCTGTATGTCAGAAGAGCTGGGTTTTTCTTTTACTCAAACATTTTCCAGAAAGGCATCTAGTCTTTATTAAAAGATATCAAGAGATGGAGAAGCCATCATTTCTCTTGGTAGTTTGTTCCAATGATGAATCTCCCTCTTACAAATCTCGGTCTTATTGTCATTATACTTTTTCTGATTTCTGTTTCCATCCATGGGGTCTTGTCATGCCTGTCTCTGCTAGATAAAAGAGCCCTTTTATACTCAACATTTTCTCTCCATGAAGTCAAGCAACTCACCTCTCATTCTTCTTTTGTAAATACTAAACAGATTGAGCTTTTTCAATGTCTCATTATAAGGTATCATCCCCATCACTCAATTATGAATCTTTTCTGTACCCTCTCCAATTTTTTTAACATAATATTCAAAACGTGGACACAAGAATTGGATTCACCATCATGTTGAGCAGCTCGTCCACTATGGCCCCGAAATCCTTTTCAGGGTCACTGCTTTCCAGCAGACTATCCCCCATTCTGTAGGGTGCCGCCTGACTCCTTTGTTACTGGAAGTCTGGGTTTGCATGTGGCTTTCTTAAAACCTAATTATTCAGTAAGTATTTTAGAAGAACTAGCCCATTTGAGAGAGAATCATGAATTACTCAAAGACAATGAATGAAGAAAAGCAGCAAGAGCAATCAAATAAATGTTTGGTTCTGGCTTATTTCCTTGGTCTTAAAAGAGAGTAACAAGGACCTGAGTCTCCTCCCTCACAATAGCCCCGTGCTCCCCAATCAGCACTGAGACTCTGAGAATCAGAAAGCTGAGAGTTCTCACCAGCTGTCCCAGGTCACCACCGGAGGGAGTCACCCTTAGAGCGAAGTTGGGCAATTTGCCCCAGGCCCTGGGCTCCGCAGGGGCCCCCACGAGAATGCCTGAGGCTCCCTCTCCGGCCCTGGTCCAACCCCACCTCCACTCCTCTCCCGGAGCCTCAGCGCATCCAGGAGCGTCCCTGGATAGCGCTGCAGCATGGCTCCGGCGGGGCCTGAGCTCCTCCCCGCTCAAAGCTGCGTGGTAAGGGGGTGGGGCTGCGAGCTCCAGCAGGGCCTGAGCTCCCACCGCTCGGCCTGGACGGTCTGTCAGGACTCAGCGGGGGGGGGGTGGATAGGGGTCAGGGCAGTCAGGGGACAGGAAGCAGGGGTGGGGTCCCAGGGTGGTGGTGGTGGGTTTCTGGGGGGCGGTGAGGGGACAAGGAGCAGGATGGGTCGGGGATTCTGAGGGGGGTGGGCAGTCGGGGGGCAGGAAGTGGGTGGGGGTCAGATAGGGGGCAGGGCCAGGCTGTCTGGGAGGCACAGCCTTTCCCTACCCTAAAGCTCATTCAGCAGTTTGAGGCTTGCAGAAGAGCCGAGCTGTTAGCTTTTCCATTAGGGCTCCCATCCCTTTCACTTCTCAATGCCAAATTATAGTCTGTATTTAATTTCAGTGCCATAGGGAGATTCATGTCAGGGGAGGGGAGCTTCATTTAAAATTAGCCACTGGGGGAGGGATCACATGAGAAGAGCAATATCCTTCCCAACCCTACCAAGGGAGACCCCCCTCCCCTGCATTCCCTGAGGCTTCAGAGGGGTTAATTCGGTGGTTCTCAAACTTTTGTACTGGTGACCCCTTTCACATAGCAAACCTCTGACTGCGACCCCCTCCCTTTATAAATTAAAAATACTTTTTTAGATACTTAACACTATTATAAATGCTGGAGGCAAAGTGGGGTTTGAGGTGGAGGTTGACAGCTTGTGACTCCCAGTAATAACCTTGTGACCTCCTGTGGGGTCCTGACCCCCAGTTTGAGAACCCCTGGGTTAATTTAACAATAATTGGAGATAAACCTATCTCCTAGAACTGGAAGGGACCTTGAAAGGTCATTGAGTCCAGCCCCCTGCCTTCACTAGCAGGACCAAGTACTGATTTTTGCCCCAGATCCCTAAGTGGCCTCCTCAAGGATTGAACTCACAACCCTGGATTTAGCAGGCTAATGCTCAAACACTGAGCTATCCCTCCCCGCAAGTTTAATTTTAGCACCCTGTGTCCATTCACATGCATGTGCTATTTTGAGCATTTCGGTTTTCACAACATAGGCTCATCCCAGATTCTGGAACAAGCTCAAATGCTCAGTTTGTGGAGTATGTACATAAGATATACTAAAGACAAACCCACAGTAACCATCTCCAGTTTGTGAGGGACCTCATGGAGCCAGTCTCTAGAAAACAGATAAATGCATGGAGGTTAAGTACATTAATGGCTATTAGGTAAGGAATGGTGTCCCTAGCCTGTTTGTCAGAGGGTGGAGATGGATGGCAGGAGAGCGATCACTTGATCATTACCTGTTAGGTTCACTCCCTCTGGGGCACTTGGCATTGGCCATTGTCAGTAGACAGGATACTGGGCTGGATGGACCTTTGGTTTGACCCAATATGGCTGTTCTTATGTTCTAACCTAAATTAACCCAAAGTTATGGAGACAGATATGAGTCTCATAGACTCATAGACTTTAAGGTCAGAAGAGACCATTATGATCATCTAGTCTGACCTCCTGCACAATGCAGGCCACAGAATCTCACCCATCCACTTCAATAACAAACCCCTAACCTATGTCTGAGTTACTGAAGTCCTCAAATTGTGGTTTGAAGACCTCAAGCTGCAGAGAATCCCCCAGCAAGTGACCTGTGCCCCACGCTGCAGAGGAAGGCGAAAAACCTCCTGGGCCTCTGCCAATCTGCCCTGGAGGAAAATTCCTTCCCGACCCCAAATATGGCGATAAATTAAACCCTGAGCATGTGGGCAAGACTCACCAGCCAGCACCCAGGAAAGAATTCTCTGTAGTAACTCAGATCCCATCTTGTCTAACATCCCATCACAGACCACTGGGCATACTTACCTGCTGATAATGAAAGATCAATTGCCAAATTAATTGCCAAAATTAGGCTATCCCATCATACCATCCCTTCCATAAACTTATCAAGCTTAGTCTTGAAGCCAGATATGTCTTTTGCCCCCACTACTTCCCTTGGAAGGCTGTTCCGGAACTTCACTCCTCTAATGGTTGGAAACCTTCATCTAATTTCAAGTCTAAACTTCCTAGTGTCCAGTTTATATCCATTTGTTCTTGTGTCCACATTGGTACTAAGCTTAAATAATTCCTCTCCCTCCCTAATATTTATCCCTCTGATATATTTATAAAGAGCAATCATATCCCCCCTCAACCTTCTTTTGGTTAGGCTAAACAAGCCAAGCTCTTTGAGTCTCCTTTCATAAGACAGGTTTTCCATTCCTCGGATCATCCTAGTAGCCTGTCTCTGAATCTGTTCCAGTTTGAATTCATCCTTCTTAAACATGGGAGACCAGAACTGCACACAGTATTCCAGATGAGGTCTCACCAGTGCCTTGTATAATGGCACTAACACCTCCTTATCTTTGCTGGAAATACCTCGCCTGATGCATCCTAAAACTCCATTAACTTTTTTAACGGACATATTACATTGGCGGCTCATAGTCATCCTGTGATCAACCAATACTCCGAGGTCCTTCTCCTCCTCCGTTACTTCCAGCTGATGTGTCCCCAATTTATAACTAAAATTCTTGTTATTAATCCCTAAATGCATGATCTTGCTCTTTTCACTATTAAATTTCATCCTATTACTATTACTCCAGTTTACAAGGTCATCCAGATCTTCCTGTAGGATATCCCGGTCCTTCTCTGTGTTAGCAATACCTCCCAGCTTTGTGTCATCTGCAAACTTTATTAGCACATTCCCACTTTTGGTGCCAAGGTCAGTAATAAAAAGATTAAATAAGATTGGTCCCAAAACCGATCCCTGAGGAACTCCACTAGTAACCTCCTTCTAGCCTGACAGTTCACCTTTCAGTACAACCCGTTGTAGTCTCCCCTTTAACCAGTTCCTTATCCACCTTTCAATTTTCATATTGATCCCCATCTTTTCCAATTTAACTAATAATTCCCCAGGTGGAACCATATCAAATGCCTTACTGAAATTGAGGTAAATTAGATCCACTGCATTTCCTTTGTCTAAAAAATCTGTTACCTTCTCAAAGAAGGAGATTAGACTGGTTTGGCATGATCTACCTTTTGTAAAACCATGTTGTATTTTGTCCCAATTACCATTGACCTCAACGTCCTTAACTACTTTCTCCTTCACATTTTTTTCCAAGACCTTACATACTACAGATGTCAAACTAACAGGCATATAGTTACTCGGATCGCTTTTTTCCCTTTCTTAAAAATAGGAACTATGTTAATAATTCTCCAGTCGTATGGTACAGCCCCTGTGTTTACTGATTCATTAAAAATTCTTGCTAATGGGCTTGCAATTTCATGTGCCAGTTCCTTTAATATTCTTGGATGAAGATTATCTGGGCCCTCGGATTTTGTCCCATTAAGCTGTTCGAGTTTGGCTTCTACTTTGGATGTGGTAATATCTACCTCCATATCCTCATTCCCATTTGTCATCCTACCATTATCCCCAAGCTCCTCATTAGCCTCATTAAAGACTGAGGCAAAGTATTTGTTTAGATATTGGGCCATGCCTAGATTATCCTTAACCTCCATTCCATCCTCAGTGTTTAGCGGTCCCACTTCTTCTTTCTTTGTTTTCTTCTCATGTATATGGCTATAGAACCTTTTACTATTGGTTTTAATTTCCTTTGCAAGGTCCAACTCTACATGGCTTTTGGCCTTTCTCACTTTATCCCTACATGTTCTGACCTAAATAAGGTAACTTTCCTTGCTAATCCCACCCATCTTCCACTCCTTGTAGGCTTTCTGCTTTTTCTTAATCACCTCTCTGAGATGCTTGCTCATCCAGCTTGGTCTACAACTCCTGCCCATGATTTTTTTCCCCTTTCTTGGGATGCAGGCTTCTGATAGTTTCTGCAACTTTGACTTGAAGTAATTCCAGGCCTCCTCCGCCTTTAGATCCACAAGTTCTTCAGTCCAATCCACTTCCCTAACTAATTTCCTTAATTCTTTAAAGTTAGCCCTTTTGAAATAAAAAACCCTAGTCCCAGATCTATTTTTGTTTATCCTTCCATCTAGTTTGAACTGAATTAGCTCATGATCACTCGAACCAAGGTTGTCCCCTACAACCATGTCTTCTATGCGGTCCTCACTACTCACCAAAACCAAATCTAAAATGACATCCCCTCTTGTTGGTTCTTCAACTACTTGGTGAAGGAATCCATCAGCTATCACATCCAGAAAAATCTGAGCCCTATTATTATTAATAGCACTTGTCCTCCAGTCTATATCTGGGAAGTTAAAGTCTCCCATAATCACACAATCCCCATTAGTGTTTACTTCCTCTAGGGACTTGACAGCAGATCCCCCAGCTGGGTTTTCCTTCCCCACGGATGATTCCCAGTTGGTAGCATTTGCTGAGAAATTTCCCCATCCAGGCTGGGTTCACCTCCAGCTCCCCTGGTGAGACCAGTCCCCACATGGTCAGCGCTGCTAGTCCAGGGCTGCTGCCTGCGGAGTGTGTGACTGGAGGCTGGGCAGGAGGCTACAGTTCGGATGTGAGGGTAGTTGTATAACCTGCACCTTGAGCCCTGCGCCCCTTTGTGGTGAGGGGAAATCCTGGGACCAACGCAGCCTGATTCCTGCTTGAGGAGGATCCCTGACCGCAGACAGCAGCTCCTCTGCAGTGACTGAGGAGTCCAGCGTCATCCTCAAACCTGAAGGTCATTCATGGAGTTTGTGAGTGCACTGTCTTTAGTTAGTTAGTCAGGGAATTTGTTTTGGGGACCCCCTACTTCCTGAACTGTGTCCTCAAGCCAGGGAGTGCGGGTTTGAGGATTTTATAACCTACTGCTTATTACACCTGTGGAGGGATTCACCACCTCCTCCCACTTGTAGGTCCTTTGGGCTGTGCTGAACCCAGTCAGCCACACTGCTAAACCACTGCAGAGAATTTTATAGGTCACCAAGGGCCCCAGCAAAGTACGCGTACCAACAGGACACTAATTTTACACTTGTTACATCAAGTCACAGGTATGTTCAGTGTGGGCACCGGTGACCCTAAAAATAGTGTTTCACCCTGTTATGTTGTATATGTTGCCGGTTTAATATAATTATTGTGTTGAATATATTTTTATGTGTTGAGTTATTTCTTGGAAGTCTCCAACTATCTGGCAGGTAAATTGGATTACTCTGTAGTTAGAATTTTCCACCCAAGCTGCCCTGGTGACCCTGCCAGGAAGGAGCAAGGGAGGTGGAGGCACCACCAAATAATTTCATAGAAAAAAGAAAGAAGATACACCCTGCTGAGTGGGTGGCGGGATCCAAACGAACCCAGACTTGTCCATCAAAACCTGTAAGTGGATTGCCATTAAAGGAGGTAACCAGGTGGAGAGGGGGCGTTACAAAGTGGATGAATCTTCTATAGAAAATGTTGTTGACACTTTGGCCACAGCATATCCAAAAGATCTCCAGAGAGAAGCTCTTAAAGAGGAACTTAGAATCTGTTACAAAATAAAAGAAGATTCCAACTTAAGAGTTGATGGACATATAACCTCTGCACTTACACTTCTTAATGCTCTCTTCAAAAAAGGGTTGGGAAATGTGTTTCCACAGATTTGTATTTGTTTACGCCTACTAACAGTGTTGCCAGTGTCAGTAGCATCAGGAAAGCGTGCATTTAGTAAGCTAACATTGATTAAAAATTGTTTGCATTCAGCCACCAGGGAAGAAAGGCTGAACCATTTGCTCACTTTGAGCACAGAATATGAAATGGCCTGTCATAAAACAGTTAGTTAAGGGTTAAGGTCTCTTTTACCAGTAAAGGGTTAACAAGCAGTAACCTG
Source organism: Mauremys mutica (assembly GCF_020497125.1). Classification (NCBI taxonomy): domain Eukaryota; kingdom Metazoa; phylum Chordata; order Testudines; family Geoemydidae; genus Mauremys; species Mauremys mutica. Next base: position 130,439,693 of record NC_059077.1, read on the forward strand.
ATGAACACCTGACCAGAGGACCAATCAAGGGACAAGATAATTTCAAATCTCTGGGGAGGGAAGGCTTTCTCTGTGTCCTTTGTTTGGATTGCCGTTCTCTCTTTGGATTTAAGAGAGGCCAGACATATTCTTCAAGTTCTCCAAGGTTTCCTGAAGTATTTTCTTCTATTCAGTACAGTGAGTATTAGAAGGCGGTTTAGTCTTATAATTGATTTCTACATTTGCAATTGTGTGTTTGCTGAAGAAATATCTTTATTTCTGTTTGCTGTTACTTTGATTATTCTGAGAAAGGAGGGGGGGAGAGCCTCTCCAGGTTTATAAGTTAGACCCTGTATTTTTGCATCCTGGTAATACAGAGATAGTGTACTTTTTTTTCTTTCTTTAATAAAATCTTTTCTTTTTAGAACTTGATTGATTTCTTCCCTTGTTTGGATTTTCAGGGGAAGGGGAGGGGGGAAAAGTGAATCCCTCTTTCTTTTGATTCAAGGAGTTTGAATCTGTGGTGATCTCTCCCAACGGCTAGGGGAGGGGGGAAGAAGGTGGAGGGGAATAATTTATTTCCCTTTGTGCTGAGATTCAAGGAGTTTGGATCTGTGTTCCCCAGGGAAAGTTGGGGGAACAGGGAGTGTGCCAGACACTAAAAACTTGGCTGGTGGCAGCGTTTACCAGATCTAAACTAGGATTTAGTTTAGAGGAGTCCATGCAGGTCCCCATCTTGTGAACGCTAAAGTTCAAAGTGGGGAATAAACCTATGACATGGCCAAAGACATAAGTTTTGATGACATTATTATTGAGTTCGCCAAAATGAAAGCGAGGGAAAAAAATTGCAGCTATATAATTAATGTTCAGAACAAGTTGTAAAAACAATTTCATAAGAAGCATTATATAATTGCAAATGTATATGTACCATTAAAGCATTTAATGTTTTTAAATAATGTATTTCATGTATTTTCAAATTATTAAAAATTAATTTGTGAATGTATTTCACTGGTTATTTTTTACATTTCCAAATACGTTACTATAGTATTGCAACTTTTTTTATGGAAGGTGAAGGGTTAAAATCCATGTGCATTTTATATAACAACCACTCCATTGGTATATGGATTGTGCCAGCTCTTTCTCGGACCCAAAGTCCAGAGTTTGGTCTGGAGACCAGAGGCCTAGCAAATAGTGATTAGCTAAGAGACAGCTGGGGTAAACAAATAATCTTGTTTTGCTAAAATAGGCCTGGTCAGCAAATTGCCAGGTGTTGGAGCTAAGAACTAAATAATTGTGTCTTATTCAGAGTTGCAAACTGAACAAAGGATCCCTGTTCCTATTGTGTCAGTCTCGTCTGTAGGGAACGTTCTTCCCACAGATCCAATCTTGAGTTTATGAAAAGTTGGCACATGTCAGTATAAGATATGGAATCCTCCCACCTCCGCTTCCCAGGGACCAATGCCTGCCTTAAGACATAAAGGGGACAATCTTTATTGTCATATACTTTCACTGTTTCTTTGCTTTAACCCCTAGGAATGTACCTGTTGGACAATCAAAGGAGTTGCACCATTCCTGTGGACCCCAAATCAGAATTCAGCATATATATTTTATACTAATAACATTTTATCAAAGTATTAATTGTTAACTTGCTAACTTGAGACCATGGGCGGAGACATTATGTAACCTTTTAACCATTGGCTAATGTGCTATCTCGTCTTGCTGCAAAACCTGTCCCGGGGTGTGGAACTGCCTACCCCGTCACTTTCCCCCGCCCATGGAAAATCTATATATTCTATTGTAATCAATTGATTAACAGTGTCTCTGAGCCTAATAAGCCAGGTGACACTCCGCCAGCGCTGTGTGTAATAAAGTCCTATGCTTAACCTCTACACGGCGTGGATTTATGTCCTTCAGAAGGGGCCCCCGAAATTGCTTTTCCCCAGGCCCCCTGAATCCTCTGGGCGGCCCTGCGGCAGCGACTGGCCAGTGCCCTCTATCTCTGCTGCTGGTCCCCAGGGCCAGGAGGCAGGGAGAGAGCCTGCTGCTCCGTTTCTCATTCAGTTAACAGCCCTGGCAATGCCCTGGGTGCAACCAAACCCTAAATGCACCCTCCAGCCCTGGGAATAGGGCCCCTGCCAAAAGCCCCCCATGGAGAAGTGGGGAGGGGCTGACAATTTGTCCCATCAGCCCCCAGCGGGACTTGGGTCTAATCAGCAGGTCATGGCCAGGGGCGGCTCTAGGTATTTTGCCGCCCCAAGCACAGCAGGCAGGCTGCCTTCGGCGGCTTGCCTGCGGGAGGTCCCCGGTCCCACGGATTTGGCGGCACACCTGTGGGAGGTCCGCCGAAGCCGCGGGACCAGCGGACCCTCCGCAGGCATGCTGCCAAAGGCAACCTGCCTGCCGCCCTTGCGGCGACCGGCAGAGCGCCCTCCATGGCTTGCCGCCCCAGGCATGTGCTTTGCGTGCTGGGGCCTGGAGCCCCCCCTGGTCGTGGCCCTGCCAGAGCCTCCATGAGCAAAATTGGCTGACACGCAGGGAGATGTGGCCTTGGTTCCCCCGGAATAGCTCTGTTACCATGGCGATGGCTGAGGCGGTTTCACTCAGCCCTGGCAACAGGGCTGCCTGGATTCCCCCAGCCGGCTCCAGCCAGAGTGGCTCCGGCATGAAGCAGCATCACCTACTGGAAGAGCTGCAGACATTTCCAACACCGCTCGAGCAGGAGGTTTGGAAGATGCTGTGTGCCATGACCTGTCAGATTCCTAGGTGTCACATGGCACTTTTGTAGCCAGCAGTGCAAGGCAAGTTTAGTTTTAATTATGCATGACAATGCTTCTGAGTACACGGGTAAGTGTTCTGCAAGAGATTTTGTGTGAGAAGTAAAGATGCCTTAGTAACATGAGACCTCACTAAAGTCTTTGCTGGGAAGCAGGGAGAGACTTTCGCATGCTTTTGGCATGTGAAATTAATGAGGTTCTGCTATATTTTGCATTTATTTAGTACCTGATATTCAAAGACCTCAAGGTTCTAATAACTCAAGGAAGAGAAAAATCTGCAGCCAAAATGGGTGTCAGTCAATACAAAGAAAGAGACTTCAATGCATATTTCCACTGATTCACAAAGGAGACTCACAAAGATACCTGTATCTCGCTATAGAAGAAATTCAGAGGATGTAAGAGGAACATAAATAAACTACTGCAGTATTGCCAGCTCCAAGCATTCAGAAATCAATGTCTTGGACTCTTAGCCTATATTTTTGAAGAAAAAGTGTTTTTACTTTACACTGAATTGGTTCAAATAATTGGATTGCATATCCCAGCTCCATCTCTTTAAGGCTTCATCTTGACAGAGAGGTCAGCAGCATACAGCAATCTGCTGAGCAGCATGTGGTTATAGCAAAAGTTTGACCTTTCTGAAGACACCTCCCTGAGGGACTGTGTTCTCCAATTTTTATAAAAAAAGAGTAAATTAGATTAGCATTTCAGCATCACTTGGATCTGTGAGTGTAACATACACACATTGCCACTGCACTGTTGCCAAGTGTTGTAACTTCATCATGAGTCTTGCAATATTTACTATTTTTCTTAAAGCCCCAGCTCCTGGAGTCATGTTGTTAGTTTTTTTAATTAAAGCTGGGATTCTCACCTAAGTGTCTAATCCTTGTGGTTGTGGAGAAAAGCTTGAAAACATGACTGGAGTGAACCCTACAGCTTCAAATGCCAGAAGGTAAATAAAAAGAACTCAATGTGCATTTTTAAGAACAAAAATCTCATAATCCTGGGGAGCTTGACAAGATTTTTCAGTGCCTGGAGTTGGCAATGCTGCCGTGGTTTATGTATGTAAGGTGCTCAGCTCCTTGAGCGCTCAGGCCCTTTGGAGAATGGAGCAATAGGAGCTGATCAGTGTGAGGGGGAGGGCACCTCAGTTTGTTGTGTGGTCCCCAAATGCCCGCAAGCCATATGCCCAAGAGGGGTTAGAGCAGTGGATCTCAAACTTTTGCACTGGTGATCCCTCTCGCACAGCAAACCTCTGAGTGCAACCTCCCTTATAAATTAAAAACACTTTTTAAAATATTTAACACTATTATAAATGCTGACGGTGAAGCATGGCTTGGGGGTGGAGGCTGACAGCTCGCAACTCCCCTCCCCCCATAATAACCTCATGATCCCCGAGGGGTCATGCCCCCCAGTTTGAGAACCCCTGGTTTGGAGCCCCACTTGCTTCCCGCTAGGCCCAAGGTGCTTGGCTCCCTCCCATGTGCTCTGGGGAGGCAGGAATTTACCACAGAAATCAGCGCTGCACTCGGATATAATACCAGCAACTTTACCTGGGCAAGGACACAACCCACGATTAGTAAGAGGGACCCTTCAGCAACACACACAGCACCCCCTCAACAGTACAACGCATGGAGCCCCCAGTCCTTCAGAGTACTACCACTGACCGTTATGAGTTCATATTGCCCCATCTCAGCCTCGGTCCTGCAGGCCTATTACGGGTATCTCGTACCTCTCACGGGGATCCCTGGTGCGTGGGTGCAACAGGAGCTCCCAGTCTCTACCCTCTCACAGGCCTCCATCGCCATGGCTACCACTCCAGTCAAGCCTCCCAGGCAGGGCCTGGGCCACTTTCCCAGCCTGGCTGCAGCCACCTATGCTGCTTCTCCCTAGGCCTACCCCTAGCCCCGTGTCCAGGCTACCTTTGGGCCTGCTTGCTCCAGCCTCAGTCACAGGGCACCTCTTTCCAATCCTGCTTCTATGCCCACAGGCTGATAAAGTGGCCTATGGCCTGCCCCCAGCCCCACTTCAAAAGAGCTAAGCTCCCAGTCTAGACGTGCATCCTCCTTCTCCAACCAAGAGCAGGGAGTGAGGGATGGGATTTCCGCCCAGTCCTCTGGCCAATAGCTGTGCTCTATTTGCTCACCCCTCAATCAATTAGCTGGGCTTTGGGCAGGTAGGCCTGCCCTGTTTCAGACTGCTGCCGTGGGCATGGGAAGGGAGGCCTTCCCCTCAGGCAGCCTGCAGAGCACGCAGTGGTGCTTCTAGCACCACCCCCCCCTTGTGCACTATGGCTAAAACTCTCAGCTAGAGCTAGTGATTTGGGGTGCTGCCGTTTCTGGGGGCCCAACTTGAGGCACTTTAAAGGGGCCTGATTTTTAGAAGTCCAAAACAACCATAGCTGAATTCATTGGTGCTGCTGATGCTTAGCAGCTCTGGAAAAATGGGGCACTATTAAAGTGTCCCAACTTGAGCACCCAGGCACTGGGGCACCCCAAATAACAGCCATTTCTGAATATTTGGGTCCACAATAATAGGGAACAGCTGTGCAGGCAGCTTGACTTGTGCAGCAATGGGCAGGAGTGACCAGCAGTGTCCTATACTCCACAAACTGCATTGAATAAATGCAGGAGAGGGCTCTGAGGTTCCCCAGAAATGGGGAAAATAAATGTAAAATAGATTAAACATGCTGTAGCATTAACCTTGCAGACCCATGTGCTCTCCCACCCCTGGCTCTTCAGATAGAAGTGTGGGAATTGCCATGATGGACCATCCAGCCCTGTCTCTGACAATGTCCAGCACCAGATGTTTCAGAGGACAGTGCAAGAACCCACACAGTATATAGCTGGGAGGCAATAAAACCCTCCCCGTGATGGTCCTACCCTAACCACTAATAGAGATTGCCTTTAAAACAGGAGGGTTTATCTCCTGTCCTATACTCTGTTAGTATTAACTATTATAACTCTGGAAAGTCTTGTTAACGACATAGACGTCTCATCTCTCTTTGAACCTTGCTAAATTCATGGCCGGCAGGACATCCTGCCAGGAGACATGAGTTCCACAGGCTAGTCACACCTTGTGTGAAAACATATTTCCCTCCTCTATCAGTTTTGAATTTGCCACTTCCCAATGCAACTGAATCTCCCCTTCTTCTGGAGTGGTGAAATGCTGAGATTAGAAGTTCCTGCTCTCCCACCCCTAGACTGGGAGTGGTCCTGGGAGTGGTCCTGGGATCCAGGGCACAACAGGATGCGTCTCCAGGAAGTACAGACACGCTACTTACTTCGTGGGGGAGGAGCAGGGTTCTCTTTTGCAGAGGTATTCAAAGCTTGAGCTCCTACTTATGGTTCCTTCAAGTCTAGGGTCCAGCACAAACATTTCAGCACCCAGAACAGTGTAATGGTCGAAAGACGGGAAATACCCAGCAACAAGAGAGAGATCTCAATGCTTAAATATTAGTTTTATTAGAAATTGGCTAAACACAGCTATATAATCTAAAGGGCACTGAGATGAGTACTCGACTTGGGTGCCCAGAAGGGAAGGCTCAAAGGAAGATATACATGGGTTTACAACAATCTACTGTTCCTGCCAACTAACATAAGGCCACCCATCCACATGAGCAAAGGGAACAGTCAGAGAAACACATTGCCGAGCCTGCTCAGGTAGTCCGTGGTGTTGAATTTTTCTTTAAGTAAATTAATCATTAGCAAAACAAACCCTTAATATATTTAAAAGTAAAATTCTAGCCAGCTATTTATTCTTTAGTTATATTTGCTTTACAGATTGCACAATTCCATTTTCCTTTTGTGTTTTTCCCTTTTTTCTATTTTTTACAAAGATACAAGGAATTTAAGAAACAATGTCAAAATCCTCATTCACACATATTTAGGCACAGGTTAATAAAGCATAAACCAATGTCTGCCATTACATTTCTTTCTGTAAAAGATTTATGACTACATTTCAGCTCCAGAATGAATTGTATTTCAATGTCTACATTGACACAGAGGTATTATTTAAAAGATCATATTCAAGTGCTGATTAGATATTTTTTGTTCTCTGAAAGGTTGATAGTAAACAATAAACACAAATATTATGTTTTCAAGTAAACATTGAGATCAACAAGTCTATTGATAATTGGTTAAAAACCATGATTCCTGATCAATTTTGAGGCTATCTGGTCATATACATAAACAAAAGTACAATCAGTAAGAAGACTCAAAAATGCCATGTAAAGATGATTTTCCTGTTATTTTAGCTGACAAATAATTTAAATAATTTATTCTGAATGAAAAACAAAACTAAAAGTAAAGAAAATACACCTTGTGCTGACATGAAAAGGCATGATACTGTATTTATCAATAAGGTTGTCTCTGATGTGTCTGGTTTTTAATCAGAGCTGGTTGGAAAATGATGATTTATTACACCAATTATGTCTGGAAGTTTCCATGAAAACCTGTTATTGAAATGTTCATGTTCAGAGCTTTGGGGTGTAGATGATAACCTGCACAAAGTATTACATTTCTGGTTAAAAACATCTGCCCAACTCGAATTTGCCTAACCTTTGGAAATGGTGATTTGGGTGCATATGCCAGCTCTGCAGCCAAAGGGCTGGTGCTACATCACCGCCACCCCTGCTGAACCATGCAGGGAGGTGTGTTCTACAGACAGCACTCCGTACAAAACAACTGCAGCATAACTAGTATTTCTTTTACCCCACAGTGTGGAGACACAGACGAGGAAAGCCAAGTATAAAGCTGTTTGTAGCGCATGAAGAAAGGGTTACTCACCTTGTGCAGTAACTGTGGTTCTTCAAGATGGGTGTCCCTACAGATGCTTCATTTCAGAGCCACCTGAGCCCTTGATTAGAGATTTTCCATTAGCACTGTTTGTTCAGCCCACACATGGCTCTATACAATCTTGTGGCACACTCTGAGGGTTGTGCGGGAAAACCATCCTTGGTTCATTCTCTATCTGACCATCCAGCAAAGAACAGTCCAAAGCAGAGGGGACAGAGGACAGGTAGTGGAGCACCCACAGCTATTGCAAGTAATGTCTCTATAGTTGCTCCACTTCAGGTGACTTCCAAGCAATATCCTCATAGGGAACAGAGAGCTTTGGAATCGAGTCCAAGACTGAAGACAGTACAGCAGAACTAAGTGCCACATCTGATTTAGTGGTATGGACCAAGGAGTAGTGTTCAGTAAAGGCATGAACTGATGTCCATGTAGCAGCTCTGCAGCTCTTGGATGTTGGCATGTTTTTGAGTAACACTCTGGGAGTTGCTTATCATCTGGTAGAGTGTGCTATTGTCCTCTGGGGGGCCAAAGCACCAGCTGGATCATGGCAAGCAACAATATTCCCAATGATCCTTCTCAACGTCTCTGTGGAGAAATCATGGACCCTCTAGAGCTTTATGTGTTGGAGACAAACATTCTAGGTGATTCCAAAATTGCTTGGTCCTATCCAGGTAAAAGGCAAATGCCCATCGTACACCTAACGTATGAAAGGAGGTCTCATGTGGTCTCTGGGGTTTCGGAAAAAATATTGGTATATGAATATACTTGCCTAAGATGGAAATCTGACAGCACTTAGGTGAGAACTTTGGGCGTGGCCATAAGGAGATCTTGTCCCTGAAAAATATCATTAAGGCTCCAATCTCTCCCACCTTGCAGGCTGACATGGCAAGCATTAGAAAGGTCATCTTCCTAGATTACTCCTGACAGACTTCTGCACCCATGTGGAGGCCAAGAATTCATATGGCCCACATATTTCTGTGCCCCCCACGCAGAAAAATGCAAAAGAAATCTCTGGGAGGACACGCGTCTCTACCCCAGCAGCCCAGGCAGTGTGGCTGTTCTGCATGCCTGGAGCAGCTTCAGGACACAAATCACTGTGGGGAAAGGGGGCTGGGTGTGCGTGCCTGTGGGGAGACGCTGATCACCATCAGGGCAGGGGCGGCTCTAGCCATTTTGCTGCCCCAAGCACTGCAGCACGCCGCGGGGGGCGCTCTGCCGGTCGCCGGTCCCGCGGCTCCAGTGGACCTCCCGCAGACGTGCCTGTGGAGGGTCCGCTGGTCCCGCGGCTTTGGTGGCCCTCCTGTAGGCGTGCCTGCGGATGCTCCACCGGAGCCATGGGACCAGCGGACCCTCCGCAGGCACGCCTGCGGGAGGTCCACCGGAGCCGCCTGCCGCCCTCCCGGCGACCGGCAGAGCACCCCCCCGCGGCATGCCGCTCCAAGCACACGCTTGGCGTGCTGGGGCCTGGAGCCGCCCCTGCATCAAGGGGCAGAGCTGGCCAACAAGAAAGAGAGACTCTGTCCCTCTCTCTTGATACTGCAGCTCGAGGGGCATGGAGGAGGGTCGGTCTTTTTGTTATGTAGGAGGAAGGCTCTGTCCCCAAGGCAGAAGTATAGCAGCCTGCCTGCCTAGTAAAATGTAACTTCTTGAGAATTGAAAAAACACTTAATTAAATATTACTATAATGTTACTGGAAATTGTTTGTTTTAAAGTAAAAGAAAATAGCTTTTGTAAAAAACAACACATTTTGTTAATGTTTCTGTTGATGGTTAATTGATCTCATTCTCTGAGGCAGAAATGTAACATTGTTAATTATTCTAGTGTTAGTTAACAGCTCCCATCCTCAGTCAAGTCCCCCAGGAGCAAAAAAACCTGTAAAAGTTTTAAAGCCCCTACATTGCCAGAGTGATGTAAAGCTTTATAAATGACAGTAAGGGAATCAGCTAGGAAGATCTATGCGCGTTCTCACTTTTTTCCTGTGCCAAAGTAGCACAATGGGCTTACGTTTTTACTTACCCATTTAAAAAAAAAAAAGACTTTTGAGGGCAAATAAAACATTTACCAAGCAGTCAATAAAATGTCAGGACAATCAGAACCAAGCACTTCCCAAAGTACCCAGCTAGGTCCAGGATAATGATTAGCAAAACTCTATGACTTTCACATGTAAAAGTCTGAGCAATTTAAAATGACATTCTCCATTTTTTTTTCCTGTTTGGTGTTCTGTAACATAATTTAAATGATAATCCAGGATTATAACTGGAATGCAGGGTATTAGTTACCAAGTATTTGTAACTTAACTTTCATGTGTTTAGGAACTACTTAATAGTTATTGTGACTTTTTTTCTGTATTGTACTTTAAATAACTTACCAAAACAATTGAAACTGGTGTGATTATATTGCATTATTTTGACAAATAACATTTGCAGAATTTTAATTTTTAGGCACATATTTTTTAAATTTTTTGCGCAGAATCCCCCCAGGAGTAATAGATAAATGAACCAAGGTTCCATAGGCTCAACTAGAGGTCCCATGAAGTATCTAAGTACCAGGTTGAGGTCCCAAGTTGGAGAAAGATCCTTAACCTGGGGGTAAAGTTTCCCAAAATCCTTAATAAATCTAGAAGTCACAAACACAGAAAACCCCGCTAGTGGGAATGAAATGCTGATATAGCAGCCCGATGGATCTTAATATAACTCATTGATAAACCCAATATTTTTAAATCCAGCAGATAACCCAAGATGACCAAGAGCAGCCAAGATTCAGGCACAAGGAGGTGATGTTGACATTGGTGGTTGAATTTTTTCCATTTCTGAAGATATGTAATTTGAGTGACTCCCTTCTACTATTTTAGTAATACTGGGTGTACGCCTGTTGAGCAGATGGATTCTAATCCTGCTTGGAGACAGAGGGCCCCCAGGTTGGGGTGAAGCACCCAACTTGCATCCTGGGAGAGGAGATGAGGGGACAGCAGTAATATTGAATGCCGGCTGCACACACAGGTGAAGAAGATATGGATACCAAGCTTGCCTTGGCCAAGCTGGTAATATGAGGATATCCCTGGCCTTGTCCTGTCTGATTTTATTCATCTGCCAGAATTAGAATTAGTGGTGTCAGAGGAATGCGTAAAACAGGCCCTTCAACCAGGGAAAGAGAAAAGCGTGTCCCAAAGAGAGGCAACCTAAGCCTCCTCTTGAGCAGAAAAGGGAACACCTCTTGTTGCTGAATGTGGCAAATAGGTCCACCTTGGGAAGTCCCCACCTCTGGAGTAGCCTGTGAAGAAGTTGAGTCCAACTCCCATTTGTAGCCCTTGGAGAAGCACCTGCTGAGCATATCAGCTGTGACATTCTGGGCTCCAGGAAGGGAGAGGATGGAGATCTGAATCTGATGGGCTATACACCAGTTCCACAATTTTATAACTTTGGCGCACAGGGAGGGGATCTTGCCATTATCCGTCATGATCCTGATGGATTTGCCCTGGATGACAGATATGAATGGAAGGCAGGCATTCCTGACTGCGCTGAGTTCCAACAAGAGACTGGTTTCCTGAGATGACCATCTGCTCCAAGTTGTGAGGGTATTGAGATATGCTCCCCACCCTAACAGTGATGTATCCGTTGTCACAGTTATTATCAGAGCTAGGTGGATGAAAGGGACATCTGCGCAGACAATGTGTTGATTCTTTCACCAGTCCAGGGAGTTATTTATCTGGACAGGACCTGTCTGTCCAAGCTGTCTTGGTTGAGGAATAGTTCCTCCTGAACTGGCCTTGAAAGCAGCAGGGGACATAATCTTGTGTACTCAGTCACAAAGATGCAAGCTGCCATACAACCCAGGAGCTGCAAACAGTTCCTTACTTTAGTACAGGGGCTTCCTTGAATCATACTGAACAGATTCAACAGAATTATGAATCTGTACTTGGGAAGAAAGACTGCCAACGAATGTAAATATGCCCCTATGAATTGTATTCTCTGTACAGGGGCTATCTTGGACTGCTTCACGTTTAGCTGGAGACCCAACTCCTGGAAAAGAGAGAGAGCTATCCAGGTGGAAGTTAGTACTGCTGTGTAAGATTGGCCCTTGAGGAGCCATTCGTTGAGATACAGGAAGACTAAAATTGCTTCTTGTCGAAGGTAAACAGCCGCTACTGCTAGAATTTTTGAGAACACCCTTGGGGCCAAAGACAAGCCAAAGGGAAATACACCTGTCCCATGGTGAAAACACAGGTATCTCGTGTGTGCAGGATGTATTGCTATATGGAAACAGGCGTCCTTGTAGTCAAGGGTTGAAAACCAATCTCCTGGCTCTAGAGAGGGAATTATAGCTGTCAGAATCACCATCCTGAACTTTTGAGGCTTTCCAAATTTGTTCGGTTGTTTTAGATCTGAGGTCAGACCCCAACCTCCATCCTTCTTTGGCACAAGATAACACTTGAAGTAAAACCCTTTTCCTGTGTGAGGGGATGGGATGTGTTCTATTGCTCAGTGTGCCTCTTGGCTCAGTATAGTCTCATGAGAGAGGTCCCTGAAGATGGACAGGGTGGAAGGAAGTGAAGTGGATGGTGCTGACCCACCTGTTTGTTGCAATACATCACCAGGCCTGTTTGAAATGGGAAGGTGACCTCCAAAAGAGGAGAGGTGGGTAAAAGGTTGCTAGCCTGCAAACTGGAGCTGAGAAGGTCAAACCTGTCAAAATTGCTGTTTTAATGATGACTGGGCACTCACTAAAGGAGGATGAGAAGCTCATTTCCTTGTCTTTTTCTAGTAGGTTTGGTGGTTCTGTGAAAACTAGAGAACTGAGCTGGGTGTGATCTCTGGGCAGCTTGAGACCTGCTAAATCTCGTTTGTGGGGGTGTATCTACCAAGAGCCCCCCACATGGCCCTGGAGCCCTTTGGCTGTCAGATGGGACGTCCTCAACATATTCTGAACCTCTCTCAGAAACCCCGACGACTGGAGTCGTGACACCCTGTACATAGCAAACACATTGCAAATGAACCTAGCAGCAACATCCAACAGCATCTAAAGACACTGGAAGAGAGTTTCTGGCTAATAACTGACCCTATTTAATGATGGCCTGGAAGTGTTCACTGTGCTTCTGTGGAACACTGTTCAATAAAGCTGTTCAATAAGGAATGCAAACATGTTGTAATTTGTGAAATCATATTCAGCCACAATTGCCTGATAGTTTGCAGTCCAAAACTGGAGGGTTGCAGATGCGAATGCCTTTTGTCCAAAAGGGTCTAACTTTTCCTGGTTCTTATCATAAGGAGTAGACCTGGAGTAATGCTGTTTACCCCTCTCTTTTACAACATCCATCACAAGGGAATTGGGGTGGGGGGCAGTAGGAAAACAAATATTCTGAGTCTCTGGGATAAACATAATTGCCTGTTCACACGTTGGCAGGATGGTGGCAGAAGTTTGACACACAGTCTTTGCTGGATCCAGGAATGCTTCATTAATGGGTAGTGCAACCTGGGTGGGTGTACCTGATTGCAGAATATCCAGGAGCTTGCATTGAGAGTCTTTAACCTCCTCAGGGGGTATCCGGAGGGTGTTAGCCACCTTCTTCACAAGGACCTGGAATTGACAAAAATCATCAGCTATCCATGGTGTTGAGAGCATGGCTGTCTCATCTGGCAACAAAGGCAAAATAGGGTTGAAGAGAAGCCTCCTTCCCCCCACAGCCTCCTGTTTCTCGAAGGTCTCTTTGTGTTGGGGGTTTGGTGTAAGGGACTGTATGACCCTAATCTCCCAGTGGAATAGAGCTGGAGGTCTGGCAAATTGCTGCCAATATGTCACCGATGGATCCCAGTATGCCCAGTGGGTAGGACCATATGTGAGAGGGGACAATACCCATCATCCCTGACATGGACAAGGAATCTTATCAAAGTATGGGTTTCTGTAATGATTTGGAAAGGAACTTCTCACTGATAAGGACGAGACCGATTGAATGTCTCTTTCATCTCCCTCAGTGTCCTGCAATGGGGGTGGGTTTGTCTCCAATAGAAAAGGGTGGAGAATCCTGTGGTACTGGGAAGCGATGGTAAGCCGGAGACTGGGGTTTCTGTACTGAGAGTCATTCAGCACCCATAAGCAGTGGGGACTCTGGCTTGTCTAACACTGACAAGTCCCTGGAGTAGTGGAATTCCTTGGTACTGAGTGGGTCAGTACTGATGCAGCAGTTGACGTGGACAGTACTGTTGGTTTGGAGTGCGTAGGCACCGGTGCTGAAGACTTTGATTTTTGTCAGAACCAACAGAGCCAAGTGGGAAGTTACCGCCGGTAAGTATGATGTAGATGGTGCTGTTCTAGAGCACTGTATGTCCTGTACCTCCCCGTCCTTCACAGATGGTACTGGGGCCCTGCTGGAGCTGTTTCTCTGAAGTGCTCCAGGATCTCTCAGCTCCGCCAGTACTAGAGGAAGGGTCTTTTGCCTCCACAGTTCTGAGTCAAGAAGACGAGGCCACTGACCCGGTAGACCTAATGGGAGCTCAGAACTTCTTGGGGGCTTGAGGTGGAGCTCCTCTTCTTGGAGCCTTCCCTGAGTCCTCTGAGGTCTTCCCCTTCCTGGGAGATACCTTGGCCAAGACTGAGGGAGCACTGGATCTGCCCAGAGACAGATGTATGGGCTGGGGCATCTCCTGACCTGACTCAGAGGTGGTCGAAGGGAGTGCTCAATCAGCATCAGCTTCAGTTAGGTCTCCCGATTCTTCTGTGCTCTAGATTTGAGAGCCAAGAAAAAATTACACTCTTGGGAGATAAGAGACTCTCCCAAGCAACAGGTAGACTTAGAGTGGCCATTGCTGATCAGGCTAGCTCCTGACAAGGCCAGCGGAATTTGAAACCTGCCAAGCCAGGCTTGCCCAGCCAGGCCAGAAAAATTACGCAGGAAAAATGGGGAGAGGAAAAGCTGAACCTCTCACAGCTATCAAACTAATCCTAAAGCAATAAAAACTAATTAAGGCCTGATCTGTTGTGTTACCTACATCGCCTGATGGCTGTCAGTCCTGCATGGAGCTCACAGCTGGAGCCTCCACCCCGCCCCAGGGCTGACAGCCCAAACTGTGAGTCCTGCCCAGGGCTCAACTGGCAGGAAACCTACCAGCAGTGAAATTGACATTCTTATCAGTTTCACGGCTGATATGATTTCACATTTCGTCTCTGGCTCCTCCGGCTGTCAGCCCTGGGTTAGTGGGGAGGGGGTGCTCAAGCTGCCAGCTCTGGGGAGGAGGGGCTCTGGCTGTCAGCCCTGCACAGCTGTCAGTGCCCCACAATGCCCCACTTCAGTTGGTACAAGCTCTCCTGGTGAGCATGCACAGCGCCGGCAGGAAAGTAGCGTGGACTCCAACAGCCAATTCAATGACTGCGGTGGCTGTAGGCCAACCTGACTTCAGTTGACCTAAACCTGTAGTGTGGACATGCCCTCAGTAACAAGGACTGTAAACACGCTGCGGTGTGCACGAGGCAGAGACGCTGGAGCTCGGTCTCAGCGACGCGGCAGAGAAGGAACTGAGGACCGTTCACCTGCACAGCCCTATACAACCATGGAGGGTGCCGCAAGGTTGTGTAGAGCACATGCATGGTTGGACAGACACTGCTAATGGAAAACCTCCGATCAAGGGCTCAAGAGGCGCGTATGCATGTGCAGTGGAGCACACACAGGGACACTATTAAAAGGAGAACATAGTTTCCCCCCAGCCAATAGAGGAGACCAGTTTACAGTGAAGCAAGGAAGTGTGTGACTGGTTTTAGCACCTACGTTTATTGGTTCTTATTTAGATCTGCATGGGGCTGTGTGAACTCTCCCTGCAGCACAGCTAAAGGAGAGGCATGTTGCCATTCTTCTCTGACTCTTACCTACCAGAGTTTAAGCATGTGTCGGCCCAACTCTGCAAACACGTCTCTTCCGGGCATTTTCCTTGGAGTCAGGGTGAGCAGGTTCTGGGCCCATGGGAGTGTTTGCAGGACAGAGCCCTCAATTCTCTCTTGCAGATGAATCCTTGTTGTTGCAGTGACTTTTAGTTACAGCAATTCTTCCTTCTGTCCCTTGGAAAATGGCTGAGTTTAGAGAATGGGCCTGGCATGCAGCCCTGTTCACAGCCGTCCCCCACAGCCGGACTCCCCTTATCAGAGTGCAGGTGAAAGCTGGCTCCCGCCTACACCCTTGTTTTCTGTTCACATTGCGTGAGAAGTGGGAGTGGTCAGGGCCAGGCCTGTAACTGACCCACACCATCTCTGCAGTGCACAGTGTTGGGGTAACAGGGCAGTGGCAGTGGCTGGCTGGGAAGCTGTTGCAGACACGGGGAGTGGGACATTGGCCAAGAGCTGCAATGGGGCATGAACGAAGGAGGCAGAGGAGTGGGTGGACATGCGCTTTGGATGGTGCAGAGAGGAGCAGATGAGGTGGCAGAGGCTGAGCCAAAAGTGCCTGGAACCAATGGGGCATCCAGGCAGGTAGGGAAGTCAGGTCAGGGAAATGATGTCGGTGCCCATGGGGTGAGGGGGGTGGGGTGAGATGGGATGGAGGGACAGGATGGGAGGATGGGACTGGGGGAGGCCAGGGAAGGGGAAGTTGCAGGCGTTAAGGCAGGAGATGACATGGGACAAAGCTGAGATGGTGGCAATGGGCTGCATGTACAAGCCTGTTTAATGGGAAGGTTGGAAAGTGTTAAGCTGCTTGGGGCAAGCAATGGGCCCAAGTCTCCAGCTGGGCCCAAGAGATTTATGCCAGAGTTAACATGGCTCCAGGATGTCACTCCCTGTGTGCAGTGCAGAGCAAGCCAATGATGCCCAGTGCAGTGCAGCCCTACAGTGCCCTGTGCAGTGTAGTGTGGGCCTATAACATCCAGTATAGTGCAGTGCAGCCCCTATAGTGCCCTGTGCAGCCTTAGAGCACTATGTGCAGTGCAGTGTGGACCTATGGCATCCAGTGTAGTGCAGTGCAGGCCTACAGTGCCTTGTACAGCAGGGCAACCCTGGAACACCATGTGCAGTGCACTGAAGACTTGTGGCATTCAGCGTAGTGCAGTGCAGGCCTACAGAGCTCTATGCAGAGCAGTTAGGTGTTAATAATAAGCCAGAGGAGGGGAAACATCAGGGGAGATATTAACCTCAGCTTTAGAGATGTGGAGCTTGAGGTGATACCAAGAACATTGCAGCGTTAGGCAGAGCCTCTCCAGGTCTTTGGTACTGGCCTTATGACAGGGCCACTCCCTGACCCAGGCCTTGTGCAGGGGCAGAGATGTTCTCACACAGCAGCCACATGGATTTTCAGCACCCACTTGCCTCCAGTGACTCTCTCACTCTTCTGGGAAACTAAGGCCTAAAAGAGTGCGGCTGGCCGTCTCGTTGCCTATGCGCCCTGGGCGGCATGTCCTGGGCAGAGCTCCCCTGCATTGCCCTCCTCCAGGAAGCACCAGGAGCATCGTGTGACAGAATCCCGTCCCTTGTTAGTGCAGTGTGCTGTCCTTTGACATCACCCCCTGTGCCAGCACGCAGCCTGATCGCCCTGGGGCAGGGGCAGGAGCGCCAGAAACTCGCTAGACGTGGAGGGGCCACTAGTGCCTGAACTGCGGCCCCACCCCCACTCCTTCCCCAGGGCCCCACCCTCACTCCACCTCTTCCCCCCAGGGCCCTGCCTGCCGCTTGCTCTTCTCACCGCCCTTAAGCCAGGAAGGAAGTGGCTATGCCCTCCCACTTTTAGAAGTGATGGGGGCCATGGCCTCTGGCTCCCTGGGCTGGATTAGTGCCTGAAGGGACAGGGGCTGCTATCCGGCCTGCCCTGGGGGCTTTCTGCTGCACCAGAACAAGGGGAGGCAGCGTCCAGCCTGCAGCAGGAGTTCATTGCTCTCATGACCCTCCCTACCAAACACCCTTTTTGTGGGGGCTGGGGAAGAGCAGCAGCAGGGGCCAGTTCCAGTCTGGGTGTCGTGATGGTTCCTCAGAGGGCTCCACTCCACACAGCACCTGTCTGGCACTGGCAGCCTTCCCGCTTCCCCACCTGCCATGGAGGGCAGGGCCACTGCAGCTGCAGTCCAAGCACAGGCTGGCAGCAGGCCCCATGCTTAAAGCCACATGCCTGTAGCACACAGAGGAGTCACACGGAGGCTGCAGACCAGAGCCCCGGCAGCCCTGCTCCAGCGCCCTTGTGGTGCGCAGAGGAGTCACACGGAGGCCGCAGACCAGAGCCCGGCCAGCCCTGCTCCAGCGACCTCATAGCACGCAGGGGAGTCATACGGAGGCCGCAGACCAGAGCCCGGCCAGCCCTGCTCCAGCGACCTCATAGCACGCAGGGGAGTCACACGGAGGCCGCAGACCAGAGCCCGGCCAGCCCTGCTCCAGCGCCCTCATAGCACGCAGAGGAGTCACACGGAGGCTGCAGACCAGAGCCCGGCCAGCCCTGCTCCAGTGACCTCATAGCACGCAGGGGAGTCACACGGAGGCTGCAGACCAGAGCCCCGGCAGCCCTGCTCCAGCGCCCTCATAGCACGCAGGGGAGTCACACGGAGGCCGCAGACCAGAGCCCCGGCAGCCCTGCTCCAGCGCCCTCATAGCACGCAGGGGAGTCACACGGAGGCCGCAGACCAGAGCCCGGCCAGCCCTGCTCCAGCGCCCTCATAGCACGCAGAGGAGTCACACGGAGGCCGCAGACCAGAGCCCGGCCAGCCCTGCTCCAGCACCCTCATAGCACGCAGGGGAGTCACACGGAGGCCGCAGACCAGAGCCCGGCCAGCCCTGCTCCAGCGCCCTCATAGCACGCAGGGGAGTCACACGGAGGCCGCAGACCAGAGCCCGGCCAGCCCTGCTCCAGCGCCCTCATAGCACGCAGGGGAGTCACACGGAGGCCGCAGACCAGAGCAGAGACAACCCTGCTCCAGCGCCCTCATAGCACGCAGGGGAGTCACACGGAGGCTGCAGACCAGAGCCTTTCCTGCACTGTTCCAGCCTCAGTCTCCTCAGACTTGGTGCAGCTCTGGAAGTACCTTTAACCTGGGATCCCCTGCAGTGAGAGAACTGGCTGGCAGCACATTGCAGAGCTGCCAAGCAGATCCACACGCAGCACCCAGGACAGCAGGCAGGTGCCCATCAGGGCCAAGGGAAGTTTGCACTGCATTCACCTCCTTTTTCCCAATGCAAAACATAGAACGAGTCATTCTCATGAGGCACCGGGTGTCTGCTGCAGGCACAGTGCATGCCCTGGCTGCAGAGTGGGCCTGTCACCTTAGTACCTGCCCGAGTCCATGCGGATGTTTTTAATCTCCAGTTCTAGCTGTTTGACTTGAACGTCCCTCTGGTTAACCTGCTCTCGCAGTCTCCGGATTTCTTCCTGCTGTCGGTAAAACATCTGCAACAGCTGTAAAACAAACAGCATTCTGATTATTTCTGTTGTGCCCCAGCTGGGTCTAGGCATAATGCACATGAACGTCTGTGCTCCACTGCAGCTCTACAGCATAACCCAGGGTGCCCAGAGCCTCCCAAAGCAGCTAGGCACTGCAGCCACTACCTGACGGCTTAGACTAGGCACCTTGCCCATGCCAGGCACCACCTGTTGTCCCCGCAAAGCTCTACATCCTTAACACACAGGAAAGGAAAGAGACAGAAGAATAGGCATTTCTTTCCATCCCAGCCCCACCCCCAGGCAAGGTGACTCCAATCCACCAATGGGCTGCTTGCTAAAACACTGCCCTGGCACTCAGGACACCTGGGTCCAATTCCTGGCGGTGCCACTGACTCCCTGTGCTCCCTTAGGCAAGTCTACACTACAATATTAAGTCGACCTAAGTTACATCAGTGTACAGCCACCAAAGTAATTACATCGCTTTTACACATGCACACTATGCTCCTGGTGTCAGCAACGCGCATCCTCACCAGGAACGCTTGCACCGATTTAACTGTCAGTGTGGGACATTGTGGGATGGCTTCTGAAAGGCAGCCACACACGATGCAAGCAACACAGTGTCTACACTGATGCTGCACTGACCTAACTACATCGACCTCAGCACTACACCTCTCGCGGAGGTGGAGTATTAAACCAGTATAGCAGGTGAGTACACTAAAATGTATCTCCCACCGATGTAAGACACTGAGGCCATGTCTACACTACAAAATTAGGTCAACTTACGTTAGGTCCACCTACAGCCACGGCAGTAATTCAATTGGCTATTGGTGTTCACACACTGCCGGCGGAAGGAGGGTAGCATGTCCTCACCAGAAGAGCTTGCACAGACTGACGTGGGGCACTGACAGTTGTGCACAGCTCACCTGCCACAGTCCTCTAGCCCCGGGGGCTGACAGCCAGAGACCAAAGCTGAAATCATAGGACCCATGAAACTGACAAGAATGTCAATTTCACTTCTGGTAGGCTCCCTGCTGTGAAACTGAGTCCTGGGCGCCCTTGACAGCTTCTGCTGTTGGCCCGGCAGTGGAAGGTGGGTTCCAGCTGTGGGCCCTGCGCAGGGCTGACAGCCAACAGGCAATGGAAATAATGCAGTGTCTACGTTGACACTGCCAACTACACCAACCTATGTGCTATGCCTTTCGCAGAGGTGGAGTTACTAAGTCAGTGTAGTGGGCGACTTACATCGCTGGGAGCTACATTTTAGTGTGGACGCTTAGAGAGTTAGGTCAATGTAAGCTGCCTTACGTTGACCTAACTCTGCAGTGTAGACCAGGGCTCAGTTCCCATCTGTCCAATGGCGAAGGTAACCATTCCTTTGTTGTTTACATCGTGAACTCCCGGGGGGCAAGGGCATGGACAGGTCTTGGCCAGCGCTAGTTGTGTGCCCAGCATGCTGGCACTGAAGTGGGGTGGTTCTTTAGCTCTGCTTATGCACCCAAGTCCCACACTGCAGACCCTTGGCATTGTTTTTCAGTTCAATCTATGCCCATACAAAACATCTGCAGTTTGCACACTTTGCCAGCTGCATGTAATCCCCCCCACGCCCACATGCTTTCCCACAGCCAGACCTCATTCTCAGTTTTGGGTGGAGGACACTCAAATAAGTCGAAGCCATTTGAAAGCTGCATTTGTCGGTCTCCCTGCGATCTTTCCTCCACTTTTTTCTGGCCTCTCTTTTCTTGGATCCCACTTTGCTTCTGAATTTCCTTCATTGCCATTCTTTCTGTCCTGCCCTGGTACCGGTTTGATTCTGTGGACAGCGGTGATGGTTCTTTCTCAGGAAATTGTGTCAGAGAATTCAGGATTTCAGAGCCTGGTCTCAAAGATACCAGGACAGGACCTACAATGTAAGTAGGTGAATGGTTAGCACACATATAGAGCATACACATCAGCCCTGAACAAAACACAGGAGATCTGTAGGTTCAAATAATCAGGCTCATGTTTGGAGTTATTTCCAAAGGTAATACCACAGCTCTGAGACAGCTCTGAGCAGTGATTTCCCTACACCCCCCCTGAATTTTCCCAACACCCCCCCTAGTTTTGTGAGCTAGTTACATACCAATTTAGTGACTGTTTGGAAATCTGAATTTAAACTGAAACATTAATACACACTTTAAAAGCTTATATAGTGTATGATAAAATATGTGTATCTGAAAAAGTATAATAGATTTGAAAAGTATGAACATAGACTAGCTTCCTTGCTTCCTTATACAGCTGTTTTTTATGATGTCAGTGCATTCATTTCGGTGATGTTGGCCAACCTAATAATTTCAAATGCTGATTTGTAAGCAAAGTCTAAGGCTATGGCTACACTTGCACTTCAAAGCGCTGCCACGGCACACACACGGCTTTGACCACACTGGCGCTTTGCAGCGCCGCAATTTGCAGCGCTGGAGAGGGTGTGTTTTCACACCCTGCTGCAGCGCTGCAAATTTGCAAGTGTAGCCATGGCCTAAATGAGCTCTCCCTGACAGCTAGTGATGAGCTGGGGGCTAAGGCTTCAGGGCCAGATTATATTTACATTCACACCTAATCTACCTAGGTATCCAGCAAACGGAGCTGTGTTGTCCAAGTGATAGATTTTGGCTGGGGTTGGATTATAAACCACTTGAATGTGGGGGGAAAAGGGATGAAATGTTGTTCTTATTGTATGAGTAAAGGGCAGTAGAACTGTGCTTAGCCTGTGATGATTTGAAGGCATCAAGAGAGAGGGTGGGGACCTGTCCCTCTCCACTGTTTAAAGACAGAGCTGATTAGGCTCCAATAGATAGTCTTTTGTTCTGTTAAGTGACCACTGCAGTTGAAATCACTGACAATCAGGTCTAAGTGCTTAGTCCTGTTGTGGGGACAGTGTTCCTGTGGGTACAGTGTTTTTGTGTAAGAGACAGCCCAGACTGCACTAGCAGCGAGGTTCCCACACTGAGAGCTCAGCTGAAATCACTGAGAGCTGGTGGAACCTCAAGAGACCAACTTGCAGCGGTCACAGTGGTAGGTGACAGCAGAAGGTGACTGTGCAGGGCCATTGGCAACAGAGCGGTGGAGTGAACGGTGGCACAACGAACAGCCGTGGCCAGAGCAAACTGTGCCTTTTTGTCCCCCACCTGGGAGGTGTACTCACGTGAAAGCACCTCTGAACTCTGAGTCTCCACTGACCAAGGACAACACCCGGGAGTGGAGTGGTGGAGGGAAAAGTGAGGGGCATGTTAAATAAACATTTGTTTGTTGGACTATATTTTAGTCACTTTGCTCCAGAATGCTGGATTTGTGACTGGGAATGGAAACTTATATAAATATGTTTCCCAGTAGGCCAAGATTTTTAAAATGCATCATTTGTCAAGGTTGTTATCTCACATTGTTGCTATCTTGGGAGGTCATTATGTTGGGGAGTTTCTGTACTAAACATTTTTATTATAATTAATTTTTACATAAGAATGGTCATACTGGGTCAGACCCATGGTCCATATAGCCCAGTACCCTGTCTTACAACAGTGGTCAAGGCCAGGTGCTTCAGAGGGAATGAATAGAACAGGGAATCATCAAGTGATCCATCCCCTGTTGCCCATTCCCAGCCTCTGGCAAACAGGCTAGGGACACTCAGAGCATGGCGTTGCATCCCTCTCATCCTGGCTAATAGCCACAGATGGACCTGTTCTCCAGGAATTTATCTAGTTCTTTTTAAAATCCTGTTATATTTTTGGTCTTCACAGCATCCCCTGGCAAAGAGTTCCCTGGGTTGACTTTATATTGTGTGAAGAAATACTTTCTTTTGTTTTTTTAAAATCTGCTGCCTATTAATTTCATTGGGTGACTGCTAGTTCTTGTGTTATGTGAAGAATTAAATAAAATTTCCTTATTCACTTTCTTCGCACCAGTCAAGATTTTGTAGACCTCTATCATATCCCCAATAGTCATCTCTTTTCTAAGCTGAAAATTCCCAGTCACTTTAATCTCTCCTCCTGTTTCATACCCCTCATCATTTTAGATGCCCATCTCTGTACCTTTTCCAATTCCAATATATATTTTTTAGGATGAGTGACCAGATCTACACACACTATTCAAGGTGTGCACATACCATGGATTTATATAGAGGCAATATGATATTTTCTGTCTTATTATCTATCCCTTTCTTAATGATTCCCAACATTGTTTGCTTTTGTGACTGTTGCTGCACATGGAGTGGATGTTTTCAGAGAACTATCCACAATGACTCCAAGATCTCTTCCTTGAGTGTTAACAGCTAATTCAGATGCCATCATTTTGTATGTATAGTTGAGATTGCTTTCCAATGTGCATTACTTTGCATTTATCAACACTGAATTTAATTTGCCATTTTGTTGCCCAGTCACCCAGTTGTGTGAGATCCCTTTGTAGCTCTTCGCAGTCTGCCTGGGACTTAATTATCTTGAATAGTTTTGCATCATCTGCAAATTTTGCCACCTCACTGTTTACCCATTTTTCCAGATCATTTATGAATATGTTGAACAGTACTGGTCCCAGTACTGACCCCTCAAGGATACCACTATTTATCTCTCTCCATTCTGAAAACTGATAATTTATTCCTACCCTTTGTTTCCCATCTTTTAACCAGTTACTGATCCATGAGAGGATCTTCCCTCTTACCCCATGATGGCTTACTTTTCAAAAGTCAATTTAAATTAAATACATTTTTTTTAAATTATATATTTTTTTAGAAATCTAGATCTGTTATGTGTTTTGGTGTAACTTGCATTTTCCTTATGTTAAATTTGCATTATCCTAACAAAACATTTCCTTATTCACTTTCTTCACATCAGTCAAGATTTTATAGACCTTTAGCATGTCCCCTCTTAGTCATCTCTTTTCTAAGCTGAATATTCCCAGTCATTTTAATTTCTTCTCCTATTTCATACCCCTAATCATTTTAGTTGCCCATCTCTGTACTTTGTGCATTTCCAGTATGTCTTTTTTGGGATGGGGTAACCAGATCTGCACACAGTATTCAAGGTGTACATGTGCCATGGATTTATATAGAGGCAATATGATATTTTCTGTCTTATTATCTATCACTTTCTTTAAAAAGCAAAGGTTTCAGAGTAGCAGCCATGTTAGTCTGTACTGCAAAAAGAACATAAGCTTTTGTGGGCTACATCCAATGAAGTGGACTGTAACCCACGAAAGCTTATGCTCAAATAAATTTGTTAGTCTCTAAGGTGCCACAAGTGCTCCTGTTCTTTTTAAAAAAGCAAACAGAATGTTGGGAATCACTGACTGCCGCTGCACGCTGAGTGGATGTTTTCAGAGAACTATCCACAATGACTGCAAGACCTTTCTTGAGTGTTAACAGCTAATTCAGACTCCTTCATTTTGTATGTATAATTGAGATTGTTTTCCAATGTACATTACTTTGCATTTATCAACATTAAATTTCATCTGCCATTTTTGTTGCCCAGTCACCCAGTTTCATGAGATCCCTTTGTAATTCTTCGCAGTCTGCCTGGGACTTACCTATCTTGAATAGTTTTGTATCAGCTGCAAATTTTGCCACCTCACTGTTTACCCATTTTTCCAGATCATTTATGAATATGTTGAACAGCACTGGTCCCAGTACCGACCCCTCAGGGATACCACTATTTATCTCTGTCCATTCTGAAAACTGATAATTTATTCCTACCCTTTGTTTCCCATCTTTTAACCAGTTACTGATCCATGAGAGGACTTTCCTCTTACCCTATGATGGCTTACTTTTCAAAAGTCAATTTAAATTAAATACTTTTTTTAAAAATATATGTTTTTTTAGAAATCTAGACCTGTTATGTGTTTTGGTGTAACTTGCATTATTCTTATGTTAAATTTGCATAATCCTAACAAAACATTTACTTTATTCATATCTTTTTTATATATCTCATTGGTCCTGACACCCCCCCTGTAAATTCGAACACCCCCCCTAATTTCAATTCCTGGGGAAACCACTGGCTCTGAGCCACTCAGTACAGATTTTTTATTGATACAATTTTTTCTCTGCCAAGATTTTCCAGTAGCTAAAGAATAAAACAGCTAATGACATTTTGTGAATACACCAGACAATCCAATCAACGTTTGACTCTGTCCTCTTTCTGCAAGCCTGACCTTTATTAATTCCATTCAGCCATTCCTGTGCTGTGAGTGCTGGCTGGGCTCCAGCTGTCATCGGGTAGATGTCTTCCTGGTACGACTCCGACTGCAAATACACAGACAGCACAGTCACAGTTGCCGCTGCCAGCTACTGACAGCTTCAACATGTTACCAAGAAGAAGACTTTTCAGCATGAGAGACTAGCCATGGGAGCATTTCACAATGACTGATCCCTTATAGCCCTGTTTTGTTTATGACTTTCACATTTGCCATGAAAATGTACTAGCCCTGACACCAAATCCACTTGGCTCCCCAATAGTAGAAGGAGAATGACAACAAAACAGCCAGAGACATTCCTCTCCTTTGCTCAACACTTACTTGCATTGGAAAAGGGGAATTTTGCAAGACATTTTTTAGTTCATTTCAGTAAGACTGTTATTTATGCAAGCACCATATGAAGGGGGAATCCAGCCACCACTGGTGTTAGTGACAAAGCTCCCATTAACGTCAGTAGGGTCAGGATTTCAGCCAAAGTGAATATTAAAGACAAAGCACAAGCAGGAAGGAGTTGGATGGTTTGAAAGTGCTGGTGTAGTCTGATAAACTGTCCCTCAAAATGGCACCCTGTAACCCCCATATTCATTATGCACATAGGGCTGTGATATTTCATACAACACATGCCATGTAAGGTATCATATGAAAGGTCATGATCTCCGTTCTTCTGTCCAAATATGTATATCATTCATATGTATAAAGTTATGAGATTTTGCTCTATGGTTGTTACTGAAATATGCTGTAAGTTTGCTAGTGACATACAAAGAAGGCAAACCATGCCCAGGAAGGTGCTCAATGACTATTAATCATCAGGGGAGGTGTAATCAAGGGATTTACAATTCAATGACAGCTGCCCAAGCACCACACAATGGGGACTGCTCAACTCTATGGCTCAGTTGCACAAGACCACACCAGAAGATTGCTCAACCCAGTGACTCAGCAAAGCCCACCAAGACATGTCTGGGCAAGTGTCTTCTCGGCACAGGGACAAAGGATATAAAATAGGAAACAGTTGCAGTATGCCTTTGCCTTTCTCCTCCCCCACCTACGCTGGAAGCAAAAGGAATGCCGAGAAGCCGATGGTCATCTGAGGAGACTTGTCCAGGCTTAAGAGAAGCCTGTTCATCCACTGGGGTGAGAAAATTGCTGATCTAAATACTGCTTAATGTAATAAGGTTTAAGATTTAGATTGTGTGTTTATCTTCTATTTTCTTTGGTAACTTTCTCTAATCTTTCATGCCTATCATTTGTAATCACTTAAAATTTATAATTCTGTAGTTAATAAATCTGTTTTATACTTTACCTAAAACAGTGTATTTTGTGTGAAGTGCTTGGGAAACCTCAGCTCAGTTTACAAAGCCTGGTGCATGTCCTCTCCACATTGAGGGAAGAGCTGACTGGGTAATAAACTTACACTGGTCAGGCTTCTAACCAGGCAGGGCAAGACAGTACAGTTCTGGGGTGCAAGGCTAAGGAGGTGGGGGGAATTGGCTGGTGCCTGTCTCTGTTTGATTCATGAGTGGCTCTGGGAGCATTCATGCAATCTAGCTGGGTGTGGGGCTCCACATACGGTTGTGCTGAGTGATAACAGCACCTGGAGGGGTTTGCTGCTTGTCGCTGGCAAAGCACTGTGAGAGGGAGTCCAGGCTGGAAAGTTAAGGGAGCACAGCAGTACCCTATTTCCAGGTTGCACCCCAGGGATCCCGTCACACGTAGCTGTTAGACAGAGCAGCATCTGAGGAACATGCACTTTTGGGTGCTTAGCATGAAAGGTGGACAGGGACTCACTGGCGCTACCACAGTGCCACAATGGAGTTTGTGCATTCACCCATGGCAATACCCCTGTGCAATGCTGCCATAGGTTTATAAACTGTGCTGCAGCTTCCACTGACAGACTCAGTAGCTCAAGGAGCCATGACATGAGCAGATCAGAGAGTAAGTGACAGGAGGTCCTGGTTCCAGTCTCACCTGCACTGTCATTGCACCAGGGCTGAGGCTGGACACATTTATAAGCTGCTTCTACACCAGAGCATGACTGTGTTGCACACACAGTGTAGACAGCCTGGTACCTGTGAGTGGCGCTTGATCAGGTCATGCCACCGCACCCCTCCAAGTCACCCTTCTTATCAATGGCTCTCCTTGGGGAGGCTGTGTTTGAGGAAGTTCACAGCCAGGCATTTTGCAAGCCATTCACACTTGTTTCAGTGAATCCATCCCACATACGGTGACACAGGTGACCACCAGGCAGGAGAAGAACAGTTCCTGCATTCTGAAGCACGGGCCCATAAGGATGTGGCCTTGGCAGCAATCAAGGCCTGGGGATGGACTTTTAAAGGCTTTTTCCCTAAAGCTGAAATAACTCCACTTCAAGCCCCAAGCCAGTAACCTGGGAGCCTGTATGTAGATCCATAGCACTCCGGTGCCTTTGATAGGCAATTTATTCCCCACGTGCAGAGGGTTTCAAACAGGAAAACTTTCCTGAAGAACGGGAAGGGAAATGACAGGGTGAACTTGTATAAACTTATCACTTACCAATTTCTATCACTGCTACCCTAACGTGCAGGAGTCTCAGTCCCAAACTAAACCCATCCTCAAAATGAGCCATCCTCTCCTAATGGCTGCTCTCCATCAGCTCAGCGCTTTGCAATGCTGCTCCTCGCACAGTGCTGCAAGCTGGTCAAAGTGCTGCACTGCTCCATCCTTTGGGTGTGATCCTTAGCTCTCAGCTGGAACAGCTACTCCACTCCGCCTGTAAACACTAGCTCTCCACTGGGGACCAGATCCCCACAGCTGCTCTGCTCCCTCCACAGAATACAGCTGCTTCTTTCAGCTCCGCTCTTTTAGAAAAGGATCAGTGGTAGCAGTGACCCTCCCCAGACTCCCTACCCCCCAGAGAAGTACAGCAGCCCAGAAGCATGCACTCTCCTTCCCTACTCCTGGCTTTTCTCTTACCCAACCTTGGCAACCGTCACTCTCCATCAGGGTGACCCCGAGCCCAGTCACTGTCCAGGCCTTTCCCAGGGGGTTCCCAACAGGAGCCCTAGGTACAAGGTGTACCCCAATTATACCTCAATGTCCCCAAATGATGCACAGTTCCTATAGAAATGAGGTACTGCCTCGCCCTGTCAGCTCCTTTCCCTGGTCAGTTCTACGCCACAGAGCTTACAAAGGAAACCCGCTCAGCCCCGCCTCCCCCTCCCGCTCAGTAGTGCACTATCAGGCACAGTGGCTGTGAGTGAGAGGGCTGCTGACGCACACCTACCCGGCGAGGAACAATCATAGAGACAGGCTCAATCAGGCTTTTGCCTGGGATCAGTTTGTAGAACCGGAAGATCTCGCAGGCCGACACGTCAAGGCCTCTCTTTGGCATGATTCCTGAGGAGAGAGCAGAAGAAATGGCAGGTGAGGGTTGTAACAGCGCCCTTCCACCAGCAAACACCCCAGGCAGGCATACTGACCCTCCCGCCAGATGCATGCCTCAGAGGCAGGTACAGACCCTTCTCGTTCCAAGTGACATAACAAGAGCCAGGTGGCTTGTACTGGCCCAACGGCTGTGGGACGCTGGGGGGAATTCCCATCTCCTAAGGGATACAGCATGCTTGGTTGAGAGCTGGATTCCTTCTGAAGCAGACAGGCTTCAAGCACCTGATGATGGGCTGCCTTGGCTGCCAGTGACCCCACTGCACAGACATGGAAAGGGGCAGTGGGGTCTGCTACCCTGACTGCCAGTGGCCCCACTACAGAGACCAATCTTATTTATCATTTTCATTAAGGACCTTGGTGTGAGATAATAAAAACTGTAATGGTCTCCACTCAGGGTCTGGTTGGGAAGCCACAACCCTGGACTGCCAAGGGGAGTGTGGGGAGGGGAGCCTGGGCCCTCCCACTTCTCCAGGCTCCAACCCAGGGCCCCTTGGGCTACCAGTAACCTGGCAACCAAGACTACTTAAGGCTGTTTTCCCTGGGCCTCTCCCCACCTGGGGTCACCTCAGTCCAAGGCCTTCGCCTGGTGGGAAAATCCAAATCACAAGAAAGCAGGAGGAAGTCGGCACTGTCCAGGACCACAGGATACTTCCCTCTCTGCTTGTCTCTGCAGAGGGTCCTCCCTCCCTCCCTCACAGGGCAGCTGCATTTTGTTTTGTTGTGCTCTCCTCTGCTGGAGCTGTGGGCTGCAGGTCTGCTCACCTTCAGCACCACTCCCCAACTGAGCTAATTCGCTGCCTTTTCATTCCTCCAACAGATGGAGCATTTTTGTTTTGTTCAATATCTTCATTAACGATCTGGAGGATGGTGTGGACTGCACCCTTAGCAAGTTTGCAGATGACACTAAACTGGGAGGAGTGGTTGATACGCTGGAGGGTAGGGATAGGATACAGAGGGACCTAGACAAATTAGAAGATTGGGCCAAAAGAAATATGATGAGGTTCAACAAGGACAAGTGCAGAGTCCTGCACTTAGGACGGAAGAATCCCATGCACTGCTACAGACTAGGGACCGAATGGCTGGGCAGCAGTTCTGCAGAAAAGGACCTAGGGGTTACGGTGGACGAAAAGCTGAATATGAGTCAACAGTGTGCCCTTGTTGCCAAGAAGGCTAATGGCATTTTGGGTTGTATAAGTAGGGGCATTTCCAGCAGATAGAGGGTGAGGCCTCATTTGGAGTACTGTGTCCACTTTTGGGCCCCACACTACAAGAAGGATGTGGATAAATTGGAGAGAGTCCAGCGGAGGACAACAAAAATGATTAGGGGGCTGGAGCACATGACTTATGAGGAGAGGCTGAGGGAACTGGGATTGTTTAGCCTGCAGAAGAGAAGAATGAGGGGGGATTTGATAGCTGCTTTCAACTACCTGAAAGGGGGTTCCAAAGAGGATGGATCTAGACTGTTCTCAGTGGTAGAAGATGACAGAACAAGGAGTAATGGTCTCAAGTTGCAGAGGGGGAGGTTTAGGTTGGACATTAGGAAAAACTTTTTCACTAGTAGGGTGGTGAAGCACTGGAATGGGTTACCTAGGGAGGTGGTGGAATCTCCTGCCTTAGAGGTTTTTAAGGCCCAGCTTGACAAAGCCCTGGCTGGGATGATTTAGTTGGGTTTGGTCCTGCTTTGAGCAGGGGGTTGGACTAGATACCTCCTGAGGTCCCTTCCAGCCCTGAGATTCTATGATTCTATGATTCATTTACTGCAGGTGTGGGGGGTGGGGCTGGCTGAGCCAAAAATGAGCCCGTAAGCCCTTGTTGCTCAGTGTGGGGGTTGTATACCCCATCACAATGAAACAAAGTTGGGATGTACTCCCAGTATGGAGGAGGATCAGAATATCATTAAAGAAGTTCTGGAGGACCCTGAAAACTAGAGTAATAGAAAAAGGATGAAATTTAATATTGCATATTGCAAGGTCATGCACTTAGGGACTAACAACAAGAATTTTTGCTATAAGCTGGGGACATATCAGTTGGAAGTGACAGAGGAGAAGGAAGACCTGCATGTATTGGTTGATCACAGGATGACTATGAGCTGCCAATGTGATGTAGCTGTGAAAAAGGCCAATGCAGTCCTAGGTTGCATCAGGCAAAGTATTTCCAGTAGAGATAGGAAAATGTTAGCACCATTATATGCTCCTGGGGGATTTCTGTGCTACTGCACATGCAGAATTTGTGCAGAAATTAATGTTGTGCGTGCAGAATTTCCTTTTTCTCTCCACAGAAATATGGGTGAATGGAAACACTCCCCTATGAGGAGCGACTGAACAGACTAGGTTCGTTATCTTGGAGAGGGACATGACAGAAGTCTAGAAAACAGTGACTGCCCAGAGACGTGCGATTGGGAGCTCCTGTTTTCTCTGTCTCAGAACACAAGGACAAGGGGAC
Source organism: Mauremys mutica (assembly GCF_020497125.1). Taxonomy (NCBI): domain Eukaryota; kingdom Metazoa; phylum Chordata; order Testudines; family Geoemydidae; genus Mauremys; species Mauremys mutica. Next base: position 130,470,643 of record NC_059077.1, read on the forward strand.
GTTCAGTGGCACTGAAAAGTGGGAAATTCAAACCAATAAAAAGGATACACTTCTTCACACAACTTGTTATTAGCCTGTGGAACTCTGATGAGCTGTTCACCCCACAACAGCCCTGAAAGGCTTACGGAAGCTGAGAAAGACCAATTGTGATAGACCCCACATGAGGGGATTAGCCTGGAGAAGCAACCCCTGACTGCAGCATGAAGCTCAACTGAGCAGGTGTATGCTGGGCTAGTATAAAGCCAGGAAGCTGCCAACAGAGATGGCTGCAGTGAGGAAGGCTACAGCCACCCTCTGTGCATTAGAGAGGGAAGGAGGGAATCCAGGTATGACAAGGTGGACTAGGCCCAGAGGCCCCCGTTGGAGGCCTGAGGGTCCTGCTACACCCCATCCCAGAGAGGAGCAGAATAAAAGTCTTCCAAGCAGCCTAAAGTGGCTGCAGGGGAAGCAGCCGATCAGAGGGGCGGCAGACACAGGGTCCGTCAGTTGCTGTTTGGACCTGCACGAGAGAGTACTGGGTTCCTGGCCTGGCTGGAAGAGCAGCAGGACCACAGACAGCTCCGTGCATGCAGGGACCAAGGAGCTAAGCAGTTGCTCCTGGCTGGCTACTGGGGGCATGGCCCCATACCGGGGCCGGGAGAAGGTAAAGACTGCATACCCCGGAAGGGGTTTGTTCTGTTCCTCCAACAGACAGTGTGTGAGACTTGGCTGGAGGGCTGAGTCACTGAAGACCCACTGAACAAACCATTGACTGAGGGACGCAGGCGAGAGGTGGGTGACCCCATTACAACAGGGAAAGAGTAAGACCTCGGGAGCCTGACCCTGTGGGAAGGGCATTCCCAAAAGAGAGGTGGGTGGAGAAAAAAGCCTGTGGGAGGCAAGTAGGAAGCAGCCCAGGGAGAGAGCAGCAAGGTTGGAGACTGAGCAGGTCTTGACTGAGTGCTGTAGGGTCCCTGGCTTGGAACCTGGATTTGTGGGTGGGCCCAGGATTCCCCTACTCGCCACAGACAGAGCGGCATTGCCTGGAAAAGTCCAGTGAGACGCTGTACCCCGGGATGGGAAAGCTCACAGCGACCTGGCTGGAGCGCCAACTCACGAAGGGGACGCTGCAGCTCCGGGCATGAGAAAGGGGCTGCAGAGTGAAAGAGGGGACAACCGGTCAGGGCCTTGCACCTGGAAGAGAGCTAATCCCCAGAGCAGCCCCGAGCAGTGAGGGCCCCATGACAGGAACTCATTGCCACAGGAAGTCACTGAGGCCCACCAGAATTTAGCAAGAGGGACTATTTTATATGGCCAATAAGAAACTCCCGAGTTTTAATGGTAACACACATTCTGGCAGGGCTCCTAAGCCTCCTGCTCCAGGGCTGAAGCCAGTCTCTGAGCACTAGAGACCATGAGCACTACAGACTGTGTGTGGGCAAGCTATCCCACAGGGTACTGTGAGGCACTTATAGACACTCTGGAGGGTGGAGTCAAGGCTCTGACCACTTCCTGCCCCTCTCCATTCACTTGTTCCTGGGGGCGCAGCAGCTGCATGAAGTCTGCTTTGGTCAAGCAGGGGAGCTCTGTGTATGAGTGGGGGAGGGTTATTATACCTCCCTGCATGGGCACATTAGGGCTAGTCAAAATCTAGCTCTCAGTAAGAAAAAAGTCTAATGCAGGGGTCGGCAGCCTTTCAGCAGTGCTGTGCCGAGTCTTCATGTAGACACTCTAGTTTAAGGCTTCGCGTGCCGGGAATGCATTTGAACGGTTTTTAGAAGGTCTCTCTCTAAGTCTATAATATAGAACCAAACTACTGTTATATGTAAAGTAAACAAGGTTTTCAGAATCTTTCAGAAGCTTTTATTTAAAATTAAATTTAAATGCAGATCTTATTAGTGTAGTGTGATCCTTGCCCTGGCTTTTCCTTGCTGAGTTTTCCAATGTCTGGTGGCGCCTATTTAGATACTTTAAGCTGCACACAGGCTTCTGAGTGATCAGTTGTTAACCAGTTGGCAGGAGGTCAGCGGCTGGAACCCCAGATGGCAGCTGAGGTGAGTGGAGCTGGCGGCTGGTAGGGCTGAGCAGGGCTGGAAGCCTGGACCCTGTCTGGCAGGGGCCTGCGCTGGAAGCAAGGTGAGTGGGGCTGCGGCGGGGAGAAGCCAGCAGCTGGCACTGAGTGGGACTGGCGGCAGGACCTTGCCACAAGTGCCGTAGGTTGCCAACCCTTGGTCTAATCTCCCAGGCTTCACGTGCTATTACTAGCATAACGTGGCAGCTATGAGTTTGTGGGCGTGGTCCTTGCCCCATCTCTGCCTGACTTTGAAAGCTGTCTGAGCTACGCACTATATAAACCAGCAGCCTTCTGCTGCTGCCACGGATGGCGTGTTCCCCTGCAATGCTGACTAGACACTCCAGAAAGCAGTGCGTGGGGGAGATGAATGTGCACTCCATGATGAGACGCTGGCTTCCTCAAGTGTTGATCCAGTGTAGCATGGAACAGGTGCCCTGGCTGCAGCATCTAATGAGCAATTCAAAGTAGGCAGGAACAGAAGCCATAAACCTGTCTGTACAGACCTGAGGTGGTATTTTCCCTGTGGAGATTATGTGCAGACAGCACAAATCTGGAGGTAGTTCTGTAATTTTACTAAGAATAATTGCCTTGAAATGTAACCACAGTGTGCTACAATTTTAAGCATTGCCCCTTCTTGCATAAAGATCAGTTTATGAGCTAAGAGTCCAACGGGAGACAAGTATATTTTAACTGGAGTAACTGGGACTGGCCTAGCTTTCAGCCACTCCAGATTTTCACCAAGTGCCTCAGTGCAAACTTACCCCACTCTAACTGCTGGGTTGACTCTCCTCTCTCTCTTGTCAGTTTTATATGGGTGTAACTGCACTGATCTTAATGGAGTTACACTCTGATTTGCACCCTGCATGTGAGAGCACAATTAGACCAATGACCTTAACATCCATGCACAGCAGCCAGTGCCTGGCACTGCACATTCCTGCACTGCAGGAGGCTCATCAGTCTGCATCAGAAAGATGAAGGACTGAGCTGGCTGTGCCAGAGATGTGGGGATTGCAGAGCTGAGGCTCCGAGCACTACATCATCCGCTGCAGGGGACTTGAAGTCTCCAGCAGCAGATCCTGCACCGTGCCCAAGGGGAGCAGAGGGGTTTGGGGAATGCAGCAGGTGAGCAAAGGAAGCCATTGGAGCAGCCCTATCAGTCTGCATCCTGCAACAAATGCACAGTCCTGACTACCCAGTCTGCAAGGTGCTGCACAGTGCTGGGCTGTACGGAGCACCCGCAGCCCCACTCACCTCCATGGCAGTGCAGAACAAGCAACAGCCCACAACAAGTCCCCACATTTGTTTCAGAGCACATCAAAGGGAGAGGTGGCTAGGGTGGGCAGAACCCTGCTCACAGACTCCCGGGTGCAACAGCCAGGCAAAGGCAGCTATTAGCCAGTTGCAGTAGTAACTGGAAAAACATACCCAAGCAAACAGCAAGAAGCAGGGTGGGGCAGGTTGCTACCTGCTCGGCAGCATAGCTCTGCCTTTGTACAGGTGGAGCAACCCATGTGTTTGGCTGGGGCTGGATGTGGCCCTAAGTCCTCCACTGACGAGCCTCCTTTAGTCCTGAACTACTGCTGAATCTTTACAGCAGCTTCATTTACTTTTAATGTTAATAAATCCTCCTGTCTAATGAGCATTTGATCTGATTTCAAAGGTGGCTGCTCCTTGTCTTGACTCCAAAGTCAGCTCAGTGTATATTCCCCCACTGCATTCAGTGGACTAGATTTTGGTAACACTGGAAAGAAGGTCTTCTTGACAAATACATTTGACAGCATTTCTTGATGAGGTTACAAGTTAGGCTGATAAAGGTAATTGTGTTGATGTACTGAAAGTTGTGTGAGGTGTCTGACTTAATACCACATGCTATTCTGATTAAAAACTGGCTAACTGATAAATCTCAAAAGCAATTGAAAATTGCCATCCAGTGGGGTGCTTCCAAGAGGGTTCCACAGGGATGAGTTCTCAGCCCAATTCTATTCACTATTTTAAACAACGATCTGGAAGAAGTTATAAAATCCTTGCAGGTAAAATTTAGATGACACAATTGGTGGAATGGTAAATAACGATAAGGAGGGCAGTTCTACAAACCAACCTGGCTTGCAGTAAACTGTGTCTTAATATAACCGAAAGCAAGTTCTTACACCTAGGAACAAAGTCAGATGGACGGGGAAGCAGTGATGCTGAAAAGAATTTAGGAGTCATGCTGGAAACCAACTGAACATGTGCTCCAAGTGCCAGGATGTGGCCTAAAAAGCTAATGTAGTCCTGGGACATGGTAACAGGGGAATATCACGTAGCAGTAGACACATCCCTGGGGATACTATTGCCCCAGATTTAAAATTGAGGAAGATTTAGGGAAGAGCCACAGGAATAATCTGAGGACTGGAAACCAAGCTTTCCATTAGAGGCATCAGGAGTTCAATCTAATTAGCCTATCGAAAAGAGGGTTAAAAGACTATTTAAACATGGTCTGTAAGTCTCTGCTTGAGGAGAAGATGGCTGATACTGGAGAGCTCTTTAGTGTAGCAGGCAAAGGCACAAGGAGATCCCAGATTGGAAGCAAAGTCAGTAGAGTTCAAACTAGGAATAAGACACATTTTAACAGCGGAGTAAATAGCCACTGAAGCAGTTCCCGAACAATGTGGGGGGGTTTCCAGCATTTGCAGTCTTGCAGACACCCATATCAAGACTGGGTGTCTCTTTCTAAAAGATCCGCTCTAGCTCAGCTGGGAGCTCTGGGGGAGGGGGAAAGGGGAGGGACAGGGACGACTGCAGGGCTCACTGGGCAAGATTTTCTGGCTGGGTTCTGGAGGGTGTCAGATTAGATGGTCATAACAATCCCTCTAGTTTAGGAGTCTATGGATCTGTGATTTACAGCAGTGTAACACTGAGTGAGAGCAGAACCGGGCCCCCTGGCTTCTCACCAAAACCCATGGAATTGTGGGCCAGTCCTGTACTCCCACTGGATTCCCTCAGGGTGTGGGACTGGGCCCCTAGTGAGATGAGAAATACACGATACAAACTCACCGATTCCTTTCTGTGGTAGATGGGAGCGGTATTCCATCAGGTAGTTCAGGTACGGCTTCTCAGGGCTTATCTCATAGTATCGTATGTTCCCATCTCCCTACAGATGGCAAGAGAGAACACAAGGCATTGCTTAGCCCCTGCTGCAGGAGAGGGCTGGTTCACCTTCTCTAGAACGTCCATTGTTCTTTTAAAGCTCTATCATATCACCTTGTTTTTGTTTCCTCTCTAAACTAAACCGTCTCAATCTTTCCAGTCTCCTTCCATAGAAAAGTCTTTTCCTGGCCTCTAATATTTTTCCTCCACTGGTCTCTGAACCCCTTTTATTTCTGTTATGTCCTTTTAGTCAGAGAGTGATCAGAATGGAACCCAATATTCCAGGTGAAGGTGTATCACTGATTTACAGAACTACACTTAGGAAGGGAAATCAAACGCACAACTGCAAAATGGGGAATAACTGGCTAGATGGTGAAAAGGATCAGGGGGTTTTAGTGGATCACAAATTGAATGAGTCAACAATGTGATGCAGTTGTGAAAGAGGCTGATATTCCAGGGTATCTTAACAGGAATGTCATATGTAAGACACCAGGAGGTAACGGTCCCCCTCTATGCGGCACTAGTGAGGCCTCAGCTAGAGTAACATGTGAGTTGCCAGAGTCCAGAGGAGAGAAACAAAAATGCTCAAAGGTTTAGAAAACCTGACCTATAAGGAAAGGTTAAAGAAACTGGACATGTTTGGTCTTACAGAAGACTGAGGCAGGACCCGATAACAGTCTTCAAGCATGTTAAGGGCTGTTCTAAAGAAGACTGATCAATTGTTCTCCATGTCCACTGAAGGTAGGACAAGAAGTAATGGGCTTAATCTGCAGCAAGGGAGATTTTGGTTAGATATTAGGAAAAACTTTCTAACTCTAAGGTTAGTTAAGCTCTGGAACAGGCTTCCAAGGGAGGTTGTGGAATCCCCATCATTGGAGGCTATAAGAACACGTTGGACAAAACACCTGTCAGGGATGGCCTAGGTATATTTGGTCCTGCCTCAGCGCAGGGGCTGGACTCGATGACTTCTTGAGGTCCCTTCCAGCCCTACATGTCTGTGATTCTAAGTGTTCAGTGGTGCCCCCGCCCTGGGCTGCCCACTGCATGGGAGTGCAGCTCAGTTAGGGGCTAGATATCTCTCTATTATTGGATTCTCAGTCCCTGCAAAGAGGAGGGGACAGGCACTGACAGACCTTTGCTCACCCAGGCCCTGACCCTGCAAGTACTCCTGTGTGTGCTGAGCTTCACTCCCACAAAGGCAGTGGCTCTAGCTTATGTGCCTAGTGTTAGTGTCAAGCTTGTTAGCACAGGAGTAGGGCCATGGGGTAAGGATTAAAGAGCTAGACACGCCAGGACTTTGGGAACTTTCAGATCAACACATGAAAGTACTTTTTTCTGCCTGTCATATAATGAGCCGAACAGGAGGACATGTGGATCTCCAAATGCATACCACACTAGGCAATGCACAGCAATTTGTGATCCACACTTGGACAAGTGAGCCCCAAAGGCTTTTAAAAGCAGAGTGAAATCCCATCTTTTCAGCCTCACTTCTAGTGAGTGCAAGTGAAGTCTTTTCCTACTACTTTTTTGCTCATCTTTGGCTAAGATTGTGGGATGTCCTGGGAATACATGATTTTGCAGTTAATACTGAAGACCCGATTCAGTTAGTATCTGTCTATTATCCAATAAGTGTCTTATTGCTTCATCAGGGACCTTCAGGTAAAGCATAACGGCATGATTCTCATCTCACTCAAGCAAGTGTAAATCAGGAGTAACTCCACTGAAGCCAAGGGCATAAAAGCAGTGTAGTTGGGAACAGAATCTGTGGTGTTGATGTTAATTCAAAGAAAAAGCACTTACCTTGCTCACCACATACAGCATGTGGGTGTCAGAGTCATAGAACGGGAACAGCAGCCCCGAGGAGCCATCCAGATCCTCCTCAACTAAAGGCACAGAAAGATCACCCTGGGCATGTCAAAGGAGAGAGAAACAGCCGCTCTCAGAACCTTAGTGCCTTGCTTGAAAATTTCCTAGAGCATCTGATCCTGAGTCCCACTGTTGCTCCCACTGGATTTGTGGGAGGGGGGCAGTTCTGAGAGGGCCCATGGCTATGGAGGGAGGGACACACAGAAGTCTCTTTACACTTCTTATTGCAGGTCTGCAGTATGGACATGCTGCTCCCGTCTGCCTGCAGCCAGCCTTTAGCTCCTTTGAAACTGCTCCCTCCCATACCCAGAACCCCTGCCAATGCTAGACAATGGCTTCCATTTCTGTTTGCATTATTGCCATGCTGTCAGCCTGCCTTGCTTCTTCACCAATTCATTTCTATGTCATAACATATTATACACAACAGCCAAGATCCACCTCAGAGTTTTTAGCTTGACAGACCACCTTGGAACTTAGCTACAAATTAATTCTTGGGTATTTGGCAAGCACAAGGGTTAAAGTGAAAGTAATGAGGAATCCCAATTGGTGAAGAAAACTGAAGCGTCTATGGCTGGATTGCTGGCTCTACTCACCTGCTCCCATAGAGCAATTTGCCTGTTATTCCAGCGGGATGTTCCAGTAGAGAGCAGCTTTTTCATGTTTCCTAGAAACAAAACTTTATTCACTCTGTGATTCTTGCAGCTGGCTTCCTGTAAGGAGACACACAGAACATTACTATCATGGTCACATGGGAAATCCAGGCATGGGGAGACATTTTTTTCTCATTGCTGTCCGAAGCTTATTTGAGTTTGCTGAGCAGAAAAGGCACTAACTGCACCTTCCTCCTGAAGCCCCACCAAAAGAGGATCTCACTGCACATCTGCCTCTCCTCACATGGCCCTCTGCAGCAATGGCAGCGCAGGTCCCATGGGGATGGGTTGCTTGCCCTGCTGCAGCAGTGACAGCACTGGTCCTGGTGGGGCTGGGCCGCTCGCCCTGCTACAGCAACGGCAGTGCAGGTCGCTTGTAGGGTTGCCAGGCGTCTGGTTTTCGACCAAAAGTCCCAGTTGAAAAGGTATCCTGGCAGCTCCAGTCAGCACAGCTGAACGGGACGCTAGAAGTCCGGTTGGCCACAGTGCCAACAGGGCAGGCAGGCTCTGTACGCAGCTCCCAGAATGCAGCTGGCATGTTCCTCTGGCTCCTAGGCGGAGGTGTGGCCAGGGGGACTCCGCGTGCTGCCCCCGCACACAGGCGCCACCCCGAGTGCTGGCTCCAGAGCTCCCATTGGCCACGATCTGCAGCCAATGGGAGCCGTGGGGGCAGTGCCTGTGGGGGGAGGGGGCGTATGGCACATGGAGCCCCCTGGCCCTCCAAGAGCTGGAGGGACATGTTGCCACTTCCCAGGAGCTGTCTGAGGTCAGCACCACCTGGCGCCTGCACCCTGAACACCCTCCTGCGTCCCAACATCCTGCCCCATCCCTGAGCCCCCTCCCACACTCTGAACCCCTCGGCTCTACCCGGGAGCCCCCTGCTGCACCTCAAGCCCTTCATCCCCAGCCCCACCCCAGAGCCTGCACCCCCTCCCACACCCCAATCCCCTTCCCCAGCCCAGAGCCCCCTCCTACACTCCGAACCCCTCGGCCCCACCCTCCAAACCCCTACCCCAGCCTGGTGAAAGTGAGCGAGTGAGCGAGGATGGGGGAGAGTGCGCAACAGAGGGAGGGGGCATGGAGTGAGCGGGGGCAGGGCCTTGGAGAAGGGGCAGGGCCTCGGGGGAAGTCTTGGGGCAGGGCAAGGGTGTTCTCTTTTCTGCAATTAGAAAGTTGGCAACCCTAGTCATACGGGGCGGGGCTGCTTGTCCTGCTGCAACAATGGCACCAGTGTGGCACACATTTCAAAGGGGCTGAGGGCAGCACGGAAAGCCCAGCCCTCAGCTGTACACCGCGTTGGGGTGCATAAGGGGGAGACCGTGGGCCCTCTAGCCGCAGCAGCTTGCAGGAGCTACATGCCAGAATACTGCTACCCTGCCAGCAGAAATCTTCCCTAGGCTGCGGCTAGTGATGTTTGGGTACTTGCACAGTGTGGCCCCGCAATCTCTCCCACCCAGTCAGAGAGGACTATTCAAACAGGCGCTGGCAAGGGGACAACACAGACCTGGATCCCCTGCCATCTAGTCCCAGGACACCACGCACCACGGTGTCTAGGTGGGAAACCAACACAAACATGGTGAACTCAGGGGGGAGTTCGAGAATGAGCTGGGCAAGAAGCAGGAGGTTGGGGTGAGCGTAAGAAAGGCAGACAGGCAAGAGTGGCATGAGGTGTTCCTGGGACTAGTTAGGTGAGGGGACGAGGCAGGGCTGCATAGGAGCAAGGGAAATCTTCGTGTTTTCCTGTCCGAGAGGTGGGATGTGTTAGCTCACAGAAGAGTGCAGCATTCCTCCCCAGTCACTCTGGCTATGTTGCGGTTTCCAGGTTTATTCTGCAGGCGGGGAAGGAGTGTAGCTGTAAAGCAGCACAATGCTTCGTAACATGCTAATGACTGTCCAAAAGCAGCGGCCAGGCTGCCAAGAAGAGCAAGTCACACCAAGCTGTTGGGAGAGGCTGAGAAATGGCTGCTAGAGATTAGAGCAACAGCATCCAGTTGATTTCCTCTTGTGAGCAGGCTCCGTTTCATTCAGGGCTGGCTCAGAGGAACATACGGAGCTAAGTAGTGACCACTGGGCTGGAGCAGGACCTCAGCGAGGAGGAGGAGGAGACAGGAGGGCAGAATCTCTGTCTCCTTGCCAACACAGAAGCCTCAAGGGCCAGGAGACCCTGGGGAGGGTCTATGGGTCACTAACTGTTGGGGGATCTGGGAACTGCACAAGCACTGGAAATAAAGACACCGGGGTGATCCAACAGAAAGAGGCATGGAAGACTCTTTATAATACCAGCCCAAACACAGGGTGCAGGCCCAAAAGGGGGAGAGCCTGCCCAGGACCCTGTGACAGCGCCCAATACAGAGCCCTGCCGACACGCCACCCCTTCAGTTCCCTCTTGCTGGCTACCCCGAGAGAAGGGCAGGAGGGTGGGTATTGGAATGGACATGAACAACATACCTCGAAGAACAACAGTTAAGAAGGTAAGTGTTTTGGATTCTTCGAGTGCTTGTTCACGTCGATTCCAATCGGGTGACTCCCAAGCCCAAGTTCAGGAGGCGGGGTTGGAGTCTTCCCCTGACTGAAGCACTGCTCGTCCGAAGGCTCTGGCCTGCTGGGTAATCGCATAGTGTGCGGTGAAAGTGTGGATGGAGGCCCACGTCGCCGCTCTGCAGATTTCCTGAGTAGGAACTTGAGCCAGGAACGCTGTTAATGAAGCCTGCACCCTGGTGGAGTGCGCAGAGATTGGAGGTGCAGGAACACCTGCCAGGTTGTAGCACTCACGAATACAGGACGCTATCCATGACGAGAAACGTTGTGACGACACAGGCAGTCCTTTCATTCTGTCCGCCACTGACATGAATAACTGGACCGATTTTCTGAACAGCTTCATTCTCTCGATGTAAAAGGCTAGCGCCCTTTAGACATCCAGAAAGTGGAGTCTCTGCTCCCTGCCGCTGGAGTGTGGCTTAGGGTAGAATACCATGAGAAAGACGTCCTGGTTGATGAGAAACTGCGACACAACCTTCGGGAGGAAAGCAGGGTGAGGTCTGAGCTGCACCTTGTCCTTATAGAACATGGTGTAGGGAGGATCTGATGTCATGGCTCTGAGCTCAGACACCCTCCTGGCCAAGGTTATTGCTCCCAGGAACCTCACCTTGTAAGAGAGGTAGAGCAGGGAGCATGTTGCTAATGGTTCAAAGGGGGGTCCCATGAGCCTGGAAAAGACCAGGCTGAGGTCCCAGGCAGAGACAGGCTGACACATGTTATGGTATAGCCTGTCGAGCCTTTTTAAGAGCCAGCTGACCATAGGATTAGGGAACACAGAGTGGCCCTCCGCACCTGGGTGGAAGGCTGAAACGGCAGCTAAGTGCACCCTTACTGATGACAACAAAAGTCCCTGCTGCTTCAGATGGAGGAGGTAGTCCAGAATGAGTGGCACTGAGGCTAGCGTCGGGAACGAATGGCGCTGCGCCGACCAGGGTGAAATTCTCTTCCACTTGGCAAGGTATGTGGCTCTCGTAGAGGGTTTTCTGCTGCCAAGGAGGACCTGTCTGACCTGGTCTGAACAGGAAAACTCCATTGGATTCAACCATGGAGCTTCCATGCCGTGAGGTGAAGCGACTCGAGGTTCAGATGTTGAAGACGACGGTGATCTTATGTCAGAAGGTCCGGAAAGAGTGGCGGCAGGGTGATCAGGGCTCCCACGGACATGGCTAGGGGAGATGTGTACCAGCGCTGACGGGGCCAGGCTGGTGCTATCAACATGACCTGAGCTTGTTCTCTCCGGATCTTGAGGAGCACCTTGGGAACAGGTGGAAAGGCATATAGGAGACAACCTTCCCATGGGAAGAGGAACGCACCCGCTCTGGAGCCTGGGCTGTGATTCTGGAAGGAGCAGAACTGCTGGCACTTCCTGTTGTGTCATGTGGCGAATAGGTCTATCTGGAGAAATCCCCACCTCTGGAAGATTGAAATCGCGACATCCGGGCAAAGGGACCACTTGTGCCTGTGAAACAACCTGCTGAGGTGGTCTGCCAGCTTGTTCTGTACCCCAGGGAGGTATGACGCTTGTAGGTGTATTGAATGTTAGAAGTCCCACAGCATGAGGGCTTCCTGGCACAGGGGAGAGGAGCGTGCGCCCCCGTTTGTTGCTGTAGAACATTGCTGTTGTATTGTCCGTCAAAGCGTGGTGTGGGCTTTGCTTAAGAGCCCCAGATATCACTTGAGCCTTCCTCTTTTTGGGGGTGGGGGAGGGATAGCTCAGTGGTTTGAGCACTGGCCTGCTAAACCCAGGGTTGTGAGGCTATTTAGGGAGCTGGGGCAAAAACCTGTCTGGGGGTTGTTCCTGCTTTGAGCAGGGGGTTGGACTAGATACCTCCTGAGGTCCCTTCCAACCCTGACATTCTATGATTCTATGACTGATACACATTGTCCCGGTAAGTGTGCCCGGAAGGTCTGGCATGCCAAGCGCACTGCTCTCAGCTCTCTGACACTGATGTGGAGACCTAGTTCCTACTGAGACCAGAGGCCTTGAGTCCTGCGGTCTCTCAGATGTGCTCCCCAGCCCAAGTCTGATGCGTCCTTCACTAGCGACAGAGACGGCTGCGGAGTGGCGAAGGGGACCCTGAGCATATCTCCTGAGGGTTGAGCCACCACAGGAGGTAGGAGAGGACCAGGCAACGCAGGGGCAAAATCCTGTCCAAGCTGTCCTGGGCTGGGTGATACACTGACGCAAGCCGCAACTGAAGCGGTCGAAGGCCAAGCCTGGCATGCTGCACCACGTCGGTACAGGCAGCCGTGTGTCCGAGAAGCTTCAGGCAGTTTCTCTCTGTGGTGGTGGTGGTGGGAAACTGTCTGAAGCCTGGAATGATATCGGTCAGGGCGTGAAACCTCGCTTCAAGTCCAGTATTGCCACTATAAACTCTATCCTCTGGATGGGGGACAGAGTCAATTTTGCTTCGTTTAGAAGGAGACCCAGGTTGTCGAAGGTGGTTCTGATGAATCTGACCTGAGCTTCCACTTGGGTCCTGGAGGACCCCTGATCAGCCAATCATTGAGGTATGGCAACACCTGTACCTGGTACCTTTGCAAGAACATGGCAACAACTGCCATGCATGTGAAGACTCAAGGTGCTACTGACAGGCCGAACGGAAGGATAGTAAATTGGTAGCAGGTACTGTTGACTGCAAACCTGAGGTACTTCCTGTGGGGCTGAGTGATTGCGATATGAAAATATGCGTCCTTCAAGTCGAAGGTGACATACCAATGAGGGGATGATGGAGGCCAAAGAGACTGTGTGGAACTTGAGTTTCTTCACAAACTTGTTGAGTTCACCCAGGTCCAAGATAGGCTTGAGGCCGCCTTTGGCTTTCGGTATTAGGAAATACCTGGAATAAAAGCCCTTGCCCCTGTGCTCCTGAGGAACCTCCTCCACTGCTCCTAGAGATAGGAGCGACTGCACCTCCTGGATAGGAGCTGCTTGTCCCTGAAGAGGGTCGGGGAAGGAGGGTGGAAGGGCACAGAAGGGCTTTGTGAACAGGGGCTACTAACTGGGAGTTTTGCAAAAGGAGTTCTCCAGGTGAAGGAGGAGCAAATACAGGACCCTTGGGGTAAGTGACTGTCTGTAGTGCGTGTTTGTTTGTGTTTGGGGGTTACACGCTGTGTGCCGAGCTTGTGTTTGTCCGTCTGGTTGGTTGGTTGGTTGAAGGACCGTGTGCTGTGGCTGGCAGTTGGAAGCTGTGAGCTTCAAAGGAAGGTTTGAAAGCTAGAAGCCTCTGTTGATCGGCTGAGCCTTAGTCAGTGGGCGGGGCTATCAAGCAGGCCACGGCTTTATAAAGCAGTGCCAAGCGACCAGGGAGCTTTGCGAACAGAGGTTGCTAACAGGGAGTTTCGCAAGGAGTTTGGAAGGGGAGTGGGAAGGGGGCAAGGGCCCCTTGCTGTTGTTTTCGTTTTAAAACCTATAAACTAAATGACAGTCAAAACTCCTTGCTGTAAACACCCCTTCAGTAACTAGGAGACAATGCAGGCAGAAGCCCAGCAGCAGAGTGGGGGCTATCCAGTTTATTGCACTGACTGTCGCATGTATGATTACCTGCCCTGTGGGCGGGTGGCGTATGTGTGCAGTCGGTGCAAGAAGCTCCTGGCCCTCAGAGACCATGTACGGACTTTGGAGGCCAGGGTGGCGGAACTGGAGGAGCTGAGAGAGGCAGAGAGGTATGTTGATGAGGCTTTCCGGGACACTGTAGAATTGTCCCACCTCCGCTCAGACAGTTCCTGTGCTGTTGAGGAGGAAGAAGGGCCCAGGGAAGTAGAGCAGTCAATGGGAGCAGAGGGAAACCTTCCCATAGTTGGGACCCTCCTTCCAGATGGTGCTGGGGTTGCCTCTCGCACTGAGGTTGCCTCTCCGGGGGAGGGAACTCCAGTTTCTAGGAAAAGGCAGGTGTTAGTAATGGGAGATTCGATTATTAGAAATGTAGATAGCTGGGTTTGTGATGACCGGGAGAACCGTATGGTGACTTGCCTGCCTGGTGCAAAGGTTGCGGATCTCTCGAGGCATCTAGATAGACTTATGTGTAGTGCTGGGGAGGAGCCACTGGTCGTGGTACATGTAGGTACCAATGACATAGGGAAGGGTAGGAGGGATGTCCTGGAGGCCAAATTTAGGCTGCTAGGAAGAGACTGAAATCCAGGAACTCTATGGTGGCATTCTCAGAAATGCTCCCAGTTCCACGCACAGGGTCAGGTAGGCAGGCAGAGCTTCAGAGTCTCAATGCGTGGATGAGACGATGGTGTAGAGAGGAGGGGTTTACATTCATTAGGAACTGGGGAATCTTTTGGGATGGAGGGAGCCTATACAGGAGAGATGGGCTCCACCTAAACCAAAGTGGAACCAGACTGCTGGCACTAAACATTAAAAAGGTTGTAGAACAGTTTTTAAACTAGGAGATGGGGGAAAGCCGACTGCTGCAGAGGAGCATGTGGATCGGACAAAGACTTCTCTTAGAGGAGAGTCTATTGATAGAGATTCTCTAGGTTATAGTCAGGAACAGAGGATGGAAGAGGATAATATAAGGGCCAGATCAGACAAGAAACATTCACATAAAAAGGCATCTGACGCATCAGAAAAGGGCAGACAAATAAACAGGGACAAGTTTTTAAAGTGCTTGTACACAAATTCTAGAAGTCTAAATAATAAGATGGGTGAACTAGAGTGCCTTGTGATAAAGGAGGATATAGATATAATAGGCATCACAGAAACCTGGTGGACTGAGAGCAATCAATGGGACACAATCATTCCGGGCAGGGCCGGCTCCAGACCCCAGCGCGCCAAGCGCGCGCTTGGGGCAGCGTCCCACGGGGAGGGCGGCATGCGGCTCCGGCGGACCTCCCGCAGGCATGCCTGCGGACGGTCCGCTGGTCCCGCGGCTCCGGTGGACCTCCCGCAGACGTGCCTGTGGAGGGGCCGCTGGTCCCGCGGCTTCGGTGGAGCATCTGCAGGCAACGGTCTGAGATGATACAGGACCATGCACAGTAGAAAGGGGACAGTCGGGATGAGAAGGTAAGGCAGGGTGGATCCAGTTGGAGATCTGGTGCACCGTCCTTGGCCGCACCTTCAAAAGGCTGGTTTCGGGGCAGAAAGTGGTTTGGATTGGCCAGAGCCCTGGCCTGAGGACAGGTGTTGTCTTTTCCTGCCACTCCTGTTCCTCCTCCAAGAACCATCCTGACGGTTCTGCTGATAGAACCTCGGAGGAGGTTGCGACCTAAAGTGTGGCAGGAGTGTGCACACTCAAAGACCTGAGGGTGGCTCGTGAGTCTTTCAGGCTATGCATCACACCCTCAAATGGGAAGTCCTGAATGGTCTGTTGGACCTCATAAGGGAGACCCGAGACTTGAAGCCAGGAGCCCCTTCTCATGGCCACCCCAGTAGCCATGACCCTAGTGGCGGCATCAGCACCATCCAACATGGCCCGGAGGGAACCCAGGAGACTAGCTTTCCCTCCTCCACCAAGGCTGAGAACTCGACTCAGGAGTCTGAAGGGAGGAGCTCCTCAAATTTGTTCATCGCTGCACAGCTGTTATAAGAGTACCTGCTGATGATGGCCTGTTGGTTCAAGATATAGAGCTTCAGACCCCTTGGAGAGTAGACCTTTCTCCCGAAAAAGTCGAGTTGCTTAGCCTCCCTGTTTTTAGGGGAGAGCGCCTGGAAACCCTGCCACTCATGCTGATTAGCAGCAGCCACGACAAGAGAGTCAGGAGGTGGGTGGGAGTACAAGTGTTCATACCCCTTGGAGGGCACGGAATAACGCCTCTCGTTGCGCTTGGCAGTGGGCGGCAAGGAAGCTGGGGTCTGCCACAGGGTCTTGATGGTATCCACAATAGTTTTAATAAGTGGTAGGGCAATAGGAAAAGGACCCGAGGGAGCAAGGATATCCACCATGGGATCAGCCTCCTCGACCACCTCTTCAGCCTTAATGCCCAGACCCTGAGCAGCCTTCGCAGCAGCTGTTGTAACACCCTATGTTCCTCAAGCACTGGGGCTATGGCTCTGCCTGCCAATGCCTTGTCCGGAGACGATGAAGAGGACGCCCCTATAAGCAGCAGAAGCTCCCTGCCATCAGCTCCCAAGGGGTCCCGCGACTCTCAGGGGAACATCGGTGCAATAGAGCACCTGTCAGTGACGGGGCAGTCAACACTGAACTCAGCATTGGCACGGGAACCGGAGACACTGATGGTGCCGCCGGTGAAGCCGGTGCTGAACCAGCTGCCTGAGCCAACGAAGGTGGCGGGGCCGTTGTCTGTGCTGCTATTAGTGCCGAGGTCATCACTGATGCCGAAAATGCTGTCGTCGCCGGAGCAGCAGTCATCGCCAAGGTCCAAAGAGTTGCCGGTGCCGAGGCCGGTGCTGATGCCGCAGCCGAAGGCTCAACATGTGGGTAGGCACTGAGGCACTGAGGCAAGCTGCACGGTTGATAGCAGGACGAATGTGGCTGAGGCCACCGAAGACGCTGCGGAGCGGGGCCCTTGGATCCCTCCCTGGCTCTGGTGAAAGGCCTAGGGGGTCCAGAATGGCCCAATGGATTCTGCCACTGAGATGGCCATGCTTGGAGTTCTCCCCTCTCTCGCCTTGACCTCACTCGTTGGCTCCTGCTCCTCTGAGAGCAGTAGGAGTCAGACTCTGACTCCGAGGTCTCCAAGACTGAAGACCACAGAGGAGCTGAGCTTCGGTGCATCGAGCGTTGAGAGCTTTGGGTGCGACTAGGCTTTCTGTCCAAGTGGGCTGATGTCGAAGGACATGGAGATGGGGAATGCCTGGACATCATTGCTGGCTTCCTTCTTGACTGCACCTGGAGGTGGGGTGGGACCACCAGCACCGTAGGATCCTCCCTCCTAGGGGGTGAGGATGGCGCCGTAAGGTGCAGCAGATCCCAAGCAGCTTTGAAAGATTCCAGCATTGAAGGAAGTGGCAGCTGCTGGCCCGTAGGGACCGGTGAACGTGGCGGGCCTGGACTCAACTGCCTCAGCTGGGCAGGAGATGACGCGGCCCTAACGGGGGATCTCGAGCTGTGGCCCGCCTGTGGTCTCACTTCCTTAGATTTAGCAGGGGGTGACCGACTATCTGGCTTCTTTTTCTTCTGAGACACTAGCGAGTGAGACTGGTGCCTGCTCTCTGCTGGGCCTCGGGAAGTGCAATGCCAGTGCCCAGTGTCCCGGGACGACTCCTTTCTCGGCACCGAACGCAATGGCGCCGGAGCGCTTCGCATCGACAAGGAAGTGTTAGGAGCCGGGTCACCTGAGCCCGGGCCTGAATGGGGGTGTAGAGCTGCCTCCATGAGGTTCACTTTTTAGCCGCTGCTCCCTTCCTTTAAGAGTTCTAGGGCGGAACTCGCGGCAGATCTTACAGCGATCCTTTTGGTGACCCTCCCTAGGCACCATAAACATGAGGAGTGTGGATCGCTCTTTGGCATGAGCCTCACACAGACCACACAGTTTTTAAACCCCAAGGACCGTGGCATACCACAGCTCCAGGGAGTCAGAAGGGGCATGGGGACCCCACAATAACTCTAATCACTAACTACTAACTATTAAGATAAACTAACTATGTACAAACAACTGGAGCTGAACAGGCTTGCTAAAGCCAGGGCTACAGGAAGTTCCAGCCTACCGTCACTGGCAGTAAGAAGGAACTGAGGGGGTGGCGGGCTCTACACTGAGTGCCATGAAGGCGCGACTCCAGGGGGAGCCCGGTCTGACCCGACCGATGGTACTATGGGAAAAATCTTCCAGCTACCATGCACGTGCGCGCGCATACACCTGATTGGAATCGACATGAACAAGCACTTGAAGAAGAAGGAGCTCTTACAGTCAGACGCATTGTGGATCAAGCTATTTAACCCTGTATACCTGTAGGATGGCTCCTGACCGTGGGTCAACGAGCCGTATTTTCCTGTCCCGGCAGGCAGTGGCTAGCAGGCTGCCGTCTGTGTTGAATGACATGGAGAGGATCACGTCCCTGTGACAGCTGATTGTCTTCACCGGATTTTGAATTACGGGCGCCTTTGTGTCGAGGTTCCAGATCATTATCTGAGGCAAAGAAACAAATTTTCAGCACCTTTCCCTCAAACCAGCCTATTTGACAGTCAGCAAGTACAACACTGCACGCCGAATGGCTGCTCCCCTGGAGAGATGGGAGTGACGTGCTGGAACAATGTGCCCCAGTGAACTTGCACCCTTGTTTACCCACATAATTATTAGGATCACAAATCGTTTGTCTATGGCCTGCTTAGTGCCTTACAGCAGTCTGTCAGGGGCATGCACCCTGCCCCAAAGAGTTCACAGTCTCATTTCCAGGGGACTTTTTATTGCATGGGGAAATTGTTGCAGGGGAAAACAGGTGGAATGAACAGCAGCCAGTTACATTAACATTAACTAAACCTACAACTAGACGATGGGGAAGTGAATGTTATGTGGGTTGTGACTCCTTTAGGGTCTTCTGCCCTGCAATCAGAGGGGTGACTGCAGCTCCTGTCGACATGCCCCCGTTCGTTTTGATGGAGCTGGTGCGAGTGCCTACGGCTGCGATGCCATAGCAATGCAGGCTGGACAAGCCCACCCAGGACTTGTACTTCAGCACGGGCTAGCCGCTCAAGTCCATGCTGCTGTGGCTTCACACCCACTGGTACTCACGTTCCCTACACCAACACAAGCCTGGGTACGCCTAGTGGCAGGTATAATAGGCCGGGGGAGGGTAAGCCTCCCCTGCAGCGCAGCTGCCAACCTGCCGCCTTTGAGTGTGCGGATGCCTAGGCTGTGGTGGCCCCCCCGTTTCCTCCTGTGCCCCCCCACACCCCACCTCTTCTTGTCCCTGCTCCGTCCCTCCCCCGAGGCCCCCGCCGCTTGCAGCGTCTCGCTGAGTCCCTCCTCTCCTCCCCCAAGAGGCCCTTGCCATTTGCTGTCTCTCTCCTCCTCCACCCCCCATAGGGCACCCCACTGGCCGAGTCCCTCCCTCCCCTGCCCACTGCTTGCTGAGTCCCTCCTCTCCTCCCCCCAAGCGGCTTGCGGTGGAGTCTCGGGGGGCTGGGGGTGGAGGGACTAGGCGAGCAGTGGGGCCATGGCGGAGGGGGTGGAAAGACGGCTGGTGGTGGGGTCTTGGAGGAGAAGGGTGGAGGGACTCAATGGGCAGCGGATGGCGGTGGGGTCTCTGGGGGAAGAGGGGGGACTGAGCGGGCAGTGGGGTCTCGGGGGGTGGATGGAATTGGCGGGCAGTGGAGGCCTCAGGTGACGGGGGTGGAGAAGAGAAGGAACTAGGTGAGCGGCAGACGAGGAGGCCATGGGGGGGGGTGGAGGGACTCGGCAGGTGGTGGGGTGGAGCGAGTGGGGGAGTGGAGGGACTCAGCAAGCAGTGGGGCCTCAGGGGGACAGACTTGATGGGGGGTGGAATCTCGGGGGGGTGGATGGGACTTGGCAGGGGCCTCAGGGAACGGGGGTGAAGAAGAGGGACTAGGCGAGCAGCAGACGAGGAGGCCTTGGGGGGGGGAGGACTGAGTGGGAGCAGGGCTTGGGGTGGAGGCCGAGTGGGGGAGGGGCCTCAAGTGGAGCAAGGGGGGGGGGGCACAGTCTGGGCACAGGTGAGCTTCCGGCGCTCAGACCAGCCTCCCCAAATGCTGGAACCACGTGCCTGTCGCCCATGGGCTTATGTCTACCGGAGCTTCAGTCAACTCGCTGACTGCAGTGTGGACAGACCCTTAGAGGAAAGGAGAGGGTCACTGAAAGTCGGGACAGTTCAAAAGGCATCCGATGAAGTGGGTTTTAGCCCACGAAAGCTTATACCCAAATAAATTTGTTTGTCTCTAACGGGCCACAAGGACTCCTCGCTGTTTTTGCTGATACAGACTAACACGGCTACCACTCTGAAATATAACGGTGTTATAATTATATTGTGTTATATTAGAATATAAATTAAAAAGTTAAAATTGACACAAAATGTTCAGATCAATCTGAAAACATTTTTTTTCTGAATTTTCTTTTGTGAAAAATTTCAAGGTTTTGTTCTTAATTGAAATGAAAACAAATTTCTTGCAGGTACATAATAACATTGCCACTGTAAGATGTGAAATCTGACATAACTTGGAATTTCCATTCTCTGCCCTACACCAGACCTTCTATGCAGTCTGCCTGCCTCCCCGTCTCTCCATCTCTTGAAAAGCTAGAGTTTATATACACTCCTTATTTCCCAGCATGCTTTGCCCCAGCTTACAAGTACAACATGGCTGTCCTGGGGAAAACATTTCCCTGCCTGCCCTGCTCTTCTGATAGAGAGACTGGCTGGAATGCCCAAGAACCAGACTACTCCCTCACCCCGAGAGGGCTGGGGTGAGCCCCAGCTTTTGCCCCTGCAACCAGGACCAGCAGCACAAGTGTCTGTACAAACCCAGTCTCTACGTCCTCTGCCCCAGGTGGGGGTGACCCACACAGTAGGGAACTGCTGGCTCCAGGAGGGCTCTCCTCATACAACTTAAATGAGCTGTTGTTACAGAATGCAACTACGTGCAGGAGTACAAACAAAACTGACTGCGAAGAAACAAAGCAAGTATGGGTAACCTCTCCCTGCTGATGCACCCTCTGGGTCCCTCCCCTGGGCCTGGGCCACACATTCTGCCCCGCAGCAGGTTGGAGAGAAGGGCAAAGCTGACTCACCTTATAATCATAGCCAGTACTGAAGATAATGTTGCTGGCCGTAGGATGCCATTCAATGAGCCCCACCCTTCGAGCATGACCCAGAAGCTCCTTCCTTGCACTGGTGATGTTCCTTGTTAGTAAATGTTTGGGGATGTCCCAGATTTTCACCTAAACAGCAAATAGCAGCAGAGTCTTTATTCTGCAGTGAGACATCCTATCACTAAGATCCAGGCCAAGTACTGTCAGTGCAGCCAGCTGTGGATTAGTCTCAAAGGATAGAAATGAGGAGCAGCCTATTGACTTGCAGGCACATAATAATATTGCCACTGTAAGATGTGCAGACATTAAAATATGCCTTGAAAATATGTTAACAGCTTCTCTCTCTTTCTGCCCTTTAACTATCTGGGGAGAACATAAACTAAATTATATGACTCTTCCATGACCTTTATGCATATTCCAAACCTTTGCTTCCTCTCAGAGCTAAAGGCAATGAGAGTCCATAGCTTGATTCCAAAGGTGAGACATTTGTCTGGGGAGCATAATTAAACTAAAGCTTAAGACACACAATTCCCAGGAAGGAAAGCTCTCCGATGCTTGATAAAGAATTTTCCAACTATTGTTAGTTTCTCAAACCAAAGACTCCTATAATTTACTCATGGATGAGCCTTCCATCTCTCTCAGTCATAGATTCCAAGGCCAGAACGGACAATTGTGATCATCTAGTCTGACTACAATACAGGCCAGGGAACTTCCCCAAAATAATTCCTAAAGCAGAAAGAAAAACATCCAATCTTGATTTCAAAAATTGTCATTGATGGAGAATCCACCACTGACAATTGTTCCAGTGGTCAATTATTCTCACTGTTAAAAATGTAGCCTTCTTTCTGGTCTGAATTTGTATAGTTTCAACTTCTAGCCATTGGATTGTGTTAGACCTTCCTCTGCTAGTTTGAAGAACCTGTTATTAAATAGATGTTCTGCATGTAGGTACTTACAGATGGTAAACAAGTCATCTTTTAACCTTCTCTTTGTTAAGCTAAATAGATTGAGCTTCTTGACTCTCTCGCTATAAGGCAGTGTTATGGTTCCAGGATATTAGCAAGATAAGGGGAGTCAGGTAATACCTTTTATTGGACTATCTTCTGTTGGTAACAGGGACACGCTTTCAAGCTTAAACAGCCCTGAAGAAGGGCCCTGTGTAGCTCAAAAGTTCTCTCTCTCACCAACAGAAGATGGTTCAATAAAAAAATATTACCTCACCCACCTTGTCTCTTTCTAATCTTTTAATCATTCTTATCACTCTTCTCTGAACCCTCTTCAATTTATCAACATCCTTCTTGAATCTACTCCTACTCAAGATTGCTCTTTTTTTCCTCCCAAGATCGCATTAGCTCTTTTGGCCACAGCACCACGCTGGGAGCTCATGTTCGGCTGATTATCAGCCACGACCGCCAAATCTTTTTCAGAGTCCCTGCTTCCCAGGATAGAGTCCCCCATCCTGTCCGTATGGCCTGCGTTCTTTGTTCCTAGATGCATGCATTGACATTTAGCCTTATTAAAATTCATATTGTCTGCTTACACCCCATCACCAAGTGAGCCAGAGTGCTTTGTATCAGTGACCTGTCTTCTTCATTATTCACCACACACCCAATTTCTGTGTCACCTGCAAACTTTATCAGTGATGATTTTATTTTTTCCTCCAGGTCATTGACAAAAATCTTAAATAACATAGGGCCAAGAACTGATCCCTGTGGGACCCCACTGGAAACATGCCCACTCATGACAATTCCCCACTTACACTTTGCGATCTACCAGTTAGCCAATTTGTAATTCATTTAATGTGTGGCCTTGTTAGTTGTACATCATTCTAGTTTTTTAATCAAAATGCTGTATTGTAAAAAGCATGCAAGTCAAATCCCTTACAGAAGTCTCAGGGCTCCCCAAGCCCTTTAAATCCCACCCGCAGCTCTAGCAGCCGGGCTGGGGTTGGCATTTAAAGGGCCCGGAGCTCCACAGTGGCTGGAGCCTCGGGCCCTTTAGTTCGCCCCAGGGGCTACCAGCCACCTCTGCAGCTGGGAGCCCCCTGGGTGATTTAAAGGCCCTGGGACTCCCAGCCACAGCTATGATTCTACAAGGTCATGTGATGAGACCACGTGTGTCTCTTTTTATACCTTCTTCCAGATGCTAGAAAGATCCTGCTGGTACGTGGGGGTCAGGAAATCCCCATTGGTCAAGCAGTCTCCATTGTGTATGTTCCTTCCCTATGGAGCCTCTGGGATAGTGTATTCTTTTCTTGATGGGCCATCACCACTGTCTGGCCCTCCTTTGTTGCACCTGATTGACTCGCTGTGGGCATTCCCAACCTCGCAGCATATTTCAGTAACACATATAGCAACACTTCATAACAATGATAGTACATACACTCCAACAGAATATTAATAATATTCAACAGATCAAGACTTTTAAAATTATACCTCACAAGGTATACGTTATACCAAGCATATCATAATTATTCCACAGTGGTGAATATTGGGGTTCCAGGGTGCTACTTTGAGGTACAAAGTGTCACGTCCAGGTCACCTCATTTACCATTTTAAAAAACAGGCTGTGGTGGGGCAGTGCCCCACCCCCTGAGAAAAAAGCTGGAACAGGCCTTTGAGGCTGCGCAGGCTGACAGCCAATCAACAGAGGTCTGTTAGAAGCCAATCAGGGCCGTGTTGGGCCCTATATAAAGGCTGCCTAGCAGGCGGAAAGGGAGTTTCTCCCTGACTGCCAAGGGAGGAGGCCTGGCTCCTGGGCTGAAAGGTAGCACCTTGGACAGAGCAGTGCTGGGGAAGGGCAGAAGGAGCTGGGGAGCTCCCGCCAAGGAAAACCCCAGGCTGAGGGCCTTGCTACAAAGGGCTGAGCAGGTGCACAGGGCCGAAGGGGAAGCAGCCCAGGGACAAAAGCCTGACAAGGAGAGAGGAGGAGGGCAGGGAGGCTGCCACTAGGGGGTCCCTGGGTCGGGACCCAGAGTAGCGGGTGGGCCTGGGTCCCCCTCCTTCCCCCTTGTCCTACACGTGGCTGAGGAGGAGCATGGCCTGATACAGGCTGTGGCTGGCCCCTGTGACAAAGGGGCTAGACTGTGAGGTGCAGCCGGCCCCTAGGACAGGTGCTGATAACACCAGACCCCCGGCAGGGGGTGCAGCCAGGCAGTGGGCACTGCCAGAGGGCAGTGTCCTGAGCGGGGAGCAACGTGGGTCCGGACACCAACAGGGGAGCAGACGACAGATGGGACACCACTGGCAGAGGGTGCCCCACACAGGACAGAGCTAATTCCCAGGTGTGCCGGTGGGAGGCGCTGCGGTGGTGAGTCCCAACCCTGTCACACTGGCAAATATTAACTTTCTTCCAGGCTTCTGGAATTTCCCCAATGCTCCAAGAATTATTGATAATCAACATCAATAGTCCAGCAATCTCCTCAGCCAGCAGTGACTCTGAAAAAATGTGTGTGGGGGGAGGGGGGGTGGATGATCAGCTGAACATGAGATCCCAGTGAGATGCTGTGGCCAAGAGTGCTAATACGATCTTTGGATGCATAATCAGAGATTCCCTTATGGACCAATCCATTCCAATAGCAGGTAACCACATTCTTAAGTGTCTTTAAGACAATTATATCCTTACTGCTTGGAGAAACACTGGAAAGGTGATAAATGTGTTGGGTACACAGTGTGCACACAGACTGGCTAACCTAGTGAGGAGGGCTTTAAACTAGGTTTGACGGGGACAGGTGAGCAAAGCCCACAGGTAAGTGGGGAACATGGAGACCGGGGAGATGGGTCGGAAACAAGAGGGAGCATGGGCTATAATGGCAGAGAGAAAGGAGGGTCAGGGCAAAACTGTGAGGCAAGATCAAACCAGTATCTTAGATGCCTATATACAAATGCGAGAAGTATGGGTAATAAGCAGGAAGAACTGGAAGTGCTAATAAATAAATACAACTATGACATTGCTGGCATCACTGAAACTTGGTGGGATAATACACATGATTGGAATGTTGGTGTGGATGGGTACAGCTTGCTCAGGAAGGACAGACAGGGGAAAAAGGGAGGAGGTGTTGCCTTACATATTAAAAATGTACACACTTGGACTGAGATGGAGATGGACATAGGAGACGGAAGTGTTGAGAGTCTTTGGGTTAGGCTAAAAGGGGTAAAAAACAAGGGTGATGTCATGCTAGGGGTCTACAACAGGCCACCAAACCAGGTGGAAGAGGTGGATCAGGCTTTTTTTAAACAACTAACAAAATCATCCAAAGCCCAAGATTTAGTGGTGATGGGGGACTTCAACTATCCAGATATATGTTGGGAAAATAACACAGCGGGGCACAGACCATCCAATAAGATCTTGGACTGCATTGGAGACAACTTTTTATTTCAGAAGGTTGAAAAAGCTACTGGGGGGAAGCTGTTCTAGACTTGATTTTAACAAATAGGGAGGAACTCGTTGAGAATTTGAAAGTAGAAGGCAGCTTGGGTGAAAGTGATCATGAAATCATAGAGTTTGCAATTCTAAGGAAGGGTAGAAGGGAGTACAGCAAAATAGAGACAATGGATTTCAGGAAGGTGGATTTTGGTAAGCTCAGAGAGCTGATAGGTAAGGTCCCATGGGAATCAAGACTGAGGGGGAAAACAACTGAGGAGAGTTGGCAGTTTTTCAAAGGGACACTATTAAGGGCCCAAAAGCAAGCTATTCCGCTAGGTAGGAAAGATAGAAAATGTGGTAAAAGGCCACCTTGGCTTAACCATGAGATCTTGCATGATCTAAAAAATAAAAAGGAGTCATATAAAAATGGAAACTAGGACAGATTACAAAGGCTGAATATAGGCAAACAACACAGGAATGCAGGGCCAAGATTACAAAGGCAAAGGCACAATATGAGCTCAAACTAGCTACGCGAATAAAGGGAAACAAGAAGACTTTTTATCACTACATTAGAAGCAAGAGGAAGACCAAGGACAGGGTAGGCCCACTGCTCAGTGAGGAGAGAGAAACAGTAACAGGAAACTTGGAAATGGCAGAGATGCTTAATGACTTCTTTGTTTCGGTCACTGCTTTCCAGAGGACTATCCCCCGTTCTGTAGGGTGCTGCCTGACTCCTTTGTGACTGGAAGTATGGGTTTGCATGTGGCTTTCTTAAAACCTAATTATTCAGTAAGTATTTTAGAAGAACTAGCCCATTACAGAGAAAATCATGAATTACTCAAAGACAATGATGTTGAGATGAGTTCCTGTCTGCATCCTGAAAAACTTGCCCATACCAGTATTGCCCTGGCCTCTTCTTTTGTCATTCAGTGTTGAACGCATTCTAAACCAATATGCATTTCCTCACCTTTTGGGAGCGAAGCCAGACTTTAAGGCACCTGCTCCCCTACATGGTGTTAACTTCGCTTGTGCCAATCAGAAACGAACACAAACAGGTTTTGGGCCCCGTCCCCTATGACACTTCTATGATGTCATAGTTGGTACTTTATGGCCTGCCTGCCATGTGCAGGCAGGGAGAGGAGAAAGAAAAATGAATCCTGTGTATACCCATGTATCCTGTGTATGCCCGTAACCGAGCCTGATCACCTCGAAGCCTCTCTCTCAGCTCACGTGTTTCAAACAGAGCTTCTACGTTTGCCGGTCGTTATGCATTGGGTTTGTATTTGTAAGTATCAGTTATTACTAAATGCTGCATCTTTGTTTATAAATATTGTTAGTAGATATTTTAGTCATTGTGTGTTTTAAGTTTCATTAACTCTATTAGCTAATTATACACTGCTCCCTTACCCCTTGTAATTATCCCCAATAAAACTTTTAAATTGATTAAGTTTAGTGTGTGTGTGTGTGTGTCTGCAGTTTGCATCGTGACCCACACTCTCCTTGCATCCCTTACCAATATAGTCTGTTGCCACATGCAACCTGGTAAATAACAGGCCTGCATTTTCTTTCGCCCCTGCGAGTCCGTGGCAATCTACAAATGAATGGAGAAAAGCAGCAAGAGCAATCAAATGTTTGGTTCTGGCTTATTTCCTTGGTCTTAAAAGAGAGTAACAAGGACCTGAGTCTCCTCCCTCACAATAGCCCCGTGCTCCCCAATCAGCATTGAGACTCTGAGACTCAGAAAGCTGAGAGTTCTCACCAGCTGTCCCAGGTCACCACCGGAGGGAGTCACTCTTAAAGCACTATTCCAGCCACATGTCTTTGGGAGGGCCTACCACAATGAGAGTTGGAGTGCAACACCCCCTCCCGCCGCCCAATCCCCCACTCCACATGCACAGACAGGTCCTGGTGGTGAAAGGAGAGCAGGGGAAAAGGACAAAAATGCAAGAGAAGAAGAGAAAGGAGGGAGAGACAGGAAAAGGGAAAACAAAAAGGAGAAACCCCAATGTCCCCAGTGATTCTAAGGGACAAAGTCCTAGGTGGGAAATAAAAGGCTGCCCCCACAATCTAGTGTTTTCCTTTCCTAAAAATCAGCCGGCATCTGATGGATCAGACCGAACAGATTCCAAACCTCTCGGAGGCTCTTACCTTCTATACAGGGATGTCTGTTTTCTAGCAAAATCAATAAAAGAAAAGGAGAAAACTGCAAAGAGGGTCCTCCTGGCGCTCATGTACGTGAAAGTGAATTCTCTCTCGGTCCTCAAGGAGAGACCTCGAGAAGGAGACGTGCTGAAGCAAAGCCACAGGGATCTCCAAGGTTGCCCCTGTCCTGCACCCCTGTCCTGCCTGGATGATGTCAAGATCTCTCTGTGAGATCATCGCCTCCCCACCACCTCTGTCCAATAGGCTGAGGTCCTGCCAAAGGCCCTTGTGATGTCACTGACACACCCACCCCTCCCCTGCAGTGCTGATGTCCTGCCCCTGTCCAGCCACATTGGATGTTGGAGCTGCTTCCCCTGGATCACCCCACTCAATGACTCTTCATTGTGGGAATGACACCGACTACACAGTAGAACATGAGAGTTTCTTCCCCATGATATGCTCAGTTGTTCATAAATTAGCAGACTTTATGGACAGAAGAGACAATTAGAGCATGTAATCTGACACCCTGCATATCGCATGCTTTCTGTATAGCATAGTAGCTAGTTTGACTAAACACGTTCCAGAAAGGCATCTAGTCTTCATTAGAAGACATTAAGAAATGTGGAATTCTCACCACTTCCCTTTCTAGTTTGTTCCTTTGGTGATTCATCCTCGCTGTTGAATATTTGTTCCCTATTTCTAATATGAATTGGTCTCTTTTGAGTTTCCAGCCACTCGGTCTTGTTATGCTTTTCTCTGCTAGATTAATGAGCCCTTTAATACCCGATATTTTCTCTCCATGAAGTCACTTCAACACTTCAATGACGTCACCTCCCCATCTTTTTGATAAAAGACGGTTACTCACCGTAGTAACTGTTGTTCTTCGAGATGTGTTGCTCCTATCCATTCCAGTTAGGTGTGCGCGCCGCACGTGCACGGCTCTCCGGAACATTTTTACCCTAGCAACTCCGGCGGGCCAGCTGGCGCCCCCTGGAGCGGCGCCGCCATGGCGCCTGTTATATACCCCAGCCGGCCCGTCCGCTCCTCAGTTCCTTCTTGCCAGCTACTCCGACAGTGGGGAAGGAGGGCGGGTCTGGAATGGATAGGAGCAACACATCTCGAAGAACAACAGTTACTACGGTGAGTAACCGTCTTTTCTTCTTCGAGTGATTGCTCCTATGCATTCCAGTTAGGTGATTCCCAAGCCTTACCTAGGCGGTGGGGTCGGAGTGAGACGTGGCAGAGTGTAAGACTGCTGAGCCGAAGGCTGCATCGTCTCTGGATTGCTGCACCAACGTGTAGTGGGAGGCGAAGGTGTGGACAGAAGACCAGGTGGCCGCTCTACAGATGTCCTGGATGGGGACAAGGGCCAGGAAGGCGGCCGACGAGGCGTGCGCTCTCATCGAGTGAGCAGTGAGGTGGCATGGTGGCACGCGAGCAAGCTCGTAGCATGTCCGAATACATGCCGTTACCCAGGAGGAAATCCGCTGGGAGGAGACCGGCTCGCCCTTCATGCGGTCGGCGACTGCTACAAACAGCTGGGTCGAACACCGGAAGGGCTTCGTCCGCTCGATGTAAAAGGCAAGGGCCCTGCGGACGTCCAGGGTGTGAAGCTGTTGCTCCCGAGGGGAGGCGTGCGGCTTCGGGAAGAAGACCGGGAGGAAGATCTCCTGGTTGAGGTGGAACACCGACACCACCTTAGGGAGGAAGGCCGGGTGTGGTCGAAGCTGCACCTTGTCTCCGTGGAAGACGGTGTATGGTGGACCAACCGTTAGAGCACGGAGCTCAGAGACTCGTCTCGCTGATGTAATTGCGACGAGGAAGGCTGTCTTCAAGGAGAGGTAGAGCAGAGAGCACGTGGCCAGAGGCTCGAAGGGCGGTCCCATAAGCTTGGCCAGAACGAGGTTCAAATCCCAGGTCGGGGCAGGATGCCGCACCGACGGGTACAAGTGGTCCAGGCCTTTAAGGAAGCGGGAAACCATCTGGTTGGAGAAGATGGACCGACCTCCCATAGATGGGCGAAAGGCGGACACTGCTGCCAGGTGTACCCTCAAGGAGGAGACCGCAAGACCTTGCTCCTTAAGGTACCAGAGGTAGTCCAGGATGGTAGGGACAGGGACTACGAAGGGATTGAGTCCTCGTTGATCACACCAGAGCGCGAACCGCTTCCATTTCGCAAGGTAGGTGGAGCGAGTGGAAGGCTTTCTGCTCTCTAGCAGGACTTGCTGTACTGCCGCCGAACAGTCCCTCTCTGCGTGGGTCAACCACGCAGGAACCAAGCTGTAAGATGGAGGGACTGCAGGTTCGGATGGCGGAGTCTGCCGAAGTCCTGTGTGATGAGGTCCGGCCATAACGGAAGGGGGATGGGATCCCGAACGGAGAGCTCGAGCAGCAGGGTGTACCAGTGCTGCCTCGGCCAGGCCGGAGCTACGAGTATGATGTGGGCTCTGTCCCTCCGAAGCTTCAGTAGCACTCGGTGCACGAGCGGGAATGGAGGGAAGGCGTAGAGGAGGTGATCCGTCCAGGAGTAAAGGAATGCGTCCGACAGGGAGCCTGGCGAGCGACCCTGGTACGAGCAAAACAGGTGGCACTTCCTGTTCTCCTTGGAGGCGAATAGGTCTATCTGGGGAAACCCCCACCTCCGGAAGATTGTGTGGACGACATCTAGACGGAGGGACCACTCGTGGGAGAGGAACGACCTGCTGAGATGATCGGCCAGCGTGTTCTGCACTCCTGGAAGAAAGGACGCTATCAGGTGAATCGAGTGGGTTATGCAGAAGTCCCACAGGAGCATCGCTTCCGTGCAAAGCAGGGAGGAGCGAGCCCAGCCCTGTCTGTTGACGTAAAACATCACCGTCGTGTTGTCCGTGAAAACAGCTACACAGCGCCCTTGGAGATGGGCATGGAAGGTCTGACACGCCAAGCGGATCGCCCGCAGTTCCCAGACATTGATGTGGAGGGAAAGCTCTTGGGGCGACCAGAGACCTTGGGTGTGAAGGTCGCCGGGGGAGGGTCCGACGTAGCGGCACCCGCCATCGCCTCATCCGGTGAGGAAGACGAAGACAGAGTCTGTACCACCACCTCTGCAGGTGGCTGCTCCGGGGCTTGGGAAGCTGAATCGTGCCCCGGATGCAATGAGGGTCCTGACGGCGACAGGGTCTCCCCCGGTGGTGTTGGGGGAGGCCTGCTCACCGTGGCCTCTGGCACCCTGCGTTCAACACCCGCTGGGCGCTGGAGAAAGGGGAGCCCTTGGGGCTCATGGTAGGCCCAGGGGACCCAAAAACCCCAGTGCTGAGGTCCAAGGTCCTGGCTCTGGGTGGCAGCCCGGAGATCTGTCCCGCTGCCCGCCTGGGAGGCGACGGATGGCTGACGCGAAGGCCACGGGGGGGCAGAGGCGCTGATGGAGTGCACCGTGGAAGGAGGCAGCTTGTCCCCGGACGGTGCCGAGGATCGGTGCCGGCCGTCACGGTGCCAGGATGGAGATCTGGACCGTCAACCACTTCGGTACCGGGAGCCTGAGCGCGACCTCGATCATCGGTGACGGGAGTGGCTTCGGGAATCGCGATGTCGAGATCGGTACCGGGAGCCGGACCTCCGACGGTACCGTCGGTCCGGTGACCGGGACCGTGAGCGTCGCCGGGAGTGCGACCGGTACCGCGATACTGAGCGGTACCGGGACTGCGACCGGTGCCGGGACGGGGAGCGGTACCGAGACGGAGATCGGTGCCGGGATCGGGATCGACGAGACAGTGACCGTTGCCTGGATCGGGACTGGGTCCGAGGCTTGGAGCGCCGTCCATCCCGTCTGTCGGGGGTCGGGGGCCGCATCATTGCCGGCTTGCCCACCGA
This sequence comes from Mauremys mutica, assembly GCF_020497125.1. Taxonomy (NCBI): domain Eukaryota; kingdom Metazoa; phylum Chordata; order Testudines; family Geoemydidae; genus Mauremys; species Mauremys mutica. The sequence continues at coordinate 130,501,900 of NC_059077.1, forward strand.
CTGAACAGCCCGCACCGGCGGTGCCGGGGGCCGGAGGCTCGGTGCCTCTGCGAGCTCAATAAGCTCTCTTGCCATCGCGAATGTCTCAAGCGTAGACGGGAGATGCAGCTCGACCACGGTCGGCACCGGGGAGCAGGGAGGTACCGGACTCGATGGCTCTTGAGGTGCCGGAGTCAACGGAACCGTGCACGGCTTGTGCACTACCACAGCCGGTGCCAGAGGTGCCGGGGATGGCTGGGTAAGCTGTCCCGAAGTTGGAGGCTTAGGAGCCGAGTGCGCCGTCTTCCGCTTCCTCTGCGGGGAGAGAGAACGGTGCCGGGACTTCGGTGCCGTCTGCGACTCTTTAGCTGCGTCGGCACCGGGACGGCTCGGTGCCGCTGGTGCGCTGTGCGCCGAGGACGGTTTCGGCGGTGCCGGGGACGGAGCAGTGGGCTGAAGTGCGCGCTCCGTAAGGAGCTGTTTGAGGCAAGAGTCTCGCTCCTTTCTCGTGCGCGGCTTAAATGCCGTGCAAATCGGGCACTTATCAGTCCTGTGAGATTCCCCGAGGCAGTGCAGGCTGGAGTCGTGCGGGTCGCCGATGGGCATGTGCCGCTGGCAAGCCGCACAGGGCTTAAACCCCGGTGCCTTGGGCATGAGCCCGCACCGGTTGTGGAAGAAGAGGTTGTGGAAGAAGAGGGGCTCATGCCCTCTAATTCCCTTACTATACTATAACTACTAAACTTATTCAACTAATCTAACAACTAAACTAAGTTAACCAACTATATACACTGAAGAGATGGAGAAATGCTAGGGCTGTGGAGGTGAGAGAGCACTCCACTGTTCCAACTGGCCGTCACGGGCGGTAAGAAGGAACTGAGGAGCGGACGGGCCGGCTGGGGTATATATCTAGCGCTATAGCGGCGCCACTCCAGGGGGCACCCAGCCGGCCCGCCGGAGTTGCTAGGGTAAAAATGTTCCAGAGAGCCGTGCACGCACGGCGCGCACACCTAACTGGAATGCATAGGAGCAATCACTCGAAGAAGAATCTAAACAGGCTGAGCTCTTTCACTAGTTCACTAGCAGGCATTTTTCTCCAGCCCTCAAAACGTTTCATTGCTTTTTGCTGCCTCATCTCCAATATTTCAAAATCATTTTCAAAGGTGGACACCAAAACTGGATGCAGTATTCCATGACCAGTCTTACCGATGGTGTGTCACCTCCCTATGCTACTCACTGCCCTGTCCTCATCATTAATTACCACTCTACTAGTATTTTATCCCCCACCAGTGTTAGCAGCAGTGATTTTATATTGCGTTGCAGTCAGGGCCGCCCAGAGGGGGGGGGGGAAGTGGGGCAATTTGCCCCAGGCCCTGGGCTCCGCAGGGGCCCCCACGAGAATGGCTGAGGCTCCCTCTCCGGCCCTGGTCCAACCCCACCTCCACTCCTCTCCCGGAGCCTCAGCGCATCCAGGAGCATGTTCTACTGTGTAGTCGGTGTCATTCCCACAATGAAGAGTCATTGAGTGGGGTGATCCAGGGGAAGCAGCTCCAACATCCAATGTGGCTGGACAGGGGCAGGACATCAGCACTGCAGGGGAGGGGTGGGTGTGTCAGTGACATCACAAGGGCCTGATGGTCTGTCAGGACTCAGCGGGGGGGTGGATAGGCGTCAGGGCAGTCAGGGGACAGGGAGCAGGGGTGGGGTCCTGGGGTGGTGGTGGGGAGGAGTCTCTAGGGGACGGTGAGGGGGCAAGGAGCAGGATGGGTCAGGGGTTCTGAGGGGGGCAGTCAGGGGGCAGGAAGTGGGTGGGGGTCGGATAGGGGGCAGGGCCAGGCTGTTTGGGAGGCATAGCCTTCCCTACCCTAAAGCTCATTCAGCAGTTTGAGGCTTGCAGAAGAGCCGAGCTGTTAGCTTTTCCATTAGGGCTCCCATCCCTTTCGCTTCTCAAATGCCAAATTATAGTCTGTATTTAATTTCAGTGCCATAGGGAGATTCCCGTCAGGGGAGGGGAGCTTCATTTCAAATTAGCCTCTGGGGGAGGGATCACATGAGAAGAGCAATATCCTTCCCAACCCTACCAAGAGAGACCCCCCCTCCCCTGCATTCCCTGAGGCTTCAGAGGGGTTAATTCAGTGGTTCTCAAACTTTTATACTGGTGACCCCTTTCACATAGCAAACCTCTGAGTGCAACACCCCCCACCATATAAATTAAAAACACTTTTTTATATATTTAACACTATTATAAATGCTGGAGGCAAAGTGGGGTTTGAGGTGGAGGCTGACAGCTCGCGACCCCCAGTAATAACCTCATGACCCCTTGAGGGGTCCCGACCCCCAGTTTGAGAACCCCTGGGTTAATTTAATTTTAGCACCCTGTGTCCATTCACATCCATGTGCTATTTTGAGCATTTCAGTTTTCACAACATAGGCTCATCCCAGATTTGGAACAAGCTCAAATGCTCAGTTTGTGAAGTCTGTACATAAGCTATACTAAAGACAAACCCACAGTAACCGTCTTCAGTTTGTGAGGGACCCCATCGAGCCAGTCTCAAGAAAACAGATAAATGTGTGGCGGTTAAGTCCATTAATGGCTATTAGCCAAGATGGGTAAGGAATGGTGTCCCTAGCTTCTGTTTGTCAGAGGGTGGAGATGGATGGCAAGAGAGAGATCACTTGATCATTGCCTGTTAGGTTCACTCCCTCTGGGGCACTTGGCATTGGCCACTGTCGGTAGACAGGATACTGGGCTGGATGGACCTTTGATTTGACCCAGTATTCCTGTTCTTATGTTCTAACCTAAATGAACCCAAAGTTATGGAGACAGATATGAGTCAAGGAAGCCAGCAGAGTATCAGAAACCTGGAAAAATCTCTGACTGGATGGGCTCAGGCATTTGGTCACAATCTGAGGTAGTTCAAAAGTTTTGGATTTTTTTAAAGCAGAATTTTTTTATTGTTTCTTTAAACAATCAAACACAGCAAGCAGCAAATATTTGGCCACACACTTCTGAGTGAGGAGGGAGAAACAGTAACAGGAAACTTGGAAATGGCAGAGATGCTTAATGACTTCTTTGTTTCGGTCTTCACTGAGAAGTCTGAAGGAATGCCTAACATAGTGAATGCTAATGGGAAGGGGGTAGGTTTAGAAGATAAAATAAAAAAAGAACAAGTTAAAAATCACTTAGAAAAGTTAGATGCCTGCAAGACACCAGGGCCTGATGAAATGCATCCTAGAATACTCAAGGAGCTAATAGAGGAGGTATCTGAGCCTCTAGCTATTATCTTTGGAAAATCATGGGAGACGGGAGAGATTCCAGAAGACTGGAAAAGGGCAAATATAGTGTCCATCTATAAAAAGGGAAATAAAAACAACCCAGGAAACTACAGACCAGTTAGTTTAACTTCTGTGCCAGGGAAGATAATGGAGCAAGTAATTAAGGAAATCATCTGCAAACACTTGGAAGGTGGTAAGGTGATAGGGACTAGCCAGCATGGATTTGTAAAGAATAAATCGTGTCAAACCAATCTGATGGCTTTCCTTGATAGGATAACGAGTCTTGTGGATAAGGGAGAAGCGGTGGATGTGGTATACCTAGACTTTAGTAAGGCATTTGATACGGTCTCGCATGATATTCTTATCGATAAACTAGGCAAATACAATTTAGATGGGGCAGCTATAAGGTGGGTGCATAGCTGGCTGGATAACCGTACTCAGAGAGTAGTTATTAATGGTTCCCAAGCCTGCTGGAAAAGTATAACAAGTGGGGTTCCGCATGGGTCTGTTTTGGGACCGGCTCTGTTCAATATCTTCATCAACGACTTAGATATTGGCATAGAAAGTACACTTATTAAGTTTGCAGATGATACCAAACTGGGAGGGATTGCAACTGCTTTGGAGGACAGGGTCAAAATTCAAAATGATCTGGACAAATTGGAGAAATGGCCTGAGGTAAACCGGATGAAGTTTAATAAAGACAAATGCAAAGTGCTCCACTTAGGAAGGAACAATCAGTTTCACACATACAGAATGGGAAGAGACTGTCTAGGAAGGAGTACGGCAGAAAGGGATCTAGGGGTTATAGTGGACCACAAGCTAAATATGAGTCAACAGTGTGATGCTGTTGCAAAAAAAGCAAAAGTGATTCTGGGATGCATTAACAGGTGTGTTGTGAGCAAGACACAAGAAGTCATTCTTCCGCTCTGCTCTGCGCTGGTTAGGCCTCAACTGGAGTATTGTAGCCAGTTCTGGGCACCGCATTTCAAGAAAGATGTGGAGAAATTAGAGAGGGTCCAGAGAAGAGCAACAAGAATGATTAAAGGTCTTGAGAACATGACCTATGAAGGAAGGCTGAAAGAATTCGGTTTGTTTGGTTTGGAAAAGAGAAGACTGAGAGGGGACATGATAGCAGTTTTCAGGTATCTAAAAGGGTGTCATCAGGAGGAGGGAGAAAACGTGTTCACCTTAGCCTCTAAGGATAGAACGAGAAGCAATGGGCTTAAACTGCAGCAAGGGAGGTTTAGGTTGGACATTAGGAAAAAGTTCCTAACTGTGAGGCTGGTTAAACACTGGAATAAATTGCCTAGGGAGGTTGTGGAATCTCCATCTCTGGGGATATTTAAGAGTAGGTTAGATAAATGTCTATCAGGGCTGGTCTAGACAGTATTTGGTCCTGCCATGAGGGCAGAGGACTGGACTCAATGACCTCTCGAGGTCCCTTCCAGTCCTGGAATCTATAAAGAACTGATACATAAATAAACATAATAAGAAAACTTGGTGATTTCCACTGTTCCTTGGTGTAACCACTGAGCCTCAACTTCAGTCTTTGACAGCTGCTTGTTAGACCAGTGGTTTTCAAACTGGAGGTCACGACCTTGTACTGGGTCATGGCGGCTCTGGTCAGCGCCACCGACTGGGCCGTTAAAAGTCCCGTCGGCGATGCTGCCTGGCTAAGGCAGGTTAGTCCCTACCTTCTTCTGACACCGCGTGCGCCCTGGAAGCGGCCAGCAGCAGGTCCAGCTCCTGGGCGGGGGGGCCACAGGGCTCCGTGTGCTGCCCCCTCCCCGAGCACCGGCTCCGCACTGGGGAGCGGGCAGTGCCTGCAGGCGAGAGCCACACAGAGCTGCTTGTGCACCGCCTAAAATCCGGACCTGCTGCTGGCTGCTTCTGGGGTGCAGTGCGGTGTCAGAATACCTAGGGATTAGCCTGCCTTAGCAACCCTGCTGCACCGCTGACCGGGAGCCACCCGAGGTAAGCCCGTGCCCCAACCCTGCACCCCTATTCCCTGCCCTGAGCCCCCCCAAACCTGGAGCCCCTTCCTGCACCCCAAACCCCTCATCCCTGGCACCACCCCAGAGCCTGCACCTCCAGCCCAGAGTCCTGACCCCCTCCCATGCCCCAACCTCCTGCCCCATCCCTAAGCCCCCCTACCCCGTCATCCCTGTCCCCACCCCGCAGCCCTCGCACCAAAACCCTCTGCCCCAGCCCTGAGTCCTTCCCACACCCCAAACCCCTCATCCCCAGCTCCACTGGGTCGGGGCATCAGTAATTGTCTTCAACTGGGTTGCCAGAAAGAAAGTTTGGAAACCGCTGTTAGACTGTATTGCTTCAAGCAGTACATAACTAGAATATTGGTTTTGTCTACACTTGATTGGTGAACTGTTGATTGTATATTGATGTGGTTCTGGTTGAATTATAAATTGCTGATTAGTTAAGAATAAGCAAGTGTCCTGATTTTAAAAATTATTCAAGTTAAAAGTTGACCTGAAAAGAACCTAGCATTAAATTGGTAAGCTAGTGATCTCCTGGACTCAATAAAAAGGCGTTATGTTAGGTTCCATTCTAATATTGGCTCCAACATTCATCCAACTGGCAAATCTGGCTTATTAGATTTCAGCTTTAAAGTCTAACTGGCACCTCAGCAAATCTGTAAAGTTGACCCCCTTTCATGACCACAAACTCTTATGGTTCTCCTCTTCACCCTCCATACAGAGGCAGGCCGCACTGGCAGAAATTGCCTCTTCATTGCAGAGGTGATCCAATAACCAATTCATTCCATTTATTTCAGTGGGCACTGAATTTATTCCTGGGGGGATTCTGTGCCATTGCGCAATGCAGAATTTGTGCAGAAATGCATGTTATGTGTGCGCAGAATGTCCATTTCCTCCCACAGAAATGGGCTACAGAGCTGCTGGCTGCCACCAGGGGACTGCAGGACCCACAGAGCCCAACTTGCAAATAGAAGACAGTGCTGGGGGAGAGCAGGGGAGGGAGCCGCAGTATCCAGCATGCCGCGAAGGGAGGAGGGGGTGTGCAGGAAACTCTGTACAAGCCTGGGACCCAACATCACACTGTTTCTCCTTCTGGATCCCGGGCTCTGGTGGGGAGCGGGTGTGAGTGTCTGGGCTGGGGGGGGCTTGTGGCTGGGCTCTGGTCGGGAGGAGACATGAGTGTCTGGGCTGAGGGGGCCCACAGTTGGGCTCTGGAGGGCAGGGGGTTTGGGTGTCTGGGCTGGGGGGGCACAGCTGGGCTCTGGTGGGTAGGGGGTGCAGGTGTCTGGGCTGGGGGGACCCACAGTTGGGCTCTGGGGGGAGGGAGTGTGGGTGTCTGGGCTGGGGAGGTGCAGCTGGGCTCTGGTGGGGGATGCGAGTGTCTGGGCTGGGGGACGTCCTGCAGCTGGGCCCTGGGGGGCAGGGGGTTTGGGTGTCTGGGCTGGGAGGGGGCACAGCTGGGCTCTGGTGGGTAGGGGGTGCAGGTATCTGGGCTGAGGGGGCCTGCAGTTGGGCTCTGGGGAAGGGGGTGTGGCTGTCTGGCCCCCCTGCTGGGCTCTGGTGGGGAGGGGGGCGGAGAAATAGGAACTGGGTCGTCATAGGGGTTTCCTTAACACTCTACTCCTGGGGGATTTTTTTGTGTCTGTATTGTTACAGACAGAGTTGCTGATCAGTATTTTGAAATAAATACAAAATAATTGAAACTGGCGTGATTATATAGTGTTATTTTGACAAATAAAATATGCAGAATTTTAAAATGTTGTACGCAGAATTTTTAATATTTTGGCACAGAATTCCCCCAGGAGTATGAATTGGAGCTATATGCATTTGAATTGGCCTCCCAGACAGCTTTTAGAAAAAAACGTGAAATAGAAGATCTGGCATAAGCTGAAATGTCTGAGGAGGCATTTAACATTCCCTGGTTATCCATTCAGGCTCAGATCCGGCTTTTGGTTTTTGTGCAAAGCTGCCATCCGTGCCAGTGGAAGCTGAGCACTTGGAACGTTGGCAGGGAGAGACCCATCGCAACATGGACTGGGTAGTGCGGGATAGGAAGGAAAACACTATGGAATCCTGAACTTCAGTGTGAGAGAGAGATACCATTCGAATGCATTTCTAATTACTTCACACCTCTTTGTTATGTGGGAGAGCTGGATATCTGAACATTGTCGCTGCTGAAACTCTCAGTAAAAAACAACCAGGCACAAACACACCACAACCAAGGGCATTGCCCCAAGCACCTGTGTGACGTTCTGTATCTCAACGGAACACTTTACACCCTCATGTTAATCTTTATAAAATGATTGTGTGGTATCCAATGCAAAGTTTGCCATGTTGGGTGTCTTCAGAAGGCTCATAATGCACTGAGCATTGTTATAATGATGTTATAGTAATTGTTGTTACAGTACTGTTATAGGTTACATTTTCAGCCTCATAATGATATACATGAAATTATATCATCATGGCTTAAAATAAACCCAGGCAAAAACTCTCCAAGAGCAGAGGGGCAGTTCACACCTCATCAGGGCAGGTATGGGACAAACGCCGCCCAGCCTCACAGGAACAAAGGATGCTGGCCTAGGCAGCAACAAAAGGATCTGTTGGACTTTTGGGTAATGCTCACCTGACTCTTTGGGGGTGGGGCAAAGCCAAGAGGGAGGAAAGAACATGATAAACGGGAGAAACGTTTGCCATGCTCGCGCTCTCGCTCTCTTCCACCTCCATCTACAGACATCACCACCAAGCGACTGAAGAGCTGATCAAAGGGGATCTCCTGGCTGAAGAGCAGCCAGACACCTGTGGTGAGACGCATCTAAGTTTGTAAGGGCACTGAAAGTGTTAAGATCAGCTTAGAATGCGTTTTCCTTTTATTTCATTTGAAAAAATCCAACTTGTTACGCTTTGACTTATAATCCCTTAAAATCTCTTTATAGTTAATAAATCTGTTTGTTTGTTCTACCTGAAGCAGTGCGTTTGGTTTGAAGCATGTCAGAGACTCCCCTTGGGATAACAAACCTGGTACATATCAATTTCCTTGTTAAACTGATAAACTCATATAAACGTGCAGCATCCAGTGGGCATAACTGGACACTGCAAGATGGAGGTTCCTAGGGTTGTGTCTGGGACTGGAGATATTGGCTGGTGTCATTCTGTTGCACAATCCAAGGAGCAGCTTCCATGCCAGAGGCTGTGCGTGACCAGCCCAGGAGTGGGGTTCTCACAGCAGAGCAGGATCAGGCTGTCTCCCAGAGTCAAGGATTGGAGTGACCTAGCAGATCACTGGTCCAGATAACATCAGAGGGGAACGTCACAACCTGCAACACTGGCTCTGTGTTTCGGGGGTGGCATTTGGCAGGACAAATGAGGTTCATGGGTCTCTCTCTCACACCTCTCTTCTCCCCGGTCCTTCAGTCAATTTCAGCCAGACTGAGAAAAAATATTTTAGTTTCCACAGACCTGTAGTGCATGCAGCAATGCAGCTCTTATGTCTTGGTTGTGTGTGTAAAACACATAGAATCATAGAAATGTTGGGCTGATGGGACCTCGAGACATCAGCTAATCCCATCCTCTGTGCTGTGGCAGGATCTAGTAAAGCTAGACCATCCCTGTCCAAATTGTTTTTAAATGCTTCCAACGATGGGGACTTCGTCACCTCCATTGGACGTCTGTTCCAAAGCTTAACTGCCCTTAGAATTACCAAGTTTTTCCTAATAGTAACCTAAAGCTCCATTTGCTGCAGATTAAGCCTGTTACTTCTTGTCCTATCTCCAGTGGACATGGAGAACAATTATCACAGTCTTCCTTATAACAGCCCTTAACATTCTGGAAGATTATCAGGTCCCCTCTCAGTCTTCTTTTCTCAAGACTACATATACGTTTTTCAACCTTTCCTCGTATGCCAGGTTTTTTTTAAACATTTTATCATTTTTGTTGCTCTCCTCTTGCTGGGGCCTCACCAGCGCTGAGTAGAGCAGGACAATGACTTCTACATCGCTGAGAACTCTGCCCATGCGCAGAGGCAGGGGCAGTAGTGTGTCAAGGCATCTGCTGCCTGTTGCATCCCCATGCGCCATCTTGTGGAAGCTTTACTTATTTTAGGAGGAAAAACAAAACAAGAAGGAACAAAAGCAATTTGTATTGAAAGTGCAGGATTGTTCACTGGATATGGAAAACCTTAATGAGTGTGTTATGTTAATTGCACAAAGAAAACTCAACGCATCAATTTGGAAACATGGACCAAATTAATTTCTGAAAGGGGTTTAGTTTAAGAAGTACAGGAATTGCCTGGGTAAATCCGGCCCAAGGCCCACCTAACCTAGTATCCTGTCTCAGTCAGTCCCAGATATTTCAGAGAAAAGTGCCACCACCCCACATCACCGCCTGCACCCCCACCATGAAGGAGTCCTCCTAATCCCTAATGGTTAGAGTGTGGTTTAAACCCCGAAGCAGCAGGTTTAATATCTCTTCCAAAATATGTGTTAGCATTAACTCTTGTAACTTTGACTATTCTTGTTCTTCATATAAGCATCCAGTCCCTTTTGAATCTTGCTAAATTCTTGGCCTCAACATCTTCCTGACAGTGCGTTCCACAGGCTAATTACGTGTTGTGTGAAAAAGTATCGCCTTTTATTGGATTTGAATTTGCCAAACCCTCTTTTAATTTTGTTGAATGTCCCTAGTAGTACCTTACTCCTCGAGTGGTTCCATTTGTTTCAGTGGGGCTCCTCGTGGAATACTGTGCAAATCAATGGGAATAAGCGGGGGACAGACTCTAGCCTTGTGTGTTTGCTTGGGCCAGATTCTGACCTCCCTTTTACTTGTATTAATCCAGAGTGATTCCACAGAGTAGCCGAGAGAAGGAACAATCCTCAAGAGTTGACCACACCACAAATGCATCTACAGCAGAGCATCCTTCTGCCACAGATTTTGCAATATGTGCGGCCACATCTGTGTGGAAACAGGGTTCTGAACTCTGCACAGACATGGAGCTGATTTCCCCCCTCGCTTGTTTTCAAATGTAAATGTTCAATGTCTCACAATTGGATCATTAGTGCTTGCTCAGGCGGAACCCCCACTGAACCCTATGGGCTTGAGCGTAATGAGGAGCGACTTTGTGGAAGAACACCACTTGTTAGCCCTGTTCAGTTAGAGGAGACCCTCTCACAGAGGCTCTTGCATGGTACTTTGTATTTCTTTCCCAACCAAGAGCATTAGCGAAGCAGTGACACAGAGCGAGCCGGGAAACTTACAGTGGCATCTTCAGAACAGGAAGCGATTACAAAGTCATCAAAGGGGCTCCACTTGATGTCCAGGACATTTCCTCTGTGCCCGCACACCCTGGGGTAGTGAGGATCAAGCTTGCCTGTCTGAAAAGAACAGCAAGTCTCTGTTAGCTCAGAAAGGCTACATTTGGCCACAGAACAGCAGGTCGTCTCCATGTAGGCTGGCCCCACAAGACCTGAGCTTTGGCACCTCACATAGCAAGATCCACAGTGCTCAGTTTACTGGAAATGGGTCCATGCTCACCCTTAAAGCCATGTCCTCCTTAGCTCAGGCCAGGCCTACACTACAAACTTACTTCAGTAGAACTACTTCGCTCAGGGATGTGAAAAATCCACACCCCTGAGTGCTGTAGTTATACCAACCTTAACCCCCCGTGTAGACGGCGCTGTGTTGACGGGAGAGCTTTTCCTGCCGACATAGCTACCGCCTCTCACGGCGGTGGAGTTATTAAGCTGACGGGAGAACTTAGAGCATCTTCACCAGAAGCACTACAGCGGCACAGCTGCGTCAGTACAGACCTGCTGTTCGTCTTTGCCTTGCCACACTCCCACTGAGCACCTTCAGGAGAAAAGCCTTGTGATGACTGAGCCCTGCCAAGGAACAGGACACCATCCTGAAGCCACGGACCACGCCCCAAATGGTAAGAATGAGTAAGGAGCAGCCCGATTCCTAGCTCTCATCACAAGGGGGCTGTAGTTGACTGGGATGGGTTTGACTGCAGACAAAGGGCATCAGGAAGACTCTACAGCTCAGTGCCAACCCTTGCTAATGGGAAACAGGAAAGTGAGTCAGTAGCGAACAGAAGAGCGGCCAGACTGGGTCAGACACTGGTCCATCTAGCCCAGTATCTTGTCTTCCGACAGTGGCCAGTGCCAGAATCTTGAGAGCATGACCGAACGCACTCCTGTATGCACACCAGACACACCCCTGTAAAAAGCTTTGTATAAAATAAGCCTTGTGAGGTATCATTTGAAAAAAACTTGCGTCAATTATTGGATGGTAAACTTATGTAGCAACATTATATGTCAAGTTATGAATTCCCTCTGTATGATGATGTTAGCACATGTTCAAGCCCACACAGCCCTGACTAGGTAAAAGCACAGGTCTAACCTAAACAAAGGAGTGTGTATTTACCTCAGTTTACATATAAGTAGTAAGCAGAGTCCTTGAGACAGCAAGGGGGGAAGTGGCAGGATCCAAGGAAAATCTGCTTTTCACCATACACAGGGAAGAAGAAAGAGCAAGGAGCCCCCTTCTCTCCCAGACTCCACATTGCCTTCCTGACTTCTCAAATAAACTTTGCTTCGAGGGTAATCCTCCGGAGAATCCACTTCAAAGGAGGACTGGACTGTAAAAGTGAGGGGCAAGAACACCCCAATGTATCCCTCTCTCTCTTTCATCTAACACGACAAAGGAACCAGCCCTTGGACTTCGGGAGTGAGCCTGGCCTGAAAATTTGGTCAGCGATGCTACTGGGAACCCGTGGTAAGGCTTTTACCTTGAACCAAGTCTAGTTTGTTAAGTTTTAGTAACTAGGAAGCATTTTATCTTTATTTCTCTTGTAACCTTTTCTGACTTTAATGCCTTATACTTGTATTCACTTAAGATCTAGTTCTTTGTAATTAAATAAACTTGTTTTATTTTTTTAATCTAAACTAATCCAGAGCTGTTTGGGTAACTCCAGTTAAAGTCGCAAACTCTGGCCCTCTAATATCTGAACTGTCCAGCAAAGGGCATGTTTTGGGGGAAATCAGGGACAAGGAGTGTGGTGGAGTCACCCTGCAAGTGGGTAACCAAGGCTGCTGGAAGCCAGAGTATGGCTGGGGTGTTGCTGACAGGCTGCTCAGGTCAGAATTGCTGGACCAGGGACTGCAGCTCTACACTGAGACTCGGGGTGACCTGCATGCTGTCTGGCAGTTTGTGCATTTCCCAGGTTGGGAATTACAGCAGCAAAGCACTGTGAGGCATCCAAGGTTGCAGGTCAGGTGGTGACAACCCCTCACTGGTCTGGATTGCACCCTGGCATATGGCAGAGGAAATGAACAGAACAGGGCACGTATCAAGTCATTCATCCCCAGTTGTCCAGTCCCAGCTTCTGGCAGTCAGAGGTTTTGGGACACCCAGAGCATGGTTTTGCATCCCAGACCATCCTGGCTAATAGCCATTGATGGACCTGTCCTCCATGAACTGATCTAGTTCTTTTCTGAACACAGCTGTAGTTTTGGCCTTCACGACATCCCCTGGCAGTGAGTTCCACAGCTTGACGGTGCGTTGTGTGACGAAGTGCTTCCTTATATTTATTTTAAAACTGCTGTCCAGGATGGGGGGGCCGAGAGCAGCCCCCGCCCCGTGTCCCCGCCCCTTAGGCTCCCCGCCCTGGGCAGGTGGAGGGTCTACAGCTGCCCAACCAGCGCTCACCATGGCCCGGCTGCGGCTCTTCGGCCCCCAAGACCCCACCCCCTGGCCAGGCTGGAACCCGGAGCTGGGTCAGGGTAAAAGGCCAGCAGGCAGGCGTGGGGAGCCCTGGATCCTCCACCTGCCCTGGGCGGGGACATGGGCAGGGGGCTGTTCTTGGGCCCCCACCCCACCCCGGGCAGGTGCGGGGGGGGTGTGGCTCCCCAGAGCTGCCCCGGCTTCCTGGACTGGGCTCCAGCTTCCAGCCTGGCTGGTGGGTGGGGCCTTGAGGGGAAGAGGAGGGGCAGGGGGCTGTGACTGTGGCGAAAAGTGGACAATCTAGGCCCATCCACTTTCACAAGTGGGAGGGCCACGGCCCCTTGGCCCCCTCTGTTCCGGCCCCTGCACAGGCGCTGTGATGTGCTGTCCAGGCACCACGAGCCCTCTCTTCCCATGCTAAAGTCTAAAGCGAGTTGAATACAGGAATGCAGGACAGCTATTACGCATGTGCTTAACTCTCCCCAAGTGGGATCTAAATAAATAAATGTCAAATACTCCTCTCCTGTCTGTTGTCATGCTCTAGACCCTGATTCAGCAAACTCGGAAGCAAGAGTTTAGCTTTAAGAATATGAATAGTCCCACTAAAATCATGTGCTTAAAGCTAAGCATGTGCTTCAGTGCTTTGGAGGATCAGGGGCCTATACTGCTCTGCAAGACCACAGTCTCTCCTCTATTCTTTAATCAGGATTAGTTCAGAGGCCGAAAAGGCTCCTTGTCTGTGAAGAAAAGCTAGAACCATGTAATTACAGAGTTATTTGCTCTCTCCCGTTCTACGACTGATGGTTATTTATTATAGTTTTGCAGTTGCTCCCAGAGGCATGGAAGACACCCAGACGCTGTGGTGATGAGCGTCAGGATAAAACACTAGGATGGATGGATAGACATGCAGACCCTTACTGTGACAGGTGCTGTACATGTACAAACATGTAACAGATGGTCCCTGTCCCAAAGAGCCTCTGGTCCTACCAGGCATTTTGAAAAACAGGTGGCTGCAATAACCAAGCCTTCCCATTGCCATCACGACCATCTGGGATCCCTGCTGCTCCACCTTCCCACTCCAGCATGGGCTGTCAGGAAACGGGGCAGCCCATGCCCCCGGTGCCCTGCTGGCCTTGCTCACCTGATGGATGGGTATCACGAGGAAAGCCCCGCCCCCTGCACACTCTGTCACAACAGCAATGAAGTGGGGGTTGACAGCGCAGAAGTGGTTGTCGTGCACACTGCAGGTGATGGGGACGCAGTCGTAACACTTCTCCTTGCTAGCAGGCTTGCCGTACACATGGCGGAACTTGGAACTCCGGTACTGAGGGTGCCATGACATCTGCAGCAGTCAAAACACAAGACAGATGGTGAGGCAGGGACCATCCCCTTGCTATTGGACATTGGCGTGGGTTTGAAATTCAGCCCAGTGCCTCCCATTGACTCATGCCTGCTTACACCTGCAGTGCAATCAGCCCCAGTACACATCTGTCTCCAGAACATCGGGTCCTGACCTGCGGGCAGTGCGCACACACCCCTGGAGCTATTTCCCTCTCCTCTATTTTGTGACACCACCACCACCCCCAACCCCATTTCCCCTTTCAGACCACTCATGGGCCCGTCTCCCTTTATCTTATCTCGCCCCACCCCCAAGCCCTTCCCGAGGCCACCAGCGCAGTCAGCCAAGCCCAAGCCAAACTGCCAGCAGCTCAGCAGACACAGCACTGTGCTCTCCTGGAAAGAAGCCAAATCACTCCAGTATTCACCTGCAATGGGACTGGCCACCTGAGAGCCCTTGCTGCAGTGGCAAGAGATGTCAGGTGTTGTGTTCCTCCTATAACACACACACACACACACACACACACACTAAACCGCCTGGTCCTGCTTTGAGCAGGGGGTTTTATTAGATGACCTCCTGAGGTCCCTTCCAACCCTGATATTCTATGATTAGGAGCAACTTGCCTGCTGCCTCTCTCCCTGCTGCCAGCCATACATGAGGCCTGCAATGGGTGGATCTAAATGGCACCCACCCAGGCCACTGGATGTTCTCAGGTTGACCTCAGCACCACCTGGCACTATACAGCTCATCTCTCCTGCTGTAATGCTGGGAAAGCAATTGTGACGGGTTGGGTCACAAAGACCCCCTTGGGAACTGCCACCTGATGTGCTGAGACTACCTCTGAGCCCGTTTTCCCCACCAGCTTGGGACTCCGGAACCCTGCCTTGTTGAGCCAGACACGCTAGCCTGCTGCAAACACAGACTCAGGGTCTGAACCACATCCCCCAAAGCTGCAGACTTAACAGAAAACGGCTTAGAAACTGCTCCTGTCTCTAGCACCCAGATACCCAGTTCCCAATGGGTTCAAACTCCAAATAAATCAGTTTTACTCTATATAAAGCTTATACAGGGTAAACTCATAAATTGTCTGCCCTCTATAACACGGAGAGAGAGATATGCACAGCTGTTTGCTCCCCTAGGTATTAGTCACTAACTCTGGGTTCTGTAATAAGCAAAAAGTGATTTTATTACATATAAAAAGTAGGATTTAAGTGGTTCTAAGTAATAACAGACAGAACAAAGCAAGTTACCAAGCAAAATAAAATAAAACATGCAAGTCAAAGCCTAATACAGTAGGAAACTGAATACCGATGAAGTCTCACCCTCAGAGATGTTCCAATAAGCTTCTTTCACAGACTGGATTCCTTTCTAGTCTGAGCCCAATCCTTTCCCCTGATACAGCCCTTGTTCCAGTTCAGGTGGTAACTAGGGGATTTCTCATGACTGCTCCCCCCTTTGTTCTGTTCCACCCCCTTTTATAGCTTTGGCACAAGGCAGGAATCTTTTGTCTCTCTGGGTCTCCATCCCTCCTTCTAAATGGAAAAGCACCAGGTTTAAGATGGATTCCAGTACCAGTGTCCTGTGAGACCCCACGCCTTCACTATTCCCAGCCTGAGTCACAGGAAGGCTTGCAAGTAAACAGAGCCATCTAGAGTTAATTGTCCTGGCTAATGGGAGCCATCAAGATTCCAAACCACCATTAATGACCCACACTTTGCATCATTACAATAGAAACTCAGAGTTATATTTCATATTTCTAGTTTCAGAAACAAGAATGATACATTCATACAAATAGGATGAATACACTTAGTGGATTATAAGCTCTGTAATGATATCTTACCAGAGACCTTTTGCATGAAGCATATTCCAGTTACATTATATTCACGCTCATTAGCATATTTTCATAAAATTATATGGAGTGCAATGTCACAGCAATGTCTCCCTCTCTCATTAGATTTCACTATATTGTCAAAGGGAATGTCCCTCCCTCTGATCCCAAGCACCTAGATCATAGGCTGGGGAACCCTCCATTCACTGAGGCCTGAAAGTTGGGTTTTACCACTAAAAGGGAAAAGAGAGATTAATAAACCCAATAGGAACAGAGACATTCATTCCTTTGTAAGGCCAGCAGCTATTCTGCACCCGTCTGTTAGAGGATTGCACAGTGCTTTAAACAGTGACCAGGTAAGATGAATAAGAGTCCATAGCACATTGATATTGGCCCAGTTCTGTGCATGGATAGTGAGACACCATGGGACTGACCTGTCCAATTGAAAATAGGCAATCAAGTAAATCTCAGGCAGTGAATACAACCCAAGAATGGTAACACCCAACCCTGCTCAAAGGCACTAGACACCCCCATCAAAGCTTTTCTTCCCATGGAAGTGTGGCAATAGTACAAACTATGTCCAGTGTGAAGATCCTCCTGCTGCACAAAAGCATTTTCTCATGCATGAGGGCCAGAGGGTGAAAGTGGCACAAAACAAACACCGAGTGAAAGTGGCACTCTAGCTTTCCTGCACAGGGTGCGTGCAATGCAATCAGCACAAGTGTACAAGTAAATTCAGGGTGAATCCTGGCCCCCGGAAGTCCAGTAGAGTTCTGCCATTGGCTTCAATAGGGCTGGTTTTTAAGGTGCATTCAGTTTTAAACCGCCAGAATGTTATTAGTAACCCAGGACCCAAGCCACCATCTCCTTGCTCCAGTTTGACACCAGCCCCCAGGACTTTCACCAGGAATAATCCCTCACTAGACAATATTCCACATAAATACCTGGCTAAGCAAACTCGGCCTCTCTCCCACCATATATCATGAACCAATGGTTGGAAATTGAACTAGACCAATTCAGACTGGAAATAAGGAATACACTTCTGACAGTGAAGATAATTAACCACTGGAACAATCTACCAAGAGTCATGGGAGATTCTCTATCACTGGCAATGTTTAAATCAAGTCTGGCTATTTTTCCTAACAGCTCTGCTCTAGGAATTACTTGGGGGAAGGTCTTTGGCCTGTGTGCTACACAGGTCAGACTAGATGATCACAATGGTTCTTCTGATCTTGGAATTGACCATCCCAGCCCTGGCTCCTTCATAGACTTTCCCAGTAGCCCGTCTCAGAAGCCCCCATCACAGGAAACCTGCTGCATCAGCAGCACTAGCACTTTTACTCCTGCCACACAGCAACCAGCAGGAAAGTGCTTCTAAAGCTACAGTCGACTACAACAGGCCTTTCAGGAAGGTACCCAACGGCCAGGCTCTCCAGTGTCTTCAGAGCTGCTGACCCCTTTCACCTGCAGTGCCACATGATAGTGGGAGATGAATGTTGAGAGAGGACGGTGTAACAGCACAGAAGTTCGCAGCCAACGTTTGAAGGGAGGTGTCTACAAATCTTCTGAAACCTCATCTGTGTGCCCAGTGCCACCTGGGGAGCCCTCCTCAGCCTCTAAGCTTCGTGATGCTCACTACCAACATGTCAAACAGCAGGCCAAGAACTCCAACAATCACACATGCTCATGTGCCCACAGCAGATGTGATGGACAATAACAAGACAGACACATCTGTGATGGGTTGGGTCACAGAAACGCCCTCAAGACTGTCAGTAGATGTGTTGGGATACCACTGAGAACAAACCCCTCTGCCAGAGAAGGCTTCCCTCCACTCCTGTCTTGCTGAGCTAGACACACCGGTTGGCTTCAGCACAGACCAAGAGGTTGGGCCACACCCCCTGCAGTTCACAGAAACTAAGGGCTTGGCTACACTTACAAATTTGCAGCGCTGCAGCAGGGTGTGAAAACACGAGAGTTTTCTCCCAGCGCTGGTGCTTTGATTACACTTAGCGCTTCAGTCTTTCTGAGAGCCTAAACCCCAGATGAATAACAGACAGAACAAAGTAAGTTACCAAGCAAAATAAAACAAAAACACGCACGCCTAAGCCTAATACAGTAAAAAATTGATTACAGATGAAATCTCACCCTCAGAGATGTTCCAATTGGCTTCTTTCACAGACTAGACTCCTTCCTAGTCTGGGCCCAATCCTTTTCAGACCAATGTTGTGGTTTTATGGCCTAGGTCCAGCAATCACTCACCCCACCCCACCCCCCCCCCCCCGTAATTACAATCCTTTGTTCCAGTTTCTTTCAGGCATCTCTTTGGGGTGGAGAGGCCATCTCTTGAGCCAGCTGAAGATAAAATGGTGAGGCTTCTGGGGCCTTTTATACCTCTCTCTTGTGGGCAGAAACCCCTTTGGTTCTTCTGTGCAAAAATCATGTTCCCAGGAAAGCTCAGATGTGGATTGGTGTCTCCAAAAGTCCATTGTCAGTTAAGTGTTTCTTGATTGGGCACTTACTTAGAACAGTCCTTTCTCAAGAAGCTGACCAAATGCTTCACTGATGCTACTTAGAATCAAACACACTGAGATACAAGTACATGGCCAACATTCATAACTTCAAATACAAAAATGATACAAACATACAGACAGCATAATCATAACTAGCAAATTATAACCTTTCCATAGACACCCTACTTGACCTCCTTTGTAAAGATTTGGTGCAATTATAGGACCTTGGTTGCAACAATGATCTATACGCTCACAGTTAAAGTCAATATCATCACAATATCCATCTGCTGCTGTCTATCAGCAAGACTCCCCGGGCATCCCAAGCACTCAGCACAGGAAGCATTCATTTGAAAGGTTGTCCAGTAAGAAACATGGCAATTATCTTTTAAAAATTACTTTGATTGGGTTTTAAACTATAGTCTAGGAGAGTTAGCAGTGAGGCAAACCTCCCACTGGGCAAAGCCACAGTGTTCAGATACCGCCCCAGAGAATTGCACAGCTCTCTCCCCTAGATCATTGTACAGTGTCAGCTCGTTAACCTTGCTGCTGCTAACTCTCACAATTATACCATCAGTCTCACAATATTGAGTGTTTTTCTTCAAGCTGCAGCTCCTGAAGCAAAGTGATTTTGTGAGAATTTTGGCTGTCATTAAAATATAAAGTCAGTTTTTAGCCCTTGTGGATGCATGAACACACAACTTGATAGCATCCAAAAGGCTCAGAAACAGGAAGGCAAATGAGCCGATCTAAGCTTCTGGGTGGCTCAAGAGCATGAGTACCAACCTCAGGGCAAACTGTTAGGAAGCAGGGCACAACCTCCAAACTGGCTGTGAGTTCTACACTTAGATTTCACCAACCAAATACCAAGGGTTAACTCCTCAAGCACTACAACAGCCTTAACAGGGGTCACAGACAGGTATTCGGACCTGTCTTGCCATCACAAGCTTACCTTTGTGATAGATGGTCCCTTTAAACCAGAGGTTCTCAGGGCATGGAATGCATTCGGGGTGGGGGGCGTGGTCAGCTTTAGGAGAGCAGCAGCTACTGGCCAGGCACCCAGCTCTGAAGGCAGCGCCACTGCCAGCAGCAGTGAAATAAGGACAGCAATGCCATACTCCACCACCCTTACTTCTGGTGGCAGCACTGCCTTCAGAGCTGGGTGCCCGGAGTCAGCGGGTACTGAGGCTGAAGGAGCCAGCTGCTGCAGTGCCGGGGAGGGAAAGACGTCCGAGTCAGGTCTCACTCAATCCCGGTCCTCTTGCCAGCTTGACTTTGGCACCAACAATCGACTTTTCTCCTGGTGCTTTCAGTGCTTCCTTTTAGGCACTGGAGAAGATCATCAGTGCCAGGACTCCCGACCTGCAGGAGGAGCAATCAACACCAAAGCTGAAGTGCTTGGTGCTGAGTCTGAGTGCAGCTCCAATGCTGGTCTTAGGGCAGCCCCATGAGGAGGATTTTCAACCTCCCTGCCCAGTCTTTCTTGGTGCAGGGTTTGAAGTCCCTGCTGATCTGGCAGTGGTCTTTCCTGTGAGCTTCCCCATAGCAGTTGAGACAGCTCATCTGCAGGTCGCTCAATGGCATCGACCTGCCGCAGAAAGCACAGGGCTTGAAGCACAGTGACCGAGGCATGCCCCAGCACTGGGGAGCAGACAAGCCTCTCCAACCAAGTGCGAAGGTGTCCAAACACACTAACTACTGTGATAGATCAGGCCAGTTGAGAACAGCAGAGTAGCAGAAGGCAGGTATACTGGCCACTGGATTAACAGTTTTCTGTTCCCTGACTGACCAGAGCAGGGGCTGCTCCAGGCTAATGAGAACACCTGACTCCAATTAACCTGCTAAGAGTCAGGTGAGGCCATTAAGCTAATGTGACCATCTGACTCTAATTAAGGCCCCAATGATGCTATAAAAAGGGCTCACTCCAGTCAGGCAGGGGAGTCAGGGAGCCAGAGGAGAGGAAGTGCGGCTGAAGGGCTGGTTAATGAAGACACCCTCAGACCATCGTTAAAGGAGCCCTAAGGTAAGGGTGAAGAAGGGAGAAGCAGAGAGCTGTGGGGAAGTGGCCCAGGGAAATGTAGCAACTCTGGCAGTGAAAGGTTGGCTGCCAACAG
Source organism: Mauremys mutica (assembly GCF_020497125.1). Classification (NCBI taxonomy): domain Eukaryota; kingdom Metazoa; phylum Chordata; order Testudines; family Geoemydidae; genus Mauremys; species Mauremys mutica. The sequence goes on from NC_059077.1 coordinate 130,522,650, forward strand.
CTGCTACCATTAGGGTCCCTGGGCCGGAACCCGGAATAGAGGGCGGGCCCGGGTTCCCCCCAACCCACCACTACAGGAACATCTCCTGGGAGGGGAAGACAGGCCCCTGTCAGGACAGGAGGCTAAACTGTTTTGGTACCAGGTCGTAGGAGCAACAGAGACTGTGGGAGTTCTCTCACCAACCTCCTTGCTGGCTTATGATGAAAAGGGCTCAGTAGACTGTAACCCTGGCCCTAGAGAGAGAAGGGCTACGTGGAGGGTCACAGTGAGCCTCTGAAGCTAGCATAAACCACCTGGAAGCGCGGGACCCATGGGGACAAGGTCAGAGCTCTGCCACACTACTAACTATCAAGCTAACGACGCTACAATAACTATGTGAACTAGGGAAGAGAAGGAAACCACTAGGAAGAACTGCCTGAGCAATGAGGGGAGGTCCAGCAACCATCATGGGTGGTAAGAAGGAACTAAAGGGACGTGGGGCCAGCGGGGCCCCTATACTGGTGCTATGGGCATGTGGCACTAGAGGGTGCTGGAGCCAACTCAATGGATACCCCTAAGGGAGAAAAATCCAGTAACTGTGGTTGGGGCGCGCAAACACCTACATTGGAATGGACACGTGCAAGCATGTGAAGAAGCAGCAGCAGCCTATACCTCTACAGTTATTCAGACTGACAGGATCTCCTTTCTTCAGAACTAATACAACTGTTGTCTTTAGCCAGTCATCCAGTACCTTCTCTTGCACCCACACCATCTTATTTATTTTTCCTAATGCTTTGAGAGCACTTGTCCCACCAGCTTTTAGCAGCTCAGCTGTTATATTGTCTGTTCCTGCAGCTCTCTCATTTTTAACTGTTTCACTGCTCTTTCTATTTCTTCTTCTGAGGATGGTTCAGTGCTGATATCCATTCTGTCTTGCAAGCTGCCCTGTTCATCTAGCATGTCTCGAATGCTTGCATCTGGATGAACTACAGGAGTCAGCACTTTGTCAAAATGCTCCTTCCATACTTCCAGCAACTCGTCGACATTTGTAGTCAGTTCACTGGTACCTTTCTTGCTGCTTGCATCGTTGGCCTGAAGGTGTTTCCATACAACTTAATGTTTTGGTATATTATTTTCAGATCTTGTTTTCTTGACACCTCCTGGAGTTGTTGAGCCTCTTCTTTTCAGAGCCTTGGCTTGTCCTGTCTTTGGGATTCTTCACGGCTTTGTGCAATGCTTTTACTTCCTCTGCTTTCCCAGAAGTCTTGGCTTGTTTTCACGTTTCCTGGAACATTCTCTTCGATGCTTGTCAAGGTTTTCCTGACAACAAACTGAGCTTGTTAAGTTATTGGAAGGCATAGGCAAACAAGGAAAAGCTGGACAAGCAATGTTGGGTGTAAAGTGATATTAATGTAATTATACAGTGTTGACTTCCATGGAGTTATGACAATTGACATCAGCTGAGCATCTGCCCATTTCATTTCAAGTATCTCAGAAGAGGGACTATGAGCTACATCCTGAGAATACTGGTCAGTTTTTTGCTGAGTCCTTATTCAGGCAAACGCTAGCTCACTGGGAGTTTTGCTGATTAAAAACGTAGTCAGGCCTGACTTTTCCTGCACCTTGCTCAGTGCTGCATATATTGCCAGAGCATCACCAATAATCCCAATAATACACTGGAGGGTCTTCAGCTCAGTAAAGCCGAATCCAGCTCCCAAAGGGTCAGTGCATGAGGCAGGCTGCCCTTCTGCTCCCCTGGCAATGCAACTGCCCTAAGGCCAGAGATTACCTGGTTTTAGTCTAGAACGACCAGGTGTCTGGTTTTCGACTAGAACTCCCAGTCGAAAAGGGACCCTGGCACATAGGCGCCGACTCCGTGTGTGCTCCGGGGCTGGAGCACCTACAGGGAAAAATGAATGAGTGCGCCACACCCACTGGAAGCCAAGCTCCCCCCTCCTCACCTCCGTCTCCCCCCTCGAGCGTGCCACGTCCCTGCTCCTCACTTCCCTCCCCGCCGCCCCTTAACAGCTGTTTGGCAGCGCTTAGGACTTTCCGGGAGGGAGGGAGGGAGGGAGGAGGAGCAGGGATGCGGTGCACTCAAGGGAGGAGGCGGATAAGAGGTGGGGCAGGGATGAGGACTTGGGGGCAGGCATGGAATGGGGGCAGTGCAGGGGTGGGGCCGGGGGGTCGAGCACCCACCAGGCAGGGGAAAGTCGATGCCTATGCGGCGGTTCTGGTCAGCACCACCAGCCAGGCCATTAAAGGTCTGGTCGGCGGTGCTGTGGCGTTAAGGCAGGCTATTCCCTACCTGTCCTGGCACCGTGCTGCACTCCAGAAACAGCCAGCAGGTCCGACTCCTAGACGGGGGGGGGGTCTCCGCGCACTGCCCCCACCCCAAGCACTGGCTCTGCACTGCACTCCTGCCCCCACCCCCCGCCTACTAGCACCAGACCTGCTGGCTGCTTCCAGGGTGCGTGTGACGCAGGGTCAGGACAGGCAGGGAGCCTGCCTTAGCCCCGCTGCACCGCTGACCGGGAGCCACCCAAGGTAAGCCTGCCCCACAAGCCCCTGCCCCAGCCCTGAGCCCCCTCCCACACCCCAACCCCCTGCCCCAGCCCTGAGCCCCCCCAACCTGGAGCCCCCTCCTGCCCCCAAACCCCTCATTCCCAGCCCCAGCCCAGAGCCCACAGCCCCAGCCCAGAGCCCTGACTCCCTCCCACACCCCAACCCCCTGCCCCAGCCCTGAGCCCCCTCCTGCACCCCAACCCCCTCATTCCCAGCCCCACCCCAGAGCCCTGACTCCCTCCCACACCCCAACCTCCTGCCTCAACCTGCAGCCCCCTCCCACATTCCAAATCCCTCGGCCCCAACCCCCAGCCTGGAGCCCCCTCCGGCACCCCAACCCCTTGCCCCAGCCCAGTGAAAGTGAGTGAGGGTGGGGAAGAGCGAGCCATGGGGGGAGGGGGAACATATTGAGCGGGGGCGGGGCCTCGGGGAAGGGGCGGGGCTCCAGTGTTCGGTTTTGTGCAATTAGAAAGTTGACATGCACGCAGCAAGCCATGGGCGAGTGAGCCCTGCACGTGGGCTGAGTTCACTGAGAGCAGCTGGCAGGCAGAGCAAGGAGACGAAAGCAGCAGCAATGACCATGCCTGGGGCTAGGCTCCATGCAGAAGTGGCTCCGGTATAACTTAAACCAGGTTTTAAAGCAATTCATTAAATGGCACAGAGTGCTGTGTGGACATGCGAATACATTACGCTCCGCTTACTGGGTTTAGCGTCATGTGTTCACCAGTGTGACTGGGAAGGAATCTGTAACAGCGGCCATGTAATTAGCCAGGGTTAAACCCATGTGAGAGAATCCACAGGGGGTTCACACCAGTTTAACAAAATGTGGGTAAAAACACACCTGTAGATAAACTAGGGTGTGAATCAGCGAGGATCTGCTGTGGAGGGGATTTCTGAAATGGGTGTAATCAGATTCTGGCAGCAAGTCCTTTCCAAGATAGTGAGGCAACCAAGAAAACAATCCCTCTTAGTTGTGATGCCAACTGAAACTCAGAGTCCCGGAAAGAGAGAGACTGAAACCACACCACAAATGCCTCCAGTGCTGCCAATTTAAGAGCTACACTCCTGATCCCCCTCCTGCAATAAGCCCTGAGATAAGAGAACCAATTGCTCCAGGCCAGGCACAATCAGGACCAGGACCAGGACCTCAGTCCTCGGCACATCTGCCAGCGCAGTCCCAGACACTTCAAACCCAGAGTGGGCTGCCAGGGTTTGTCGCACACAGCCCAGGCACACCTCTCCCCGGGTGGGTGCGTGCAGCAGTCCTTCCCTACCGGTTTGCTTCTCCTTGGGAATGGAAACCATTCCCTGCAGGCTGCTTTCTCATGCTTCTGGCAAAAACCAATCAGCCAAGGGCTGCACTGCACATGTTACAACACAGCCCGTTTCGCCTGCAACCACTTACCATCTCCTTTGAGGTGGGACCGGCTGGAAGGACAAGGAGGAAGTGTTTATGGATCTTACTGGCTTTTACCTTCTGTCCATCTCTGGAAGGCAACAATATCACGGGCTAAAATAAAAAAAACACAGTCTAAAAGCAAGGAGCTTAGTAAGCCATCCTGAGAGTGCACTGCCTGTGTGTCTGTGGTGTGTACCAGCCTGCATGTGTGTGTGTGTCTGTGTGCAAGCCAAGAGCGAAAGGGGAACCTGACATGCGGGCTGGAAGGGCGTGGCCTAGTGCCTTCCCTCCCTGCCAGTCAGGTAACCAGACTGTGCTGTCAGCCCTGCCTGTTTCCCTCTGGCCTCAGGGATCGGCTCCTCCTCTGACTAACCAGCCTCCCAGCAGTTGGGATCACGTATAGTGTCGGGGGCTGCTACTCCCACAGACTGCTGCTAAAGATTTACACTGGTGGTTCCCTAAAGCAGAATAAGCCTGTTTCCTTTGCAGTGCATGGCACACGAGTAATGCAACTGAAGCTTCAAGAGAGGATATTCCCCCCACACACACACCCCTTTCATTTGCATGCGGGCAGGGAAAAGTCCCGTCCCCTCTCGATCACTCTGTTGGAGGGGGGACCCATGGCGGATTATGGTGAAAGGAGTCATCATACACAAGCCTGTGAAGTGTTGCTGCTGCACAAGCTGCACCCTGCTGTCCTGTCCCAAGGGCTTCAGGCACCTTTGGGGCCCGCCATCTTAGCACCTGGTTATTCAACATCTGGTTATTCAACCAGGACTTGGCCAAAGCATCAGCTGGAATAGGAGTGCCTATATTTCAGTGGAAGCTAGGTAAATGCCTGTTACTGAGGAAGTCTTTCCTTGTTTGTCCTTATTAAATAAGGGTTAGCACACAGACTGTGCTTCTCATCCACAAAGCACTTTACTAATATCAGCATCATTCAGGGCGACATCCCTGTGATTGACTCAGTTGTCCTGCAGAATACAGCGACATCATCAGAAAGAAACGGGGCGGGGGGGGGGAGAGGGCGGGTGCTACTTTTTACAGCTTCAAAGCAACTCTGCCCATTGCGAGTCTGGAACATTTTACACAACATGCTCCCCAAGGTAGAGTCTTTAGTGGGTTGTAAAGCAAGTCACCCAAGAGAAGCTGTAACATGGCTTTCCAGTCAGCCTGTGAAACGGGGCTCGCAAGGGAGGGGGCTCCGAAACAATACATTGGAACCAGTCAGGAGAACTAGGATACAAAAAACTGGGGTAAGTAAAAAAATACAGCATAGCAAAACCCCGTGTTGCCAGCTCTTGAGATATCTGGTATTTCCCTTAAAGCCCCAGCTCATGGAGTCAAGTGATATAATGAGACTCTAGGCTTCCATTAAAGAAAAGTCCATTCCTAGCCATTGTGTTTGCGGTGAAAACTTGAAAAGATGATGTACGTGCAACCTAATGGCTTAGAAATCAAAAGAGAAAAAAATAATCCCAAATCCAATCTTTCTTGAAAAAAATCTTATAGTTTTTAGGCCAATCTCGCGATTCTGGTGGCCTGACTCATGACTTTTGAATGCTTTAGTCTGGGGGTCGGCAACCTCTGGCACGCGGCTCGCCAGGGTAAGCACCTGGCAGGCCGGGCCAGGGCCAGGGCCAGGGCCAGTTTGTTTACCTGCCGCGTCGGCAGGTTCGGCCGATCGCGGCTCCCACTGGCCGTAGTTCACCGGCCCAGGCCAATGGGGGATACGGGAAGCGGCGCGGGCCGAGGGATGTGCTGGCTGCAGCTTCCCATAGCCCCCATTGGCCTGGAGCAGCGAACCGCGGCCAGTGGGAGCCGCGATTGGCTGAACCTCCCGACGCGGCAGGTAAACAAACTGGCCCTGGCCCTGGCCCGGCCTGCCAGGGGCTTACCCTGGCGAGCCGCGTGTCAGAGGTTGCCGACTCCCGGACTAAAGCATTCAAAAGTCATGAGTCAGGCCACCAAAATCGCGAGATTGGCCTAAAAACTATAAGATTTTTTCAAGAAAGACTGGATTTAGGGTTCTTTTTTTCGCTTTTGATTTCTAAGCCATTAGGTTGCACTTACCCTGGCGAGCCGCATGTCAGAGGTTGCCGACCCCTGCTTTAGTCCAAATCCAAAAGTTTCAGCTACATCCCACATATAATAAAGCACCCTGCCAGGAGATCCACGAGTAAAACAACAGCAGGGTAGTTCTGCAGAGCAAGGGAATGGATCACCTTAGTCACATACTGGTAAAATACTTTTATCCTTCAAAGCTATTGGTGGGAACCCCATTGCCCTCAGGTAAAGCAGGAAAGCACGTTCCTCCTGCCCTGGTGGGGGAGAAGAGGCAGGCCCCCAAAATCAATACAGTTAGCTACAGCTGGAAAGGTGCTTTTTGCAGTGAGGACACCTCTCTGCTACAAGCTGGGCTGAGACCACCCACAAACTTAAACTCCTCCACCAGAGGGCAAGACTTTTAATGTGAACTGAAGTTAAACTGGTGACCTGGGAGTCCAAAGCTTTATAAACTATTCCTCTGGGGGTCCTAACTGTCCCCTCCCCAAGGGAATTTACTTAGCTGAGATATGCAGACTCCAGTCCCACTCAGACCTGCACAGCTGAGATTTACTTTCCAGGTAGAGTGAGCCAGACAATGATCCTGACAGTGTCCTGGAATGAGCGCGGAGCGGCAAGTTCTGCTAGAAGGCACTTATTGCATGCAAACAGAACTCTCACTGGGCAGTAGCAGCTCAAGGGCAAGAGTGATTTTCCCTGGTCCCTAGGGCTCTCAGGAGAAAGCAAGTCAGAATGGCTGGTAGGACCCTATCCCCAGCCTTGCAGATTTTCCATAAAGGTTTTTTATGGCGAAAACTAACTGACAGCCTGTATGTGGCCCTGGGCTCAGAGAGATCCATCCAGCATGTGGGAGCTGCCTGTTCAAGGGCTCGGGAAGGATTCGTGGCAGGGAAGTCAGCAATGTACTGGCTCAAGCAGTAATAATGAGATCTTTCTTTCCCTCCATGTTCAGTGAGTTAAAGGGCTGCATTAGTTGCCCCAGGAGTGGAATTGGGGCAGCGTGCTGGGTAGGTGCGCTACCGAAACAGGAGCGCCAAAATGCCAGGAGGAAATGCTTTCTCATTTTATTTCCAGCTAGACCAAGAAGGGGCTGTCTTCAAGCTCTCCTGCGAATTCCAACCCCACTCTGCAGACTCAGCAGATGAAGCTAGAACTGAGGTAGCACCCACTGTTGGAGAGGCTTGTCAGGACCCAAACTGCACCTCTGCAAGTTTACCTGCTAGAAGAATGTTACAAACCCAGTGGGAGAATAGGAAGCAAAGGGAACAATTTGTCCCTAGGATAACTTCATCGGCTGCCACGGAGCTACACCAGGGAGGCCCTCACACTACACGGGCATTCAGCTAGACGGGTGTTTGACCTGACCATGATTTGAAGAGAGCTCACACTTCCCCAGGATCACTATTACACATGCTGCTTAAAGCAGCAGTCTCCTACTATTTACCCATCCGGTACATTGACAAACCCTTGCCATCTGCTCCCCCTCCATGCATATCATGTCACATTGCATAGGATGATAGCTCTGATAGCAAAAGCCCTATTGTGAAGAGAACAGCTGCAATAGCCATAGGGTACGTGGGTCAACAGCCTTGGTGCAAACAGTTGCTGCTCTCGTGAGGAAGGTATGTGAGTTTCCCTTTCACGTCTCCTCCTGTAAACGGATAGTGCAGCATAGACTCAGAGACTTTCTGGCCAGAAGGGACCACCACGATCATCTCGTCTGACCTTTGCACATTGCAGCAATATCCAACTTACTAGGCTAAGGCCCTGACAAAGCAAACACTGCTGCAAACAGGTAACTCACTGCCTGCAGCTGAGTAGTTCCAGTGACTCACAGTGTTAGCAGTAGTGGGACAAAGCACTTCCTCTTCAGTCAAACCCAGGTCAGCACTACAGGGCGTTCCTTGGAATAGCACCTGTCAGAATAGCCTAACGGATTAACTGGAAAGAAAAAGGTGGGAGGGTTTGTCAGTTTCACAGTTTCATCTGAGTAATTTTATGTACACTTCCTGCTCTCTGCTGTGCCTTCAGGAGAAAGCACAAGGCTGGAAAAAGGCAGATGGTGGCAATCTTTTAAAAATGTTACACCCTAGAGAGCTGCAGAGTGGATCTGAAGAAAGAAAGAAAGAAAAAAAGAAAAAGAAAGACCATATTTAATTTTCGAAAGGAAAAAACACATGCAACTCCATACGTTTTGTAAACTGAGTGTACCTGACTGGAACCACTGTTAACGGCCACGAGACAGCATTTCCTGGTAGGACTCTGTTAACAGACACTTATCTGCTGAAATATAACTAGGCAGTCAAGAGAAAATGGGACAATGGATCATTTAGGAGCTGTAGTGGAGTAAACTTCCACTTCCCCTCTTCAGCCAGGAAAGTCTGGGACTTGTCTACATGATGGACACCAGAATCACTCTATCCGTTGTGATTCACCCTCTCCGCTATTTTGGTTTAGGTCTGAATGTGGGTGCTCTTATTTTGGGATAACAGTGACTTTATACTGAATTACTTAAGTCAGTGAGGAGTTGACTTCATTTATATTACAATGGAGTAGACATTTTCATACTGAAATAAGAGGGTCCACATACCGACCTAAACTGAAATAACTGAGGGGGTGAATTGCAACTGTAATTCCAGTGCCGTTCTGCATGTGGACAAACCCTAAGACCTATTAACTAGGATTACAAGCCAAAGTGTTCAATAGTGCCTGTTAATACTGCTAATCACAGATATGTGCAGCATATGCTGGACAATCTATCTTACGCCTCATTGATCATGTCTAGGAGAACAGTTGGGAATTAAAAAAAAAAAATTCATTGGAAAATACCAAGTTGTCAGGAAGATTTCTCAGGTCCAGGAGAGGTCAAAACAAAGGAGAGAGACCCACCTGAGAATACCCTGGTGGTTAGGACACTTAGCTGGAACGTGCAAGACCCAGATTCAAGTCCCTGCTCTGATCAGACAGTCTTGAATCTGGTTGGCCCATATCCCGGGTGAGTGCCCTACCCCCAAGCTAGAGTCAGTCTCTCTGGCTCAATAACTATTTATACAGCAGGAGAACTTGAGGAACACTGCCATGATAGCCCAGTGGCTCTGGGTTTTGTTCCAATGCAAAACAAATGTCAAAACTTCAAAAATTGTCTCACACTAGAATTCTTGTTTTCCAGTCACCTCCTAGGCTCCCTGTAAGGGCTGAACAAGGGCTGCTGAGAGGTGGGGAGAACTTCAGGGCTTGTCTGTGTGGAGACTTAGTGTGTGGCAAGCAGGGCTGTGACTCTCCTGGGCCCCATCCTGCTGGGCACTAAGGCTCTGTCTACACTGGACGTCCATCAGTAAAACTTCTGTCGTTCAGGGGCGTGAAAAACACGCCCACGCACACCTGGAATGACAAAAGTTTTGCTGACAAAAAGCACCGGTGTGAACAGTGCTTTGTCGGCCGGAGAGCTCTCCTGCCAGCAACGCTACCGCCGCTCGCTGGGGAGCGCTCTCCTGGCTGGAACAGGCTGTCATGCATTAAAAGTTCCCTGGTGCACTTTGACCTCTTGCTGTTTAGCAGCCTGTCAAAGTGCACTAGGGAATGTCTAGTGCGAGGCAGCAGGGTTCACACAGCCATGTAGTGCTGAGCCGGCTGGGGCGCTCTACATTCACGTCCTGCCTTGCCACACATTAAGTCTCCACATAGACAAGCCCTGCGAAGTCCACAGCTCACATCCAGGATTTGCTGTTGACTAAAAGATTATGGAATAATCAGACCGTTTGAAGCTACCGTCCTCTGCATCCAGACAGAAATATAGGTTCCAGGGTGTGAGAGATACAAAACAACAGCAAAAGAAAGAAGCCTGTATCTTCATTAGCCTGTGTCTCTCACACATTGCGTTTAAACCTTGCTTCTCTGCTCAGGAACACTGTCTGATAGCTGTTCAAGTGCAAAAAGGGTGGGTTTTTTAATTGACAAACAAACCTCACGGACATTTCCAATTGTGCATCCATCTGTCTCAGGACAGTCAGATCCTCTGTCCCCGCCTCCCCAGAGAGTCTCCTCAGCCCACATTATAACCTGGCTGACTGAAAGGAAAGGACAGCACGGCAACCCACCAGTGGCTGACGTAGTGAAAGGCACTGCCTGTGGGAGCCTGTTCTCAGTGGTGTGATGTGTCCTTTTGCTGGCAGAGGGTCTTGCACAGGAAATAGGCAGCTCTTGGCCAGGGGAATGAGTGCTTTGTGTATCTCCCCATGTCGGGTTGGGACTCTGAAGTGAGCCATCTGCCTCTTTGCTTTGCTGTGACGACAAGCACGAGAGCAGGGGTCAGCAACATTTCAGAAGAGCTACGCCGAGTCTTGATTTATTCACTCTGATGTAAGGTTTCGCGTGCAGGTCACACATTTTAATGTTTTTAGAAGGTCTCTTTCTAGAAGTCTATAATATATAACTAAACTATTGTTATATGTAAAGTAAATAGGGTTTTTTAAAATGTTTAAAGAAGCTTCACTTAAAATTAAATTAAAATGCAGAGCCCCCGGACCGGTGGCCAGGACCCGGGCAGTGTGAGTGCCGCTGAAAAGCAGCTCGCGTGCCGCCTTCGGCACCCGCGCCATAGGCTGCCTACACCTGCACTAGAGCCTCACTGAGCTGAAGCTGCAGCAGCTCGTGTGCTCGCACAAGTGCTACACACCAAGAGGAATCTGCATGATCCCTATTTCAAGGACTATTAGACCTTGATCATTTCAAGCCTTTCCTACATGCATCATTCAAAGCCAGGTTCTGCCCAAGGGGAAAGGTCACCATGTGCAGAACAACCCATCATAAATAAAACCAAGGGTCTGACCTCAGGGCAGCATTTGCTTTCCATTACAGGAGAATAGCAGAGTGGGGTGCTCCCCTGCTAATGGAATCAGCTGAGCAGAGAACCAGGAACTGCAGAAGCAATACTTGACCCAGCCTTTTCCCCAGAGTGTGAATAAATCAGATGTAGTTTTTATGCATTAAATGCCAAGAGCAAACCATTTCGCCCAGCTGTTCACAATGCACTGTATTCCCTCTGTGCCAAGCAGGCTTCTGCTTGAATCTTTCCCCTGTCCTAAAAACCTACCAGAGGAGGCTGCAGCACCGGCACAACTAACACACCTACCAGAATTAGCAGAAGGGGAAGATTTCACTAATTCTCTAATGCCCAGAACGGACCATTACAGCCTTAGGCTTCGCTAACAGGCTTATCAGCTCTTCTGAACGGGGGTTGTCATCTTCCTGGGCCTCAGCTCCCCAACTCTGAACTGGGGCCAACGATCCAATGTTGTGTCTGTGTAGCGTGTGAGCGCTTTGGGACAGGGACTGTCTCTTTCTGTGTGTGTGCAAGGCCCAGGTGCTCCTGTGATACAACCCTCCAGAATAACGCACAGTTCTCCTTGCCAAACAAATGCTTTTACATAGGTTCTCTTTTTTAAAAAAAATCACAGGACTCTCGAGCCCCAGCCAGCCACTCCCCACCAACATGCTGGCTTGAGCACAGGCTGCAGAGAAAGGGATAAGGGAGTGATTGCTGTGCCAAACACTACCGGAGAAGCAGGAAAACAGAAAGGACTTCTCTTTAAAAAATTAAAATATCATTAAAAGTCCCTGGTGGATGGTTTTCTGCCTGCGAGCTAGCCACACATGCCAGAAGTCTCATGACATGTGTGAATCTGTGAGGAGTCACCCTCCTAGCCTGAAACACTCATCTCAAATTGTTCTCTCTCCACTATTTCTCTTCTGTTCCCTACAGTCAGTTTCCTTCTGGAGCAAGAAGGAGCATGTCTGGGGAGTCTGATAGCTGTCTGTTGGCACAGAGTGTTGATTCTTTGTGCATGTCCCAACTCTTGATTTCAGTGTCTCCATTGTAAAGAAGCTGTGGATGGACACTCCCGCCTGTCAAGGAGAACATGGCTAGCTCACTGCAGCATTAAACAGTGTGGCTGCTGAAACGGCCAGAGGGATTGATACAAAGCAGTGTGGGGCACTTTCTCACCTTCTCCAGGGCTCTGTTCCCTGTCCTACTGAACTAGGATCAAAGCATGGCTTTAGCTCTTCATGGTCCCATGTAGCACTGACAACAGGTCACTGGGCAAACCCCTTCTCTGTACTGGTAGGGAAAGCGTGTTAACATTTTGCTAGCAAAAATCACGTTCAAGCAAACTTCACCTGAAAGGTCCTACTATAAGCATATGGCTCACACTAGCATCACTTCCCGGGCCCATGCAGACTCGGCCAGAAAGATCCCAGCATGAGAAAAATCTCTGCAAGCTCCAGTTCACACGTAATAGTTACCCAACAAAAGGACCGGGAGGCAAAGGGTGGGCAGGTTCTGCACTTCACGACACCAACACAGCCCACAGATAAGATGGGAGTGAGGGCACAGCTCGGCCAGGATGTTAATAAACGTGAGCACAGGCTTCCTGATTGACTTAAAGTCTTACTCAGCTGAAGCAGGAAATTTCTGCAATAAAAATAACTTCTAATAATCTTTCACAATTTCTTCTGAAATGTCTCTCTTTTCTCCCATGAGGGCAAAGCTTAAGGGCCAGCCCCCATAATGCCACAGATTCCCCAAGATACCTGGCAATGTGTGGTACACAGTGGGGTGAGTATGGACCCTGGGATTAAGAGAGGGGTTTACAAGGCAGTTTAGAGGAGACAGACATGCATCTTTCATAGAAATGCATGGAAGAGCTATATCTTACTCCCCACACTCGTTTGTAAATCTCAAACCTAGACTATTTAATGAACTTTTCATCCCAGATTCTGGTCCATATAACACAGAACCGAGGCTTAGATGTATGCAGAGCACATCATTCACTCAATCAGGACAATGATATAAACATGGCAGTAGTACAGTAAGCAGCGAGAGAGGGTTATCTTGGTATGCTGGCGGCAGCTGCCTTGCAATGCCTTCTAGTTAAAAGTAACCAATGCTGTTTTTTTATTTGTCTATCCCATCTGCCCTCGCTTGGCATCAGTTCTCATGAAAATGAACAGCACTCAGCTAGCAAAGCCAATTTACCTTGGGCAAATACTTTCCAATACATAAACCAAATACACAATCAATCAATAGGGAATATATACTCTCTTTCCTGTCCAGTCCTTTCCTTTGGGCTTTTGGAAGACAGCACAGAGAGGGCTCATGCAGGCCATGGAACAAATTCAGTTCTGCCCCTGAAGTCAATGGTGTGGCATGTGCTTAACTGAGCAGAATTTGACGCAGTGTGTTGTCCTCACTAACCCCTCTTCAAATATTATCATTAGAGAGTTTTACAGTCAGAATTATGGTGCAGAAATGTCTTCAGCCTTGTCATTCCCTACACCCTGTGCACCCTCCCAACGCCCCTACAGCTACCCCCATCGTAAGAGGAATCATATGAGAGAAAGAATTTACCTTCTCCAGCTAAATTCTGCACTTGGGCCCCGATTCAGGAAAGCACCTGGGCACATGTCATTGCAGTCAATTAGGCTAAAGCATGTGCTTAAAGTTAAGCAGGTGCTTCAGTGCCTTGCTGAATTAACACTTGTGGCAGTCACTTCCCTATTTTCCCTCATATCCTCCCCCTCTACACAGTCTCACACGTGTAAGACACTGGCTAGCAGGCTGGAGGGCCCCAGCCCACCCCCACCTGGCTCACAGAGGAGAAAAGCCCTTCTAGTACTAGCAGCTAATGGAGATCTCAAGCTGTAAAGCTGACCTGGAGTGACTCCCCTGAATCCACAGAGTGGAACTGGCGCAAGAGCAGCGTAAAGCCTTCCATGAGGTAGCCCCTGGCTCCTCTCACTCACTGCTGTCTGTGTCCCTGTCACATGCACACAGAGCCCTTGTCTCCCACTGGCAAATCCTTGCTGGCCGCAGAGGCTGCTGCTGCCTACCAGCCGCTATGGCCACTCCTCAGTTAGAAAACCCTTCCAGCACGAGTTTGATCCAGCTCTTCCTCAGGGTAGTTTATCTTTTGCCGGCAGCACTGTCTTGCTCTCAGGTGGGTGAACACAGTCAACTGTTCTGGCTCCCAGTGTCAAATGAGCAGGGCCGATACAAAGCCGGTACAAATTACCGGGGCCCAGCGGTCCGGAAGGGGGCCCAGGGCCTGGCTTTGTCGGCTCTGCTTAGCCAGTCCGCCCTTGCTGGGGGGCCCAAAAATTTTTTCACTGGGGCCCGAACCCACTCTCGGCAGCCCTGAAAATGAGGATGTCATCAGGCAGTCAGCAGAGATAGGGATCCTCAAGGCAAATTCTCCCCCTCTCTCCTGTCCTCTCCTGCTTAACGGCCTCCGGTTTGTACTGAACTCCTTCCAGAAAGGCGTACACCATTAAATGAAAGCAAAACTCTTGTTCTTGAGCTCATCTGGGCAAGCTGCCCAGTTCTGATTAATTGTATTAGAAGCAGCCTATTTGAAGCAAGGGAGAGTGGGCCTTTGGGCAGAGCAGCCTGAAGTATTCCACAAAATATCAGGGAGGTTGAATTATTATTTTATTAAAGCCACAGAGCGCGTCTTTAGGCAATAGCAGGGTATGCTCTGCAGTGCCTTCTACAGGGGTCTGGTTAGAAGGACCGACTGTCATTCCAGGCATTCTGGACCCACCGGACTGCGGAGCAGGAAAGAGGGTCCCTGCCATACAGAGCTTCTCTTGGAACTACTCATCTGGAGTACTTCTGTCCTTACAGTGCCCACTTTCTTTTCAACACTGCGGCTGCGCTTGAGACTACAAGGCCAGGGCTGCCTGTAGAGTGATAGTGGAAAGGAGGTGACCAGATCTTAGAGAGAAAAACTGCCCAGGACATTTTAACAGCCTGCTAAAAATACAAATGGAATCCTACCCAAAGTAGGTCAGGTACCATGAGTGTGACCAGGCTGGCAGAAAAGGGGAACAGTCAGCTATTCTGAGCCCAGACAGGTGGAGGGCTGTGTATTCCATGGCTGAGCATAGGGCCTAAATGGCTTTGCAAACATCGACATGGAGACTTAACATCTCTGCAATAAACATGTTCTACGAAAATGGTTCTGATGATAATACTTCCCAAGTCCTGTGTGTATTCAGCACATGATGACATCATGGGCCTGATCCAGATCTCATCACCTTCAATGGGAGCTGGGGCAGACCCTGTGCACAAGAGCTTACATGTAATAAAAGTGACGTGACATACATATGTGCATGGTACTGGCCAAACGCTAGGCCAGCGGCACCACTGCCTGACTCCAATCCTATGCCAGAGTAACCACTTCAACAGTTAGACTGGTGTAAAACCAGAACAATGCTTTGGTCAACCAAAACCAATGTAGTCAGAGATACAGTAGAACCTCAGAGTTATGAACTGATCGGTCAACCACACGCCTCATTTGGAACCGGAAGTAAGCAATCAGGCAGCAGCAGAGACCAAAAAATCAAATCCAGTACAGTACCGTGTTAAACAAACTACTAAAAAAATAATGGGAAAGTTTAAAAAAAGATTTGACAAGGTAAGGGAACTGTGTTTGTTTCATTTAAACTAAGATGGTTAAAAGCAGATGGTTTCTTCTACATAGGAAAGTTTCAAAGCTGTATTAAGCCAATGTTCATTGTAAAATTTTGAAAGAACAACCATAGCGTTTTGTTCAGAGTTACAAACATTTCAGAGTTATGAACAACCTCCATTCTCGAGGAGTTTGTAACTCTGAGGTTCTACTATACTGGCCAAACTCTCCTCTCACTGGCATCAGTGTAATCCCATTGATTTAACTGGGGTTGCATCTGTCCAAATAAGAGCAGAATTTGGCCCACTTCCTGGCAAGTGTTCCCATCATTCCCGCTGGCAGCTCTGCAGAATCGGGGTGCCAGTGTGCTAAAACAAACAAAGCAGCTATTTCAACAAGGAAGCTGCTGACAAGCTGAGTTCTGATTGGTTCCCTGTCAAACAGTCTGAACCCAATCCAGGTAGCGAGCTGGATAGGTTGTAGGGCCTGATCCAGTGCCCAATTAAATCAATGGAACGACTCACACCCGCTCCAGTGGGTTTTGGATCAGGAGCTGCGCGAATGAAGTTAGCAAAGCCTCCCTTAGAACTGGTCCAGTCTACACCGCACAAAGTAGATGCAGGGACAGGCCGGGTTGAACTGGAGTTTACTCTGGCTTGGAAAGGGCTCTGTATTTGCCTGTGTATATCACTCACATCGCTCTGAAAAGAGACCCTTGTCATCAGCCCTGCTATTCCGCACTAGCTGGCTGGTAAGCTCATGGAGTGTACGGCAGTTGTGAGGGAATCCTAGGCCCCGGGGTTGACTGCATACATTACAGTGGACTGGCTTGTTGTTCACCATTATGTATCTGAGGTGCACATTTTCCTCTCTCTCTCACCAGTGAATAGATTGTTTATCCTTAGGATTCAATGTTAACAAAGGTTTAAGAAAAAGTATTTTCCCATTGCCATCACATCAGGCACTGGGCCAAGCCCAGTTACCTTTATCCTGAGCAGTTTCAAGAGACTAGAATCACACATTACTTACACCAACACAGTGGGCCCAGTCCTGGAGTGGAACTAAATTGGAATAACCCTACTGAAGTCAGACGGTCACCGATGTAACTGAGAACAGAATCTGGCCCCAGGCCAATAATCTCAGTATTTCATGTCTGCTTCCTTGTTCTTTTTTAGTTCATTGTCAGATTTTCATATTTAATTTAAGGTGGATATTTTATCCTATATAATTCAGATTAATCTGGCAACCAGTCTGGTCAATCTTTCTTTAAGGCCCATACAAGGTTTTTTTGTGGATTCTGTATCTCAATACCATGCATTTTAAGAATCTGTCTTAAGATACTTGATCCCTGTTGAGCATTTTGAAATATCGACAACTCATCCCAGCTTTGCCTTCTCCCCACCCATAATCAGTAAGAGTTTGCATGAGTTGGGGCATTCAAAAAAAGGCAGAAGAATGCTAATATATGAACTACATGTATTTAATATTTGCAATATGAATCAATAACAATGGGGGTATGAGGAGGGGGTGGGGGGAGCATATCACAGACCTCAATTTTCTTTTGATACAGTGACCTCTTTTTTTAAATGTGAAAAATATTCAAATTATAAATAATTTAATGTATCAATAAAATTATAGCGACAAAGAGTCCTGTGGCACCTTATAGACTAACAGACATATTGGAGCATAAGCTTTCGTGGGTGAATACCCCATGCGTCTGACGAAGTGGGTATTCACCCACGAAAGCTTATGTTCCAATACGTCTGTTAGTCTATAAGGTGCCACAGGACTCTGTCGCTTTTTACAGATCCAGACTAACACGGCTACCCCTCTGATAATAAAATTATAGTTGTTATAATTTTAACCATATGCTTCATTTTAGACTCATTATAAATGACTACTAGTGATCTCTCTCATCCAAATGGTAGTTCAGTGTCCAGATATGAGTGACACAGGTCACCACTTGTCATGACTATTTTTCTCTGCAAATACTAAAGCTGACTTTGCCAGGTCATTGCAACACAACCCAATACACCTCCTTAAAAAGAACAGGAGTACTTGTGGCACCTTAGAGACTAACAAATTTATTTGAGCATAAGCTTTCATGGACTACAGCCCACTTCATCAGATGCATAGAATGGAACATATAACAAGAGTGTATGTGTGTGTGTGTGTATGTGTGTATGTGTGTATATACACACATATACACACACACACATGCGTACAGAGAAGATGCCATACCAGCTCTAAGAGGCTAATTAATTAAGATGATCTGTTATCAGCAGGAAAAAAACTTTTGTAGTGATAATCAAGATGGTCAATTACAGACAGTTGACAAGAGATGTAAGGATAGTTATCATAAGGAAATAGATTCAAGTAGTGTAATGACTCAGCTATTCCCAGTCTCTATTCACACCTCCTTGGCATGCACAGAATATGGTACATGGCAGTTTGGCACGGTTACATACATATCTCATAGATTTACAGGGTGCATGACTCTCACAAGAGCACTTGATCACCACACGATCCATTGTCTACAGCCAAGCACTGAGGTACAACCGCCATCTGCTCTAACCCCTCAGACAGAGACCAATACCTACAAAATCTCCACCAAGCATTCTCAAAACTACAATACCTGCACGAGGAAATAAGGAAACAGATCAACAGAGCCAGATGTGTACCCAGAAGCCGCCTACTGCAAGACAAACCCAAGAAAGAAACCAACAGGACTCCACTGGCCATCACATACAGTCCCCAGCTAAAACCCCTCCAATGCATCATCAGGGATCTACAACCCATCCTGGACAATGATCCCACACTTTCACAGGCCTTGGGTGGCAGGCCAGTCCTCGCCCACAGACAACCTGCCAACCTGAAGCATATTCTCACCAGTAACTGCACACTGCACCATAGTAACTCAAACTCAGGAACCAATCCATGCAACAAACCTCGATGCCAACTCTGCCCACATATCTACACCAGCAACACCATCACAGGACCTAACCAGATCAGCCACACCATCACTGGTTCATTCACCTTCACATCCACCAATGTAATATATGCCATCAAAGAGAAACTGCTGAGCTTCAGTTCATCTGCAAATTTGACACCATCAGCTCAGGATTAAACAAAGACTGTGAATGGCTTGCCAACTACAAAACCAGTTTCTCCTCCCTTGGTTTTCACACCTCAGCTGCTAGAAGAGGGCCTCATCCTCCCTGATTGAACTAACCTCATTATCCCTAGCCTGCTTCTTGCTTACATATATATACCTGCCCCTGGAAATTTCCACTACATGCATCCGAAGAAGTGGGTATTCACCCACGAAAGCTCATGCTCCAATACCTCTGTTAGTCTATAAGGTGCCACAGGACTCTTTGCTGCTTTTTCAGAATATTTGGAGAAGCAACATGGTTGCACAGTTTTTGGAAACAGCCTTCCATCATCTGTCATCACATATCCATCCATACTTCAGAGGATCAAGTCGTGGTATGTCTGGATCCAAGGCACTTCTTCCACACACATGCATATTTTTACATTTTCTGTATATCCTTCAGTGGTAAGGAGCAGAGGTTTGATGCTGATGTGGTACCTTTGCCAATTTTCTCTGCCCCTGATTTCTGCCATGCTTCCGTCATAGTGGCACAATTTGACTGTCCATAGCATGCAGCCATAAATTTGGTTGCCTGTTCAATGACATCAGGCACTACTAAATCGCTGTCACCCAGCAGACAGAGGGAATATCCAGCTCATAGAATCATAGATGATTAGGGTTGGAAGGGACCTCAGAAGGTCATCTAGTCCAACCCCCTGCTCAAAGCAGGACCAATCCCCAGACAGATTTTTACCCCAGTTCCCTAAATGGCCCCCTCAAGGATTGAACTCACAACCCTCGGTTTAGCAGTCCAATGCTCAAACCACTGAGCTATCCTTCCCCACCACCACGTCTTTGCTGGGGTCAAGATAAATAGTTACTGTATCACAGCCTGATGCCTGGTCTACACCGTGGGGGGGGTTCAAACTAAGGTACTCGAAGTACCTTAGTTCGAAGTACTTACCCGTCCTTACGGCGCGGGATCGAAGTCCGCGGCTCCCCCGTCGACTCCGCCACCGCCATTCGCGGTGGTGGAGTTCCGGAGTCGACGGGAGCGCGTTCGGAGTTCAGTGTATCGCGTCTAGATGAGATGCGATGTATCGAACGCCGAGAAGTCGATCGCTACCCGCCGACCCGGGCGGGTAGTATGGACGTACCCTGAGAGTGCATGGTCAGCTGACAATCCTGGTGCAATGCTCTGATGTTTCTCTGCAGCAACACAGATGTCTATTACAGTCTTCTTTTGGACTGGGGGTTCCATAATCACTAAAGATGTTCCGCTCTGTTCAAGGTAATGGCGCAAGAGTAAGACGAATATGTCACTGCCATCTGATAATGCTGATATTCCCACCAGTTCCTCCTTTGCAGCCATCACCATTTGTTGTACAAGGATGTTGTCAGCTTCCTCATGCAAGGTGGCCATATCTTGACTGTTGATCACCACACCTCCCTCATTTATTTCAAGTACAGTGTTGTCTCTGCCTGTGGTGATTACCTTGTGCTTTCGTGTCTGTTGTTGGTGCAACTTCTGGCCTTGAATGAATTCTGTCCCAATGATGTCAATCGTTTCTTATTTTCAGTAACCATCAACTTTCTGCGAAAGTAGCTGTGTACTTGTACTCCACTGATGGACTCTGCTTGCTTCTATAGCTCTGTTATATCTTGGACACTCTTTGTGCTGAAGTCTTTTTATCTGTCAAAGACAAAGTTTACATCACCTGCTGCTAGTTTGTGTTCAGTGTAGACTCTAAAACTGGTCACAAAGTCTTTGATGATACCACCAGTATGCTACCCAAAGAACTGTGGAACTGTCAATGACTGTGCAGGTGACTTACTGTGAGGTATGTCTAATTGATACCTCTATCTGGAGCTGCTTCTTTAGATTAGACTTAGCATTGGAAATCCTCATGTCACCAGAGTCAGTGAACACTGACATTGGTATAGGAGCCAACTTGCATGACAAAATATTCTTGATGTCAACCTCTCACCTCTTGCTTGTAGGCCTATCACTCTTGAATAGATAAAACCAATAGATGCCATTGAACCATGTGGACCAGCTAGGTTAAAATTCTTGCATTTGACTAATTCCATTGAGAGTGTGTTGTCTACTGAGACGGTTCTTGGGCTACCCTAGACTGAGTCACTTTGTTACTCACTGCCTCAGAATGAGGGAACCGAACACCAAGAGCAGGGGTTCTCAAACTGGGGGTCATGACCCCTCAGGGAGTCGCGAGCTGTCAGCCTCCACCCCAAACACCACTTCACCTCCAGCATTTATAATAGGGTTAAATATATAAAAAAAAGTGTTTTTAATTTATAAGGGGGGGGGTCACACTCAGAGGCTTGCTGTGTGAAAGGCGTCACCAATGCAAAAGTTTGAGAATCACAACAGCCTGTTAGCCATTCATGCACTCTCCTCTGGGCTACGCCAGCCCTATCTTTGCCTCACAGGTTAACAAGAGGTGCACTCCAGTCACCAAGCACCCCGAGGCAATATTCTGTGATACGTAGCCTCTGACACTCACTGCTCACAGAAATTCCAGATCCTCTACCCCCAAGGACCAGTGTGCCCCCGTTCACCAGTTTTACCTTAAAACACCACTCCTTTATAACACATGGTGCTTGTAATCAAATAAGAGATGGTTTATTTAAGAGAGGACAGAATTTCATTTAGAAACAAGTGAAAGTGGTGGAAATAAATGGTTACAATACAAAGCAAACTCATAAAAGGTGACCTAAGGCCTAAAGTTAGTAAGAGTTATCTTTCCTAACTAATAAAGTTGGCTTTCCCCCCAACATTCAGTCAGTTGCAGAGCTGGCTGGCTTCATTAGGAACCAGGAGCCAAAGTTTTCGTGAAAAACACCCCCTCTCCACATGATGTTTCTGCAGTGACTGGACCCAGAGTGAACCCACTCTGTCTTGTACCGAAACACTCTTTTGTCTCTCTTCCTAGACAGACAGGGTGATTCCCTGTCTGTTGTAATGTTCCTTTTTTACCTCCAAGTGCTTTCATTTGTTTGCAGTTGTCTCGGGTGGTTTTCCATTGATAGTCTTGGGATGGAGCAAGGCTGAACAACTGAGCCTTGCATTACATTACCAGCTAACCATTGAGGTGCGACACCTCCCTCCTGCTTGAATGGGCCATTACCAAGACATATTATGTTATGAGCTTTCTGTAGATATTTTACATGATATCCCTTGTAATGAGTTCCCCCCAGGGTGCCACCTGGAGCTGGGGTACCACTGAGCCCTCTGACCCACCACTCTGAGCTCCCTTTACACTGTGCTGCTGTGACAAGCTGCAAAGCCCTCCAAGCTTGACATTCACCAGCATTCTCACAGGTAGGGACACACCAGCTGCAGTTACATGCAGGCTCTCTAACCACCAGCCTCCCAGCCTAACACCCCACAGCAGTACCATCCTGCCTTGGTCAAATCGGGCCAGTATATGGGTTTAATACCTGTTTCATCTCTCCCTCAGTGTAATTAGCAAATTCTCACCCTGAGTGATAAATGGGTTGGCAGATTCTTAAGGCACAAGCTGCCTTTGTTTTGCAGCCTGGGTTTCCCAGGTTTTCATACACAGGCTAGAAATCCCTTTAGCCTGGGACCATCACTTCCCCCAGTCCAGTCTTTGTTCCTTAGGTGTTTCCAGGTGTGTGGTGTTGTAGGGAGAGTGAGGGTCCTCCATTGTCCCCCTTTTATATCTTCTTCCCACTTGCTGGAAAGCTCTTTTGCAGTGACTTGAATCAAACAGCTCCCATTGTGTAGTGCTCTCTCTGAGAGGTTTCTGTTTTACACAGTTCCTGGGGTAATCCTTGCGCTTGTGTGCATTTCCTCAATAAGCCATTGACATGGCTTGGCTTTTTTACTGTGGTACCTGAAAAGCTGCTTGTGGGTGTTTTCAACCTCACAACATTTCAGTAACACATGTAGCCAAACTTCATAACTTCACATACAACGGTAGCACATACAATCCAACGAGATATTAATGTCTAGAAGACCAAGAATTTTAGAATGATGCCCCACAAGGCGTACTTTGTATGGAAGATATCCTAATTACATGAGAGTGCTGAATATTGGGTTGCCAGGGTGTGATGCCCCTTACAGATACAAACCCTGCCACATGTGTTTGGTGTAGTGAGTTTGTCAGGTCTGAGATGAGAGTTGTTTGCCAAGAAGAGGGGACCCTTTGCCAAGGGGTCTCTGTGTCACATCTACATTGACTGATGGTGGTGCCACTATACCAGGGACAATGTTTACTATTGACTTCAGAAGACACCCACCTCGCCACTGAACAATTTCTGCTCTCTAGAGGGCAGCAGGCACTGCCTTGGACTGGTTCTGGTGCCTGAGGCATAGATCATAGGCTGTCAGGGTTGGAAGGGACCTCAGGAGGTCATCTAGTCCAACTCCCTGCTCAACGCAGGACCAATCCCCAACTAAATCCCCAAATGGCCCCCTCAAAGGTTGAACCCTGGCTTTAGCAGGCCAATGCTCAAACCACTGAGCTATCCCTCCCCCCTATTTTTAAAGGGGGGGGGAAGCAGAGGGGGCAAAAGATTTATACCATCTGAAGAGAAAAACATCATGTCCTCCTCTGCTGCCTCCACGCACACCCTTCCTCTCTTGGTCACAACTTCGGGCCCTTTGCACTGGGGTGCACTTAGAAACATGTACAAAGAGGTGAGTGGCTGCGTGAGCCACCTTTGCTGCTGATCCTGCTGCAGTGCTGACATCCGACCACAAGCTCACTTCGGAGCCACACCCTGGTGACAATGCCATTGGTGTCAGAGGAGAGTGCGTCATCCAGGAGCCAGACTGACCCCAGGGAAGATGCCATAGGTGCCATGGGAGAACGGGGCCAATCAGATGCCAGCGTGTCCTGGTTTGGTCAGGAGAAGCTCACTGGCAGCTCTCCAGAGACACGTGCCTGTCAGCCTGCTCACACACCACACTGCACTTGCCTGGATGTGCACTGAAGCAATGCCCACGTTTACATTCTCCCACCCAGCTAACAGCACAGGCGCGGACTCTGTGGTCTGAGACCAGAGACAAGTACTCAGGGCGGAGAGCCCCTCCCGCTTCTCGTGCTGCCACGACCACACTTCTCTTTTTAGTACGCTCGCTTGATCAGAGCTAGCACAGCAGGTCTCCTTACCTTCCAGCTCCAGGGTAGAGACTCCCTAAATTACATCTGGGAGGCTCTGGGATTGCATTTGGCATCAGTGAAGGATACTCAGGCCCTTCGCAGAATAAGAGTGGGTGCATAAGGTCCAGAAGCTGGGAATGACATGAAAGGGGCCAGGTTCTGTGTACAGTGGATTGGGGACATGCCAGCAATGCTGGCTGTGTGACAGGAGCTGTACAAATGGGATCATCATCCCAGTGCTGTGACTGTGAGCAACAAGGTAAGGAAATGAGTTGAGCACAAGAGTTTCGTTGCATTGGACGATGCTGCGAGCTCTGTTAGCCAGTGCTACCCACTGTCACCCCACTCTCAGCACCAGCACTGCTGCTGCCTCAGTGGCCTGTAATCTCAGTTTCATAGATACCAAGGCCAAAAGAGAGCACTCTGGGGGCTACAGCCACCCCAAAATTTGCCCTAGCCCCCTGTAGCCAGCTGCCCCAGCACTGCTGGAGGCCGGGCAGCAAGGGAGGGTGGGAGAGCATGCCCTAGAGCCCCTGCTGCAGCTCCCTCCCTGCACTCCCCTCCCAAGTCTGCCACCCCAGGACCCACGACTAGGAGCGGCAGTGGCTTGCCAGTGCCTTTGCCTTGTGGGGGCACCTTGGCCCCAGCAGCTCCAACCCTGCGAGGCACCAGCACAGGGTTAAAGTGGGGCCAGGCTGCTCACAGACACTGACCAGTGTGGCAGGAGTCCGAAGGGAGGAAGCCCCCAGCTCACCCACTGCCCCCCTCTGAGGGCAGCTTCCCTCTGGGCAATCCAACTCCCAGCTCTGCAAACATGGCCCCTCCAGCAGCAGTGCCCTGCCAGCACGGTAAGAGGTGGCTAGGGGAGGTGTCACTGGGGGTGGTGCCCATTGGAGCAGCCTTGGAGCAATCCCTGAAGCAGAGACCCCAAAGGCATGGCCAGACTGGGACCAGCTAAAAAGGGGGGCCAGTCCCATGCCACTCAGGTGGGAACCTTCCAACCCCACTGCTTCCCCAGTCCCCTCAAGTCCCTTCTTGTGCCACCAGCTATTTCCCCCTCCCTTTACTTAATACTTTGTCCAGAAGTTTTAAACGTCTCCCCTCCCGCCATGACTCCCACCAATTCTCTGGAAGCCAGGCTTCGCCAGGAACAACCGGCTTCTACTTTGTTCAGCAGGTTCAGGAGTGGCAGGTACTTGCTCCTATTCTTTGTTGGGGAAGGGGTGTTATGTCTCCAGCGCTGGGGAATGAATGGCTCTGCTAGAGGCAGGTGGGCTTGTGTGTAATGGGAGAAGACACTTCTCCTTCTCCACTGCAGTGGCTCCAGATAGTGGGGTCACACTTGGGCTTTGGTGAAATTAACACAGTCCGTATATTTAGCAGAGTGTACCTTTATCTGCACCTTCATATGACTCCATCCAGCCAGCCCAAAGGACCAAAGTTAGTTCCCCCAAATGATTTTAGCTCTGTGCATTGTCCTAAACTAGTGACTATGAGGAATAGCCACATATTCATTTTACTTAAAGGGTATTAGTAAGTAACACGCGTGACAGACATTATCCTCCTTTCCCCATGGCAGCGTAACTGACTATTGCAATAAAGCGGACTGTGACAGGGTGCTAAGCAGAAAGCTGCTTAGCCAACCCTCTGTCACTCCAGCTCCAGTTAAGGGAGGTGAATTGGAGCTGGGTAGATCACCTGGCCCTGACTGGGGAAGCTGGAAGAGCTGCTGCCTCGTCAGGCTGGGCTGGATAAAAGCCCCAGGGGAGGAGCTGGGAAGAGGGGAAGCTGCTCTAAGGGAAAGCAGGGAGGAGCAGACAAGCAGAAAGGGATTGTGTGTATTGTAGTGGGAACACTACTAGTAAAATAAAGCGCCAAGTGAGCACTGCAACAAAGGACTGAGCGACTTTCTCAGCCCAGCGGGGGCAGGAGCCAGGAGGCCCAGCAGGGACCCCGCTACGCTGACCAAGATTATTGTGGAAAATACTGTTTAACTCAAGTAGATTTTCAGATGACAACAGTGTCTAATGGACCCATTAGCCGTAGTTTGTTCAAGCAGATATATACATTAAGGGTCTGATCCAATGCCAATTGACTTCAGCATAAAGCCTCCCATTAACTTCAGCTGGCTTCAAATCAGTCCATTGGCAAAAATACTGTTTTACCAGTCGCCAGCGAGAACAAGGCACTCCAAATCACAGACTCCAGTCAGTGTCCTCCCACACCTTCTCCTTTGTTTCCACTTAAATTTGTATTTGCTTTCAAGTCTGATAATTACATATAACTAACTTTAATGGAAGAGGGTACTTTAATGAACAGAAATGTGTTTTATTCTTTTTCAGTATTACCTTGCTATTACAATCAGCATCTAGAAAGGAAATGCACAATTTAAAATAAACATTCACTTTTCTTAAACTTGCCCTATTATTTTTAACTATTGTAACACATACGATAGAGACTGTCACTCGCTGACCTGAGACCTCTGCAAAACCAAGATTTAAGGATTGTTGTGAGTTTTAAGATGTCTAAAACATTTGTTATTTTAACTTTAATTTTTTTAGGGAATAAATCCACATAAAGAATTGATAGAACAGAATATCAGACAGAATATGCTGAACCATTACACTGATTTATGTAAACACATTTACACATTTTTAAAGTAGGTCTTATGTAAATGTTTAAGAACTTTAAACAGTCAGCTTGTTAACATGATAGGCTGCAAGAGTTCCAACATCTGTAACCATTTAATTCATAATTAAAACTAGTGCAATAGCTATTTTTACATTTTTGACAAAGCCCTGGCTGGGATGATTTAGTTGGGGATGGTCCTGCTTTGAGCAAGGGGTTGGACTAGATACCTCCTGAGGACCCTTCCAACCCTAATCTTCTATTATTCTATATATGTATATCTCTCCTCATATTTTGAAAGAGAGAATTCATGGAACTATGTATTATTTCAGCTTCATTGCATAAGTGATGCTATCGTTAAAGGCTCTGTAACAGTTGTATTTTATATATCTCAGCCATTAAGATCTTATCCTTTAGGCATAGATATTTGCTCCAGGCTGAGTTTTTGGATTAAAGAATTTTAGCCCAGATGATATTTTTTGCAGTTTCTAACAAACAAACAAAAAAAGGGCTTTATCTGGTTTTAGAGTTTTGTAAATGCGAAAAGAAAGGAAATTATTTTATGTATTCTTATGTAAAAAGCAACTTTAAAAAAAAATAAAGTACAGAGCCTGATTCTCATTTACCTCACTAAGTCCTTGTTACACAACTCAATCAGCATATAGGCGCCTAGACTTGGAAGGGAATTATGTCTATGCCCACTGTAAGGGCCCATGTTACACAGTCAGAGCAGTGCCAAAGGCCCTTAGTGGAAGTGAGACTCGGTCCCTAAATGCTTTCATGTCATTTGACCATTATGTGGACATAGGAGTAATTACTTTTTAAAACAGTATCTTAGTATCAATTTCTGCCCTTGACTGCTGATGTGCTCCTCCCTTTGAGCTCAATAGGTGCAACAAGAATACACCCATGGTCAGACTTTGACCCCTAATAACAGGCCTTTAGATACCTATAGTTATTTGCCAAATCCTGTCCCTTTAATAGAAGATGTAAACTGATCAGTTATCCATGCCTCAGGTACTTAAGTGACGGTTGGTCTGTCCAGTATGGGCACTGAGGTTCCAAATGGACCAGCTCATGCGTAGTTCCCAGAACCAAGAGGAAATTGAAGGATTGGGCCAAAAGAAATCTGATGAGGTTCAACAATGACAAGTGCAGAGTCCTGCACCTAGGAAGGAAGAATCCCATGCACCACTACAGGCTGGGGTCCAACTGGCTAAGCAACAGTTCTGCAGAAAAGGACCTGGAGATTACAGTGGATGAGAAGCTGGATATTAGTCAGCAGTGTGCCCTTGTTGCCAAGAAGGCCAATGGCATATTGGGCTGTATTAGTAGGAGCATTGCCAGCAGATCGAGGGAAGTGATTAGTAGGAGCATTGCCAGCAGATGGAAGGAAGTGATTATTCCCCTCTATTCGACATTGGTGAGGCCTCATCTGGAGTATTCTGTCCAGTTTTGGTCCCCCCACTACAGAAGGCATGTGGACAAATTGGAGAGAGTCAATGGAGGGCAACGAAAGTGAATCGGGATCTGGGGCACATGACTTACGAGGAGAGGCTGAGGGAACTGGGTTTATTTAGTCTGCAGAAGAGAAGAGTGAGGGGGGATTTGATAGCAGCCTTCAATTACCTGAAGCGGGTTCCAAAGAGGATGGATCTAGACTGTTCTCAGTGGTGGCAGATGACAGAACAAGGAGTAAAGGTCTCAAGTTGCAGTGGGGAAGGTCTAGGTTGGATATTAGGAAACACTATTTCACTAAAAGAACAGGAGTACTTGTGGCACCTTAAAGACTAACAAATTTATTTTAACATGAGCTTTCGTGAGCTATAGCTCACTTCTTCGGATGCATAGAATGGAACACACAGACAGGAGACATTTATACATACAGAGAACATGAAAAGGTGGAAGTATGCATAACAACAGGAAAAGTCTAATCAATTGAGATGAGCTATCATCAGCAGGAGGAAAAAAAACTTTTTGAAGTGATAATTAAGATGACCCATAGAAGGTGTGAGGAGAACTTAACATGGGGAAATAGATTCAATTAGTGTAATGACCCAACCATTCCCAGTCTCTGTTTAGGCCAGAGTTAATTGAATCTAATTTGCACATTAATTCGAGTTCAGCAGTTTCTCTTTGGAGTCTGTTTTTGAAGTTTTTTTGTTGCAAAATTGCTACCTTCAAGTCTGTCACTGAGTGGTTAGAGAGGTTGAAGTGTTCTCCCACTGGTTTTTGAATGTTATGATTCCTGATGTCAGATTTGTGTCCATTTATTCTTTTGCGTAGAGACTGTCCGATTTGGCCAATGTACATGGCAGAGGGGCATTGCTGGCACATGATGGCATATATCACATTGGTAGATGTGCAGGTGTACGAGCCCCTGATGGCGTGTCTGATGTGATTAGGTCCTATGATGGTGTCACTTGAATAGATATGTGGACAGAGCTGGCATCGGGCTTTGTTGCAAGGATAGGTTCCTGGGTTAGTGTTTCTGTTGTATGGTGTGCGGTTGCTGGTGAGTATTTGCTTCAGGTTGGGAGGCTGTCTGTAAGCGAGGACTGGCCTGTCTCCCAAGATCTGTGAGAGTGAGGGATCATCTTTAAGGATAGGTTGTAGATCTTTGATGATGCGCTGGAGAGGTTTTAGTTGGGGGCTGTAGGTGATGGCTAGTGGCGTTCTGTTATTTTCTTTTTTAGGCCTGTCCTGTAGTAGGTGGCTTCTGGGTACTATTTCACTAGGAAGGTGGTGAAGCACTGGAATGGGTTACCTAGGGAGGTGGTGGAATCTCCTTCCTTAGAGGTTTTTAAGGTCAGGCTTGACAAAGCCCTGGCTGGGATGATTTAGTTGGGGTTGGTCCTGCTTTGAGCAGGGGGTTGGACTAGATAATCTCCTGAGGTCCCTTCCAACCCTGAGATTCTATGATTCTAAGGCTCTCACTTGTGGAACTCATTCCCTGAGCCTCCACCTGAGTCCCAGGAATTAGTGCAACACCCTTCTGTTTGGGTCACTCGTCATGGACTATCTTAAATTTCAATAACTCTTTATTTGGGGGGGAGGGGGGGTTAAATCAGGCTAGCTATTAGCTGGCCCAGTTTCTGCCAGTTTTATTAGTTCATAGTTTAATGACAGATGTTATAGGACTCAGTCCTTCAAGATGCTGAGCACTCCAGCCCTGCTCCATTAAAGCACTTCATGTGCTTAAAGCTAAGCACATGCTGTATAGTCAATAGGACGACTTGTTCTTAAATCTCAGCACAGTTTTGAGTACTTGCCTGCGTCAGTGCCAGAGTGTTCAGCATGTTAAAAATTATATGAATTTTCAGAGTGTGTCTTTCATTGGTGTTTGATTTGACTGTAAAGGAAATACTGGCTTGACTGGTTAAGGAAAAAGGTGTACTTAGTTTTGGTCGGTAGCTTTCAATAGTAGTTTGTGTGCGTGTGGTGGTTGTTTCATTTTCTTTGCATGTGCAAATGGCTAATTTTAAAATACAATACAGCACATTCTCAGATTTAAAGTACCAGTAATTAGTTATTAGTATTGATTTATCCAGTAATTTTCCCCAGAAGTTTGCATTTATAATTATTGTTAATATTATTAGTATAATTAGTTTATTTCTTTATTTATTGGCTTAGGGTTTTTTCCTATTGATTTTCTGTGAATAAATGTTGCACTAGTGAGCTGCCATAGACGAAGTTTAAAACTGGTCTGTATATATATTTTTATCCTCCTTCTGAGGATAACGTAGATAAAACACACATTTAAGTGCATATTGTTAAAAAGATAAATGTGTGCCCACCAGATGTATAGCGCCCCAACCTCCCACTTTTCTGTCTAGCCTACCGCAGGGGAAGAGGCTGGCACTGCCCCACTAATTAGCCTCACTATTAAAAATTGATACCTCATGTCCAGTCTGGATTTGTCTAGCTTCAACGGCCAGCTGTTGGATCTTGCTATGCCTTTGTCTGCTAGAATTAAAAAACATCATCAGAATTTCTGTTCCCCATGTAAATACTTACAGACTGAGATCAAGTTATCCCTTCACCTTCTCTTTGTGAGACTCACAGCGCTTAATCTAGTTAGTTTATCACGACAAAGCATATTCTCTAATCCTTTAATCACTCTTGTGCCTCTTCTCTGAATCCTCTCCAATTTATCAACACCCTTCTAGAATTGTGGACACCAGAACTGGACACAATATTCTAGTAATGGTCAGAGTTAAAATAACCTTGGTACTCTTAAGCAAGATTCCTCTGTTTATACATCCAAGGATTGCATTAATCCTTTTGGCCACACCACAGTGTTGCACTGAGACCTCATGTTCAGCTGATTATCCACCACAACCCCCAAGCCTTTTTCAGAGTCACTGCTTCCCAGGATAGAGTCCCTCCCTCACCCTGTAAATGTAGCTGACACTCTTTGTTCCTAGAAGCATACATTTACAATTAGCCATGTTAAAACCCATAATTTTGCTTGCACCTAGTTTACCAAAAGATCTAGATCACTCTGTATCAATAACCTGTCCCCTTTATTATTTACCACTCCCCAAAACTTTGTGTCATCTGCAGACTTCATCAGTGATGATTCTATGTTTTCTTCCAGGTTATTGATAAACATGTTAGATAGCATAGGGCCAAAACCCAATTCATGCAGGACCCTTTTAGAAATACACCCACTTGGTGATAATTCACTGTTTACAATTACATCTTGAGACCTATCAGTTAGACAGTTTTTAATCCAGTGTGCCATGTTGATTTTGTGTCCTTCTAGTTTTGTAATCAAAATGTCATCTGGTACTAAGTCAAATGGCTTACAGAAATCTCAGTATCATCCAAACAGCAATCAAACTTGTAATCACATAGAAAAAGATATCAAGTTAGTTTGACAAGATCTTTTTTCTATAAATCCATGTTGACTGGAATTGATTACATTATTTTGTATTACTCTCCTTTATTCATTTTTTATCAGCCACTCCAATATCTTGCCTGGGATTAATGTCGGACTGACTAGCTTACAATTACCCAGGTCATCCTGTTTACTCTTTTTAAATATGGGCACAACATTAGCTTTCTACCAGTCTTCTGAAATTTCTCCAGTGTTCCAAGACTTATTGAAAAAAATGAATATTAATTGTCCAGTGAGCTTCTCCGACAGCTCTTTTTAAACTCTTGGATACAAGTTATCCAGACCTACCCATTTTAAAATGTCTAACTTTAACAGCTGCTGTTTAACATCCTTCTGAGATACTAGTGGAATAGAAAGAATGTAGTAGGACTACATCTGTTTTTTTCCCAAATGCATAACAGAAATAATGTATTGAACACTTCTGCCTTTTCTGATTGACAGTGCTACCATTTCCCTCTAGTAATGGACCAATACCAGTCAGCTGGGGACACTGGTGCAACAGGGTCAGGTTCCCCTGTTCCCATCTGTTCAGTTTGCAAAGGGGAAGCTCTAACTGGGCCAGATGCCAACTGCGCTGTGGTGTGCAAGGTAGCAAAATGCATCACCTGCCATGCTGCGTGCTTTGTAAAGCAACAAAGAATCTGAATGAAGTGCTAACTACACCAATCTGCTTCTGGTGGCTCTGGCTTCTCCAGAACATGAGTCAATTTCCCTGTGACACATCCCTGTTAACATGGCAATCGCATGGACCTGCCAGTTCAAGTATCTGTTCATGCCTCTCTCTGTCTGGCCCCACTGACTCCAGTGGAGCTACAGCCCATTCACACCAGCTGGGATCTGGCCCCACTGACTCCAGCGGAGCTACGGCCCTTTCACACCAGCTGGGATCTGGCCCCACTGACTCCAGCGGAGCTACGGCCCTTTCACACCAGCTGGGATCTGGCCCCACTGACTCCAGCAGAGCTACGGCCCTTTCACACCAGCTGGGATCTGGCCCCACTGACTCCAGCAGAGCTACGGCCCTTTCACACCAGCTGGGATCTGGCCCCACTGACTCCAGCGGAGCTACAGCCCATTCACACCAGCTGCGAGTCTGTCCCCACTGACTCCAGCGGAGTACTACTGATTTACACAAGCTGGGGATGCGGCCCATCCTGTTTCAGTTCCCAGGCCCATGGCAGGTACAGCTGCTGTAGGGGATAATGTAGGGAAATCTTAGGACCAAATCTGGCAATCCCTTGGATCAGTGGAGTTACTGGTGTGACTGAGGTCAGAGTCTGGACCCCAGCAGGAATCACTGAACTTTAACAAGGAAAAATGCACATTGTGAAGGAGCAGCCGGAACTGGCTGGGGTGCTTTGCCTTCTGGGCACTGAAATGGGAAGCAAATGGAGGCGATATTTAAATATGGCAATAGCAGACAAAGCTAGGGCCCAGGCACTGCTAGTACAGCCGTGCCAAGAATCTGCTCGGAGCTTCCCTCCTGCGAGCCAGAAGCTGTGAAAGAGCCCGCAAACCAGCGCCAACGGATGCAAAATCAGGACCTTCATAGGCGTCTGCTCTGCCTCAGGCCTGCTCTTTGAAGCCTGTAGTATTGCTTTAGAGCAGAATCTGAATGCAGGTATTTATGGGCCTACATAAACTACAGGCGTGCTGCTGCCAGAGCACTTTGCCCTCTCTCCTGTGGATCTGCACTGCCAGTGGGATTGATTTGAAATTCCACTGGATGCTTTGCCAATAAAATAAAAAATCAGCATTGGCCTAGTCTCTGGAAAAACCCAATCCATCCCAGTAGCAGATGCTGATAACAGAGTTTAACAGCACTTTAAAAGCAGGGGGTTTTGCTGTCTGATCTATTACAAGTCTGAAAATCAATTTGATATTTAACATGGAGACAGGAGGCCTGATCTCCTCTCACTTACCACTGACTCCCGTGGAGCTACCCTTTTGACACCAATCTAAGTGAGGGGAGAATCACACCCAATGTTTCTCCCTTACAAGAAGAAAAAAAATCATTCTTCTGTTGGGCTCAATCATCCCTTCACAACAATGTGAATCAAGAGGCACCCCACCGAAATCAACAATTACTCTGGCTTTAACCTGTGTAAAGGAGAGTAGCATCTAGCCCAATGCAGTTCCAGCCAGGGTGAAACTGGTCCACGGTTCCATCTGCTTTCAGTGAAGCCTGTACTTGATCAGCTGTGCCGTCCTGTTCAGATGTCTGTGGTTAGGGTCAGTGATGATTTTAGCGTTCATAGCAATCTTTGCGCTCACAACACAGATCACAAGGCCTTTTGTTATTCCAGTTGAATTGTCTCTGCTTTTGATATGATAGAATAGCAGGGAGAATATTGATAGTTTAGCTGTCTTCAGTCCACATTTTGCTATCTGGAGTTCTAGTGGCCAATAGATTGGAATTGCTGATTGTCTGTATGGTGATCTCACGGCTAATACACAACCTCGTGAATGAGCCTCTGAGAGCACTCCTAAAGGATCTAATCAGAAACAGCCCAGCTAACCGCACACATCTTTATGCTGTAAATTACCATCATAATCCTTAGGGACATCAACAAAAGCTCCACTGCTACCGTGACTAGGAAGCAGATCTCTAGAATGACATCAGTGCATTTAACACCACAGAAACATCCTGTCTCTTTGCATGGCGGGATGTGCCCAGACACAGATTACTGGAGTGCGTTTTCACTTCCTTACATTAGTTTACATTTCCACCCACCGCCACTTCCTACAGAAACCCCTCTTGGTTGGACTCAAGATTTGCTTAACTCTGCGAACCAGGTTCTGGGTGGGGCGACCCATGTGACCCCAAGTCTGCCCCAAGAGAGAAGCAGCCCGGACTTTGGCCCTGTGTGTTCTTTGCACTGACACCATCCTAGACCAAAGTCAGGCTTTTCTCAGGCTGTAACTGGCATTGCACTTTGCACATTACATCGTACTAAAGTCGCGCAGGACTCGTTCTCCTACTTCAGTACAGAGAGTCACTGGATCTGATCCTGCTCTCACTGAAGTCAACAGTGTTCCTGATGTGCTTTGCTATTATACACAGTTCATAAGAACATAAAACCGGCCGCACTGAGTCAGACCAAAGGTCCATCTACCCCGGAATCTTGTTTTCCGACAGTGGCCAATGGCAGGTGCCCCAGAGGGAATGACTAGAACAGGGAACCATCAAGTGCTCCATTCCCTGTCTCCCATTCCCAGCTTCTGGCAGACAGAGGCTAGGGACACCATCCCTGCCCAGCCTGGCTAGTAGCCATTGATGGACCTGTCCTCCATGAACTTCTCTGGTTCTTTTTTGAACCCTGTTATAGTCTTGGCCTTCACAACATCCTCTGGCAAGGAGTTCCACAGGCTGACTGTGTGTTGTGTGCAAGGCCGTCCCTAGCCATTTCGGTGCCATACGCAGCCCACCCGTTCGGGGGGGGACAGGCCTCAACAGGGGAGGGGGGGCTGGCCCCAGGCCTCTGTGGGGGGAGGTGGCAGGAGCAGGCTTG
Source organism: Mauremys mutica (assembly GCF_020497125.1). Taxonomy (NCBI): domain Eukaryota; kingdom Metazoa; phylum Chordata; order Testudines; family Geoemydidae; genus Mauremys; species Mauremys mutica. The sequence continues at coordinate 130,557,420 of NC_059077.1, forward strand.
GGGGACAGAGGGGAACCATCCCCCAGCATGAACCGCCGGAGTGGAGCAGGGTGGGGCTGGGTCACTCCACTTCCTGCCGCCCGGTGAGTGTGCTCAGGGGAAGGGTTGGAGTGGGGGCGGGGCTGGGGCAGAGCAGGGGCAGGAAGAGGAGGGGTGGGGGCGGGGCAGGGGCTTTGGGGAAGGGGTGGAGTGGGGGCGGGGCCGGGGCTTTGGGGCAGGGGCTTTGGTGAAGGGGTGGAGTGGGGGCGGGGCAGAGGCAGGAAGAGGAGGGGTGGGGGCGGGGCAGGGGCTTTGGGGAAGGGGTGGAGTGGGGGCGGGGCTGGGGCAGAAAGAGGCGGGGCTGGGGTGGTGCAGGGGCGGAACAGGGGCTGGAGCAGCAAGCAGCTGCGTACTTTGCGTATGGGTAGGGACAGCCTTGGTTGTGAGAGGCAGAACTTCCTTTCGTTTGCTTTAAACCTGCTGCCTATTAGTTTCATTGGGTGACCCCTAGTTCTTGTGTTATGAGAAGGAGTAAATAACACTTCCTTATTCACCTTCTCCACACCAGTCATGATTTTATAGACCTCCATCATATCCCCCCTTAGTTGTCTCTTTTCCCTGATACAGAACCTGTTCCATACACCTAATCATTTTTGTTGCCCTTCTCTGAACCTTTTCCAATTCCAATATATCTTTTTTGAGATGGGGCAACCAGATCTGCACGCAGTATTCAAGATGTGGGCGTACCGTGGATTTATATAAAGGCAATACGATACTTTATATCTTTGCATTTATCAACACTGAATTTCATCTGCCGTTTTAGTGCCCAGTCACCCAGTTTTGAGAGAGCCCTTTGTAACTCTTAGCAGTTTGCTTTGGACTTATCTATCTTGAGCAGTTTTGTATCATCTGCAAATGTTGCCACTTCACTGTTTACCCCTTTTTCCAGATCATTTATGAATATGTTGAATAGGACTGGTGCCAATACAGACCCCTGGGGGACACCACTATTTACCTCTCTCCATTCTGAAAACTGACCATTTATTCTGACCCTTTGTTTTCTATCTTTTAACCAGTTACTGATCCGTGAGAGGACCTTCCTTCTTATTCCATGAGAGCTTACTTTGCTTAAGAGCCTTTGGGAAGAGACCTTGTCAAAGGCTTTCTGAAAATCTAAGTACACTGTATCCGTTGGATCAACCTTGTCCACATGCTTGTTGACACCCTCAAAGAATTCTAGTAGATTGGTGAGGCATGATTTCCCTTTACAAAAACCATGTTGACTCGTCCCCCAACAAATCATGTTCGTCTGTGTGTCTGATAACTCTGTTCTTTACTATAGTTTCAACTAATTGGCTTCATACTACAGTTAGGCTTACCTAATTATAAGCTGTTAATTAACGTGAAAATACAGAAAATTACTAGGTCGCTGCTGCAGAAGCAACAGAAGCATACCATAGTATTATCCAGAGTTACTCACATGATTGTGACAGCAAATTAAATAGTGTTTTTTTTCCAAGAATCACCCATAGCTAATATTGATACATCTTGCTAGGACAGAAACTTTGTGTACTGCGAACAATATATTAGCTCCTCTTTCAACTGAGAAAACAATTAAACACTTGGCTGAAAAGGGCATATTTTCTCTGTGGCCATTGATGCCTCAAACCATAGGTGCTGACTCTGTGAGCGCTCCAGGGCTGGAGCACCCATGGAAAAAATAGTAGGTGCTCGGCCCTCACCACTCTCCCGCCAATCAGCTGTTTGGCAGGCCCCACTGATCAGCTCTTCCCCCTCCCCCCAGTGCCTCCCGCCGCCAACCAGCTGTTTGCTGGCGGGTGGGAGGAGCAGGGGCGGGAAAAGGTAGAATGCACTCGGGGGAGGGGACGGAGCAAGAGGAGGCAGAGCAAGGGCGGGGCCGAGGGAGGTTGGAGCACCCCCAGGGAAAGCTGCCTCAAACCATGGGAATATCAAACATGTTTCTGATAGTTGTCCTTTACCACACAGGAAGGACATTGTCTACTTGATTATTTTCAAGACAGCAATGAAACTGCATTAGGACTATTTGAAAATGTGAAAAGCATACAAAAAATGGTTTGACCTTTGACAATAGATCATCATTTGCAGCTGATAATGATAATGTTAATTTTGGGAGATACCACTCAGTCTACAAATGAATGAAAAACAAGAAAGGACTATTGCTTCCAGCTAATTGCCCAGCTCATATATTGCAATAATACAGCAAACTACGCTATAGATAAGTCAACATTTGATCTTCAAGGTCTTGTAATAAAAGTTTTCAGTCACATTCCTCATCTGCCAAACGAGTTTCAGAGTTACAGGAGGTATTTCATTTGGTTAACCTTGAATACATGGAAATGTTGAGGCACATCCCCAAGGATGATTCTCTCTACACCCTGCAGTTGAAAGGATCTTTAAATGTTTTCAGGCTATTCAAAGTTATTTGTGTACAGTAGGTGAGGATTGCGCAGCTGCAATTCTTACTTTTTTAAGGATGACAAAGATGGGGATAATGGAGAAAAACTTTCAGTACTGAAAACTACTTATATTTCTTCCACAATGTGCTAAAAGTTTTTTTTACAATACAGTTTTAAAATTAAAAACCTGAGCTTGTATGTACTGAAGTTTATGACATAATGGATTCATTAAAGAGAAAGTAACAACAACGAAGTGGAGACAGATTCTTTGGTCATAACTGTAACTTTTATCTAAAAACACATCATCGCAAAGCAAAATGGAAAGGGTTTTCATTCAGTGGTGTGCAACAGCTCTCACATACCTGATGTCACATTTTTATTCAATGAACAAAACAACCTTAATCTGATTCAGCCACTTTCGCTGAAAAAAAATGTTGACTTTTCAGGAAATTGTAAGCATTACTGAAGGGTTGAATCCAACAAAAGGCTGGCTATGGATTGTGTGTGTAAGGAATAGGGTGCACTGAGAGATTCTGCAGAGTGCGTGTGCATGCTGCAGGAGTCTGGTTGTACTAGGAAATGGTCTAATGCTCGATCTTCAAATCCTAGTTCTCCCAATTCCTTAAAACTTGTAGAACTTATTATGTCCTTTCCCATTTCAAATGTAGCCATGGAAGGCTTGCATAAACAGACTGGGACAGATTGCAGAAGCCTGCAACATATTGAGTCTTTTAAGGTTGAGCATCAAATTAAAGTTAATTTCAGTTGTACACAAAGAGTTTTATGAATGGATTTCAAACAATAAAGATGTTGTGAAATGTATTAAAACTATTAAGTACCATTTTAAACATTAAATTGAAGCTTCTGATAATTGCACTGTATACTTGAGAGCAGTAGAAATATACACTTAAGAGAAAAATACAAGATATGCTAAGAGAAATGGTGTTTCTCCAAAATGTCCCCTAAAATAAAATGTTTATTTTTCATGTGGTTTTCCCTTACTTCCATCCAACAGAGGTAATCACCCTAGACAGTGTATGGTGGCGATCATGAGCATTGCACTTCAGAGCAAAGGCTGTGATCTGCCCTGCAAACTCTTGCACAGGTGAGTAGCCCCACTGAAGCCAGGGTGTAAATGAAAGCCCGCATGTAAGGGTGTAGAGGATCAAGGACCCGGAGCAAGGGGTTTGGTTACTTGCATTCTTCTTTGATTACAAGTCTAGTTTGTATTAAAATCAAATTAGATGAAACCTCAGTGACAGAATGACATGGGCTGATTAAGTTTCAAGAGAAAGCAGTAAGATAAACACTGATTCGTTATATTTGGCTAATGTAGTTACAGAGGTGGCTGCCTTTGGTTAGATTGCCTTGAATTCTTATTTCCAGTGTGAACCCTTTTTTAGGTATTTGTATCATTACTGAAATCTACAAAATGTGCTTTGACCAGGCCTGTGATGTCACTGACAGTTAGGTAGGAGAACTCTGTTCGCACTCAGGTGGGTGTATTTCAGAGTTCCTGCTTGCTATTCTGACTTCAGGTCCTAAGCAAGCCGGACCAAAGTTTCAACTAGTGAAGAAACCTGTGCTTTAGAAAATGATCTGCAGCCTGGCTCAGGGCGAGCTCCACGAAACGCTGGTTTGAAGAAGAAGTGATCATCTTCCTTTCAATAATATACGCACCATGTACGGCCCAGCAAATAATTCAGCACGAGCCCGTGTGTGGGGCTGCTGCTCTAGAAGCTCAACACTGCCTGCAGAGAGGGGACATCGTGTGACATGAAGGACAGGACCAATTTCCCAGCTGTGAGATCTGTCAGACCAGGAAAGACCCTGCCCAGGACAGTAGGACAAAGCCCAGCACTGGGTCCATTCCAGAGAGGACTGGCAGGGCACTTGGGAACTGATAGTGCAGGCTGCAATTTGTGCCTTGGCAGAGAGGCAGACACTAGTAGGTCTTTCCCAGGTAATGCCGGTAAGAGGCATCAGTGAGTTGAAGGGGAAGGGGGAAGGGAAGGAGTCCACTTGTTTCGACAAGCGGTTACTCCAGTTTCCATCCCCATTCAGTCCTTGGTCTCTTTGCTTTGCCTGCCCCCGTGGCGATGGGTGCGTGTGAAAGGGATGCTTGTCGGCCAGGAACTAAAGGCTGATGCTCTTTACTTGCAGCCACGTGCTCATTGCTAGGCTAGACTGGAGCCAGGCCAGGGTGTTGAGAGGCTCCATAACCTCACCAGGCTCTTCAGCAACCCAGTCTAGAAGCAATGGGCTGGATTCTTCCATCCACACTCCCTCTGGCTTTAAGAGAGCTCCACCCTGTGACTATTAACAGCAGCAATGGACCCAGAGATTCAACCCTCTCCTTGTGTTGCTGGGGTTGAGGTACCCCTTCTTTTCCCAACCCCCTCCCAGCACTGCGTCTGTTCTAGTCCCTGGATGTGTTATGTCTAACATAGACTATCAGGGCCTTGGTGCAGCAGCCTGTTTTTGAATCTGTACCCAGCCAGGCACAGCAACGGTGCTGTGTAAATGGTAACTGTGGCAGGAGGATGGTAATCTCTGCTTCCAGCCCAGTCCCAGCACCCTGGCTCTGCAATCCACCCCACTGATTCCGCACGAGTGGGGGTGGCAGGGTTGGCCCGTTGTTTGCGTTTCAGTGATATTAATGTTATCTGGCCCGCCTTGCTTTGCCTGTCATAAAACCTAGTAAGAAGCTCCCCCATAGTTAAATCCTGCCCTCACTGATCCCTCAAAGTTCAGTGGGGCTGTTTGGGCACAGATGAGGGCAGCATGCAGCCCCTAGTGCCTTCCTGGCAGTTATCTAATCAGTTTCCATGGACTTTGCATGTGAGTTCACTGATACAATGTAATAAAGATTGGAAGTTTCGGTTAATTTTTCTTCCTTATTTTCTCTGTCACTTTGTCCCAGCCAGGTACACAAGAAGCTTTCAGATGTGTTCTCTGAAAATCCCTGTCCTTGGGAAGTCTCTGCTGGTCTTTCAGGGTAGGGTGAAGTGTAAGCCCAGATCCGAGCTCGTTCATTGCAATGCAAAGATTCCCAGGCACAATAAAATCGACACACGGCCATTTCTATCCTGTTGACCCAAACACCACCGCTGCCCTGGGAGAAGGGTTTCCATGTGAGGGGAGGTAGTGTCTCAGAGTAAATGAGCCCAGAGCTGCTGGGTGCCACTGGCTTGTTGTCAGCTCACTGCAGCTCTGTGTCTGCAGGTGAACATCCCATGCAAGGCAGCTGGAATTAGTTAATGCTGTGAATGGCTGTGGAGATGGTACATGTGATTATCGTACATCCTCTGGCCCTGCAGGGATATGTCCAGTGCAGAGAATCAGCTGGGCACTTTCTGCTGTTGTCATGGGAATTCCCTATGCAGACCAGGCTGCTTTTCTTCTATTTGCAAAACTGACTTAACCTTTTCAGTGCCATGCAACCCAAGCCTACACAGCCTCCCAGGCATCTCTAGCATATTCTGCAGACAGTCAAGATGCACATCACTGGCTGTGGTGCTTGCCTAACCTGCCCCTGTGAAGCCAAAGGCACTGTAGCAGGTGGGTGCTGCACTCGAGCAAGGTAGGAAGCACAAAACCACTGTAAACAGAGGGTCCTGTCATCTCATTATCACCACACAGTTTTCTTCTTGTCATGGGAGCAAAAGGAGCTGCCATAATGGGTCAGACCATTTCCTGTGCTATCCTGCCTGACGCAGCACCCGAGAGCAGATGTTTTAAAGAGGAGTTGTTGACCAGCCCCAGTAGAAGCCTATTTGCCTATGAACTGTTATGTAGGTAGATGTGTGAAATTCCTTCCTGATCCAGCTAGTGACCAGTTTACACCCTGAAGCATGAAAATTGATTAATCTTACCATCATCTCAACTTGCAGAATTACACATTACAGATGTTCATCAAGGGCTTGATCCTGCATTCAATGGGTCAATCTTGAAAGAACATCCATCCAAGTATTCACCTCACTGACTTCCTGCTCCAGTGACTGGCAAGTGGCACTTTGGCCTGAGCTTCCCAAGGGGCTCAGCACCCACTGTTGGGGACAGGGTCTCACAAGAGCTCAGCATGTCAGGGCCACCCATGAGGGTCACAATGGGTGCTGCTTGACTCTTTCGGAAAGATGGGCAAGACTACATCTCCCAGCATGCAATGCACCCACTTTTAGGGGTCCAAATGGGAGGTAAGCTATCTTGAGAACCTGGCCCCAATTGTGGGTGCTGTGCTCTTGGGAATCTGTCCCTGAGCTCTCTTGAGAACCTGGCCTTAGGTGAGGCAAGTTTCCATGGGTTGGCTTGGAACTAACTGCCCTTTAACTTCACTGAGTGCCAGCTCGCCCTCCTGTCCTTGAGACAGTCACCGCAGTTGACTACACCCAAGAACACACAGTCTCCAGGGTGCAGTGCTGCACCTTAGCTGGTTGGAGGATGCCTGGTGCGAAGAGAACACAAGGAAACTCCTCCCCACCAACCCTCTCTTTATTTTGTTCTCAATATAGTGGCCCTGAAAGACGCTGGACTCACACAGCTGTGGGGACTGAAATCTGCTGTTTAGGAGTGAGTTCCACCACACCTTTCACACAGCTTGGAGCAGATCCTGTTTTTTCTCTGCATCCCAGGGCTTCGCAGCCCCACCTTGCACTGTTTGCTCAAGAAGGAGGTTGTGTCACACTCGGCAAAGCCAGTGATTGTTGTGTATATTTGGCACAAAGACAACTGGATTACATTGCTTGAAAACAAGCTAGTCTTTGCTCGAAGATATGCCAGAACTCATCACAAAAGCACCAAGGTGCAGGAGACGTCTCCATGTGTTATGAATTCTTCATACACCATTAGGGACAGCAGGACAATTCCTGCCCTCTCCACCTCACTCCGTGGCTGAGCATCAGCCCCTTCACCACCTCCACTGGCAGGAGGATATAGAAATCTGCCTGGCCTCTGCTAAGACTGCCAACTTCCTGCCACTTGTGAGAGTGACTTCTGTGACTGAGAGCTCTGCGCAGGCAGTTCCATTGCACTATCGCTGTACCAGCGAGACATCAGCCTGATATGGATGCTAGGCACAGGAGTTCATTGCACACAGGCCACTGACCAGCCGACACTCATTGATGACTGTATGTCACAACCAGCCTTTGCTGGAGGCAAGACTCACCGCTGTCCCCACTATTAGCAGCTCCCATCAGCATCCCCCACATGCACCTCCCAGCCCAACAGCTGCTGAGTTGGTTACAACAATAATTATTCATTTGTATCACAACAGCACCTACAGGCCCCACCCAAACTCAGTGCCATATTGTGCCAGGCACTCAACCTACCATAGTGAGAGAAAGTCCAGGTCCCAGAAAGCTCATCATGTAAGCAGGCAGCACAGACATAAGAAGGGTACCCATAGCACAAAGGTCCCTTAGCCCCCAGCCAGCCCTCCTGGTACGCGGGAGCAGGGCTCTCCAGACTCACCTTCCCTCTGAGCCCTCCAGTTGTACAGACTGTGAATCCTGATGGCAATCTTCTTCCTCCTGCTCAGTCTAGCCAACCCAGTCAGTGCCCTGAACACCCTTTCCCCTGTGTCACCAACACCTGCAGCTCTGGCACTGCAAGAACTTTGCTTTCGAATGAAGATGATCACGGTGCCATGGTGGCTCTCTCCTATGCCAGTTCCGCAGCTCAGGCCAACTGAAAGCCCAAGCTGACTGCTCAGCGCTACAGTTGGTCAAAAATATCAAATTCCTACAGTTTTGGACATGAACATGCTGTGAAAAGCATATCCCCGTTTCTGACCAGCTGTGCTCAGTGCCAGGCTTGGCATGTCTCTGTTAGGGCTTCCCTCTGCATAGTGACAGATAAACTGCTGTGACGTTCTTGGGGTTCCTCAAATGCACATCAACTAAGGGGGGTGGGGCAGTATCTCAGAGCCCGCAGTGACTAGTGGGCAGCTCATTGCAGCTCCGGGGGCAGTTCTCCCAATGCACACCCTGCAGCTCCCACAAGCACTGCACTTGCAAGCCCGGTTATTCAGATGAAATGGACCTGATTGCTATGCTTCTGCCAGGAAACTGGGGAGTGGGATCCAGGCTGGGATCACAGTGTAGACAGACAAGCTAGTTGGAGCAGAGGCTCTGTGCATACAGATGGATGGGGGCTTGGGCCTTTCCAGGGTATTTCTGTCCAGGTTCCATGGCAGCTCTTTGGACAGGCAGGATGACATGGATTGATTTGCTGGCACATCCTAGTGGACTGAACGAATTTGAAATTACTTTGATTGATGGAGCTGGAGCCTGGGCTCAGGCTGAAACGTCTCCAATTGCCGGGTTATTGCCTAATGGTCCATTATGGGGATACCTGCACCTTCCTCCGAAGCAGCTGGTGCTGGCGTAAGAGCCGGGATTCAGGGCGGGATGGAGTGCTGGTCTGATGGAGAATGGCCATGTGCCTGGGTTCCATGGACTGGACCGTGGTCCTGGCACAGGCTAGGGGAGCACGTCGTGCTGGCAGAGCGTGCAGCGGATTGAGCTCTGCGGTAACCTTCACTGATGGACTGCTACACAGAGTGCCCTGGAGAACAGCAATCATTATTATACTCCAGAGCACTGGCTCTCAACCTTTCCAAAGTACTAGACCCCTTTCAGGAGTCTGATTTGCCTTGTGTGCCCCCAAGTTTCACCTCACTTAAAGACTACTTGCTTACAAAATCAGACATAAAATACAGAACTTTCACAGCACACTAGTACTGAAAAATGGCTGACTCATTTTGACCGTAGAATTATAAAATAAATCAAATTTGAATATAAAATATTGTACTTACATTTCAGTGTAGTACATAGAGCAATATAAACAAGTCATTTCTCTGTATGAAATGTTAGTTTGTACTGACTTTGCTAGTGCTTTTTACGTAGCCTGTTGTAAAATTAGGTAAATATCTAGACGAGTTGATGTACCCCCCGGAAGAATCTGCATACCCCCAGGGATGTGTGTGCCCCTGGTTGAAAATCCCTGCGCCACGTGATTCGCAAGTCAGTGGCACACGTGTGCTCCACATACAGCCTCAAGAGTGCTGATGCGAGAGCTCCCATAGACTGGGCTGGACCGGACCTGGCCCATGCCCACAAAAAGTTGCAATGCTCTGAATTCAGAACATCCCAGTGCATTTGAAAGAGCCTTTGAGCCAGCCGGTAGAGCTTGTCTCTCCTGGAGGGTTGGGCGAGGAGGAGGGAGATTAGGCCCTTGTGACGGTAATGTGAGCATAGCAGCAGGTCTGATTTCCTTGGGGATTTTTTTAAAATTATGGATGAAAACCTGGCTCCACTGAAGTCAGTTGCAAAACTCCCATTAACTTCAGTGCAATGGAGACAGCACAAAGATACAACAGCCCAAAGCTGTGAGTGCCACTGCTGCTCATCAATAGAAAGACCACGCTGCGGGTGAGGAGGGTCTCCAGCACCATGTGTGATGGAGGTGGAGAATGGAGCAAGGCACAGGCTGCACAGTGCTGGTCAGAACTACTTTGTTAGGCCAGCTGCACTTTTCCTGAGGGTTTTCACAGTAGTTATTGCCTTTGGCTGACGGAGCAGGGGCTCTGCCTTATGTTACAAATGCATCTGCAGCAGGGAGCCTTTTGTAGGTCTGCTATGAAACCCATGGGCTGTATTCTGCCCACAGCTACGCTCCAGCAGCTCCAATGAAGTCAATGGGATCACACCGATGTAACCATATTTGGGCCTGTAATGGCTACAATACAAAGTTACTTGGAATTAACCGGAGGAAGAATCCCAAAAGAGTATCACATGGCAAAACAGACAGAGCGGCACACCTGCCTCAGCCGTTTGCAGGCACAGGAAATGCAGAAGGAGCCGCTTCATTCTTACTACACAATCCTGCTTCCCCTGCTCACACCTCCACTGACACCAGTGCTGAGAGTGTCCCACAGATATCTAGAGTCTTCCAGGAGCAAACATCACCTGGGGAATTTGACATATAGCAGACCCCCATCCACACTATGCATCCCTGATCCCACACGGCCTCAAGAGCTTCATTCTGCACAGTGCTGAGCACCCTCTAAAAGCTGCTCAGCAGCACTTTGCAAGGTCAAGCTCTGAGTGATCTCCTTACAGCCCAGGGCACTTCAGCAAGCACACTCATGTCTCTGCTGTTATGCCAGAGGGGACTGCTTAGTGTTCAAAAGCCTTGGGGATCATATACAGAGATTCCCTGGAGCCATAGGTTCAAATCCTGGCAGGGTCAACTCATTCCTTTATCCTTCTCAGGGCAGTACATTGAGCTGCATGTGGCCTGCTGCATAGGGATCAGGGGGTTCAGTAAATCCTCCATCCTCATACCGCCGAGCTGTGCTTCAGGCAGGAATGCCCTGGCACTGACTACAGAGAGCAGGAAGGGGCACTAGTGAAACACCTGTGTTCTGCACTCACCCATCTCTGCTAGTCATCTCCCTCGTGCCTGGCACTGGTGGTAACAAGGCAGCACTAGCTGCCACTGCACTGGACCCCTTGGAACAGGTGGATGGGTGGCATGACTGCCCTTACCCAGAGAGCTGACTGTTGATTAGACATTAAGATTCCCTGGTTGTCATTAGGCAGCTTCTGAGCTGGATTTAAAATAACCATTAGGCTGTGTCCTATGAGAAATAGCAGCAAGCAGAGCCCAACAGGCAGTATGGGACCTGGGCTGGTGAAGCTGTTCACAGCCAGCTTTGCATGCTCCTAATCGTGGGGGACTCTCTGCCTACACAGCTGCTGCTCAACCTGGGGCCAGCCAGTTTCTCTGCCTCCAGCTCACGCGCTGTGTCCAGCCTTCATCCGGGGTTTCTGGAAGGCAACGTTCCCATGTCTGTAAAGAACCTTGGGAAAGTGACCAACAGAGTGCGAAGGACATTACAGTAAACCTAGGCCAGGAATCCGAATGGATAGCAGTAACGGCGGACTTGTCACCGTGGACAGGTAACGGCCGACCCACCAGCTTGAACTGGTGTCTGCAGCTCATGGCTCTGCTTCCTGAGAGACCCACCTAAAGATCCTACAGAACCTGATATTGGAGTCCCACCCAGATGACCAACTAAAAGCAGGGTAGGATTCAGAAGCAGCAGCCTCCGGGGCAAAGGGACGGCTACACTATTGGAACAGGGACTCTGCTGTACAGAAATATTGTGCCCAGCCCCTACATGGTAAGGGCCTGCTGCCGGAGTCACAGCAGAGAAGTGAAGAGTGGCTGTCCACCTCCTCACTCAGGTGCACCATTCACCTCCCTGGAGGAGCAGAGAGCAAACAGCGTTTGTCTCTGGGAGATTAATTCAGAAAAGAGAAAGCCCAGAGTCTAGAAGAAGGTGAAATGCCGGTACTGAATTTAGCATGTGGAGAGTCCATTGCTCACATCAGGCCACTGCATCACAGAGAATTCAGGCCACTCACCCTATCCCCATACACCAGAGATACTGTCTTCTGTTCCTACTTGTGTGGGTACGTGTAGTGTGTGTGAGTGAGAGAGCAAATCTGCGTGTCTATGTACAGTTTGTGTGTGCACATACATACGCCTGTACACTCTCACATGCTCCCCAAACACAGTTCTCCATTAACACATTGGCCCAGATCTTCAGCTGTGTAAATGTGTGCAGCCCCATCAAGCCCTGCATTTGATACGACAAAGATAACAAGGGAATGGCACTTGTCGGGAGAGCTCCACCAAGTCCCCCAGAGCTGCTGGCTTCCAAGGTCTTTTGGAATCAGTCTCTGGCCTTGCACTGGTCACTGAGCTTTTCCTAGGCCCTTTAACTTGCAGCATTGTCAACAAAGGACCAGGGCTCTAGCCCTCCGGAATAATTAGCAAATGGTAGGCAGGACAAGTGACATTAGGCAAGATCCCCCAGTCAGTCCCCTCTTCTGAGGGGCAGCAAAGACCCTTGTCCCAGTGCAGGGACTCAGCACCGGCCTGTTCCCATTTCACAAGAGCTGACAGACTCCTTGCGTTGCCCAGGTTAATGCAGAGCACAAAGATACCAGGCAGGGCTATTCTCCCAGGCAATACAGAACACAAATGTATTATTGCACTCAGCACTTCCCAGTTAACGCACATCATTTCCCTATAGGGTGACCAGATGTCCCGATTTTATAGGGACAGTCCCAATTCTGGGGTCTTTTCCTTATACAGGCTCCTATTACCCCCCACTCCATCCCGATTTTTTACATTTGCTGTCTGGTCACCCTATTTCCATAGCCAGCATTCGCAGTTTCCCCTCCCTCTGATGGGAGCCCAAGTGACAAACCACTCAAATCTTCCTGAACCCCAGCCCACAGCAAAACAGTTTGTCAGCAGCAGGTTTTACCCCTTCTCTGTGCTGTATTCAACAGGGGTAGCTGCTGCAAAGGGCTCACCCCATCTCCAGAGCAGCCTCCCAGTTCCTGAAGGGGAAAGTGCATAGAACCAAATTCATCCACACAGCCGAGAAAGGAAATGTCAGGTCCATTTCCAGGGAATGCAGGTTGACTGCCGGATACACCAACAGAGCACCAGGAAGGCAGCATATGAACGCCAACTTTTCAGATTACTCCAAAGGTTTGAATGTCACAGGTAGATTAAGATTTACAGAGGTCACTTGCTGCAGCAGATCTGCGGATCTATTGCAGTGCAGGGATTTGGGGCTTGTGCATACAGAGTGGCTCACACAATACATGGCAGCATATATGCGCATCAGCAGGTGCACTGCCCTTCTCCCTGCGGCAGGTCTCCTACCTTTGCAACGCTCCTGCAGAATCACCCCAGGGCAGCGTGACGCCAGCTCGTCTCTCTCCGCAGCAAGGATCCCAAATTCTGCCCCGCCGGCGGAGCAGCAAGCCAGCCCCTCCCGGCGCCGTCTGCCCGTGCCTGCCGCTGGTGTGTCCCTGGCGGGGCGGGGCGGGGCGAGCCCCGAGTCACGGTCATTCAGCAATTCTGAGCCCGGCTTTCTCCTTGCGGCTCCACGCGGAGGATCCAGCCCAGCCCAGCCGGCCCCCCTTAGCGGCGGCGGCGGAAACGCCCGGCGCAGGGAGCGGGCGCCGCAGTGCTCCGGGCTGGGGGCGGACCGGGGCGGGGGCGCTGCGGGCAGGCCCAGGGCGCTCTGCGGGGAAGCCCGTTGCCTGTCAAGGAGGCGGGAGGAGCCAGGCAGGCACCTGGCCACGGTCTCGCCTCCCCTCTCCTCGCCTCGGGGCCGCGGTGCCTGGGGGAGGTTCCAGCGCCGACCCGACCCGCCCCCCCGCCAGCGGGAAAGGAGCCGGGCGGGCGGGAGACAAACTCGGCTCGCTGGGGCGCTGCACCTCGACAGCGGGGCCCCGTGTCCGACCCGCTCCCCCGCCCCGCCCGGGCTCGCTCCCCCGGGGGGTCCGACCCGCTCCCCCGCCCCGCTCCCGTTTCCCGCCCCGGCCCGCTCCCCCGGGGGTCCCGCCCGCTCCCCCGCCCCGCCCGGGCTCGCTCCCCCAGGTGTCCGACCCGCTCCCCCGGGGGGTCCGACCCGCTCCCCCGCCCCGCCCGGGCTCGCTCCCCCGGGGGGTCCGACCCGCTGCCCCGCCCCGCCCGGGCTCGCTCCCCCGGGGGGTCCGACCCGCTCCGCCGCCCCGCCCGGGCTCGCTCCCCTGGGGGGTCCGACCCGCTCCCCCGGGGGGTCCGACCCGCTCCCCCGCCCCGCCCGGGCTCGCTCCCCGGGGGTCCCGCCCGCTCCCCCGCCCCGCCCGGGCTCGCTCCCCGGGGGTCCCGCCCGCTCCCCCGCCCCGCCCGGGCTCGCTCCCCTGGGGGGTCCCGCCCGCACCCCCGCCCCGGCCGGTGCAGTGGGGGCTGCTGCTCTGCTAGGAACCTGCTCTTACGGGGCACGGAGCAGGCTCAGGTCACCTGCGGCAGCCACTGCCCGTCTGCCCCTAGGCTTCTGCTGACTGCTTCTGACAGGGGCTAGGCGGGGGCGGCTCGGAGCAGGGGGCGGGAATGGACTGGCCGGGGGGGGGGGCAGGCAGCTGGAGGCAGCATTAGGCGAGGGGCTATGGGGCAATCAGGGCTGGGGGGAGGAGGGGGAGTTAAGCCCAGGAGGGAGGCGCTGGCAGAGGGCGAAGCCCGGCACAGGCAGGGGCAGAGGGGGTGCAGTTACCCCAGTGGCACTGAGACACCAGGGCCTGGCAAAATAGTTGGGGGGCGAGAGGCTTTTTTATTTGAGCAAAGGGACTTTTGTATGGTCCAGAACTGAGCATGCTCCGTAACATCTGCTGAAGCCACTGCCCGTCACCCTGCCCTTATTAGCCCTGGACATCTGCTGACCGCTATTTACAGGGGTTAAAAGGGGGCGGATCGGAGCAGGGGGGTGCCCAGGGTCGGAGCAGGGGGCGGAAATTGACTGGTCTGGGGGGTCAGGCAGCTGGAGGCAGCATTAGGAGAGGGGCTAAGGGGAAAATCAGGGCTGGGGGGAGGAGCGGGAGTTAAGCCCAGGAGGGAGGCGCTGGCAGAGGGCAAAACCCGGCACAGGGGGTAGCAGTTACCCCAGTGGGACTGAGACACCAGTGTTTGCAAAAATGTGGGGGGGGCAGAGGGGCTTTTTTATTTCCCCTCACACAGCCAGCACCTCTCAGCATCAGCTTCCCAGGGCTGGGTTCTCAAAGGCACAGGCATCCCAATGTCTAGTCACTGCATCTCCTCTTTGTCTGATCTAACCTACTGCGGCTATGTCTACACTACAAATTTCAAAGCGCAGTCGTGGGTGCTAGTGCTCCTGGTAATCCACCTCGACAAGGGGATTAGCTCTGAGCACTGGGAGCCGAGCCTGTCCACGCTAGCGCTTTAAAGCACTCAAACTTGCTGCGCTCCGAGGGGGGGGGGTTCCACACCCCTGAGCCGGCAAGTTAGAGCGTTGTAACTTGCCAATGCCAGTGTAGATCATCCCTGAGACTTAATTCAGTGAAACATTGACATCTATCCCCTCAGAACCAAAGAATCCCCCATCACTGCATTTCAAGCAGTCTCACATGTAAAACCAACCTGACAGCTTTCTTTAACAGTGTAATGAGCCTACAAGCAGTACATGCCTTTAGTAGGGCTTTTGACCTTCCATGACCTTCTCATTAACAAACTATGGAAATGAAACCTAGATGGGCATAACAAGTGGGGTTCTCCAGGGATCAGTTCTGGATATGTTTCTATTCAAAATCTTAATGATTGAGATAGTGGCAGTAATATAACAGTTTTCAAGCGTGTACAAATAAAGTAGTATCTTTTTACAGAAGCTGTTTCTCACCATCTATACGTATCACTAACTGCTACAGATAGCACATTTCTACACATAGCATGTCTCATATACTATAGTACAAGAAACTGCTACCTGTAGGCATTTGCTACATCAGGTAGCAGTTTAATACAATAGCAGCTTCGAACAATCTATAAATATCAGAAAGTGCTACTGGTAGCACATTCCTACGAGGAGCAGTACCCTTCACTACACACAACCCAGGCTTGCTCCCCTGGGTGTCTTGGCCACTGCCCCACCCAGGCACACTCCCCTGGGTCCTGCCCAGGATCGCTCCCCTGAGTGTCCTGCCAGTGGGCCCGCCGGGCCTGGGCTTGCTCCCCTGGGTGTCCTGCCCGCCGCCCACCCTTCCCCCCCACCCCCACCCCCAGCAGCCACCAACAGGACCTGGAGAGAGCACACAGGCAGACAAGGTTGCTAACATCACCCGGCTCCTCAAGCCGCTCTTACAGTTCTGACCTGTAGTTGCTCAACCTGCAGAAGTGGGAACACTGCAGCATCTCCAGCTGGACACAGAAACTTTCGCCAGGCGCCATCCCAGTGTATTGGGAGAATAATGCAAATCTTTAGACCCACGTAAAAAACCCAGCAGATTAAATTGTTGTTTTTTGGCAACTGGCAAATCCCTAAATAAACTGGCCAGACTGGTCAAATCCCAGCCAGGTGGGAACCCTGCGGCTCACAGGCCTATCATCGCCATGGTTACCACTGAACACAAGCTTGGAAAGCAGCTTTCCCAGCTCTAAGGCCCGTTCCTCGCAGTGCCTGAGTAAAACGATTTTAAATCTTTATCTGTTTACTCCAAATGAGTGAGATTAGTTTAGGAATGTGTGTGAGTGAGACAGCGTGCTAAGGTGTGAGTCTCACACCCTCTGAGTGCCACTTGACACGTCTGCACTCACCTGGGGGGTCTGTGCAGCCTCATTAGGCCCTATCTTGCTCTTGCTCATCAGAGAGGAAAGTGGGATCCCGCTGAGTCTGATTCCGCTCTCGCTTGCTTGGAGCGTCCATGTGGCCCTGCTGGCCTGAGCCTGCTCTCACTTGCCCAAGGTGTCCATGCAGCCTGGCTGGATCTGATCTCACTTTTGCTCACCTGGGACATACATGGGGCTCCACTGTGCCTGATCACTCGGGTCAGCCTTGGGGCCCTGCTGGGCCTGATCCCGCTCTCACTTGCCCAGGGTGTCTGTGCTGCCTTGCTGGGCCTGATCCTGCTCTCATTCACCAGGGCGTTTGTGCCAAGCTAATGGTCCTGCCTTTCCACTCTGCTCTGGTGAGTCAGATTAGGTCCCTGCAGTGCCCAGCTGGCATGGCAGCGTGCAGAGTCCAGCCCAATGGGGCCAGATGGCTGTGACACTAGGGTGTGATTGCAGTATCTGGCTGCGTGTCAGAGGGATGAATGGGCACAAAGGGACAAAGTCCCTCACAGTCTTGTCAACCCTTAGAATATCGGGGTTAATACAGACTGGCCCAGCCAGCTCAGCCAAAGCTGGGGAGCATCACCAGGGAAGGCAGGATGCACCCTGTACTAGTGCAGAGCTAGCAGTAGTTCATAGCGCATTCAATAGCCTAGTGACTCTGTTGGCCTGTAAGTAAACACAGAGAATTTGATATTAACTGTTGTATGCATCTGTGAGGGGAAGAGATAGCTCAGTGGTTTGAGGATTGGCCTGCTAAACCCAGGGTTGTGAGTTCAATCCTTGAGGGGGCCATTTGGGGATTGGTCCTGCTTTGAGCAGGGGGTTGGACTAGATGATCTCCTGAGGTCTCTTCTAACCATAATAATCTATGATTCTATGACTATTCAGCACTGATGCATGCAAGTTTATTTCCTCAGGCAGTACAAATTAGATTTGTATAGGCAAGGAACCATCAACTAGAATGCAAAGTGTTTGAGATTCTGAGTGGGGAGTTTCCTGCATCCCTACATTACACTGGTATTGGGAGGTTTAACTTGGGTTTGTAGAGCATTCAAAGATCCTTAGGTGAACAGTGCTATCAAAATGCACAATGACACATCTCCATTCTCCCCAAAATGGCTGGAGAAAGAACAGAGCTGCTAAGCAGGCTGTAATGACACAAACAGCTCCCGCTCCCGATTCCCGACTCTGGGTGCACTGAGCAGGCTCACCCGAACTGCACGTGCCCAGTAACCTTCGCTGTTGCCGCTGCCCTCACGTCTACTTACGATTCGCTGCCTCCTCTTTGGAGGGGTTTAAAAGCATTAAGGGGGCAAATCGCGGGGGGGGGCTGTCAGGGCCTGAGCAGGGGGCAGAAATTTACTGGCCAGGGGGGATCAAGCTGCTGTAGGTAGCAGCAGGAGAGGGGCTGAAGGGGAAAAATCAGGGGTGGGGGGTGGGAGCCGGGGTTAAGCCCAGGGAGGGAGACGCTGCCAGACCCTGTGCGGGGACAAAACCCCCGTTTAGGGAGGGAGAGAGGGGGGAACAGTGACCCCATGGGCTGAGCCACCTGCTGTGCTCGCAAATCTTGGGGGGGGGGGGGCAGAGGCTGTTTTCGTTCTGCTCACAGGACGCTGCATGTCAGCCCCGGAGCAGGGGGCGGGTTCCTGGGGCTGGGGTCTTAAAGGCACCCGCAGCCCAACTCCTAGACTGTCAAAGCCCAGACACCACGGCTCCTCTCTATCCTGTACAAGTGCTGCGGGGCTGTTACTGCTCCAGCCGGGAGACTGAATGCGGTGAAATATTGTACAGACGCCCCCTCCCTCCCTCAAACTCTGCCTCTCACATTTTGAATATGTAAAAGTGTCTTCTATCAGTTTCTATGTCTATATGAAACCACTGCAGCTCCTTCCTCTTATATAACGTGCTGAGTTGCTAACTCCCTCCCAGAGCCCACATGTCTGCACCCCCTCCTGTACCCCAATCCCCTGCCCCAGGTCAGAGCCTGCACCCTCCTGCACCCCAACTCCATCCCTGAGCCTGCACCCCAAAAAGGGCCAGATTAACCTTTTGTGGGCTCGGTGCTAAACATATTTGTGGGCCCCCATGGGGGAAATGGGGACATGGGGCAGGAGGGCAGAGTCCTCAGAGCTAGGGGCTGGCCAGGGGCAATGGGAGATGGGTCATGGCACGGCAGGGACAGCCCCACTCCACCCAGCCCAGTACAAGGGCACTGTTTACAACCCGGGAGCTGCCAGACACACACTGTTCAGCCCGGCCCTGTGCTGCCATCGTGCTTCCCCCCTTGGGGGTGGGCCCTTGCTGCACCATGCTACCCCCCTGCCCAGCACCCCTCTGGCTCCCTACGCCTAGTGCCACACCACCCAGAGACCCCCACAAACCCCCATGCCCAGTGCCCTCCCAGACCACTCCCCCACCCACTCAGAACCCCCCCACAGATCCTCTCACTGCCCAGTGCCCCCCTAGCTGAAGACCCCCCCAGCCCTCCCACAACTGCACAGTGCCCTGCACCTCCCCACCCAGAGCCCCCACCCAGATCCCCTCACTGCCCAGTGCCCCCGCACCGCCCCAACTGCACAGTGCCCTGCACAGACCCCCCACACTTCCCAGCACCCCGACACACACAGATCTCCCCCACTGCACAGCCCCCAACACACAGGAACTTTTCCACAGTTCATTGCAGTTTGGAAGTGTGATTATTGTACCTTGTCTTACAAACACCAAACACTATTACATATGCACAAGGTCAATAATCCCCCCGGCCCCCATATACAGAGTTGTGCTTCTGCACATAGTATCTATCTGAGATGAATACTGAGCTCCCAGCTCTTCAGGAAGCAGTAAAGAGTCAGCAGCCAAGCCACATGTTGAATCCTATTGCAAACTGTATGGGTGACGCACGAGGCATTCTGAAGCAAGAGGAGATGGCTGGAAAACTTTAAATAAGACACAGAAAGAATAAAGTTCCCTAGGTTTTGTTTCTGTCAGATTTATTGTATTATGTATAGTAAGTGTTTAATATAAAAATCAGGTAGTGGGGTTTACAATATTATAACAAGAGATTATGCTATTACCATTATCCAGTCAACTTTCACACTACTATTTTGAATAAGTGATAATTCACAGAGAGAGAAAGAAGAAAGCTGAATTTAGAGAACAATTATTAACCAGATTCTTGGTTATTCACCAGCCACTTTGCTGCAGTCCATAGCACAAAGCACCATAAACCCAGTACAATCTGGCCAAGAGACTATTCACCTCAAATTGGCATCTGCTACGCTCCCTCCTGCCCCGCCCAGCCCCGCCCCCCCATTCCCAGGATATAGCTACGTGAAAAGGTGGCATGGCTGAAGCATTTAGCAGGCAATTGAAAACTAGTATAGAGTACTGTACAGTCCCTGAGAACACTGCTTAATTCTGAGCACTGGGTCTGCAGCTAGTCAGCAGTGAGACTGAGGAGACATAACTGGCACCTTAAAACACCTTTACCCCTCCTTCCTTCACAAACTGCACTAAGCACAGTTTAGATACAGCCCTGTATCTGATCCACAGGAAATGAGTACACTTTGTGTATAAAAGAGTGCACTGAAGTATTTCCCTCTTTAAAAAAAAAAAAATCTTTAACATTCTATCCTAAATTTTTGCACAAAACCAGTGATGTCCATGACAGTTCTACACATGGATCAATACCAGTATATAGTAGCCTCCAACTTTTTTACAGCTTTCCAGTGTTCTATAGTGAGACATTCTCTCACCTAGACCAGTTTCATAATTCTCTACAGATTTGTCACCAAGCTCAAGGACTGCAGTGAAAAGACAGCAAGGCCTGTGTGCTGGACTGCCCCAGGCAAGGGGCCAGACCCGGCTATGTGAATGGTTAGAGGGATCTGTAATGGGCCCCTTCCCAGGGTGAGCCTGGTGCCACGGCGCCATTGGCACCATTGTAAACCCGGTACTGACCCCAAGCCCCCTCCCACAGCAAAACTCCCTTGGACCTTTTCTGGATGCCATCAAAAAATATAAAACCCTGCTGCCCCGGTGCTACTTTACTGCTACAGGAGACTTGATGCAGTGAAATAATTTCCCTACATTCCCTCAAACTCTGCATCAACATTTTGAGTATTTAAAAGAGTCTCTCATAACTATTTGTCTATGTGAAGTCTCATAACAGTTCACAAATTTTAGGATTGCCTTTTGCTGCATTTATCTTGCCTGTGAATCCAGCCCTTACAGTCCCATGTTCACATGTCATTGCTTGTGTGTAGAAGCTGATTCACAAGTACTCAGTAAGTGTATTATATGGTGTCATCTTACATCCTTCCCAAGGGCAAAAATCTTCTCCAACAATGAAGGCTTTGGCTCATGACCGGTGGCTGCAGAACTTATGGATGGTCCACATTTCTGCATCTTTGTGCAAAACTCACCAAAATAAAAGCTGCACTGACAATGGAGAAGAAAAAATAATTGCACTATGGGGATCTGCAACACCAGATTATTATTGGTCCATCAGTGGTCTCTCTCCTAAACCAAGGTGGAATGGATTTCTTTAATGTAAGTAGTCACAACATATGATTAAAGTCACAGATAATAGCTGTCTTCTTGGGGAACCAGGGCACAGTATCCAGTCTGTCACACACACACACCCTAACCAAAACTGATCAGAGAAAAAACTTGCATAGAGCAGTTAATGGAGGTGTGAGACACACCTGGATCCCTGGTGACAAGTTTCAGGCAACTCCCCTATCCTCATCCACACCCAGTTTAGCAGTTAGACAAATTCTAGTAGTGAAACTCTGATTGATATCTGATTGCTATCCAAAATACCGAAGCAGACGAATTTCGTTGTCAGCCCCCTGAAGGAACATCCGCCATAGTAAGAAGTGATCAGCTCCTATTGTCTAGCCTAAAGAAATTCCTTGAGTCATCAGTTTACCCATAAACAAATCTAGTGTCTTCCCTTCAGCCAATTGCATATTTTCTCTACCAAACCATTTACTCACTCTCCGGTAAGAATTCTTATGCATGCATAGACCCAAATTCTGCCTGAGTTCCACTGAGGTTTCATCTACTCCTGACTGATCCAAGACTCTGAGCTAAGATCATCTGTGAAGCCTCACGAGTTCAAGCTTCCTGGAGTGGGTGAGATCCCTCATTTTCCCTCTCTGTTTCCTTTTCTACCTCAAGTATTAACCTTTAATAACATAACTTATTTTGTTTAGGCTCTCCTTGAGTAGTTATCACTATTAGTCCATAAATAACTTTACTCTTGTGTTTGTATCTTCCACATTTATTCTGCAGCAATGCTTCTTTTACGTAAGCTCCAGATCCTTGTGGCGCCCCAAAATACTCTGGAGTTTGCTCATCAAGTGGGTTACTACCAGTACAATCAGCAAAGAGTCTTGTGGCACCTTATAGACTAACAGACGTTTGGGAGCATGAGCTTTCGTGGGTGAATACTCACTTCGTCGGATGCAAGTAGTGGAAATTTCCAGGGGCAGGTATATATAAGCAAGCAAGAAGCAGGCTAGAGATAACGAGGTTAGTTCAATCAGGGAGGCTGAGGCCCTCTTCTAGCAGTTTCTCCTTGTTGGGGACTCGAACCCAGATGGCGAGGTTCATTGTCTGACCGCAGAGAGACAAGCAACATCCTCTCTTGGTTTTCACACCTCAGCGGTGGCTGTGGCAGGGGTGGCTGTGGGCAGGTGTGGGCAGGGGGTGCAGGCAGGGGGAGCGGGGGAGGGGCGCAGACACTCCCCCGGGGGGAGCGGCTGGGAGCAGCCCGAGCAGCAGGACGCAGCCGGGGACCCCCCAGGCAGCCACGGGAGCCCCAGGGCCAGAGGTCCGAGGAGCAGCAGCAGCAGCAACAGGGCCAGGAGGCAGCCCACATGGCTCGCGCAGCACCCCCCTGTGGCCGGAAGGAGGAATTACACCTTCCAGCCGGAGCCCATCAAAGCTTCCCTCGCCAGTGCGAAGCGGCTGGAGCTCACCCCTGCCATTACCAGTAGCAAAGGATGGAGACCAGTCTATACTGACAGCCATAGATTATCTTTCCAGATGGGTAAAAGCCTTTCCACTTAGAAGTAAGTCAGCATCTGAGGTGGTAAAGAACATGTACAAAATGACGGTTCGACGTGGATGCCCAGAGCAGATTCTGACAGATCTTGGTCCGGAATTCAATAACAAGGTAATGACTGGTTTTTTTCTGATTATTTGTACTATGTAGTCAAACTCACTATCAGGTCAGCCATTGACCTCAAACAATCACCATCCTTTTTTTTAAATAAACTGCTGGTGGTCACCATCAGTGTTACTATAAAATTATTTTTCGGTGTCTTCATACCTAACAAAGAAACACACAACTACTTGTTTCCAAAACAAATATGAAAAGATGGGATATTCCTGTTGCTACTTACACATTAAAGTAGTGGCAAATACACAAAGGAACATTCCTTAACACAACTCTATATGTAAGTTTATGGTGTAACTTATTTTCCTTCAGTTTAACCTGTATGTTTGTGAAAGATTGAGAATAGAATGTAGCTTCACCAGTCCGTACCACCCACAAACCAATGGCTTGGCTGAAAATGCTAATAAATCCATAAAAAGGTAAGTGAATAGGTGGGAAAATTACAGTATTAATGGCAAGTAGAGTGTGCTATGCTAGAAGATGCAACTCACAAAAAAATCTTCAAAAGCAATGTGTTACATGGAAAGTCTTTTTCATTATGTATTACACCTTTTTGATTATGTATGATCTGTTTCAAACAAGACCGTACGTGTGGCTTTCTCTTTTGAAACAATCAAATCAATGTGCATTTGTTACACAGCATTGCGGAAGACGGTTGATGACAATGGGAGTAATTGGGATGAATTACTTGACCCCATTCTGTTTTCTTTGCGAACTAAAGTACATGCAACAACAAAAATTTCACCCTTTCAACTAATGTTTTGTGCTGACCCACTGTTTCCAGAAGAAGTCTCAGAGAATTACACGGTAAGTGTATGTTATTCCCAGCACCTTTCATGTACACATGGCATTCAGTGTATCTTCATTTTACAAATACAACCCCTTCTCCATTTGTTTACAAAGATCCCAGATCTGACTACATTCGGGGAAGATTTCTGCAAAGAGTACAGCATAAATATGAAATCGAGACATGACGCTGACATTGCATTGGCCCTAAGTAACATTTCTAAAGCACAAGAAAAACAACAAAGACATTATGCTAAAAGAAATAATTCTAAATATGGGGAAATAATATTTGAAGTTGGGGACTCTGTTCTGTTACTGAATGCTAGAAAGAGAACAAGAAAAGGAGGAGTAATGGAATCTAACTATCGGGGACCATACAAAATTACGACTGTTGAGGGTAAGAGAGTGAAATTACAAACCATCTCAGGGAAACAGTTAGGAACCATGTACAGTATCGCACACTTAAAACCATTAAAAGAGCCACGAACATTAGCTGCTGAAAGCACATCAGAGGGAAAAATTGGAACTGAAATTGGAGTTGGTGACACTGAACCAGAAACACCCACAGAAGGGATTAGAAAAGTGGATGGCACTGTATCTCACGACAGCACAGTGAAAAACATAGAGGTCACAGCAATGGAAGAAGAGGAGTATATAGGGCAAGATGTGTCAAACAATGATACAAGTGATGCTGATGACAATTTTGATGACACGCTTACGGAGGAGATGGAAGACAAGCAATGGATTCTGAAAGGTAATTGGTTACCGCACCTTTCTTAAACAGATTAACATACATCATAAATGGAACTATGTTAAAGGTTTTCATGTACAAAGTGGCGGCATTCACAGTAGTAAAACAGAAAAAGGAAACTGTATTACTATGCATGTAATATGTGTTAATATTTTTTTCCTAGTCAAATTTCTAATGACCGGCAAACACACAGAGAGACTGGAGGCCAAAGTGAGAAACATAAAATTGTATGGCTCTTCATTTCATTGCCTGAAACCGAGAAGCTGGATAAGTGATGAGGTACATTTAAGTACCACTAAACATATATTTGTTAATGGGATTGATTCATCAAATATTGAAACTGTGCCTTTTCTTTCAGCATGTGTTGTAGGTTATTGGTGCATATTTGAGCTGTGTGGTCAAGAAAGCAGATGGAAAGGTAGGCTATTTACTGTGATGGTACATGAAAGTATACATTGATTCAATAAGTAAACAATCACGTGAACATGTGGCACAACATGTTTAAGTCCAAATACCCTTGAAATATCAACATAAACCTGAAATTGCAACATTTCTGTGTATTTACTGCTGCCAAACATTTACTGAAATGTATTTGGAGGTGCATATCAGACATACCCCCAATAGAGGGACACATTAGTTTTGCTGTACAGTTCAGTGGGTCCATTAATTGAACACAAGTATGCGAACAGCTTAGTCAGTTTTTACATTAAGTGAGACAGCAAAGAGTCCTGTGGCACCTTATAGACTAACAGACGTATTGGAGCATGAGCTTTCGTGGGTGAATACCCACTTCGTCGGATGCATGCTTTTACAGATCCAGACTAACACAGCTACCCCTCTGATACCATTAAGTAAGACAGAGCACATTGATTACAAATCATTTTGTTTTTATAGGACTCTCTTACATATACATATCTGATTTGTAACACTAAGGATCCCTTGCATGTCTGTCTATATTAAATTCATTATGTTCTTGACGTGCCACAATTATTAATGCATTAATAACTTTGTTGGCTGTTAACAGGTACAAGCCATCTCATCAGTAGTTTCCACTGTCATTCTCTCAGGCAGAGCTCCACAAATGAAAGTGAAGGTAAATGCTAACACACTTTCATGCATAGCATGAGAAAAGCACAATTTCATTCAGTGAGTTAAACACAGTGTGAAACAGCAAATACAATGGTATGTTTGATGTGGAGGAGTACTCTAATAGTAATAGATGTAATGAAATTGGGAAATACAGTATAATGTACATTTCATGGTTTGCTTCACTGGAAACTGTAATTGCATTTCTAATTTTTTTTTAAATAAATTCAGAGTGAATTACTTCAAACTGATATATTATTGCTTCCTTACCACACACCAGGTCATTGGGTTCTTGCGGTAAGATGTTTTGTATTGTACTTCTGGATTATGGGCAATAAATTTGATAATAAATAAGAGATTTGTAACACAACTATGGTAGCAGTGATATAATTTCCCATGTTGTGGGTTTTCAGTGAGTTCAGTGCATGCAAAGGAAAGTGGAATGTGAATGTTAAAAATAAAATGCTACTGTCAAGTTACGTTATTAATGTAACTTGGAAGAATCCATTCTGTAATGAATTGATCAATGATTTCACAATATGCTTTTCCCTTGTGTGTTACTGAGACATTACAAACGAGAATATGTTAATTGCATAACGATTGTTGATAAATCAGTATAAAATGTTTGAAATAATCACATTACCAATAACATTTGTGAATATATTTAAACTTACAGATAGCCTTGATGAAAAAAAGGAACAGTTAATAATTGACCCCTTGCGTGATGAGATGAGATATGAAAGAACATGCCTGAGGAATTGGAGGTGATTTATTAGATACTTACTTTTACAGTGGACATTAACTGTTCCATTGAAATTTTTTTAAAGGGAATGTAACAATAGTGAGACTAATATCTTCCTGTTAGCTACAAATAAAAATTGAAACAGCACGTACTTGTGCTCAATATGCCTAGTAATGGACTTTGACTGAACTTGTGTGATTTGACTCTGGGGAACGACTTCACAGAATGTGGACACGAAACAGTAGCATGTTGCATGATTGAGAATGTGTTATTATCAACATGGGGCACAGCAAATCAGGTGATACACTGTGTAAGAGTGAGACAATAATATGAAAACAAGTGTGTCTATATGTGAGCAATAAGTCATTTCAATCATTAATTAAAAAGAGAGAGAATGGATTTTTATCTATGTCCAGAAACCAGAGGGGAAAAAAAAAAGGAAAGCAAAGCTCATTTATGCAGTTAGCTAATATACTCTCTAAAAATTTCAGAAACTTCATCAAACGATTAACTAGATAATCCTCATCTGATTGGAATAGTAAAATTGTTCAGCATCCCAGACAAAGTGATGGCCACAACTGTGGACCACTCTTCTTAAAGGTACTGAATACCAAATTGCCATTATTATTTGTTATGTATGTGTAATTATCCAGGGTGAAAGTAAATGCCAGCGATTACCAGTGGGCACTGCACCGGCATCCTTGCCAAGGTGTGCGGGGTGGGCTTGTGGCCCCCAAAAAGGGATGGGGTCTCCGGCGGAAGATGCGGTGCTGGGGGGCCAGATTCCACCAGCCAGCCCTTCCTGACAGCTGCTGCTGCTGCAGTGCCCAGGAGCACCAGGCCCTTGTAAATCACCAGAACCCAGGGCCCCTTTCACTCCCCCACTGTCGGCAGCCCTGCCAGGAGCATCCAACAGCATTGCCAGACCCTATGGCAGGGCCGCTGATGTGTGTGGGGGGGGGGGAAGTGGGATAAAGGGGGCAGCAACGTTAAAGCATAAAGCACTGCCACAGCAGAAGTGTAACGTCAGCCGTGTATGGGCCGGAACCGGTAGCCAGTTCTTACCGGTATGCTGAACCGGCCCACTTTCACCTCTGATAATTATTATGCTTATTCTAAATATCAGTGTTGTTAGTTTGCAGAAATGTATTTGCAGCACAAAGACTCAGTATGGTAGAAACAACACAAGAGGCTAATACTGCATTTAGAAGACATATAGCAATTCTTCTAATGAAGGAGTCAGGTAATTACTTTCTACCATGTACTGTGGACTCATTAGACACATGTGAAGATAATGTGAAGAGTGGAATTATGTCACATAGCAGACAGTTATCTTAATACCCCTAAAGTGGGATATCTCACAGTTT
The DNA here is from genome assembly GCF_020497125.1 of Mauremys mutica. Lineage (NCBI taxonomy): Eukaryota > Metazoa > Chordata > Testudines > Geoemydidae > Mauremys > Mauremys mutica. Next base: position 130,584,949 of record NC_059077.1, read on the forward strand.
TGGTTCTGTAATGGTGACTATGAATCAATAATATCTTTAAGTACACAAAAATTTGAATGGGGTGAATGATTGCTATTGATTGACCAGTTCAATGAAATTGGCATTTTTAGATACAAGTGCAATAAAGTAAAAATTTGAGAAAATATGACTCACAAAAATGAAAAAGATAAGACGGTTACTCACCGTTGTAACTGTTGTTCTTCAAGATGTGTTGCTCCTATCCATTCCAGTTAGGTGTGCGCGCGCCGCGTGCACGGCTCTTCGGAAGATTTTTACCCTAGCAACTCCGGTGGGTCGGCTGGGCGCCCCCTGGAGTGGCGTCGCTATAGCGCTAGATATATACCCCTGCCGACCCGTCCGCTCCTCAGTTCCTTCTTGCCAGCTACTCCGACAGTGGGGAAGGAGGGCGGGTCTGGAATGGATAGGAGCAACACATCTCGAAGAACAACAGTTACAACGGTGAGTAACCGTCTTTTCTTCTTCGAGTGATTGCTCCTATGCATTCCAGTTAGGTGATTCCCAAGCCTTACATAGGCGGTGGGGTCGGAGTGAGACGTGGCAGAGTGTAAGACTGCTGAGCCGAAGGCTGCATCGTCTCGAGATTGTTGCACCAACGCGTAGTGGGAAGCGAAGGTGTGGACAGAAGACCAGGTGGCCGCTCTACAGATGTCCTGGATGGGGACATGGGCCAGGAAGGCGGCAGACGAGGCTTGCGCTCTCGTAGAGTGAGCGGTGAGGCGGCTAGCTGGCACACGAGCAAGCTCGTAACATGTCCGGATACATGATGTTACCCAGGAGGAAATCCTCTGAGAGGAAACCGGCTTGCCTTTCATGCGATCAGCAACCGCTACAAATAGCTCGGGCGAACGCCGGAAGGGTTTCGTTCGCTCTATGTAAAATGCGAGGGCCCTGCGGACGTCAAGGGTGTGAAGCTGTTGTTCACGACTTGAGGCGTGCAGCTTCGGGAAAAAGACCAGGAGGAAAATGTCCTGGTTCAAATGGAAGGCCGACACCACCTTAGGGAGGAAGGCCGGGTGTGGCCGAAGCTGCACCTTGTCTCCATGGAAGATGGTATACGGTGGACCAGCTGTTAGGGCACGAAGCTCGGAAACTCATCTCGCTGAAGTTATAGCGACGAGAAAAGCCGTTTTCCATGACAGATAGAGCAGGGAACACGTGGCCAAGGGCTCGAAGGGGGCTCCCATAAGCTTGGCTAGAACTAGGTTCAAATCCCAGGACGGGGCCGGGCGTCGTACTGGCAGGTACAGGCGATCTAGACCCTTAAGGAAGCGGGAAACCATCTGATTGGAAAAGATGGACCATTCTCCTACGGCCGGTCGAAAGGCGGACATGGCCGCTAGGTGTACTTTCAAGGAGGAGACCGGGAGTCCTTGCTCCTTAAGGGACCAGAGGTAGTCCAGGATCGTAGGAATAGGGACCACGAAAGGATTAAGGCCTCTCTGATCGCACCAGAGTGCGAAACGCTTCCATTTCGCGAGGTAGGTTGAGCGAGTGGAAGGCTTCCTGCTTTCCATCAGGACTTGCTGCACCACAGCCGAACAATCACGCTCCGCGCGGGTCAGCCACGTAGGCACCAAGTTGTACGATGGAGGGACTGCAGGTCCGGGTGGCGGAGCCTGCCGAAGTCCTGCGTTATCAGGTCCGGCCATAATGGGAGGGGAATGGGATCCCGTACGGAGAGCTCGAGCAGCAGGGTGTACCAGTGCTGTCTCGGCCAGGCCGGAGCGATGAGTATGAGGCAGGCCCTGTCCCTCCGGAGCTTGAGTAGCATGCGGTGCACGAGGGGAAACGGAGGGAAAGCATATAACAGGTGACCCGTCCGGGGGCGCAGGAATGCGTCCGATAGGGAGCCATGGGAGCGACCCTGGTAAGAGCAGAACTGGTGGCATTTCCTGTTCTCTTTGGAGGCAAACAGGTCTATCTGGGGAAACCCCCACCTTTGAAAAACTGTGTGCACCACATCGAGACGAAGGGACCACTCGTGGGAGAGGAATGACCTGCTGAGATGGTCGGCCAGCGTGTTCTGCACTCCTGGAAGAAAGGACGCTACCAGGTGAATCGAGTGGGTTATGCAGAAGTCCCAAAGGAGCATCTCTTCCGTGCAAAGCAGGGAGGAGCGAGCCCCGCCCTGTCTGTTGATGTAAAACATCGCCATCGTGTTGTCCGTGAAAACAGCCACACAGCGCCCTTGGAGATGGGCGTGGAAGGTTTGACACGCCAAGCGGATCGCCCGCAGCTCCCTGACATTGATGTGGAGGGAGAGGTCTCGGGGCGACCAGAGACCCTGGGTGTGTAGGTCGCCGAGGTGTGCCTCCCACCCCAATGCCGAGGCATCCGTGGTCAGGGTGACCGATGGGTGAGGAGGGCGGAATGGGACTCCGGCACACACGACCTCTGGGTCCAGCCACCAGTTGAGCGAATCGAGGGTCAGTTTCGTGACTGTAACTACCATGTCTATGGAGTCGCGGTGCGGGCGGTATACCGACGCAAGCCAAGTTTGAAATGTGCGAAGATGCAGCCTCGCGTACATGGTCACGAACATGCATGACGCCATGTGGCCCAGGAGTCGGAGGCAGGACCGCACCGTTGTTGTGGGAAAGGATTGTAGGTCCCGGACGAAGGAAACCATAGTCTGGTGCCGAGGTCAAGGGAGACAGGCCCTGGCCAAATTGGAATCCAGGACCGCTCCAATGAACTCCACCCTCTGTGATGGAGCTAAAGCGGACTTCTCGGCGTTTATCATAAGTCCTAGGCGCTGAAACAGGGCTAGGATCTCGGCCAGTTGACTTGCTACCAGTTGGCAGGATGGTCCGTGGACCAGCCAGTCGTCAAGATACGGGTACACATGTATGCGACGACGGCAGAGGGCTGCGGCAACCACTGCCATGCATTTGGTGAAGACCCTCGGCGCAGTGGAGAGGCCGAAGGGTAGCACCGTAAACTGGTAGTGCATGTTGTTGACGACGAAACGCAGGTAGCGTCGATGAGGAGGGTAAATCGCGATATGGAAATACGCGTCCTTCATGTCGAGGGTGGCAAACCAGTCTCCTGGATCCAGGGAAGGAATAATGGTCCCCAGGGTTACCATGCGAAACTTGAGCTTGAGCAGGTATCTGTTGAGCTCTCGGAGGTCTAGTATAGGTCGTAGACCTCCCTTCGCCTTGGGGATTAGGAAATATCGGGAATAAAATCCCCTGCCTCGCATGCCGTTCGGCACCTCCTCTATGGCACCCAAACTCAACAGAGTCTCGACCTCTTGCAAGAGGAGTTGCTCGTGAGAGGGGTCCCTGAAGAGGGACGGGGAGGGTGCATGGGAGGGAGGGGGCGAAACAAACAGAAGGCGGTAACCATACTCCACCGTGCGAAGTACCCAGTTGTCCGTTGTTATCTGGGACCACGCCGGGAGGAAGTGGGAAAGACGGTCGAAAAATAACGGGGAAGGATCCGGTGAATACACTGATGGGCCGTCCTCGGGCGTCCCATCAAAAGGCTTGCTTAGGCCCCTGAGGGGGCTTGGAGGGCGCTTGGGACTGATTACCTCAGTTGCCCAACGGTCTACGGCGGTTCACCTTGCCTCTGCGCCTATTATCAGGCCGTGGCCTGACCTGATTAAACTGGCGGTACGGCTGCTGCCGGAAGGACCTCCGCTGGGTAGCCGGCATGTGCATGCCCAGGGTGCGGATGGCGAGTCGGCCATCTTTGAGAGTCTGAAGCCTCGAGTCCGTTTTCTCAGAGAAGAGGCCCTTGGTGTCGAATGGTAGGTCTTGAATAGTGTGCTGGACCTTGGGCGGCAAGATGGAGGCCTGCAGCCAGGAGATTCTCCTCATGGTCACTCCCGAGGCCAGAGTTCTGGCTCCTGAGTCTGCTGAGTCCAGAGAGGCCTGGAGGGATGACCGGGAGGCTTTCTTGCCCTCTTCAATAAGGGCTGAGAATTCAGGTCGGGAGTCTGTTGGTACCAGCTCCGTAAACTTTGAGAGTGACACCAAGGTATCGTAAGTGTAGCGACCGAGGAGAGCCAGTTGATTGGCAATCCTTAGCTGGAGGCCACCGTCCGAATAGACCTTCCGGCCCAACAGATCCATCCTTTGCGCTTCTTTTGATTTTGGCGCTGGAGCTGGTTGCCCATGCAGCTCCCGGTCATTAACGGACTGCACTACCAAGGAGTCCGGAGCTGGGTGCGTGTATAAATACTCATACCCGTTGGGTGGAACTGAGTATTTCCTTTCCATCCCTCGAGCGATGGGAGGGATGGAAGCCGGTGACTGCCACACCGTATTGGCATTTCTTTGTATGGTCCGAATGAAGGGCAAGGCCACCCGCAGCGAGGCCTCAGCTCCAATTATGCTGGTCACCGGGTCATCGTCCTCAGCAACGTCCTCGACAAGGAGGTTAATGTTCTGGGCCACCCATCAAAGCAGGTCCTGGTGGGCCCGCAGGTCAATTGGTGGAGGGCCCGATGCCGATGCCCCCGCCACCGCCTCATCTGGTGAGGAAGACGATGACAGGCCCTGGGTCAGGGCTTCCGGTGGGGGCTCGTCCATGCGCTGCGAGGCCTCCGCGTCTGTGGGATGCTCTTCCCCTACAGGTGGCGGCGGTTCCTCCACCAACGGTGATGGAGGAGGTCCGCTGACCGTGGCTTCCGGCGCCCTGTGGTCGGAAGTCCTGGGCCGCTGAGTGAAGGGGACCCCTTGAGCCTCGTGATAGGCCCAGGGGGTCCAGAAGCCCCATTGTTGGGGGCCGTGGTCCTGCCTTTGGGGGTCAGCGCGTAGGTCGCCCACACTGCCCGCTTGGGAGGAGACTGAAGGCTGGCGGGAAGGCCACGGGGGGGCAGAGGCACTGTGGGACTGTGCCGTCGATGCCTCCGGTCTGTCCCTGGATGGTGCCGGGGAACGGTGCCGGTCGTCGCGGTGCCGGGAGCGAGAACGAGACCATCGACCGTGCCCGTGCCGGGAGGTCGACCGAGATCTCGACTGACGTCAGTGGGAGCGGCTGCGAGATGACCGGTACCGCGAGCGGTGCTGGGATCCGGACCTTCGTCGGTACCGACGGTCGGGTGACCGGGACCGTCTCCGGGAGTGCGACCGGCGCCGAGATAGAGAACGGTACCGGGATTGTGACCAGTGCCGGGATCTGGATCAGCGAGAAGGCGAACGTCTCCGGGATCGGGACCGGGACCTGGAATGCCTTCTATCCCGTCTGTCAGGGGAAGGAGGCCTCATGATGGCCGGTTTGCCCACTGACTTCACAGCCCGCACCGGCGGGGCTGGGGGCTGGAGACACGGTGGCTCTGTGAGCTCTATCAGCTCTCTCGCCGTCGAGAAAGTTTCGGGCGTCGACGGGAGAGGCAGCTCGACCACGGTTTGCACCGGGGAGCAGGGCGGTACCGGACTCAACGGTTCTTGCGGTGCCGGAGTCGACAGTACTGTGCACTGTTTGTGCACCACCACAGTCGGTGCCGGGGGTGCCGGGGGTACCGGCGGTGGCTGGGTGAGCGGTCCCGGTGCAGGAGGCTTGGAGGCCGTCTTCGCCGGCTTACGCTTCCTCGCAGGAGAGAGGGAACGGTGCCGGGATGCCGGTGCCGGCTGTTGTTTTTTCAAAGTCTCGGTTCCGGACCGGCTCGGGACCGCTGATGCGCTCCGCACCGAAGAGGACTGCTGAGCTGCTGGTGCCGGCACCGTAGGGCTAAGTGCCGACTCCATCAAGAGCTGCTTTAACCGAAAGTCTCTCTCTTTCTTTGTCCTCGGCTTAAACGACTTGCAAATAGGGCACTTATCTGCATGATGAGACTCTCCTAAGCAGCGCAGGCAGGAGTCGTGAGGGTCTCCAATCGGCATGGGCTGCTGGCAAGCCGAACAGGGCTTAAACCCCGGTGCCTTGGGCATGAGCCCGCACCAGTTCGGGAAAAAAGGGGCTAAGCCCCCCCGATTCCCCTTAATCCACTAACGAACTAACTAAACTAACTATTTTAAATAACTATATACACTAAATACAACAAGAACCAGAGATAAGCTAGGGATGTGGAGGTCAAAGGAGCACTCCACTGTTCCAACGGCCGTCACGGGCGGTAAGAAGGAACTGAGGAGCGGACGGGCCGGCTGGGGTATATATCTAGCGCTATAGCAGCGCCACTCCAGGGGGCGCCCAGCCGACCCGCCGGAGTTGCTAGGGTAAAAATCTTCCGAAGAGCTGTGCACGCAGCGCGCGCACACCTAACTGGAATGCATAGGAGCAATCACTCGAAGAAGAAATGTTCAAACCATTGACCGATTAAAATATTGACAATTAATAAATCAAGATTTGCATTTTCAGTGTTGATATTCATCATTTCATAACGCTATATTTATTTTTAAGAAAGCATGGAGGACTACTGCATATACTGCAACCTTGTCAACTATGAAAAGGAAAGTGAGGATTGCACAGTGGTAAGAAACATAGAATTGTATGAGAAATAAATGCCATAAACTGCTTAAGGATCATGATTCTTGTAAAAATTCCACATCAGTAAACATTTTCTTCATGCTGATAGGCATATGTTAGGTAATGCTCACATGTGGAAGGAATAGCATGAGTGAATGCAAAGTATGTGTAACATTATAACTTCTGTGATTTCATTTCTTAATTGTTACTTATCAAAGGTCCAGTGTGATTCTTGCAAGAGGTGGGCACATATGCCCTGCATTACAGAAGGAACCAATCAAGAAAACCTGACAGATGAGAAGAAAGAGTACAACTGCAAAAAATGTGCATAGTTCACTTCTTTACCCAAAAAAACAATTAAAAAAAATTGTTTAAATGCCTCTTGTTCAAAACATAATGCAACCAAAAGAAATTTATTTATGTATATACCAGATTATAATAATAAATGTTTTTTTATTTGAAAAAAATATTCTCTGTATTTGTGTCCATGTATATAATGCAAATTATAAAATTATAACAGTAAATTTAAAAAATGAAAGTGGTATCATCATGGTGTGCCAAAGTTCCTCCTCTACCTTGGTGGGTCCTGCACTTATTGGCGGATTTGCTCACCTCAGTGATCTTCCCCACAGTCTGGGTCAACTTCTCCTGTGTCTGATCAGGAGTTGGGCCCGCCCTCTGCTGTGGGTTCCAGCCCAGGGCCCTGTGGATCACAGCTGTCTATAGTGCCTCCTGGAACAGCTGCATGACAGCTACACCTTCCTTGGCTACTTCCCCATGGCCTCCTCCCAACACCTTCTTTATCCTCACCACAGGACCTTCCTCCTGGTGTCTGATACCGCTTGTACTCCTCAGTCCTCCAGCAGTAGCACACCCTCTCACCCTCAGCTCCTTGCACCTCTTACTCCCAGCTCCTCACATGCGCACCTCACTGACTAACTGGGAGGCTTTTAACTAGTTCCAGCCAGCCCTTGATTGGCTTCAGGTGTCCCAATCAATGTAGCTATCGCCACTGCCTTCTAGAAAGATCTTAATTGGCCCTAGGTGTCTTGATTAACCTGGAGCAACTGCCATTTGGTTACCATGGTACCAGGGATTTGTGTAGCCTGGGGCTAACATACCTGTTCCTCACTACTTTACTGTAGCCATCTGGCCTTGCCCTGTCACAATGGGCATGTTCCGTACCCCCAATCTTTACCTCGCTTTTCACGTACTCACACACAAAAAAGTGAAAGACCGTGCCTCAATCATCCAATAGATCAATTTGGCACATTAGCCAGGAGGAAGCAGATTGATCAAAGGGGCCGCTCTGGTATCACCTTGGGCTCAGGGGCGTGCGCCGTACCCCCAAATCTTACCTCCCTTTTCACATATTCACACACAAAAAAGTGAAAGAGCGCGTCTCAATCATCCAATAGATCAATTTGGCACATTAGCCAGGAGGAAGCAGATCATGAGTGTTTTTGACCACAAACTCCATCCCTCCTGATTCGCAACCCCATGGACAAGGCAGCAGCAAGTCCAGCCCAGATGGTCATGTTGCATGGCGGAAACTGCACCTAGTTGCAAAACAGGAGAGTTGCTAAACGTGTCGTCACACCTGCAAGGTACTGGAGTGAAAGAAGAACATCTAATACAGAGCCCAGGGGGCAAACTGAGCCATGGGGCTAGGTTGTGAGGCCATTTCAGCTCTCATGGAGGACAGGCTTTGGGATGCAGAGACATTCAGATACCATGAGGGATGAGCATGGCAGAGAAAGCCAGAGAACAGACTGATAGGGATGATAACCTCACAGAGACCATTTCAAAATGAGAACCAGCATGCAATTCATGGCACATGATAGGATTGCATCAAGGCCTGGTGCTTCTTCTAATAAGCCTAGCTGGCAGCTTCCAAATGATAAACATGCCAACATCGAAATGAAATTTCTTTCCTTTCAATGGAAGTGGCCCTCTCATTGAAAACCCTATGCTGTGGGTTCATAAGCAATACTGACATGATCCATCATGCAAAACGGATTGTTTGCATTTCTCTGGATCACCTGGGAGTTTGAAGCTGAAGGTCTATGTTTAAACATGCTACTCTCAGCTAGGGTCTCCTGCCTTATTTGGGGACATGCACACTGGGTTCATAACCAATTTCAGGAGCTGGACAGACACTGGGCTGGTCTGCTGGGCTTGAACCCCAGTGGTGTGCATGGGTGCTGCCTCCCGGAGTTTCATGCAGAGTGTGATGGCATTTTGCCATCCCTTGAGTGCTGGGATCCCACCACTGTGCCTCTCTGCTCACACAGCAACAGTGTGCATTTGCCATGGGGACAGGCATGTGTAACGCAATCCCCTGGACATCAGCCTCAGTCCAGGGGTTCCCATTTGGAATGAGCACCTAGAAATGTTTGTTTTTCCCAGGCAATTGTTCGAATGGCAGCTCTTGCTGCCTGGATTGCCCGGGAAGGCGTCCCTACACCAGACTCCTGGCCTGAGGGGTTGATTTAGTGCAGGGGTCTCAAACTTAACTGCACTGTGACTCCCTTCTGACAACAAAAATTACTTCATGACCCCAGGAGGGGAGACCAAAGCCGGAGCCCGCCCGAGTCCCACTACCCTGGGAGGGGGAGCCAAAGCCTGAGCCCCACCATTATGGGCAGGGGGGCCAGAGCTGAAGCTCAAGGGTTTCATCCCCAGGCAGGGGGGCCTGCAACCTGAGCCCTGCCCCCAGGAGCCCTGAGCCCCAGCAAATGTGAGCCAGCCCTAGCGACCCATTCAAAGGGACCCCCCTGGGGTCCCAACTCAGTTTGAGAACTGCTGATTTAGTGATATAAATGGGAGACTGCCATGTTATGGAGGGTGAGGCAATGGAGTCATTTGGGGGTTAGTTAGCAGGAACGTAACTCAGTTTATTTAGTGCAGTCTGTAAATCACTGCAGAGAATTCATGTATATGCTAATGGCATCCATCTAAGAAGCATGACAAAGAGCTGAAGGATTCCTGCAAGGCCCAAACTTCAAGTATTCCGAGAAACACTACATCTGCCACAAAGCCGTGTTACAAGGATTGTTGGTCATGCATATTACAGGTCAGGGCAGCTGGAGAGCTTTCCAAACAGCCCCGTTATCATCACCCTTTGAAACACACACAGGTCTGGATTCCCTCATTGGCATGTCTGAGTCTATACGCATTAGCCAAAGTGCCTTTCCTGGCACTTTTTAAGAATGATGTCTGCAGTGTTCTTCTGTGTCTCCAGTGAACATCGACAGCACAGGACATTCAGCACAAAGCATGTGCCCCAGTTGGGGGGCACCATTTAACTAGGCCCCCAAGAACTAGCAGAGATTACTGTTCTGATTTAATCCCTGCTCCTGTGATTGCATCCACGAGCACAGCCCCCTGCAGCCGTGTGGAGCCCATTAACGCCAGAGGGGTTCAGCACAGGCTTACTGGTCTGTGCTCGATGTTCCCACTGCAAGATCAAGGCCCTTAGAATCTTTATTGAAAAATACAAAACAAAACTCTCTCTTCACAGTTGTACGAATACCTTCCAAAGGGCTAGATCACAGCTCCCGACCACACTGCACAACAAGGGGTAGCACATTGCAGCCCCCCCACCACAACCGGAAAGGAAACAGCTCAAAGAGCCACAACCCACTCCCTGCTCCCTATTTGTTGCAGGCAGAGCAGAGGTGAAAATAAGACGGTACGGCCTGGTATGGTGTACCGGGGTGGCCTGGCTTCCCCAGGAGGCAATTAAAGGGCCTGGGGATCCCAGAAGTGGCTAGAGTCCCAGGCCCTTTAAATTGCCACCAGAGCCCCACTGCTAGAGCCCTGGGGTAGTGGCAATGGGGTTCCGGTGGCTATTTAAAGGGCCAGGGCTCCCGCTGCCTCTACTGCCCTGGGCCCTTTAAATAGCCACCGGAGCCCTGCCGCTGCTACCCCAGGACTCCGGGGGCTATTTAAAGGGCCTGGGCTCCTGCTGCCTCTACTGCCCTGGGCCCTTTAAATAGCCACCGGAGTCCTGGGGTAGCAGCGGCAGGAGCAATCAGGGAATTGTGATTCCCTGAGATGCAGCTGGGGCAGTGCAGCTCTGTACCTCTTAGGACGGCTGCGTCTTTGGGACACAATCTGGCCCTAAATGCATACAGCAGCAGAGACTGTAGTGAGGATAGGCAGATTGTCTTTTTCTGAGTTCTCATCTTTTCTATTTCTTTGTTCTGTTTCCTCCCTGAAGTTGTCTCAATAAGGAAGCAAGCAGCAGAGGATTGGTATGTGCTGTCCATGTCCATGCAGCCGCCTTTGGATACACACAGAAGCATACCCTGCCCCAAACATACAGCTGATTCCAACCAAAACCTTCCTCTGAGTATTGCCTGGGCAGGGGTGTTTCCTCTAGTGTGTCTCAGTCAGCAGGCTGAGTGAGCTATAATTAATTAATAATTACTAATAAATGTGCAGCATTTAACTCCCTCATGTGCACCCTCTGAAAAGAGCGGCTACAGCAGCCATTGAGTGAGGGGAATATCTTTAGTTAGGTTTCAGAGTAGCAGCCATGTTAGTCTGTATCCGCAAAAAGAACAGGAATACTTGTGGCACCTTAGAGACTAACAAAATCTCTCAGTGCAGGAAGAGGCTAGATCCCACTCCCTGCACACACCCGCAACACCATACTGGAGTGTGTTCTCCAACCCTACGGCTCAGTGATCCATGGCAAGTGGAGAGAAGCATCTTATTAGCCGCACCCAGGGTCTCATTTAATACTGCCCCTCCCACTGGCTCTTGGTTGTTTTGGCAACATTCTTTGCAAGTAGCAAAGTCCACATGGAGAAGTGAATGATTAATGCATGGTAGCAGGACTGGTGTGCTCCCTGTTGAGGAACTATCAGCTTCATAGCCTTGGGTCCAGGAGTGTCTGGGCGTGATCTTCCTCTCACCCTTAGGCAGGTCAGGAGAAAGGCCACACAAATCACTGAGGTGACTCTGATGTAAAGCTGGTGCAAGGGGGAGGAGAAGCAGGGCCTTTGTGCAGGGTTACAAATCAAAGTAAAAATATGCTTTCTAATGGCTAGGACCGAGTAACAAGCTACAGTCCTTGTTCAAGGTAATTTCCTCCCCCATCTTCCTTTTCCAGCAGTGGCTGACTAGCTTAGTCAGGATCCCCACAAAGTCCAAGGTGTGACGTTGCACTCTATATGATTTTATGAAAATATGCTAATGAGTGTGAATACAATGTAACTGGAAAGTGGTATCATCATGCAAAAGGTCTCTTGTGAAGGATCATTACAAAGTTTATAATCTACTGAGTATGTTCATCTGAGGGTGTGTCTACACTACGAAATTAGGTTGAATTTATAGAAGTCGGTTTTTTTAGAAATCGTTTTTATACAGTTGATTGTGTGTGTCCCCATACAAAATGCTCTAAGTGCATTAACTCGGCGGACTGCGTCCACAGTACTGTGGCTAGCATCGACTTTTGGAGCGTTGCACTGTGGGTAGCTGTGGGTAGCTATCCCACAGTTCCCGCAGTCTCTGCTGCTCATTGGAATTCTGGGTTGAGATCCCAATGCCTGATGGGGCAAAAACAGTGTCACGGGTGGTTCTGGGTACATGTTGTCAGGCCCCCCTCTCCCTCCCTCCCTCTGTGAAAGCAACGGCAGACAATCATTTTGTGCCTTTTTTCCTGGGTTACCTGAGCAGACGCCATACCACGGCAAGCATGGAGCCCGCTCAGCTCACCATCACCGTACGTCTCCTGGGTGCCGGCAGACGTGGGACTGCATTGCTACACAGCAGCAGCTCATTGCCTTTTGGCAGCAGACGGTGCATTATGACTGATAGCCATTGTCATCGTTTTCCTGGGTGCTCTTTTAGCCGACCTCGGTGAGGTCGGTCAGGGGCACCTGGGCAGACATGGGAGTGACTCAGCCAGGTCATTCCCCAGTCATACTGCACTGTCTTCTGCCGAGCAGCCAGGAGATGACGATGGCTAGCAGTCGTACTGCACCGTCTGCTGCCAGCCTAAGATGTATAAAATAGATGGAGTGGCTCAAAACAAGAAATAGACCAGATTTGTTTTGTATTCATTTGCTCCCCCTTCCCTCCGTGAAATCAACGGCCTGATAAACCCAGGGTTTTGAGTTCAATCCTTGAGGGGGCCATTCTGTGTGACAGTTGTTTGTGTTTCTCCTTGATGCAAAGTCACCCCCTTTGTTGATTTTAATTCCCTGTAAGCCATGTCATCAGTCGCCCCTCCCTCGGTCAGAGAAAGGGCAGATAATCATTTCGCGCCTTTTTTCAGCACAGATGCCATAGCACTGGGATCATGGAACCCGCTCAGATCACCGCAGCAATTATAAGCACTGTAAACACCGCGTGCATTATCCTGCAGTATATGCAGAACCAGAACCTGCAAAAGCGAAACCAGGCGAGGAGGCGACGGCAGCGCGGTGACGAGAATGATGAGGCCATAGACGTGGACATAGACTTTTCACAAAGTATGGGCCCTGGCAATGTGCACATCATGATGTTAATGGGGAAGGTTCATGCCGTGGCACGCCAATTCTGGGCCCAGGAAACAAGCACAGATTGGTGGGACCACATAGTGTTGCAGGTCTGGGACGATTCCCAGTGGCTGCGAAACTTCCGCATGCGTAAGGGCACTTTCATGGAACTTTGTGACTTGCTTTCCCCTGCCCTGAAGCACCAGAATACCAAGATGAGAGCAGCCCTCACAGTTGAGAAGTGAGTGGCGATAGGCCTGTGGAAGCTTGCAACGCCAGACAGCTACCGGTCAGTCTGGCATCAATTTGGAGTGGGCAAATCTACTGTGGGGGCTGCTGTGATGAAAGTATCCAACGCAATCAAAGAGCTGCTGATATCAAGGGTAGTGACTCTGGGAAATGTGCAGGCCATAGTGGATGGCTTTGCTGCAATGGGATTCCCTAACTGTGGTGGGGCGATAGACAGAACCCATATCCCTATCTTGGCACCGGAGCACCAAGCCAGCGAGTACATAAACTGCAAGGGATACTTTTCAATGCTGCAGCAAGCACTGGTGGATCACAAGGGACATTTCACCAACATCAACTTGGGATGGCCGGGAAAGGTACATGACGCTCGCATCTTCAGGAACTCTGGTCTGTTTCAAAAGCTGCAGAAAGGGACTTTCTTCCCAGACCAGAAAATAACCATTGGGGATGTTGAAATGCCTGTAGTTATCCTGGGGGACCCAGCCTACCCATTGATGCCATGGCTCATGAAGCCATACACAGGCAGCCTGGACAGTAGGCAGGAGCTGTTCAACTATAGGCTGAGCAAGTGCAGAATGGTGGTAGAATGTGCATTTGGACGTTTAAAAGCGCGCTGGTGCAGTTTACTGACTCGGTTAGACCTCAGCGAAACCAATATTCCCATCGTTATTACTGCTTGCTGTGTGCTCCACAATCTCTGCGAGAGTAAGGGGAAGACATTTATGGCGGGGTGGGAGGTTGAGGCAAATTGCCTGGCTGCTGATTACGCACAGCCAGACACCGGGGCAGTTAGAAGAGTACAGGAGGGCGCGCTGCGCATCAGAGAAGCTTTGAAAATCAGTTTCAAACTGGCCAGGCTACAGTGTTAAAGTTGTTTGTTTCTCCTTGATAAACCTCCCCCTCCTTGGTTCACTCTACTTCCATGTAAGCTAACCACCCTCCCCTCCCCCCTTCGATCCCTGCTTGCAGAGGCAATAAAGTCATTGTTGCTTCACATTCATGCATTCTTTATTAATTCATCACACAAACAGAGGGATAACTGCCCAGGTAGCTTGGGAGGGGTGGGGGAGGAAGGAAGCACCGGGTGCGGGAGGAGGGAAGAACAAAGCCAACTGCACTTTAAAACTTTAAAACGTATTGAATGCCAGCCTTCTGCTGCTTGGGCAATCCTCTGGGGTGGGGTGGCTGGAGGCCTCCCCTGCGTTCTTGGGCATGTGGGTGAGGAGGCTATGGAACTTGGGGAGGAGGGCGGTTGGTTACACAGGGGCTGCAACGGCGGTCTGTGCTCCTGCTGCCTTTCCTGCAGCTCAACCATACGCTGGAGCATATGAGTTTGATCTTCCAGCAGCCTGAGCATCGACTCTTGCCTTCTGTCAGCAAGCTGATGCCACCAATCATCTTCAGCCCACCACTTACTCTCTTCAGCCTCCACTTACTCTCTTCAGCCTGCCACTCTCCTCACGTTCATATTGTGCTTTCCTGCACTCTGACATTGTCTGCCTCCACACATTCTGCTGTGCTCTATCAGTGTGGGAGGATAGCATGATCTCAGAGAACATTTCATCCCGAGTGCATTTCTTTTGCCTTCTAATCTTCGCTAGCCTCTGGGAAGGAGAAACATATGCAGCTGGTGGAGGAAAAAAAAGGGAGCGTGGTAGTTAAAAAGACTCATTTTATAGAACAATGGGTACACTCTGTCACGGTAAACCTTGCTGTTAACATTACATAACACGTGCTTTCGTTACAAGGTCACATTTTGATGGCTTCACCCGTGTGGCTAACAGCGGGGAACATTTCTGTTCAGCCACAGGCAAACAGCCCAGCAGGAATGGGCACCTCTGAATGTCCATTTAATAAAACCACCCTATTTCAACCAGGTGACCATGAATGATATCACTCTCCTGAGGATAACACAGAGAGATAAAGAACGGATGTTGTTTGAATGCCAGCAAACACCGGGACCATACGCTGCCATGCTTTGTTATGCAATGATTCCTGACTACATGCTACTGGCCTGGCGTAGTAAAGTGTCCTACTATGAAGGACAGAATAAGGCTTCCCTCCCCAGAAACCTTTTGCAAAGGCTTTGGGAGTACATCCAGAAGAGTTTTATGGAGATGTCCCTGGAGGATTTTCACTCCATCCCCAGACACGTTAACAGACTTTTCTAGTAGCTGTACTAGTGTAGACCAGGCCTTATTTGTATCTATGTATCATTCTTGTATCTGAAACTCGAAATATGAAATATAACTCTGAGGGCCTATTGTAAGTATGCAAAGTGGGGGGCCATTAATGGTGGTTTGGAATCTTGATGGCTCCCATCAATCAGAACAATTAACTGTGGATGGCTCTGTTTGCTTGCAGGCCTTCCTGTGAGTTAGTCTGGGAGCAGGGCTGGCTCTAGGCAGCAGCCCTCCAAGCATATGCTTGGGGCGGCACTTTCTAAGGGGCAGCACCCCACCCCCGCCCCTTTTTTTATTTTTATTTTTTATTTTTTTGCTTAGGGTGGCATTGCCAGGAGCTGGCCCTGGCTCAGCCACTCGCCCGAGCCAGGATCCGCGCCCCCTGCCCAGCCCGGCGGCGCCCTGCACAGCCCACTCTGGCAGGGAAACGTGGCGCCGCCCTGGGGAGACTTGGAGTGGCAGCGGCAGCAGGACCCCTCCTCCCTCCCTGCATCCCGGGCCCCGCTTCCCTCCCTCCCTGGCTCCTCACACACTCCGGGAGCCCCTCTCACCGCCGCTGCAGCCCGGGCTCGGCTCCCCCTCCCTCCCCGCTCCTCACACACTCCGGGAGCCCCTCTCGTAGCCGCCCAGAGTGTGTGAGGAGCCAGGGAGAGAGGGAGGCGGGGTCCCCTGGAGCCGAGCCCGGGCTGCAGTGGCGGCGAGAAGGGCTCCCAGAGTCAGCACCACCCGGGGGGGGAGACAAGTGGGGCAATTTTCCCCAGGCCCCGGGCCCCACAGAGGCCCCCACGAGTATGTCGGAGGCTCCCCCTGCCTCCATCTTCCCCTATCCCCTGGTGTCTTAGCTGGTAAGGGGTGGGCTGCGAGCTGCAGCCGAGCGGCAGGAACTCAGGCCCCGCTGGAGACACCACGCCGCTGCAGCGCTGTCCGGGAGAGAGGGTAAGCGGCATGGTACGCCCCCGACCCCCCCCCCAGCCCTGACCCCCAGCTCCGAGCCCAGCCCCTCTGAGCCGGCAAATCCCCTGTCCCCATCCCCATTCCCCCCCCAGCCCTGACCCCCAGCTCTGAGCCCAGCCCCTCTGAGCCGGCCAGTCCCCCGACCCCATCCCCATTCCCCCCCCAGCCCTGACCCCCAGCTCCGAGCCCAGCCCCTCTGAGCCGGCCAATCCCCTGTCCCCATCCCCATTCCCCCCCCAGCCCTGACCCCCAGCTCCGAGCCCAGCCCCTCTGAGCTGGGCACCCCCCTGACCCCACCCCACAGCCCTGACCCCCAGCTCCGAGCCCAGCCCCTCTGAGCTGGGCACCCCCCTGTCCCCATCCCCATCCCCCCCCAGCCCTGACCCCCAGCTCCGAGCCCAGCCCCTCTGAGCTGGGCACCTCCACGACCCCCATCCCCATCCCCCCCCAGCCCTGACCCCCAACTGCGAGCCCAGCCCCTCTGAGCGGGGCACCCCCCTGACCCCACCCCACAGCCCTGACCCCCAGCTCCGAGCCCAGCCCCTCTGAGCTGGGCACCTCCACGACCCCATCCCCATCCCCCCCCAGCCCTGACCCCCAGCTCCGAGCCCAGCCCCTCTGAGCTGGGCACCTCCACGACCCCATCCCCCCCCACAGCCCTGACCCCCAACTCCGAGCCCAGCCCCTCTGAGCTGGGGTCCTCCCCGACCCCATCCCCAGCTCAGGTTGGGGGGGGGGGGGCGCCAAAATTTTTTTTGCTTGGGGCAGCAAAAAACCTAGAGCCAGCCCTGTCTGGGAGGAATGAAGGCTTGGGGTCTCACAGGACATGTGACCATGTCACCTGGTACTAAAATCCATCTTAAACCTGGTGCTTTTCCATTTATAAGGAGGGGTGGGGTGTGACGTTGCAGTCTATATGATTTTATAAAAATTTGATAATGAGTTAATATAATGTAACTGGAATATGCTCCATGCAAATGGTACCTTGTAAGGTATCGGTACAAAGCTTATTATCTACTGAGTGTGATCATCCTATTTGTATAAATGTACCACTCTTGTATCTGGAACTAGAAATATGAAATATAACTCTGAGGGCCTATTGTAATTATGCAAAGTGTGGGCCATTAATGGTGGTTTGGAATCTTGATGACTCCCATTAACCAGGACAATTGTCTGCAGATGGGTGTGTTTTACCTGTGAGTCTTCCAGTATAGTGTGTGCTGGCAAGTGGGCAATGAAGTCTTGCAGTGACATGTGAACATGTCACCTGAACTGGAATCCATCTTTAACCTGGTGTCTTTCCATTGAGAAGGAGAGGGTGAGAACCCAGAGAGGGACAAAGGATTCCCGCCTTATGCAAAAGATATATAAAGGGGTGGAACAGAACACAGGGTGAGGAGCCATCATGAAGAATCCCCTAGCTACCACCTGAGCTGGAACAAGGGCTGTACCAGGGGAAAGAATTGTGCCCAGGCCTGGAAGGTGTCCAGTCTGAGGAAAAAACTTACTGAAGCATCTCTAAGAGTGAGATTATCTGTATTCAGTTTCATTAGACATAGATTTGCACATTTTATTTTATTTTGCTTGGTGACTTACTTTGTTCTGTCTGTTACTACTTGGAACCACTTAAATCCTACTTTCTGTATTTAATAAAATCACTTTTTACTTATCAATTGACCCAGAGTATGTATTAATACCTGGGAGAGCAAACAGCTGTGCATATCTCTGTATCAGTGTTATAGAGGGCGAACAATTTATGAGTTTACCCTGCATAAGCTTTGTAAAGGGTAAAACGGATTTATTTGGGTTTAGACCCCATTGGGAGTTGGGCATCTGAGTGTTAAAGACAGGAACACTTCTGTGAGCTGCTTTCAGGTAAACCTGCAGCTTTGGGACAAGTAATTCAGACCCTAGGTCTTTGTTGGAGCAGACGGGAGTGTCTGGCTCAGCATAAGAACATAAGAACATGAGAACGGCCGTACCAGGTCAGACCAAAGGTCCATCCAGCCCAGCATCTGTCCACCGAAAGTGGCCAATGCCAGGCGCTCCCAGAGGGAGCGAACCCAACAGGCAATGATCAAGTGATCTCTCTCCTGCCATCCATCTCCATCCTCTGACAAACAGAGGCTAGGGACACCATTCCTTATCCAGCCTGGCTAATAGCCATTTATGGACTTAACCACCATGAATTTATCCAGTTCTCTTTTAAACGCTGTTATAGTCCTAGCCTTCACAACCTCCTCAGGTAAGGAGTTCCACAAGTTGACTGTGCACTGCGTGAAGAAGAACTTCCTTTTATTTGTTTTAAACCTGCTGCCTATTAATCTCTTTCCTGACTCGTTGTAGCTAAATTAGCCCCCATCATATTGTATGTATAGTTGGGGTTATTTTTTCCAATGTGCATTACTTTACATTTATCCACATTAAATTTCATTTGTCATTTTGTTGCCCAATCACTTAGTTTTGTGAGATCTTTTTGAAGTTCTTCGCAGTCTGCTTTGGTCTTAACTATCTTGAGCAGTTGAGTATCATCTGCAAACTTTGCCACCTCACTGTTTACCCCTTTCTCCAGATCATTTATGAATAAATTGAATAGGATTGGTCCTAGGACTGACCCTTGGGGAACACCACTAGTTACCCCTCTCCATTCTGAGAATTTACCATTAATTCCTATCCTTTGTTCCCTGTCCTTTAACCAGTTCTCAGTCCATGAAAGGACCTTCCCTTTTATCCCATGACAACTTAATTTACGTAACAGCCTTTGGTGAGGGACCTTGTCAAAGGCTTTCTGGAAATCTAAGTACACTATGTCCACTGGATCCCCCTTGTCCACCTTTGTTGACCCCTTCAAAGAACTCTAATAGATTAGTAAGACATGATTTCCCTTTACAGAAACCATGTTGACTATTGTTCAACAGTTTATGTTTTTCTGTGTGTCTGACAATTTTATTCTTTACTATTGTTTCGACTAATTTGCCCGGTACTGACGTTAGACTTACCGGTCTGTAATTGCCGGGATCACCTCTAGAGCCCTTTTTAAATATTGGCGTTACATTAGCTAACTTCCAGTCATTGGGTACCGAAGCTGATTTAAAGGACAGGTTACAAAACTTAGTTAATAGTTCTGCAACTTCACATTTGAGTTCTTTCAGAACTCTTGGGTGAATGCCATCTGGTCCCGGTGACTTCTTAATGTTGAGTTTATCAATTAATTCCAAAACCTCCTCTAGTGACACTTCAATCTGTGACAGTTCCTCAGATTTGTCACCTACAAAAGCCAGCTCAGGTTTGGGAATCTCCCTAACATCCTCAGCCGTGAAGACTGAAGCAAAGAATCCATTTAGTTTCTCTGCAAAGACTTTATCATCTTTAAGCACTCCTTTTGTATTTTGATCATCAAGGGGCCCCACTGGTTGTTTAGCAGGCTTCCTGCTTCTGATGTACTTAAAAAACATTTTGTTATTACCTTTGGAGTTTTTGGCTAGCTGTTCTTCAAACTCCTCTTTGGCTTTTCTTATTATACTCTTGCGCTTAATTTGGTAGTGTTTATGCTCCTTTATATTTGCCTCACTAGGATTTGACTTCCACTTTTTAAAGGAAGTCTTTTTATCTTCTATCACAGGGTGCTGGAGTCCTGAGCTGGCAGGGAAGGCAGGGGTAGAAGTAGTCTTGCCACATCGAGTGGCAGCTCCCAAGGGGGTTTCTGTGATCCAACCCGTCATATGGGGACCCAAAGAGACAAAGGGTTCACACCTCGTGCCAAAGCTATATAATGGGATGGAACAGAACAAAGGCGGCTGCAGTCATGAGAAATCCCCTAGCTACCAACTGAGCTGGAACAAGGGCTGTACCGGGGAAAGGATTGGGCCCACGCTAGGAAGGTGTCCAGTCTGTGATAGAAGCTTATTGGAACATCTGAGGGTGAGATTTCATCTGTAATCACTTTCTTGCTGTATTAGGTTTAAACTTGCGGGTTTTATTTTATTTTGCTTGGTAATTCACTTTGTTCTAGCTGTCACTATTTGAAACCACTTAAATCCTACTTTCTGTATTTAATAAAATCACTTTTTACTTATTAATTAACCCAGAGTATGTATTAATGCCCGGGGGGTGGGGGGGGACAGCTGTGCATCCCTCTCTATCAGTGTTATAGAGGGCGAACAAATTTATGAGTTTAGTCTATATAAGTTGGAACATCTTTTTTTTTATTTGGGCTTTGGACCCCATTGGGAACACGTCTTAAGATGTTTTCAGTTAAGCCTGCAGCGTTTAGGGGACATAACTCAGACCTGGGTCTGGGGTTGTAGTAGGCTAGCGTGTCTGGCTCAAACTGGCAGGGTTCTGGAGTCCCAAGCTGGCAGGGAAAACAGGCTCAGAGGTAGTCTCAGCACATCAGTTGGCAGTCCCCAGGGGGTTTCTGTAATCCAACCCATCACACAAGGCACTGGTTTTCCTCTTCCCCTCAGGGGAAGGGTAACTTAGGGGGTGTGATGAAGTGGGGATTTTCCCTTGTTATGTTGTATGTGAGCCTATGTGAGTCTTACTGTTGAGCCTATGTGAGTTTTACTGTTTTGCATGAATACTGTGTGTGCCTCTGTTTCCCTGTGTGCTGTACCAGTGCCTAGGTTGTGGGAATAGGGGTATGTGACTTTGACTGAGACCCTCGAGCAGGTGAGGGTGCTCCAGCTGCCTGCACATATGCTATGGCCGGTGCCCTTCATAACCTGAGACCCAGGAGGGGGATGCGACCAGGTGACGACCAGGTGACACTTTGCCTGGGAAGCGAGACAAAGACCAGGAGAAGGAGCATTGAGCGTGTCGGAGGTCGGGTTGCTGGAAGCTGGGCAATCTGTGGTAGGGGACTGGAAGAGGAGGAGTCCAGGGCGTCTTGGCTGAAAGTCACTGATTTCTGTGCTAACAAGTTCTGTTCTATGCTGTGTTCCTGTTGACTAATAAACCTTCCGTTTTACGCTGGCTGAGAGTCACGTCTGACTGCGGAGTTGGGGTGCAGGGCCCTCTGGCTTCCCCAGGAGCCCTGCATGGATGGACTCGCTGTGGGAAGTGCATGGTGGGGCAGGGGATGCTGAATGCCCTGAGGTCAGACCCAGGAAGGTCGATGCTGTGAAGCTTCTTGCCCTGGCAACAGTCTGCTCAGAGCGAGGAGGCTCCCCCAGAGTCCTGACTGGCCTCATATGGAGTAGTTCCAGAGCATCGCCCCGGTGACTCCATGACAGGGGGTCGCTGCACCTCTCTTGATAGTCCAGTATAATCCTTTGTGGGTTGACCGTACAAAGAGAGGCGCTGACTTTCTATTGTGCTGAGGGGTGCTTGACCCCTGCTCTGCCCCAGGCCCTGCCCCCACCCTGCCTCTTCCTGACCCGTTCCGCCCCCCTCTCCCAGCGTGCTCTGCCCTCACTCCTCCCCCTTTCCCCCACAGCTTCCTGCATGCTGCTGAACAGCTGATCACTGGTGCGGTGGAGGTGCTGAGGGGAGGAGATGCTGATCGGCGGGGCTGCTGGGGGACGGGAGACGCTGGAGGAGCTGATCGGAGGGGGAGGGGGGAGCTGCCGGTGGGTGAGCACCTACCATATTTTTTCCATGTGTGCTCCACCCCTGGAGCATCCAGAGAGTTGGCGCCAATGCATACAAACACCATGCCAGAATATCAATGATCAGGCTTTGGTTTTCCAATGGCATATGACACGACACCTTTTAGATACAGATTATATCCATCGTGAGTTGGGTTACATGGAGCAGTCAGGCCAGCTGAAACTCACGGCTAGGTGCCAGGGACCCCTTGTGTTCTGGCCTAGGGATGCTCTTAGGGTCACAGTTGCCAACACCAGAAGTTCAAAATTCAAGATTTTAATCCCCCCAAAATCTTGAGATTTAATCAATTTTTTTTGTTTTGATTCAACTGCTGAAAACTGAAAAAATTTCAATATTTCAAAATTTGGGGGATTGGCTTTTTCCTATTTCTCCCAATTTTTCCTTTTTTGCTTGAGTGCAATAGATGAACATCTACATTTATTCTGTCGCCCTTTCCTCTCTCTTTTTTTGACTAACTTTTCAAACTGTCTCCACAATTTCTCCGCCTTTGAGAAATTGGCATTACGGTGTTCCAATCTTCCTTTTACTGTACTGTCACTTTTTCAAAGTTGGAAAAGTTAGAGGGGAAAAAAGGAAAAGTGTGTGTGAGAAGGGGAACTTTGTACATCATTCATTGTATTGCATTTCGTGGTAAAAGAGGAGAAGAGAGAAAAAGGGGGCTAATGAAGATTTAAAATGTTGAAAATTTGCCAGTTTGAAAAAAAAAAGTTTTTTCTTTCATTTTGAATGTTTCCATTGAAAAAATGGTGCCAAAGCAACAATCTCCCATGAAAAAATTCATTTTTAACAAAATCCCATTTTTTGACAGAAAATGTTTCTGGTGAAAACCTTTTGACCAGTTCTTTTGAGTATATAGAGCCAAGTGTCTGAAGAGGTTGCCTCACACTGCTTGGAAAGCATGCAAAAAACTCAAAGGGAAAACTGCCATCCTGGCTTTTGCAGATACACAATGAACTTGCTAAAGAATTAGTTTTGAAATGAAAATTCAGGTAAAAAGCAAATAAAATACTGACCAACCTGCCAGGATTTCAGAAGCAGGTGTGAGGCTATTGTCAGGCCACAGTGGTTCAAGGGGAATTAGTTAATATAAACACCAAACACACTCTGACATAGCTTTGATGTTATTTGAATTCTCTCTGGAAAGCAGGCAAGGTGCCATTACAGCTGTTTGGGTGAATGTCCATTAGCCAGGCCCTGCTGCTACCAGGCAGAACCCTTCCTTTTGGTTACTGACATTTTCCTTTTTCAAAAATCACATTCTTTGGTAAGTCTGAGGTGTAAAAAAGCCAACCCCTCTCTCCATGCCCAAGTGTAGCCTAGTGGTTGGAGCACTGGCTGAGAACTCAGGAGACCTGGGTTCTAGTTTTGCCACTGTCTTGCTGGGTGACCTTGGGCAAGTCACTGTGCTGTAGCTCAGAGGCGAAGGCCGACTCGTGGATCTCTGCCTGTCTCTCTGTATGACCCGCTGAGGCCATGGTTCCAGAGCCTGAGGTTGATATCACAGCCACCATTCTAGGAACGCCAGTCTCAGGTGCAGCACCTGCTGGGATACCACGAGGGTTGGGGCTGGGAACCCCACTCTGGCAGCTGCCTTAGCTCAGGCTGGCCAGATGCTGGGTTGGAGGCTTTCGCTGTTACCCAACATCAAAGCAGGGTTGCCAAACCCTGGGGAGAAATGGCTTTATTGAAAAGCTGTGCTGGCCCCTAACCTGGGCAAGCCCCTCTCCCGGCTGGGCTAACTCAGCCCTAGATAAGGGCCAGTGTGGAGCCCCACAGCCAGAGGGGACCTTGGGACTGTGCTGTGGGGATGGTGCAGTCTGCCTCCCCTTATGGGCTGGGGCAGAGGGAGCAGCACCATGGTCCACCACCCCCCCACCCCCTTTGGGGCTGTGTGCGCCCCAGGGGGGCTTGGAAAGGGTAGACCTTGCAGCCCCCCTTCTCCGCAGCCAGTGTCTGCCCCTTGGCTCACTGCACCTTCCCTGCCCTGCGAGGTGCCATCAGCTCTCTGGGTATACAGCAACAGGGATCAGATGGGGAGGAGGAAGAGTGAGAGAAAGGTCCGAGCTATTTAAGGACCTGATCCTGCAGTCCTTACTCCCATGCAAAATGATGGGGTCTAAATTAACTGTTACCACTCAAGAAAGAGATCTTGGAGTCATTGTGGATACTTCTCTGAAAACCTCCACTCAGTGTGCAGCGGCAGTCAAAAAAACAAACAGATTGTTAGGAACCACTAGGAAAGGGATAGATAAGAAGATAGAAAATAATCATAATGCCACCCTATACACCCAGGGTATGGCTAGACCTTGAAGAGTGTCTGCAGTTCTGGTCATCCCAGCTCAAAAAAAATATATTAGAATTGGAAAAGGTACAGAGAAGGGCAACAAAAATGATGAAGAGTATGAAATAGCTGCCATATGAGGAGAGATTAAAAAGACTGGGACTTTTCAGCTTCGAAGAGAGACGACTAAGCAGGGATATGATAGATGTCTATAAAGTTATGAATGGTGTGGAGAAAGTGAATAAGGAAATGTTATTTAATCCTTCACATAACACAAGAATGGGGGGGTGGGAGGCGTCACCCAATGATATTAATAGGCAGCAGGTTTAAAACAAACCAAAGGAAGTATTTATTCACTCAATGCACAGTCCACCTGTGGAACTCTTTGCCAGAGGATGTTGTGAAGGCCAAGACTATAACAGGGTTCAAAAAAGAACTAGATAAGTTCATGGAGGACAGGTCCATCAATGGCTACTAGCCAGGATGGTCAGGTATGCAACCCTTTGCTCTGGGTGTCCCTAGCTTCTGATTGCCAGAAGCTGGGACTGGACAGCAGGGGATAGATCACTTGATAATTGCCCTGTTCTGTTCATTCCCTCTGAAGCACCTGGCATTGGCCACTGTCGGAAGACAGGATACTGAGCTAGATGAACCCAGTATGGCCGTTCTAATGTTCTTGTTCAAGCAGGCCTGATTCCCGCAGGTAGTGTCACTGGAGTCAGCTTCTGAGCCCAGCGCTGGAGGTGTCATGCAGGTGAGAGGCCCATTGGTTTAGATACCGTCCAGCACTGTCCCCGTCCCCATAGTGCTCTGCATTCCAGCCTTTGCACTTGTTGATGCTGTTTGAGGGTGGATGGCCATGGCACTGGGCAGAAGGGGCACCCAGCTGTCCAATCACCACGGAGCTCCTTTCCCCAGCAGTTAGATTTTACTAAGAAGCCAGCAGCACGCACAAGTGGTTCTAATTATTTCTTTCTCGTTGCAATACCTTTCATTTGTCTGGGCTGTCACATTGTGCACTGCCCCGGCTGGGTTAAGTACGGTACAATCTTCTCTGGTCTTGCCTCACCTCTGTCCTTTTGTGCCATCTGTACATTTTACCACCCCCTGCTCATTAATGGATGTATTCAATCCCAGTCCCAGTACAGACTCTACTCATAACCAGCTAATGTGGTTATCACATCAGCTCTATTATTATCTACAGCAGAATGGGAACTCACTAAGCAGAGGGTAACAATCCGTTTGCAAAGAAGTGCCCACTGACCATCTCAGTAAGTAGGAGGTCAGCCCTGACCTCAGGGGTATCAGTGCACAGCCCCAGGGAACATAGTTTAATTGGGTTAACCCCGAGCGTGCTTGAACATTAAACATGTGACCTCCTGGCAAACTACTGTAACTCCTCGCTTAACGTTGTAGTTATGTTCCTGAAAAATGTGACTTTAAGCGAAATGATCTTAAGCAAATCCAATTTCCCCATAAGAATTAATGTAAATAGGGGGGTTAGGTTCCAGGGAAAATTTTTTCACCAGACAAAAGAGAGAGAGAGAGAGACACACACACACACACTATAAGTTTAAACAAACAATTTAATACTGTACACAGCAATGACGACTGTGAAGCTTGGTTGAGGTGGTGGAGTCAGAGGGTGGGATATTTCCTAGGGAATGCCTCGCTGCTAAATGATGAACTAGAACAGCTGAGTCCTCATGGGTAAACACGTTGTTAAAGTAGCCTCACACTCTACAAGGCAGCACAAATGGAGGGAGGGGAGACAGCATGGCAGACAGAGACAGAGAGAGACATCCTATGTGTGTGTGTGAGAGATGCGCATTGCCCCTTTAAGTACACTGCTTTTTTAAGTAGATCAGCAAGTTGAGACAGCCCCTACTGCCAGCAAGCTCCCTCCGTCCTGAGCCCTGTCATGTCCCCGTTCCCCCCACTCTATGGAAATGGGGTAAGCGACGGGTAGGAGCAGGGGGACACCTTGACATTAGCCCCCTCCTCATCCCCCCGGCACAGCAAGCAGGAGGCTCCCAGGAGCAGCTCCAAGGCAGAGGGCAGAAGCAGCACATGGCAATGGGGCGAGGGACACCTGAACTGCCAGAAACTGAAAGCCTGGTGGGCAGCTGCTGCACAGGGAACTCAGGGGAGCGGGGAGCTGATAGGGAGAGCTGATGGGGGGCTGCCAGTCCACCCTGGTTCCAAGCCCCCACCAGCTAGCTCCAAGGGGCTGCTCTTCCTGCAAGCAGTGGACAAAGCAGGTGGCTACCAAACAACGTTATAAGGGAGCATTGGGCAACTTTAAATGAGCAGTTTCCTAATTGATCAGCAACATAACAATGTTAACCGGGACGATGTTAAGTGAGGAGTTACTGGAGCTACAGAAAGATGCCATGGTAGCTTCAAGAATTCCATCAGGTCTCTCTCCTTCACTAACTCAGGGGCTTCACACACTAACTCTCAAACGAGTGCTTTTGTCTTAATACTTGCTATGATTATACACCTCCCCCGCCCCTTTACATTGCCAGCAGAGCACACTCAAAGACATCGGAAGGCTTTCTGGATCACATGTGCCTCATCAGCCTCCGATACGGTGCACACAATTAAAGTCACCTGTGATCAATCAACAAGCATCCCGTGACACTCGGTTTCCCAACCTTATTACACAGAAGGGCCACATGAACCTAAGCACAACCAGGAGTGGGCCAAACAGAGTCTGTTTTATAGGTGTCTAGATAGGTTAATATCTACAGTATTGTCTATTTAAAAAGAAATAAAGAAATCAGTGCATAAAACGTGAATAAGAATTATAGAAAACAAAAAAAAACCCATACAGAACTCATAACTAAACTAAACTGATATAAACATGACGACAAAACGCTAATGAATCGGCTGTTAGTATATTGTGTTGAAGCAGGCTGTGGGCCTTACGAAATGCTCTGGTGGGCTGTGTACAGCCCGCGGGCCATAGGTTGGGCACCTCGTTTAGTGCGGCTGCAGCAAGATGGTGGGGAGGAATGGACAGGATGGTTCAGAGAGAGAGACAGGACCTGTGTTGGCCCTGAGCCCGCAGCTGTGTGCTGAGTGGACAGTGAGCCAGGAGGTCTCAGGAGGCCTCTGAAACGCTGTGCCTATCCTCTGCGCTGGCCCTGCTGGCCTCAGGATTGTCCATCTCTCTTAGAAAGGAGAGTGATGCTGTTGCAGAGCTCCAGGGCCAGGGATGCAGGCGCAGGACAGCAGCCACTTCTCTGGCTACATCTCCTCCTCCTCTTCGCTAACGGCTCCGTCCAGGTGCCAGGCCACCTGCTCTGCTTGCTCTTTCACGTACTGCACCTTGATCCGCTCCAGCTCGCTCAGCTCCGCCTCCAGCTCCTCCCGGTGTGTCGCTCGCCGGTTCCGCAGCACCTTCATTGGGAAGGGATTCATGTCATTGAAAGCGATGCTCATCAGCTTCCTACCGGGAGAAGACAGGGTGCACGGGTGAGCTAACCAGCTGAACACCCTGGTCCTAGTGTGTGAGTGCTGTCCCCTCCTGCCGGGGCAGCACTGCCCTTGCATTGTAACAAAGTGACCAACCTGTAGCCAGGGCTGGACTACAGCTGGCAGCCAAAGGCTCTGAGGCCCACACCCAAGGACTAATCAGCTGATAGTGTCAGTCCCCCCTTACCCCAGTATAAAGTGGTTCAGCTTCAGCAGCCAACCTTCCTCTGCCCCAGCCCGGAAAAGAAGCCTCTGAGCTTGGCAGGGCGAGCCATGAACACCCAGGGGGACCTTCCTCCAGGCAGACACATGCTCCTCATCTCCTGCTAGGATGGATCCTGCTCCTGTGAGAGGCTGGGCCCTTGTCCCCTTCGCAGGCTCAGTGGTGTGTCCCAGGACTCCCTTGTGGTGGGATTAGTCTGAGGGGCTTTGTTTCCCAGGGAAGAGATTCACTGGCCAAATCCTGCCTTTCATCCATGCCCACGGTGCAGACTCGACTTTGAGAAGAGCAGGATCCTTCTTCTCCAGCAGAACAAAAGCAAACCCCAGCCCCAGCCCAGCTGTCCCGTCAATGGCCTTAGTGGCTGTGAATCCTGGATGTGTCAACCTAACTGCTCGTTCTGTTTTGGGCACAAACTCAATTGTACAGGCAACAATTTCTAGGCTTAACTAGAGATCAGTGACCATCACTGAACAAAGGCACACGGCCAACTCTTGTTCCTTCCCCAACCTGCAAGCACAAGTCCTAGGCCTTGTCATTATTTCATCTAGTTTACACGTCTGCACAAGTGACTGGCCAAAGAGGAAGCTGAAAGCAGCTCTTCTCTCACCTGCCATCTCCAATCATGTGGGTGAAAAAGCGAAGGTACTGGTAAACCTCCAGGCTGTCATGGATCCGCAGAATCTCCTCTTCGTTATACTTAAAGATGGCAAGAGCATAGCGGAAAATCACCTAGGACAAGTTAAAATGTGTTTAGTGGGCACAGGGCTCCCAGCATCTACTCACTGAAAGCTCAGGGTGTGGAGCACTCTGGCACTGGTGCACTATGGGACGAGGTGGGACAGCAAGTGTCTGTGCTGCACACGAGAGGGGGCCTTCAGAAGCCAACACACGTCTCCTCTCACTCTTTGTCAATTGGCACTGTTCATTCTCTGCGCTCCCCTTGGAGAGTGAACGCGCTACAAGAGCAGATGCTAAACTGGGAGTTAAATGCACAGCACTAATGAAAACACTGTAAGAGGCTCTCCCTCCCTGAGGCGGTGGGGGACGGAGACCAGAGTTCAGGACTGGCCCACTCCCCAAGCAGTGGTACCTGGCACCAAGGGAACAGGCACTGGTGGCTGCCCGCATCCTCATGCCCTCTCCTGGCCACTTCATGGTCCAGCAGCAGCTGCACTGGCATCCATTGTGTCTCTGAGATCCCCCTACCGAGGGCCAAGACTGTACCCTCCTCAACTCTGGCTGGCTGAAGCCAGGCCCAGAACATGCCTGGTCTGCTGCCCTCCAGCCTGCTCTCCAGGCCGAGGAAGGAGAAGAGAAGATCCCCTCCCAGCTCCTTTCCCTAACCCGAGAAGGTCCCAAGACCCCTGCAGCTCCGGTGGCCCCTCTAGAAGCAGGAGAAGAGATGCAGCAGATCCCCAGGCCTTCCTCAGGGCAGTGATATAGGACTGCAGTGGGAGAAGTTGGGAAGGCCAGGAGAGGGCTTGAGGCCCAGCTGAGGGAGGTCTGGGCCCGGCTGCCCCAGCACCAACAAGCTGATGCCAGGGTAATAGAACGGGAGGCAGGGGAGGGACCTGATGAGCTGGGGTATGTGTCCCCAAGCCACGGAGGTGAGAAATGGCTGTGTGGTGTGTGTGTGCCTGGTAATGGGGTGAATGCTGCCCTGTCTATGCATGTGGGGGCCGTTTGTGTGAGAGAAACAGGATGGGGGGTATCTGTCAGGTCAATGTGTGTATGTGGGCACACGTGTGCCAGGCGGGGGGGGGAGGGGGGGAGGTTGTGCTAAGGGTGGATCAGTAGATTTTGATGGGGCTTGTCAGTTTTCTAACTGTTTTTGTGGGGCACAGTGAGGGAGGGGGAACTGCTCCTCAGGGCATAGCTGGGGTAGGATTCCCATCTCAGAGAGGCATTCGCAGGAGCGCTCATTGAGTTAGCATGCTAGGAATAGGACGTAGCCGTGGCAACGTGAACAGCGGGAGAACTAGCCGCCGCAAGCGTTTGCATGTTCGAGAGCCTAGATACATGCTTGTGTGGCTAGCCCTGCGCCCGCTCTGGGTAGCACGCTAGCTCTGTGAGAGTTAGTGCGGGTTTGTATCCCCAGGCTGGGCTCAATCCTTCCATTCCAGCCCCAGTACAGACAGAGCTGGAAGCCACAGGCCCACCATCGTTGCCAGAGACATGCAGAGAGGCTGGGCAGCTCATCCAGGGAGTTGTGGGACCAAAATGATGATGACACTGGTCTGCTGCCCAGCTCAGGGTGGAGTGTGTCCCGCTTGGGTCCGAGTGTCCAAGAACGCTCAGCTCTGAGAGCCTGGCACAGCTAGGGCCAGGGGTGGCTCCCTACCTTTGTTCCTTCATACAGGAAGGCATCCCAGACCCGGAGGAGGATGTCGCTGACCAGGCTGTCTACAAAGGCCACCAGGAACCAGTTGAAGGTGATCAGTGAGACGTCAATCCTGTGCTGCTCAAAGTGAGCTGTAAGCCTGGGGAGCTTTTCTGACAAGAAGTCTTTAAAGACTCTTTGATCCACCTGAGTTTGACAAAGAGGGAATCCATGAGATACAGAGGCAGGTGCACATGAAATGATGGGGTCTAAAGTAGCTGTTACCACTCAAGAAAGAGATCTTGGAGTCATTGTGAATAGTTCTCTGAAAACATCCACTCAATGTGCAGCGGCAGTCAAAAAAGTGAACAGAATGTTGGGAATCATTAAGAAAGGGATAGAGAATAAGACAGAAAATATCATATTGCCTCTATATAAATCCATGGTACACCCACATCTATCTATCTATTTATCTATCTATAGGAATTGGAAAAGGTTCAGAAAAGGGCAACAAAAATGATTAGGGATATGGAAAGGTTCCGTATGAGGAGAGATTAATAAGACAGACTTTTAAGCTTGGAAAAGAGATGACTAAGTGGGGATATGATCGAGGTCTATAAAATCATGAATGGTGTGGAGAAAGTAAATAAGGAAGTGTTATTTACTCCTTCTCATAACACAAGAACTAGGAGTCACCAAATGAAATTAACAGGCAGCAGATTTAAAACAAACAAAAGGAAGCATTTCTTCACACAACACAGAGTTAACCTGCGGAACTCTGCCAGAGGATGTTGTGAAGGCCAAGACCATAGCAGGGTTAAAAGAACTAGATAAGTTCATGGAGGATAGGTCCATCAATGGTTATTAGCCAGGCTGGGCAGGGATGGTGTCCCTAGCTTCTGTTTGCCAGAAGCTGGGAATGAGCGACAGGAGAGAGATCACTTGATGATTCCCTGTTCTGTTCATTCCCTCTGGGGCACATGGCACTGGCCACTGTTGGAAGACAGGATACTGGGCTAGATCAACCTTTGGTCTGACCCAGTGTGGCCGATCTTATGTTCTCCTAATTAACTGGAAGAAGCGTGCTGCAGTGCGAAGGCTGGTTCTGCAGCAGCATGTGCCTGGAAAGTCAGTGCTGTATTAGAGGTGGGGTGGGGGTGGGGACTGGGACAGAGCTGGGGGGTTGAGCACCCTCCCGCAGATTAGAAAGTCAGCGCCACTAGGCCAAGAGAGCACATTCTGTAACATATACCCCTGCCCTGACTGTGACACACACACAACAGCTCTTCCTCCTCCTGCTGACTGCCCACCAACAACAAATGCAATGGAATGGCACCAGCAGCTGTGATTTCTGCTGCAAGCATGCCGCAGGATCAGAAAGTCTGGCAGACCTGCCCTGGACTCTGATGCACCAGACAGACAGAGGAACCCTGTGTCCATGGGGGAGATTTTAAGAGTCTACACACTCTTACTGAGTTGCAACTGGGCTCCAACTCAGAGGAGTCTTGGCGGTCTCTCTTTTTGGAGCAGGGGAGACATGTACGATGGGCCTAACTCTCCCACACCTACCAATATCACAGCAAGGTCAGGCCCTTCCTGTGTGATTTGAGCGTTTCAGGCTCGGCTGTGCCACTGAGGCCCAGCCCTGGGCAAGGTGCTCTGTGGGGTTGCCCCACCCTAGCAGCAGCATTGGACGATGGTGATTTCTGTGAAGTTACTCCAGCTTACTCTGTGTGAGCGAGGCCTCATGATGGTCTGTTTGCAGGACATCTGGGTGTAGGCAAAACATGTGACAGGCTGAAGCAAAATTTTACTGGCCTTATCTTTTTGAAACAGTGAGAGATTATTCCGGGCGCTGTGATTTGTGCCAGAAGTGCAAAGCGTTAAAGGGACCTAGTGAGGCACCCCTCCAGCCTTTAACCCATTATTGGGAAGGCATTTGCCAGAGCATCTGTGGATATTGTAGGACCACTCCCTAAACCTTCCAGGAACGGGAACAAGTATATTTCTGTGTTGGTAGATTTTGCTACCAGGTACCCTGAGGTGGCAGCATTGTCTAATATTGAGGCAAAGATAGTGGCAACAGGTCGTTTGCTATTTTAGCAGAGTGGGTTTTCCCAGAGCAATATTGTCAGACCATGGGTCTAATTTTATGTTTTGTTTTTAAGCAGTTATGGAAATGTATGGAGTAAAGCACCTAAAAGCTGCTCCCTACCACCCACCAATGGTCTGGTCAATGAGTCCTTGAAATGTATGATGTATGATGAAAATATATGTGGACAGGTGGCAGAATGATGGAGACGTTCGGCTGCCATATCTGTTGTATGTGTACAGAAGTGTACCCCAAGAATCTACTAGGTTTGCTCCCTTTGAACTGCTCCACGTAAGGCAGGTTAGGGGACCCCTAGATCTGATTCATGACTCTTGGGAAGGTAATGTTGAGGAGACAGAGTAGCCAGTGATGGAGTACGTGTCTCATTTTAATGAAAAATTGCAAGGTATGATGAAGTTGTTTCAGCAAAATCTAAAGGAAAGCCAGGAAGTTTGAAAGGCGTGGCATGATAGACATGCCAAGGAAAGAGCATTTGAAATAGGAGATATGGTGCTTGTGCTGGATCCTGTGAGAAAGAATAAAATGCAAGACATTTAGAATGGACACTTTGAAGTAGTGGAAAGAGTTAATGAAATTACCTATGATGTGAGGAAACCCCATGGATTCAGACAATGCTGAGTGATGGTGCAGTTAATAAAAGTGTCTCCTCTCCAACCTGCCTGACTTCCGAGGACTGGCAGGACAGCATGGGCCTGATTCTCATGGGCCCTGCTCCGGGCCCTGCAAAGTAATCCTAAAATTGGCTTCTGCAGGAGGGCTGCAGAGAGTCCACAGGCTGGGCTGCAGGAGTCGACCATGTCCCTTTAACATCTCTGTGCAGCAAGTACCCTGTGACGTAGCCGGATTCTCATGCTCACCTGTGATGCTATTAACGTGTTGCTGTAGTAATCCGCCGGCATCAGGTTTTCCACAATGTGAACCAGGCACCAGAATGCGCTTTCCTCCTCTTCTAGGACCAGGAGAGCAATGGCCGCCAACCTGCAATGGACAGGACACCATGAAACAAAGCGGACACTCTCTATTACCTACTGAGCAGACACTGACCTGCAATAGCACTGGTGGGAAATCAGAGATACTGGTTGGCATTGGTCTTCTAGCTTCAGGTTTTACATTAAATCTTTGTGTGGCTCTGGTGCAGGCAGCACAGGCTGGTGAGCAGTGACTGGCCAGCCAACGAGTGTGCTTTGCCAGGGCCTCAAAAATCTCCCTGTATCTCCTGGAGTAACCAGGCT
The DNA here is from genome assembly GCF_020497125.1 of Mauremys mutica. Taxonomy (NCBI): domain Eukaryota; kingdom Metazoa; phylum Chordata; order Testudines; family Geoemydidae; genus Mauremys; species Mauremys mutica. The sequence continues at coordinate 130,618,523 of NC_059077.1, forward strand.
GGCTGGAGCTCATTGCCATGTCTGGCAGCACTGCCAGAGCACTAGAGAGTAGGCCGGGCTAAGCAATGAAGCTAGACTCACGGGGCCGGCGCCCCAGCTTGGGTACTTGGTGGGGCTCTACTGAAGCCAGTGGAGGTGTGCTGATTTACACCACCTGGGAGCCCGCCTCACGGCACTCTGAGATGGGAGCAGCTCTACCCTGATAGATCCACGTGACACAGATTACTTCCCTTCCCGCCGCCGCCGGTCATCCATTCATCGCCATAGTCCTGAGCCCCTCGGCCGTGATCAGCTCAGAGGAGCAGAGGGTGCCTTGTGCTGGACAGGATGAGCTCTCTGGGGCAGGGAACTTGTCTGCAGAGCCCCAGGCATGTCCTAGGTGCCAGATAATTCACACAACATCCCAGCCTGCTCCCGGAGCTGGATGGGAGGGAGGGTCCTAGGCAGCCTTTGGGCAACCTCACACAAACAGCTGGGGAGAAAGAGGGCCCACGTGGCTGCCAGGTGACTCCGCACAGAGCAGAAGGCAGTGGGGGGCGGAGGGGCCCACGTGGCTGCCAGGTGACTCCGCACAGAGCAGAAGGCAGTGGGGGGCGGAGGGGCCCACGTGGCTGCCAGGTGACTCCGCACAGAGCAGAAGGCAGTGGGGGGGCGGAGGGGCCCACGTGGCTGCCAGGTGACTCCGCACAGAGCAGAAGGCAGTGGAGGGAGGAGGGGCCTACGTGGCTGCCAGGTGACTCCACACAGAGCAGAAGGTACTGGGGGGGCAGAGGGGCCCACGTGGCTGCCAGGTGACTCCGCACAGAGCAGAAGGCACTGGGGGGCGGAGGGGCCCACGTGGCTGCCAGGTGACTCCGCACAGAGCAGAAGGCAGTGGAGGGCGGAGGGGCCCACGTGGCTGCCAGGTGACTCCGCACAGAGCAGAAGGCACTGGAGGGCGGAGGGGCCCACGTGGCTGCCAGGTGACTCCGCACAGAGCAGAAGGTACTGGGGGGGCGGAGGGGCCCACGTGGCTGCCAGGTGACTCCGCACAGAGCAGAAGGCAGTGGGGGGCGGAGGGGCCCACGTGGCTGCCAGGTGACTCCGCACAGAGCAGAAGGCAGTGGAGGGCGGAGGGGCCCACGTGGCTGCCAGGTGACTCCGCACAGAGCAGAAGGCACTGGAGGGCGGAGGGGCCCACGTGGCTGCCAGGTGACTCCGCACAGAGCAGAAGGCACTGGAGGGCGGAGGGGCCCACGTGGCTGCCAGGTGACTCCGCACAGAGCAGAAGGCACTGGAGGGGGGAGGGGCCCACGTGGCTGCCAGGTGACTCCACACAGAGCAGAAGGCAGTGGAGGGCGGAAGGGCTCACGTGGCTGCCAGGTGACTCCGCACAGAGCAGAAGGCAGTGGAGGGCGGAGGGGCTCACGTGGAAGCCAGGTGACTCCGCACAGAGCAGAAGGCAGTGGTGGCGGAGGGGCCCACGTGGCTGCCAGGTGACTCCGCACAGAGCAGAAGGCAGTGGAGGGCGGAGGGGCCCACGTGGCTGCCAGGTGACTCCGCACAGAGCAGAAGGCAGTGGAGGGCTGAGGGGCTCACGTGGCTGCCAGGTGACTCCGCACAGAGCAGAAGGCAGTGGGGGGCGGAGGGGCTCACGTGGCTGCCAGGTGACTCCGCACAGAGCAGAAGGCAGTGGGGGGCGGAGGGGCTCACGTGGCTGCCAGGTGACTCCGCACAGAGCAGAAGGCAGTGGGGGGCGGAGGGGCCCACGTGGCTGCCAGGTGACTCCGCACAGAGCAGAAGGCAGTGGGGGGCGGAGGGGCTCACGTGGCTGCCAGGTGACTCCGCACAGAGCAGAAGGCAGTGGGGGGCGGAGGGGCCCACGTGGCTGCCAGGTGACTCCGCACAGAGCAGAAGGCAGTGGGGGGCGGAGGGGCCCACGTGGCTGCCAGGTGACTCCGCACAGAGCAGAAGGCAGTGGGGGGCGGAGGGGCCCACGTGGCTGCCAGGTGACTCCGCACAGAGCAGAAGGCACTGGAGGGCGGAGGGGCCCACGTGGCTGCCAGGTGACTCCGCACAGAGCAGAAGGCAGTGGGGGGCGGAGGGGCCCACGTGGCTGCCAGGTGACTCCGCACAGAGCAGAAGGCACTGGGGGGCGGAGGGGCCCACGTGGCTGCCAGGTGACTCCGCACAGAGCAGAAGGCAGTGGAGGGCGGAGGGGCCCACGTGGCTGCCAGGTGACTCCGCACAGAGCAGAAGGTACTGGGGGGGCGGAGGGGCCCACGTGGCTGCCAGGTGACTCCGCACAGAGCAGAAGGCACTGGGGGGGGCGGAGGGGCCCACGTGGCTGCCAGGTGACTCCGCACAGAGCAGAAGGCAGTGGGGGGCGGAGGGGCCCACGTGGCTGCCAGGTGACTCCGCACAGAGCAGAAGGCACTGGAGGGCGGAGGGGCCCACGTGGCTGCCAGGTGACTCCGCACAGAGCAGAAGGCAGTGGAGGGCGGAGGGGCGCACGTGGCTGCCAGGTGACTCCGCACAGAGCAGAAGGCACTGGAGGGCGGAGGGGCCCACGTGGCTGCCAGGTGACTCCACACAGAGCAGAAGGCAGTGGAGGGCGGAAGGGCTCACGTGGCTGCCAGGTGACTCCGCACAGAGCAGAAGGCAGTGGAGGGCGGAAGGGCTCACGTGGCTGCCAGGTGACTCCGCACAGAGCAGAAGGCAGTGGAGGGCGGAGGGGCTCACGTGGCTGCCAGGTGACTCCGCACAGAGCAGAAGGCACTGGGGGGCGGAGGGGCTCACGTGGCTGCCAGGTGACTCCGCACAGAGCAGAAGGCAGTGGGGGGCGGAGGGGCCCACGTGGCTGCCAGGTGACTCTGCACAGAGCAGAAGGCAGTGGAGGGCGGAAGGGCTCACGTGGCTGCCAGGTGACTCCGCACAGAGCAGAAGGCAGTGGAGGGCGGAGGGGCTCACGTGGCTGCCAGGTGACTCCGGACAGAGCAGAAGGCAGTGGAGGGCGGAGGGGCCGACGTGGCTGCCAGGTGACTCCGCACAGAGCAGAAGGCAGTGGAGGGCGGAAGGGCTCACGTGGCTGCCAGGTGACTCCGCACAGAGCAGAAGGCAGTGGAGGGCGGAGGGGCTCACGTGGCTGCCAGGTGACTCCGCACAGAGCAGAAGGCACTGGGGGGCGGAGGGGCCCACGTGGCTGCCAGGTGACTCCGCACAGAGCAGAAGGCAGTGGGGGGCGGAGGGGCCCACGTGGCTGCCAGGTGACTCCGCACAGAGCAGAAGGCAGTGGGGGGCGGAGGGGCTCACGTGGCTGCCAGGTGACTCCGCACAGAGCAGAAGGCAGTGGGGGGCGGAGGGGCCCACGTGGCTGCCAGGTGACTCCGCACAGAGCAGAAGGCAGTGGGGGGCGGAGGGGCCCACGTGGCTGCCAGGTGACTCCGCACAGAGCAGAAGGCAGTGGGGGGCGGAGGGGCCCACGTGGCTGCCAGGTGACTCCGCACAGAGCAGAAGGCAGTGGAGGGCGGAGGGGCCCACGTGGCTGTCAGGTGACTCCGCACAGAGCAGAAGGCAGTGGGGGGCGGAGGGGCCCACGTGGCTGCCGGGCAATGCCCCGCAGAGAGCAGAAGGCAGTGGGGGGCGGAGGGGCCCACGTGGCTGCCGGGCAATGCCCCGCAGAGAGCTGGGCAGGGACAGGGGACCACGTAGCTGCTGGGTGACACCGTGCAGAGAGCAGGCTCTGAAGAGTAAAGAAGGCTTCCCAATATCTACGTCAAGTCTTCTCCACTAAGGGGAGTGTCACCAGGACAGTCGTGTGCTGTGCGCGCCAAACCTCAATGATTACACACCAATTCAGACCTTGCCTTTTCCCATTGCTTAGGAAGCAGAGGCTGACGGGCAGCAGCACGCACATCGTCCCGCTTGGGCAGCACCCGGAAAAGCTAAGTGCTTGTTACTGCCAGCAAGCCAATTCCAGAGGCTGCTGCACTCACACGCCCAAGTGCTGCTGGAGCGACTGCGGGTGCTGAGCAGCTCCCAGGATTTGGCCAATGTGATACAAATGACTGATGTACATTTCATGTCACGTTAATATACATCAGAGCAATGCTCCAGGCGTCCTAAATCGCAGCATGAGGGCTAAGAATACTGAGTGAGGATACAAGAATTCTTTTGAAAAAGTCACTTTATTCTGCCTCTCTTCTATTCCCTGAATCTGATCCCATTGTTCTTTAGATGCTCAACAGTCACTGATGAGCTATAATGATAATATAATATCTGGAGATATACCTATCTCCTAGAACTGGAAGGGACCCTGAAAGGTCATTGAGTCCAGCCCCTGCCTTCGCTAGCTGGGCCAAGTACTGATTTTACCCCAGATCCCTCAATGGCCCCCTCAAGGAGTGAGCTCACAACCCTGGGTTTAGCAGGCTAATGCTCAAACCACTGAGCTATCCCTCCCCACCCCAGAGGAAAGTGCCTGTTTGGGAGATGGCTGGGTACCTTTCCTTCAGCGGAGGAGTGATAGCATTTGTTGTCACAGGACTGATCACCTGGCTTTGGAAGTTTGTTCCTGGCTGGAGGTTAGTAGGTGGGTTTGCAGCCCATGAACAAAGGGCATGGTGAATGCTGGGCACCGGAACTGGCCTGCCTCTCTTAGCTCTGAACAGGGGACAGGGAAAGCATGGGGCTGCTGGAGGAAGAGGGGTCAGACTCACAAAACACAAACAAGCCTTCATTCAGGACATTGATCGCCAGTGTGTGCGGGCCACAGGGCATTTGCCTCCTTGCCAACTCTGCTACGAACAGCATTGTGACAAATGGACTTACAAATCCACCCAACTTGGGAGCGCAGCTGTAAAAAGCATGTAAAAGTTACAAGTTGTTCCAGTAACCTATAACAACAAACGCTGATGAGAACAGGCACAGAAGGGAGACAACTGAAGGGGGAATAACTGAATTACTCTGAGAAAAAAAAGCCCAAGTCACTATGACTCAAGGACTGCAGTGAAATTACGCTCGTTAAAAAGAGGAAATGTGGCACTGGAAGTTCATGAGCCAAAAGTGGTATGTCGGATATTAGGCCTTTTTGGTGGACATAATAATGAGGGGATGGGCTATTCCACCCACCACTCCCTCTTGGGGTCCTTAAAGAGAGATTTTGTGGGGAAAGAATGAAAGAACAAACAAAAAGAACAGATGGCTAGAATAGGCAGAGGCTACTGGAGCGAGCTTCACCATCATGGCTGCCAAGCCCACCATTTCCTGTCACCTCCGGCCTGCATCACCCTGATCCTGAGAAGCGTTGTGTGACCAGAACAGGCCAGAGAGGGACCCAGATGACATCGCCACCCCTGCTGGCTGCAACTGAATGTCAGCCCCCACCTGGGATGACAATTACCACCACCTTTGGTACCATCTAAGGCGGGATGGGCAAACTACGGCCCAGAGGCCGCATCCGGCCCTTGAGCTCCCGCCGGGGAGCAGGGTCCGTGGGCTTACCCTGCTCCGTGCGTACCGTGGCTCTGCGTGGCTCCTGAAAGCAGTAGCATGTCCCCCCTCTGGCTCCTACATGTAGGGGCAGCCAAGGGGCTCCACATGCTGCCCCCACCCCACATGCTGCCCCCACAGCTCCCATTGGCTGAGAACCGTGGCCAACGGGAGCTGCAGGGGCAGCGCCCGCGGACGGGGCAGCGTGCAGAGCTACCTGGCCGTGCCTCTGCGTAGGAGCCAGAGGGGGGACATGCCGCTGCTTCTGGGAGCTGCTTGAGGTAAGCGCCACCTGGAGCTTGTACCCCTCCCACACCCCAACCCCCTGCCCTAGCCCTGATCCCCATCCTGCCCTCTGATCCCCTTGGTCCCAGCCCAGAGCACTCTCCTGCACCCCAAACCCTCCCCCTAGCCCCACCCCCCCAGCCAGAGCCCTCACCCCCACCCACACCCCACACCCCAATTTCATGAGCATTCATGGCCTGCCATACAATTTCCATATCTGATGTGGCCCTCGGTTCCAGAAAGTTTGCCCACCCTGATCTAAGGCCTGTCAAACAAGGGAGATTTTCCTTCTAAAACGCTCTCCAGCCAACGGCAAAGGGAAGAAGGGATGTTGTACAAATAGAAGCCTTAGTTAATACTTTACATTTCAAAGGCTTTAGCTGTTTTTCCTTCTTTTCTGTATCTCCAATAAAATGTTAAAAGGCTCTTTAATGGTGTGTTTGCCATGGCATTAAAGCAAGCCGAGGTCTCTGCATGCCAAGCCCTGGGCCTTGTTTAACACTGTTTAATGTTGAAAAGTGACTGGGTGATGTGAACACCTTTAACTCACACATTCCATCTAAATTACTACAAAAGCAGCCATCCCAGCTCCCCCAGCCGGGGAATCCCTGCAGAACCGACACCATCACTCTCACAGGAAATGTCCACCTGCGGTACTCCTTGCGGTACTCCTCTGGCCCCTCGCTGCGGTATCTGAGCACCCTGTTCTGCGACTGATCCTCCAGGAGCCCCCAGGACTCAGGGGCAGCTCTTACCCCCTGGTACAGAGACAGCCCAGCAGCGAGCGGCCTTCCCTCAGTGTCTCACCTGTTTAGCCCCTGGCAGTAGCCGATGGCGGGATTCTGCCAGGAGAAGGCCAGCAGCACCCTTCGGAGCTTGGGGACCAGCTGGGAGGTGGGAGATGTGAAATGCCTGTTGTTGGTGAGGGTGCGGGGCAGGTCCAGCTCGATCTGCCGGGAGGCGGGGTGCTCCGTGCGCTCACACTGCCGCAGCAGGCTCTCGTAGTGGTGGGCGGCGTGGTGGTGGGACAGGCGCTGGGTCACTATCCATTTCCAGACCCTTTGGCGGTGCTCCACAGGGATGCCGCAGCGGATCAAGCCTTTCAGCTCTGCAGAGGGGCTCAGCTCAGCCATGTTGGCCCATCTCTCACCAAGAGGCTTCTCTACCGCCGTGTGGCTCAGCAGGTTGTTGGATTTGATCTCTAGGGCTTGGATTTTAGCCAGAAGCTTCCAGTCCTCAGCCTCGTATTTGGGAATGGTCATAAACCCGTAGTCGTCATACTCTCTGGAGAGGGCAGAGCAGAGCAGGGGCTGAAACCCAGGTGCTAGGTGCTGGACAGTTTGCCCAGCGGGCTACTGGTACGCAGGGCAAACTGAGTCAGAGGCAGCTACGGTGCCCAGCCTCACTCCTGCTGCTCTAGGCACAGCGGCTGTCTCCCTGGGCAGCGCCTGTGCGAGACCCAGCAGCCCCTCCTCCTGGAACCCCAGCTGCTGGAGATGGAAGGAGCCACCAGACTGCTGTCCCCCGAGCACCAACCCTTCCACGTGTCCTTCCAGTGTCCCCCGAGCACCAACCCTTCCACGTGTCCTTCCAGTGCCCCCTTTGTAACTGTGTTCAAACCTTAGCCAGCCTGGTCCCATGGGGCCCTGCTGGGTGCTGCACACGTGGTCCTACCCCAGCCGCTGACAAGCTGAACAACCAGACAGACCTTTGCCAGAGGCATGGTACAGATTTCCCTCGCCTGACTCCAGGGTTTGTCTTCACTGCAGCTACCCCCCCCTCCAGTATTGCCCTAACCCCTCCCATCCACACCCATAACCCTCTCACCCTGCTGCGGTGGTGCTTGACACCTAGAGCGCAGGAGCCGCTTTCACTCAGGCTGGTAACCTGCCCGCTTTGCAGTGAGATTGCAGACTAACCCATTCAAGTGCTGATGGCTTTCCAATGCCTTCCCACAATTCCCCCGTGTTCTCAGGACAGACAAGTTCTGCCACAGTTCACTGAAAGACTCTCAGAGCTGCTCGGCTCATTGCAGCACCAAGACCCAGAAGTCTGAGTGATACACCTGGCCCCAGTGAGGTCCCAGTAACTCAAGAGTGGGTTTGCAGTGCAGCTGCTCACACCCAGGTTAGGCTAACCTGCTGCTCACACCCAGGTGACCCTGTAGAGAAGACAGACCAGCCTCACACTTGCTCCCAGCCTCTGCTTATCCCCAGTATCCGTCCGCTGTGGAAAACACTTAGTTCCAGCTCATGGGAGATGTGTGCACAGAAACCCCAAACTGCCTGCATGTGATGGCTGCTCAGTCACTTCCCCTCCACAGCGGGGATGAGTCCTGTGCTCACCCCAGGCAGACTGCACTGCCTGGCTAAGCAGAGCGCCCCAGCTCAGGGAGGGCAAGGAATAGCAAATTCAGCAGTGAGGTGTGTACTGAAAACGTTATTGCTGATGGCACCTCATCTGGCTAAATGCACAGAACAGGCTCCATCGCAGGGGCCAGGGAGTGCTTTGTTTTAGGGATGCATCTTCCCATTCCAGAATCTGTAACCCACGCGTGACTGTCAGCAGCCTTGAACTGGGCTGTGGGAGACATGCAGATCCATCCCCCAGGTTGCTGCCAGAGATCCTAGAGCACGGGACAGCTGGGAACCTGGCAGACGGTGCTGCCCCAGGACTGTTCTGAGCCGAGGGCCCATCCCGTGACAGAGAGCCCTTCTGCACTTGCCGCATCCCTGCCACAAAGCAGTGATGCGCCCTCCTCGCCCACGTGCCCCTTACCTGACAGGGTTCAGCTGAAGAGCCTCCGCTGCTTCCTCCTTCGCATCCCACTGCAGCGCCTCCTGGATCAGGCTCTTCACCAGCTCGGTCTCACCGCTGGCCAGGTCAGGGGAGGCCTCCTGCAGCCTCCTCAGCATCATCAGGTATTTGCTCTCCACCTGGCAGCTGCGGGCTTGCAGGCGGGCACACTGGAAGAGAGCGTTGGGGGTGCCGTCAGAGTGGCTGTGCTGCAGATGCACAAGACTGACAGCCCCTGACAGATGTGTCAGCCATGAGCAAAGCCCACATGGCCTGCCCTTGCCCCTGGAAACCCCCACCCAGAGGCACGCAGCACCAGGTGTCTGCCCCAGCAGCTGCCTGCATCTCCCGTGTTCATGGGCAAGCAGTTACTGAGTCAACCGCATGCCACGGAGCGCCATGGAGGGTGGAAGGAGCAGCCACCGCAAGGCTGCTGCAGCGGGAAAGAGCCAGAGCCCTGCAGGAGCAAGGAGAGCAGCCCGGGTGCTGGCAGTGGGTCACTGCTGTGCAGCAAGGGGGGTGTTAGAGGGTAAAGCGGGAATCCACGGGAGTGTGTGCGCGTGTGCAGGACACTGCATAGGGAATTTTATTGGGGAAGGGGGCTGGTCAGAATTGCCCAGAGTGAAATTTGGCCAGGACACCTGGGTTCATACCTTGACCATTTTGAAGAGGCATCTAAAGCCTTACTCTGTCTCATCTATTCCAACTGCTCCTCTGCAGCTTCCCAGCCAGGCAGTGCTACTCCTCTACCGGCCAGGGACAGTACTAGTGACTCAGCTGAGTCTGAGACTGGCCACTGCCCAGACCAATAGTGAGAGACAGGCCTGCCCCAGAGAGCTCAGGGCCAGGCCAAAGAAGGGGCGGGAGAAAGGAAGCGTCGTTCTCCCAGATATACAGGTGGAGAACTGAGGCCCTGAGATGCTGAGGGACTCGCCCAAGGGCACCCCACGCTAGGAGCTCACTGGAGACATCTGCGCATCGGCTGCCGCAGTTAGGAAGGCAAACAAGGTGTTAGGGTGCATAGGGATGGGATGGAGAACAACATGGAGCTAACACAGTGCCATTATACGCAGCCCTGCCTCGCCGCTGTCTGATTCATGTGGGCAGGACTGCACCCCACTTCCACAGAGTCACTGCAGAACTAGAGGGGACCATAGCGGTGGAGGAGGAGAACGAAGGGCTCTGAAGACAGATTAACAGATTAACTGGGACTGTTTACTGTAAAGAGGAGATGAATAGGAGGGAGCACGACAAGAGTACAATCATGAATGGAACAGCAAAGATAGGACCAAGGGCTACTGAACCGGATGGCACCTGGGATGAGCCTGTTCCTATGTAAACCCCGGAGCCTCACGTGGCTCTAAGCTTGTGTCTGGCCTGGAGCTGAAATTCGTAGAGAAGCAGAAATTTGATTTTGCAAGACCCCAACTCTACTAATGCTTCATCATCCCTTGAGACCCGAACAAAAATTAGGGTTTGCCTGTATGTTATTTGGGAAACTCTTGAGGGAAGATGATCAGAGATCCCATGTCGAGGTCACCAAAATACAGAGAGAAGGGGTGGATGGGAGTCTACTGGGAACAAGACCCTTGTTGGCTTACTGTGCATCTGGGACCGGGGCTGGGTAGGAAGGGAAACTCCTGCATTGGTGCTCACTTCACAATGACTAAATGAACAGCTGCCATCTCTCTCCACAGCTCAGCTCACCTTCATCAGCAGGAATTTCTCCTTCTCGGCAATGCTTCTCCAGAGCTTCGTGACCTGGTGGATCTCTGAGTTGAGGAACTGGTTCTGAGTTCTGTAGGCATCTAGGTCATCCTGCCAGAAAGCAGAGCAGGTGCTCACATCAGGCTGCCAGCTGGCAGACAGCAGGCAGGCTTTTGCTATTCTCCTCTCTGTTTTAAATCCCCACAGAAAAACTAAGGAATGAGAGGATGGCTCCATAATTTAAGGTAAAATACATTACAGGGAGGGCATAATTCTCCCAAACAACATCAGAGACCCAGGAAATTTAGACGTAAGGCTCAACTTAAAAGAAATTCAGACACGTTCAGGTCTGAAATATACAGGTAGGGCACCCAAACCACCTTACCTCTGCCCTGTAATAGTGCATAATGCTTGGGAGATGCTGCAAGGAGACAGGCAGAGAGATCTGGGTTGGGTTCATTTTTAAGATCCAGGCCTGAGGCATTCCAGGCACCAACAACTCACTGCAGACAACAAAACCCCACTGTTGGCTGCAGCGCTTCTCTGTTGAGAGACACAAGCGTCCATTCTAACTGCACAGAGGAGGCTGGGAACTGCACGTTGGGCCAGGCTGTCTGAGGGGAAATGTGGTTTACACAGAGGACACATCTGGACAGACTGAGTGAAGGCAGCAACAGAGAAGGAGCTAAGGGTTGAATGGAGGATGACTCAGCTGAGTCTGGCAAAACAAGCTTTAGGCTACCACTTCCCCGTCCAGGGCCGGCTCCAGACCCCAGCGCGGCAAGCACGCGCGTGGGGCGGCCCTTTCCCGGGGGGGCGGCAGGCTGGGCCGGCGGACCTGCCGCAGTCATGCCTGCGGGAGGTCCACCGGAGCCCCGGGACGACCGGACCTGCCGCAGGCATGACTGCGGAGGGGGCGCTCATCCCGCGGCTCGGGTAGACCTCTCGCAGGCATGACTGCGGACGGTTCGCTGGTCCCGTGGCTCGGCTGGACCTCCCGCAGGCATGCCTGCGGCAGCTCAAGCAGAGCCGCCGGACCTGCGAACCGTCCGCAGCTGCGGGAGGTCCAGCCGAGCCGCGCGACCAGCGGACCCTCTGCAGTCATGCCCGCGGGAGGTCCGCTGCTCCCGCGGCTCGGGGGCGCCTCCCGGGCATGACTGCTTGGGGCGGCCAAAAAGGTAGAGCCGCCCCTGTCCCCGTCTCAAACCCTTCAAAGCACAGGACTGATATCAGCCCAGCCCTTGCCAAGTGCCTGCACTTTGGACAGCAAAGGAGCGGCACAAACCAGTCCCAGGCGCCTGCTGTACCATATACTAACGAGCCCTCCAGCTGCTGATTTGGCTGTGCCTGCCTCACAGACCTTCAAATGCTCAATCTCCTCCTGCTGCTTGTACAAGGTATCCGCGGCAACAGCATCAGCCTCTTGCACTGGCTCAGAGAGATTCAGGGCAATCTGCTCCGTGAGCTTCAGGATGACTTGCTGCTTGGCATGGTTTTTGTCCATCAGGAGCTGCACGTGCTTCTGCAGCTCCTCCACACGGCTGTCCCTCAGAGCCAGGCTCTGCTCCAGCTCCCTCCTGTCGCTCTCCAGGGCTTCCACCCGATTGCTGAGCTCCACAATTTGCCTCACTTTGTGCCGCACCAGCTCCAGCCGGTCTCTATCTTCTGCAGCTGTCAGGTACATGCTGGATGCTCTCTTCTCCTGCTGTGCAGCCTCCAGAGCCTTGTGAAGAAGCTTAACCAGCTCCTGCGGGGACATGGAGTGACTGTCACAGCACACGAACCACAGGCAATACAGCACCGTCTCTGAATGAGGGCGCAGCAGGCCTGGGGGTTCTGGTTAAGGGACAGGGCACTATCTAAGGGGATCTGGGGGAGACGTCCCCTGGGCAGAACACCCCATAGCTGCCTTTTGCTGAGATGTGGGCACTAGCCAGTGTCGGAGAACGACTTGCAATGCCTGTGTGTCTACAACAGCGGAGCTGTGCTGCCAGCCTGCCCGGGGAGCACCCAGCACGGAGGAGTCGCCACGCTCCATGGCCTGTACCACCCCAGAGGGGCTGTGCTGTTGGCAAGGGGATGCTGTGCATCCCACCTGGCCCCGGGCTGTCCACAGGCACCTTCCTGAGGGCTGACTGGATGCAGAGACCCAGGGCAGGGGCAGTGCACGCTGGCTCCAGGAATCCCCTTGTCCTGACAACACTTTCCCGGTCACCTCCCCTCCTCGGAGCAGGCTTGGACTCATGGCCACAGAGGAAGCTTGCACGGTCTGGGAAAAGGCCGTCGCCTCCAGGAAGTAAACTAAGGACGGAGCCAACTGCTCATCATGGGCCTGCTTCCTCTCCTACTGATACGGGTGTGAGCCCAGTGACCCGCCCGACCTGCGCGGGGTCACACTGGTGTGAGCCCACTGACCGCCCTGCCCCCGCCCCGAGTCACACCCGTGTGAGCCCACTGACCCCCCCGCCCCGAGTCACACCCGTGTGAGCCCACTGACCCCCCCTGCCCCGAGTCACACCCGTGTGAGCCCACTGACCCCCGCCGCCCTGAGTCACACCCGTGTGAGCCCACTGACCACCCCGCCCCCGCCCCGAGTCACACCCGTGTGAGCCCACTGACCACCCCGCCCCCGCCCCGAGTCACACCCGTGTGAGCCCACTGACCACCCCGCCCCGAGTCACACCCGTGTGAGCCCACTGACCCCCCCGCCCCGAGTCACACCCGTGTGAGCCCACTGACCCCCCCGCCCCGAGTCACACCCGTGTGAGCCCACTGACCCCCCCGCCCCGAGTCACACCCGTGTGAGCCCACTGACCCCCGCCGCCCTGAGTCACACCGGTGTGAGCCCACTGACCACCCCGCCCCGAGTCACACCCGTGTGAGCCCACTGACCACCCCGCCCCGAGTCACACCCGTGTGAGCCCACTGACCGCCCTGCCCCGCCCCGAGTCACACCCGTGTGAGCCCAGTGACCCCCCCGCCCCGAGTCACACCCGTGTGAGCCCACTGACCCCCCCGCCCTGAGTCACACCCGTGTGAGCCCACTGACCCCCCCCGCCCTGAGTCACACCTGTGTGAGCCCACTGACCACCCCGCCCCTGCCCTGAGTCACACCCGTGTGAGCCCACTGACCGCCCTGCCCCCGCCCCGAGTCACACCGGTGTGAGCCCACTGACCCCCCCCGCCCTGAGTCACACCCGTGTGAGCCCACTGACCACCCCGCCCCTGCCCTGAGTCACACCCGTGTGAGCCCACTGACCGCCCTGCCCCCGCCCCGAGTCACACCGGTGTGAGCCCAGTGACCCCCCCGCCCCGAGACACACCGGTGTGAGCCCAGTGACCCCCCCGCCCCGAGTCACACCGGTGTGAGCCCAGTGACCCCCCCGCCCCGAGTCACACCCGTGTGAGCCCAGTGACCCCCCCGCCCCGAGTCACACCCGTGTGAGCCCAGTGACCGCCCCACCCCCGCCCCGAGTCACACCCGTGTGAGCCCACTGACCCCCCCGCCCCGAGTCACACCGGTGTGAGCCCAGTGCCCCCCCCCCGCCCCGAGTCACACCCGTGTGAGCCCAGTGACCCCCCCCGCCCCGAGTCACACCCGTGTGAGCCCACTGACCCCCCCCGCCCCGAGTCACACCCGTGTGAGCCCACTGACCCCCCCCGCCCCGAGTCACACCCGTGTGAGCCCAGTGACCGCCCCACCCCCGCCCCGAGTCACACCCGTGTGAGCCCAGTGACCGCCCCACCCCCGCCCCGAGTCACACCCGTGTGAGCCCAGTGACCGCCCCACCCCCGCCCCGAGTCACACCCGTGTGAGCCCAGTGACCCCCCCGCCCCGAGTCACACCCGTGTGAGCCCAGTGACCCCCCCGCCCCGAGTCACACCCGTGTGAGCCCACTGACCCCCCCGCCCCAAGTCACACCCGTGTGAGCCCAGTGACCCCCCCGCCCCGAGTCACACCCGTGTGAGCCCAGTGACCCCCCCGCCCCGAGTCACACCCGTGTGAGCCCAGTGACCCCTCCCACCCCGAGTCACACCCGTGTGAGCCCAGTGACCCCCCCGCCCCGAGTCACACCCGTGAGCCCAGTGATCGCCCCGCCCCGAGTCACACCCGTGTGAGCCCAGTGACCCCCCCGCCCCAAGTCACACCCGTGTGAGCCCAGTGACCCCTCCCCTGCCCCGACTGAGAACAGCTCCAAAGAACATCCCTGGAGAACCAAGCATAACACGCTAGCAAATGGCTCGTCAAGAAGTGCTCATGCTAGCACCTAGGGGCTTGATCCAAAGCTCCCTGTGGTCTTTAGAGGGACTCTGGAGCAACAGTCCCCAGACCAGCCTCACCTTCTGAGATTTGATTTCCTCCGTCAGCGTCAGGACCTGCTGCTGCAGAACAGCCACGTTGTCAGGGGAGCTTCTCTCACGTGCCAACCCTTCAGTGAAGGCAGGGAAACCGCTGGTCAGCCACTTCGCTTTCCTAGGCCAGTGTGACCTGGGCCCAGCTCGTGTGTCCTCTCGGGCCTGCTTCCTGGCTGAGGGAGACAAGTGAGAGGAGGGGAGTCACTTCTCCTGTGGGAAACCAGCCCCCAACTCACTGAGCAGCCGGAGAATGACGGACACACAGTGCCAGCTGAAGTGCTGTATCTAATGTAGATACACAGGGCCCGGCCCCAGCCGAGCTCCATCGGCCGGAGCTCCGCTGGAGTCAGTGGGGCTATGCTGAGTTACACCAGTTGAGGGGCGCCAGTAATGGCCATTTGGAGGGAAGCCCGGCTGCCAAGCGAAGCCTGACCGCTCTGGTGGGAGGATTTGCTGCTCAGAACAGAGAGCAGAGAGCCAGGAGTGGCTGCTCTAAACTGCAGCCATTGGGAAAGTGCTGACAAAGCCCATGCGTGCTGCCAAGGTACCCCACTGCTGCAGGCACCAAAAAGAAAACAGGGCCAGGTCCCCAGCTCCTGCAAAGTGGTTTCAAGGGAGCTATGCCAATCAGTGCCAGCTGGGGAAGCACCCTGCGATGTTCCATAGCAATGAGAGGGAGCTGCTCCGGAGCCCTGGAGAGCAGAGCACTAGGGTTCAATGTCCCCAGAGGACATCGCAACCCTCCCTAAGGCCTTGGCTACACTTGTGAGCTACAGCGCAATAAAGCAGTCCCGGCGCCCTAGCTCACTCCCCGTCCACGCTGGCAAGGCACGTAGAGCACTCTGACTCCGCGGCTATAGTGCTGCTGGTTCTCCACCTGGGCGAGTGGAATAGTGTTTGCTGCACCCCCGCTGGAGCGCCGTGGCACCAGTGTGAACGAGGTGTTGCATTACTGCGCTCTGATCAGCCTCTGGAAACATCCCATAATCCCCTTAAGTCAAGTGGCCAGTCTTGTCATTGTTGTGAAATTGGCTGCAGGAATGTGGAAATGGCCTTTCAAAGCTCCGTTTCGGAGAAGCCGGGTGCTTATCAGCTCCAAGAAAAAGCAAACATTTACTGTTTGCTTTGAGTGAGTGAGAGAAAGGTGTGTGGGGGGGTGTTCTGAATTTACAAGACAGCATGCTGACACTCTCAGCACCCCAAAAACCCACTCTCTCTCTCCCCACATACACACAACACACTCCCTGTCACACTCCACTCCACCCCCACTCATTTGAAAAGCACACTGCAGTCACTTGCATGCTGGGATAGCTGCCCATAATGCACCGCTCCCAATGCCACTGCAAGTGCTGCAAATGTGGCCAAGCCAGCGCGCTTGAAGCTGTCAGTGTGGACAGACTGCAGCGCTTTCCCTACTGCGCTCTCCGAAGGCAGGTTTAACTCACAGCGCTCTACATCTGCAAGTGTAGCCATGCTCAAAGAAACCCCCGTCTCCTTCAACAGCTGGTAGGGCTGCTGCACAATGATTTTAAGATACCAGGCTGGGATACAGGCCACAAAGGGCAGTGAGGAGAAAGTACCTGGACATTCTGCCTCCCCTTCCACCTCTTGTTCTTCCGCCGGAATCCCAGGGTGCTCCGGGAATCCCTCAACACCCGAGATGCTTCTGCCATTCCCCGGGAGCTGCCTGGTGCAATTGTAGATTGTATTTCTGAAAAGACAAAGAAACCCAGGGAGCCCAAGAGCCAGGAGAGCCGTGGTCACTGAGACCAGCCTGATCACTGGCTCCTCTGGATCACCACGCAGGAGTGCTGCTCCTCACTTTGTTATGCAGGAAGGAAAAAGTAAGGCAGAGGGGAGGAGTTGCGAGAGGGGTCATTGGGAGGTACCATCGCTTGGCATAAGAAAATCCAGAAAAACATCCATCATAAGAACAGCCATGCTGGGTCAGACCAAAGGTCCATCTAG
Organism: Mauremys mutica; assembly: GCF_020497125.1. NCBI lineage: Eukaryota > Metazoa > Chordata > Testudines > Geoemydidae > Mauremys > Mauremys mutica. The sequence goes on from NC_059077.1 coordinate 130,635,104, forward strand.
CTCAGTATCCGGTCTTCCGACTGTGGCCAATGCCAGGTGCCCCAGGGGGAACAAACAGAACAGGGAATCACTGAGTGATCCATCTCCTGCCAGTGATCATTGGTCCATTTTGGTCAATTTCATGGTCATAGGATTTTAAACACTGTAAGTTTCATGATTTCAGCTATTTAAATGTGAATTGTCACAGTGTTGTCATTGTAGGGGTCCAGACCCAAACAGGAGTTGTGGGGGGTTTGCAAGGTTATTGGGGGGGGGGGCTGCTACCCTTACTTCTGAGGAGCTGGAGAGCAGTGGCTGCTGGCCAGAAGCCCAGCTCTGAAGGCAGAGTCACTGCCAGCTGCAGTGCAGAAGGAAGGATGGCCTGGTATGGTATTGCCACCCTTACTTCTGCGCTGCTGCCTGCAGAGCTGGGTGCCCGGCCAACAGCTGCCGCTCTCCGGATGCCCAGCTCTGAAGTCAGTGCAGAAGTAAGGGTGGCAATACCATGGCCACCTTAAAATAACCTTGTGACCCCCCCCCCTGCAACTCCCTTTTGGGTCAGGACCCCAATTTGAGAAGCGCTGGTCTCCCCTGTGAAATCTGTACAGTACAGGGTAAAAGCACACAAAAGACCAGATTTCATGGTGGGAGATCAGACGTCACAGTCCGTGACGCATTTTTCATGACCCTGAATTTGGTAGGGCCCTACTCATCAGTGATCACTAAAAAACAGATAAAAAACAGGCCAAATCCCAGCTGGTGTCAATGGGCCGTAGCTCCACTGGCGTCAGTGGGGCCAGATCTCAGCTGGTGTCAATCGGTCGTAGCTCCGCTGGAGTCAGTGGGGCCAGATCCCAGCTGGTGTCAATCGGCCGTAGCTCCGCTGGAGTCAGTGGGGCCAGATCCCAGCTGGTGTCAATTGGCCATAGCTCCACTGGCGTCAGTGGGGCCAGATCCCAGCTGGTGTCAATCGGCCGTAGCTCCACTGGCGTCAGTGGGGCCAGATCCCAGCTGGTGTCAATCGGCCATAGCTCCACTGGCGTTAGTGGGGCCAGATCCCAGCTGGTGGAATTAAGCAGAGCGCCCCATAAGCTCTGACCATTTACCGCAGCTGAGGATCTGGCCCCAAGTCTTTCCTGTAAGTGAATGTTGTGCTAGTGACGGTGGCAGAAAAGACTGGTACAGCATAGACAGTAGGCAAAGCCAGCTCTTTCTTTCTTTGTCTCTCTTGCATCGCACTTGCACGTTCCCTTATTTGCGTCAATTTGTCTTGGTTACTGTAAGTACGATATATAGGGTCCGCTGGACATAGCCAAACTAGACTCCTAACAAAACCGGTACCTGGCTATGACAGCGACAGGTGCTTTGGAAATACTGAGAGGGAGAGAAACAAACCACGCAGCAGAGGCTGGATCTGAAGATAGCAGATGCAAGGACACGCTTATATCCTCAGGCTCCTAACAGAGTGTCTGTTTCTGCTGCCCACCTGACCCACAGATAAGAGCCCTAGCTAAACTACCATGCTGTGGGAAACAAATCAGCCTGTCCTACCCCACCCGAGATGTTCTCCAGTCCCCACAGAGCCTGAATTTGTGGCGTTCTCCTCCTAGGAAAACACAGTGTGTGGTCCCAATGGGCTGGCTGGCAGTGTTAGCCACCAGGACTGTCAACAGTGTTAGCTGTCGACATTAGTAGCTTTTCCCCTGACTAGCATTAGAGGCTCTAGTCTCCATGATCTGGTGCTTGTGCCAACCAGTGCCAACGGTGAATGCTAGGGCTCCAATCTCCAAAGCACTTACATACAGCCAAAATTTGGGCATGCACAGGCTTAGGCACTCTGCTGGATCAGAACTCGGGCGGTCAGGGCCAGGTCTGGCTCCCACCGTAGTCAGTGAGAGCTTTCCATTGACTTTGATGGGAGCTGCATCAGGCCCTTGGAGAGGCTGAAAGTCCATGTGCACGTGGGGCCTGATCTTGCAAAGGGCTGAGCACTCTGGCCCTGATCCACTGATGCACGTCAGCATAAGCTTAACTTCAAGCACTGAGCAGTGCCACTGGCGGCAACGGAACTGCTCACACGCTGGGGGCTAAGCACTTGCTGAATCGGTTCTAGAGCGCTCAGCGCCTTGCAAGGGCAGCTGCTTTGGGCCAACACTACATGACGACTCCTGTGCATGCCCAGCGCACCCGATCCAACGCCCACGGAATCAGAGCACGAGTCCCACTGACTTCAGTGGGTGTGGATCAAGCTCTACTGCGTGCACTCAGGCCCGATTGTGAGCGCACTTACTAGATTGTGCACATCACCATAAGTGCTCGTGCAAAAGGTGTATGGACACTGGCATTTAAAAAAATCCAGGCTGTAGACCTGCTGCTGAGATTTACTGGTCAGAGAGCCAGAGAGGGGACAAGGAAACACTGCAGAGAGCTTGCATTTCCTCCTGTGTGGTATTCACTCTACTGCGCTTGAATTCCCACGCGTCTGCATGAAGGCATTACCCACACGACACACTTCTTGTCTTGTGCTACAGTAATGCTCAAGAACGCCACAAGGCAGCAGCCCAACACACCAGCCACACCTCCACCGCCACTTACTGTAGTTCAGTCCAAGGGTGTTTGAGGGAGATGTTCTGGAGGGCAGCAGACAGCTGGGGAGCGGGCAGAGAGGCTGCCTTTAAACCTACCACATCTGTAGGGGTTTTCACAGGGGGCAAGAACCCCTCGCCTTCAGTGTGCACTAGAAAACCAGGAGAGAAATTAGATGAGCTCCCAAACCTTTGATCAAACTCTGCCTCTTTACATTGGGCATTAAGCCTTGTCATATCCTTTCAGCTCAGTCTGTATATCTGTTCAAGACAGACCAGAGGAAGCCATCCAACCTTCCATGTAGTTTTCTAGTGAGACAAGGTTGATGAGGTATGAGAGAGACCCGCTTTCGAGCTACACAGAGCTCTCCCTCAAACACCCTTGGACTACCAGTGTCACAGCTAAATATGAGATTGAACAGATAGTTTAGCACAGAGATGGATTAGGGGTTTGTGGGCCCTGGCCGGAGCAAGTAGGGGCCCGTTCCCACCTCTTCTGCCTGTCGTCCCCCCCCCAGCATGAGGCCACCGCGCCCTGACCTCGCTCCCTGGCAGGAGAGCTGGGTGGGTGGGAGGAGTCGGTCAGGGTATGGGGTGCCCATTTTTCCTGGGGGCCCCCAATTGGCCGGGGCCCCTGGCAGGGGCCCCATTGGCCCAGTGGCTAATCCACCACTGGTTTAGCATAAGTAAGTAGCACATAATCTATCTGTTTGATCTCATATTTAGCTGTGACACTCGTAGTACCTTTCCCAGACCTGAAGAGCAACTCCGTGTGGCTCGAAAGCTTGTCTCTCTCACCAATAGAAGCTGGCCTAGTAAAGATATTGCCTCACCCACCTTGTCTCTCTAATATCCTGGGCTACAACACTGCATCCAACAATTGTAGTTTGCTACACAGATAAGAGCCCAGAGGCCTGCAGATGCAAAAATCTTTATATTCATCCACTGCCAAGGTAACCTAAGTTGACTTTAACTGTTTACATTTTAAAGTGTACAATGCAGTAACCCTGAGTAAGGTCCACACAGAAGCCAAACAAGGAAAAAACAGAACTGTGCTGGCATCATTTCCCCCCGCAGACGGTATAATTTGATTGTATTTATACTCATAATGAAACTGATGCCACAGAGCCTGGGTTACTGGAAAAGACAGTGATAGCTGCCAAGTAAAAGAGAGACCAACACACATCTATGCCTCTTTTAAACAGAGGTACAGCATTTGCTGCCAAATGTTACCTTTTTTTTTTTTTTTAAAGCAGGAAAGTCTGCACCTGGTGACAGCTAAGCAACAGACTAGCCCCGAGCAGCACCCTGCACCAGTCACATGGGCGTAACTGTGTGATCATGTCCTGACACAGATTGCAAATGGAACAAAAGGTAGGCCCTTCAGTGCAGGCCTGGAGCCCCCTCAGGAGTTCCTAAGAACCGTACGGGGTTCACTCCAGGGAAAAAACAAGAGCAACTGTAGACATACTCTGAATGCCTTTGACCCCACCAACCTGGCTGCCCCTCAGACAGCCCCAGCTAGACACAGAGCCCAGGCTGTGTATGAAAGTCAGTCCCTTTATTGCAGATGAGCTAGCATTGCTCCCATGACAAAGGCCAAACGTTTCAAGCTTGGGGCCCTCCACGTTGGCACTTCAGTACCACCTTGAAGTCAGTGGGAGCTCCAGGAGCTCAGCACCTCTGAGACCTGGCACTTGTTTAGATGCCTTGTGTGAAAATGCTGGCCCAAAATCTCTGTACACGGATCAGATAAGGGGGAAATAGTTAACTCTTTAATACCTACTGGTTTCATGGAGCAGAGATTCATTCGCAGGCAGGGCTGCCACGGTGACGCTGTCCACAGGAAGCCCAGTCTGGGTATTACAAAACGCCCAACGCTTCATCTGCAGCTGCTGCAGCCAGTACATCATGGCCTCTCTGCTGACTGCCTAACATTACAAAAAACAGGTTTGATGTGGCTCTCTGAAGAGCCAGTTGCAGCCTGCTTTGAGGTCCCTGAAGAGCTGATCACCACCTCCCTGCTCCAGTCCAGCTGATGTTGGCCAGGCAGCAGACACCTGCTCCCAGTTGTAACCCTGATTCAAGAGGCATGGGGTAAATCCTGAACCCTGGTCTCCCAGCATACCGCCGATTGCCTACTACATTAGACGGCTGGTCTCCTTGTTTTAAAGGAAAAGCCTGTCACAGCTGGAGATTTCCGGCCCTGCTGCGTTGGGCAGAGAGTGATACAGAGGGAGTTGAAAGCTGTAGGAGCTAGTTTGCAAAGGCTCCATCCTCAGTAGCTCTCGTTGCTAGTGATCCTTTGCTCTTTGCCAGAGGAGTCCCACAGAGATTGGGATTTGACCATGGGGCTCTGCGGGTGAGTCAGGTCAGGCCTGGTGTCCTCAAGTCCCCAAGCACCAAGGAATCCTTTACTAAATCTAGGTGGGGAAAGAGAGGCTTGCGACCCCTGCATCTGACTGTAACTAGAGGTAAATGTATATGTTTTACAGGGGAAGTTCTAGGCACTTTGGGCAAAATTCAGGCGGACATAAACCCCAGCCAGTGCTACTGACTTTAACGGGACTGAATAGGGTGTTTAATTAGTAACCACATGCCTCTCTCACCCCAAATCGTCACAGTGAGCTTCCAAGTTGTCCCAGCACCCGTCCCCAAGCCAGGAAAGCTCAGCGTTGTATTAGAATGGTTACATCCTGGAGTTCAACTGCTCCTGACTTAACTTTCCTTTTAAACTCCTTGTCTGATTCTGCTCCCATTGAAGCCAGTGGAGTTATCCTGGTTTTACAACAGCATCAGTCAGTGAGAGAATCAGGCCCCAAAGCTAAAGGCCCGCATGCTCTCATGGTAGTGCTTAAACCTTGCTATTGAACTTTTACCTGGCCCCTTTTAATGCTGGCCCATTCATACTGACAGCTGCAATACTAGCTCCTACATTTCACAATAGCCAGCAGCAGTAGTTGCCTAGAAGACATTGTGCTCACCTTAAGGATAAACACTCTGCTTGGAGTTCTGATTTCAAAAACCCCTTCATCTGCTTCCACCTTGCAATCAAAACCAGCGCTGGAGAGATCAATGCTCCCCAAAGGGTTAACATCTTGAGCTGTCCTGCAGTACAGCAAGTGACATTTATTTTCATCATAAAAGAACCAACGAGACTTCCAGGCCTTGATTGGCCCCTTGACTCCAAGTTTATTTAAATAGCCACAGAGTTTTTTCCTGGGTTCTTCTCTGCTAGGATTGAGCTGTGCATTTCCCAAGTCCCTATGAGGCGACGATACAGCTCTCTCCTTCGCTGAGCCTGCATTACCGCTGTTATCATCTGAATTTGACTTAACTGGCTTGCCTGGAATTCCAGCCAGGAGACACTCTCCACTTTCAGGTTTCTTTTCCATCTCTTCCAGGGAAGATCTCCTATCCCTGAAATTGGAATTGCAACAGGAAACTTACTAGGTAAAGTATAATGGCAACTCACAAATACTGTTGAGAATTGATTTGTAATGGTCCAATATGTTCAAAACAGAGTGTTAAAGTTTGGCTCCTACGTCCATACGCCTAAAGTAGCATAAGAACGGGCATACTGGGTCATACCCAAGGTCCATCTAGCCCAGTATCCTGTCTTCCGACAGTGGCCAATGCCAGGTGCTTCAGAGGGAATGAACAGAACAGGTAATTATCAAGTGATCCATTCCCTGTTGCCCAGTCCCAGCTTCTGGCAAAACCAAGGATAGGGACACTGTCTCTGTCCATCCTGGCTAACAGCCACTGATAGACCTATCCTCCATGAATTAATCTAGTTATTTTTTTAACTTTGTTATAGTCTTGGCCTTCACAACATCCTCTGGCAAAGGGTTCCACAGGTTGACTGTGTTGTGTGAAGAAATACTTCTTTTTGTTTGTTTTAAACCTGCTGCCTATTAATTTCATTGGGTGACCCCTAGTTCTTGTGTTAGGAGAAGGAGTAAATACTTCTGTATTTGCTTTCTCCACACCAGCTGTGATTTTATAGACCTCAATCAGATCCCCCCTTAGTCGTCTCTTTCCAAAGCTAAAAAGTCCCCATCTTATTAACCTCTCCTCACATGGAAGCTGTTCCATACCCCTAATCATTTGTTTGTCTGACTTCCAAAGGTGCTGACTTTAACCTTTGACTTCACCTTCCCCATCGCCTTTCCTCTAGCATCCATTCATCTTGCCATTCCCTTTTCCACTCTGAAGTCAGAGTGGGCTGACAGGAGAGAAGTGACATCACGACACTGTGAGCTTTAGAAGTGAACATACTAGACACAGTATCTTGGCAGGTCGAAGCAGAAATGTGGCAGATGTGGCAATTTCCTGTCATATTCTTGACAAACCTTACAGAGTTCAGTTTAAGAATCTCTGACAGTGTGACTTGCCTAAAGGCCAACAACAGGGTTCACTGTTGTATAACAGCAACTCCTAACAGGCCTGACAAACTCACTACATCTAGCACACCACTTTTGCGAAAACAAAAGCAAGTACTGTAAAAGAGAGAAGCGCCGAGTAAAATCTCTCTGCAGAGTAAGGCAGCTAAACACCAAGAACTGGTCAGAGACACAGCTAGTAGACTTGCTGTATTCTCAGGAACAGAAAGGGAATGATGGCTCAGGTTTGCAGGGAACATCCAGCCCACTGGAAGAGTCCAGCAGGCAGGGGAAATTGTGAAGCCAATTCCATGGAAGGAAGCAGGGAAGAGGCTGACAAAAGCCGTGATCATGTTCCATTCAGCCCAATTGCATCACTGCAGGTGGGACTGTCAACAGGTGGACTGTGACCCTAAAAATTCCCCAGTGCCAACCATCAAAGGGTTCACTGTTGTATTACAGCAACTCCTAACAGGTCTGACAAACTCACCACATCTAGCACACCACTTCTGTGGAATTTATCCGTATATGATGTCAAGTAGAGGTCTCTAAAAAAGGCTTATATCATACTGATCCTTAAATCATTGTGAGATGCATATAAGAATTACATTTAAGGCTTTTGTATATATACTGAAAATATGTTTTAAAATCTGTCTCCAACCAAAGAGAAAAACAGGTTTCTTCCAGACAGGAGGTAAGATATGTATCTCCCCAAATGTAAACTAAGCATTGTAAGCCAACCCAATGGAAGCCTGATTTACATACTGAGTCACCAGGAAAGAAGCATAGCAGAGAATTAGCTATAAGAGTAGCTTAGGTACAAGCGATCATGACTTGATTACATTTATAATGTGCAAGCAGAATAAAATCCAGACCACTAATATATATAGTTGGTGCTTTAATAGGACCTATTTCACAAAGCTAAAAACAATTATGAACCAAAGCTGGTGGGAGGAAGAATTTAAACAGAAAAATGTGAATGACAATTGGTAATCATTTAAGAATACCTTCCTAGATGCCCCAAAAGCCAAAACTGAGGAAAGAGACCATAAAACCAACCTGCTTTAGAGGGGAAGTTAAAGCACAAGGCAGCTATATATTTGATAGGAACAGTAGAAAATTCATAAAAGAAGCAAAGGGGCACAAGGAGAAATCTAGAGCCAGCAAAGTTAACGGCAATGAGTTTTTAAAAATATACTAGGAACAGAAATAATTCTGACAACGGTATTGGTCCATTAGTATATGGAAATGGTAGAATTAACAATAATCATGCTGAAAATGCAGAGCATTCAATAACTATTTCTGTTCTGTATTTGGGCAAAAGCAGACGATACAGTCTCATCAAATGGTGATAACGCTCTTTCCATTCCACCAGTATCTTGGGAGGATGTTAAACAGAAGCCATTAAAGTTAGGCATTTTTAAATTAGAATGTTTTAAAAAGAGCTGGCTGACAAGCTTGCTGGACCATTAAAGTTAATTTTCAATGAGTCTTGGAGCATTGGGGAAGTTCCAGAAGACCGGAAGCTAATGTTGTGTCAAATTTTTAAAAAGGGTAAATGTGATGATCTGGATAATTAGAGGCCTGTCAGCCTGACATTGATCCTGGGCAAGATAATGGAGTGGCTGATATGGAACTTCATTAATAAAGAATTAAAGGAGGGTAATTTAGTTAATGGAAATCAACATGGATTTATGGAAAAGAGATCATGCCAAACTAACTTGATATCTTATTTTTATGAAATTACAAGTTGCGTTGATAAAGGTAATAGTGCTGAAGTAATAAAGACTTCTATATGATTAAAAACTAGAATATAAAATTAACATGCTACACATTAAATGGATTAAAATTTATTAATAGATAGATCTCAAAATGTAACTGTAAATGGGGAATCATTACCAAGTTGGTGTGCTTCAAATGGGGACCTGCAGGGATTGGTTGTTGGCCCTACACTGTTTTACATTTTTATCAATGACCTTGATGGAAGAAAGCATACAATCATCACTGATAAAGTTAGCAGATGTCACAAAAATTGGGGGAGTGGTAAATAATGAGGAGGACAGGTTACTGATTCACAGTGATCTAGATTTCTTGGTAAACTGGGTGCAGGCAAACAATATGCATTTTAATATGGCTAAATGTCAATGTATATGTATACATCTAGGAACAAAGAATGCAGGCCATACTTACAGGATGGAGGACTCTATCCTGGGAAGCAGTGACTCTGAAAAAGATTTGAGGGTCATGGTGGATAATCAGCTGAACGTGAGTTCCTAGTGGGACCTTGACCAAAAGGGATAATGTGATCCTGGGATGCACAAACAGGGGAATCTCAAGTAGGAGAATAGAGGTTATTTTACCTCCGTATTTGGCACTGGTTCAACCACTGCTCCAATACTGTGTCCAGTTTGGTGCTCACAATTCAAGAAGGATGTTGATAAATTGGAGCGGTTCAGAGCAGAGCCATGAGAACGATTAAAGGATTAGAAGACATGCTATCCAGTGAGAGACACGAAGAGCTCCATCTATTTAGCCTAACAAAGAGAAGGTTAAGAGTGACTTGATTACAGTCCATCAGCATCTAAATGGAAAACAAATATTTAACAAGGGGCTCTTCAATCTAGCAGAGAAAGGTGTATGACAACAATGGATTGAACCTGAAGCTAGACAAACAATTCAGAGAGAAATAAGGGCGTACCCTTTTAATGGTGAGGGGGATCCACCTGTGACAGATGGCAATATCCTGGGCATATTTTAGGAGCGCCCATTGTATTAAAAATGCAAGTGCCTATTGTGACACTGTACCCCATAATGCTTTATGGGAATATTACGTAACTGGAATATATTTTGTGCTGCCTGTGCCATGTAACACATCTCTGTAAAGGTTAGGGTCTACTATATCTATTCACCCTATTTGTACACATATATCATTTTGTACTTGAGTTTAAGAATATTGGCTGTAAACTTGCTTGATTTCTAAGTAAGCTTTGTGAGGCATTTGGTCAGTTCCTTTAGGAAGGAATTTGCAAGGTCAAGTACCCGATCAGGAAGCACTTGGGGAACAAATGCATCTTGGAATGCTCCAGTCCACATAAGAAGTCTTCCTGGAGACATATAAGATACCATGTGGACAATGGCTTCTGCCTGTAAAGACTGTGAGTCATGCATGGACATGGGACCAGTGATGAGCTGCCAAAATCTTAACAACCGGTTCCCTATAAAAAGTTCTGATTTAAGGCGGGGAGAGTGGGGGAGACATTCCCGTGGGGCCGGGGGCCCCTGCAGGGCCTGGGGCAAATTGCCCCACTTGCCCCCCCGGCAACCCTAGAACTTGCAGCCCCCACCCCACTCACCTTGCGGTCAGCTCAAAGCAGCAGGACGACAGCTGCTGGCCATGCTGTAGCTCTGTGGGGGCTGGCTGGGGGGAGACATTCTCATGGGGCCAGGGGCCCCTGCAGGGCCCGGGCCAATTGCCCCACTTGCCCCCTCCCCTCCCCTCTGGCCAGCCCTGGAGCTTGCAGCAGGACCCCACCCCCACATACCTTGCCGGGCCTCTCAAAAAGCGGCAGCAGGACAACTCCAGAGCTCAGCTGAGCTGCCCAGCTGGTGCCAGCGGCTGGCCACGCTGCAGCTGGAGGGAAGCGGGCGAAGGGTCGGGGGAGCCTCAGCCTCCCCAGTTGGGAATCCTGGGAGCAACAGGATGGTCCGGCCCACGGACCGGAGTTCTTTGCCCACTCCCTGGCCCTTTAACAACCGGTTCTCCACAGAGGCCTAATTTTAGCAACCGGTTCTTGGGAATCAGCTCTAGCTCACTACTGCATGGGACTTGCCCAGGTGACTCCAGAACTCCATCTTGGACCTGGACTGTGGCATAGGAGTGAGGAGGGGGTCTCCACCCACAAGAGAAAGTCTATTTAAACCCCTGGGAGACCCCTCCATTTTGTCTTCAGCTGGCTAAAGAGGGAGCCTCTCCACTCCACCAGGATACTTGGAAAAAACTGGAACAAAGGGATGAGAGTGATTGCTGGACTCAGGCTAAAAGGAGATTAGCCTGTAAAAGGGAGCATTCTGGAACTGGTGAGGATCTTATCTGTATTCAGTTTGATTAGACATAGATTTGCACATTTTATTTTATTTTGCTTGGTGATTTACTTTGTTCTGACTGTTACTACTTGGAACCACTTAAATCCTACTTTCTGTATTTAATAAAATCACTTTTTACTTATTAATTGACCCAGAGTATGTATTAATACCTGGGAGAGCAAACAGCTATGCATATCTCTCTATCAGTGTTACAGAGGGCGAACAATTGATGAGTTTACCCTGTATAAGCTCTATACAGGGTAAAACGGATTTATTTGGATTTAGCCCCCACTGGGAGTTGGGTATCTGAGTGTTAAAGACAGGAACACTTCTGTGAGCTGCTTTCAGGTAAACCTGCAGCTTTGGGGCAAGTAATTCAGACCTTGGGTCTGCGTTGGAGCAGACGGGAGTGTCTGGCTCAGCAAGACAGGGTGCTGGAGCCCTGAGCTGGCAGGGAAAGCAGGGGTAGAAGTAGTCTTGGCACATCAGGTAGTAGCTCCCAAGGGGGTTTCTGTGATCCAACCTGTCACACCTATGTAATATTGTAGGATTTTTCTGGAACTTCTTTAGCGGGAAGACAGGATTAAGACAATACTGGGGAAAAGGGAATTGCAAATGCCCACCTAAGGCCTCAGCTTTTCAAGGTTTGCCCTGCAGGGGGATCTTTTGTCTGCTGATCACTTGTTACCTGAGGACAGCTCAGAGTGGATTCTCCAGGGACAAACCAGGCAGAGAAAGGACTTGTGAATAAATAGCCTGAGTTTAAGCTGACTCAGGGCCTTCTGTCTGATCCAGCAAACAGACTGGCCCTCTGGTTCTTATAACTGGGCAGTTACACTGTGATTGGTCTCTGAAGAGAACGCCAGCAGGCCTGCTTAGGCAAGCTGTCATTTGCTGGCAATGACTAAGTGTGAGCAAGGAACTGTGCAGCCTGGAAATACCCTGGTCAGGAGGGAGAGAGACAGGTGTCTCGTCACCTAAGAGATACTGGCTGGGGAGCCAGAAGCCTGGGAGTGGATGCCCTTGCTGGACCACTGAGGGGAAAACCCAGGTGTAGTTGCCATGAACTGGGATACAATCTACTGTTGAATATTCCATTTGCCGACATAAACATGCAGATTTTACGAAGGCAGGTGCCATATGGAATTTCACACCATCAGTAAACGTTAGCTCCTGGACTACCTTTTCCTGTGTAGCAAAGTCACGCAGGCAGGTCTAGCACATTCTAGTGAGCAGGGAGCCACACTCAGATCCGCTGACACCAAATGGCACCGCATTCCACAAGTGGTGACTTTGATAGAACCGCTTGTGGAGCAAGGTGCTATTCAATATGAGCAAGTGGATTGGAATCTGCTCTCTCAATGTTATAGGCAATTTTCTCTCTTTGCCCAATGTCCATGGAGCTTCAAGTCTATTGGGTCCATCAGCAGGCTCCATTCAGTTCTCACCTTTGTGCTGTCATTCCATTTCCCACATTAGGGGTGTAAGACTGGCAGGCCAGACCCAGCTGCTGCCCAGGCTGCAAGCATTAGCCAAAGCATTGACACACTTCTAACTGGAAACCCCAGATCAGTTCATCAGAACGTTAGTATTGCTCAGAAAAGGTATTAGTCTCATAAGAATACATTTAGTGTTTAGACTCTATGAAATGCTTGTAAATTGCTGCATGCATTAATCTCATTTACAATGTCTGTATTCCATGCTATAAGGAAATACGTAAATTTTACTTTATAACTTTGAAAATGTTTGCTCTGAATTTGTAAGCTCAGGCATGGGACCCCCCCCCGCGCCCATCCAAAGGAATCATCAAAATCAGATGTGCCATCAAGGAACATCACAATACAAAGGGTTGGTTAATGGAACTCTCTCATCTGGGCAATGCTACATGCAAGAAAGCTCATTCTGTGGGCATGGAGGCCGAGTGAAGGAAATAAAACAAAGCTACAGGACAGTGTGACGCTGCACCCCATATTCTTCACAGTGGTATTATTATGATATGGTTAAGATATAATCATAATGTATTTTATGTAAGAGCAGCCATGTGAGGTGTCATTGGAAAGGTTATGATTTACGGAATATGATTATCCTATTTGGACTCAGAGCTCCTGCCGCTGAGGGAAGCCCGGAGCCCTTTAAATCCTGGCGCCACAACTGCCCCCTCTGCCCCGTGGGGAGGTGTGTGTGGGGTAACCCCAGGACACCGCTGCTCTGGGTGGGGGGTAACCCCAGGACACTCATTACCCCGTGTGCCGGAGGCACCGCACCGCCGGGTGGGGGGTAACCCCAGGACACCGCTGCCCCCCTGTGCCGGAGGCACCGCACTGCCGGGGTGGGGGGTAACCCCAGGACACTCATTACCCCCTGTGCCGGAGGCACCGCACTGCCGGGGTGGGGGGTAACCCCAGGACACTCGCTGCCCCCCTGTGCCGGAGGCACCGCACTGCCGGGGTGGGGGGTAACCCCAGGACACCGCTGCCGCCCCCACGGCGCGCCTCCTGCCAGGCTCGCGGCGCAGCCCCGGAGGGTTGCGGGGAGCCCAGGGCGGGCTGAGCCGCTCCCGCCGGGGTCCGCACGCTCTGGGTGGGGCCCCGCGCCCTCTGTCCGCCCGGGCCCGCGCTGCCCTTACCCGGCTCGCAGCGCCCGCCCGGTCCGCCGCCGCTTCCTGCGCACGGGCGGTGCCAGCCGCGGCGCAGCGCGTCCGCCTGCTCGGGGATTGGCCGGGAGCGGCGGCAGCCGGGCGGTGAGAGGCGGGGTGCGCAGGGCCATGGACGGTGCGTCCGCAGCGCCCCCCGCCGGCCCCAGGGGGTGAGCGGCGCCCTCCGGCGGCAATTGTCCGCCGGTGCCGGGCAGCTGCAGCCCCGCCACACGCAGTCACTGCTCGGCCCTGCCCCCGCAGCAGCGGGCTGGGGCGTGAGAGGCAACGCGTCCCGCCGGGGCTCGCCTGCCTTAGCCGGGCTCGCCAGAGCCAGCCTCCCCCCCGGCCACTGCAGCTCCCGCCCCGGCACGCGGGTTCCAGGAGACCCCCCCTCCACCCCCCAGCTGTGCTGGTAACAGGACACTTTTGCCGGTTTAACCAGGGTGTAAATTCAGTCGGAGCTGGCCGGGGCGGGGCGCTGGGAAATGTTTCAAGGCCCCGGCCCTGGCCAGCCCCAGCGCCTCCGCAGCGCGCCAGGCCCGACCCCCGAGCGTGCGCCCCCCGGGCCGGCAGCCCTGAGCCCCGGCGGGAGGTGGGGGGTGCCCGGGAACTGCTCCGGGCACCGCTCCGCGTCCCGCACCCAGGGACAGGCCAGGTCCGCAGCGGAGGCTGGCGGGTGTGGCCGCACTGACAGCCAGGCCGCGGGTGCTTCGGGAAGTCCTGTCCCGGGACCGCACAGCGACAGGGAGCCGGAGCCGGCTCAGCGCCTTGCACCAGCTGAGCACGCGGCCCGCCGCTGCCCTGCGTGGGCGCCCGGGTCGCTGCTGCGCATGCTCCTCCCATGACGGCTGGTCGCGCGCCGCGAGCGGTTTCAATATGGCAGCGCCCGTCTCCTGAGTGGCGGTGCCCGCGCGCGGTGAGGAGCGCCCCGGGCCCGGGCGGCTGGGAGGGGGCGCGCGCGCGCGCGGCCCTGCCCGGGGGACCTGTGTCTGTCTGTCCGGGCGGGGCGGGCAGCCTCGGCCGCTGCGGGGCCCGGGCCTCTCGCCGCTTGTTTCCAGGCAGAGTTTGAACCCGCCGCGGCGCCTGCAAACCCGGGAACGGGGGTGGGGGGGGCTGGTCAAACCTCCCCGAGCCCCAGCGGCTCTGCCCCCCCCCCGTGGGGCTCACCTGGCAGGCGGGGCCCTCTAGTGACCCTACCGCCACCAGCGGGGCGCTGCCCTTCTTGGAGCGGCTGGTCTCCGGGCTACTGGCGGGACAGCGCGGTGCCCGCCTGAGGCGAACAGACAATGACACAGCTCCTTCTCTGGGCTGTAATCGTGTCCCTTCGCCGTTCCCCGGCGAGCCCCTCGCTCTGGTGTCGGCCCCAGTGGCTGCCCTGCCGCCTTGAGCCCATTCATTGTTTTGTGAGCTTTCCTCAGTTTCCCTCCTGCTCACCTTCTCTCTGAAGTAAGTAGTCCCCGTCCCTTCCTCTCAGGGCAGTCACATACCTCCTTCCTCAGGCTCAGTTTACAGCTCCCTCTATGCAGTTGTTTAATAGCTCTTTGGGGGATTGTATTTCTCCAGTTCCTGGGTTGCTGATACAATGAGAAATTTGAAGTTACTGCACACTCGAGAGCATGGGCCTGTCCAGGCTTTGGGGAGTCCTCAGTGTTTCTGCCTCCGTGCAGACCAAGGGACGCTGCTCATTGGCTCAGAATATGGGATCCTGGAGCTCGACCCAGCTGTTCGAGGGGTGAGTTACTGGTGGACGTTCCAAAGCTTTGTTTAGGGCTGTTTTCCTGATGCTAATTGTGGGTTCATTCTTGCAGGATGGGAAATGTTTTCATGCCCATTGACTTTACTGGGCATTCAGAGCACTCTGACTGTTACAGGGTTGGAGCTGGTGACAATACTTTGTGATCAATATCTCTCTCTCACTCTCACACACACACGCTATGCATAGTTGGAAATGCGTTCTGCTGCCAATAGTCTTGTTGTGGTGCGGCTGCAGTGTCTTGTGTTCCATCCACCTATAAAGATCATATAATCTCTTTGGATTGTAAACTCCTTAGTTTCAGTTCTTGTCCCCACTGGGTTCTATATAGCAGTGAGCACGCTCTAGGCCCTTCATTTGGACTTTGTTTAGTGCCGACATTATGTCTGCAGCACTGTAGGGTACACCTGCAAAAGTCTCTGCTCTGAAGAAAGCTTGCAGTCTGGAAGGCAGACAAATCTACATTTTCATTATTCTGCATATGTCCTGGTAAAGTTACATGCCCTGTCCAATTCAGTTCTTTCTGCCACTGCATTCTGAAGGTGCTAAAACAGGAAAGTCGAAGAACTCTCACTGAATTCATAATGGAGGCCTTTGGATTGGTGCCTGGTGAAGTTCCCTTCTACTGTACAGGAATGATAGGAGTCAACCGAGCTGAATAGACATCAATACAAAGCATGTTAGGAGCCATTATTTTTGACTGTTTAGTTGAGGTTCCTAAGCAAAGAACTGATATAGACATGAGCTTATCCATGAGTGAACTCTGTAGCCCTGTTCCTGCAGTGCGCAGGAGCTCCTCAAAAGCTCCACTCTAAGCCTGCACAGCTCAGGCCTGGTCTACACTACGCGTTTAAACCGGTTTTAGGAGCATAAAACCGATTTAACGCTGCACCCATCCACACCAAGAGGCCCTTTATATCGATATAAAGGGCTCTTTAAACCGGTTTCTGTACTCCTCCCTAACGAGAGGAGTAGCGCTAGTATCGGAATTGCCATATCGGATTAGGGTTAGTGTGGCCGCAAATCGACGGTATTGGCCTCCGGGAGCTATCCCACAGTGCACCACTGACCGCTCTGGACCGCAATCTGAACTCGGATGCAGTGGTCAGGTAGACAGGAAAAGCCCCGCGAGCTTTTGAATATTTCCTGTTTGCCCAGCGTGGAGCTCCGATCAGCACGGGTGGCGATGCAGTCCGAAATCAAAATAAAGAAAGAGCTCCTGCATGGACGATGCGGACGTGATCGCTGTAAGGGCAGGCAAATCCGTTCTATCAGCGCTCCGTTATAGAAGACGAAATTCAGAATCATTTTTAAAAATTCTCCAGACAGATGCCATAGCAGGGACTCAGCGCACTGCAGCGTGACAAGCGTAACGGAAAGCCAAAGAATCAAATGGACGCTCATGGACTGGAGGACTCAAGCTATCCCACAGTTCCTGCAGTCTCCGAAAAGCATTTGCATTCTTGGCTGAGCTCCAAGTGCCTCTAGGGTCAAACAAACAGTGTCCATGGTGGTTCAGGGCATAGCTCGGCAATGTACACGCCCCCCCCACCCCAGAAGTAAAAGGGAAAAAATCCTCTCGTGACTATTTAACATGTCACCCTATCTTTACTGAATGATGCAGATAGACACGATGCTGCAGCACTCAACACCAACATCCTTGCTCCCACCTCCCCCGCTATGGGTGGCTGATGGTGCAATATGACTGGTATCCGTCCTCATCATCATGAGCTTTTTGGCACGTGGTGCAGTGCAAAAGGACTGGTAACCATGCCGACTAGCATCTGTCAGGTCCCCCAATGTCAAGTGCACCTAATTTTTCATGGTAGATGGTGCAGTATGGTTGATAACCGTCTTCGTCATAGCAACAGGGGGCTGAGCTTCATCAGCCCCCACCCTTCATGTGTAAAGAAAAGATTCAATTGCCCCTGGACTAGCAGACGGATGTTGGGCTCCTCTCCTCCACACTTCTTACTGTCCTGTCTGGACTATCATAGCAGCTGGAGGCAGCCTTCCACTCATTTCTCACTAACAAGTCACTGTGTCTTATTCCTGCATTCTTTATTACTTCATCACACAAGTGGGGGGACACTGCTATGGTAACCCAGGAAGGCTGTGGGAAGAACGGAATCAACAGGTGGGGTTGTTGCAGGAGCACCCCCTGTGAATAGCATACAGCTCATCATTCCTGCAGGATCTGACACAGAGCAGCTGTGCTCTCTGGTTCTATGATACAGTGGTTCTCTAGTACACTTGCCCATATTCTAGGCAGGACTGATTCTGTTTTTTGATACCATAAAGGAGGGATTGACTCAGGGAGTCATTCCCAATTTTGGCTTTTGCGCCCCCGGCTAAGAGCAGCCAGGGGCACTTATGACAGCAACAGATGGCTCAGTGCAAAAGGACTGGTAGCCACGATCATCTTATTACCAATTTATGGATTGGTAGATGGTACAGTATGGTTGGTAACCATCTCTGCTGTCATGCAAAAGCATGCTGCTGTGTAGCGCTGCTGAATCACCTCTGTCAGCTGCATCTAGCACACATACGGTGACAGTCACAAAAGGCAAAACAGGCTCCATGATTGCCATGCTATGGCATCTGCCAGGGCAATCCAGGGAAAAAAGCCGCGAAATGCTTGTCTGCCGTTGCTTTCCCGGAGGAAGGAGTGACTGACGACATTTACCCAGAACCACCCGCGACGATGATTTTTGCCCCATCAGGCACTGGGATCTCAACCCGGAAATTGCAAGGGGTGGGGGAGGCTGCGGGAACTATGGGATAGCTAGGGAATAGCTACCCACAGTGCAACGCTCCAGAAATCGACGCTAGCCTCGGACCGCAGACGCACACCACCGAATTAATGTGCTTAGTGTGGCCGCGCGCACTCGATTTTATAAAATCTGTTTTACAAAACCGGTTTATGCAAATTCGGAATAGTCCCGTAGTGTAGACGTACCCTCAGTTGCTCCTCAGAAGGCTGGATCTTCATTAAAAAGGGGTATACTAAGAATCCGTAAACGGGCCCAGAGAGACCAAGTACCTTGCTCACAGACACAGTGAGTCAGTGCAAGAGCTGAGGTCAGACCCAGAACTCTGACTGTAACCATTAGACACGTTGTCTTGTAACCAGCGCATCAAGTTCTCTTGACTTTTAAAGCACTCAGCTGCCTAAGGGGTAAAGCATCTGAGGTGTATCATCAGGTTCAGTCAGGCTTTGTTTGGATGCTGCTTTGTTCTCGCCCCTTGTTTCCGACATTCGTGCTCAGCTTCTTGGCTCTGCCACAGGCAGATATGCCTTCCCTCTCCCATTTTTTATAGTTCTCAAGAACAGGAGGAGCCTTAATTATGTAAAGGGACATAACTGAGTACTTAAATTCTGACACTGAATCTAGTTTGGGACCATTTCATTATGGAGGTGTGAAGGAGTGTACTTGCCCTGCACTGGACAAGGAGGCGTTACCCGTGACTCTGGGCAGAGGAAGCCACACACCCCTTCACCCCTGCTGTGCATTTTCCAACTGGAGTATCAATATAAAAGGGAGCAGCCCAGCTCAGTCAGCGTGGACAACAGAGGAGAGAGGACTCACGTTGCAGGCTCCTGCCCGGGAGCCCCAGATTGGGGAGGCCAGCCATGCTGAGACACAGATGGATACTGGGCTACCTGCAGATGCCCAAGAGACGTTGGAACCGTCGGGAACTTCATAGGCCAAAGACCTCGAACACCCATGGACCAAGTCACTGGAAGACTGAGTAGGAAGCAGCCCAGAGAAACTAGCTGTTGATCCGGTTGTAGAACTGAGCAATAAGTCAGTGTGTTTCGGTCGGATCCCTGCTGACCCAGTGATGAATACACTCGCCGCTGACAAGGCCCTGAGCTGGGACCCGATGGACTAGGGAGGGCCTGGGTCCCCCTACCACTGACCACCATCTCCAGGCCACACTGCCTGGCTAATGAGGACAGCCATATTGACTCTGGTCTCTGGCCCATGCAGTCCTGTGAGGAAGGGCAGTTGTATTGACTCTGGCCACTAGGCCACAGAACCTTCGAGTGAGGGCCACCATATTGATTCTGGTCACTAGGCTAAGGGTGGGCAGGTGGACTCAATTATGGGGCTATAACGCCCGTTTCCCTGCCTCAAAGGGGACAGGGTGTGCTTGCCCCGCGACGGGGGGGCAGATGATCTCAGGTACAGGTCTCTCACAACTTACGCGCATTTAACATGCGCGATTTCAACTTTATGCGTAAGGCCGGAGTGGGGGGCGTGGCCTCAAGATTTAAAGGTCCTGGGGCACCAGCTGTGGCTGGGAATCCCAGGGCCTTTAAATCACCCAGGGGGCTCCCAGCTGCAGAGGTGGCTGGTAGCCCCTGTGGCGAACTAAAGGGCCTGAGGCTCCAGCCACCGTGGAGCTCCGGGCCCTTTAAATGCCAGCCCCAGCCCGGCTGCCGAAGCTGCGGGCAGGATTTAAAGGGCTCTTCTGGGCCCTTTAAATGCTGGCCCCGGCCCCGCCGCTGGAGCTGCGGGCGGGATTTAAGGGGCTCCGCTGGGCTTCCCGCCTAAGATAAGACTTGCCTGTATTTAATGTTGTCATTTCAACCCTCAAAGTTCCTTTTAAGCAGGGTGGATTTGATTTAAATCACTAGTCAGGAAGACTTGATTTAATAATGGATTTCTACATAAAAGTACATTCTTGTTGGTTGTTATCTTAATACATATTCTTTGCAACTCAGAGATAGATGTGATTTCATTTTTAGAAGGTACTCACTATACATTTTTAAAGTGATTTATTTTGAAAACTTTTCGATTAGTTTTACAGCTATATCAGAAAATGAATGAATGATTGGTTATTTCATTTACCAAAGGTAATTGAAGCAGATATTTATGAAGCCATTGGGAGGTGAACTATCTCCAATTCAACAGGTTAATCATTAATATTTGGAGGACTTTCTTGCCATGCCATGTTAGGAGGAGAACATCACCAGACAGACATTTAATTTTTTTATTTAACTAAAACAACAACTTTACATATTCTGGATTTTTTTCTTCAACAGCAAACATAATATTTTAACAAAACAAGCATAGGAATTTTTGAATACTTTTTTTTAAACAACAAGCCTGAAATCAATTACCTCTTTTTGTAATCTGCTGATTCTTTTCACAAACTTATATATGGTTGTTTCTGGATGATGGAGATGGTTTTTTTTCTTTTTTCTGTACTTGATATACTATGGCTATGTGACATACATGATGTGACCGAAACACTTTCATTGGCAGATAACTCTGAAACTATAGAAAATGATGGTGACCTTGAAGGTGGATAGTCTTCAGAATCCTGTATGTTGAGAATGGATTCTCCTAAACAAAATAAGTCAATGCAGTTATTTAACTATTATTACCATACTGCTCATTTAGTATTACTCATTGGATTCACTGACACTCAGTACTACTTTAAAGGTGAAATTGTAAAAGGAAGATCTGCCTATTTCAGCTACTTATTTTTTATCACAACTGCATCTGAAATGATAGAACCATAGAATAACAACTATATTTTTTGCTCAAACATGAGAATTCAAGAATAGTCCAGAAGGAAGGCAGGGAGTCCTTAAGAAAGAAGCATGGAATAAAAAAGTTTATCAACCCGAAGATCCTGCATGAGGAGAGGAACATGTCCGAACATCTTCAGTGCAGCTTCATCCTGAGAAGGAACACTTCTCGTGATGTTTCATTCGGGCAACCAAGCCTTGTATTTCTTTGTTGCACAGTTTGCATTTTGCACGCATGCCTGTCTTACACACAGGTAGAGGAACTTCATTAAAATATTCCCAAACTGGGTCACTTTTACGGCCTGCTGCCGTTTATAGGTTTTCCCTTCTAGTGAGAGAATGGTATGGTAGATCTCAAATCAATGAAGGCTACACTCAGAAAGACCTCAAGACTTCTGCAATATGCTGCTCAAGCGATTTCACTTTTGTTTCTACTGCCTGTCCCTCCCTTCTCACATTTATCTCCAGACTTCTTCTCCTTGTCCAGATCTGTTCCACTCCCAACAATCTTCTATTCATTGAACTTTTTGAAACTTTGCACTTTTAGAGAGAGGTAAGGGATTGACTCTGTGTACAACAGGGTTGAGGTCTGTTATTGCTCACCTCTATATATTATTTATTTAAAAACATTTTTGTTGTTAACAAGCATGTTATCTCCGGAGACACAAATCCACAGTTTGAGAACTGCAAAACTAAGCATCTCTTATGGTCTCTTCTAGACTGAGCACTGAGTCCCATTGGGTAGATAGAAAGATTAACCTAAATAATCTATACAGAAGCCCCTTGGAACCCCATAAGATTGGGTCCCTAATCCCTGAACTATTGGAATTTATTTACAAAACTTTTCTTAAACATTACATGAATACACTGTCTCATACTATAGCATTTATAATCCCCATTCCATGATGAGCTATAACGTATCTTAATTAAAACTATCTTTAGATAAAATGCTTTTAGAGGAAAAAATCTATCAAAAAAATCTCATTTAAAAAAAAATTGATTTTTATCCACCCTGCTTTTAAGATCAGTGTTACAGCAGGAAAGAAATTGTAACTGCATTGTTGTGAGTGGTTTTACCCAGGGATGTGTTTGGCCAATGTTTTGCAAAACTTGTACAAGCAGTGTTGTGTGCTCTTCCTTCTGGCTACAGCAGCCATGAACTCATAGGTAGGGTTTGAAAAGGTACAGAAGTTGCCTTCCAGATGAAGATGTAACCCGAATATGGTGTAAATTTCAGTTCCACTCAGAACACAAGGGAAGAGAAGTTTTTCTGTCTTCCTTACCAGCCCTCGCTTTGTGGCAGTGCTTCCCCTGTTGTCTCTGGAATCTGTTAGTACTGCACAGATTTGTCTGGGAGGCGTGCTGCAGAGCAGCATGAGGCACTGCTCTCCCTTGCTGAGTGCACTCTGTCTGCAGCAGTCCCAGGCTGCAGCTTTTGAACAAGTGACTGAATTACTCTGACAGCTCGATCCCTTCCATTTTGCGTAAGAGTATGCTGTGCTACTGCCCTGCAGTTAGCTTGTTCCCCCGTACTCTGTTCTGTAACTGTGTTGATGGAAGAATTCTCTTAGTTTGTGATGAGGAAAGACACTTCTATAGAATCTCCATACTGATTCTAGTGACACCGTCAACTTGAAATCTAGTGAATTACAAGAATTGAGTTGTCATTAAATATGCTCACCCTGCCCCCGACATGCACATGCATACCACTAGCCAGTATGTATGGTTTTACAATCACAGCTTTGGGTTTTATAATTGCTTTTCTCTCCTCAGTTGCTGTGTGAAAGGCCCACACAGGTGGGGGATACTGATGTATTTGTACAGGAAAAATAGTCAAACTGGCTCTAAAAAATGTGCTCTCCAGCATACCTAGTAAAGAAGCGAAAGGAGAGGAGAGACCAAGTTTCTCTAAACTTCTAGCTGTAGTATTCTGATGTGTAGTTTGTAAAACCAGCATGTGAAAACATTTCAGTCATGTGTATTTAAGGTGATGCTATCCCTCTACTGTCTATATGATCCTTCAGAAATGTTGGAGCAAATTCAGCAGGAACTTGCACCTTCTTATAGCCCCTTTGAGGTGGGGGGCATAGGGGCCATAAAACGATACTTAATGGGACACATTCTGTTCAGGAGCATTGCTATTTGCTGATTGATCTTTCACTTAAATAATCAGTTTGAAAAGCAATGAAATATTTCCATGTAACTGAGAATAAAGCCAGGTATTTCCCTGTCTGATGTCTGAGTTGCCTAGCTCAGTGGTGGTGAGTTCCATTAAATCTTACTGCTCCATGTGAGGTAATATTTGTACTGTATTTCTTGGAGGTGTTGGGTGCCTAGAGTGTATAGATAGTTGCCCCCTCTGGATTTGTATAAATCTAAACAAAGTAATATGTAGTCATTTTCTGATTGTTCTCTCTGTCTAGGTGACGAATGACATTTCCTTGACTGTGGATGGTTTTCTGCCAGAAGATGGAAGTGGTCACATTGTGGGCATTGAAGATCTGCCAGATCAGGAGTGTGTGTGTGTTGCTACGGCAGCTGGAGATGTTATACTGTGCAACCTCAGCACAAAGCAGGTAAGCTGGAAGGTAAAAGGAGAAGTCATAGCCTGCCTCCATTCTTACCCATGCAGCCTTACTGACTTCTCTGGGGTTTCTTGGGTGTAACTGAGAATGTATATAACTCGGAAGTGTTGGTCATCTGCTTAATTCCTTGACAATGAAAAGTAATGAAACGTTGGGAACTATGCCCCCCCTCCACCCCACTTCAGTGCCTGCACCGGGAGTCCTACTGAAATCAGTTAATTTGTTAACCTCAAAACAAAATAGGTTTATAATTCAGCTTTGTTTTTAAATAACAAGAAACTTATCAGTTAGTGCAGGACATCTTCAGAGAAAACTAATGTATATTAGAAACATGTTTCTGATCTATAGATCTCATTTAAAGAATAGAAGTTTTACATTCCATGATTAAAGGTCATGAAGCATAACTGCCAGGCAACATTAATGAGAAACCAGAACCATTTAGCTCAGGGAATAGCGCAGGGGATTGGGACTTCAGACTTTGTTTGGGATGGGGTTCTAGTCCATGCTCTGCTATGGATTTGTGTGCGATCTTGGGCAAGTTGCTTAAATTCACTAGGGTCCTATCTACAATGACACTTTCTGAAGATCTGCTTTTGTACTCCAACTGGTGCAACTGCAAAGGAAGTAGCAGCGAAGGGGAGTTCTAGAGTAGGCAGGGCATGATCCAGGGTTAGGTGACACCCTGGCAGCCAGTCTGTGCTGACACTTGGGGTATGTCTACACTACGAAATTAGGTAGATTTTGTAGAAGTCAATCTTTAGAAATAGATTTTATACAGTTGATTGTGTATGTCCCCATTAAGCGCATTAAGTCAGCAGAGTGTGTCCTCAGTACCATGGCTAGCATCGAATCTCAGAGCGGTGCACTGTGGGCAGCTATCCCACAGTCTCTGCTGCCCACTGGAATTCTGGGTTAAGCTCCCAATGTCCGATGGGGCAAAAACATTGTCGCGGGTGGTTTTGGGTACACGTCGTAAGTCTCCCCTCCCTCCTGTTATGCTATACAAAGCACACAGGATCTTTTCAGGGGGGAAAAGGCAAATACGCCGCATTTATTGAAAATACAACAGTTAGCAGATGCTTTTCAGTCACACTCTCTCTCTCTCTCTCTCTCTCTCTCTCTCCTGCCAGTTGATGTTAATAGTTACTAGTCTGTTGTAGCTCGAGTCAATCTAATGGTCAGTTAGATTGAGCACGAGTGAGGAGCTGGGCTCTGTCGGTTGTGATCCGATGCTCCGAGGCTTTGCAGGACTGACCCCAGAGTTCCATGGCAAAACACCCCAGCTTTATAGTTGTAAATTCCTATTTGAGTCCATGCATTTTGCAATGTCATCCTGTCCTTAAGTGGTGTTAATCTTGGGGTTTTCTGCTGTTATCATTTGATGGTTATTGTCGGGCTTCCCATTGTTATCTCCTATTTGTTGTCTCGCCTTCGGGGGTGCCTGTCTCACCTCTGAGGTCGTCAATGCTGCTAATATGTTTAGCATCGGATACAATGATTGTTTTCTGATTGTCTCCTGGTCTTTCCAATTCTCTCACTTCTTCTTGACCATCTGGACATTTGTGATGGTTTTCACACCTTATCTTTTCATGATGCATGCATTCCTCATTCACACAAACGATCTCTTACAGAAACCTTCAAAGGTACAGACAGCAGTATTTTATATTCAGCAGAATACATTGTAAATCAAGCCTTGTTAAATCTTATAACTAAAACAATTCACATTGGGGCTTCAGGCCCTCAACGTTCCTCTAATCTCCTTAACATAGACGCAATACAAGATCCTGTCTCTTACATTTCTTTGTTTTAAGGTTTAGAAAGTATATTTAACTAGAGTGCCTAATTTGTAATACATATAGGAAACCATAGTAGACATTATAACTTATCCTAAAACAAAAGGGTGACCATAATCCAGGGGTAGGCAACCTATGGCACGGGTGCTGAAGGCGGCACATTAGCTGATTTTCAGTGGCACTCACACTGCCTAGGTCCTGGCCACCAGTTCGGGGGGCTCTGCATTTTAATTTAATTTTAAATGAAGCTTCTTAAACGTTTTAAAAACCTTATTTACTTTACATACAACAATAGTTTAGTTATATATTATAGACTTATAGAAAGAGACCTTCTAAAAATGTTAAAATGTATTACTGGCACATGAGACCTTAAATTAGAGTGAATAAATGAAGACTCGGCACACCACTTCTGAAAGGTTGCTGACCCCTGCCATAATCAGTCATAAGAATTGTTCTGGTCTGTCATTCCTTTCTGCTATTCAAAAAGGGTGGCTGGCAGGATGAAATCAATCATCATTAATTTTCATAATACAATCATAAAATCCTGCTCCTACACTCCCTCCCTCTGTGAAAGCAACTGCAGACAATCATTTCAAACCTTCTTTCCTGGGTTACCTGTGCAGACGCCATAGCATGGCAAGCATGGAGCCCACTCAGCTCACCGCTGCTGTTGTGAGCAATCGTAAACACCTTGAGCATTATACTGCAGTATGTGCAGAACCTGGCTAAGAGACAGCAGCATGAGGACGATTGTGAGGAGTACATGGACACAGACGTTCCTGAAAGCACGGGATGTGGCAATTGGGACATCATGGCGGCAGTGGGGCTGGTTGATACAGTGGAACGCCGATTCTGGGCCCAGCCAAGAAGCACAGACTGGTGGGACTGCATAGTGTTTCAGGTCTGGGATGATTCCCAGTGTCTGCGAAACTTTTGTATGCATAAGGCCACTTTCCTGGAGCTCTGTGAGTTGCTTTCCCTGCCCTGAAGCACAGGAATACCAAGCTGAGAGCTGCCCCGACAGATGAGAAGCGAGTGCGATAGCCCTGTGGAAACTTGCAACGCCCGACTGCTACCGGTCAGTCGGGAATCAATTTGGAGTGGGCAAATCTACTGTGGAGACTGCTGTGATTCAAGTAGCCCTTGCAATCACTGACATTCTGCTATCAAGGGCAGTGACTCTGGGAAATGTGCAGGTCATAGTGGATGGCTTTGCTGCAATAGGTTTTCCTAACTGTGGTGGGGCGATAGATGGAACGCATATCCCTATCTCGACACCGGGCCACCTTGCATAAACCGCAAGAGGTACTTTTCAATGGTGCTGCAAGCACTGGTGGATCACAAGGGACATTTCACCGACATCAGTGTGGGATTGCTGGGAAAGGTGCATGATGCTCGCATCTTTAGGAACTCCAGGCTGTTTGAACAGCTGCAAGAAGGGACTTACTTCCCAGACCAGAAAATTACTGTTGGGGATGTTGAAATGCCAATAGTTATTCTTGGAGACCCAGCCCACCCCTTGCTCCCATAGCTCATGAAGGCATATACAGGCAGCCTGGACAGTAGTAAGGAGCTGTTCAACTATAGGCTGAGCAAGTGCAGAATGGTGATAGAATGTGCCTTTGGACGTTTAAAAGCTTGCTGGAGCTGTTTGCTGACTAGGTTAGACCTCAGCACAACCAATATTCCCACTGTTATTGCTGCTTGCTGTGTGCTCCATAATATCTGTGAGAGTAAGGGGGAGATGTTTATGGCGGGGTGGGAGGTTGAGGCATATTGCCTGGCAGCTGATTTTGAGCAGCCAGACACCAGGGCGATTAGAAGAGCACAGCTAGACGCACTGCACATCAGAGAGGCTTTGAAAACCAGTTTCATGACTAGCCAGGCTACCATGTGAGAGTTGTGTATGTTTCTCCTTGATGCAAACCCATCCCCTTTGTTGATTTTAATTCCCTGTAAGCCAACCAGCCTCCCCCCTTCAATCACAGCTGGCAAAGGAAATAATGTCACTATTGTTTTGAAACCATGCATTCATTCTTTCTTAAAAAAAAGTGAGATAACTGACAAGGTAGCCCGGGTGGGATGTGGGGAGGAAGGAAGGACAAGGCCACATTGCTTATTGTAGCCACACTACAAATCAAAACTGTTTGAATGCCAGCCTTCTGTTGCTTGGGTCGTCCTCTGGAGTAGAGTGGCTGGGTGCCCGGAGCCTCCCCCCATGCGTTCTTGGGCTTCTGGGTGAGGAGGATATGGAACTTGGGCAGGCGGTTGTACAGAGGAGGCAGTGGCGGTCTGTGCTCTTATTGGCTTTCCTGCAGCTCCACCAGACACCTGAGCCTGTCCGCTTGTGCCCCCATTAGCCTCAGCATCGCATCCTGCCTCTTCTCATCACTTAATGCTTTCCTGGACTCTGCCACTGAATGCCTCCATGCATTCAGCTGTGCCCTGTCAGTGCAGGAGGACTGCATGAGCTCGGAAAACATGTTATCGTCACAAGTCGTTTTTTCGCCTTCTAATCTGCGATAACCTCAGGGATGGAGATGGTAGGGGGAGCATAGAAACATTTGCAGCTGCAGGGGGATAAAAAGGGAGAGTAAAATTTAAGATGATACATTTCTGAGAACAAAAGGGAGACTCTTTCACAGTGAATCAAGCAATTCATAGAAGACAGCACATACGCTTTAGGTACAAGGTTGATTTTGCCTTTTATACTGAGCGCCTGCCGGTATGACGACACATCACACACGGCTGGGCAACAGAATTCGGTTTCCAGGCAGCCATGGTAAGCCAAAGGTTATGTGGTGTTGGCTTCTAACGCCTTCATAACATGTGTGAATGGTTTCAAACTGCAGCATCCTCCTTTCCCATAGCAAGCAATGCCAGCTGGGTTTGCCATTTAAAAGGAGGGGCAGCGGTTTTCGGGTGGATGTGCAGCACCCACCTCTTCCCACCCCACCACGTGGCTATTCTCAGGGATGAGCCCTTTTAGCCAAGTGCAAACAGCCCAGCATGACCGGGGTCCTTTTACTGTTCCCTTACAAAAATTCCCCTATTTCAACCAGGTGACCATGAATAATATCACTCTCCTGAGGCTAACATAGAAAGAGAGAGACCGAATGTTGCTTGAATACGACCAAAACCCAGGACCATTCGCTGCCATGCTTTGTGCTGCAGTGATTCCAGACTACTTGCTACTGCCTTGGCATGATAAAGTGTCCTACCGTGGAGGACGAAATAAGGCAGCCCTCCCCAGAAACCTTCTGCAAAGGCTTCCAGAGTACCTCCAGGAGAGCTTCATGAAGATGTCTCTGGAGGATTCCTGCTCCATCCCCAGACAAGTTAACAGACTTTTCCAGTAGCTGTACTGGCTGCAAATGCATCCCAAGTCTTCAGGGCAAATCAGACATTAAACACTGTTGCTTTTAAACCCTGTACTATAGTTACAAATGTGCATTCACCAGAGATGCCTTCTTCACCTTCAGGATCGGGGATCCCGCCTTGGGAGGATATTGGCTCCAGGGTGATGAAAAGGTCCCGGCTGCCGGGGAGAACGGGTTCACTGCTTGCCTGCAATGCATTCTTCTCCTCCTCCTCTTCCTCATCCACAAAATCCTCCTCCTCCCTGTTGCGTGAGACTCCCTCCTTGCAGGTGTCCACAGACAGTGGTGGAATAGTGGTAGGGTCCCCCTCTAGAATGTAATGCAGCTGATCATAGAAGCAGCATGTATGGGGCTCTGACCCGGAGCGACCGTTTGCATCCTTTGTCTTTTGGTAGGCTTGCCTGAGCTCCTTTACTTTCACGCGGCACTGCTGTGTGTAGCCTCTGTCCATCATGCCCTGTGCGATTTTTGGCATATATATTATCATTTCTTCTTTTTGATTGGAGTTCTGTCTGCACAGATTTTTGTCCCCAAACAGCAATCAGTTCCAGTGTCTCCCGTTCAGTCCATGCTGGAGCTCATTTGCAATTCTGGGACCAGTGCTGCTGAGCTTGCCACACTGACCAAACAGGAAATGAAATTCAAAATTTCCCAGGGCTTTTCCTGTGTACCTGGCTAGTGCATCGGAGTTGAAAGTGCTGTCCGGAGCGGTCACATTGGAGCACTCTGGGATAGCTCCCGAAGGCCAATACCGTTGAATTGTCTGCACTACCCCAAATTCGACACAGAAAGGTCGATTTTAGCGCTACTCCCCTCACCGGGGAGGAGTAGATGCATTATAAAATCGACCTAACGCAGATAAATTCGACCTAACCCCATAGTGTAGACCAGGGATTGGATAGCTGCTATTGCCATCTCAGCCAACTTTGTTCACATGTGGCATATTTTGCAAATGTCAGACTGGAAAAAATAAAAATAAAAATCAAGCTTAGTCTGAAGACTGCGTAAAGTATTGTCGTTTAGTGTATGAAAGATCCTGTCCTATAGTATGTATTAACAACTTGTCTAATGAGTCAGAGATGATACTTTCTGGCATGAGCACTAGGGTCAGAGTTAAGGTTTAGCTTCTAATCTTATATGTCTTGGCTTTACAAATTGATTTCTCAGGTTTAACATTGTTTTAATGCTTACTGGTTTTGTTTGGAATATGTTTTGGTGTCTTGAAATTCACTGTGTGTGTACTGAGACTCCTTGTGTGT
Source organism: Mauremys mutica (assembly GCF_020497125.1). Classification (NCBI taxonomy): domain Eukaryota; kingdom Metazoa; phylum Chordata; order Testudines; family Geoemydidae; genus Mauremys; species Mauremys mutica. The sequence continues at coordinate 130,665,086 of NC_059077.1, forward strand.
AAGAATAAGTCATTTTGCAGGTATCTGGAGTTTCCCTTCTCTTCACCAAAAGTGATTGTGTCCTGTTACCAGAGCACAGCTCTGGCAATCGTGAGCAGCCACAGCTGGTGCAATTGTCATCTCCCCCAGCTCCTTGTAAATCAGAACAATAGATTGGAGAGACAGTCAGCCTTTCTTGCTGTTGTATATGTATCACCTGTACATACACAAATACCTCACGCTGCTCATTGCTCTCTTACAGCTCGAATGCGTTGGGAGTGTGGACAGTGGTCTGACCACCATGAGCTGGAGTCCTGACCAGGAGCTTGTCCTGCTGGTTACAGGTACAAATTATAGTCTGTTTGTAAACTCTGTTGAGCAAATACAAGGTAGTTTAGTACAGCCTTGCATCAGTTTTCATAGGGCCAAATTCTGCCCCTTTGCTCACCCTGAACTATGCTTGTGTAATCCAGTTACCTGGCCCTGAACAATTATGACACACACATGTTCTGATTCAGCAGCTTTACAGATCTCTCTCAAGGAAATAAAATCTGGTGCTGCATTCAAAAAAACTGGGATAGTTGTGTTAAATTCCTTGTGACATTCTTCTGTATCAGAAGCAACAGCAAAAGATAGTCTTAAAGCTGAAGACCAGAAGGGATCACCAGATCTAGTTTGTCTTCCTATATAGCACAGGCCATTAACGTCATCCAGCACCCACACACGAAACATGACAACTGAAATTAGTCTCCTGAGGGCATTTGTCTAAACTAGGGCCGTCAAGCAATTAAAAAAATTAATCGCGATAAATTGCACTGTTAAACAATAATCGAATACCATTTACTTAAATATTTGTGGATGTTTTCTACATTTTCAAATACATTGATTTCAATTATAACACAGAATACAAAGTGCACAGTGCTCACTTTATATTTATTTTTATTACAAGTATTTGTACTGTAAAAAAACCAAAAGGAATAGTATTTTTCAATGCACTACAGTACTTAAGTGAAATCTCTTTATCCTAAAAGTTGAACTTACAAATGTAGAATTATGTACAACCCTCCTCCCCGCCGCATTCAAAAATAAAACAATGTAAAATTGTAGAGCCTGCAAGTCCACTCAGTCTTACTTCAGCCAAACAAGTTTGTTTACATTTGCAGGAGATACTGCTGCCTGCTTCTTGTTTACAATGTCACTTGAAAGTGAGAACAGGCATTCTCATGGCACTGTTGTAGCCGGCGTTGCAAGATATTTACGTGCCAGATGTGCTAAAGATTCATATGGCCCTTCATGCTTCAACCACCATTCCAGGGGACATGAGTCCATACTGATGACGGGTTCTACTCGATAACAGTCCAAAGCAGTATGGACCGCCACATGTTCATTTTCATTATCTGAGTCAGATACCACCAGCAGAAGGTTAATTTTCTTTTTTGGTGGTTCATGTTCTGTAGTTTCCACATCGGAGTGTTGCTCCTTTAAGACTTCTCCAAGCATGCTCCACACCTCATCCCTCTCCAATTTTGGAAGGCACTTCAGATTCTTAAACCTTGGGTCGAGTGCTGTAGTTATCTTTAGAAATCTCGCATTCGTACTTTCTTTGTGTTTTGTGAAATCTGTAGCGAAAGTGTTCTTAAAATGAACATGTGCTCGGTCATCATCCAAGACTGCTATAACATGAAATATATGGCAGAATGTGGGTAAAACAGAGCTGGGGACATACAGTTCTTCCACAAGGAGTTCGGTCACAAATTTAATTAACCTATATATTAACGAGGGTCATCAGCATGGAAGCTTGTCCTCTGGAATGGTGACTGAAGCACGAAGGGGCATACGAATGTTTAGCATACCTTGTACGTAAATACCTTGCAGTGCCGGCTACGAAAGTGCTATGCAAATGCCTGTTCTCACTTTCTGATGACATTGTAAATAAGAAGAGGGCAGCATTATCTCCTGCAAATGTAAACAAACTTGTTTGTCTTAGAATTTGGCTGAAGAAGAAGTAGGACTGAGTGGACTTGTAGGCTCTGAAGTTTCCATCGTTTTGGTTTTGAGTGCAGTTATGTAACAAAAAAAAAATATTCTAAATTTGTAAGTTGCACCTTCACGATAAAGAGTTTGCACTACAGTACTTGTATGAGGTGAAGTGAAAAATACTATTTCCCTCTTATTTTTACAGCACAAATATTTGTAATAAAAATAAACCACTTTGATTTCAATTACAACACAGAATACAATGTACATGAAAATGCAGAAAAACATAAAAAATATTTAATACATTTCAGTTACTATTCTATTGTTTAAGAGTGCGATTAAAACTGTGATTAATTTTTTTGAGCTAATTGTGTGAGTTAACTGCCATTAATCAACAGCCCTAGTCTAATTTATTGTGTTCCACAGACAGAACAGGAGGGCCTGTGGTGCCCCAGTGCCCAAGGTCCCTGGAATAGCAGGGAATTGATTAGTGACATACACCAAGATAACCCTGGCAAGTGATCTGCATCCCAGGCTGCAGAGGAAGGCAAAAAATCCCAAGGTCGCTGCCAATCTGATCTGGGGGAAAATGTCTTCTTCACCCCACATATGGCCTGTTAGACCCTGAGCATGTGAGCAAGAACCAGCCACCCAAGCACCTGAGAAAGAGATTGCGTAGTGCCACCTCAAAGCATCGGCCCACCCCAGCCAATTTTCTATCTCTAGCCATGGCCATCTCAGATGTTTCAGAGGAAGGAGATGGAAAAAAAACCCCAGAATACTTTGTGAGGGGAATATCCTTTCCTGACCCCTGCAGATGACCAGCTGAAGCCCTGAAGCATGAGATTTTTTTAAGATTATCTGACATGGACCAGGAGGGACTCTAAGAACTGCCAGGCCCTGCCATACAATTCCACTTGTACTTATGTCCAGCTTTCTCTCAAAATTAAGTTGTTTGCCTGCACAACTCCTACTGGGAGACTTCCAGAACCTCACCCCTCTGATGGTTAGAAACCTTCAGATTTCCAGCCTGAATTTGTTCATGGCCAGTTCATATCTTTTTGTTGTTGTGCCAATATTGTCCTTTATCTTCATAAGAACATAAGAACGGCCGTACCGGGTCAGACCAAAGGTCCGTCTAGCCCAGTATCTGTCTACCGAAAGTGGCCAATGCCAGGTGCCCCAGAAGGAGTGAACCTAACAGGCAATGATCAAGTGATTTCTCTCCTGCCATCCATCTCCATCCTCTGATGAACAGAGGCTAGGGACACCATTCTTACCCATCCTGGCTAATAGCCATTTATGGACTTAGCCACCATGAATTTATCCAGTTCTCTTTTAAACATTGTTATAGTCCTAGCCTTCACAACCTCCTCAGGTAAGGAGTTCCACAAGTTGACTGTGCGCTGCATGAAGAAGAACTTCCTTTTATTTGTTTTAAACCTGCTGCCTATTAATTTCATTTGGTGACCCCTAGTTCTTGTATTATGGGAATAAGTAAATAACTTTTCCTTATCCACTTTCTCCACATCACTCATGATTTTATATACCTCTATCATATCCCCCCTTAGTCTTCTCTTTTCCAAGCTGAAGAGTCCTAGCCTCTTTAATCTTTCCTCGTATGGGACCCTCTCCAAACCCCTAATCATTTTAGTTGCCCTTCTCTGAACTTTTTCTAGTGCTAGAATATATTTTTTGAGGTGAGGAGACCACATCTGTGCACAGTATTCGAGATGTGGGTGTACCATGGATTTATATAAGGGCAATAATATATTCTCAGTCTTATTCTCTATTCCCTTCTTAATGATTCCTAACATCCTGTTTGCTTTTTTGACCGCCTCTGCACACTGCGTGGACATCTTCAGAGAACTATCCACGATAACTCCAAGATCTTTTTCCTGACTCGTTGTAGCTAAATTAGCCACCATCATATTGTATGTATAGTTGGGGTTATTTTTTCCAGTGTGCATTACTTTACATTTATCCACATTAAATTTCATTTGCCATTTTGTTGCCCAATCACTTAGTTTTGTGAGATCTTTTTGAAGTTCTTCACAATCTGCTTTGATCTTAACTATCTTGAGCAGTTGAGTATCATCTGCAAACTTTGCCATCTCACTGTTTACCCCTTTCTCCAGGTCATTTATGAATAAATTGAATAGGATTGGTCCTAGAACTGACCCTTGGGGAACACCACTAGTTACCCCTCTCCATTCTGAGAATTTACCATTAATTCCTACCCTTTGTTCCCTGTCTTTTAACCAGTTCTCAATCCATGAAAGGACCTTCCCTTTTATCCCATGATAACTTAATTTACGTAAGAGCCTTTGGTGAGGGACCTTGTCAAAGGCTTTCTGGAAATCTAAGTACACTATGTCCACCAGATCCCCCTTGTCCACATGTTTGTTGACCCCTTCAAAGAACTCTAATAGATTAGTAAGACATGATTTCCCTTTACAGAAACCATGTTGACTATTGCTCAACAGTTTGTTTTTCTGTGTGTCTGACAATTTTATTCTTAACTATTGTTTCAACTAATTTGCCCGGTACCGACATTAGACTTACCGGTCTGTAATTGCCGGGATCACCTCTAGAGCCCTTTTTAAATATTGGCGTTACATTAGCTAACTTCCAGTCATTGGGTACTGAAGCCGATTTAAAGGACAGGTTACAAACCTTAGTTAATAGTTCCGCAACTTCACATTTGAGTTCTTTCAGAACTCTTGGGTGAACGCCATCTGGTCCCGGTGACTTGTTAATGTTGAGTTTATCAATTAATTCCAAAACCTCCTCTAGTGACACTTCAATCTGTGACAGTTCCTCAGATTTGTCACCTACAAAAGCCAGCTCAGGTTTGGGAATCTCCCTAACATCCTCAGTCGTGAAGACTGAAGCAAAGAATCCATTTAGTTTCTCCGCAATGACTTTATCGTCTTTAAGCGCTCCTTTTGTATTTCGATCGTCAAGGGGCCCCACTGGTTGTTTAGCAGGATTCCTGCTTCTGATGTACTTAAAAAACATTTTGTTATTACCTTTGGAGTTTTTGGCTAGCCGTTCTTCAAACTCCTCTTTGGCTTTTCTTATTACACTCTTGCACTTAAGTTGGCAGTGTTTGTGCTCCTTTCTATTTGCCTCACTAGGATTTGACTTCCACTTTTTAAAGGAAGTCTTTTTATCTCTCACTACTTCTTTTACATGGTTGTTAAGCCATGGTGGCTCTTTTTTAGTTCTTTTACCGTGTTTCTTAATTTAGGGTATACATTTAAGTTGGGCCTCTATTATGGTGTCTTTAAAAAGGGCCCATGCAACTTGCAGGGATTTCACTTTAGTCACTGTACCTTTTAACTTCTGCTTAACTAACTCCTTCATTTTTGTATAGTTCCCCCTTTTGAAATTAAATGTTGGGCAGTTGAGGTGTTCTTCCCACCACAGGGATGTTGAATGCTATTGTATTATGGTCACTATTTCCAAACGGTCCTGCTATAGTTACCTCTTGGACCAGCTCCTGCGCGCCACTCAGGATTAAATCTAGAGTTGCCTCTCCCCTTGTGGGTTCCCGTACCAGCTGCTCCATGAAGCAGTCATTTAAAGTATTGAGAAATTTTATCTCTGCATTTCGTCCTGAGGTGACATATTCCCAGTCAATATGGGGATAATTGAAATCCCCCACTATTATTGAGTTCTTAATTTTGATCGTCTCTCTAATTTCCCTTAGCATTTCATCATCACTATTACTGTCCTGGTCAGGTGGTCGATAATAGATCCCTAATGTTATATTTTTATTAGAGCATGAAATTTCTATCCATAGAGATTCTATGGAACCTGTGGATTCGCTTAAGATTTTTACTTCATTTGAATCTACATTTTCTTTCACATACAGTGCCACTCCTCCCCCTGCGCGACCTGTTCTGTCCTTCCGATATATTTTGTACCCCGGAATGATTGTGTCCCATTGATTGCTGTCAGTCCACCAGGTTTCTGTGATGCCTATTATATCAATATCCTCCTTTATCACCAGGCACTCTAGTTCACCCATCTTATTATTTAGACTTCTAGCATTTGTGTACAAGCACTTTAAAAACTTGTCCCTGTTTATTTGTCTGCCCTTTTCTGATGTGCCAGATTCTTTTTTATGTGACTGTTTATCATCTGATCCAGCCCTTACATTATCCTCTTCCGTCCTCTGCTCCTGACTATAACCTGGAGATTCTCTATCATCAGACTCTCCCCTAAGAGAAGTCTGTGTCCGATCCACATGCTCCTCTGCAGCAGTCGGCTTTCCCCCATCTCCTAGTTTAAAAACTGCTCTACAACCTTTTTAATGTTTAGTACCAGCAGTCTGGTTCCACTTTGGTTTAGGTGGAGCCCATCTCTCCTGTATAGGCTCCTCCCATCCCAGAAGTTTCCCCAGTTCCTAATGAACGTGAACCCCTCCTCTCTACACCATCGTCTCATCCACGCATTGAGACTCTGAAGCTCTGCCTGCCTACCCGGCCCTGCTTGTGGAACTCGGAGCATTTCTGAGACTGCCACCATAGAGGTCCTGGATTTCAGTCTCTTCCCTAGCAGCCTAAATTTGGATTCCAGGACATCTCTCCTACCCTTCCCTATGTCATTGGTACCTCTATGTACCACGACCACCGGCTCCTCTCCAGCACTACACATAAGTCTGTCTAGATGCCTCAACAGATCCGCAACCTTTGCACCAGGCAGGCAAGTCACCATACGGTTCTCTCGGTCATCACAGACCCAGCTATCTACGTTTCTAATGATCGAATCTTCCATTACTAACACCTGCCTTTTCCTAGAAACTGGAGTTCCCTCCCCTGGAGAGGTATCCTCAGTGCGAGAGGCAACCCCAGCACCATCTGGAAGGAGGGTCCCAACTACGGGAAGGTTTCCCTCTGCTCCCATTGACTGCTCTGCTTCCCTGGGCCATTCTTCCTCCTCAACAGCACAGGGGCTGTCTGAGCGGAGGTGGGACAATTCTACAGTGTCCCGGAAAGCCTCATCCACATACCTCTCTGCCTCTCTTAGCTCCTCCAGTTCCGCCACTCTGGCCTCCAAAGTCCGTACATGGTCTCTGAGCGCCAGGAGCTCCTTGCACCGACTGCACACATACGCCACCCGCCCACAGGGCAGGTAATCATACATGCAACACTCAGTGCAATAAACTGGATATCCCCCACTCTGCTGCTGGGCTTCTGCCTGCATTGTCTCCTAGTTAATGGAAGGGTGGTTTACACTTACACTTACACTTCGATCACTCTTCTCCCTCCCTATTATCTCCCTCCACCCTCGCCCTGATGTATTTATAGAGAGCAGTCACATCCACTCTTGACCTTTGTTTTGCTAGGCTTAGCAAGCCAAACTCTTCCAGTCTCCCCTCATAAGATAGGCCCTCCATTCCCCCGATTACTTATTTGCACCAGTTCTGTTTGAATTCATCTCTTGAACATGGGTGATCAGAATTGTACAGGCTCCAGATGAGGTCTTACCAGTGCCTTGTAAAATGGCATTACTACTTTCCTCTCTCTCTCTACTGGATATGTCCTGCTTGATGCATCATAGGATCATATTTGCCTCTTTCGCAACTGCATCACATTGGTGGCTCATTGTCATCCTGTTATCGACAAACGCACCCAGGCCTCTTTCCTTTTCTGTCACTTCTAGCTGATGAGCCCCCACTTGATAGCAGATGTTTGTTTAGACCCTAAATGCATGACCTTGCACTTTCCACTATTAAATTTCATCCCATTTCTGTATGCCAGTTCTCAAGGTCATCCAGGTCTTCCTATATAATGTTCCAGTCCTCCTCCATGTTGACAATACCTCCCAACTTTGTATTGGAGAATCATAGAAATGCAGGGCTGGAAGGAACATCAAGAGGTCATCCAGTCCAGCTCCCTGTGCAGAGGCGGGGCCAAGTAAACCAAGACCATCCCAGATAAGTGTTTGTACAACCTGTTGTTACAAACCTCCAATGATGGGGATTCTACAATTCCCTTAGAAACCTATTCCAAATCTTAACTACCCTTAGAGTTTGGCTTTTCCGGATATCTAACCACAGTCTCCCTTGCTGCAGATTTAAGCCCATTACTTTTTGTCCTCCCTTCAGTGGACATGGGGAACAATTGATCAGTGTTCTTTATAACAGCCCTTAACATATTTGAAGACTGTTATCAGGTCTCCCACAGTCATCTTTTTTAGTCCTCTAACTTACCTGTTCGTTCCCTGTTTTGTCTTGTGTTCCTTCTGCCTTGTAAATATTAATTGTGTTGAGCAGGGGTGGGCAAACTTTTTGGTCCAACGGCCACATCGGGGAATAGAAATTTTATGGCTGGCCATGAATGCTCACAAAATTGGGGTTGGGGTGAGGACTCTGGTTGGGGGTGTGGACTTTGGGGTGGGGCTGGGGATGAGGAGTTCGGAGTGTAGGAGGGTGGTCCAGGCTGGGATCGAGGGGTTTGGAGAGTGGGAGGGGGATCAGGGCTGGGGCAGGGGGTTGGGGCGTGGTGAGAGGCTCAGGGGTGCAGACTCAGAACGCGCTTACCTCAAGCAGCTTCCGGAAGCAATGGCATGTCCCTTCTGTGGCTCCTATGCGGAGGCATCGCCAGGTGGCTCTGCACACTGCCCCATCCACAGGCACTGCCCCTGCAACTCCCGTTGGAGTGTGTAGGAGCCGGAGCGGGGCCATGCCTCGGCTTCTGGAGCTGCGTGGTGCGGCCCCAACCCTGCGCCCCGGCTAGAGCACTGGAGCAGCCCCCGACCCAAAGCCGAAGCAGGGCTGAGCTGCATGGTGTGGTCCCCCGTTCCGCAGTGGGAGCTCGTGGGCCAGCCTAAAACGGATCCGGCCCGCGGGCCGTTGTTTGCTCACCCCTGGTGTTGACTATCTGGTCACCATTAACCTTTTTAAAGAAGACTGAAGCAAAATAGCATTAAATACCTCAGCCTTCTTGATGTCATCAATTAATAGCTCTCCTTCCCCACTAAATGGAGGGCTAACACTTTCCTTTTCTTTCTCTTGTTCTATAAATATTTTAGGAACCTTTTCTTATTGTCTCTTATCCCTTTGCTAGTTGTAATTTATTTTGCACCTTAACCTTTCTGATTTTTGTCCCTCTGTGCTTGAGCTATTGTTGTGTACTCCTTCCTGCAATTTGTCCATGCTTCCACTTCTTGTAGGGTTCTGTTTTGATTTTCAGTTAATTAGAGAGTTCCTGGTGGCTCCATATTGGCCTCTTAGTATTTTTCCTATCTTTTCTTCACATCAGGGTAGTTTGCAATTGTACCTTTAATATTGTCTCCTTGAGAAGCTGCCAGTTCTCCTGAACTCCTTTTTTGTTTAGATTTTCTTCCTCTGGAATCATCAGCAAATTTCATTAGCACACTATTGTGTAAAATTGGACCCAGGGCTGATCCTTGAGGCGCTCCACTAGTAACCTCTTTCCAGTTGTTCACCTTTGAGCACAACCTGTTACCTTTTTCTTCTTGAGCCAGTTCCTTACTCACCTTACAAGTCTTGTATTAACTGTAACATTCTGGGGTGCAATCCAGACCAGTGAGGAGCTGCGTCACCCCTGCCCTGCAAATGTGGGTGCCTCCCATTGGTTTGCTGCTGTAACTCCCACCTGGGCCGCTCACAGTCAAATAGCATGCAGGTCACACTCTGAGTGTCTGTGTATAGCTGCAGCCTGCAAGCCACACATCAATCTCACTCTGGCTTCCACCAGCCTTGGTTACCCACTTGCAGGGTGACCCCAACACACTCCCAGTCCCAGATTTTCTCCCAGAACATGTGTTCTGCTCTGTCCTGTCCTGCCCTTTCCTGAGCAGTCCAGATATATTAGATCCATTGTCTCTCTAAGGAGATCAGTATACAACAGTCTGCTACTTTAAATGGAGTTCCCCCATTAGCCCTGTTTAACCACAACATGGATTTGTTTTGATTTAAAAAATAAAACAAGTTTCTTTAACTACAAAGAGAGATTTTTAAATGTGTACAAATACAAGGCTTTAATGTCATAAATGGTCACAAGAGAAATAAAGATAAAACACTTCCTAGTACTAAGCAAACTAGACTTGATTCAAGATAAAAATTCTTAACCACATGCTCCTAGGAACAGGGCTGACCAAATTTCAGATCAAGCTCTTTTCCAAAGTCAGATGGGCTGGTTTTATTTGTCATCTTAGGTGAAAGAGCAAGAGATGTATAAGGAGAGAGAACTTGGGTTGTTTTTATAGTTCAGTCACCTTTTGAAATGCATATTCCTGAGGGCTCCCTCTAGTTCGTTCCCACTGTGAGGAAGGAGACAAGGAATCCAGCGGTGAAATAGGTTCCATGCTGTTGTTTGCAAAGATGCAGATCTATTTGTTCCTGCCCCACACCCTTCGTTGCCAAAAAATGTGACCAGTGACGGCCTATCAGCTTCGATGACACCTGGCTAGAGGCGTCAGCTTGTCCTTTATCTTTGAGAAACAGGTTTGTTTACCCCTTCCTCAGACTTGTCTAGTAAACACACTTCAGTCATGATTTCAGCTTACGTTCATAACTTTACATATAACATTGCTACACATGTTTCATCATGGTATTGCTGACCATTGAATTATTAGTTTTCAAGTGATACGTCACAAGGTATATTGTGTACAAAGATTTGTGTAGGCTGTGAATACAGAGGTGCATTCAGTCACAGTTGTAAATAAAAATATTGAGTAAAATTGGACTCAAGGCTGATGCTTGGGGAACTCCACTAGTAACCTCCCTCCTGTCCAGTAGTTCATCTTTGAGCACAATTGTTTTCCTTTTCCCTTTGAGCCAGTTCCTTATCCATCTTACAGTTCTTGTATTAATCCCCATGTTCTCTAATTTAACTAATTTGTCATGTGGTCCCATGTCAGATGCTTTACTGGAGTTCAAGTACATTAGATGAAGCAAAAGGCTTGGTTTTTTTAAAGGTGCACATGAGAAACCAAAATAAGTGGACAAGTTTTACTCTCCTTTTCTTATGAGCCTCAGTGATGAATCAAGGGGAGCTCTCTGGCTCTTCTGAAACATCTAGAGATCTTAAATGCAAGAAAAAATTATCAGCTTCTTGCTGTATTCTCCCTGGTATAGTCTTTATACTGAGGTCTCAATGCGATTATTGAAGTAACTTCTGCTGGGCAAAGAGGCTCCAAACTCTGCTTGTTATCTGACAGTTTGGAGATGTGTCAGACTGTAGTTGCAGAGCAGAACTAGGGCTCTGATCTGGGGAAAGATCCTACTTCCTGTCTAATGATGATAAAGGAGAGAGAAACAGTTCTGGGTTTTTTATACTGCTTGTAACTAATGTGGCATGTTAGCAGTTTAAACGATTCAATTACGTGCAAACAGAAAATACATTACTATAAACATAGAAGTCAGGGTGATAAAGAATCCTATGGCTCTTCTCATAGGAGTTGAGGTTTGCTGACCTTGCCTGAAACTTCTTTTGCTTTTTTTTTACCGTCGTTATTGTGCATCATGCTTATTGGCCTTTACTCCAGAAGTGGCTGCATTGCAGTGAAGACCCAATCCTACAAGGTGCTAAACATTACCTGCAAAGCACTAAATGTCCTCAACTCCAACTAATTTGAGTAGTAGCATTGTGTTCTTTGTAAAATACTTATAGCACCTGTTCTCTCATAGGAAATTATTGTGACTGTATTTACCATTATTAACTTTGATTGCTTTGGCATCAAGTGCTGTATACAAAATGCTACGCCTGTCTGCAGCACAGACGTGCAATGCAGTACAACTTAATTTCTGTGTTGTCTTTGATACAAATTACATTCAGAATACTTACAGCACCAAACCAAAGCAGCTGCAGAGTTAACATTCCATATGCTGCTTGCTTTTCTCGCTAATGGATAGGACTCATTAACTTCATGCGGAGGTGAAATAACACTAAGATTTTACAATTGTAATTGTAGAGGTAAGAAATGCAATACACAGGCTGTGTTTTTCACTAGATTTTTGGATGTTACTGCATTGGATTTGTGGTTTTGCTTTAAGACCTTCTCTACTTATAGGAACTACTGTCAACTTAAAATCTAGTCAGTTTCAACGTTGAATTTGAGGTAGTGTTCAAGAACTGCTTGCCTCTGAGTCTCCCTGCCAATTTTTGTGGCTTTACAATCATATTTTCTTGTTGTTGAGAGTGATTTTTTTCCCCTCTGCTTTTGCTATGTGACAAACAGGGGAACTGAATTCAACCTTCTCTCTGACACTGGAGAATACCACACACGTAATTTTTAATCCTGGCTTGTATGTTTACCATGCAGGTCAGCAAACTCTTATAATGATGACAAAGGACTTTGAACCAATTACTGAAAGGGAGATCCACCAGGATGACTTTGGGGAAGGTGAGTTATCTCATATTGTTATCTCATAAAAATGAATGAAATTAACAAACAGACCTGCATGAACTCTGCCCAGGAGGCAGCAGGATACTACTGTCAGGTTGCAGCTGAATGTCAATATTTTTCTTGGCAGCAGAGGCTCTAAATGTGTCAAACCTGCTGCAAAGTTACCTAGCTGCTGCAGTGCTGTTAGCCATATGTATCGCTAGGAAATGCATCCCGCAGAATAGCTCCAAGAGCTTGTCCTGTAAAAGCCTGCACCATAGGTTAGGAAGGCAATGCTGCCTTGGGGTTCTATTTGTCTGTCAAACTGCATGGTGTCATTTTGTAAGTCTTCAGATATTGCAATTGTCTCTCCTGTAGGAAAGTTCATCACTGTTGGTTGGGGCAAAAAGGAGACACAGTTCCATGGATCAGAGGGCAAACAGGCAGCTCATCGCAAGCAAATGGTACTGCACTGACATATGAGGTCTCCATGCTGCCCAGATGGGACAGCTATACAGAAAGAGCTATTGTCTTTCCCTCCGTGCTATGCAGACGCTCCTGCTTCTTCCCTGGCATTCTGTCCTTATTTCTACCCGTTTCTTTATCACCTAATTTGTTCACTGTTCACTTGATTTAAGTCAAATGCTTTTTCCTTCTCTCTACTTCAGTAATGCAGTGTTGAATGCCTGTAATGCTCACTTAGCCCCTGACAGGTTGGAGTGGTTTTCAAACACAGTAGGCAGCGCAGATAGTGCTGCCTGGAGTTCCGCTTGCCCAGTGCTTCCCGTTATAAGACCCTGTTTTCAGTTGCTTATATTTTTGCCAAACTTTAACTGTTTGCATTGAAACTTCCATGCCAGGTGTCTGCCACAGGATTTTTTTTTAAAGTTTCACCTAAAATGGTTCAACTGTTTTTCTGAGAACGAGATTGGGGAAGAGTATTTTGTTTTACCCAAGTTTTTAAAAAGTATTTACTGCTGTTTCATTGACAAACTATAGCACCCCCAACTTTGGGGCACATACTTGAAATTTGGCAAGGCATTTGTGTCAGGGTTGTGCCTTTTACTGTTTCCATGAAAATTCACCAAAATTGGTCAAGTTATAAGCCTTTGGGAAGTCTTATTTCACACTTGTTAAAGTGCAGCAGCTACATTCTCTGGAGATCCTGTTTGCACTGAGCATTTCTCTGTCCCCTCATAGCTCCTACATGACAACTGGGCTGCACATACACCATCCCAGGCTTCAGGGGCTGAGCAGGACTTTCCCTACAATTGCTGTCCCTAGCTTAATGGGGCTGCTGTGGCACCAGAGCTGAGAACAGGGATATTGTGTCCTGTGCGCTCAGTGACCCTTTGCTGGGGCCCAGGGAGTGTGGAGGAGGAAGCAACCTGACCTGAGCGGAGAGGGACAAGAGCTGGGTGGGGAAGGGGTAGATTGGGACAAGAAGCCAATGTGAGGATGGGGAGGTGGGGGAGACTGATATAGGACAAGGAGGTGGGAGTGCTTTAAGCTGCCTGGGCAAGGAGACTGAGACAAGGTGCCTGGGGGAATAGACTGGAGCTAGTGTGAGGGGAAGTCTGCGACTGGTTTGGGGTGCCCCCGGGGGAGGTGAGGGCTGGCTGGGTAAGGAGACTGGGCCTGGAATGTGGAACGTGGAGAAGAGCAGTGGAGACTGGCACTGGGAGACAAATTGGGACAGATTGGAGAGTACAGGGCAGGAAGGGGGTCAGGCTTTGGGGGAAATGGGCAGAAAGGCCTTTGCCCACTAGAGCATGCTCCCTTCCTGAGCCTGGAATGGAGCCCAGAGTCCCTGAGTCTCATCATTTCTCTGTCAGCAAATATCTGTGAAACCCACTGGCAAAGTGTCTCCTCCCCCTCTAGTGGCTGGTCCCAGTTGAAGCTCAGAGTTACGAACACCTCGGGAATGGAGGTTGGTTGTAACTCTGAAATGTTCGTAATTCTGAACAAAAGTTTATGGTTGTTCTTTTAAGAGTTTACCACTGAACATTAACTTAATACAGCTTTGAAAGTGTGCTATGCAGAAGAAAAATGCTGCTTTCCCTTTATTTTTTTCATAGTTTATGTTTAACACAGTACTATACTGTATTTGTGTGTGTTTGTGTTTGCTGCTGTCTGATTGTGTAATTCTGGTTCCAAATGAGGTGTGTGTGGTTGAGTGGTCAGTTCGTAACTCTGAGGTTGTACTCTACTGCTAACAGTTACTCAGCTTATGTGGCAGAGGTCTATGCTGTGGGTCTATGGTTCCAGCCCTGCTGATGGCCTGTCTGGGTGTCAAATTCAGTGTGATGTCACATGGTGGAATTTTTTTTTCTATTTACTTTTTTAAATCCTAGGAAATAACACAAACAAAACAGTTAAAGAAACACTAAGATGGCAAAGTCAAGCACTCAAAAGTTATGAAAAGCCAGAATGAAGGATACCTGTACAGCCTTAACTCTGCTCCCTTGTGTGTCTACATTATGATACTGTCTTTAATTATATGATCACGTACAGTTTTTTCCACAGGACCCCTGCCTTGTTCAGCGTACAGGATGGACAGTGGTGACTTAATGAGAGCTAGTCAATATTTTATTTTATCCACATAATTCAATGTGTGTCCCATGCCTTATTTTTTTTCACACTGTTTGAACTCTGCTATGAAGATAGAATTCTGAATTTCCTCCTGGGCTCTTCTTTGGCACTTCATCACCAAGGTGAGTGCTTCCCAAACATTAACAAATGTATCTTCACAGCACCCCTGTGAGATGTGCAGTGTTATTGGGAATTGAGGCACAGATTAAAGCCAAAAGATTCCACTAATTTTGGATGCCCAGTTTGAGACACTTGGGGCATGATTTTTCAGCCTACATACTATTGTATAGTGCTTCGTATGTTCATAGCACAGCTCCTGTTGACCTGAGTAGCAGCTGTGAGTGCTCAGCACTTCTGCAGATCAGACCCCAGGGTCTCAAGTTCAGGGTCCCAGAAAATGAGGAGCACACAGTTAGTGATTGATCACCTCTTAATGTTTTGGTGTCAGTGCTTTGCCCGGCATCACACAAGAACCCTGAGGGCAGACGGAGGGATCGAATCCTCTTCTCCAGAGTGGCATTCAACTGTTCTAACCCGAAGACCAGCCTTTCTCTTTCTGCAGTTCCCTGCCTCATTCGCCGCACACCTTCAAACTTCTGCAACCCATCAGACAGGGTCCCACAGACAACAGCCCCCTTCACTACACAGCCCTGGTTCATCCCTAGAGCCCAGTCTGTCCTGTGCACTGAAAAAGTGAGGAGACTTGTGGCTAAAATGGATTTGATTGTCATTAAAAGCTGTATCAGAATGCAGGCGCACAAGGGGGCCAAATTAAGGTTGCATGGACAGTCCTCAGATGCATCTGAAGAAGTGAGGTTTTTTACTTACGAAAGCTTATGCCCAAATAAATCTGTTAGTCTTTAAGGTGCCACTGGACTCCTCGTTGTTGTTTTTGTGGATACAGACTAACACGGCTACCCCCTGAGTCTTATTACTGGCATTTCCTAACCGTTGAGTGCTTAACTTTGCCACCTTAACGTTCTTTTAACACCTGTTTTTGTTGTTGATGATGATGTAATAAACTACATAATGGACTTGCAAAGGGCAGGGGCAGCCAATAGCTTTCTGTAGCCAAAGGCCATTCCAGCAGCAGCCATTTCAGACTTGCACCTGATCCTTTGGTTTTTCTTGTATAACTTCAGGAAGTGCCTCCTGCTTCATCCTCTGATGATGGCCGACCCCGAGTCACCTGGAGAGGAGATGGGCAGTTTGTAGCAGTGAGCGCTATTTGTCCACAGACAGGTATGGGATTAACTGATCTAGAAAACCTGCCCAGCCCCAAATTACCTGTGCTGGTGTGGGAGGCTGTTACCAGTTTATCAAGATGGCAAAGCCGCCTTACTTTGTCATATTTAGTAACTGGCAATTAAAGAAAAAAGCTGAAGGTTTTTCCTTCCATTTTGGGCCTAGTGTTCAGTATAGATGGGTCTGAGTCAAACTCTCGACCTGAAACACCCCTGTGCAGGAAACAGGGGCCCAGATTCCGACTTCACAGCTCTGCGATTTCTCACTTTCCATTGACCTAATTTTCTGTCTCAGAGATTAGCCAAGGTCAGAATTGCTGTGATGGCTATTGCACGAGAGGGGTGTTGTTTTATGCTGCATCCTGGAAAGCAAAGCAGTGGCTAGAATTACTGGTGTGGTTTTTTTCGCCCTCTCACTCCTCCCTGTCACAGGCTAGGAGCAAACTTTTGAAACCATGCTCTTCTGAAAGCAAACCTTCTCAAACTGCTCCTCTTACCTCTTAGAAACACCTAGTTTATGTGGCTTTTGGCTTGGTTTCCAAGCATATTGGGGAGTATCGCGACTTGCTATCACTAACTGATACTTCACTTGTTTGGATCAAAACCTCGGGTGCTGGGTGCTGGCTGAGTTACAGCTGTGTCCCTACACAATTGTGATGCCAACAGAACGTCCTAGCTTATACAACCAAAGTGTGCAAGTTAGGCTGCCTTCTGCAGGGCCAGACCCCAGCCTCCCCCGTTTGTTATCGTGGCGGGGTTGTGCATTCTGTCAGAACATGGAACTGCTACCAGAGAAGCTGGTCTTCCAAACCGTTTGGATTTTGACCCTCATTTATTTCAAAAGTCAGCTGGCCCCTGGCCTCATTCGGGACCACGCACACAAGGAGTTAATGTCACACATCAAGCTGTCTTTTAATTGTGACTGGACCAAAACTGTTCAGTGCATCTCAGAATGCAAAAGAAGTCATTTTTGGAATCAGAACTCTCAGAAATGCAAGGAAATGTGAAACTCAGAGTTATTTAGGAAGTTTGAGTATAGAATGCACATGAGAAACTCCAAGCAGAAAGAAGTTATTTTGTGGCGCTTTAAGCAGGAGAATGGTCACAATCAGACTGTCCAACCTTGTGCACACTCACAGCTGTGTCATAATTGTAAGCTGCACAGCAATTCCAGTGAGCCTGTCTGCAGCTGCCATTATCTGCAAGGGGTGCCAATACTTCACAGAGGAGGTCTTCAGGAGGAAGTTGTCCCTTTCCACCCCCACCTCACCCCACCAAAAGCAGAGGACACTTCTCCTGAGTTTCCTGTTTTCCCCCCCTTACCCTTGTCTCGTGTAGGGGCTCGGAAGGTCAGAGTGTGGAGCAGAGAGCTGGTCTTACAGTCGACAAGTGAGCCTATCCCAGGACTAGAACAAGCACTGGCCTGGAAGTGAGTAAATGAGCAGCCTGTGTTCCTGGTGGATGGGGTTGGGTTTTGTTCACTGGCTGTGGGGTTTCCTCAGCGTCTGTCACAGCTTGAAGGATCCTTTCCCTCCTTTGTTTTCCTGCTTTGAGCTGCCCTCCTGGTCAAACATGTAAGGAGGAAGTGCCGTTTAGAGCCAGTCATTCCTGTTTCCCAGGACCACCGTCCCCCCTCCCCCGTCCGCTCAGGAGGTGAGACCAGAGCTGGTAGGAGAGGTTATAGTCTTATAGCAACACCATACCAGGCTGGCTCAGCTTTGGGAGGGACAGCAGCACTTATCCTCTCCTGTACTAGTATTATTTCTACAGTGGTGTTGTGAACCCTGAGTAAGGTCTGCGTGGCGGTGCCAGAGCCTTGGCTGGGGGCCTGATAAGAGCACATGCTCTGCTGCTGCTTGGGTTTGTGTGCTACTGGGGAAGGGCAAGCAGCTAGATGTGTTCCTTACCTTAAATCTGCAATAAATTGTGGTCACTCATGCATTACCCCTGCATTTGTTTTAAGGCCCTCTGGAAGCCTGATAGCCTCCACACAGGAGAAACCCAACAAACATGATGTTGTCTTCTTTGAGAAAAATGGTCTCCTTCACGGGGAATTCACTCTCCCATTTCAGAAAGGCCAAGCCAAGGTAGGTGAGGGGTCCAGGCTGTCGCCCTCCTGTGTATGCAGTGCTTGCTGCTCCTTGGTGTGGAGACCTGTCTGCTGAACATGAAGGGTTGTGGTCAGTAATTACGGGCCCAGATCTGAGTAACCCCAAATCTAGAGTAGTCCGGATCCAGATTTCAAATTAGCTGCTAGTTCCCATCTTCCTAGTGAGCTGAATCTAAACTGCAGATCCAATTTTGTGTCTAGCTCTGATCTCTGCAGACTGGGCCCTTCGTTGCCTTTAGTCACTGACAGACTTGCCCCGAATCTACAGAAAGAGAGGGGAGGTAGGAAGCACCAATTTGTGACTCTTTACAAGAGAGGTTGTGTGAAAGAGTCCTTTGTAGTATGCACAGGTGGCCTTGTTGACTCCAGCTGAGCACTCAGCACCCTGGGAAATTCAGACGTCTTTAAAATCAGGCTCTTATCTCTCTCTTGGTCACAAAGTGCCTAGGAGCAAGAGCAGAACAAAGGGCTCAACCCATCTCCCACTGAAGACAGTGTAAGGCTTCCGGTGGCAGCACTGGGAGCTGGACCAGGCCCTGTATTTTTAAGTGCTCTCTCTACTGAGGAGACAGCAGCCTCTCCAGAGGCTCTAGCATTTGATCACCAAGATCTCCTGGAGACATTGCTTCCAGCCTCTGGAGGGCCTCGCCCCAGGTGGGGAGGAGGCTCTGTTTCAGCCACACCACTGTGCCTTGAAGCTGGGGTGAGGTTGCAGGTGATGCGTGGGAAAGAGTAAGATCTAAAATAGGGCAAAGCACCACTGTTGTGTGAATGGAGAGTGTGAGACTCCTCACTGGGCTTGCTTAAGCTGTTCCCTTCCGCAGGCAGAGTGTGGAGCAGGAGCTGCCCTCCTGGCCAAACACGTAAGGAGGAAGAGCCGTATAAGAGGTTCTACTTAATGTTCCCCTTAGTTTCCTAAGACAGGGCTGGGGTCTACCATCTTAAATTCATGCCTGGGGGATTTCCTGGCATAAGCTTTGTAATATGTTACTGCCTTCTATTCCCTGCAATGGTGTGCTCCCTTGTATGCTGTCTGGGCAAGGAGGGAGCCAACCAACGTTTTTAAGCTTGAGTAGATGATTCTGACATGGTGGTCTGCCTTGTGTATGGACAGAAACACCAATGAGAGACTCTGTCCCATCAGGTTAACGAGCTGCTTTGGAACTTAGACTCTACGATCCTGGCAGTTTGGTTGGAAGATGTTAAGAAAGAAAAGAACTCTGAGACAAACACCTATGGTAAGAATACTTTCAGTGCCCTGGCTGCCCCAAGTGCACGTTAATTAGGAGGTGTGGAGAGGCAATATGTCAGAAGACATGGAGAGATTCTGCCCAGTGGTCTAAGATGCCTGTGCAAGGTCAGGAGAAACTGCACTAGTTCACTAGATTTTGCTCAGGCATTGTCCAGGCCAGCTGCTTTGGAAGCAATGCCAAAGCTCACTGCCCATCAGTGGGCTTCTGAAACAGCTACGCCAGTGCCTGAAGATCCCAGCCCTTAATACTAATGTCCCCTTGGGGAAAGGTCTTTTGTGGGGAGGAGGAGGGGCACAGATGTTTTAGGTTCTTTTTGGCAAATTTTGAGGTCAGGGTTGCTTTGTGCTGGGTGCTACACAGAAACAGTCAGAGACAGCTTCTGCCTCAAGGAGCTCACCATCTTAATAGGCAAGATAGAGGTTGGGAGACAGGAAGGGTGGTTATCCCCCCTGTACAGATAGCAAAGTGACTGGGCCCTGGTCACATAGGGAGTCTGGTGGGACAAGGATTGAACCTGGATCTCTTGTGTCCAGTGTAGTGTGTTAACCCCAAAGCTAGTCTTCCTCCCTGGAGCACAAGGTGACTGAAGCTTAGACAGTCTGAAGGGCTGCTGAAATAATCTTTGGTGGTGGCTATGACAGAGATAGGGCCTGAGCCACAACATTCAGCTAAAACTGCTGGATCCTCGCAAGCTGCGAGTGGGGAGGATGCGGCTGGGTGCTAGCTGTGACCTTACTGCCCCAGCCCCCATGGAGTGTGTAATGACTACATTTCTCCGTGTAGTTCAGCTCTGGACAGTAGGGAACTATCACTGGTACCTGAAGCAGAGCCTGCATTTTGGCAGCGCTGAGAAAAGCCGGCTTGTGTCACTGCTGTGGGACCCTGAGCTCCCATATCGACTGCACGCTGTCTGCAGAGGATGGCACGCCCTCTGCTACGACTGGCACTGGAGCACGGACTGCAGCACTGGGGAGGAGAGCCACCTTGTGGCCAACGTGGCCGTTATTGATGGAGGTGATTGTTGGAGGCCAAGTCAATGAGTGGGGGATGGAGGAGGAATGTGTTAGACGTTGGTGTGTCTGGTGTTTAGCAGGTGTCTGTCTGGGGCATTGCAATGCCTGAGTGCTGCTTCTCTCACTTAGGGACGTGATAAAAGACACACGGGTATGGGAGAGCTCCCTCCTTCAGGGCTAAATCCAAAGCCCCTCAGAGTCCACAGGAGTTGAATTAATGGGCTTTCAATCAGGGCCTCAGTGAGCAGAGCAGCCCTTCATTGTACCCCTCCCCACCCTCCAAGCCTCCTCTTCCTCTGGCAGTGTTGCTGTGTCTGTTACAGTCTGAGTCAGAGCTGGAGTTGCAGTTGGGGGATGGTGCATAGCCTGATTTTTCTGTTTCCTCAGATAAGGTGCTGGTAACGGCCTTCCAGCATTCTGTGGTGCCTCCTCCCATGTGTACCTTCCAGCTCCAGCTCCAGCAGGCAGTGAACCAGGTCGCATTCCACACAGACCCCACAAAGAGCGCAGACCTTGCTGTCCTCGACGCCAGCAACAGGATCTCCGTTTACAGAGTTGGTGTGTGTTTTCTTTTTCTCTCAGTTCCTGGGTTTGCTGCACCTCTGCTCCCTCCATGGTCTTCTCAAGGGTGCCCTTTCAGGTCTCAGACCTCCAAGTGACATGTCTGTATGGATCATGTGAAAGGATCTAGGCTTGTTGTCCCCTGCAGTTCACTCTACTATCCCAGCAAGTCTGACATGAGTGCAGCACCTGTGGTTCACTCTCTCTCGGCACAGTGAGCAGCCAGCTTTCACAGAGCATTTATTGTATTTAGAACAGAAGAATTACAGAGAAAACAATCCTAAAGAAACGATCAGTTTACCCGCACACTGAGGGACACTCAGTTAGTTCAGGCTGACCTTTTACAGCACAAGCTCTTTCTTTGTCATCTGGGCTTCTTGATCCGGGTCTGATCCAGCCTATGCAGTTCCTCCCAGGGGATGATACTTCTCTGGAGTTGTTTGCTTGTCCCAGGATTTTAGTCTGGGAATTTAGTGTACCAAAATCTCATGCTGTGGGTGAGTCAGTAACAAGAGGGGTCAGGGAGGAGTCATTTGATTAGTAAAAACCTACAGAATCATAATTTCAGTGGTGTCTACCTCTGTGGTGTGATAGAGGAGACTTGCTGACATCTCACCTACCCCCACTCCCAGCTTCATGTCTTTCAGTTGGAAATTTTGATAATTGTGTCACTGGATATGGGTCAAGTTGGGTATCTTTCGAACGCTTTCTCCCACAAATGCAATGGTACCAAGCATGACAAACCTAGAACAATCATGTAGATATATAGTTCAGAAAATGTTTACAAATAAACTTATTTTAATTCTACTTTACCAGAAGGATGCTTTGCTTATGTTTAAGAAAAAAGCAACCCTTAGTAATTCTAGGGAAGTTAACCTTTATTCATCAGTCTTCATCCGTGTTGTCTCCTCTAGGGCACCACTGCTAGACACATTGTAACACTGATCCTCATCTGTGCTGAGCTGCGCTTGCATGTGTCCGTGTAAAGCAGTTTGCTCTTCAAACATTTGTAGGGTGGTGAGCATCTGGTCTTTGCACACAAACATTTGATTAGCTGAAGGATTGATGTAGGAGTGTGTGCTATTTCACACACAACTGGTGTAATGAGTCCATCCTCAAAGATCCATCCAGGCCTGACTGGGGAGGCTAGTTCTGGATTTGCTCAGTCATCCTGGAGTTTGCTCTCTTGATAGCAGGTATAAATGCACCCTCTTGTCTGGGGCAATTTTTCTCTGTTTCTTGGAAAAATCTACCAGTGTAGCTCTGCAAGTGTCGTAATGGTGATCCTCAAATGTTAAGCTCAGCATATGAACTTCTCCAGTGCATTTATGACCTCATCAGCGACAGTCTTAGCTGTACCGAGCACCTTCAAAGTGAGGAAAGAGTCTTCAGATACTGAATCAAATGGCTTCCAGTAAGATAATTTGGTCTTTCCAGCCAATCTTCCAGTAGCGTCACTAGAAATCTTGGCGTAGAAACCTTGCAGCGTAGCAGGGTTTAACGGTCTGAGTGATAGGAACATGTCTCTGAGCGATATACAGCAATTCTGTTCCCCAGGAGCAGGCACAAAACCAGAATCTTGTGGAAGTCTTGAGTAGCATCTCAGAGAGAGTACTAGAACATCTGTGTCTTGTGCAAAAGTACGGAGTTTGGTGGCACTGATGGCATGCAAGAAACTCTGTGTCAGCCTCCTCATGGGAACTATGAAGAAACTCCACTGAACAGTGTGAGGCAAGGCAGCAGCTTCATTATGCCGCGTGACAACAAAATACTTGGAACAATTCTTCACATGCTGAAGGATTTTTCCTGCAAGGTATGCTGTTAACTCATCCTTCTTGTGAGTATGAAATGGTACATTGTGACATTGGAGATGTTCTTGGAGTCAGTAATTTTGCATTGGACAGGTGCAATGCCACGGAGTCTTCTTGTGATATTTGTAATTAATTCTTTTGCATGCTCATCAAACTCGAGATGGACTTCATTATAGGTCCAGTATTTTCCCTGTCGTCTCATAATGAAGTGTTCAGCCAAATCTTGGCAGGTGTTAAGTTTCTAGTTTGCGAGTTTTTACCTCAGCCACACATCTATGTTTGCTATGTTGTAAAGTCTCTGTTGGCGTAAGGTTCCAGTCCCCTTGTCAGTAGGTGCTGGATTAGGAAGACCATGCAAAACGACCGTGAGTTTGCTTTTCATCTGACACATATGCATTGTTCCGTCGCATTCGTATATTGATAGTGCTACCATGGAGAACTCAGACTTTCCCAAAGTCTCACATAGATCAACATCATACTGAGATCTGGACACAACCAGGAGACGAACAAACAATGATCTGTCTGAGATTAGCTCTGTACTGATCCCTGCCACTTCACTCTGACTTTTCTTTGCATTCGAGCACAGGTTTCATCTGTTCTTCTTGTTTGGAATCCATAGATTGATGGAGCTTGGGATAATACTTTTGGTTTTGAAGGCTTCATACAAGTCATGGCTAGGGCTAAGATTTTGTCTCAGATGCTTTTAGTAAAAATCATGGACAAATCACAGGCAATAAACAAAAATTCACAAAAGCCCATGACCTGTGTCTGACTTTCACTAAAAATAGCCCTGACAAAATGGGGAGGTGGGTTCAGCTCCTATGGAAGCTGGGCTACTGCAGAGTCCCTTCGCCCCCAACGGCATCTGGGAGCTCTGGGGGTCTCCCAGCTGTGGCTGGGCAGCTGTGGGGGACTGGCTTGGCGCTCCAGCCCCAGGGCAGAAAATGTCAGAGGTTAATGGAAGTCACGGATTCTGTGACTTGCGTGATCTCTGTGACAAAATCATTGTCTTAGTCATGTCCCAAAGTATCCATTCAGCTGACATCTTTAACAACCTCATCACTGAGGACTGTTTTCGTCATGATATTAATGAGCTCCTGTAGGTCATCCATTGCGTATGAAACTCCCATGTACTGCAGGACAAAATGCTTTTCTGTAAAAATTTAGCAGTTGCAAACAGTCTTCGTATTACTGTTGACATCAGCGCTTTTTTCTTTTCAAAGCGCCACAACTTTTGCAGCTTTTAAGGATGTGCGCTATGATTCACGTCTATGGGTAGGATTACTACAAACTGTCCATATCCCACAGTTCATCTTCAATAAGTG
The DNA here is from genome assembly GCF_020497125.1 of Mauremys mutica. Lineage (NCBI taxonomy): Eukaryota > Metazoa > Chordata > Testudines > Geoemydidae > Mauremys > Mauremys mutica. Next base: position 130,689,316 of record NC_059077.1, read on the forward strand.
CTTCCAGAGCCTTTCAGCTAAGCATTTGTTCCTCTTCAGTCCCATTCAGAGCAACTGTTTCTCTGTACTTAGCCTCTAGATTGGCTATCGCCACTGCTTTCCTACCCATTACAGCTTCTGCAAGGCAATTGATGAACAATTTGAATTGCACGGTTTGCAGGAGTAAAATCAGTATTTGTTTCTGTTGCTATTACCTTTAGATGCAGCACATTACATATATTCTTGGTGCATCACTTGATGTGATATGCAATGTCATGTGTGGGTGTCTTTTGGGTCATTGCACTCATTTAACTTCACTTTCCATGGAACTTTCTTGCTTACTGCTTCATACAGATTCTCACCTGTCTCACGTATTAGAGCTGTGCTTAATGGATGCTTTCAGGCTTATGGCAGAAGTAGCAAGTGTTCTTCTCAAAACACATTCCATGGCTAGTATAAGGCAAGTCTCACCAACAGTTGGCTCTTGTCCTGGGATCTTCAACTCTTTTCTGATCCTTGATGTACTTCCAATCCAGTCTTGCCAAATTTTATTGGAAGTTTATGTGCACTTCCGATAGCGTGTATGGTCCCTGCAAGCATTGTGTTTAGGTATTCTCCAAAGATTCAGCTACTCTCCCCATTGATGCCTAAAAATGATCAAGACCAAAGTAAAAACAAGTATTTTGTAATAAATTGCTTTGGGATTGTAATTAATTACATGATGTAACTATGTGGGTACTGTTTGCATAGAATATCAGGGTTGGAAGGGACTTCAGGAGATCATCTAGTCCAACCTCCTGCTCAAAGCAGGACTAATCCCCAAGTAAATCATCTGACAGATTTTTGCCCCATATCCTTAAATGGCCCCCTCAAGGATTGAACTCACAACCCTGGGTTTAGCAGGCCAGTGCTCAAACCACTGAGCTCTCCCTCCCCCCTAGATGCAGATGCAGTTGCAGTCCAGTCCAGTAATTATTGCCTGGATACTGACATCTTAACCAATGCCTCATTGCCATTCATAATAGATAAACAAAACTGATAATCAGAACCACCGACCTGCTTCATTTTTGGTGATGATGGCAAATCAACCTGAAGCACTCCTTTCATTTATAATAATCTGGAACATTAAAAACTCAGTTATCATGTTCTGAGCGTTTAGCTGATAACACAGTACTGTCAGTCGAGGGCCATAACTTAGCTTTGAGTGCTGTGTTAGGCCTGTGTTTAAAAATCCAATTTTTAATTATTCTTTAACGTTTTCATGCATATATATCTGCGTAATTGTTCTAGGTTTGTCACGTTTGGTACCATAGTATTTGAGCGGGAAAGGGCTTTTGAATGATACCAAGTCAACCCATTTCTGATTACGCTGTGTTATGAAAATTTCCACCAATCCAAGGACCTGGAGCTGGGAGCCAGGTGGCACCAAGTCCCTGGTGCCATACTGCAGAGGACGACACCATTGGAATTATGATTCTGTAGATTTTTATGAATCAAATGACACCTCCCTTACCTTTCTATCACTAACTCACCCACGGAATTACACATGTTCCCAATAATTTCTCTCCACTGATTTTTAGCTCCTGGAGGAAGCTTGGCAATGCTGCCTCGTGTAGCTAGAATACAATCCCCAGCTCACAAGAATACAGATCACATTTCTAGATACACAAGTTAATGAATATCTCCTATGCCCATAGCATCCGGCACATCTCACAATAATTGTCATTTGAAGTTTCCATACTTCCAGGGTCTCATATCTGCCACCTTCTGCACATCATACTCCATGCCTGTCCCTAGGCGTGCTCCTCCCTCTGAGCTGTGCTGAGTGACACTGAGGCTTGCAGATCAGCCTGGCTCACAGAACTTTTACTCTCAAATGCCCAGGTCTCAGACGCAGCCCCAGCTTTGTACCTATGGCCTCGTAGTTGATGGGAGGCTTGCATGACAAGCAAACACTGTGTTTAACACCATTCTAGCTGGATGCCATCTCAGGTGACTCCTTGCTGAAGCAAGGGCATCTGCACGTGAGTTTGTTGTGTGGCCTGTTCCCCCTGTTTTGCAGAATGCTGTGAGGCATAAGGTATGGACTGCCAGGATTGGTTTGGCATCCTTGTCCTGGAGATGACTGGGATCCCAGAGTGTAGAGATGGCAAAGGCCCCTCAGCCCTAGTTCAATGCAGGATCAGTCCCTCATGGACAACCCATTGAACAGCACAGCTGTCAGTCTGCTGAGCGATAGGAGGGCTCCCCCCACTCCTCCAGGAAAGCTGTCACCTGTTTTTGGTTTCATGCTGCACACTTAAGAGTATGACTCTTGCTGTGCACAAGTGAGAATTATGAAGGCAGTTGACGTAGAAGAAAGCATCATGAAAAGGCCACTGCACATTGAATTGCGCTCAGTAATGATTAGATTGGGAGCAGTGTATTTTGCAAGTCTTTGGTGGTTGTGCTTGAAGGGTGCTCTAACATGCCTGTATGCTCCATTTGCCAGGTGACAGCACTGTGAAAGACCCCACTGTTACATTGGGAGGAAGTGGATTTAAAGCTTCTGTGGAAACACCTCATCTGGAAAAAACCTACAGGTACTGCAGGCCTATCATGAGTTCTGGGAAACAGGGCCCGGGGCTGTATATAGGCAGTGGCTGACTGCTGGGTGAGAGATGCCTCCTGCTTAGCTTAAGGGCCCTTGTTCCTGCTATACAGGGACTCTGGCCTCAACTGACACTAAGGAAGCACAAACGAAGCCCGTGGCCGGGCAGCGTGGCACCCTCTCTCCCAGGGTGGCTGGTTTGGGACTGAGCTCTGCCGGCTAGCAGGGGCCGTGACCATCTTTTAGCACGGGAAGAAACACCACGTTCTGGCACCTCTAGGAACAGACTTTGTCATGCCGCAGGCCATGCTTGTCTCCCCAGCGATGGGGGCAGTGGAGGAATGAGGTGCACTAGTGAAAGGCTGCTTGTTCTGGAAGGGCCAGTGAGTGCTTCAGCCCCTCCCCTCTCTGTGCTCTCGCACATCAAGCCCAGCTGACCAGGCAGGTAAGTCCCACTTTGGGGATGCAGATGGCTCCCTAGGCACATGGCATGGTGTGCCAGATTCACCACCTTGGGCTAAAAGTGTGTGCTACAGATCAGTCGGCCTGGAGTGTGACTATACCCTTTACTCTGATCGCCTGCATGTGCCATTCTTCGAGTGACTGCATGTGTCCATTCCACTTCTGGTGTGTGTGCACTCAGGACACCAGTGTCAGAGATTTGTCCTTTAGCAGTACCCATTGAGGTGATGCATGTGCCCTCTGCTGCCTTCTGCTGCTGTGCAGTCATATAAAAGGTGGACCTGATTCCCCTCAGTTCCTTCTTACTGTCCATGGTTGGTAGTCTGCACATGTTAGCTGCTTCTTCAAGTGCTTATTCATGTCCATTCCAACCAGGTGTGTGTGCGTGCATGTGCAGGGTAGGCGGAAGATTTTTCCCATAGCAGCCTCTGTCGGGTCAGCCTGGGCGCCCCCTGGAGTTGTGCCCACAGGGCATCCAATGTAGAGCCCTGCCACCCCCTCGGTTCCTTCTTACCGCCAGTGACGGTTAGCTGGAACTGTGACGTTGCACTCCATAAGTTTTATGGAAATATGTTGATAAGTGTGAATATGATGTAACTGGAATATGCTTTATGCAAAATGTCTCTTGTAAGGTATCATTGCAAAGCTTAGAATCTACTGAGTGTGTTCATCCCATTCATTTGCATGTATTATTTCTATGTCTGGAGTTAGGAGAATAAGATATATACAAGCAGCAAAGAATCCTGTGGCACCTTATAGACTAACAGACGTTTTGCAGCATGAGCTTTCGTGGGTGAATACCCACTTCTTCAGATGCAAGTGGTGGAAATTTCCTGGGGCAGGTATATATAAGCAAGCAAGAAGCAAGCTAGAGATAACGAGGTTAGATCAATCAGGGTGGATGAGGCCCTGTTCTAGCAGTTGAGGTGTGAAAACCAAGGGAGGAGAAACTGGTTCTGTAATTGGCAAGCCATTCACAGTCTTTGTTTAGTCCTGAGCTGATGGTGTCAAATTTGCAGATGAACTGGAGCTCAGCAGTTTCTCTTTGAAGTCTGGTCCTAAAGTTTTTTTGCTGTAGGATGGCCACCTTAAGATCTGCTATTGTGTGGCCAGGGAGGTTGAAGTGTTCTCCTACAAGTTTTTGTATATTGCCATTCCTAATGTCTGATTTGTGTCCATTTATCCTTTTCCTTAGAGACTGTCCAGTTTGGCCGATGTACATAGCAGAGGGGCATTGCTGGCATATGATGGCATATATTACATTGGTGGAAGTGCAGGTGAATGAACCGGTGATGTTGTGGCTGATCTGGTTTGGTCCTGTGATGGTGTTGCTGGTGTAGATATGTGGGCAGAGTTGGCATCGAGGTTTGTTGCATGGATTGGTTCCTGAGCTAGAGTTACTATGGTGCGGTGTGCAGTTGCTGGTGAGAATATGCTTCAGGTTGGCAGGTTGTCTGTGGGCGAGAACTGGTCTGCCACCCAAGGCCTGTGAAAGTGTGGGATCATTGTCCAGGATGGGTTGTAGATCCCTGATGATGCGTTGTAGGGGTTTTAGCTGGGGACTGTATGTGATGGCCAGTGGAGTCCTGTTGGTTTCTTTCTTGGGTTTGTCTTGCAGTAGGAGGCTTCTGGGTACACGTCTGGCTCTGTTGATCTGTTTCCTTATTTCCTCGTGTGGGTACTGTAGTCTTGAGAATGCTTGGTGGAGATTTTCTAGGTGTTGGCTGTAGACAATGGATCTTGTGGTGTGTCCGGGATGGAAGCTGGAGGCATGAAGGTAGGCATAGCGGTCGGTAGGTTTTCGGTATAGGGTGGTGTTGATGTGACCATCACTTATTTGCACCGTGGTGTCTAGGAAGTGGACCTCCCGTGTAGATTGGTCCAGGCTGAGGTTGATGGAGGGGTGGAAGCTGTTGAAATCGCGGTGGAATTTTTCCAGAGTCTCCTTCCCATGGGTCCAGATGATGAAGATGTCATCGATGTAGCGTAGGTAGAGAAGGGGCGTGAGTGGACGGGAGCTGAGGAAGCGTTGTTCCAGGTCGGCCATAAAAATATTGGCATATTGTGGGGCCATACGGGTGCCCATAGCGGTGCCACTGATCTGGAGATATATATTGTCAGCAAATTTGAAATAGTTGTGTGTGAGGATAAAGGCACAGAGCTCAGCAACCAGTTGTGCTGTGGCATCATCAGGGATACTGTTCCTGACAGCTTGTATTCCATCAGTATGTGGGATGTTTGTGTAGAGAGCCTCTACATCCATGGTGGCCAGGATGGTGTTTTCTGGAAGGTCACCAATGCATTGTAGTTTCCTCAGGAAATCAGTGGTGTCACGGAGATAGCTGGGAGTGCTGGTAGCATAGGGTCTGAGTAGAGAGTCTACATATCCAGACAGTCCTTCAGTGAGAGTTCCAATGCCCGAGATGATGGGGCGTCCAGGATTTCCGGGTTTGTGGATCTTGGGTAGTAGATAGAATAACCCTGGTCGGGGCTCTAAGGGTATGTTGATTAGTTCTGGTGTTAGTGTAGGGAGTGTCCTGAGTAGATGGTGCAGTTTCTTAGTGTATTCCTCAGTGGGATCTGAGGGAAGTAGCCTGTAAAATTTAGTATTGGAGAGTTGTCTGGCGGCCTCCTTTTGGTAGTCAGACCTGTTCATGATGACAACAGCACCTCCTTTATCAGCCTCTTTGATTATAATGTCAGGATGGTTTCTGAGGCTGTGGATGGCATTGCGTTCTGCACGACTTAGGTTGTGAGGCAAGCAATGTTGTTTTTCCACAATTTCTGCCTGTGCACGTCGGCGGAAGCATTCAATGTATAGGTCCAGACTGTCATTTCGACCCTCAGGAGGAGTCCATGTGGAGTTCTTCTTCTTGTGCTGTTGGTGGGAGGGTAACTGTGTATCCGTGCGCTGTTCAGTGTTGTCCTGAAAGAATTCTTTGAGTCGGAGACGGCGAAAGTAGGCTTCCAGATCACGGCAGAACTGTATCATGTTGGTGGGGGTGGTATATATACACTTGTATTACTGAGGTAAACATGTTAAGTGGAAGTCATTAAGGGTGCTTCAAAATCAATCACTTGTAAATGGTTCTGGGTGGTGGAGATAGGTGACTTGCTGAGCAGTTTTTGGTCTGCAGCTTTGGGGGCATGGACCAGACCTGGGTCTGTGTTTGCATCAGGCTAGTGTGTCTGGCTCAACAAGGCAGAGTTCCAGAGTCCCAAGCTGGCAGGGAAACGGGCTCAGAGGTAGTTTCAGCACATCAGGTGACAGTCCCAAGGGGGTCTCTGTGACCGAACCCATCACAGGAACGTCCCTTAGCCTTTGCTTAACAAGTGCCTTTATCTCCCCCCGGATTGGGGGACCCTGCACCCAGCATGTCCTCGTCGGTGCAGAATGCCCTGGCTCCGTCTTCCCAGGAACCGGTGCCGAAAAAGGACTCCTCCCGAGCTGCTCGGCACCAGCATGACTCCTCCCACGGCCAATCGGCTAGGCACCAGTCTCAGTCACCGGTGCCTCAGAAGAAGAAGATCCGGAGAGGGGGTGTTCTCCCTGGCTAAGTCTAAGGAGCCCAATGGCTGAGAGACCCCAGTTGGGCCACAGCACCAGGTCCCCGGGCAGGGCCGCATCAACTCCTGCCCAGGTGAGGCAGTTGAGTCCGGGCCCACCATGATTGCCAGACCCTACTGGCCAGCAACTGCTGCTCCCATCGACACTGGAGGCTTTCGAGGTGGCTCAAGACTTGCTGCGTCTCACAGTGCTGTTCTCGCCCCCTAGTACAGAGGTGGCTTCGGCCCTGTCTGCAGCACCGCGACCCCAGGTGCAATCAAGAGGGAAGCCAGCGATGATGTCCTGGTGCTCCCTTTCTCCACGGCACCCTCCGGCACCAACACCTCCAGAGAGAGAACTCAGTCGGTCTCTGAGCTCCTGACGCTCGGTGCCCCGAAGCACAGCTCCTCTATGGTCTTCGTATTCGGAGACCTCAGAGTCAGACTCTTAACGCTCCAATAAGAGCAGGAGGTTCAGGTCATGGCGGGAGAGACGTACTTACCTTGTGTCTTGGCCACCAGAGTGGCAGAACCCTTCTCAGTAGCCCTTCTGGACTCCATGAGATTTTCACCAGAGCCAGGGAAGGAGCCAAGCGTCCCGCTAAGCAGCAACTTTGGTGGCTTTGGCCATCTTTATCCCACCGGCTGAGTGACCAGCCACTGAACCACTGACACCATTGTCTGCAGCACCAGCACTGGCGCTGGCTTCAGGTCCAGCTTCGGCACCAGCTGCAGCTCCGGTGCTGACATTGGCACCGGCTTTGATAGTGGCTCCAGTGGCACCAGTAGCGACCCCAGCACCGACAGCGGCTCCGGCACCAATAGTGCTGCCACCGATGCTGCCACCAGCAGTCTGGTGCCTACAGCCCCCGCACCAAGCACGACGCCGTCCGTGTCTGCTCCTGCACGGGACCCCCAAGAGTCACGGGATCCCTTGGGTGCTGATGGCAGGGAGCAGCTGCAGTTATTTGGAGCTTCCTCCTCTTTGTCGCCAAACAAGGCGCTGGCTGATACCACCATAGCCCTGGCGCTCGAGAACAATTGGGTGTTGCAGCAGTTGCTGCGCTGGGTTGCCCAGGGTCTGGGTATCAAGGCAGAGGAGGTAGTAGAGGACTCTGATCCCATAGTGGATATCCTTGCACCCTCTGGACCTTCCTGTATTGCCCTGCTACTCATAAAACTATCATGGACACGAACAAAACCCTGTGGCAGACCCCAGCCACGTTGCCACCCGCTGCCAAGCACAGTGAACGGCGATACTTTGTGCCCTCTAAGGGTTATGAACATCTTTATTCCCACCCACAACCTGATTCCCTTGTGCATGCAGCTAACCAGCGTGAGCGGCAAGGTTTTCAAGGTCCCTCCCCCAAAAACAGGGAGGCTAAAACACTTGAGTTTTTCGGGAGGAAGGTCTATTCCAAAGGTGGATTGCAGCTCCGTATTTCCAACCAACAGGCCATGGTCATCCGGTTCTCTTTGAGTACCTCTACTGCAATGGCAGACTTTGCAGAGCTGCTCCTCCTAGACTCCCGTGCTGAGTTTTCTGCCTTGGTTGAGGAGGGCAAGCTAATCTCCCGAGCTTCCCTCCAGGCGGCGCTGGACATTGCTGATGCCGCCATGAGAGTCATGGCTGCAGGAGTGGCCGTGAGAAGGGGCTCCTGGCTCCAGGTCTCTGGTCTCCCGTATGAGGTCCAGCAGACCATACAGGACCTCCCTTTGAGGGTGTGACTCTGTTTTCGGAGAAGACAAGATAAAAGGCTACATAGCCTAAAAGACTCTAGAGCTACCCTCAAATCCTTGGGCCTACACGCTCCCGCCATGCAGCGCAAGCCTTTCAGGTCTCAACCTCCTCCGCGGTTCTACCAACAGAACCTATTGTACAGCTCCCAGAGGAGGAATAAGAGCAGCAGGAAAAGGCTGCACCCATCCTCAGGCCAGGGCTCTGGCCAACCCAAACCACCTTCCAGCCCCAAACCAGCCTTTTGAAGGAGCGGTCAAGGATGGTGCACCAGATCAAAAACAGTATCTACCCCCGCCTTACCTTTTCCTCCGACTGTCCCCTTTCTGCCGTGCATGGTCCCATATCACTTTGGACCACTGGGTGCTCCGCACAGTAGAGAGGGGATACTCCATCTAATTCTGTGCCCTCCCACCCTTCCACCCCTCTTCCTCATCCCTCTTCAGGGACCCCTTGTGATGGGTTTGGTCACAGAGGTCCCCTTGGGACTGTCGCCTGATGTGCTGTGAATACCTCTGAGCCCATTTTCTCTGCAAGTTTGGGCCTCCAGAACCCTGCCTTGTTGAGACAGACACGCCAGTCTAAACCACATGCCCCAAAGCTGCTGATTTAACTGAAAACAGCTTAAAAAGCACTCCTGTCTCTATCACCCAGACACTCTGCTCCCAACGGGATCCAAACCCCAGATAAATCCATTTTACTCTGTATAAAACTTATACAGGGTAATCTCATAAATTGTCCACCATTTATAATGCTGATCGAGAGAAGCTGTTTGCTCCCCCAGGTATAAGTATAAAAAGTAGGATTTAAGTGGTTCCAAGTAATAACAGACAGAACAAAGTAAGTTATCAAGCAAAATAAAACAAAACACGCACGCCTAAGCCTAATACATTGAGAAACTGATTACAGATAAAATCTCACCCTCGGAGATGTTCTAATAAGCTTCTTTCACAGACTGGACTCCTTCCTAGTCTGAGCCCAGTCCTTTCCCTTGGTACAGTTCTTGTTAGCTCCAGCTCAGGTGGTAACTAGGGGATTTCTCATGACTAGAACTTCCTTTGTTCTGTTCCATCCCCTTATATGGCTTTGGCACAAGGTGGGAATCCTTTGTCTCTCTGGGTCCCCACCCCTCCTTCTGAACGGAAAAACCGCAGGTTTAAGATGAGTTCCAGACAGTACCAGGTGACATGGTCACATGTCCTGTGAGACCCCAAGCCTTCATTCTTCCTGGCCTGACCAACAGGAAGGCTTGCAAGTAAACAGAGCCATTTACAACTAATTATCCTAGTTGATGGGAGCCATCAAGATTCCAAACCACCACTAATGGCCCACACTTTGCATTATTACAATAGAACCTCAGTTATATTTCATTTTTCTAGTTTCAGATACAAGAGTGATACATTTATACAAATAGGATGACCGCACTCAGTAGATTATAAGCTTTGATGTTCTGTATCAGGGATCAGCCAGCAACCTTTGACATGCAGCCCACCAGGCGGGCTGATCCGGGCCGGCTTGTTTACCTGCCACATCCGCAGTTTCGGCCGATCGCGGCTCCCGCTGACCGCTATTTGCTGTTCCAGGCCAATGGACACTGCAGGAAGCAGTGTGGGCCAAGGGATATGCTGGCTGCTGTTTTGCCGCAGCCCTCATTGACGTGGAGTGGCAAACTGCAGCCAGTGGGAGCTGCGATCGGCCACGTGCCAAAGGTTGCCGATCCTTGTTCTATATCAACAAATGGGGTGGGTGCACGTTCCTTTCCGCTGTGCCAGGAAGCCCTCATGTTGTGGGACTTCTTTGTAGAGCACTTGATACATCCGCAAGCATTGTACCTCCCCGGAGTACAGAATGAGTTGGCAGACTATCTCAGCAGGTTGTTCCACAGCCGTGAGTGGTCCCTTCGCTCAGACGTGGCGACCTCAACCTTCCATTGGTGAGGATTTCCCCAGATAGACCTGTTTGCCACGCGACACAACAGGAAGTGCCAGCAGTTTTGCTCCTTCCTGAATCACAGCCCAGGCTCCATTGCGGACGTGTTCCTCCTCCCATGGGGAGGCCGTCTCCTATACGCGTTCCCACCCATCCCTGTCGTTTACACGGTGCTCCTCAAGATATGGAGGGAAGAAGCTTCGGTAATATTGATAGCTCCAGCCTGGCCCTGCCAGCACTGGTACATATCACTCAGGGAAATCTCAGTGGAAGCTCCAGTCATCTTGCCGCTCTTCCTGGATTTACTAACTCAGGATCGCAGCCGTCTCCAACACCCGAACCTCGAGTCGCTGCACCTCATGGCGCGGAAGCTCCATGGTTGAACCCAATGGAGCTTTCTTGCTCTGATCAGGTTAGGCAACTCCTCCTTGGCAGTAGAAAACCCTCCACGAGAGCCACCTACCTTGCCAAGTGGAAGAGATTTTCAGTCTGGTCGGTGCAGCACCGTTCATCCCCGACACTCACCTCTGTGCCATTTATTAGACCATCTTCTCCATCTCAAGCAGCAGGGGCTGTCCATGTCATCAATAAGGGTTCACTTGGCCACCATCTCTGCCTTCCACCCAGGTGTAGAGGGCCGCTCAGTCTTTACTAACCCTATGATCAGCCGTTTCCTTCGACAGCCTATCCTGGCTTGGGACCGCAATCTATTCCTTTCCAGACTTATGGGACCACCCCCCCTTTGAACCTTTGGCGACATGCTCCCTGCTCTATCTTTCATACAAGGTAACGTTTCTGGTAGCGATAACCTCAGCCAGGAGGGTGTCTGAGCTCAAGGCACTGACATCAGAGTCCCGTTACACGGTGCTCTATAAGGACAAGGTTCAGCTCAGGCCTCACCCAGCCTTCCTCCCAGAGTTGTCTCCCAGTTTCACATCAACCAGGACATCTTCCTCCCAGTGTTCTATCCTAAGCCACACTCAGGCGGCAGAGAGCAGAGGCTTCACTCATTGGTTGGCCGCAGGGCACTAGTCTTCTACATCCAGAGAATGAAGCCGTTCTGAAAGTCTGTCCAGTTATTCATGGCAGTGGCGGACAGAATGAAAGGTCTTCCTGTCTCCTCTCAATGTATCTCGTCATGGATCATGCCCTGCATCCATGAGTGCTACAACCTGACGAAAGTGCCCGTTCCTCTGATCAGTGTGCACCAGGGCTCAGGCCTCTTCAACAGTGTTCCTGGCGCAGGTTCCCACCCAGGAAATCTGCAGAGCCGCGACATGGTTCTCCCTACTCACTTTCACCATGCACTATGCAATCACCCAGCAGGCCAGAGACGATGTGGCCTTTGGAAGGGCAATGCTCCAATCAGTAGATGACTCCGAACCCACCTCCTGAACTTGGGCTTGTGAGTCACCTGTTTGGAATGGACACGAACAAGCACTTGAAGGGGGAAAAAAACGGTTACAACAGTTACAAGAAGGTGATAACCATTTTTTTTCAATGAGAATTTTTCCCTTTCATGGAGTTGTCTCTCGTATATAGTTGGTATTTGTTTTTGTAAATTTATAGTTGATTTAGTTAGGTTTCATTTTCTTAATTGCTTTGTAGTCTACTAGAATGGTCAGTTCTCACTTGTTGTGGGTGCTGACGCCCAGTACCAGGGAATGCCTCATTCTTGGGGCTTTAGTCCTTGCACTGTCTGCAGGGAATCCAGACCCTCATTCTCAGTGCTTAAAGTGCCTTGGCGAGGGTCATGTCTGTGACAGGTGCCAGATCTACTTTAAACCCCAAACTAGAAAGGATAGGGAGGGGTCACCTCTTTGCGGAGGCAGCCCTGCATCCGTGTTCAGCGCCTGCTCACTCAGGGCAGGCACAAAGCCTACTTCAGTTAGGAGCGCTCCTCCAGACATTGTAGGGTCTTGATATTACTCTCCCAGTACCAAGGAAAAAAAACACTGGCCTAGTGCTTTGAAGGACTCATCTTGCAAGAGATTGAAGTTCCCAGCTCCTTCGGCCAGGATACGGGGAGTACTTGTTGGTGCCAATAGCACCTCAAGCAGGGTTGTCAACTGCAGCATCAAGCCTTGTGCCTCTGAAATCAACCACTGCTGCAGTACCACCCACTCTGCAGCACGGAGCCCTTCGACACAAGAGCAGAGACATCGGGGAATCTCTCTGTGCTGATAACGGACAATTTGGCACCCCCTTATCTGGTGCCGTCAAGAGGCAAGCCTAGGATGCTTTCTTCGGTATTGTCATCTCTTGACTCTTGATGGAGGTCCTTGGCACCGAGAAGTACTGTGTCCTTCTGGTCAGGTGACTTTGGCTCATATGTGTCTTGATCTAGAGAGAGGTGACGTCACTCTCCATCCAGGCGTTTTCGCCCTTGGTATACAGCAGAGATTCCACATTGGTCGAGGGACGTGGATCTTTGGTCTGGAAGAGGTTGGGGTCTAATGCCCTACCAGTGGCCATACTGGAGCCTCTGAGGGTTTCCTCCCACCACCAGCTCCTCCCTCCAGGTCCCCAAGTAGACACCAGGATAGTCTGTGAGATGGCATGTGAGGTCACCCTCAGTATGGGGTTGGGTGCCGAGCAGCAGCCCCAGCAGGATGGGTGCCCCAGCAGGATCTCTATCAGAGAAGTTAAGGAAGGTTCCACCTCAACTTGCTCTGTGTTCTTCCTCCTCCTCCTCCTCCCTGGTGGTGTCCAGTGTGTCCTCACCTCTTCAGGATGATTACAGGGCATATCAGGACCTGTTGCAGAAGGTGGCTTCTTCTCTGGACATACAAGTGGAGGTAGTTTAGGAGAGCTCACATTGATTGGTGGATATTTTGGGTTCAATAGAGCCCTCTTGAGGAGCCCTCCTCATTAACAAGGCCATTCTGGAGTCCACAGAGGTTTTGTGGCAAATACTGCCTTCTCTACCACCGATGGCCCAAAGGACTGAGGAAGAGGTATCATGTCCCCTCATGGGATTTTGAGCGTTTGTACAACTCCAACACCCTCTTAGGGTTTTTGGTGGTCTCAGCTGTGATGGAGAGCACATCGGGCAACCTGTTTCTACCCCAAAGTCGAGAGAGGCAAAGAAACTCTCTCTTTTCACTAGGAAAAATTATTCTGTTGCTAGGCTGCAGTTTCGTATTTCAATCCAGCAAGCCTTGCTGGGAAGATAAGATTTCTTCCACTGGGGCAATGGTCTCAAGTTTGTAGACAAGTTACTTGAGATGCCAGACGAGTGTCTGGCAGTAGAGGACAAGGGAAAACTGTTTGCTTGGACCTTTCTCCAGGCTGCTTTGCATGGGACAGACTGCGGCCAGGGCCATGAGCCTCTGCTGTCACAATGTGTACGTGTTCATGGCTTCAGTCGTCAGGTCTTCCTCTGGAGGTCCAGCAGACTATTGGGTATCTCTCCATTGAGGGACTGACCCTATTTTCCCAGCAGACTGATAAGCATCACAGTTGCAAGAACTCCAAGGCTATGCTGAAGTTTGTGGGTTTGTACTCCACTCTCTAAAAAGCAGTTCTGCCATCAGTCATTCCACTGTTACCAGCCCTTTACGCTGTAGCAACCTGTCCAGACTAGGAGGAAAAGGAAGAGTTATAGGAGGAGACCACCACCTCCTCACTTCTCATGCAGTGAGCTTGTCCAGACAGCCCGGAAATGCAAAGCAGTCTGATTCTTTTGTTGAAGACAGCTTACCAGTTTGCCTTACACCAGCTTCTTGTTCCTGTTTTTTCCAATAGGTTTTTGACTTTTTAAGTGCTTGGACCCATACTAACACAGACAGGAGGGTCCTAAACACTGTGGAATTGGGACACACCCTTCAATTTATTTCTATTCCCTGCCCCCAGTCCCCTTCATCCATCCCTTTACAGAGGCCACTCTCACAGGAGGTCCTCCTTTGGGAAGTCGAATCTCTCCTGCTATTGGGAACCATAGAGAAGATCCCTTATTTCCAGAGGGAAAGGATTTTATTCATGCTGCTTCCTAATTCCAAAGGCAAAAGGAAGGCTCAAACCCACCTGAGAAAGCTAAACAAATATGCAAGGAATTTTGCCTGGTCACCCTAGCATCCATTATTCCCTCCTTGGATCCCAGTGACTAGCATGCTGCCCTTGACTTGATGGATTCGTATTTCCATGTGTCAATCCATCAAAGCCACAGGAGATTCCTCAGATTCATGGTCAGTTGACATTCCTGACTGTTGGCCTATCCGCGGCCCTGTGAGTGTTCACAAAATGCATGGTGGGCTGCGTTCCTAAGGAAAACAGGAGTTCTGCTGTTTTCCATACCTGGACCCCTGGTTGGTGAGAGGTCAGTCCAAGAGCCAGGTGGAATTCAGTGTGGTCGTTTGTATTCAGAGTGCTGGGGCCGCTGATCAATGAGGAAAAGTCAGTCTTCTCCCTGCTCAAAGAATAGAGTTTATAGGTGTGGTCCTGTATCCTACTGTAGCCGGGGCTTTCTTCCTGTAAACCAGAGTCCAGACTGTCAGCCGTCTCATTAGACGTAAAAGCCCATCCAACCATGGCTGTAGGGAGCTGCCTCGTGCGGTCTCGTGTATGTATGTGGTTCAGCATGCCAGTCTTCATCTAAGGAAGTTGCAGGGCTTACTGAGCTCAGTTTTCTCCCCGATATGTGACTGGACATGTTGGTCCGAGTGCCCACGGCAGTCTTAGCCTCTTTGGACTCATGGATGGGACCCCGCCAACATATGTGTGGGCGTTCACCTTCATTCTCCCACAACCCCTACTGACTCTGGTTACAGACGCTTCTGCCCTAGATTGGGGAGCCCACCTGGGGAATCTACAGACTAACACTGGGTTGGCCAAGATTTAGCTCTCTACATAAACATGAGAGCCAATCATCTAGCTCAGGGGTGAGCAAACATCTGGGTATGGAAATTGTATGGTGGGCCATGAATGCTCACAAAATTGGGGGTTGGGGTGTGGGAGGGGGTGTGGACTCTGGGGTGGAACTGGGCATGAGTGTTTGGGGATGCAGGAGGATGCTCCGGGCTGGGACCGAGGGGTTCAGAGGGCAGAAGGGGGATCAGGGCTGGGGGGTGTCGGGTGCAGGCTCTGGGCGGCTCCCGGAAGCAGCGGCATATCCTCCCTCCGGCTCCTACATGGAGGCACGGCCAGGCAGTTCTGCGCACTGCCCCATCTGCAGGTGCCGCCCCATCTGCAGGTGCTGCCCCTACAGCTCCCATTGGCTGTGGTTCCTGGCCAATGGGAGCTGCAGGGGTGGCACTTGGGACAGGGGCAGCGTACGGAGCGCCCTGGCTGCCCCTAAGCGTAGGAGCTGGAGAGAGGACATGCTCCTGCTTGCAGGAGCCGTACAGAGGGGAAAAGCCTTCAATACTGCTTCCAGGCTGGAGCGCCGGAGCGGGGCAAGCCCTGGACCCCGCTCCCCAACGAGAGCTCGAGGGCCAGATTAAAACGTCTGAAGGGTCAGATGCGGCCCCTGGGCCGTAGTTTGCCCACCCCTGATCTAGGTTGTCACACTTTCCTGCCCCACATCAAGGGAAGGAATTTTCTGTGTTATCTGTAAGAACTAGTAGAGATGTTCTACATGAACAGACAGGGAGGGGCCATATTGTATCTTTTCTGCCAAGAGGAGATGCACCTTTGGGTGTTTGGAACACAGAGATTCACCTCAATGTCTCCTGCCATCCGGTTGTCTGGAACATTCCAGACTATTTTAAGCCTGGGGTTTCCCCACATATATATACCTGCCCCTGGAAATTTCCACTACTTGCATCCGACGAAGTGGGTATTCACCCACGAAAGCTCATGCTGCAAAACGTCTGTTAGTCTATAAGGTGCCACAGGATTCTTTGCTGCTTTTATAGACCTCTTTGTAACTCAACTCATAAAGCATCAGCGGTTTTGTTCAAGAGCAGGTCACAGTCCAGTGTCTCTGACAGACGCTTTCCTGTTGCCTTGGAAAGACAAAATTCATTTATTGTTCCCCTTTGGTTCCACTCATCCCCAGGGTGCTAAAAGTCAAGCAGCATTATACTTGCATGATCCTCCTAGCACTGGCGTGGCTTTGCCAGGATTGGTTTTCCGCTGTGCTGAGTCTCTCAATCAGGACTCCATTGACATTGCCTCCAGAAGCAGTCCTGTTTCACAGGACCATGGTCACCTTCTTCATCCTGTGCCAGTTGCTCTTCGTTGTAACCATGGAGTGTGCAGGCTGTAACACCCCAGGAGGAAGCCTCTTCAAGGGATGTGCAAAACGACCTCTTGAATAGCCGAAAATGATCATCTAGGTATATTTACCTGTTAAAGTTGAAATGATTCTCCCTGTGGTCTCAACAAAAGGGGATTCTCCAGGCCGGGTTCCTATACAGCATATTCTGGACTATTTCTTCTATTTGAAACAACAAAGTCTTCCTGTTAGTTCCATCAGGGCTCACCTAGCAGCTATCTCTGCTTTCTACCCTCCAGTTGCTAATCACTCAGTTTTTTCTAGTCTGTCACTCAAATTCTTGAAGAGTCTGGCCTGGTTATCATTCCCAAGTAAAGGGTTGTATCGCTCCTTTAGATTTAAATCTGATGTTAACAACGCTGATGTTAACAACGCTGCCCTTTAAACCACTGGCTACCTGTTCGTTGCTTCATCTTTCATTTAAAGTAGCCTTTTTTGGTGGCAATTACCTCTGCGAGGTGAGTAGGAAAATTGCAAGCCCTGGTATCTGACCCACCATATACATTTTTTTAAAGGACACTTTTAAAAGTATTCTTATGCCCCTTCTTAAGTTTCTGACCAAAGTGACATCAAGTGAGAACCTAATCGGGCAATGTAACTACCAGCCTTCTTTCCTAAGCCTTGTGCCCATATATTGGATGTCAGGAGAGCATTAGCTTTTCACTTGGACAGAACTAGATCATTCTCATAGCTGTTTATGGCAGTCATGGACAGGATGAAGGGTACTCCAGTCTCGACTCAGAGAATCTTGTCATGGATTTCCTGTTTGTGATAGCACATTGCCAGTGTGACTCTGCCAAGTAGCGTGGTAGCACACTTGATGAGATGGCACACAGCTTCTGACGCTTATCTAACTCAAGTGCCTATACAGGACATTTGTAGAGCTGCACTTGGTCATCAGTACATACATTTGCATCTCATTATGCCATATCTCAACATTCTAGAGACAATGCCAGGTTTGGACATGTAGTTGTACAATCACTGTTCAGAGAGACGCCAATCCCACCTCTGAATTCATCACTTGAATTCACCAAGTGTGCATCACTTGAAGTGGCGTGGTTATGCACAATCACTCGGAGAAGAAAAATGGTTGTTAAACTGTTATGTAACTCTTGTTTGAGATGCATTGCACATGTCCATTCCATGTCCCATCTCCCTACCCCTGTATAGCACCGTCTGTCAACTAAGAAGGTGCTGTGGGGAGTTGGGAGTGACTCTGCCCTTTATACCATTGCTCAGCAGCACAAGGTGGCAGAGAGCACATGCATTGTTCCAACAGGTACTGGTAAGGGAAAAATCTCCGACTATGCACACTGGGTGCATCAAAACCTGAAGCAGAATGAAATGTGCAACATGTCTGGAAAAACAACAGTTACAGAATGGGTTAGTAACCTTTTCTGTCCCCTTGCTGACTGGAGTGTCAGGGATGGCTCTCTTCTCCAGGTAGTGATGGTGGGTGTGACTGGCACATTGACACTGACTCTCAATCTCTCTCTTTCAATCATACAGAGTCGAGGTGTGCTGCGGCGAGGGCAAGCAGGTGAATCCTCTGACATTCCGGCTTCTCACCTGGCTGCAGGATGACACCTTCTTGGCAGTCAGCCAGGGGCAGCTTGCCGAGCACTCCATCATCCACCATCTGACTGGAGGTCCTGAGGCAGAGGGAGGGTGCCTACATCTCCGGTATTGGAAAGGAGCTTTATACTCCTTGTGCTGCTTATGAAAACTTGCAAGTGATTCTAGAAATGAATAAAGGCCTCTAAGCTGTCATGGGATAAGAGAGAAAGTCCTCTCATGGATTGGTAACTGGTAAAACGGTAGGAAACAAAGGGTAGGAATAAATGGTCAGGTTTCAGAATGGAGAGAGGTAAATAGTGGTGTCCCCCAGGGGTCTGTATTGGCACCAGTCCTATTCAACATATTCATAAATAATCTTGAAAAAGGGGTAACAGTGAAGCGGCAAAATTTGCAGATGATACAAAACTACTCAAGATAGTTAAATCCCAAGCAGACTGCAAAGAGCTACAAAAGGATCTCACAAAACTGGGTGACTGGGCAACAAAATAGCAGATGAAATTCAATGTTGATAAATGCAAAGTAATGCACATTGGAAAACATAATCCCAACTATACATGTACAGTGATGGCGTCCAAATTGGCTGTTACCACTCAAGAAAGAGATCTTGGAGTCATTGTGGATACTTCTCTGAAAACCTCCACTCAGTGTGCAGCGACAGTCTTGAATACTGTGTGAAGATGTGTTTGACCCAACTCAAAAAAAAAAAATATTGGAATTGGAAAAGTTTCAGAAAAGGGCAACAAAAATAATTAGGGGTATGAAATGGCTGCCATATGAGGAGAGAGTAATAAGACTGGGACTTTTCAGCTTCGAAAAGAGATGACTAAGAGGGGATATGATAGAGGTCTATAAAATCATGACTGGTTAGAGAAAGTAAATAAGGAAGTGTTGTTTACTCCTTCTCATAATTTCATTTGGTGACCCCTATTTCTTGTGTTAACAGGCAACAGGTTTAAAACAAACACAAGTATTTTTTCACACAACGCACAGGCAACCTGTGGGACTCCCTGCCAGAAGATGTTGTGAAGGCCAAGACTATAACAGGGTTAAAAAAAAACCTAGATAAGTCCATGGAGGATAGGTCCATCAATGGTTATTAGCCAGGATAGGCAGGGATGGTGTCCCTAGCTTCTGTTTGCCAGAAGCTGGGAATGGGCGACAGGGGATGGATCACTTGTTGATTCCCTGTTCTGGTCACTCCTTCTGGAGCACCTGGCATTGGCCACTGTTGGAAGACCGGATACTGGGCTAGATATACTTTAGTCTGTCCCAGTATGGCCATTCTTTATATTCTTATGCTCCAGGGGCCTGGGATGGGCTTGTGGTACAGGTGCTGGCTGGCTCCTGCTGGTGAGGCAGTGCACCCCGTAAACTCTGGGTGCTATCAGGCTTCTCCCTACTGTTGACATGTTGTGGCTCATTGTGGGGATTTCTTGGCAAAAGGTATCGCATCAGATTGGATACCTGTGTGCTGCGGCAACTGGAATGCTGGAAATGGCTCCGTAATACAAGAGTCCATGTGGGGCCTCTGCCCCTAGGGCCAGCACATTACTGGGGTCTTGGCAGAGATGCTGTTGCATGAGTATGGGGCACAAGGCAGTGTCATGCTTCTCCCAGGGGAGCTCCCACTGGGTCAGGGCCAAACACATTCAGGGAATGGAGACAAGAAGCTAAATAGGGGACTTGGCTCTTCAGGGATGCCAGTCTAGCATTTCCTCTCAGCCCTGAGCTCTGGGAATAGCCAAGAATCTTCCCCTACTGCCACACCCAGCTGGTAGTTTGTAATGGATTCTGTGGCCTGTCCAAGCAACTTGAGGGTCCCCACTGCTCATGCCAGGGGGCAGCTGAGCCACCAGAATTAACTTTACCACTTGGGGGTAGTAAAATTGAATGGGCGCTTGATCAGAATATCTGCTTCTCTTCTGAGTATCTGCACCTATGGGTACTCCACCATAGGAGTACCTGTGCACGCTCAACCAGACAATGCAAAGCAGTGTGTCTGGGCCTATGCTTGCACAAAGCAGCACCTTGTGCCTCCTAACAAGGGAATGTAAGGACCAGCCGCCATGCAGTTCCTTCTCAACTGCCCGCAGCTCAAGACAGAGCGATTGTGCATCCAGCTGATTCTACGGCTTCCAGCCATTTCTCGATATTCCATTAGTTGTTCAGTTTCTCCATTTCTTAGTTATTTTGTTCTAATTAGTTTATTTTATAGTTGTGATTAGAAGGAAGCAAATCCCTTTTCTCCTCTTTTACTTGGGCTTGCCACCTCCTGGGTTATGCCAAAGACCTTGGGGTTTAAGCCTCGCCAGACCTGCCACAGGTCTTTTCCCTATAGTGACATGCATTCAAACTGCCTCTGCTGCCTTGGAGGCACCCACATCCTGTCTGCGGATAAGGTGTGTACAGGCAGATCATGGAATGATAGAGGAGCTACATTCAAGGTCATTCTAATGCAGCAATCTCTAGTCCCAGTGAGGTCTGCTTCCTCCTGTTACATTTGCTAAAAATCTTGGCCTGACCAGAGAGACTGGAATGCAGCCCCCCTGCAGTGTGACAGCATATTCCACCACAGCTCTGTCTACTTCTATAGCTCTACTAAAGGGGTATTCCTATATAAGAAATTTGTAGTGCTGAGACTTGGTCTTCCATCCATACCTTTGCCAAGCATTATGCTGCTGTTCGTCCTTCCAGGGACGATACTGCCTTCGGTGATACAGTCCTCCAAACCATCTTAGACTTACCTCCTGAGCACCATCTCTCACTGAATTACTTCTTGGGAGTCTCTGACGGAGGAGCATTCATAGGGACATATACACAGAGCGCTTACTTAACTTACAGTAACTTGAGTTTTTCAAGGTGTTTTGTCCCTGTGAGTGCTCCACCTCCCGTCATCTTCCCCCTCAGCTGTGCTTCACAGTCAAGAAGGAACCAATTGGTAGCAGGTTAAATGTCCTCTTTACGTGCCCTTGTGTGGGGACACGAGGTGCTACTTTCCACAAGCGCGGGACTATGGACACTGCTTTGCATTCTCCATTTGAGAGCACACAAGTGCATGCATCCTATGGTTGAGCACTTGTAGGGACAAAACATCTCAAAAAACTCAAGTTACTATAAAAGTTAGTAATGGCTCCTTTTGACCAATGAGAGGACTATAGCTGCAACCCCCTCTGCCTTCCCAGCATGCTCCAGGCACCTCTCAGTGAGCCCCACAGCCAGGTATCTTGCTGGGAAAGCTCCATGTTTTGTAGTGGTGCCCATTGTCTGCTGATGGGTTTAGCCTGAGTTCTCTTTCTACTAAAGCTCCTAGATTCAAAGGGTGTTGGATAGAAACATGGGCAGACATGCCCATGTATGTTGTAGAAATCCATTTCTTTGGGGACCCGCTAAAACCTGGCAGTGCCCAACATGTTGCGGTCCTGTGAGGTAGGCAGGTCAGAACCATGTTTGAGTTGTGTCGAATGTGCAACAGCTGTGAGCTTTGCAGGCTCTCTGGCCATCTGGGAAGGGGGGTTAAAACATGCCCATCTGTACATCCCAAGACTCATGATGAGAGTGAATACTTTAGTGCCCCATGATCAGTGAAGTGTTGCTGGCAGGCACATGTTCCAAGCCAGTGGAGGCCAGTGAGGGACTGGGGCCAGGACTTTTACTCTCTTCTTCACAGTATTAATTGAATTGGTGCAAGTTTAACATCACTCTGCAGAGAGCTGTTATGGAGACTAATGTGTTATCTATCCATTCACTCCAACTAGTACTACCAGAAACAGTGTCTGCTAGCCGCTCCCTTCCCACCCCATTAAATGTAGAGGCATGTCCGGTGCACTGGATGCATATCCACTGTAGCATTGTAATATTCTCTCTCGTGTACTTTTTCTAGTTTGTCTATGCCTGTGGATGGGGATGTGATCAGCCTGTGCTGTAATCCAAAGACCAGAGCAATAGCTCTGCAGCTGGATGATGGGCAGATACTGAAGTACCTCTGGGGTGAGTGTAAGATACCCGTCAAGATGGCTGGCTTAGGGACTGATGGCTGTCACGGATCTGTCCTGCAGTTTAACTAGCCAGTTGAAGTATAAGAATGTGCATGGACCTTGCAAGTTGATGATGTTGCTTTTCACATTACTTGTCTCTTTGGACTTTGTTAAAGTACTGATTTGTATCTGAACGTATCTAATTTTTAAAGAAAAGAGAGGCTGTAGCTGTGTTTTGAAATGAAAGGCCAAGCTCAGTGGCTTTCGAAAGACAGAAGTGGTATTGGGGGCTCAGTGACTTTAGCCCCTTTATCCCTAATGGAACAAATGTTCGACTGAGCCCATAGACCCCACCACCCTCTCGCTGCTGCTATCATGGATCTGCAGGAATTATGCTGTGCCCCACCTGTTAAATAGTCCCTCGGAGGAACCCCTTCTTTCAGTGTGCCAGACCCCCAAAGGGTCCCACTCTTCCTTCAAGGTAGGCCCGGGAGCATCACCACCTCCGAGACTGAGCCCCTGGGCTCCAGCACGCCTGTTGGCACTATGAGTTCTGCCCAGAGAGTCCACCTGAGAGAGACTCCTGGTAGAGACTTGTACACCCTTCAGGGATCAATGACCCTCCTCAGGTGACACCAGGCAGCCTTTTCCAAACTGATCGTGCCGGCCTTAGGGCCGGGCAAATGGGCCCACGCCCAGGGCGCCACCACAAGGGGCTCAGGCTTCCCCTGGCTGGCTGTGGCCAGACTCCTCTCTTCTCCGGCCCCACCCCTGCGTGGGGCCGGCGGGCTTCTCCCCACCCCTCTGGCCCCTCTCTCCTCAGCCGGATAGCTGAGGGCTCCAGCTCTGCCCCAGCCCCGGGAAGCCCAGAGCGGCGCGGCTTGCTGCCGGGAGCGGAGCCGAGTCCCTACCTGCCTGAGGCCTTGCGCCGCTCGGTCTCTTGCAGAGGCTGGTGGGGCCGGGGCCAGGAGGAGCAAAACCTTTACATGAGTGAGGGGAGGGGGGCGGGAGCCGGGCCGGGCAGGGAGGTAGGGGGGACTTAAAGTGACAGTGCACTCAGGCCTTGTCTACACTACAAGACTATTTCAAATCAACTTAGTTCGAATTTGTGGATTCGACCTTATGAAGTCGAATTTGTGTATCCATACTAAATACACTAATTCGAATTTCTGAGTCCACATTCACGGGGCCAGCGTCGACTTTGGAAGCGGTGCACTGTGGGAAGCTATCCCACAGTTCCCGCAGTCCCCGCTGCCCATTGGAATGCTGGGTAGAGCCCCCAATGCCTGCTGGGGGGAGAAATGTGTCGAGGGTGGTTTTGGGTAACTGTCGTCATTGAACCATCAATCACAACCTCCCTCCCTCCCTCCTTGAAAGCGCCTGCGGGCAATCTGTTCGTGCACTTTTCTGGTCAGTGACAGCGCGGACGCCACAGCACTGCAAGCATGGAGCCCGCTGCGATCATCGCTGTTTTCTCCTCCTCGCACTTTATCGTCCACCTCTTCCACAGTCAGCTGTTGAGAAATTGGGCTACTTTTCAATGGTGCTGCAAGCACTGGGGGACCATAGGGGACGTTTTACAAACATCAACGTCGGGTGGCCGGGCAAGGTTCATGATGCGTGTGTTTTCAGGAACTGTGGGCTGCTCAGACGCCTGCAGGAAGGTAGTTTCTTCCCGGACCACGAAATAACTGTTGTGGATGTGCAGATGCCTATAGTCATCCTCGGGGACCCAGCCTGCCCGCTAATGCACTTGCTCATGAAGCCCTATACAGGCGCCTGGGACAGCGACAAGGAACTCTTCAAATACCAGCGAGCAGCGTGACCTGTGACTGTTCAGTTTCTTTACAGAGAAGCTGAACCTGCCCCTGTTTCTTTACCCAGTTACTGTTGACTCTCCTCTTCGGTTACATACCCCGTTCACCCCGTTACCCCCACTTCAAGCACACGTGTAAAAATAAAATACATGTCCCATTATTACTTAACAAAGGTTTCTTTATTCATAACTTTTCGTGAAAGGGTTGAAACTGGGACGCAGGCTGTGCTGGGTAGGGTGTGCGGTGATGTAAAGACCGCCTCTAAACTCAAGGAATGACAGGCTCCTGCTCCTAGAGCGGTCCGCAGTGCCGGAATGCTTCTTTCAACGGAGCCTGCCATCCCTCTTTATGGAATTCTGTGTGCGGGCGGATATGTGACCTTGTGGTGGAGGAGGACGGATACAGATTCCTCAGCTGCGTGACTCAGCGGTCCAGGACAAGGACCGCTGTATAAGATCTGTAACCGCCCTCCCCCGCTGCAAAGTCACATCTCCCCCGCCCACACAGATCCTGGAAACCACCTCCAAAAACCGACCAGGGTGCCTACTGACTGCACCGTGTGTGTGACCCGCTGCTGATCCTGCCCCCGTGTCTGTACCCTGGGAAAGGTGACTGTCCTATGCAATTAACCACCCCCTTCCCCACGCCCCCCATTCAAACACAGTCTTCTTTGAAAAAACATAACGGAAACAGTAATTAACAGCAAAGCATTTTTATTAATTAAGTAGACAGTTAGGGGATGGGACTGGGATTGGGACTACTGTGAGTCTGGAAGTGAAGGACTTCGGCAAATGTAGGGTATGAGAGCTTTTGGGTACTTGAGCACTGTGCTGTGGTGCAGTGACAGTATTCACGTCCCCGGCCGCCCCTCCTCCTGATTATTTTTGGTGAGGGGGGGTATGGGACTTTGTGGCGGGGGAGTGCGGTTGCAGATTCACTGCAGGGTGTCTCTGTCCTCCTGCGGTCCTGCAGAACATCCACAAGGCGCCTGAGCGTGTCCGTTTGCTCCCTCACTAGTCCAAGCATTGTTTCAGTCGCCTGCTTGTCTTCCTCACGCCACCTCTCCTCCCGTTCGTTGTGTGAGCGCTGGCACAGAGAGACGGTCTCCCTCCACTGGCTCTGCTGGTCCGCCTCTGCTAGGTAGCAGCCCATACGTTCCTCGAACATCTTGTCCCTTGTCTTTTTCTTTCGCCGCCTAATCTTTGCTAGCCTCTGCGAGGGGGATGCTGTGGCAGGTCTGGAGACAGTGGAAGCTGTGAGATGGGAAACAGGGAGTGAATTCCTTGCAAAGATACATTTTTGCGAACAATTAACTGAGTCTAGGCTGTCTCTGTGAATTCTGGGTTGAGACCCCTGTGCCTGCTGGGGCAGAAATCATTTTCGCGGTGGATTCTGGGTAAATGTCGCCAGTCATTCCTTCCTCCGGGAAAGCAACGGCAGACAATCATTTCAAGCCCATTTTCCCAGAATTGCCCTGGCATACGCCATAGCGTGGCAACCATGGACACTGTTTTGCCTTTTGTGTATGTCACCGTATGTGTACTAGATGCCGCTGACAGAGGCGGGCCAGCAGCGCTACACAGCAGCATGCTTTTGCTTTTGCATGACAGCAGAGATGGTTACCAGCCATATTGTACCATCTACCATACCATAAATTGGTAATAAGATGGTAATAAAATGGGCATGGTTACCTGTCCTTTTGCACTGCACCATTTGGTGCTGTCATAAGTGCCCCTGGCCGAGCAGCCAGGGGCGCAAAAGCAAAAATTGGGAATGACTCCCTGAGTCAGTCCCTCCTTTTTGGTATCTAAAAATAGAATCAGTCCTGCCTAGATTATGGGCAAGTGTACTAGAGAACCACTGTATCATAGAACCAGAGAGCACAGCTGCTCTGTGTCCGATCCTGCATAAATTATGAGCTGTATGCTATTAACAGGGGGTGCTCCTGCAACAACAACACCTGTTCATTCCGTTCTTACCCCAGCCTTCCTGGGCTACCATACCATTGTCCCCCCACTTGTGTGATGAAGTAATAAAGAATGCAGGAATAAGACACAGTGACTTGTTTGTGAGAAATGAGTGGAAGGAAGCCTCCAGCTGCAATGATAGTCCAGGCAGGACATTAAGGAGTGTGGATGAAGGAGCCCATCATCCCTCTGCTAGTCCAGGGGCAATTGAATCTTTTATTTACAATGAAGGGTGGGGGCTGATGGAGCTCAGCCCCCTGTTGCAATGATGAGGACGGTTACCAGCCATATTGCACCATCTGCCATCAAAAATTAGGGACAGGCGCCCTTGATCGACCTTACTGATGCTAGTCGGCATGGTTACCAGCCCTTTTGCACTGCCCCATGTGCCAATAGGCTGATGATGAGGACGGATTTCCATCTTTTTGTACCATCAGCCATCCATAGCGTGGGGGGAGCAAGGATGTTGGTGTTGAGTGCTGCACCATCGCGTCTATCTGCAGCATTCAGTAAAGATAGGGTGACATGTAAAAGAGTCAACAGAGGATTGTTTTCACTTCTGGTGGTGGGTGGGGTGTGTGCGCAAATTGCCGAACTATGCCCTGACCCACCGCAGACACTGTGTTTGACCCTAGAAGCATTTGGAGCTCATCCAAGAATGCAAATACTTTTCGGAGACAGCAGGAACTGTGGGATACCTTGCGTCCTCATTCCCCCCTCCCTCCATGAGCGTCCATTATATTCTTTGGCTTTCCGTTACGCTCGTCACGCAGCTGCGTGCTGAGTCTGTGCTATGCCGTCTGTCCGTAGATTTTTTAAAAATACTTTGGACCAGGCGTAAAATTACAGTAATTACCCTAATTAGATGCAGGAGTCTCCGAGCGAGATCACCCTGAGGAGGGTCACTGAAGGAGATAGAGAGCGCATGCTGCGTGAAAGCTAGCACGAACCAGGGCCCGATGCAGCCGTGCTCGGGGAGGCAGTGCTCCCTGAGTACCTCATGAAAGCCTTGCGCGGAAAACTGTGCTACCACGGAGCACCCAATAAGGCAGCTCTCCCCAGGAACCTCCTGCTGATGCTTTTCGATTAACGCAAGGAGAGCTTCGTGGAGATCTCCACGGATGATTTCTGTTCTATCCCCATATCTAGAGAGACCTCCTTTTCACACAGTTAAGATTCCTGTTATATTAAGAATAAAAGTTAACATGGTTAAAGCACTTACCGACTGCTCCTTCCCCTGATTCAGGGTCCGGGTTAATGGCCGGGGAGGGTTGTTGGGGGATCTCCGTGACGGTGATGAATAGATCCTGGCTGTCGGGGAAACCAGCGTTGTAAGCGCTCTCGCCTGCCTCGTCCTCCACAAACCCTTCCTCATCTTCCCCGTCCACGAACATCACCGAGGAACTGGCCGTCGACACTGTCCCATCGTCAGAGTCCACGGTCACTGGTGGGGCAGTGGTGGCAGGCTCCGTAGCGTCCGTTTGCCGCTTTGATTTTTTGGTAGCCTTGTCTGGGGTCCTTGATTTTCACGCGGTGCTGCGTTGCATCCCTCCTGTATCCTCTGTCTCTCATGGCTTTGGAGACCTTCTCGTAGGTCTTCGCATTCCCTGTTTTCGAGCGCAGCTCCGAAAGCACAGACTCCTCGCCCCACACACCGATCAGATCGAAGAGTTCCCAGTCAGTCTATGCTGGGTCCCTCTTTCTATTCACAGATAACATGAACTCCTCTGCTGGAGAGCTCTGCAGCGTTGCAGGTGCTGTGGAGCTCGCCCCGATGTCCAGCCAGGACGTCAGATTCAAAGTGCCCAGACAGGAAAATGAATTCAAATTTTCCTGGGTCATTTCCTGTGTGGCTGGTCAGAGAATCCAAGCTCGGACTGCTGCCCAGAGCGTCAACAGAGTGGTGCACTGTGGGATAGCTCCCGGAGCTATTAAGTTCGATTTGCATCCACACCTAGCCTAATTCGAGCTAGCCATGTCGAATTTAGCGTTACTCCACCTGTCGGGGTGGAGTACCAAATTCGAACTAAAGAGCCCTCTAGTTCGAATTAAATGGCTTCCTGGTGTGGACGGTTGAGCGGTTAGTTCGAATTAACGCTGCTAAATTCGAATTAAAGTCCTAGCGTCAGTCTCTCAAACTTCCCCCCACACACAGGCTTTCACAGCCACATACGCTGCCTCTCACAGTCTCCCAACACAGATTGTCATACACACACACAGTCTCACACTCCCCAACATGCACACTCTCTCTCACACACACACACTGTCCCGCGCGCTCTCTCTCTCTCTCTCTCTCTTATTGTTATTACTGCTTGGTACTTCCTGTCAAAATGCTCGTGGTGAGCCAGAAGTGGCCAGGGGCTGCAGGAGGGCTGTGGGCTCTGGCAAGATGCAGTCCCCATGTGACAGCGCAAAGCTGGCCTTGACGTGCAGGCCAAGCGCCAGGCACCACAGCCACCACAGCAGCACAGAAGTAAGTGTGGCGATACACCATATATCATGCCACCCTTTCTTCTGCGCTGCTGCTGACAGTGGCCTGGGAATTTGCTAGTTGTAGCAGTTACTCATTGTGACCTTATCTGATTAAAATATATTTGCAACAGATCTGTACAAAATGTGGCATGTAAGATATCTATGAAAAGGCTATGATTTGCTGAATATGTTTATGCTATTTGTATGCATGTATCATTTTTGTATTTGAAGTTATGAGTATTGGCTCTGTACCTGTATTTCAAATGTTTGCTCCTGGGGTAACGCCCACAAGGTAGTTAGCCAGTACATTTTGAAGGGACTAGTCAAAGTAAGTGGCTCATCAAGGGACACTTAAATCACAATGGACCATGGGAGATGCCCATCCACATTGAATGGACTTTCCTGTGGACACTCCATATGAAGTATAGGTAATGGCCCGGAGGCGATGGGGTGGGGGTGAGAGGAGCCCCTAGGAGCCAGGGGTGATGGTGAGAGGGATGGCGCCAAAATACAAGTTCGCCCAGGGCACCATTTTCACCAAAGCCGGCCCTGCAAACAGAGTAGTGTTTGGTATTCAACTGATACATGGCATCGGAAGTCCTTAGATTAGCACAGAGAAATAAAAGTTAAGACATAGTCCATCTGGCTAAGACCGTGCGATCAGCCAGCCAAGCTGCTATGGCCTCCATTCCACATTCGCTCCCTCTCTCTCTGCCCCTTTCTCAGGCCCAGGTGAGAGCCCTGTGTCTCTTCAAAGGGAGCACTTAACTCCGCCATCCGGCACCTTTCCCTTTGTTCTAAAGTTGGGGCCTTGGCTTGGCTTCCCTGCTGAGAGGTGAGGGAAAATCTCCTTTCTGGTTGTTAGCTAGGTGTGAACATTCTGGTAGTTGGGGCTTCCCACTGGCTCTTGGATTCTCCATTGTTGTGGGTCAGTTTCAGCAGATTCCAGGCAGTTACTTGATGACCCATTCATTGCACCCCAGATGGCAAGGTGACGTGTACGCCTCATGTCTACTGTTCTTCGCCAAGAGGAGACACAAGCTTTTTACCCTCAGTGGGTAGCAGTGCAAAGTACAGAGGGAAACTGAGGCATACATAGGATTCATATACATATTACTGATAATTACCATTTTGTTACATTTGCTATATGCTGGACTGAAATGGTCTCCAAGCTCAGTTCTGTTTCATATCATGTGCTGCTGCTATTACAACAGAATGTACTTGTATAACATACCTATGTTGTTTTTATGAGGCATGTGTGGCAAAGGGTGTAGGTGTAATGTTTGTTTTATTAGCTGAGTTGGAAAATAGCCTTAATTTTCTCTGTTAATCTTCAGAGGCTCCCACTCCAGCTCTCGAACCGTGGAGGAGCAGCACTGGCTCTGCTGTTCGGTTCCCTTCTCCATGTGTGCAGACTGCACTGGCCATGATTGGTGGAGAAGTAAGTGAACAGCTGGTGGGTTCAGCGCCTAGTTCTGGAAAATTAGCCCCAGACACCTACCATGTGTTCGTGTGGGCCAGTAGGACTGAGCATCGGGAGAACAAGGTCTAGAAACGTTCCTTAACATTGCTCTCTTCTCATTAGTGCCTGCAGGGTGAGCTGTGTGTGACCAGCGTTGCCACCTACACATTCCTTGCACAGAGAATGTCTGGTGGTTTATAATGCACAAAATCCAGCATTATTATGGAAAACCCTGCATTAATTTGGAGATGCAAATGTAGGGATGTTTAGATGGTAGGTCCCCATGGCAACTGCAGCTCTGCACTGTGTGCACATGCAATACTTGTCAATATTTTATATGGCATTAAACGCTTAATACAGCTGAACAGTATAGCCAAATTAAGTTGTGGGATCTTGTTACACTTCCTGTAAGCAGTGTAGTTGTCAGTCCCTGGATATTAGAGAGACAAGGTGGATGAGGTAATATCTTGTTATTGGACAAACTTTTGTTGGTAAGAGAGATAAACTTTCAAGCCATAAAGAGCTATTCTTCAGGTCTGGGAAAGTTACTCCGAGGGTCGCAGCTAAATGCCGGGTGGAACAGGTTAACATAAGAACGGCCGTACCGGGTCAGACCAAAGGTCCGTCTAGCCCAGTATCTGTCTACCAACAGTGGCCAATGCCAGGTGCCCCAGAGGGAGTGAACCTAACAGGCAATGATCAAGTGATCTCTCTCCTGCCATCCATCTCCATCCTCTGATGAACAGAGGCTAGGGACACCATTCTTACCCATCCTGGCTAATAACCATTTATGGACTTAGCCTCCATGAATTTATCCAGTCCCCTTTTAAACATTGTTATAGTCCTAGCCTTCACAACCTCCTCAGGTAAGGAGTTCCACAAGTTGACTGTGTGCTGCGTGAAGAAGAACTTCCTTTTATTTGTTTTAAACCTGCTGCCTATTAATTTCATTTGGTGACCCCTAGTTCTTGTATTATGGGAATAAGTAAATAACTTTTCCTTATCCACTTTCTCCACATCACTCATGATTTTATATACCGTATTGTTCCGAGTATAGGCCGCTCCTGATTATAAGCCGCACCCTTAAAGTTTGGTGCTATTTTAAAAAAATTAAATTTTTAACTTTTTTTAACTTAAAGAAAATCTCAGCCGCGGCCGGGACTCAGAGGGCTCTGGGCTGTCTGCCGCGGCGGGGAGCCCAGAGCCCTTTAAATCCCAGCCGCGGCGGGGAATCAGAGCGCTCTGGGCTGCCCGCCGCGGCGGGCAGCCCAGAGCGCTTTCAATCCCAGCCGCGGCGGGGAACCAGAGCGCTCTGGGCTGCCCGCGGCGGCGGGGAGCCCAGAGCCCTTTAAATCCCAGCCGCCGCCGGGACTCAGAGGGCTCTAGGCTGCTCGCTGCGGCGGGGAGCCCAGAGCTCTTTAAATCCCAGCCGCGGCGGAGAATCAGAGGCCTCCGGGCTGCCCGCCGCGGCGGGGCGCCCAGAGCCCTTTAAATCCCAGCCGCGGCCGGGACTCAGAGGGCTCCGGGCTGCCCGCCGCGGCGGGGAGCCCAGAGCTCTTTAAATCCCAGCCGCGGCGGGGAATCAGAGGGCTCCGGGCTGCACGCCGCGGTGGGGAGCCCAGAGCCCTTTAAATCCCAGCCGCGGCGGGGAATCAGAGGGCTCCGGGCTGCCCGCCGCGGTGGGGAGCCCAGAGCCCTTTCAATCCCAGCCTCGGCGGAGAATCAGAGGGCTCCGGGCTGCCCGCCGCGGCGGGGAGCCCAGAGCCCTTTAAATCCCAGCCGCGTCCGGGAGTCAGAGGGCTCTAGGCTGCCCGCTGCGGCGGGGAGCCCAGAGCGCTTTCAATCCCAGCCGCGGCGGGGAATCAGAGGGCTCCGGGCTGCCCGCCGCGGCGGGGAGCCCAGAGCTCTTTAAATCCCAGCCGCGGCGGGCAGCCCAGAGCGCTCTGATTCCCCGCCGCGGCTGGGATTTAAAGTATTTTTATTGGGTTTTTTTTGACAAGATCCCGCTTATAGGCCGCACCCCTAGTTTAAAGACATAAATTAGGGGGAAAAAGTGCGGCCTATACTCGGGACAATACGGTACCTCTATCATATCCCCCCTTAGTCTTCTCTTTTCCAAGCTGAAGAGTCCTAGCCTCTTTAATCTTTCCTCGTATGGGACCCTCTCTAACCCCCTAATCATTTTAGTTGCCCTTTTCTGAACCTTTTCTAGTGCTAGAATATCTTTTTTGAGGTGAGGAGACCACATCTGTACACAGTATTTGAGATGTGGGCGTACCATGGATTTATATAAGGGCAATAATATATTCTCAGTCTTATTCTCTATCCCCTTTTTAATGATTCCTAACATCCTGTTTGCTTTTTTGACCGCCTCTGCACACTGCGTGGACATCTTCAGAGAACTATCCACGATGACTCCAAGATCTTTTTCCTGACTCATTGTAGCTAAATTAGCCACCATCATGTTGTATGTATAGTTGAGGTTATTTTTTCCAATGTGCATTACTTTACATTTATCCACATTATGTTGTTTAACATAAGTAGTTAGCACAAATTCTAAGGGACCATTCAAGGTAGAGTGGCCCGTTAACACCTCTGCAGCCATAGGTCAAAAAGGTGGGGGTAGTGGGTTACAGGTTATTGTAATAAACCATAAATCCAGTGTCTCTGTTCAGGCCATGATTTTTAGTGTCTAGCAGAATTATGAATTTAAGCTCCCAGGCTCATCTTTTGAAAGTGGTGTGCAGGTGCCCTGTTAGGATGAGGACTGATAGGTCAGATATAGAGTGATTACTTTGTGAAAAGTGTTCACCCACAGGTGATAGGGTGGTTTTGTCTTTTATCACTTTCCTGTGAGAGTTTACTCTATGAGCTAAGAGGTGAAAACATTATCTAAAAGTTTATTCCAGTCTGTCTGGTTTCAGCCACATAGTTGTTACTGGGGCATTTAGTGCACTGGATGAGGTACACCACATTTTGACTTGTGATAGGCATGTGTAGGATCTATGGATCTTGAAAGGTGTGTTGTGGGACGTGTTGATCATAGTAACAGTGGAAATATGTCGGCAGGTTTTGCATCTGTTCTGGCAGAGTGTGGTGGTGTTGTGTCTTGGTCTGTGGGGAACATACTTCCATTGGTGAGCTTGGAGAGGCTGGGGAGTTGTTTGAAGGCCAGAAGTGGAGGTTCAAGAAAGATTTCTCTCCGGATGGGGTCCCAATTAAGTATGGGTTGTAGTTGTTTGATGATACCCATATGGGTTCCAGCATATGATGGTAGGTGACAATTAAGGGCTGGCAGTCAGAGAGGTTTTTATTTCTGTATTGAAGCAGGTTCTCTCAGGGTATTTGGGTGGCCCATTCCATGATGCAATCTACTTCTCTGGTGGAGTGTCCTTGTTTGGTGAAGGCGATATTAAGGTGTATATTCTGAACTTTCTCCCTGGAGCATATTCTGCAGAATCTAAATGGCTGGCTATAGATAACAGATTTCTTGGTGTGTTGGACTGGATATATAAAGGCATGTGTGTTGATCCAGGGGTTTCTTGCATATTGTTGTCTGTAGGGTTCCATTGTTGAAGCTGATCATGGTATCCAGGAAGCTGGTGCTGGTGTGGGAGTGTACCAGAGAGAGTTTTTGAAGTTGTGGTGGAAATGTATGGGAGAGTTTAAGCCATCTGTCCAGTGGATGAAAATATCATGGCTGTATCTCAGGTATATCATTGGTTTAGTGATGCATTTATCCAGAAAATCTTCTTCAAGGTGGCCATGAAGAGGATATTGGCATATTGGGGAGCCGTCCTAATACCCATGGCTGCTCCCATGGTTTGGACAAAGTGTTTGTTTTTGTGGGTGAGGATGAAATGGATTTGGTTGGGGTGGATATCTGAGGGTTGTCTGTTGTCTTGTAAACATTTGAGGCAGGCAGCTATGCTGTCATTGTAAGGGATATTAGCATATTGGGAGGTGATATCTGTGGTGTTGAGGATGGTGTTCTGAAGGAGGTTGTTAATATTGCAGAGTTTGTGGAGGAAGTCAGTTGTGTCCTGGAAGAAGCTGGCCCTTTGTGTGGTGAGTGGTTTGAGGATGGTTTCTAGAAGTCCTGACATTCATTCAGTATGAGTGCCGTGGTCGGATATGATGGGACTGACTGGGTTCCTTTGTTTGTGTAGCTTGGGAAGCATGTAGAAGGTCTCTGGTGTGGGTTCATGGAGGATGGGTATGTAAAGCTTCTCTTGGAGTTGTTTGGGGAAGGATTTGATGATATCCTTGAGTTCTAAGGTAAATTTGTGATGTGGGGTGGTCTTTGAGTTCTTTATAGTACTGTAGGTGATGTTGGAGAGATGTCGGTTTGCCTCATTAAGTTGCACCTGAACCCAACCCAACTCAACCCAAAATACACGAACAAAAGCACCCAGGCAGACCCCTTATATCAGGCTACAGCACTCTTACTGAAGGAATATTGGAACAGAAAGCAATCACTCTATCTGATTTACCAACCCTCATCCTCAAAGGAAATCTGCACAACACTTTCTAAAGACAAGCCTGGGAGCTTAAATTCATTACTTTTCTAGACACTGTAAAAATCATGGCCTGAAGAGAGAGCCTGGATTAATGATTTGTTACAGGGTAGACAATCTATGGCATGCGTGCCGAAGGCGACACGCAAGCTGATTTTCAGTGGCACTCACACTGCCCAGGTCCTGGCCACAGGTGCGGGGGGGCTCTGCATTTTAATTTATTTTTAAATGAAGCTTCTTAAACATTTTACAAACCTTATTTACCTTACATACAACAATAGTTTAGTTATATATTATAGACTTATAGAAAGAAACCGTCTAAAACGTTAAAATGTATTACCAGCATGCGAAACGTTAAATTAGAGTGAATAAATGAAGACTCGGCACAGCAGTTCTGAAAGGTTGCCGACCCCTGGTTTATTACAACAATGTACCGACACCACTCTTTTTGTCTTATGACTGCAGAGGTGTTAATGGGTCACTTCACCTTGAATGGTCCCTTAGAACATGTGCTAACTACTAATGCTAAACAATCTGTTCTGCCTTGCATTTAGGTGTGATGTTCAGGGTACCTTTCCCTGACCTGAAGAAGAGCTCTATGTGGCTCAAAAGCTTGTCTCTCTCACCAACAGAAGTTGGTCCAATAAAAAATATTACCTCATCCAACTTGTCTTTCTTACACTTCCTGTCAGGGCTGTCACTAATGGTTGCATTAAATCATTATTATGGTTTGGTTTTATTTTTCCAGTTCACTTCCTTTTTAGAAACTGGATGTTAATCACATATCCAAATCCACACATTGGCCTCTATTATAGTGGGTTCCCAATGTCCTGTTTCTATGCTGACACATGGAGGGCCTTGGGGTGCTTACGAGCTAAGTAAAACAATGTGCACTGCACGGCTGGGTCTGATGGCTTTCAAGCCGTTAGCTCTTGTTGCCCGACCAGAGTTATTCAGAGATGGCAAGTGTGCTGTTCCTTATCAAGGATGCTACCTAGGTCAAGTTTGAAGCTTTCAGTAGAAAGATATTATTGAGGTTGGTTTTTTTTTAAAGCAAGTAAACACTTTTTACATTGAGAGCTCGGTGATCAAACAAATTCCTATCCAACTTCCTTCAGTACTTCACTGCTATGTTGAAAATAAGCATGAGGCATTCCAGTCCACTTGGAAATCTGACAGTCTAAAGGTAATGGGCATATAGCAAAGGCCCAACTCAGTTGAAACAATGGTGCCGCTAAACCAGTGCTGTAACATATTGTAATTGTCCATCCTTTTCATTATAGGAGGCCATCCTGGGTCTGACTGACAGATGCCGTTTTTTCATTAATGATGTGGAGGTACCAAAGCTTGTTTTGATGCGGTTTCACTTGTCTGTGTGTAATTATTAGATTTCATCTGCTGCTGCTTGTGCTCATAGATTTAATTGGATTCACTTTCCACAGGTGGCTTCCAATGTTACCTCATTTGCCAGATATGATGAATTTCTGTTGGTGACCACCCACTCCCACACCTGCCAGTGTGTATCTTTGAGGGACACATCATTGAAAGGTAAACATTCAGATATGGCCTTTGGTATGTAATAGGCCTTACTGTTTGCTTCCTGGGCCCTTTGCCCTCATGATGGAACCTAGACAAGCTCGCTTCCAAGGCCCCATGTCGTGGCCATGGTGCCACTTCTTGATTGTCCAGAGTGGCTGCTCCTGATTGGTGCCAGTGAGTTCCCTATATCCTCTCTTGGCTGTGACTGGGGGGACTCTTCATCCACTTTTGGGAGCTCCCTCCCTCACTTCCCAGCTCTCCCTAGCACAGGGAGGAGTAGCTTACTCTCCACAAACCGTTGTTGATCTGTGAAACAACAGCAGTGACCAAAGGACACTTGAAATCACTGTGCCTTGGTCTGCAGAGAGAGGGGAAGCAGCTCGGGGCAAGACTGGGCATGCAGGCCGCCTGCCTGCCTGGCCCCCAGGAGGAGAAGTGGTTGGGGACAGGACTGGCCATGCAGGCCACCTGCCTGCCTGGCCCCCAGGAGGAGAAGTGGCTGGGGACAGGACTGGCTGTGCAGGCCACCTGCAGGGGAAGCAGTCAGTTGGCGGGAGCCACCTCTTGTCCTCTTTGACAGGCTTTGCCTTCACCTCCCAAAACAAGGCTGAGTGCTCCCGGTGGGGGGCAGGTAGGATGGAAGGGATGCCTGGTGAACCATGTTGGGCAGCATCTGACTGGCACCTGGACATGGGAAGCGTGGGGGTGTCATGGAGGGGCAAAAGAATGAGTAGGAATGGCAGTGTACATGTTCTGTGCTTCTGACAGCTGCTTGTGTGTGTATATCTGCCTGGTGTCTAGACTCAGCTCCTCAGGCAATGGCTGTCTCCTCTAGTCTGTGTGTGATGGTGCTTGGCACAATGGGACTGTGAACCTGACTGATGCCCGGGGGCGCTACTAGAACGTCGCTAACAATGGGTGGATTCCCAGCAGGAACTCAGCAGACACCCTGTGGCTGGACTGTAGAAGTTGCACTGTATGTAGGGACTTATCATACCCTTGCTGAGACCTCTGCCATTCTCAGTTCTGCAGGCAGGCTTCAGCAGCTCCTCAACTCCCAACGAGACACTACGCAAGGTGGAGCGGGGCTCCCGCATCGTCACTGTTGTACCCCAGGACACCAAGCTCATCCTGCAGGTCAGCTCTCATGGTATTGCTGCAGCACCATGTGTTAGCCCACGCTAGGGAAGCCCCACCATAACGCAGCACTCAGCTGTTCGGAGAGGGTAATAGCTAGCTGAGCTATATATTGTCATGTACTGTGTAACAGCTGCTCTTGCTTTCCAGGCTATGGGATCACCACTCACAAACCTGCTGAACTGTAGATCCTGATCCTACTGGATCCTAATTATTACAGCTCATGCTGCCTCTCTGGGAGCCCCTGGCAGGAGAGGGATTTTCAAATAAATAAGTCTTCAGTGGCTGCTCTTGGTGATACTGAAGCATCTCAGTAAATTACAGTCTCAGAGGGTGATCTCTTGGTACTTATTGTCTGTAGTAAAGGCCCTGCTTCAGGAGGGCTGAACATCCACACTTAGGGCCAGATTGTCACCCATTGAGGATGGTGAATTCCCCCCCTCCTCCTCTCAAACCTCTGCCATTCTGCTGAGCACTCTTGAACTCCAGCCCCATGTGAATGGGAGGTAAATGGCCTCTTGGCTTCATTTGCATGAAAAGGAAACTGTCGTGTGTGCTTCATGCTCTCACCCTGCCCACCTGCTTTGATACCATCTGTTGTGTGTTTCAAGTACACTTGCCTCCACCCACTTGCTTTGATACCCTCCATCATGTGTGCTTCGTATTCTTTTGCCCCTGCCCACCTGTTTTGATACTTCAAAAAGGGGAAGTACACAAAAATTAGAAGGCTAGTTAAACAGAAATTAAAAGGAACAGTCACGAGTGAAATGCCTGCAAACTGCATGGAAACTTTTCTAAAAAACATCATAATAGAGGTTCAAACTATATGTATACCCCAAATAAAAAAGACTCGAGGACCAAAAAAGCTGCCATGGCTAAACTGGGTAAATGCAGTGGTTAGAGACAAAAAGGCATCTTTCAAAAATTGGAAGTCAAATCCTACTGAGAAAAATAGAAAGGAGCATAAACTCTGGCAAGTCAAGTGTAAAAATATAATTAGGGAGGCCACAAAAGAATTCAAAGAACAACTTGCAAAAGACACAAAAACTAATAGGAATTTTTTTTAAGTACATCAGAAGCAGGAAGCCTGCCAAACAATCCACTAGGGCCACTGGCTGATAAAGATGCTAAAGGAGCACTCAAGGAAGCCAAAAGACAAAATGAATTCTTTGCATCCATCTTCACTGCAGAAGATGCAAGGAAGCGTCTCAACCTGAGCCATTCTTCTTATGTGTCAAATCTGAGGAACTTTTTCAGATTGAGGTGTCAGTAGAGAAGGTTTTGGAACAAATCGATTAAAAAGTAATATTCACCCAAGAGTTCTGAAGGAACTCAAATATAAAATTGTAGAACAACTAAGTGTGATATGTAACCTATTGCTTAAATCGGCTTCTGTACCGGATGACTGGAGGATAGCTAATGCAACGCTGATTTTTAAAAGACGCTCCAGTGGCAATACTAGTAGTTACAGAGCGTTAACCTAACTTCGGTATTGGGCAATTGGTTGAAACTATAGTAAAGAATGGAATTATCAGACACATAGATGAACACAGTATGTTGTGGAAGAGTCAAAGCTGCTTTTGTAAAGGGAAATCATGCCTCACCGATGTATTAGAATTCTTTGAGAAGGTTAACAAATGTGGACAAGGGTGATGCAGTGGACATAGTGTACTTGGACTTTCAGAAAGCCTTTGATAAGGTCCTGCACCAAGAGTTCTTAAGTGAAGTAGGCAGTCATGGGATAAGAGGTACGTTCTTTGAGTGCTGGTCCCACACGGGGGATGCATGCATGCCATGCACCTGAGTCCAGGAATTCTTTCAAGCCATATCCGTTGGCCCCCACACACATCTCTTAGTGCTTCTGCCAAGATATGAGGCACCGTTCAGACTGATGCCTTTCCAGGTCTTTCTTATGGCTGCATGATCGGAGTTGGAATCGTCTGTCCTCTTCTCCCTCAACTATTTGTAGCACCTGAAAAGACAATTGTAAATAGTTTTTATTCTTCCTACCTTACTGGTTAGTTAAAGTTCATAGTATAGTGTGTTTTTTCCTTGGTTGGGGATTCCTTCCTTGAGTCTGGGATTATGTCTAGAGACCCAGGTTTCAAGAATTGCATCTCTTGCCCTCGCTCCTTCTCTGTCAGCGATGAACATCAGCACTACTTCTATTGTCTGGGCGAGACAATATCTCTGTGAAGTGCAGTATTTGTCGCTCGTTCCCACCCAGAACTCTGGCAGTGGATGAGCTCTGCCTACAAGAAATACCTGATGGAGAAGGCTATGAGGCCCCTCTCCAACCTGTTCCAGGGAGACCTCCTTCTACATTGGCCCCTCCAAGCACATGCTTGGTAGCAGAGCTTTCAGTGCCTAAGCCCAAAGCTGCTTCCCATGAGAGCAGAGGGCACTCATTGGGGGTAAGGGCAGGTCCCTATCAAGGACGGTCCATAAGAGATGCATTCCCTCCCCGAGCCTGTCGAAATCGGGTGAGACTTCGTGTGTGGAATCTAAAGATCTGGATCCGCTGAAAACCCCCAGAGTGGAGGAGAAAGCATGTAAAAATAAAGATCTGCTGATTTTATGATCATCCCAGTATCAAAGCATAAGGAATGACATCTGGCGGCTCTGTCTATGAGCTGTGTCAGTGCTATGGCGTGGTGCTGGTGCTGCAGAGTTGTTAATGCTGCTAGTGCTGCTATTCTTGGGGCTCTGCTGTTTGCTGCGTTAGGAGAAATGCAGCCTGTGGATTCAGCAGGCCTCGATGTTTTCATAAAGAGACCACAGGCTTGGTTCTGTGTCAGAGGTGCTCATCCGGGTTCATTGTCAGCAAAACACAGTACTAGTGTCCTGACCAACAGGTCACAGGGACACTGACAGTGTATGCCCGCGACAAGCTCAGGCTCAGCATAACAGGATGCTGTCCCCTCGGCCAATACAAAGATGCCCCTCCTATGACTTCTTCTTTTATACATTGATACAATTTCTGTATCACACTCCAGATGTTATTAGTTGCCACCCTTATTCTTGTACCTGCTAGTTTGTACATCCTCTTCCATTATCCTGTCATCCCATCCTTATCATATGAGGAGTCGGTGTGTTTCTGTACCATCTCTTGGGAATGTGTTTACACAGTTACTTGAGAGCTCTGGATGTTCTTGTACCATCCTCTCAGGAATGTGCTTACTTGGTTTTAGCTAATACCTAGTGTGTTGCGATTCTGCTAAGGCCAAGCCTACTCTGGTTCACAGCCTTTGGCCCATACTATTAGTTGCGCTTAGGGCTCCAGCAAGGCCTACACTTATCGTTGATATCATCTAATTTGTCCGAGGACCACTGGGCGTCCAGGGATGCACTGGTTCCATCAGACTTGACTGCTGGAACTCCACTGACACTGGGGCATATGGAGACTTACACAACACTAGAGAATATAGTCCTACCTCATCCTCAGACTCCCTGCTTCTCCAGCCTAGCCCTCTTCAGGGATATTACTACACTAGAGAAGGATGCTACTATGGTGTCTCAGGAGCCATCCCACTTACAGCCCTTCGGCAGGAGTGCTGCAGTACAGATGACCTCGCAATTTTCAGACTCAGCTGAGTTGGAGGTGCTAGCCGCTCCAGTATCTCCAGGGAGACAGTTGAGTCCTGACAGACATTCAAGGAGTCACGCTCAGTATCCCTCTGGATACGGCTTCCCCAGGAACTGCTGGTACTGATTTCCTTGGGTACCCTACAGCTGACTGACCCCTCCTTCTGGCTTCATTGGGGTCCATGGGCAGGCATCCAGGTCCTTCTTAGGGATCCATCAGTATATGTGGAGGAAGACATTGATCAGGACCTGCAGGTCCTCTCCAACTCTGCTGGATAACCATAGGAAGTACCAGGAACTACTGCAAAGAGTTGCCGATGACATCCAGATCCCACTGGAGGAGGTCCAGGACCCTCAACACTGGCTCCCGGATCTCCTGCAACCAGAGGGACTGAGTAAGGTGGCCCGCCCAGTTAATGAGGCCATCCTAGAACCATTCAGAGCTATATGGTATCTTATGCCCCCACACCGAAGAGAGCTGACAGAAGATGTTTCATCCCCACCAAAGGAGCTGAATTTGTTCTGCCACCTCAGCCCCAACTCACTGTTGGTACAGGAAGCTAAGGAAAGGGCCAGGTTGCACTATCAAAGGGACGTACTGACTGACAAGGGTTCAAAGAGACTGGTCATCCTCTCTGCAGGCCTGCAGTTTTGTATTGCTAACTACTAGGCTCTGTTAGCGAAATATGATTTTAATAACTGTTCACAGAATCATAGAATATCAGGGTTGAAAGGGACCTCAGGAGGTCATCTAGTCCAACCCCCTGCTCCAAGCAGGACCAATCCCCAACTAAATCATCCCAGCCAGGGCTTTTGTCAAGCCTGACCTTAAAAACCTCTAAGGAAGGAGATTCCACCACCTCCCTAGGTAACCCATTCCAGTGCTTCACCACCCTCCTAGTGAGGAAGTTTTTCCTAATATCCAACCTAAACCTCCCCCACTGCAACTTGAGACCATTACTCCTTGTTCTGTCATCTGCTACAACTGAGAACAGGCTAGATCCATCTTCTTTGGAACCCCCTTTCAGGTAGCTGAAAGCAGCTATCAAATCCCCTCTCATTCTTCTCTTCTGCAGACTAAACAATCCCAGTTCCCTCAGCCTCTCCTCATAAGTCATGTGCTCCAGCCCTCTAATCATTTTTGTTGCCCTCCTCTGGACTCTTTCCAATTTTTCCACATCCTTCTTGTTGTGTGGGGCCCAAAACTGGACACAGTACTCCAGATGAGACTTCACCAGTGTCGAATAGAAGGGAATGATCACGTCCCTTGATCTGCTGGCAATGCCCCTACTTATACAGCCCAAAATGCCATTAGCCTTCTTGGCAACAAGGGCACACTGCTGACTCATATCCAGCTTCTCGTCCACTGTAATCCGTAGGTCCTTTTCTGCAGAACTGCTGCCTAGCCATTCAGTCCCTAGTCTGTAGCAGTGCATGGGATTCTTCCGTCCTAAGTGCAGGACTTGGGACTTAGTGCAAGCTTGCAGACTTTATGGGCAGGCTTCCCATGGAGGACAGAGCCCAATTTAAGACCTTCAAAGAGGAGGGCAAGCTAGTGGCAAAAAACGCTCTCCAGGCCATAGTGGATGCAGTAGACAGAGCTTGCAGAACCTCATGAGAAGGGATTCTTGGCTACAATTGTCAGGATTTCCTAGGTAGGTCCAGAACACCTCCAGGGTCTCTGCTCTGAAGAGTCGAATCGTTTTAATGAAAGAACAGACGAGTTCCTGTATTCAGTAAAGGACTCGAGATTGACTGGGGATTTAGACTCCAGACCCCAAGAGGAAACACCAGAGACCGTCCTATAGACCAAGGTTATCTCCTCCTCGCGCATCTTATTACCAGCACTCAGCTGAGCCTCCACAAAAATGGCAGGGCATTCAGAGGCCTTGCTTCTCAGCTTCCTCTTCTGCCATGACCTCTACCCATTCCCAGGCACTTGCTAAGGGCCACTTTCAACATACTGGTCAAGACCAACCTGCCACCACTGATGCCACCCACCTCTTCTCCCATCGTTTTTGGGGGCCGTCTCATGCTTTTTGCTCACAGATGGAGGATGATCACAACAGGCAAGTTGGGTCTTGGAGATTATTCATCAGGGATACTCCATAGTGTTCCTAGGGTGACCAGATACCAAATGTGAAAAATCGGGATGGTGGTGGGGGGTAATAGGAGCCCATATTAAAAAAAGCCCCAAATATCAGGACTGTCCCTATAAAATCGGGACATCTGGTCACCCTAAGTGTTCCCCTCCTTCCCTCCTCTCATGCCCCCTTCCAGGGACCACTCTCATGATTCTTCAACAGGCAGCAGAATCCCTCCTACACAGAACATGTCCCACCTCAGTATTATGAGAGGGGGTTCTACTCTCCATATTTCCTAATTCTCAAAAGAGATGGAGGATGGAGACCCATCCTGGACTTTTGGCAACTCAACATCTTTATTCAAAAGTCAAAATTCCACATGATTACATTGGCATCAATAATTCTCTGCCTTCAGAAGGAGATGTGGTTTGCAGTTCTTGACATGAAGGATGGATGCTTCCGCATAGACATTTACTCCTCATACATGAGATTCCGGTGTTTTATGGTAGGCCAGGAACTTTTCCAGTTTCAAATCCCCCTCCCTTTTGGACTAGTGACAGCACCCAGAGTATTCACAAAAGTCCTCTCTGTGGTGGCAGCCCAGATGAGACACCAGGGCTACACAGTTTCCCTATATCTAGACAACTGGCTCCTGGTAGGCCACTCCCACTAGGTCGTCAGGTTGACAACAGAGTTTCTCATACAGCTCCTTGCTGCCCAAGGTATTTGCATAAACAGAGAGAAGTCCGTTTTGTCACCCATAAGGATGATAAACTTTATCTGAGTGACATTGGACTCTTTCTGCAAGAACATTGCTCCCTGCAGACAGATTTCAGATAACGAACATCCTGGTTGCATGCATTACCCACAGAGCAAGAACTACAGTGCAAAGATGCCTTACACTGTTAAGCCATAGGTCTGCGTGCACCTACGCGATGCTGTTTGCCAGGCTTCATTTGCGATGTTTGCAGGCCTGGGTCCGCTCAATCTACCTACTGGACAAGGACCACATCAGCTGCACGGTGACCATTCCCACCAGAGTGATTGGCACCCTTGCCCGGTGGTTGAACCTGGAAAAGGTGAGGGTGGGCTTTCGCTTCAGTACTCCCACCCCCTAGTGCCACTGTTGTGATGGACCCCTCTCTCCTGGGGTAGGGTGCTCATCTAAGCAGCCACACTGCGCAAGGTCCCTGGACCCCACAGGAGGCCAGACTACACATCAACATACTAGAACTGAGAGCAGTCCACAGGGGCGGCTCTAGAAATCAGGCTGCCCCAAGCAGCGCGGTGCGCT
Organism: Mauremys mutica; assembly: GCF_020497125.1. Taxonomy (NCBI): domain Eukaryota; kingdom Metazoa; phylum Chordata; order Testudines; family Geoemydidae; genus Mauremys; species Mauremys mutica. The sequence goes on from NC_059077.1 coordinate 130,733,203, forward strand.
GCGCCGCCCTTCCCCGGTCCTGCGGCGGGTCCCCTCTTCCCGCGGCTCCGGTTAAGCTCCCGCAGGCATGACTGCGGCAGGTCAACCGGAGCCCGGGACGAGCGGACCTGCCGCAGGCATGACTGCGGCGGGTGCCGTGGTCCCGCGGCTCCGGTTAAGCTCCCGCAGTCATGCCTGCGGGAGGTCCAGCCGAGCCGCGGGACGAGCGCCCCCTCCGCAGTCATGCCTGCGGCAGGTCCACTCGTCCCGGGGCTCCGGTGGACCTCCCGCAGGCATGACTGCGGCAGGTCCGCCGGCCCAGCCTCCCGCCCTCCCCGGCGGCAGGGGACGCCCCCTACATTTTGCCGCCCTAGGCACCAGCTTGTTTTGCTGGTGCCTAGAGCCGCCCCTGGCAGTCCACCTCACATGCAATCCAATCCTATGCTCACTCCATGTCCAGGTGATGTCTGACAATGTCACCACCGTGGTTTACATAAACCAACAGGGCAGAGTGAGAGCTTGTCCCCTCTGCCTGGGAGCAGTCAGACTCTGGAATGAGTGTGTCAGGAACCACATCAACATCCAGGCTGCTTACCTCTCAGGAACCCACAACTCCCTAGCAGACAAACTAAACCGACGCTTTTCGGCAGACTATGAATAGGAGATCCACAATTCCGTCCTAAGTGAAATAGCCATACAATGGGGTGCATCTCAATGGGACCTCTTTGTGTCCCAAATGAATGGAAAATTTCCACTGTATTGCTCCAGGGTAGTAGTGAGTCATGGTTCCCAGGGTGACGCCCTCCTGCTGTCATGGAAAAATTATCTCAGATAGGTTTTTTTGCCTGTTCCCCAGCTTCCACAGGTGATATGGAAGATATGTCAGTGCATGGGGCCAGTGTCATTCTTCTAGCACCCTACTGGCTCAGGCAGTTCTGGTTCCTGGAGCTTCTGCCAATATCTGCCTGCCCCCCAATCAAGATCAGCCGCTTCCTGAACCTCCTGACCCCGGACAAAGGAAGAATCAAGCACCCTAATCCATGGTCACTCCATCTCATGGCCTGGGGTTGGGATGGGCGTCAGAAATAGAACATTCCTGCTTGGCTCCTGTTCAGGCTATCGTTACCCAAAATAGGAAGGATGTGACTAGAACTTGCTATGTGGCCAAATGGAGGCATGTCTCGGCCTGGGCACAGCTCAGTCAACATTCTCCAGCCGCTGCAAATATTCCCATCATTTTAGGTTATCGCCTATCCTTGAAGACCTCAGGTCTTGCCATTAGTTCATTGCGAGTCTACCTTGCAGCGGTTAGTGCCTGCCTCCCTCTGGTGGACAGACGTTCTGTCTTCACGCATCCAACTACAGCACAATTTATGAAAGGCCTCGTCAGGTCCTTCCCACCGGTGATCAAACCTGCACCTCAATGGGACCTTAATTCCATTTTGTCAACACTTACCAAACCAACCTTTGAGCCCTTGGTGACGTGTTCCATGACCCTCCTGTCCATGAAGGTTGCATTTTTAGTGGCTATCGCTTTGGCCAGAAGGGTCAGCGAGTTCAGAGCCATCACAGCAGACCCTTTGTATACAGTTTTTCCATGAGGAAAAGGTTTCCCTTCATCTACATCCCATGTTTCTACCCAAGATTGTTTCTGAATTCCACATCAAAGTATTCATTTCCTTGTATTTTTTCCAAAATCCCACACTTCTGCTGAAAACAAGAGACTTCACTCTTGATGTCTGGCATGTCCTGATACTCCATCTGCAGCAAACCAAACCAACGAGAAAGTTGCCAAGTCTTTTTATCCCCATGGCAGAGAGATTGTGTGAGCAAGCCATATTCTCCCAAAGGATTTCTAAGAGGGTTTGAGGATTCATCCTAGAGTGCTACAGGTTAGCACACATCCCTCCCCCGGAGGGTGTGTCAGCTCACTCTACAAGAGCCCAGGCCACCTTCACAGCATCTCCATATGACATCCTGTTATAAAACCTTTTCAGGGCAACCACCTGGAGATCTAGCCACATGTTCACTACATGTTACGCTTTAGTTCATGCCTCAGCTGCAAATGCAGCTGTGGGATCAGCAGTATTGCAAGCATCTTTGCTGATGGCTTCTTTGCACCACCTACAGTCAGAGCACTGCTTGCCAATCGCCCATGTGTGGAATACACATAGGGACCAGCACTCGAAGTAGTAGTGGTTACTAACTGAAAGTTGTTCGAGGTGTGTGGTCCCTATCTGTATTCCACTACCTGTCCTCTGTCCCTTCTGCTCTGAATCCTGTTGTATTTATGGTAAGAGGAGGAACTGAAGAGGTGTCGTCCTGCACCCTCTGGCTCTCTGTCAGGAGCACGAGGAGCTCTACTGCACATGTGTGGGCCAACGGACACTGCTTGAAAGAATTTCCAGGCTCGGACTCATGTACCCACATGTGAAATACAGACAGGATACTGGGCTAGAGGGACCATTGGTCTGACCCAGTATGGCTGTTCTTATGATGCTTTGTCCCAAAGGCTTCTGTTAGTGTCCAGTAAGAGGAACACTAAAGACCAGACTGGCAGCAATGGGAATGAGCTGCAGGAACCCAGGGCCCGAGAAAGTTGCTCCCTGAAGCGGTTCCTGGCTTGATTAGAATGTGTCGCATTTTCCCCTTAAATCTCGTCTCAGTTTTATGGAAAAGCCATGCAGCTGTGGAGCGTGCGTCAGATATATGATAAAGCCTTCTGTAAAGTCGAGGGAACCTGCTTGCTCAAATGCCTGTGCAGCTTGCCCCTTCCTGGGGCTTGGTTTCATTGCCAGAAGGAGAACAAAGGTAGCCCAGGCCTTCTCCCCAGGCTGGGCTGCTGGAGGATTCCTGTCTGAGACCCTGCTCAGCCCACGCCCTAGATCTTCTCATTACAGGCTCACTCCCTGCTCCTGTCTGTCTGAGCAGAGTAAGGAGCTGCCTGCCTCAGAGAGTTGGCAGAGCCTGCTCTAGCCTTTGCCAACAGTAGTAGTGTGGGGTGTTCCAGGAAAACACTGTCTGCCTGTTGCAGTCCTGTTGTTAGTGTAGATAGCACTTTACGTTGTAAACATTGAACCCTTCAGAGATTGGACTCCCTCCTGGCCATTGATACGATCTGCTTCCTGCATTTCTCTGCTTGCACTGAGTCTTCTCTTGGGATTCAACCTCCTTTTGGAGTTGCTTTTCTTCTGGGGAGTCTCTTGCACTAGCACAGCACTGTGATGTTTGGCTCCATCACATTCCTTCTCCCTCTGCAGCCATTGTGGGGAGGGGGATGTCTTACTGAACTGTAAAGACATTGAAACCATCTCTTACATTGAGTAAAACTGTTTCTTCAAAGTGAAGGTCCTGCCTCCCCTTCACGGCAGTCAAACTGAAGCTCCCGTTTTCTCAGTGGGGGTGAGGGGGAATTGGGGATTGCTGACCAGGATTTGAGGTGCAGAGCTCTTAGCATACTTAGAAGAAATTATTGTTGGGATTCATTTTTTAGATGCCAAGAGGGAACTTGGAGACTGTTCACCACCGAGCCCTCGTTCTGGCCCAGATTCGGAAGTGGCTGGACAGGTGAGTGTCACTAATATGTACAGCCTGCGTCCCCCCGGCTCTTGTGGGGTGAGCAGCTGGAGAAGGGTCGCACTGTCCTGGTGGGATATTGACTGGGGCCTGCAGAATGAGAGCATGAAGCTAGAGGGAAAGGGGGACTGCTTCGGGAGCGTTCACGGAGGGTTCTGACTTAGCAAGTGGAAACAAACCAGTTCTGGCAGTTGGGCACTCCAGGTAACTGCCACCTGCAAGCAGAGCCATCTCAACATTTCTCTTATTTATGTACAGCTTGTGCTACCTGCTTTAGTCCCTGCCGCAAGGAGCTTGTTAATCCAAAGGACAGACAAGTAGATGGAGGTTAGGGGACAGGAACAACCATAGGCAAATTACATGTATGTCATCTGTGTTCACTGAGCAGCACTGCAGAACAAGCTGGGAGAAATGCCATCTGTTCCCCCCCCCTAATTATAACTCATCCTCAAAGACAAGACTATCTCATGGAATAAAACCTTGTAAAATGTCACTGTTCTAATGGAATAGAAAAGCGCCTGAGACTAGAGCTGAATGGATAGTTGTTTTTTCAGCCATTGAACCAAAAAATTGGGGCAGAGGGGGAATGATTTTGGGTTAAACCTGGAACTGAAATTTTTCAGTTTTTCCTCTCCAAAATGAAATGATTTAATTTTTTTGTTATGCTTTTGGGTGTGTTTTACTTTTTAAAATGTTTTAACAACTCCTGGCCAAATTTCAAAGTGAAATATAGTTTTGAGAAGTTTCACTTCAAGAATGTCAATGAACAGTTTGGACTTTTTCTAATTTTTTTCATTTAGGTGTCTGAAACTGCTGGATTTGTGAAAATATTTTTTTCATCTGAAAAATGAATTTTTGGGTAAATAAACTATTCATGGAAAAAAAATCTGCCCAGCTCTATCCGTGACCAATACACTGTTATCTTTAAACCCAAATGTAACTCTCTTCAAAACAGGCCCACACCTGATTAAATGCTACCCCAGTGTAATGTCTGGCTGGGCCAGGACAGGAACTGGGCATGGGCACAGCCAGCTTTCTTTGCAGAGGGAAGGCAGTGAAAATTAAGCCATAGAGGTTTATTTATAGTCTGGCAACTGTTCCCCTCCCTCCCTGTGTATGTTAGATTGTAGTGCACACTCCTCTCTAAAAACCTGCTGAATTTGACCCATTCCAACAGGCTCATGTTTAAAGAAGCATTTGAATGTATGAGGAAGCTGAGAATCAACCTCAACCTTCTTTATGATCACAATCCCAAGGCAAGTTTGAGTCGCGCTTGTACCCCCCCTTGCATGTTTTTCTGCCTCCCAGGGAGTGTGGGATTTGCCAGAGGATGTTGTGAAGGCCAAGACTGTAACAAGGTTCAAAAAAGAACTAGATAAGTTCATGGAGGACAGGTCCATCAATGGCTACGATAGGTCCATCAAAAGCAGTGGATGTGTTATTCCTTGACTTTAGCAAACCTTTTGATATGGTCTCCCACAGTATTCTTGCCAGCAAGTTAAAGAAGTATGGGCTGGATGAATGGACTATAAGGTGGATAGAAAGCTGGCTAGATCGTCGGGCTCAATGGGTAGTGATCAACTGCTCCATGTCTAGTTGGCAGCCGGTATCAAGCGGAGTGCCCCAAGGGTCAGCCCTGGGGCCGATTTTGTTCAATATGTTCATTAATGGTCTGGAGGATGGCTTGGACTGCACTCTCTGCAAGTTTGCAGATGACACTAAACTGGGAGGAGTGGTAGATACGCTGGAGGGTAGGGATAGGATACAGAAGGACCTAGACAAATTAGAGGATTGGACTAAAAGATACCTAATGAGGTTCAACAAGGACAAGTTCAGAGTCCTGCACTTAGGATGAAAGAATCCCATGCACTGCTACACACTAGGGACCTAATGGCTAGGCAGCAGTTCTGCAGAAAAGGACCTAGGGGTTACAGTGGACGAGAAGTTGGATATGAGTCGACAGTGTGCCCTTGTTGCCAAGAAGGCTAACGGCATTTTGGGCTGTATAAGTAGGGGCATTGCCAGCAGATCGAGGGACGTGATCATTCCCTTCTATTCGACACTGGTGAGGCCTCATCTGGAGTACTGTGTCCAGTTTTGGGCCCCACACTACAAGAAGGATGTGGAAAAATTGGAAAGAGTCCAGCGGAGGGCAACAAAAATAATTAGGGGGCTGGAGCACATGACTTATGAGGAGAGGCTGAGGGAACTGGGATTGTTTAGTCTGCAGAAGAGAAGAATGAGGGGGGATTTCATAGAATCATAGAATATCAGGGTTGGGAAGGGACTGATAGCTGCTTTCAACTACCTGAAAGGGGTTTCCAAAGAGGATGGATCTAGACTGTTCTCAATGGTACCTGATGACAGAACAAGGAGCAATGGTCTCAAGTTGCAGTGGGGGGTGTCTAGGTTGGATATTAGGAAAAACTTTCACTAGAAGGGTGGAGAAGCACTGGAATGGGTTTCCTAGGGAGGTGGTGGAATCTCCTTCCTTAGAGGTTTTTAAGGTCAGGCTTGACAAAGCCCTGGCTGGGATGATTTAGTTGGGGATTGGTCCTGCCTTGAGCAGGGGGTTGGACTTGAGGTCCCTTCCAACCCTGATATTCTATGATTAGCCAGGATGGGCAGGGATGGTGTCCCTAACCTGTCTGCCAGAAGCTGGGAATGGGCGACGGGATGGATCACTTGATGATTCCTTGTTCTGTTCATTCCCTCTGGGGCACCTGGCATTGGCCACTGCTGGAAGACAGGATACTGGGCTAGATGGACCATTGGTCTGACACAGCATGGCCATTCTTACGTAATCAGTGTTTATAAAGCTCTGTCAACACCACATCAGAATCCCACTGGCCAATTAGGGGAGGAAGCTTTTTCTGGAAACGGAGGAGGCCGAAGGCAGCAATGCTAGTGGAACCTGTGCTGCTTGTATCTACTAAGGCCTTGATTCTGCAAGTGGATCCATGTGGATGGATTCTCAGCAGAGAGGCACAGATCTGAGTGAAGGATAGAGCTCCTAGGGCTGTGAAGATAACTCTGTTCCATGTCACACTTAGAAGGTTATCTCCCCTGTGCTGGCATTGCCTTGTACTGAACAGCTGGCATGAGAGCTTGGGGCATGGTGGGTACACAGGTTCTTAAGGATGGTACCCAGTGCTGTGCAGCTCATACTGTTTGCATGCAAAGAACTATAGCGTGTGTAAATGGCAAGAGTGGGGTAAGTCGGCTTTAGAGTTGGATATGCCCATGTGCAAATTTAAATGACCCTTTGAAGTTGCTCTGTGTGTTTTGTGTTAATGTGCCTGTAAGTAACAGCATCAGCACTGAAAGGGTTTTGTTCACTTCAGGTTTTTCTGGAAAATGTGGAAACCTTCATAAAACAAATAGATTCTGTGAATTACATCAACTTATTTTTCACCGAGTTGAAGTAAGTATTGGTCTTCTGATAAAAGAACACCGGGTAAATAAAGCCGCACTATCATTGTTCTGGAAGCTGGAGAATGGGGGCTGGGTCTCAAAGAACCAGAGGATTCAGTCTGACCAAGTGGATGGTGACTGCTTCCAACTGCCAGGCTAGCTGGCTGTGGGCCTGGTCCATCCAGGCAGAGGGATTCAGCAAGATGGACTCACTTGTGGCTATTGGTTTGATTTGGCCATCTGGGGACTTACATTTTGTCTGGCTGTAGCAGTTTGTAGTAGGGCTGTTGATTAATAAGAGTTAACTCAAGCCATTAACAAAAAAATTAATCACAATTAAAAAAATTAATCATGATTAATTGCAGTTTTAATCACACTGTTAAATAATAGAATACCAATTGAAATTTATTAAATATTTTGGATGTTTTTCTACATTTTCATACACGTATTCTGTGTTGTAATTGAAATCAAAGTGTATATTATTTTTGATTACAGATATTTGCACTCTAAAACGATAAACAAAAGAAATAGAATTTTTCAATTCACCGCATACAAGTACTGTAGTGCAATTTCTTTATCATGAAAGTGCAACTTACAAAAACTTGTAGATTTTTTTTGGTTACATAACTGCACTCAAAACCAAAACAATATAAAACCTCAGAGCCTACAGTTCCACTCAGTCCTACTTCTTCTTCAGCCAATTGCTAAGACAAACAAGTTTGTTTACATTTACAGGAGATAATGTTGCCTTCTTCTTATTTACAGTGTCGTCGGATACTGTGAACAGGTATTTGCATGGCACGTTAATAGCTGGCATTGCAAGGCATTTACATGCCAGATATGCTAAACATTCGTATGCCCCTTCATGTGTTGGCCACCATTCCAGAAGACACGTTTCCATGTTGATGACACTTGTTAAAAAAAAATGTGTTAATTAAATTTGTGACTGAACTCCTTGGGGAGAATTGTATGTCTCCTGCTCTGTTTTACCCACATTCTGCCATGTATTTCATGTTATAGCAGTCTCGGATGATGACCCAGCACATGTTCATTTTAAGAACAATTTCACTGCAGGTTTGACAAAATGCAAAGAAGGTACTAATATGAGATTTTTAACGATAGCTACAGCACTCGACCCAAGATTTAAGAATCTGAAGTGCCTTCCGAAATCTGAGAGGGACGAGGCGTGGAGCAGATTTCAGAAGTCTTAAAAGAGCAATACTCTGATGCAGAAACTACTGAACCCAAACCACCAAAAAAAAAAATCAACCTTCTGCTGGTGGCATTTGACTCAGATAATGAAAATGAACATGTGTCGGTCCGCTCTTCTTTGACTTGTTGTCGAGCAGAACCCATCAGTATGGACACATGCCCCCTGGAGTGGTGGTCGAGGCATGAAGGGACATATATGAATCTTTAGCGCATCTGGCACATAAATATCTTGCGACGCTGGCTACAACAGTGCCATGAGAACGCCTGCTCTCACTTTCAGGTTACATGGTAAACAAGGAGTGGGCAGCATTATCTCCTGTAAATGTAAACAAACTTGTTTGTACATAATTCTACATTTGTAAGTTCAATTTTTATGATAAACAGATTGCACTATAGTACTTGTATGAGGTGAATTGGATCACTATTTCTTTTGGGGTTTTTTACAGTGCAAATACTTGTAATAAAAGATAAATATAAAGTGAGCACTGTATTTTTTATATTCTGTGTTGTCATTGAAATCAATATATTTGAATACGTAGAAAACATCCAAAATATTTAAATAAATGATATTCGATTATTATTTAACAGTGTGATTAATCACACTGTTTTTCATCGCTTGACAGGCCTAGTTTGTATTTTTTCTGGTTTGCCGTGTGAATGTGAATGTTTCAGAAAATCTCACCAGTTGCTTCAGTAGTTGACAGCCTCTGATTTTGGGGTCTCCTGTGGGGAACTGCAGAGGGGAATAAGGAAACCCTTTTTTTCCTAAGGTTTTAGATTATTGTTCAGGCTCCTGACCAAGTGATTTTTCAAAAGGCTGAGTATGATTTGCTCCCTTTAAAGTCACTGGAAGCTGCTGGTTTGCTCAGGCCACTTCTTTAGATGCCTAAATATAGAGTGTGGAGTCTCATTTTGAAAATCTCAGCCTTAAATCTTTGTTTGGGAACCTAAACAAATGGCTTAATTTTCAAAAGTACCAATCATCTTCATGTCAGAAGTGTCTGAGCCCGCCTCCTGCCTGAGACGTTCCAGTTGTCTGAGAGAGAAAAAATCACCTTGAAATGGAGTCTGCCTATTGCCCTGTATCAAGTTTTATGTTTCCCTGGGGACAGGATAAGAGAACAAACCATGCATGATGGATATTAATCCACTTCATGAGTCCTTTCCAGTTGTGCCAGATAATGACAGGATAAGGAACTACATAGAAGAGAGAGTACTAGTAATCTTAAAGTGCATTGTACAGTATTGTACAGTACTCCGCATTTAACTTTGTCCCGGTTAATGTTTCATTGTTACGTTGCTGATCTATTGGGGAACAAGCTCGTTTAAAGTTGCGCAATGCTCCATTATAACATCGTTTGGCAGCTGCCTGCTTTGTCCACTGCTTGCAGGATTCTCTGGAAGAGCACCCCTCCTTGTGGGGAGGCTCCCCTAAATTCTCCGTAAGGTATGTGGCTCAGCTGGGCAGCTGCCCAGCAGCAGTTCAGCTGTCCCTCCCTCCCTGCCCTCTGCCTTGGAGCTGCTCCAGGAGCTTCCTGCTTGGCGGGGGAGAGGGGTGCTGATATCAGGATCTCCCCCTGCTCCCGCTCCCCCCACTCTGTACCCGCTCTCCACAAAGCAGAGGAGGGGGACAGGGCTCAGGGACAGAAAGTAGGGAGCTTGCTGGAAGCTGTTGCTTCCTGTCTGAACTGGCTGATCTGCTTAAAAGGGCAGCGTACTTGAAGTGGGGTCAGCATACTTAAAGGGGCAATGCACGTTGCGCTCTCTCACTCATGCACGCACCCCCCAGCACTTTGGAAAGTCAGCACCTGTGCAGCCGTGCATGTGCTGTCAGGAGGAGGGAGTGGTGCGCTCCAGCTGGATAGTGTGGGCTCAACATCATGTTCAGTTTTTGCAGGGAAGTGTTTGCAGCTACTACCCTGCATCTATTGTGTTTCCTCCCTCCTGCCTCAGTCCATGCTGCCTTGTAGAGTGTGAGGCTACATTAACAGCAGCGTATTAACCCTTGAGGGCTCAGCCGAGTGCTAGTTCATCATTTAGCAGCAAGGCATTTCCTGGGAAATATCCCACCCTCTTACTCGACCACCTCAACCAAGCTTCACAGTCATTCATTGCCGTGTACAATATTAAACTGTTTATTTAAAATTGTTTAAAGCTTATACTGTATATGTATATAATGTCTTTTGTCTGGTGAAAAAAATTTCCCTGAAACTTAACACCCCCCCCCCCCCCCTTTACATTAATTCTTATGGGGAAATTGGATTTGCTTAACATCGTTTCTCATAAAGTTGCATTTTTCAGGAACATAACTACAAGGTTAAGTGAGGAGTTACTGTATATGTCTTCTGGCACAAGTATTTGTGCTGGGCTGTGACTTGGGGCCCAACTGGTATTTATAGTGCATATTTCTTCTTAGAGAAGAAGACTTCACAAAGACTATGTACCCATCTCCAGTTAGCAGCAACGTCCAGCTACAACAGTGTCCTGATCAGAAAAAAGTAGACCTTATCTGTGATGCAATGAGAGCTGCCATGGAAAACATCAATCCTCAAAAGTAAGTGAAATGCCATCTGTAGTTTAGAACAGAACAGTAATAGAGTGTCATTTTTTAGAGCTGGCTAAAAAGTAAGAAAAAATTTAATTTCAGAGGGTTTGAAGTGAAGCCCTATTTTTTTTTTAATCTGAAAATGTAAGACTCTCTTTTCACTTATTGACAATTAGCTTTTGATAAGTGAAAAACTGATTTTTTTTAGAAATTTTAGTTAAAACTTTTAACAAAAAACAAAATTTTTGACAGTGGGGAAAATGTTTTGGTGAAAAATTTTACTTCAGAAAAAAGCCCATTTTTCAACAATAAACTTTGTGGGTTTTTTTTAAAAAAAGTTGACTAGCTTTAGTAACTTGCTCTCGGTTCTGTCGTCCAAAGGTAAAGGCTGATGTGGTGAGGAAGCTAGTTCTCTGTTTTAATTAAGGCATATCATCAGAGTTTATATATGTACTATATCCCAGGGATCATCCCAGGCAAAATGTTCCTCCTTGATATGTTCTTCACATTTATTCTTTTCAAATAAAAAACAAAATCCCCAAATCCCAACCCTTCCATTAAAGCAAAGACTACACTAAAATATTCAATAATAGAACTTAAAAAATACACATGCATCCGACGAAGTGGGTATTCACCCATGAAAGCTCATGCTCCAATACATCTGTTAGTCTGTAAGGTGCCACAGGACTCTTTGCTGCTTTTAAAAAATACAGTAGAACCTCAGAGTTAAGAACAGCTCGGGAATTGAGGTTGTTTGTAACTCTGAACAAAACGTTATGGTTGTTCTTTCGGACGTTGAACATTGAATTAATAGAACTTTGAAACTTTACCATGCAGAAGAAAAGTGGTGCTTTTAACCATCTTACTTTAAATGAAACAAGTACAGAAACAGTTTCCTTAAAAAAAAAGATTTGACAAGGTTAAACTTTCCCTTAATTTTTTTAGTAGCTTGTGTTTAACATAGTAATGTACTGTATTTGCCTCCCACCCCCGCCTCCCCCGGCCTTTGTCTTTGTTATTCCAGTTTCAAATGAGGTGTGTGGTTGACTGGTAATTCTGGTGTTCGTAACTCTGAGGTTCTACTGTAGATTGTTGATCTTCTCCTTCTGATTGGTTTCTTGCTTTGTTTCTTGTTGTCTGTTTCCCTCAGATACTGTCTTTCAATACTGACATCCCATGTGAAGAAAAGCACCCCAGAACTGGAAATTGCCCTTCAAAAAGTGCGCGAGCTGCGAGGTACAGTGCTCCTAGTTCAGATGGCAAGGAAAGGGCTGCACACCTGGGGAGAGTTCACAGTAGCTCTGATTATTAGCATTATTTACCCCTGATTTTTGAGTCTGAATAACAGAAATTTGTCCAGGCCTCTCAAAGTTCAGTTCAGAGTCTATGAAGTTAGCTGTAACAATGAAATAGCACTGGATAGCACGGAAGAGACGGAGTCACATATGGTTACTGTTGCCTGGTGGTGTGATCATTATGCTGTAGTCAGGGATTGGTTAATCATATCCGTGAATGAGCATGGGTGTTTTAGCTGCCTCCTTGATCCCGTTTTTTTGCATGGGTGTTCTGTGTGCCCCTGCCTGTCGCTGGTCCCTCAGCATGGCACACGTGATGTCATTCTGCAGTGATATAAGCAGGATGCAAGTTGTGTTGTCCCTTGCTTCAGGCCAGGCACTGAAGACTGCCATGCTGCTGTTCAGGTTACTACGTGAATAGCTGAGGCAGGCATCCCCAGCATCCCCTCTTTCAAGCACAAGACTGAACGGGATGGGGTTGGTCCTGCTTTGAGCAGGGGGTTGGACTAGATGACCTCCTGAGGTCCCTTCCAACCCTGAGATTCTATGATTCTATGAATCGTTAGAGCAGGGGGACTGCCAGTCTGTCTCTGAAATCAGACCGTGCTGTTTCTAGTGAGCTAAGTGAGCATGCATTCTCGTGGTGTGCCTGGAGCTCACAGGAACAGCCTCTGATTGGTGCAAGGTACAAGTGATTTTTGATGGCTCTGTTTCCCACGATTACAGAGACTGTTTCACCAGCAGCTGAGGAGGTGACTGCAGAAGCAGCGTTGAAGTATCTGCTCTTCCTGGTTGACGTCAATGAACTGTACGATCACTCCCTGGGCACATACGACTTTGATTTGGTTGTCATGGTGGCAGAGAAGTCTCAGAAGGTCACTACTGTTCTTACCGCTTTCTAATTTTCAAAACAAAATTACCAAAGTTTCAAAGGTGGATCAGTTGACACGTTGTTTCTGAACCATAACTCTGTACCAGTCCAGACACCCATCTTCCAGCCCTAAAGTCCGAGTGCCCTCACAGGCCAGCCTCCCGGCTCCTGACTGTCTCCTCAGCACTGTTTGGGAAACCATCTGCTCAGGTTTGGGGAATACACCATCCCTGGGGCAAGGGTGCTCTGTCCTTGGAGTGCAGAGTTAATGGGGTGCTGACTTTGTCCCACTAGTGAGGGGTGCATCTCTGGAGGGAGGTGTAGAAATCTTGGCTTTCCACTTCTGTGCTTTTGAGATGATCAGGTACGTGGTGTACAGTGACCTCAGCTGAGTGACAGCATGTGTGCATGTGAATTTTCCAGTTGGGTTTCGTTTAGGAGAGGCTCTCCATGACACTTTGTTTCTGAACTGGCTGGTACTTCACAGAGATCCCCAACTTCAGGGAAGGAGCTGCCGCTGGCCCTCAAGTAAAAACACCCTTTATAGTGTTAGGGGTTTCTTCCCAACCGTTAAGGCGGGAAACACTTTTTTAAAATGAAATATGAGATTCTGGAATATCTACTCTCTGGCAAAAAGTCAGACAAGGCAGAGAAGGAAACAGTTTTGATGAATATTGTCAGGATGTCAAAAATTAACACAATCATAAACTGAAAATAGAGCCGTCCTTTGTCTGCCCATGACATGCAGCTAAAATCCAAATGGGAGTTGATTTTCAAATCTCAAAGCCAGTAATGAACTAGCTAGAAGGGCCTAAAACCATAAACCAGTGGTTCCAAACCAGGGGTACTTGTACCCTTGGGGATAGGCAGAGGTCTTCCAGAGGATACATCAACTTATCTAGATATTTGCTTAGTTTTACAACAGGCTACATAAAAAGCATTAGCAAAGTCAGTACGAACTAACATTTCATGCAGACAATTACTTGTTTATATTGCTCTATATTCCGAAATGTAAGTACAGTATTTATATTCCAGTTGATTTATTTTATAATGATATGGTAAAATGAGAAAGTCAGCAATTTTTCAGTATTAGTGTGCTGTGACACTTTTGTATTTTTATGTCTGATTTTGTAAGCAAGTAGTTTTTAAGTTGAGCTGAAACTTGGGGGCATGCATGACAAATTCGACTCCTGAAAGGAATACAGTAGTCTGGAAAGGTTGAGAGCCACTGCCATAAACCATCCAGAGGGAGTGATATTTAGTAACTCTCAAGCTAGCAGATTTGATTGATAGTTCCAGCTTTCCTTGCTGATTATGGGCTGCATGTTGGGGGAGATGCAGTTGCCAGGGTATTATTTGACTGAGCAGTTTGACATATAAGAAGCAATGCAGTTATCTGATGTGCCTTGCAGGACCCTAAGGAGTACCTGCCATTCTTAAACACCCTCCGGAAAATGGAAACCAACTATCAACACTACACTATCGACAAATACCTGAAAAGGTACAAGAAGGCACTATGTCACCTCAGCAAATGTGGTAAGTGCCCTGCATGTATTGTGTCTCTGGGACATGATTCTCTGTTATAGCATTTCACATTTCACCACCTTCTACAAAATAGGGTAAAAAGAAAATGAGTGTCACAGGAAGCCAGTGTGGGATCCTTGTTTAGCTTTGTTGCTGTTGCACAGATTAAGTTCATTACTTGATTTTATACCTTGCTTTGGAAAGACACTTTTTATGGAGGGCTCTTTTGCTGAAGCACAAGTTCTGTCGTAAATGTGGCTTGTAAAGGAAGCAAGTTGATCATTAGTTCTGTTTGTTGTGGGCATGCAGAGATGGTGGTGTGTGGCTGAAATAATGGCACAGTCCTGTGTCCTGAATGGCTCAGATCACCTCATTGTTGTTCAGGTTGTGGCCAGGAAACAATCCTGGCTCCTACAACAAAGCTCCTTATGGGCTGTGGTGGCGCCAGGCCTGCATCCCATGTCCTACAGAAGCTAAGGTATAGCTCGGTGATACTCAGATCTCAGTGGTTCAGGAGCCAAATTAGCGATCAGCACACAGGAGTGTGAAGTCATTGTTTCATTTACTGTAGTACTATAGATTCATATTTAAACAGTATGACAGAGGACATATTTAACTTACACACACACACACACACACACACACACATAATTCTTACAGCAAAATGACTGACGAAGTATTATTTCATCAACTACAATTGGTTAATAGTAGGGCGCAGTTAACTCACAAAATTAACTCAAAAAAATTAATTGCGATTAAAAAAATCGTGCTGTTAAACAATAGAATAGCAATGGAAATGTATTAAATAGTTTGGATTTTTTCTGCATTTTCTTATATACATTGTATTCTGTGTTATAATTGAAATCAAAGTGTATATTATTTTTTATTACAAATATTTGCACTGCAAAAATTATAAAAGAAATAGTATTTTTCAGTTCACCTCATAAAAGTACTGGAGTGCAAGCTCTTTGTTGTAAAAATGCAATTTACAAATATAGATTTTTTTTTGTTACATAACTGCACTCAAAAACAAAACAATGTACAGCTTCAGAGCCTACAAGTTCACTCAGTCCTACTTCTTCAGCCAATCACTAAGACAAACAAGTTTGTTTACATTGACAGGAGATAATGCTGTCCTCTTATTTACAATGTCCCCAGAAAATGAGAATAGGCATTTGCATATGGCATTTTTGTAACTGGCACTGCAAGGTGTTTACATGCCAGATATGCTAAACATTCGTATGCCCCTTCATGTGTTGGCCATCATTCCAGAGGACATGTTTCCATGCTGATGAAGCTCATTAAAACAATGTAGAAGCAGCAAAGAATCCTGTGGCACCTTATAGACTAACAGACGTTTTGCAGCATGAGCTTTCGTGGGTGAATACCCACTTCTTCGGTATTCACCCACGAAAGCTCATGCTGCAAAACGTCTGTTAGTCTATAAGGTGCCACAGGATTCTTTGCTGCTTCTACAGAACCAGACTAACACGGCTACCCCTCTGATAATTAAAACAATGTGTTAATTAAATTTGAGACTGAACATCTTGAGAGAGAACTGTATGTCCCCTGCTCTGTTTTACCCGCATTCTGCCATATATTTCATGTTATAGCAGTCTCAGATGATGACCCAGCACATGTTCATTTTAAGAACAATTTCACTGCAGATTTCACAAAACGCAAAGAAGGTACCAATATGAGATTTCTAACGATAGCTACAGCACTCGACCCAAGGTTTACGAATCTGAAGTACCTTCCAAAATCTGAGAGGGACGAGTTGTGGAGCATGCTTTCAGAAGTCTTAAAAGAGCAACACTCCAATGCGGAAACTGCAGGGCCTGAACCACCAAAAAAAAAAAAAAAAATGCTGGTGGCATCTCACTCGGATAATGAAAATGAACATGTGTCGGTCCGCACTGCTTTGGATCGTTATCGAGCAGAACCCTTCAGCATACACGCATGTCCCCTGGAATTGTGGTTGAAGCATGAAAGGACATATATGAATCTTTAGCACATCTGGCACACAAATATCTTGTGACGCTGGC
Source organism: Mauremys mutica (assembly GCF_020497125.1). Lineage (NCBI taxonomy): Eukaryota > Metazoa > Chordata > Testudines > Geoemydidae > Mauremys > Mauremys mutica. The sequence goes on from NC_059077.1 coordinate 130,749,664, forward strand.
TGCAACAGTGCCATGAGAATGCGTGTTCTCACTTCAGGTGATGTTGTAAACAAGAAGCAGGTAGCATTATCTCCTGCAAATTGTAACAAAACTTGTTTGTCTGAGTGACTGGCTGACCAAGAAGTAGGACTGAGTGGACTTGTAGGCGCTAAAGTTTTACATTGTTTTATTTTTTGAATGCAGGTTTTTTGTACAAAATTCTGCATTTGTAAGTTCAACTTTCATGATAAAGAGATTGCACTACAGTACTTGTATGAGGTTAACTGAATCACTATTTCTTTTGTTTTTTTACAGCGCTAATACTTGTAATCAAAAATAAATATAAAGTGAACACAGTGCACTTTGTATTCTGTGTTGTCATTGAAATCAGTATATTTGAATATGTAGAAAACATCCCAAATATTTAAATACATGGTATTCTATTATTGTTTAACAGTGTGATTAATCGTGTGATTAATTTTTTTAATAGCTTGACAGCCCTAGTTAATACCATAGTAAAAGCATCCTGATTGGTTAATAATTAAATCACGGTGTTTTAATATCATGTGCTGCAAAGAGCCCCTTGTGGCCCGCGAGCCACAGGCTGAGTATCACTGGTGTAGTTGGTAAGTTGTGCTGTGGCCCAAAGCTCAACCAGCCAGCCTTTCCTGCAGCGCAGGTGAACTGGTGAGAGTTGTGTAGCCTGCCATGCTGTGTCTGTACCACTGGAGGACAGTCCATTGTTTCCTCAGGTACAGAGCACTTCTCTGAATTTCTCAACTTGGTGAAGGATCAGAATCTGTATAACGAAGCCCTGAAGTTGTATCCACCTGATACTCCAGAACACAAGGTGCGTGACCTGTGCTGTGAACCTAGGGAGTGGTTCTGCTGTGCTCATGGAAAGCTGGCCCCTGTTGGCTGCAAGGGGTTAATACGGAATGCTTGAAACCAGGAACTCCTGTTCTCTGCACTGCACTTCCAAACTGTTCTGTTTTGTTTAATGGTGAGCGGCGGCTGCTCTTACTGATCCTCGGTGAGTGGGGGAGGGGATGTTAATAATGAGAAGTGTCTGCAGTGCTCCTCGTCTCCCTCATTTGGGGGGCTGCTGCTCAGATCCCATTCCTTTGCAGCATTGCTGTTCCTGCCCCCCCCCATGTGTTCCCTGAGAGATCTGCCCCCCACCCATTGCCCTTCTGAAGTCACCCTGCAGCCTGTGCAATAACTGACCTGTTATGGGCAGGAATCCTGAGCAGCAAGAGAACTGCTGCCCTGCAACCAAACCAAGGCCTTGGCCTCATGGGATCTTGCCATGGTGGGCTTCCCACTGCCTGCATGACAGCTGCCCTGAGAACCTACCCAGCCCCAGGAGGCGCAGAGCAGTATGCACATGTGCATGCCTGTGTGCTCTTGTCATGTGTGAGAGAGAGCACGTGTGCATTCTTGTGCCCTGGGACGTTGGCCAGGGCAAGCTCTGAGCCCTGAGCCAGCTGGCTGCTGTGAGCTAAAGAAGGACCAATTTCCTTGGCTCCTCTTTCTTCAGGCCTGCTGGTGATTCTATTCTCGCTGTTTGTCTGACTCTCGCAGGCTGTCGGCAGTGCCTTCGGGGAGCACTTGAACCAGAAGCATCTGTATGAGCAGGCTGGACTGATCTTTGCCCGCTGCGGTGCATTTGAGAGAGCCCTCGATGCCTTTCTGAGCAGTGGCAGCTGGCAGCAGGCCCTCTGCATGGCCTCTCGGCTTGGTTACACAGCGGATCAGCTGGCTGGGCTTGCAAGGAGCCTGGCAGGTAAGAGTCTTTGGGTGCACAGAGCACAGGTGGCCATCTGGAGTCACTGGTTCAGGGTGGAACTTTCTGACACTTCACTGGGAATGTCAGATTATTTTTGCAGCAGAAGGGTAGGTTTTTCAGAGGCCAAGATCCTCAGGGAAAAAGGGCAGAGCATAGAGCTGAAATATTGCTAAGAGGTGTGCCATGCCATGTCACAGCATTCCTACCCAGGCTTGGTGTGCTTAGCTGCTGGGGAGGCATGTCATTCATTGCCGGAACCAGGACCAGCATGGGGGGGATACCCTTGGATGCACCACTAGCCTGCAGCAAACAATCCCCGTGAGCTGTCTTCTGCATCCTCCTCTGGTGGAGGTGTGCTGAACTTCTCTTCAGACACACTTTGCCAAAACCACTTAGTTTTCTCACAATTCTGCAGCAGCGAAGCCCCGTGTCTCGTCCAGGCCTAGTGAGAATGGGCAGAGCTCTTGCACGGCTCAGCACTATCCCCACATACAGGACTGCTTGTGAGAGGGAAGGCTGTGGAAGGAAGCGTATTCGCTTGTTCTAGAACAGAGGTTCCCAAAGTGTGGGGCGTGCCCCCCTAGCGGGGTGCAGAAGAACACCTGGGCCAGCCCCATGGAGCGGGGTGGGGAGGACGGACGGAACTCTGGTCCTGCCCCCAGCTGCCTCCCCAGCTCCTGGCCCCATTCCCAGCCTCGGCATTGACTCCACTCCCGGCCCCACACCAGCCCCCAGCCTGTGCCACTCTGTTCCTGGCCTAGAGCTGAAGCTGGGGGCAAGGTTGGGAGAGGAGCCACACCTGGCCGCGGCCCCGGCTACTGGCCCCCACCCCAGCCATGGCCCCACCCCAGCTGTGGCCCCAGCCTCGTCCCCTTACCCCTGTCCATGTCCCTGCCCCCAGCTGTGGCCCTGTTCCTGGCTTGGCGGGTTGGGGAGGGGTGGACAGGGGCAAGGGGGGGTGTGACCCTCAAAAGTTTTGGGACCAGAGTTCTAGAAATTGCCCCAATAACACATCAGTGGGTCTAATGGTCCCTGTACAATCTGCTCCCCCATTCCCCACTCACAGTGTGACCAAAATGACTCCTTTGCAGACCCCACCCTCCTCCAGGCCTGGTAAGTGTAACTGTGTGTTGTGATACAGTGGGGTTGGCCCCAGCAGGGTGGCATGGCTCTGGGGCACCCTCCTCCCTGCTGGTTTGCCGGAAGCCCTTGGCTCCTGTGTGCCTGCTCTCTCATTGGTGGTTATTCCTGTTACTTAATGCAGCTCGCTGCGTGGGGAACGGGATTGTGACAGTGGCGGGCTGCTCCGTCCAGCAGACAGAGGTCTGACAGATCCAGTGGCGGGAAGTAAGGCATAAATTGTGAGCCATGAGGGGAATTCACCACTGGAACAATTTTTTTTCATAGATTTAGTGCCAAACAGGACCATTGTCATCATCTAATTTGACCTCCTTACCAAGAGTCACGCTGAGTGTTCCATCACCGGCAGCTTTAAACCAAGAGCTTTTCTAAAGAGATGCTCCAGTTGAGTTGGGAGTTAATTCAGGGAAGTCCTATGGCCTGCGTTGCACGGAAGGGCAGGCGAGATGATCAAAGTGGCCCCTTCAGACTTTTAAAAATTTGACTCTTATTAGAAGCTGTGGGTTTTAAAACAGCTTTCTAAAAAGCTTAACTGGATAGTGCAGCACTGGGACCCAGGGGGCAGGGCAGAGGGCTGGGAGTCAGGAGACCTGGGTTCTGGTCCCTGCCCTGCCCCTGATCTGTTGGGTGACCCTGGGGAAGTCATTTCTCATCTCTTCCATTTCCTTTCCCCCTCTTTGTGTGCAGACCACAGGCTGCTTGTGACGCACCAGACATCATGGGGCCCCAGTGTCAGTTGGGCTCTCTGGGTGCTCCTGTCATGTATGTGATTATTACTGATGAGGATTAGATGGCGAAGCTGCTGGGGAATTTTCACGGCACAGCTGCCTTTCCTCTCCTTTACGCCCATTTCTGGTCTGAGAGATGAGCGCTCATTGAGCAGAGAAGGGATGACTGTCCCTGCAGACCTCATGCTGGCAGTGGGAAGGCTGGGGCAAGTTCTGCATGAGCAAGATCTGTAAGGTCTGGCTCCAGTTTAAATAAAGGAAACCTCCATAGCTCTGACTTACACGCACACATGGTCACTCTCTCTCTCCCCTGGGCATAGCCATGCAAACAGGCTTCCTTCAGCCAGCCAGAAGAATTAGTATTAGTGGGCTCATGGACGCTACAGACTGACACTGCGGGTTCATTAGCCCCAATGGTGGGCACCCTTCACTTTAGATCAGGTCTCTTGTCTGGACCCAAACTCCAGCTATTCCTGAAATGCTTAATTCTGTCCTTCTTTTCTAGGAAAACTAGTTGAACAGAGGAAACATGCTGAGGCCGCCATACTCCTGGAGCAGTATGCACAGGTACCGTGCATCCTGGTGACACCCTCCCTTCTGCCTGCCCTCGTACCGATCTCTCGACCCAGGGCTTATGTCCCCTCACTGTCATATAGACTCTCTCTGTTTGGGCACCTCTGACAAAAAGATTAACCAGCCTGGGGCTGAATAGAAGCTAAGCAGAAGCTATAGGACAGGACAACAAAGCCTGTGGTGTGCTCCCAAGTGTTTATGGGCGGACTTATCAGGGGTATGGTTGAGCTGGGTTTAATAACTTTCAGTTGGCTGCCAAGAGCCCTGAAAGGAACACGTCAGTGTCTGCTGCTGCAGTAGCTAGTGAAGAATGCTGGCACTGGATGTGTTGCAGTTTAAATCACACTTGTGCAGACACTTAAGTAGCCTTGATTTTTGCCCTCTGCTGTAAGGAACTTGAAGCCAGTCTCTCTTCTCACATGCCTGTGGAGTGAGCGAGTGCCCAGGAGTGATGCTGGCCCTGGCATGGCCGGACTAGGTTTTGGGATGGCAGAGGGGATAGTGGAGGAGAAAATCAACAAAACTTGGAGTTAAGATGTCCTTATGCTGAAAATATGTAGATGGCTTCAGGCAGGATTTCCTGGCACTGACTGCAGTACAGTTGTGATGGGAGCTGAGCTTGAGCGGTTGCAATCCAGGAGCCCAGTGCCCCATGCCAGAGGTAACGCCTGATTGTAGGACAGTAACCATTGCGTCCTTGGTCTCCTTTCCCCAGGACTACGAAGAGGCTGTGCTGCTGCTCTTGGAAGGGACCGTCTGGGAAGAAGCCTTAAGACTAGTAAGGACATTCCAAAGTACTAACTCCTAGAGAGTTCCTAGTGTGAGACTGTGTGTGTCTATCTCCTGAGAGAACTCTCCACTTCCTCACCTTGCTCTCTCCCCAGATTCACAAATACAGCAGACTAGACATTCTGGAGACCAACTTCAAACCTGCTATCCTAGAAGGTGAGTCTCTTATTGTGAGGAGTCCTGCATGCGGGGGGCTCTCTGCTTGTTTGTAATGGAGTCCTAGGGAATGTGGTGAGACCTGGCATCAGAAGATGTTTGGAAGGTGTTTCATTGGCTCTGCCTAGTTACAAGTGGATGGCTATTTGTAACACCGACAGTGGGCAGGGATGAACCAGGGACCTCTGGAGCTAAATACATGAGCCTCTACTGCATGAGCTAAAAGCCTTTAGCTAAGGCTGTAGAGCAGACGCATTAATATCTCTCTCCAAGTGGTCTTGGTGCCACTAGATGGGACAGAACACCATGCCCAGGAGGTGTGTGGGTTACATACTTCCCCTAGCTGAGGAAGCGTGTCCCAAACTTCAGAGACTTCCCAGTTGAAATCCCGGATGAGCCCCCACTTGTAACACCAACAGACCCCGTTCGTCGGCGGACGGGATTGAACCTGGGACCTCTGGAGTTAAATACATGAGCCTCTACTGCCAGAGCTAAAAGCCACATGGCCACTAGCTAAGGCTGTAGCAGACTCATTAATCTCTCTCTCAGTGGTCTTGGTGCCACTAGATAGGACAGAGCACCAGCCCCAGGAAGTGTGTGGGTTACATGTTTACATTTGACTGTGCTCAGCACAGCTTAGCATGCAGCAATGTGACAAGCATTTTTGACTCAGTCTTGCCCTCCTTGAGATCAGTGGCAAAATTCGCCCAGACATCAATGCTGTGTGATGGGATTTATGTGCATGGGGGAGAGTCAAGCTGGAAAAGTAGGAATATTGTTGGTTAGTAAAGGAAGTGCATTGACAGAGCTGTGTGCAGGGAAAGTGTATGTATATGGAGCTCCTCTGTGGAGGAGTTTCAAGGTGGCTTAGCCTTCCCTCTGCTGCTTCAAGGGCTAAAGGAAGGCCGGGCTGATATTGCTGGAGAATTCTCCTTCTCTTGGTGTTGGGGCTGGGAGTTGGGTGCTCTGTTCTCCTGAACCATCTTAATGACAGGGGAATAGAAGAAGAGTCAGTACTACTGTGGCCACGAGCCTTAAAACAGGAGCCTCAAGTTAGGCTTCTAAAGCCCAGGCTAGGCACATGGATGCCTTTGGCACTCTGGGTTTAGCAAAACTACCTTCAAGCTCCTGCTGGCTTTTTTTAAGCTTGGAATTTCAATCTATCCTATGTAATTCCTGAACTCTTCTGCCCCCACTGTGCTGAGCTCCTAGGCTTCAGAAAACTAACATAGCACATGTTAACAATACGAACACGTGTTGACTCTAGCACTGCTTCCAAAGGGAATTGAAGAAGGGTTTAAAAGTTTAGAATGTGCTTATTTATCTTTGGTCTGAACCTAACACCTTCCTGGCCCCTTTGCACCATCTGCTCTCTCTCTGCAGCCCAGAGAAATTATTTGGTGTTTCTGGATTCTCAGAAAACAACGTTCACTCGCCACAGAAAGCGCCTCCTGGTGGTTCGAGAGGTGAATGAGCAAGCCCGCCAAGGGCTACTGGGTATGTTTTTGAACCAGTGCAGGTGCTCTAGTGTCAATAACTAGCGATGTCTTAATGAATTCCTGAAAACACCAATGATGTGGTTTCCTCATAGGCGCATAAGAACGGCCATAGTGGGTCAGACCAATGGTCCCTCTAGCCCAGTATCCCATCTTCTGACAGTGGCCAGTGCCAGCTGCTTCAGAGGGAGTGAACAGAACAGGGCAATCATCGATTCCCGGCTTCTGGCAGTCAGAGGCTTAGGCACCCAGAACAAGGAGCTGTGTCCCTGTCCATCTTGGCTAATAGCCATTGATGGACTTATCCTCTATGACCTTATCTAATTCTTTTTTAACCTAGTTTTATGGCCTTCACAACACCCCCTGGCAACAAGTTCACAGGTCGACTGTGCATTGTGTGATGAAATGCTTCCTTTTGTTTTAAACCTGCTGCCTATTAATGCCATCGGGTGACTCCTGACTCTTGTGTTACCTGAAGGAGTAAATAACACTTCCTTGTTCACTTTGTCCTCATCATTCATGATTTTGTAGACCTCTATTATATCCCCCCCTTGTTGTCTCTTTTCTAAGCCAAACAGTCTTCTTGTGCTCTCCTTATGCCCTAAAGTACATGGCTGTTGCTGGGGTCTGCTGTAGCTTGTGAGTGGCCTTCTGGCAGGGGCAGCTCTAGGCATTTTGCCGCCCCAAGCACGGCAGGCAGGCTGCCTTCCTCCGAAGCCGCGGGACCAGCGGACCCTCCGCAGGCACGCCACTGAAGGCAACCTGCCTGCCGCCCTCACGGTGACCAGCAGAGCGCCCCCCGTGGCTTGCCGCTCCAAGCACGCGCTTGGCGTGCTGGGGCCTGGAGCCGCCCCTGCCTTCTGGTTTTATATTTCTTATAAAAAAGATTTTTTACAAGAGTCAGAGAATTAGAATGTGACCTGTTGATTTTATTCACTTTGAAATCTTCGCATTTCCTGCTTTACAATTTAAATTTTTTCTTCAACAGAGCTGTCAGTGCGGCAGCTTTCCTGAGTTATACACTTCCACATACATGTAAAAGCCCCATAGGAAAGGACCATATTTTCCTTTCCACGCTAGCCAGTTGGGGTTTAGTCATGATCTGGACACATGCTGCATTGTAGAGCACCTGTTAGAGGTGAAGTTTCTGGTTCACTCCCCTTTTGCCAGTTCAGGAAAGCCCATGGGGATTATTTTAAAAGAAAGCTGCTCCTCTTTCTTCGAGTCTGTGTCCCTGTGTGCACACACCTATGAACTGGAGACTGTAAAGTGGTGTCCCCTGGCCCACATCTGTGCAGTGCAGCTCCTGGTGCTCCCAGATAAGGAAGTGTGGCCCAGCTGCCTCTTAATACCTTTTCAAAGATCGAGGCAGAGCGATTGCATGTCCATTTATTCTTCTTCGAGTGCTTGCTTATGTCAATTCCGTGTTAGGTGTGTGCGTGCGTGGCTGCCAGAGATTTTTTGCCTTAAAGAATCCATAGGGCCAGCTCTGGCGCCCCCTGGAGTCCTGCACTCGTGCTGTTATATGAGGCTCCCCCAGTTCCTTCTTACTATCCATGCGCGCTCTCAGTTCCTTCTTACTGCCCATGACGGTTGCTGGAACGCCTTTCTCCTTTATGATAGCAAGTGTGCCTAGTGGTTTTTCTTCTACAGTTCTTGTACATAGTTATTTCTTAGTGTTAGTAGTTAGTTAAGTTCAGATAGTTAGTAGTCCCTTCAGGGACATTTTGTGCTCCGTTCTCCTGGCTTCAAACTGTGTTCCACCAGTCACAAACGTATGCCAGTCAGCAACCCCCACACAAGCTGTTTAAAGTGTCTGGGGAAGACGCACATCAAAGACAAGTGCAGAATTTGTAAGGGCTTCAGGTTGAGGACACAGAGATCCATCCAAAAGCCTTGCTGATGAAGGCGGCACTTAGACCATCCTCAGAACCATCCCACTCTGATGTCGGTACAGAGTGCTCCACTGGCACCAGGCTCACCTCGGCACCATTCACCATCACTATTGTCGAGCAAGTCACGCAGGAAGCAGCGCACAGATCGAGGGCGCTTCCCTGTGCTAAAGAAAGACGACGAAGGGGTGGCAGGCAAAGGACCCATGTCAGGCCATTTGCTCTCTTTCGAGTGGTGAGAGGCAGCCTCTCCACCAGGGCTCCAAGCCCAGTAAGGGAACCACCTCTGAAACCCAGGAGCAGTAGGGAACCCTTACACCTGGTGGTGCTTTCAACGTCAGAGGTGTTTCAGGCGGCCAGGGACTTCTTGGCTCTACCAGTGCCACCCACGCCGCAGGTCTTGCCTCCAGCTGCAGAGTCAGTGAAGGCACTCCCTTCCAAAGGGGAAGCCCACCATGGGCCCACCGCAATGGTGACTGGGCCAACGCCAGTCCCCAGAGGCCTGACACCGGTTGACAACACCGCAGCCCCAGTGACGTCCGTCTCAGTCTCTCCGACACTGGTCGTCCTCTCGGCACCAGTTGCTGACGCTGCGGCGCCAATCACCAACCCTTCGGCACCAGACTCCAACGCCTTGATCCCTGACTCCATGTCACTCTCCGCTGTCTCGGCACTGATCTCTTCCACCTGGCACTGCTCCCCGGCCCCCCATCATAGCCAACGGTGAGAGGCTCTGACTTAAGTTCCCTCTAAGCTGCATGGCCATGCAGCTGCCTATTAAGCTCTGCACAGGGGCTCAGGGCTGCGGCGGGGACCTGCCTTGGCCAGGGGAGAGGAGTCCCTCCCTCAGCCCAGCCCACCCCCAGTGGAGCTGCCGCGGCAAGGAAGAGGCGCCTCTCCCCCGGCCCCAAGCTGCTGTGCTGAGAGGGCTGTAGGGAGTCCTCTTTCCCCACTGCAGCCCTGGGGCAGCCTGCACCAGAAACCCATCATCCCTGGCCCCACCCCAGAGCCTGCACCCCCAGCTACAGCCCTCACCCCCTGCACCCAACCCTCTGCCCCAGCTCTGAGCCCCCTCCCACACTCCAAACCCCTCGTCCCCACCCCACCACATGAAATTGGTTATGTGCACCAATGTGGAGGTGATGCCCGGGGCCCCCCCGCCACCGCTCCTGGTCCCGGATTGCTGCTCCGGGGCAGTGCCAGGGACCAGCTGCCTGGGGCTGCCAGAGCAGCGGCCAGTGCGGCTGGGTCCTAGGCTTCCCCAGCTGCTGCGCTGGTCCTGGGGTCAGCATTGCAAGATTCATGGTGGAGGTCACGGAAAGTCATGGAAGCCGTGACTTTCCGTAAATGATTCGCAGCCTTAATTATAATATCTGGGACTCCATGGCTAAATTTAAGGACTCCCTGCCACAGACGCTCAGACAAGAGTTTGCATCCATCTTGGAGGAGAGCAAGCCAGTGGCCAGAGCCCCTCTCCAGGTAGCGTTGGATGTGGCCAATTCAGCGGCCTCCACAGTGTCCATGCGATGCAGTTCATGGCTGCCATCCTCAGGGCCATCTCAGAAGGTGCAGCAGTCTATTCAGGACCTCCTATTGGAGGGCACTGCTCTGTTTCCAGAGCAGACAGACCAGGCTGCATGGCCTGAAAGATTCCTGTGCCACACTTTGCTTCTTGAGCCTTACCCGCCGAAGGCCTCTAGGAAACATTTCCGGCTACTTCCACCGCCTAGATTTTTGGGTCCGCCTCGTCTTGTGGCAGAGCTCCTACAAGAAGAGAGACAGAGGCTTTAAACCCTATGCCTGAGGACAATGTTCCTGTCTGGCCTTAGGATCCATTCCCCCATTCGTTTTTGAACCATTTGTCTCCTTTCCTCAGTGCATGGACCCAGGTGACCTTGGACCGTTGGGTGCTCAACACCGTAACACTGGTTACACCCTGCAGTTTTCCTCACTCCCTCCTTCCCTCCACAGGGACCCTTCTCATGAGCATCTCATCCAGGAGGTGGAAACCCTTCTACACGTAGGGGCCATAGGGGAAGCTCAAGATATGAGGGGAAAAGGGTTTTATTCCTAATATTTCCTATCCTGAAGGCCAAAGAGGACCTCAGATCCATCCTAGACCAGCGTGGCCTCAATAAATATCTCAAGATGTTGAAGTTCCACATGGTCTCCTTGGCCTCCATCTGCTCTCTGGATCCAGGAGACTGGTACACTGCCCTCGACTTACAGGATGCCTACTTCCATATTTCTATTGTCCGGGGCCCATTGGGCACAGGAGATTCCCCTGATTTGTAGTGGGCCAACGCCATTAACAATTCACAGCGCTGCCCTTCAGCCTTTCGTATGCTCCAAGGGGCTTCATGGAGTGTATGGCAGTAGTGGCCGCTTTCCTGAGACATTGAGGCAGATCTACCCATACCTCAACAACTGGCTTGTTAGAGGCAGATCACAAGCCCAGGTTCAGTGCAGCCTCTATTTAGTGCGGTCCACCTATCGGGATCTGGGCCTGCTTATAAACGAGCAGAAATTAACTCTGACTCCTGTTCAGCGGATAGAGTTTAGAGGAGCAGTACTCGACTCCACCCAGGCCAGGGCTTCCTGTCAGAGTTCCACTTCTGAGCCGTGTTGGACCTCATTGTGCACGTCAGGCCAAACTCACTCACAACCGCCTGGGTATGCCTCAAGCTGCTAGGCCACATTGCGGCATGTACTGACGTGGTCCAGCACACACATCTACCCCTCAGACTCCTGCAGACATGGCTGGCATCTGTTTACACTCTGAGCAGACAGTACTGGTCTTCAGCCCTGTTGAAGACCTTCCATTAGAACAGCCCAAGCTCTTCAGTGCGGATACAGACTCCTCACTGCGTACCCTTAAGGATTCAAGTCAATGGGAATTTGACAAAAAGACATTGTAGCAGATCTCAAACACACAGCCTTCCTGACGGTTCCAATATCACCCACAGCAGGCCTCTTCTAGGCCTTCGGAGCCTTTCGGGGGAGATCCAAACCTCATAAAAGAGGACCATCCCTCTACCACTACCCAGTCAGCACCTCCTTCTAACAGACAGTTTTGACAATGTGGTCAAGAGAACTGAGCAGCCTATTTCCCCAGATCCTCTGCTGTCTACCATCCATCCCCCTTTCGGGGACTGATTATCCCACTTCCTGTCTGCCTGGAAGCACATCACTTCAGAAAAATGGAATCTAGAGGTGGTTGATGTGGAAAATTCAATCCACTGCCCCGTCCCTCTTCAGGAACCCTTCTCATGAGCAAAGAATCCTGTGGCACCTTATAGACTAACAGACGTTTTGCAGCATGAGCTTTCGTGGGTGAATACCCACTTCTTCGGATGCAAGCAGTGGCTACCCCTCTGATACTTCTCATGAGGAGTTCTTAGAGCAGGAGGTCCAATCTCTCCTGTTCTTGGGGGCAATCAAGCCAGTTCCCCCTGAGGTTCAGTTCTATTTCAATGGTTCTATTCCAACTATTTCCTAGTTCCCAATGGGGTAGATGGTCAAGACTAATACTTGATCTCAGAAAATTGAATACCCGTGTCCTTTCATAATACTTCAGGGTCGTGACACCAGCCACCATAATTCTATCCCTAGATCTGGAGGACTGGTTCGTCATCCTCAATCTCTAGGACACCTACTTTCTTGTAGAGATCCTCCCCTTCCACAAGCGTTTTCTACATTTCCAGATAGGCTCACATCATTACCAGTAATGAGTCCTCCCTTTTGGGGCCTTTACAAAGGTCCTCTCGATGGCAGCAGCCCATCTGCGTCAGGGGATCACCACAGAAATCCCATACTTGGATGACTCACTCCTCGGGGTCCATCAGTTCTAGAGGGCCAGTCAGCAACCTCAAAGGCACTAGCCCTATTTCATTCTCTGGGTCTTTGTATCCGTCTGAAGAAATCTACACCGACTCCAGTCTAGAGGATACACTGCATTGGAGCCAGACTCCCTAACTGCCAGAGCCTACCTATCCAAAGAAAGGTTCTCCACCATGTCCAGATTTAAACTGTACACTACAAGGCAGTCTGCAAACAACTGCAAGTACCTCCTTACAACTCCTAGGCCATGTGTTGGCATCTATGTTTGTCGCATCTCATGCAAGACTATGCCTCAACTGCCTTCAGATGTGGACAGGCACAGTCTCTCCACATGCTTAACAGTACCCCTGAATTCTGGGCTTTCAGCTGGTGGAAGGACCCATTGCCAGGCTGCAAGGGAACCCCATTTTCACACTCTCCACCATCAAAAATCCTCACAGTCCACTCCTCTCTTTTGGGTTGGGGAACCACCTTCAGAGCCCACAACTCAGGGCAGGTGGTCCTCACAAGAGATTATGCTTCACATCAACACCTTTGGACCAAGAGCCATCTGCTATGCTTATGAACACTTCCTTCACGACATACAGGGCCACTCTGTCAGGATAATGCTGGACAGTAGGGCAGAAATGTGTCATATCAACCAACAAAGCAAGAGCAAGTTCCCATTCCTTATGTGTCGACTTGCTAAAATTGGAATTGGTGCTTTTCCCATCAGATAGATAAGCCATCGAGAGTTCTTCTAGGCCTCCAGAATACAATTGCAGACTCCCTAAGCAGGAACTTGCGTCATTCTGTCTTCCAGAGCATCTACCAAAAGTGGGGTCTCCCCGGAGCGGACATCTTTGCTCCCCCAACCAGCTTTGCTCCAAGGGAGGACACAACTGCAATTAATTGGGAGATGCCCTGATAACACCATGGAGCCGTATTCTGCTGTACATTTACTTGCCTCCACCTATAATTCTCAAGACCTTGATCAAACTGCGACAAGAAAGAGCAAGGCTTATTCTCATAGCATCGTCATGGCTGCGCCAGGTGTGGTTCTCGAACCTCCTTCACCTCTCTGCCTTCCCCTGAAAAAGGGTGTCCTGTAAACCTACTACTTGCAAAACTTACCTGCAGAATCAGAAACATTTCCATCCCTGATGTTCTCTTAACTCTTGTCAAGCCTCAGAAGTTCTTCTCTCCTAGATCCTAGACTACCTGTTGGACTTTGACACCAGTTTTGTCAGTGAGCTCAGTCAGGTTCATCCTTCCACTTGGCCATCAAGGGCTTTTCAGTGTTTGCCCTTCCTATTACAACCAGGTTCCTTAAGGGCTTCCCTCTGTATGGAACCTGCTACCCCATAGGACCTTAATTTCATACTCAGCACTTTAAGGAAACCAGTAACTATCTGTACTCTCCTGCACCTCATTCCTTATAGCTATCACTTTAGCTAGACGAGTGGGAGAACTTGGTGCACTCATGGCAGACACACCGTTGACTACTTTCTACAAGGATATGGTTACACTATGTCCTATCCTCATTTTCTCCCTAAGGTTTCTTTGGAATACCATGTTAATCAGGAAATTAGTCTGCCAGTGTTTATCCAAAGCCTCATGCCTCCAGACAGGAATCTAACCTGCACACACTACATGTCAGAAGGACTTTTGCCTTCTACTTACACAGACCCAAGGCCTTCAGTACCTCTCCCAGACTCTTTGTATCCTTTGCTGAAAGGATGAAAGGGCAGCCCATGTCAATGCAAAGATTATCAACATGGGTCTCGGGTTGCATTTTAACATGCTGTGAGACTGCCAGAATACAGCCCCCTCATAAAGTGACAGCACACTCCCCTGTAGCTCAGTCCACATTTATAGCCTCTCTGAAAGATGTTGCAGTTGAGGAAATCTGCAGGATTGCAACTTGGTCCTCATCCATACATTTGCCAAGCATTGCACTATTTTACCAGCTTTCAGAGCTGACATGTCACTTGGTGAGTCCTCCAGTCTGCCTTAGATTTGCCTCCTCACCACTCACCTCCATGTTGAGTTACTGTTTGGGAGTCTGCTACGATGGAGCACCCAGAAGGACACACACTCGAAGGAGAGACTATTTACATGCACGGGAATGAGTTCTCCAAGATGTTTTATCCCAGTGGGTGCTCTGCCTCCTGCCCTCCTTCCCCTCTGCCGTGGTGTGTCTGACTTGGTGGTTGAGAAGGAACTGAGTGGCAGTGGGTCTGCACCTCCCTATGTGCCCTTGTATGGGACCACGAGGAGCTGCTCTGCCAGGTCCGCAGACACTGCTTTACAGTCTCCCGTCAAGAGTGTATAGGTGCGCGCATCCTTCTGGGGAACACTCACACTAGCAAAACATTTTGAATTCAAGGTACTGTACAGGTAACTCACCTCCTCGTCCCGCTGCAGGGGTAAACATAGCCCAGCTAAGTCTCTGTTCCCTCTGACTTCGCTGTTGAAAGATCATGATCACCACCAAGGGTCGGGGGATGAGGGCCCTATCTTACACCTGCCCTCTACCATGTCCTGGGGGAGCCTGACTGAGACAGGGGCTCTCCCAGTGCCACCAGGGGACTGATCCAGCAGTAGAGGTCCCATGTAAGACTGTTTCTTGTGGAGGGAAAGTTGGAGATAAATGGGGAATGGTCCCATTCTCCATATTTCCATGGTACTTCGACTTCTCCAGACAGACCCTGCTCGGAGCTAGGATGTCCTGTGTCCCACCCCTGGACTGCCCATTGGCATCTCCTGCTCTCAGTGTAACCATGTGCTGTTGTTTTTTCCTCTGGTGCTTGTAAAATAACCTCCACCTTCATTGGGGATCGGGGGAAGGTCTAACTTGTTGCTAATTTGTTTTGCAGATGATGAGACACCAAACTGTCTGGAGGCAGACCTTATTTCCGAAACCAGCAGCATCGTGACAGCCAGTGACATGAGTGGCAAATACTCGCACAGTAACTCGAGGATATCTGCGTATGTCCCTGCCCTCAAACCAGATTGCAGCTGTTCATGGTGGAATGTGTGGCTGGATCTAACTCCATCTGCACACTTACGCAGCGATGGACTCTCACTACTACGGGGCTATGGGTGCAGACGTGAGAGTGCACCAGCAGTTTTAGAACTTGGTTTAAAAAGCAGAAATGTGCTGCAGGCAAAGCTGGTCCTGCAGGCTGGGTCAGAGTTTCTGCTGCAGTCCAGCCCCTTAGTGCCATTCTAGTGACACAAGCAGCGGGATCTGTCCAGCTGCCATAGAAGTTGGTACAGCCCCTGTACAGCAGCTGCTTGGCTACTCTAGGGAGCACCAAAGCAAACAGACCCATCCTCAGGACCAGCTCCTTGGCAGCCACACCCAGCAGGCAGTGGGTGCAGGTGGGAAGCCAGTGCTCAGTCTATGCCTTGGCTGGCAGCCCACCTGTCTTTTGCATGTTTTAGCAAGAGGTGTACGTACCCCGTTAAGATGCATTTGTTTGCAGGCTTTATTGTGGGGGACGGAGACCGGGGGCGGCTGGGGATTATGACTTCCTCTTGTAAGAGGAAAAAGAAATGCTGGTTGTTCTGTCCCATTCTGTTGCCCATCATGATATTGGACATTCCTTTCTTGTAGCCGATCCTCCAAGAACCGTCGCAAGGCAGAGCGCAAGCGGCACAGTCTGAAGGAAGGGAGCCCTCTGGAGGACCTGGCCCTTCTAGAGGCCTTGGGAGAAAATATCCGCACTACTGAGAACATGAAGGGTAAGGCCCCCTGGCTGAGCCAAGCCAGCATCCGGCTGTCCGAGGCCAGATGCCACCTTCTGGTCTTGAAGGATGGGATGCAAAGAGTAGCTACTGCCCAAGCCTCGAGAGTGGGGGAGGGGGTGGCTGAAGAGAGCAGCCTCTTCCCCAGAGACACCTTGGCAAGGAGCCAGGATCAGGACTATTGATTGGCTTTGCTAGTCCAAACCTCTGCAGCTGTCACTGCTCTGATGAGTAAAAAAATAGTCCCAGCCCCCTGGTGTAAAGAATCAGAGTGAGATGAGCTGGGCTGCGCTAATGTGAAGAGAGCTCCGCTCATGCTGAGCCCACCTGGCAGCAGGGGTAACAGCAGGAAAGCAGCAGCTATGTTCCGCTGCTCCTTTCGCCCCGTCCCCAGCGCTAGAACAGCACCGCGCCTTGCTTAGGGAACGTGGTGGATTGCTGTGATGGAGCTTTCTCTGATCTCTTCCTCGCAGGTGAAGTGCACAGCTTATTAAAGGGACTTGTGCTCTTTGGCTATGATGAACCAGCCAGGGAGCTGCAGCAGGCCCTGGAAGAAGCTTTGCAGTTGATAGAGAGGTCACTCCCAGAGATCTGGACCACAGACCTGCAACAGAATCCTGCTAACCCAGTAGGTGCTTGCTCCCTGATGGCTGTGACCTGAGTTGCTGTTTGCAACTTACGGATTTGTGGTGCTGTGGTATCGTTTGTAGAGACAAACCCTGGAGTCTTTAACTCAGATAAACTGACTGGAGTCGGTCGCATGTAGGCCTCCAGATCTGCCCCTTGTTGCAGTATGTCAGATAAACCTCCTAGATGAAGTGGGCTGTAGCCAACGAAAGCTTATGCTGAACTAAATTTGTTAGTCTTTAAGGGTAGGTTTACACTTACCTTCTGGGTCGACGCGGTGAGTTCGACTTCTTGGAGTTTGAACTATCGCGTCTGATCTAGACGCGATAGTTCGAACTCCGGAAGCGCTGCGGTCGACTCCGGTACTCCTCCACTGCAAATGGCGGTGGCGGAGTCGACGGGGGAGCCATGGAGTTCGACCCCACCGCGTCTGGATGGGTGAATAGGTCGAACTAGGGTACTTCGAATTCAGCTACGCTATTCACGTAGCTGAATTTGCGTACCCTAGTTCGACCCCCCTTCTTAGTGTAGACCAGGCCTAAGGTGCCACAAGTACTCCTGTTCTTTCTCCTAGACAGTGTATTTCTATAGGAGTGCTGCACCTTCCCACTGCTCAGACCCTTGGCTGCCAGCCAGCATGTGCACTGCCTGCTGTCTCCGGTGCTGGTTAGGAGTGATCGGACTGGATCGAGAGAGCTAGGGGACTTTGATGGCTTGTGTGTTCCTTCCATATTCAATGCGCTGACTTCATATTAAAACTTTGTGTTAAGTGAAGCAATTGGCAGAGTCAGTGCAATATACTCTTCCTTTACATGTTTATAATTGAGCAAAGAAATCTTTATAATGGTTGAACTGTTAATTCAGGATGTTAACCGCTAAAATGTCTTCCCTCCACTGGACTTCAAATATTAACGTTACCAATACAATCACTTTAGACTCCGTAGTGCCATTGCTCTTGTAAAATATAGACATGCCCCATGATGAATGGGACAGAAAAGGAGGAGATGGAGAATTAAATCAGACTTCCTACAGTATTGGCAGCCCCAAGTGGTCAATATCATGACAAGCTTAAAAAAATCACAAAACTCTTTAAAAATATGAAAATGTGAGAGGTTTTTTCCCATGCTTTCTGGTTTCCCAGCCTTTAGGGTTAACTCAGGTCACATTTTGAAACTTTTCTCTCTAAGTACCAGAGCTAGAAACTTATTTTTAATGCAAGTTGAGGTTCTCCTGCAGTCACCTGCCTCTAAGAGCTGGGTCTTTAAGACAGACACATATCACAAGACTTGTGATTAAAATCTCAAGAATTGGCAACACTGCCACAGCAAAGGGGGCTGGCACAGGGGTGTGGAAAAGATCTCACGTGTGGTCCTGAAGTCCAGGTGCTCCAAAGATGCCATTCCTGCCAGCCCCTACTGCTATCTTTGCACAGGGCTTCAGTAGGCTCTTTCAGTGTTAACCACCAGCTCTTACAGATCACTGACAGAGTGGCTCCCAGGGTGCTCTGTCTCCTCTGGTGGTGCCCTCAGATTGCAGCAGTGTTGTGCAGCTTTACCTCCCTGCACTAGCCTCTATGCAACAGTCTCATCACACAGTTTGTCACAGAGCCCTGCACTGGTTCTGAATCTGATAGCAGCTGTCCGGGCAGCCATGAGTTCAGCTGCAGATGGATGGATACGTGCTATTAGCATCATCTGTCAAAAATGCCAAGCATTGTCATGGGGGGAGGGGCGGGAGTGCAGATCTCCCTTTGAAGCCAATGCCAATATCAAGCAAGCTCCCATCCTGCAAAGGGAGCACTAGCTACTTCAGTGGCAACAGGCAGAACTGCCAGTTGGTGGATCTTGGGGAGCTTGGTTTTGGAATCTTCTGCTTCATTGTTATAAGGACTTGAGTATTGCTGATGTGCCAATATTACCTATTCTACAGGTCCTGGGCCCCAATTCAACGGCAAATAGCATTATGGCTGCCTATCAACAGCAAAGAATTGCAGCTCCTGCAGTACAAGGTTAGTTAAAGCATACGGCATACTAATCGTAGGTTGCAGGATATCTCCACTGGTAACGTCATTAGGGCTAGCTATGTTACAGAGCTATGGCCTAGTGATGCAGTTTGGAGATTGATTTGGTAGGTCAGTCGTGTTTCTGTCATTAAACAGATGTGTCTCTTGTAAGGGTTACACTTCTCCCTTCATGAATTCCTGTGGCAATGTTGTTGTGCTAGGAGTGCATGGCACTTACACCTGATTAGACAGACCAGGTCCTGCTTCACAGGAGCTGGAAATCTAAGGCGAAGGGAGATTATTTAGGTGGTCTGACTTAAATCATAAATCATTTATACCTGCTCTTTTTCACTAATAAAAACTCACCTGGTAGAGTTCCCCCCCACAACTTATCTAATGTTGTTTTAAGATGAAATGCAACCAAGTTAAAGAAACCCAAAAGTAGCTTGTGAAATGCTGAAAAAGGAAGACATTGCCCCATGCACTCCTGGGTGAATGTTTACCATTGATGGCCATTGCTGGGTCAGGACCTTGAGAAATCAGAGCTATAGGCTTCCTGGGCAAAGCTGGGTGATGTTTTTTTGACACACAAGATTTTTAGTCAAAAAATGCATTTTTGGTGCCCCAAAGCTATCTGTAAATTTGGGCTGATGAATAATCGTTTTGGTCAAGAAAAAACACAATTTAAAAGTCTAAAAGTCTAAATTGAAATGTGGCCCATTTAAAAAAAGAGTCGGAAAACACCCATAAGTGATCAAATCAAAACAAAAATGTTGAGGGGTGGGGGGAATTATTTTTAGTCATCTAAAATGTTTTGGTTGACTTGAAACAAACTAACTGAAACACCCTACTCCCCCAAATCTAGTTTCAAATTGACCCAAAACATTTCAGTCGATTCAAAACAAAATTTGAGTCTTTCATTTGATGGGGGGAAAAACTGAAAAAGTTGGTTTGTTGTCATATTAAACTGGATTTTTTTTTTATTTGATCCCTGCACCAAAAAATTCATTATTCGCTCAACCTTTTTCCTAAGTCTTCTGCTGCCAGGGGAGATCTCTCAGCTAGAATAAGCATTGGCTCAAAAGAACCCAGCCCATTCCACCGCATCATTCTGCTCCTTCAGAACACTGTCCAAATGAGGTTTTTAAGGTCAGGCTTGACAAATCCCTGGCTGGGATGATTTAGTTGGGTTTGGTCCTGCTTTGAGCAGGGGGTTGGACTAGATGACCTCCTGAGGTCCCTTCCAACCCTGAGATTCTATGATTCTATGATTATCAGTGCTATGGAAGGTGTTAGATGATGATCAGTGGAATCCTATGACTAGAGGGCAGCTATAGCACCCCCTCCATGCTGCCCTGCCAGCTGCCCACCCCTCTTCTGGAAGGGCTTCAGGTGAGAGGATAGCTATGTCTTCATGTCAACTAGGTGCATGACATCCTCACTGTAGACTTCCAACAAGAAGCTGGTTGTGTTAACGTGTGCTATGATGTGTTGCCTGTCCACTGAGAATTGGACTGAGACCACTACCTTATCTCCCATAGCTAGAGTAATAGGCCTATAAAGACCACTAGCCAGGACCCCTTTCATCATTACTCGCACGGAAAGGGTGTGTACTGCTTTTCCCACTCCTCTGTTGGGTGTTAGCATTGCAGAACCCACACAATGGAGGAGGGTGAGCTGGGTTCTTCCATCCTCCCCCTACTGGTTACACCTGTATTAACCTGTTGCAGTGTTGGTGTGCACTGGGGTCCTGAAGAATTTGCTTTGGCCTGAAGAGCATGTATTGCTAGCGAGATCTACAAGAAGGAAAGAATCCAACTTGACTAGGTCCCACATTGGGTTTGCAAGGCTTACTGTCAACAGAAATGTTTTCCTTGTGTGAGTGGACACGTTTGAGGTGGAATAATTGAGCTGGTGAACTTAGAACTCCACAATGCCATGTTTGGCTTTCCTCTTTAGAGCAGCAGTGCACTTTTAAGAGGAAAATGAAAAACTAAAATGTCAGGAGCAGGGATAGTTTATGGGCTTTGTCAGAAGGCATTTCTTTGCCTTGCAACAGAGGGGGTTTACTGGTGGCGATGGTTGTCAGACTATCTGGAGCTGTTCATGACTGTGTGCGCCTATTCAGGGCAGACACCCCAAACTGGTGGTATGTTCTAGAATTAGATTTCACCAACCACCCAGTAACAAACGTGAACTCCTGAAGCACTACAGTAGTCTTACCATGGAGTCACAGAGGGTCCTCTTGGGCACTCCAGTCTACCTTGCTGCCCAGGCAAGCTGGGACTAAGTGATAAATGGTCACTTACACCAAGAATCACAAAAGATTCAAGTTGCTCTCAGTCCCAAGAGACCAGTCACTTACCCCCAGGTCTGTTTGTATCTCACACCAAGGACAACGTTCATAGCCAACTCTATAGTAAACTAAGGGTTTATTAACTAGGAAAAAGAAATGAGTTAGTTACAGGTTAAAGAAGGCAACAGATACACACAAATGAGTTAGACTGTGGTTCCAAAAGGTGACAAGTTGCAGTAATTGGTCAGCACTGATTGTCTTTTAGGGCTAACCCAGGTTGAGCTTGGAGATCTCTGCTTTTGTTTCCTAGCTTCAGCCCTGTGACAGTCCAAACAGCAAAGAGATGAAGAATTTTCATGTTGGCTATCTTCCCTCCCCCCAACCCCCCCTTCCAGAAGTCAAGCTGATGGGATGAGTTTTCTTGCACGTAGCACCTTCATGGGTGTAAGAGGGTCTTTGTTTCACAGGGGCCCATTATCTTTGTAGTCTTCCTTGAGGGGTTGGGGAGCCACTCCTCCTGCCTCGGTTCACAAGTTCAGAGCAGGCATTTTTACAGTTATAAAGCAAAACTTACATATTACCTTATAGCATGGGTTACAAGCATTTTATAGCCTAACACCTGTCTTGAACAATACTAACAGGTGAGCTGGTCTGGTTTCAGTGCTCAGCTGGCACCTGGTCTACTAGTGTCACAATGGTATCTGTAGAAATGCTTTTGCTTGGGGTGAAATCTGGCAAACCCACCTCAGTCCCAGAATAGTTAGATTGGCCAAGTTGTAAATCAATACATGTCACATGCCCCTTGAGGCCCTCTAACTGGAGTGGTCCTGCTGAGCCCCACTTAGACATACTTCCCTTCAACCAGTCTCCTAAAAGAGAAACTCTCCTCTGTTTGACAGCTTGTCAGCAGCCATTGATGGGCAGCGAAAGAGGAGTCATGGTGGTAATAATTGGAGATATACCAATACCAATCTCCTAGAACTGGAAGGGATCTTGAAAGGTCATCGAGTCCAGCCCCCTGCCTTCACTAGCAGGACCAATTTTTGCCCCCAATCCCTAAGCGGCCTCCTCAAGGATTGAACTCACAACCCTGGATTTAGCAGGCCAATGCTCAAACCACTGAGCTATCCATCCCCCCACTGGTGGCTTTCTAGTGTTTAGCTCCTAAGGGAACTTCAGGTAACCTTACCTTACCGTCTCTTCTCTTGCCTTTCAGATGCAGAACTTCTTATTCCTCCAAAACTCAATAAAAACATCCAGTGGAAACTGAATCTCTTACAGTAACCTGAGGCCAAGAAATCCGGCTGGACTCTCAACTGTAGTTTATTGTAAGCTCATTATGTCACCTTCATTTTGTTCTTACTCTTTTACACACACACGCACAATTTGTCATCGCCAACCCTGGAGAACAGGAAGAGAGGTAGTCCCCATAGAGAAGCCCTTACTGGTGCTGTCTGAGTTAGACATCTGCGAACTCTCTTCCTCTCTCCTTTGGCAGCTCTGGTGCATTGTCCCTAAGACAGCTTCCAAGCCAGCCTTCCTGCCTGCAGTAGCTCACTGCTGCCATGACCGTTCAGACATTTCAGTCATTTTAAATAGCCCAGTTTTACCCTTTTGATCCTGTATCCCTAGTAGTCCAGCTGATGCATTTTTTAAGACTGTTAAACAGAGCAACAGTCTCCCTGCTGCCCTGAGCTTTGTTCTACTGTTTAAAGTTGGATGGCTGTTGCAAGACATTAGCCAAATGGCGTCTTGTTACACCAGAGTCAATCTCAGGTCACACCATTGACTGCAGTAGAGCTACTGTACTCTAGGCAACTAGGTCCTCAGTGCATCTATGCCAGTTTACACCAGCAGCAAATATGGCCCTAGACTTACTGCTGTATGTTAGAGCAGACTGTATGGCACATTGAGCTGTGTCAGTGATTATTATACACAACCTCTCCTCTTACCAAATCAGAGCATAATAAAGATATTGCTTAAACTGTGTCCCCAAACTGCCCTGAGTCTGTTTGTTGGACAAATGTTGTTTTGCATGAGCACTTCAAATCAGACTGTCCACAGCCTCCTGGATACAGACATGAGCTTTCACATGGCTGGGGTCTATGAATGTTCTCCCTGGCATCCTGGAAAAAGGGTGGTGCACACAAGCCAGGTACAAGTGATGTGCTAAAAGAGGGAGGGACTTACCATTTTCATCAGGCTGACAGAATAAATCTGCAGCTAGCAAATCTCCTGTGCAGAATTCCACTGGGACTCCACAGTCTGAGGGTGACAGATTTTGCAATTGCATGTAGGTGATGAATGGTTTATGGACTACAGGGCCAGGGCTTGTGTGCAGCTCCACAGGGAAGGGTTGCCCCAGCTCTACAACTGGGAGAGTGCTTAGCGTGACTCACTCAAGCCACCCCCCTCCCCCCGTTGCAGCTACTGGGTTTTCCTGAGAGCAGCAGACAAAGAAAAGGGCTGCACCTAAACTGCCACAGGGCCTTCTTTCTAATCCAGCAAAGGAACAAGACCTTCTCTCCCAGGGGGCCTCAGCCCTTGTGGAAAGGTTGGAAAGACTTCAGCATAGTAGGGCCCTATAGAGAGTCTTTAAATCCAGCTATTGTTTTTCTGATGATTCAGCTGTAATTGTTTTACTTTAAGAATAAATGTGCTCGCTTCGAAGGAGCTGTGTGGTAACTTGTAAGTGCTGTTCATAGGCCTCAAAGAAAGCAATGCGCGGGTGCAGGCCCTTAGGCAGACTGGCTTGTTGAGGATATCACAACATAAGGCAGGGGCTGTGTACCCTTAAGCCCCCCCCACCCCACCCCCCAAAAAAGGGAGTAGGACAAAGGTCCCTGCCCAGAGCCAGGTGATTGCTGGAGACCTGGTTAGCACAGCTAGAGTGGACCATGGAGCTACATGTTCCGTGAATCTGAAACTCTAGTCTGAGCCCGGACCCATTTGGGGCACTAAGGGGTAACCTATTAGTTAGAAAAATTTCATTGCGACTCTAGCTGGTGTCAGCAGCAGACTCACTGTAGATGCTGGAAGTGGTGCTGTTTTTCTATATCACTTAATCAGGAGTTTAACCTTTTTTCATTTGCAGAGCCATAAAAAAATTCAAATGGCGGTGGGGAACCCTTTGAAAATCTTAGACAGTCTGTGTCCCCGGACCACAGGCTGAAAACCACTGCAAAGACAATGGGTCTGAACCAGCTGCTCTATCCCTTTTACAGGGTAAATCCTCTTTTGTCAAATAGGCTACTGTGAAAATTCTTATGAAACAGTGAGATAAAAGCTGTTAATGTACAACACAGAATGCTATGAGCATTTAATAGAGCCACAGTGGAACACAGATCCAAACTTCAGTTTAGCAGCTCGGTTTGTTACCAGTATCTGAGAAAGAAACAGAGGTTCTTAGACATCTACAGTCCCCTCTGGGTGGCAGTATTGATTTTAGGCTCAATCCTATCCACTCTGTACTCAAAAGCATTTCCTGTAGATGAAGAAAGGACCCTTTTCTTCATATTCTCTTCTGTAAACCCAGAGCTGCTGAAAGGCCTTGAGTGATGCCAAAATTGACCCTCCAGTCCAGACAGAAGACTTTCTGTCAGGGGATGCTGCTGCAATGGGGTCATCATTGGGGCACATCTTGGTCAGGTCGCTCTGGAAGCGGTCAGGGAAACCCCTCAGCATGGTACAACCTCCGCACAGCAAGATATTGCCCATCAGCTTCTTCTTGAGATCAACATCACACTTACTGAGGCAGGTCATTGTCAGCAATGGAAGCGCTGGCTGCTGTGATCCTATCAAGGATGGTTTAAAGAGCATTTCAGCACACAGGAATCTCTCTTTGCCAATGGGAATTAGGTGCCCATCTGGAAGTTCATAATCAACCTGCTGTTTCTGGAGAGGCAAACTCTCGTCATGCTGAAGGTCCAGAGACGTATAGCAACACTTTTCCTTGATGTCTTCTATCACACTTAGTTGTTCCCCAGTAAATGTTTTCCCCGCCTCATTTAATAACTTCATAAGGTAATGGGTAAGGTCTGATCCAGCATAGTCTACGCGTCCAGTAATGCTTGGCATAGTATAACCTTCATAGATAGGGACCACATATGAAACGCCATGGCCACTTTCTACCACAAGAGCGGAGGTCTTTCCGTATGAATACATAGATAATCTGGACTGGTAGGCGATATGCATGGCAGGAGTGCAGAAAGTTTCAAACAGCATCTCGGCATATTTCTCCCTGTTGGTGGTAGGACTCAGTGGAGGGTCTGATACCAGCACAGCATGCTCCTCTGGCTGAATCTTCATCTCTTTGTGGAAAATGTATTCCCAAATGTCTTGGACACAATCCCAATCAACAACTATGCCATGTCTCAAGGGGTTGACCAGTTTTAGGGGTATTTTCACATCCTGAAGTTCTTTTCCAACAAAGCTTTCTTTGCGATTGTCCCCAGTTTTAGCAGTCTCCTGGAAATGCTTGCCCACTGTAGATGAAATAACATGGGAGGGACGAGGCTCTCCAGCAAATCCACACTTACAGTAACCTGTGCCAATGTCTATGATCACTGCTCTAGTCTCCTTCACAATCTTGGGGCTTCCCTGAGTTGATGACGCGCTATCCTCTTTAGGCTTTTTACTGGCCCTAACCAGGACCGCCCGTTTTGCAGGACCTTCCTGGATTGTTGCTACCGCTACAGAACTGGTGCTTCCTTTGACTGACATTTCCTTTCCTTTTGTCATAGATGTGGAGTCCCTTTGACAGTGCTGGCAGAAGCCATGGCAAGCCGAGAAATACCAGGGGTAATTTTGGAACTTTCATGCCACTGACCTCACTGATTGTGACATCAGCTGCCTGCTGCCCTTTGGGCTACAGCTTAGTATTTCAGAACTCTTCTCTACTTGAGGCCTTTTGGGGGAAAGACACTGCTTGTTTAGCACACCAGAGAGCTACTGGGGTTTGGCTGCAGCTGTTTCTACCCCCATATAGCCTAAACCGGCTCTGAGGAGTAGTAGGTGACATGGGGGCTGGTCTGTGCCAACATTCCCCCCTGCTGCTACTGGCTGTGGAACTGTGGTGGGTGCAGATACAGCAAGCAGGCATGTCTGCAACGCACATAGAACAGGGATTGTTCTAGGGCATCTCTAGCACTAGCGTCAACTACATTTTTTTCAAGGAAACAAACTACCTCCTCCCCAGCCTCCTCCTGAGAAGGTCTAGATCTTTTTTGAAGTCCTTTACTAACAAATATTCCTTTGGGGCCTGATTTGTTTAATATTCAACAGGTTTCCATCTCTCAAACTGTGAGATTGTGGTAATTTAAAAAAAACCACAACGAGAGACAGCCCATGTGTTGCTGGACCCTGTCACAGTGATGGGGCATGGGTGATTTGCTTAAGAACATGCTGAAATACAGAAAGTCAGACTTGTGCAGTATAGCCCTTTTTAGCCTTATCACCCCCATTCCTGCCATCTACGTGTTTGCCACTAAGAAATACAGAGCCGTAACAGTCAGTTAATGAAGAGGTTTGGCATGCAGTGAGGTACAACAGGAACACTGTTGTAAACCACCAAAATGAGGCTGCCTCCTACTGAACAGCACCTTTGTCTATCACAACATCAATATGAAACACCTTCAGCAAGATCCAGTACTGGTTTCTACCCCGTCTAAGAGGGGAAGGGGACATGGGACTGCTGTCTAAGGGGGATAGGGCTCTCTTCAGATCCGTTAGTGCCAGGGCTTGGCTAGAGCAGTCCTTGTTGAGATGTGAAAGAATATCTGTCCCTTGGGCTGGATGATTCCTCTGCAGTGTTCACAAGGAGCAGAACAGTATCTTAGTCTTAGCTAGTGTTATTTTAAGCAATCTTTTGCTGTGAATTTCAAAGCCAATAGTGTCACCAATTCATCCTGCTCAGTCTAATGTAGACAAGTTCTATACGGGGCTCGCAGCAGCAGTCCTGCAAGGGTGAAGGCCCTGGATTCTGACAAAGTACTGCAGCATTGAGCCCCTCAGAGGAAGAGACCAGACACCCTTAGTACAATTTGATTTACATCAGAGGTATGCTTTGTTAAACAACTGGGTTATGAACTACATCAAAAGCAAGACAGGCAGATTTTAAAGCCTAACAGTGTGAGTGCTCAACACCTCTCAGAATCAGGTCTTGTGTCTAGAGACCTCTGCAGAGGTTAGACTTTCAGGCCTGCTGCTCAGCTAAGTGTGAGAGTTAAGCATCCACGATCTCTGTGAGCTACACTAGGTATTGTGTATGGTGGCACAGAGGCTTTTTAGTAGCGATTCCCATTGATGGGACATCACTTTGACAATATTTTGGCAATCACCATGCCAGACCCAGTAAGAGGAACACAGCCAAGAGAAAAGTCAACTTACACGTCACTGGGAGCCACAGGGCAGTGCCCTCACCCCATACACACAACACTATAAATACCGACCTGGGAACTGTAACAGGGTGCTGGTCAAAGCTCTATGGAAGCCAGCACCGATCACCACCACCACCTAGGGCACTGGGTGCAGCTGAAACAGATGAGTGCACTTACACCTGCTGGTAGCCTGACGAGTTAATGAGTAATGAGCCCACTGGCTGAAGAACCCCAGAAGGAAAGCAGACAGTATAAAAGGCTAATCCAGGGAGCTGGAAAGGGCTTCTTAGAACTACTGCTATGTGGTTGAAATGTACCTGGAGCGTAAGAGGAGGCAAACAAACACGCATGGTGAAGGTACCTTGGTGGACCTGTGCACTGCTTCATTCACAAAGTGGGCTGACCAGCCAGGGTTTTCTTGGAGAGGAAGGGGGAAGCCCATTCACAAGTGTGGGCTTGTCCAGGATCCATCTGTCAGCCACAACCAGGAAGGCTTGAGAGGTGGCCTGTGACAGGACAGGCTGAATCTGCTCGGAAGGGGATGCGGAGGACATTCCAGCAGACCAAGTGACAATCGGCTGGGATGGCAGGCAGAGCAACAGCACGTGTGTCAGGAGTTCATGAAGGAGCAGACCCAGATACAGCAGCAGTTATTACGAAACATAATTCCTGCCAAGGGGGAGCAGGCCTTGAACTCTAAAATGAGCCCTGGGGATAATCCAGTGTTCCTATGGATGTGCGAGAGAATCGCTGCTAGTACAAGCTGGGATAAAGTATTATGGGGGTTAGCCTCTTATCTGGCACAAGAAACACAATCTGCTTACATGGCATTGAGTGAAGAGCAGGCCACGAATCGCCAAGTGTTCATAGAATCATAGAATTCAAGATCAGAAGGGACCATTATGATCATCTAGTCTGACCTCCTGCAAGATGCAGGCCACATAAGCCGATCCACCCACTCCTTAAGCAAGCGACCCCTACCCCATGCTTCGGAGGAAGGCGAAAAACCTCCAGGGCCACTGCCAATCTACCCTGGAGGAAAATTCCTTCCCGACCCCAAATATGGCGGTCAGCTGAACCCCGAGCGTGCGGGCAAGACTCTCCAGCCATACCCTCTGGAAAAAGGCTAACAATATCCTATCATTGACCCATTGTACTAATTACCAGTGTGGCACTTAATTGACCTATTGACTAAGCCCGTTATCCTATCATACCATCTCCTCCATAAACTTATCTAGCTTAATCTTAAAGTCATGGAGGTCCTTCGCCCCCACTGTTTCCTTTGGTAGGCTGTTCCAGAATTGCACTCCTCTGATGGTTAGAAACCTTCGTCTAATTTCAAGCCTAAATTTCCTGACTGACAATTTATATCCGTTTGTCCTCGTGTCCACATTAGCACTGAGCTGAAATAATTCCTCTCCTTCCCTGGTATTTATCCCTCTGATATATTTAAAGAGTGCAATCATATCTCCTCTTATCCTTCTTTTGGTTAAGGAAAACAAACCGAGCTCCTCAAGTCTCCTTTCATACAACAGGCTTTCCATTCCTCGGATCATTCTAGTGGCCCTTCTTTGTACCCGTTCCAGTTTGAATTCATCCTTCTTAAACATGGGAGACCAAAACTGCACACAATACTCCAAATGAGGTCTTACCAACGCCTTATATAACGGGACCAGCACCTCCTTATCCCTACTAGAAATACCTCGCGTAATGCATCCCAAGACCGCATTAGCTTTTTTAACGGCCACATCACATTGCCTACTCAGTCATCCTACGATCAACCAGGACTCCTAGGTCCTTCTCCTCCTCCGTTACTTCCAACTGGTGCGTCCCCAGCTTATAACTAAAGTTCTTGTTAGTCATCCCTAAATGCATAACCTTACATTTACACCTTACACAGTTAAAGGCTGCTATACTGGACTATGTAGGCTTGTGGCGGAAAGGTACAGACAGAAATTTAGGGAAGCCATATGGACTTACGGGGTTGGGCCCAAAGCTTTCGTACAGAAGTTGAGAGATTGGGCCTACCAGTGGCTGAGTTCAAAGGGGCAAGATTTGGAAGAGGTCATGGATACCATTATATTAGAACAATTTATGCAGAGCCTCCCAGATACCGCTAAAGTCTGGATGAGGAGGCCAGCCAGAGACAATGGATGCAGCAGTAAAACTGGCCAAGCGTGCTGAAGCAAATTTCCCAGGAAAGTGGCTCGTCCCCCACAAGCAGGGAATGCGAGGGGGGGAAAGAGACTAGATCCCTCAAGCAGGAAAGTCTGGGCGTGAGAGACGGGAGCTGGGATATTGCTTGCTACCAGTGCTGGGGGCAAATGCTACAATAAGTGGGACTGCCCCTATATGTAACATGGACTGGGGGAATTTTACAGTTAGACTGGGGTGATGGAGACATCTAGGAAGAGTGCGAAAACAATCCCTCTAAGGGTGGGCCATAGGCCAGAGGATATTGACCTAGCAGCTGGTTGTTCACTCTTCCGGAACAGGCTGATTAAACCACAGTGATTTTGGGAGGGGGAAACCCCTGGATGTGGAATGCATACACAGGGAGAAAAAAACTAATATCCCGTGGCAGTAGTCCCATTGAAGGTATATGGGAGGTTCCAATAGAAAGGGGTCAGGGTAGCGGAAACCTTGCCCCATCCTGTGGTCATGGGGACTCTGTGGAACACATTCCCTTTAAGGAGAAGAAAGGAGGCCTGGGGAAAAGGAACCTCAATGGGGAGTGAGGAAAAGAGGGGCTGGGATTAAACATGGACCCAGAGCCCACAAGGTGCGATATGAGAAAACCCTAAACAGGGAACAAGCCAAGAAAGTGGGTCAGAAAGGCTGGGCCAAGGAGAAGCAGGAAAGCAAAAATCCTAGAAAAATACCAACAAGCTAAGAAAGCAAGGCCTAGGTGGGGAATACCAGGCAAAGAAGCTGGAGAAGGGGATGAAGGAGCAGGGCTCACCCACATAAAGGACAATCTGAAGAAAGGGCAGGAGGTGAACCCAGATATCCCAGTTAGGGGGGAGTGACCCCCCAAAGCCTCAAAAGGATTTTGGTGTCTCTGGCCAGAAGGGATTTTATAATATTGTACACAGGAGGCTAGTTACCCTTCCCTTTATAGTTATGACAGGAGTAAACGTGGCTTATGCTTATGCAAAATTCTGCTAAGCACCTGATACAGATTTAATAGATTCCAATGCAGAAGGGACCATTGGGATCATCTAGGCTGACCTGTATAGCATGGGCCAGAGACCTGTCCCACAATAATGCCTAGAGCAGAGTGGTTAGAAAAAAATCCCACCTTGATTTAGAAATGGTCAATGATGAAGAATCCACCACAACCCTTGGTAGGTTGTTCCAATAGTTCATTATGCTCACCATTAAAAATGTGTGCCTTATTTCCTGTCTGAATTTGTCTAGCTTCAACTTCCAGCCTTTGGATCGTGTTACAACTAGGGCTGCCAAGCGATTAAAACAATAATCGTGATTAAACAACAATAGAATACCATTTATTTTAAATATTTTGGATGCTTACTACATTTTCAAATATATTAATTTCAGTTACAACACAGAATACAAAGTGTACAGTGCTCATTTTATATTTTTCATTACAAATATTTGCACTGTAAAAAAAACAATGTATTTTTCAGTTCACCTCATACAAGTACTGTAGTGCAATCTCCTTATCATGAAAGTTGAACTTATAAATGTAGAATTTTGTACAAAAAAAACCTGCATTCAAAAAATAAAACAATGTAAAACTTTAGCCCCTACAAGTCCACTCAGTCCTACTTCTTGGTCAGCCAGTCACTCAGACAAACAAGTTTGGTTACAATTTGCAGGAAATAATGCTGCCTGCTTCTTGTTTACAATGTCACCTGAAAGTGAGGACAGGCGTTCTCATGGCACTGTTGTAGCCAGCGTTGCAAGATATTTACGTGCCAGATGCACTGAAGATTCGTATGTCCCTTCATGCTTCAACCAGCATTCCAGAGGACATGCGTCCATGCTGATGATGAGTTCTGCTTGATAATGATCCAAAGCAGAGCAGACCAACACATGTTCATTTTCATCATCTGAGTCAGATGCCACAAGCAGAAGGTTGATTTTCTTTTTTGGTGGTTCGGGTTGTGTAGTTTCTACATCCGAGTGTTGCTCTTTTAAGACTTCTAAAAGCATGCTCCACACCTCGTCCCTCTCAGATTTTAGAAGGCACTTCAGATTCTTAATCCTTGGGTCAAGTGCTGTAGCTATTTTTAGAAATCTCACATCGGTACCTTCTTTGCGTTTTGTCAAGCCTGCTGTGAAAGTGTTCTTAAAATGAACATGTGCTGGGTCATCATCCGAGACTGTTATAACATGAAATATATGGCAGAATGTGGGTAAAACAGAGCAGGAGACATACAGTTCTCCCCAAAGGAGTACAATCACAAATTTAATTGACACATTTTTTTAAATGAGCATCATCAGCATGGGAACTTGTCCTCTGGAATGATGGCTGAAGCACGAAGAGGAACATGAATTGTTAGCGCATCTGGCAGGTAAATATCTCCCGTCAATGTCGTAGCGATTGGCAGAATAAGAAGTAGGACTGAGTGGACTTGTAGGCTCTAAAGTTTTACACTGTTTTGTTTTTGAGTGCAGTTATGTAACCAAAAAAATTAATCTGCATTTATAAGTTACACTTTCATAATAAAGAGACTGCACTTCAGTACTTGTATGAGGTGAATTGAAAAATACTATTTATTTTCTTTATCATTTTTACAGTGCAAATATTTGTAATAAAAATATAAAGTGAGCACTGTGCACTTTGTATCTTGTGTTGTCACTGAAATCAATATTGAAAATATAGAAAAACATCCAAAAATGTTATACATTTCAATTGGTATTCTATTGTTATAAATGCAATTAATTGCGATTAAATATGAGTTAATCTTGTGAGTTAACTGTGATTAATTGACAGCCCTAGATTGAAGAGCCCATTAAGTATTTGTTCCTGGAAACGGACTCCCCTTTCCTCTCCAGGGAGACCCTGTGGGGTAAGCCCGCTTGGTGAAGTAAGCAGCATGCACATCCCCCCCAAAGTACCTTCACCACGTGTTTTTCTTTGTCTCCTGTTAAGTTCCAGGTACAATACAACCACAGAGCAGCAGTAATGAGGACCCTGCTCACTAGATTAGCCTTTTATACTGCTTGGGTTCTTCAGTGGCTGCGCTAATTACTTGTGAACTTGTCAGGCTGTTAACAGTGCCCTGTCATCCACCTCCTTCATTTCCTCAGCTCGGTTAGGGCCCGTTTTCCGCCTGACTGAGCTCTACCTTCCTTATGGAGGCAGCGATCTCTCACTGCCCCTGCAGTTCTCTCATCTGCTTTTTCATGGGCCACCCGTGGGGGCGTCCATCCTCGTCACAGAATAAGCACTGCTTAGGTGGGGGTTACCCCACAACTCAATTTCCTCCCATGGGTCAGCCTACAGGGACAGCCTACAGATCCTGGCTCTGGATTTGCCCGTTCCTTTGTAGAGCACACTGGGGTTTCTTCCCCAACAGACCTCTCCCACTCTCTGAGCTCCCTTAAACCTGTAAAGTGTTAAGAAGCTCAGGTAGCCTGGCTGACACCTGACCCAAAGGACCAATAAGGGGACAAGAGACTTTCAAATTTTTGGTGGGGAGAAGGCTTTTGTTTGTGCTCTTTGTTTTGGGGGTTGTTCGCTCTTGGGACTAAGAGGGACCAGACATCAATCCAGGCTCTCCAAATCTTTCTGAACAAGTCTCTCATATTTCAAACTTGTAAGTAACAGCCAGGCCAGGCGGGTTAGTTTTAACTTTGTTTTCTCAACTTGTAAATGTTCCTTTTGCTAGAGGGTTTACTTCTGTTTGCTGTAACTGTGAACCTAAGGCTAGAGGGGGTTCATCTGGGCTCTTTAAATAAGAACATAAGAACATAAGAAAGGCCGTACCGGGTCAGACCAAAGGTCCATCTAGCCCAGTATCTGTCTACCGACAGTGGCCAATGCCAGGTGCCCCTGAGGGAGTGAACCTAACAGGCAATGATCAAGTGATCTCTCTCCTGCCATCCATCTCCATCCTCTGACGAACAGAGGCTAGGGACACCATTCTTACCCATCCTGGCTAATAGCCATTTATGGACTTAGCCACCATGAATTTATCCAGTCCCCTTTTAAACATTGTTATAGTCCTAGCCTTCACAACCTCCTCAGGTAAGGAGTTCCACAAGTTGACTGTGCGCTGCGTGAAGAAGAACTTCCTTTTATTTGTTTTAAACCTGCTGCCTATTAATTTCATTTGGTGACCCCTAGTTCTTGTATTATGGGAATAAGTAAATAACTTTTCCTTATCCACTTTCTCAACATCACTCATGATTTTATATACCTCTATCATGTCCCCCCTTATCCAAACTGAAGAGTCCTAGCCTCTTTAATCTTTCCTCATATGGGACCCTCTCTAAACCCCTAATCATTTTAGTTGCTCTTTTCTGAACCTTTTCTAGTGCTAGAATATCTTTTTTGAGGTGAGGAGACCACATCTGTACACAGTATTCGAGATGTGGGCGTACCATGGATTTATATAAGGGCAATAATATATTCTCAGTCTTATTCTCTATCCCCTTTTTAATGATTCCTAACATCCTGTTTGCTTTTTTGACCGCCTCTGCACACTGCGTGGACATCTTCAGAGAACTATCCACGATAACTCCAAGATCTTTTTCCTGACTCGTTGTAGCTAAATTAGCCCCCATCATGTTGTATGTATAGTTGGGGTTATTTTTTCCAATGTGCATTACTTTACATTTATCCACATTAAATTTCATTTGCCATTTTGTTGCCCAATCACTTAGTTTTGTGAGATCTTTTTGAAGTTCTTCACAATCTGCTTTGGTCTTAACTATCTTGAGTAGTTTAGTGTCATCTGCAAACTTTGCCACCTCATTGTTTACCCCTTTCTCCAGATCATTTATGAATAAATTGAATAGGATTGGTCCTAGGACTGACCCTTGGGGAACACCACTAGTTACCCCTCTCCATTCTGAGAATTTACCATTAATTCCTACCCTTTGTTCCCTGTCCTTTAACCAGTTCTCAATCCATGAAAGGACCTTCCCTTTTATCCCATGACAGCTTAATTTACGTAAGAGCCTTTGGTGAGGGACCTTGTCAAAGGCTTTCTGGAAATCTAAGTACACTATGTCCACCGGATCCCCCTTGTCCACATGTTTGTTGACCCCTTCAAAGAACTCTAATAGATTAGTAAGACACGATTTCCCTTTACAGAAACCATGTTGACTATTGCTCAAGAGTTTATGTTTTTCTATGTGTCTGACAATTTTATTCTTTACTATTGTTTCAACTAATTTGCCCGGTACCGACGTTAGACTTACCGGTCTGTAATTGCCAGGATCACCCCTAGAGCCCTTTTTAAATATTGGCGTTACATTAGCTAACTTCCAGTCATTGGGTACCGAAGCCGATTTAAAGGACAGGTTACAAACCTTGGTTAATAGTTCCGCAACTTCACATTTGAGTTCTTTCAGAACTCTTGGGTGAATGCCATCTGGTCCCGGTGACTTGTTAATGTTGAGTTTATCAATTAATTCCAAAACCTCCTCTAGTGACACTTCAATCTGTGACAGTTCCTCAGATTTGTCACCTACAAAAGCCAGCTCAGGTCTGGGAATCTCCCTAACATCCTCAGCCGTGAAGACTGAAGCAAAGAATCCATTTAGTTTCTCCGCAATGACTTTATCATCTTTAAGCGCTCCTTTTGTATTTTCATCGTCAAGGGGCCCCACTGGTTGTTTAGCAGGCTTCCTGCTTCTGATGTACTTAAAAAACATTTTGTTATTACCTTTGGAGTTTATGGCTAGCCGTTCTTCAAACTCCTCTTTGGCTTTTCTTATTACACTCTTGCACTTAAGTTGGCAGTGTTTGTGCTCCTTTCTATTTGCCTCACTGGGATTTGACTTCCACTTTTTAAAGGAAGTCTTTTTATCTCTCACTGCTTCTTTTACATGGTTGTTAAGCCATGGTGGCTCTTTTTTAGTTCTTTTACTGTTTTTCTTAATTTGGGGTATACATTGAAGTTGGGCCTCTATTATGGTGTCTTTAAAAAGGGCCCACGCAACTTGCAGGGATTACCCTGTAAAGTTATTTTTCATCCTGATTTTACAGAGATGATTTTTACCTTTTTCTTTAATTAAAATTCTTCTTTTAAGAACCTAATTGATTTTTCATTGTTTTAAGATCCAAGGGGTTTGGATCTGTGTTCACCAGAACTAATTGGTGAGGGTATACTCTCAAGCCTACCCAGGAAAAGGGGTGTAAGGACTTGGGGGTGAGGGGGAGAAATTAGTCTCAAATGTGCCCAGGAAATTGGGGGTTAAAGACTTGAAAAATCTTTGGGAAAAGGCAGAATTCCAAGTGGCTCTCCCCCAAAATTTGAAACACGCTTGGTGGTGGCAGCTTACTGTTAACCTAAGCTGGTAAATAAGCTTAGGAGGCTTTCATGCGGGTCCCCACATCTGTACCCTAGATTTCAGAGTGGGGAAGAAACCTTGACAACTCCCCAAAAACCCTTGAGAGACTTCCCAGTCAGATACAGTACAGGACTGATTGCCCACAATGAATCTACAAAATACTGAACCTGAGGCTGCTTTATTTGTCTTCTGAAAAGTTGTTACAAAAGTGTCAGTCGTATGCTGTTTGTACTAGCAAGGAACCTTTCCAGTGTTGAATTTGTAATTCAGCTAAAAACAAAAATCTGTGCAACTTGACAAAAAGTTTTGAGGGGTTGTTTTTAGCCTTAGACTGATCAGCATTCAGAGTGATTTTTACAGTTACTTTGGCCAATGTTTCTTGAGATGTTCCTTTAGCTGTGGGATGGTAGACTGGTGTTGCTTGCACACATGACATCTGAGGGGCAACTTGAGGAGCTCAGAGGTCCCATCTTTAACCAGAACTTTTCCTTTGGTCTTTACCATCTCTATCACATCTGAAGGAAACAAAGACATTTGGTATCTATGAACAGTGTGCACACTGCTTTACCTATACAGCATTTTATCACTGCAGAATAGGATTGTTCTACCCCAACATTCCACATTCTTTCTTCAGATATTCCACCTGGAAATAGAAGAGCCTGTCCCATTGTTAAACATAAAGCCAATCAAATGCTGTGCTAGTTTTGTCAGAAAACCAATGTTACCCAATATCCAAAACTAAGCAGGACCTTCCACTTTTTTTAAACACACTGTTTAAGATTTACATTAGCTTTGAAAATACATGAAAATGATAAAATTATACATCATGGAGTAAATTTTATAAAGTCTTTACCTTGAGAGTTTAAGAAGTATTCTGTAGTAAAAGAATTCCAATGCTTTTTGTTTTTAAGGCAAGGGGAATCAAAATCCTGGCTGATTACATGGAGATGTATGTGACTGAAACACAAGTAATCATGATTTTACATTTACAAAAGAATTACACCAACGTTAGCTAGATAAGCATGTTAAAGGATTCTATCCTTTCCCTACTAAGCACTGTGGCACAAGCTCACACCTGCCCTAAACAGATCCAGTTCCTCTGGATGTCTCTGGGAAATATTCATCAGGGATGTAAGTTACATGTGGGATCAAACAGCTGTAAATGGTAACTCACAGGGAGTTAACTTAGACAGTGATGAAGATGGCATTAGCAAGGAAGGCAACTCACAAGGTTGTGTAGGATAAAACAAGGTGATTGGGCGGCAGAAAAGAGTGCAGCCCAGAATTACTTCTAGTGCAACTCCAATGAATGCCACACTCTCAGCAGGTTGTTTTTCCGGGGGGGGGGGGTGCACGCACGTGTCCTGGCTGGCAACATTAAGTCAGGGGACTTAGGAAAGCGAGTCGGAGCCTTTGGCTCTATCTGTACTACAAATTCAACCACCTCTCACAACCTGGTTGCAACATGGTCATCCCATAAATCAGCTGTAATTTGTAGGACAGCCTGGACCTTAACTGCTTTGTAACCAGGTTAAAGACTTGGTCAAGGCTCAAGACAAAATGTAGTTCTTCAAGATGTGGTACAGACATGTATTCCACTTAGGTGTGTGCGTGCCCAGTGCACCGGAGCCAGCAAACTTTGCCTAACCGTACCCACAGGGGGCAGCACTTGCGCCTCAAGACTATACCCCCTCCTCTGGCTCGATGAAGTGGTGCTGCCTTGACCCTTCCGTCACACCGAATGCCCACAGATGCAGAGGGGATGTAGGCTGGGCCATAGACTACACAGCTGCTTCACATCTCAAACAACAGTTACACAAGTAAACATTTCTTCTTTGAGAAGATGCAGACATGCATTCCACTTAGTGAGTCGCAAGCAACACTCACAGGAAGTGGGGTAAGTGATAGACTATCAGAGTGGTACTCTTTGCGATGCAGAACAGCCACAGCCCAATTCCCTCCTGGCAGAGCACACTCCAGTGTTCTCTTCCTTGCCTATAGACTAATGCATCACACTTGTATTGTCAGGAAATACACGAACCACTGAGCCGCTGATGCAGTCTAGCAAAGTGTGACAGGTATCGTAGAGAGCCCAAAGCTCCAGCACATTGATATGCAGGAGTGAAGCTTCCTGCTCCGACCACAGACCGTGGACTCTCAGCAACCCCAGATGTGCTCCCCAACCCATCAGGGAGGCATCAGTGACAACAATCCTAGTTGGTAAGGGCAGGGGTGAAAGTGGGCCAGTACGGGTAAGAAGTGGCTGTCGGTATTGTCCCATATGCAGCCGACATCAAAGTGCTGCCTTTTGTCCCATCCCCCCCTGTTTGGGGGGGAGGGGCAGCTGCCCCCAGACCCAGCAATTTAAAAGCGGCTGGAGCCAGACCCCCACAGTGGTAAGTCTTCTATGTTACCTTCACCCCGGGTAAGGGAACATCCTGAACCATCTGCCAGGATGGAGTTTAGGATCAATGGAGGGAGGCAGAGCAAACTGTCCAAAGGGTGAAGGGTTGGACGGTAGGCTGAACCAGCTGAATGAATGCAGACATGTGGCTCAAGAGCCTCGGGCACTTCCTAACTGTCATGGAAGGTTGAGACTGCAGACTGAGACAAAGGCACCAAATCATCTGAAAATGGTCAGTCAGCAAAAATACTCTCGAACTCACAGAGTCTGTTAAGGCCCCAGTGAACTCAATTTTCTGAGTGGAGACCAATGTTGACTTTTCAGTGTTTAGGATGAGATCCAGAGGGTTGAGTAAGCACAGCATAACGTGTACGTGAGAAAGAACTTCTCTGGACCTGCCCCTTAGTAGCTAGTTGGCCAGATACAGGAAGACAAGGATTCCCTTCTTCCTGAGGTACGCTGTCACCATGACCATACATTGGGTAAAAACCTGCGGGGCAGAAGACAGACTGAAAAGAAGGATGTGCACTGAAAATGGTGGTTCACCATGACAAATTGGAAAAATCTTAAGTGGCTTGGGAGAATCGCCACATGGAAGTAAGTGTCCTGAAGGTCCAGAGCTGCAAACCAGTGATTTTGAGACAACATGAGGAGGGATACTGCAAGGGGACCATTCAGAACCTGAGGTCTCTGATATATTTGTTGAAGTTGCAGAGATTGAGGACAGGGAACCAGATTTGGGAACCAGAAAGTACCATGAATAAAAACCTTGACACTGGCACTCCGGAGGGACCTCATCCACAACTCCCAAAGCCAGTAGCGACCAGACCTGCTTGAGCAGTATCTCATGAGAGGGGTCCCTGAAGAGGAAGAGACAGAGTGGGGAGGTAGAGTGCAGGAGAATTGGATAGCATAGCCCAATGTGATGGTGTTTAGGGCCCAGCTGTTGGTGGTAACTGAGCACCAAACATTGTGAAAGTGAGCTAGCCTGTCCCCAAATATCAGGGACCAGGGTAGTGGAAGTCACAACTGGACCTCTGCTCTGCACAAACAAGTCAAAATGGGTGCTTGAGGGGGGGAGGGAGAGCTCAGTGGTTTGAGCATTGGCCTGCTAAACCCAGGGTTGTGAGTTCAATCCTTAAGGGGGGCACTTAGAGATCTGGGGCAAAAATCAGTACTTGGTCCTGCTAGTGAAGGCAGGGGACTGGACTTGATGACCTTTCAAGGTCCCTTCCAGTTCTAGGAGATGGGATATCTCCTATTATTATATGTCAACTGGCTGAACCCAGAACCTGAATGTCTCTGCCCCTGGGACCTAGGCCCCTTTCTGGGGTAGTTCCACTTTCTCAGGGGAGGAAAAGATTGTCCGAAGAGGCAGTGCAGGCAGTATTGTTGCTGCTGACCACCATACTGGCAATTTTGCACTGCCTGTGTATACTCCCCCCAAGGAACATACAGTAGCCCTAGAATCCTTGAAGGATTTCAGTTTTGTTTGAAAAGAGAACCTGACCGTTGAAGGGCAAGTCCTATATAGCCTGATGCACATCTGGAGCAATACCCAACTTTTGCAGCCAGAATGCCGTCCTCATGGTTACCACTGAGGCCATCACTCTGACTGAAGTATTCACTACATCTAGCACAAACTGTAGCAACGTTCTGGGCACCAAGAAGCCCTCAGCAATAAATGCCTGAAATTCCTCCCTGGAGGTTTCAGGCAGCTGGTCTGTAAATTTAGACAGTCATCCAATTTACCTGTGCCAACAGTGAAAATGGCATAGCCAGCACCCAGTATGCCTCCATTGTCTCCAGTGCTGGGAGTGGC
Source organism: Mauremys mutica (assembly GCF_020497125.1). Taxonomy (NCBI): domain Eukaryota; kingdom Metazoa; phylum Chordata; order Testudines; family Geoemydidae; genus Mauremys; species Mauremys mutica. The sequence continues at coordinate 130,789,799 of NC_059077.1, forward strand.
GTCAGTCCCAAAATCAGCAGACAGTGTAGAGGTGGAGGGCAGGGAGTGCCACCACAGTAATATCAGTAGCATGAAATGCAGCGGTGCTAAGGAGTTTTCTGATGCCAATGAGGTCTGTTGTGCTGAGCCCGGCAACAGACTCACTGCCACAGATGGTGGTAAGGCAACATCAGGATGCGGTACCAACAGACCCAAAGGTTCAGCGGCCTGTCCAGACAGCAAAGCTGTGGATGACATAGCTGTGGAGAAGTCCTGAACCAAAGCAGAGCTCGGGATGGAAAGGCAGAGGAGGTCCACCATCGCTGCCACCTGATATGCTGCTGATGTGGACACCATCAATGTCAGCATTACCCTTGTCAGTACCGGACTCAACGGACGCCCTGGGGCTGGAACCAGGGTCAGCAATATGGGGCCTCTCACATCCCTATGTGGTACTGGGGAGTGGTTGAACAGATGCTCCATCCCACGTGCCAGCAGTGGCCATACTTTTCCTGGAGGAGTAAGAAGAGTCTCCTTGAGATCTGGAGTGTCACGCTTGGTCTTGAGACCTTTTCTTTGGTGCATTCAAAGGAGAGTGGTTTCTACGCCTCTTTGGAGAGGCAGTGGCTCCAGAGCATGAGCCAGTACCACTCACTGATGGCAACCTCTGATCTGACGTGGGCCTTGGTACTGAAAAAGGCCTTGTGGCCTGCTTGAGAAGGCTCTGCTTCAGGCAAAAGTCTCTAACCACTTGAGTCCCTTTTGTGAACAATTTACAAACTGAAAACCACTCTTTGATGTGAGCCTCGCCTAAGCGGAGCAAGCACCTTGTGTGAGGGTCATTGTTGGGGATTCCCCCCCCCCCCCACACACACACACCAGACAACATTTAAATCCTGCTGAGGGTATCACCAGGGAAAACTACTTTACTAAGCCAGGGTACCAACTAACTATATGCAACTAAGTCAAAGGATGAGGAATTGTGAGGTTAAGAACTACACAGCGCTCCCATTCCAGCCAGGGACGGATGGTAAGAAGGAACTAAGGGGGAAGGGGGGGTTGAGATGGTGCCACATCATGTAGCATGGGGAAGGGCTATGGCCACAAGGTGCAAGTGCTACCCTCTATTAGTACTGCTAGGCAAAATTCTCCAGCTCTGACGTGCTAGGTGCATACACGGCTACATCTACTCGAAGAACCAGTCTGCACCATAAACTGGAACATTCACCACTCTGCTCCAATTTTTACCAGTGTTAGGGGAGCAAGCCTTCATGTGGCCTTCAAAGAAAAGTCTACTTCTGACTTCTAGAAGATTAATTAAAAGTTGCCATTTTCTTATACAATTTTTCTACTTACTTTTAAAGATGTGATCATTATATATTTGAGTAAGCAAAAAAAAAAAATATTGAGAATAATAAAGCATAGCTAATACTACCTGTTTAACTTTAATATGGTTTAAAACAGTGGCTCTCAAACTTTTATACTGGTGACCCCTTTCACATAGCAAGCCTATAGTGCGACCCCCCTAATAAATTAAAAAGACTTTTTAATATATTTAACACCATTATAAATGCTAGAGGCAAAGCGGAGTTTGGGGTGGAGGCTGACAGCTTGCGACCCCCCCATGTAATAACCTTGCAACCAGCGATAAGCTCCCAAAATCCTAAGAACTGGTTCCCTACCGGGTCCTCGGCAGCACTTTGGCAGCGGCGTCTTCACTCGCTCCAGGTTTTCGGCAGCATTTCGGTGGCGGGTCCTTCACCCAGAGTGAGTGAAGGACCCGCCGCCGAAGACCCAGTAAGGAACTGCGCAGTGCCTATTCTCCTCCCCCCAATCCAACCCCAACCCACGTCCTGCCCTCGACTGCCCCCCCTCAGAACCCGCAACCCATCAACCCCCCCCGCTCCTTGTCCCCTGACCACCCCCTCCCAAGACCCCCCCACCCTAACTGCCCCCCAAGACCCTCCACCCAACTCGCCCTGCTCCCTGTCCCCTGACTGCCCCAACCCCATCCACCACAACCCCAATAGACCCCCGGAACACCCACGCCTACCGAACCCCCCCATTCCCTGACCACCCCCCCAGAACCTCTGCGCCATCCAACCCCCACCCCGCTCCCTGTCCCCGGGACTCCCTGTCCCTTATCCAACCCCCCCCCCCCCTTACCATGCCGCTTACCCCCACCTCCTCCCTCTCCCGGAGTCTCAGCGCGCCATGTCCAGCAGCAGCCCTGGACAGTGCTTCAGCGGCCTGGCTCCAGTGGGGCCTCAGAGATTCTTGTGAGGCCCCTGCAGGGCCCAGGGCAAGGGGCAAATTGCCCCACTTGCCTCCTCCCCCCTCCCCAGGCAGCCCTGCCAACCCGTCCTCCCAGCCTCGGCCCGGCCCCCTTACCATGCCGCTCAAAGCGGCAGGAACTGCAGAGCTGCGCTGGCGGCTCAGCACACTGCGGCTCTGCAAGGGGGGGGGCCCGGGGAGCTCAGGCGGGCCGGACAGGACAGTCCCGCGGGTCAGATGTGGCCCGCAGACCAGAGTTCGTCCACCCGCCCACCCCTTTAGCAGCCGGTTCTACACCGGTTTCTAAATTTAACAACCGGTTCTTGCAAACCGGTGCAAACCGGCTCCAGGTCACCACTGCTTACAACCCCCGACGGGTCCTGACCCCCAGTTTGAGAACCTGTGGTTTAAATGGTCTGGATTGTTATGTTGCAGTCTCTACACCTGTTAATGACATCCAATATTCCTGTTTCTTGAGACTCAAACACTCATCATAAATCAAGAGAATTTCAATTTGCAAATTTTCAAAAGAAGGCCTTATCTCAGTAAATAAAAAAGGCTCAAGTCCAGTACACAACCTGGCTATATAGGCATGATATCTATACCACCTCCAGCAGATAACTGAAATAAAACTGGCTGAACAATCTAGCCTTACCTCATGCTGGGAACTGCATGGTAACCCAATCGGAACTCCAAGCTATCTTTATCCAGGCATTGTTGGATCAGCTTTTCCCCAACAGCATGCATGTGTTCTAGTAATTCAAGATGCTCTTTTGTTACTGATTTTAGACTGGAGATGGAGTCCCAGGGTAAGATTAGCCAGTGGTAACGAGCTTTGGGATATTTATCCTTAATGCTTACAACCCTTTCATCTTTGTAAACCTAGTAGAGAGAGAGAAAAATCAAGGCTATTTACCATTGACTGGGGTTCCCTGGAACATCATAATAAAAATAATCAACTTGAATTATCCAAATATTTGGCTTCGCTAATCCACACTTATATGCTCCATGCCAGTGTCACAGAACCATTCAAAAGCAGTTAGTGTGGTATGAGGCCAATGTACATACAGGTGTACAGAGTGCACCTCTGAAACAAGGCAAGGCTAAACTTACTCCTTATTTCCAAAGCAGGGATGGAGGAAGGGTGAGTACGGATCTGTGGAGAAAATACATTTGGAGCTCTCCAGTGACTGTTAAGTACACTATTGTTTCCCCATCATACACATACCTCCAGAGATCCACATTGACTGATTACCAAGCAATAAACACTTATCTGAGAGACAGTGGTGGAAAGAGTCTTGAGATTTTCTATTTGACTATATAAGTCTCCTATAAGCCATACTCAACACATTTTACTACCACCTGTGAAGTATTTGGATCAATATATCTCACCTTCTGGGCACTTCTCTGCAGGCAGCATAACCAAGGTAATTTACAAAAACTTGCGTTTGCAGTGAGATAAACAGGGCTTTCCACATCTGGTTTATAGATCTATAAATGCCAAGGCCCAAAGGGAGCGCTATGAGCATCTAGTCTGACCTCCTGTATAACACAGGTCAGAGAACTGCCCCACAATAATTCCTTTGAACTAGAACTGATCTTTTAGAGAAACATCCAATCTTGATTTATGCAGACTGGCCGCCTAGGATAAGGAGTCACTAGGCTGCAGCAGATGCGCTCAGAGACTGCATTCAGCAAACATTCTAGGATGAGACTAATGACCACCTTGCTTTAACAGAAATAATGAAAAGGCAAAAAGCTGTCAAAGCCTTTGGTGCTCACTTACCCAGCTAAGGTGATTTCACCCAGAAAGCCACTTGTAAGGAGAGGATGTAGAAAACATATCCCTAACTCCCTGAAGTCTCTATATTTACTGAGGTCAGACTGAGATCGCTTGGCTGCGTGGGACACACTTCTGGAAGGTGAAGGAATCCTTTCGTCAAACATTTCAGCAGAGGATGCTCCAACAGAAATTTGCCATTTATTGCTTGTCAAACAGAAAGCAAGCACCACAATGTTGTGCAAAGGCTTGTATTTTTAGTTGTCCAAAGCGGGTGAGAGATTTAAAAAGAATAGTCAGCCTGTTAAATAAAACAGGCAGAAGCTGTAGACTGACTGTACAAAGCTGTAGACTGTAGTACAAAGAGAAGGAAGCACATTCAGGCTGGGAGACCTGTGACTAGGGCACGCAGGGCTCCTAGTGAGGTCAAAGATTGGTATGACAATGAGCCAAGGGATTCTAGAAACAAAAGGAGAGGTTTACTGCAATTCCAATTATATTCATGTCTTCACTAGGCAATTCCAGGAGGAGGAGTTTCCAACCCCTTTCTGGGCATTGCTTTTCTAGTGGGGGAAGGAAAGATCACTTATTGGCAGCTGCTGGGTTGAATAACTAAGACTTGTGGATTGAACAGCTTGAGGGAATGAGTTTCACCATCCTGACTGACTCCTCCCCTGACTGGGACCCTGGTAACTACCATCATACCACCGGTTCTTTGTTGGCCTGATTTTTAAAGCCATACCAACTACAAAGGGGGATCACCACCTCCACCAGCTTCAGCTAAATCCTCCACAATTCCTGGGGAGATGTAAAATTCAAGTTCCTACTGTTGCCCCTCCTCTATTATGGCATTTTCCTCCCCCATCTAATTTCTCCTCTTGCCTATCTTTGCCTTCTGCCCAAGCAGGGTCTGGCTTGGCCAACCAAGACAAACCCCCCTTTTACAACACTTCTGTGAACAGAGGTCAGCCAGCTCGACCCTGGTAAGAGCTTGCCAGGTCTTGAAGTGGCTAGTAAGATTGCATGTTGTGTCTTTGCCCTCCCTGCAGTTAGGCTTCCAGGGAGACAGGCTTGGTTTTCCATCCCTGCTATCCTCTTCTTATACTTGTGTGTACATCTTCCCGGCTTTGGTTTAAAGGAAACAGAATCAAAGTTCAGTAACTCAAGACTGTACAAAACTGGCTCTCCTTCCTGCAACTAGGACAGATAATGCCATCTTTAACACCACCCAAAGCTGGCTAGCAGAGATTTCTCCCAATAAAAATTCCATACAACAAATGAAAAAAAGAATCAGAAAAATTGTTAAAATAAACTTTTCCTCAACTTTTTAAGTTTCAAGTACTTTAACTGTTTCCCTTCTTTATCGGGGAGGCCTGGTCTACACTACAAAGTTAACAAGGTCAACGAAACCTGCCTTGCGTCAGCCTTGTCGGGCACATGTCTACATTTAAATATGGCTCCTATGGATGTAAGTGCCCTTTTATCCTGACTTAACACCACCTCCAAGAGCGGCATAGAGCCAAAGTTGATCTTCTCGGGTCGACAGTGTGAGTGCAGACGCTGCATTACTTAGGGCGACTGTAGCTGTCCTCCAACAGCTGTCCCACAATGCCCCACACTGAACACTCTGGTCATCATTGTGAACTTCACTGGCAAGCCGTCATGGAGACCAGAAGAACCCTCCCCTTTAAAGCCCTGCAAATTTTTGAACTTCCCTTTCCTGGTTGCCTGACTTGGCGAGCACACCTAGCATCTCTCCATTGTTGAGTGCAACTGCCCAGCTGACCATGCCGGCAACACGCTTCAGACACACTCCTGACTGGAGTAGACGGGAGATATTGGATCTCCTGGGCCTGCGGAGAGAGGAGGCTGTGCAGGTACAGCTCAGAACCTACCCTAGAAATGTGGCTATCTACAAGCAGATTTCTCAGTGGATGCAGAAGGGCTACAACAGGGACCAGCAGCAGTGTTGCATGAAAGGCAAGTTGCTGCTGCAGGCACATGAGAAGACCAGAAAGGCCTTCAACAATCAAGCTGGTGCCAAGCTACAGACCTGCCGCTTTTACAAAGAGCTGAATGCCCTAGTCAGTGGAGCCTCCACCACTCCCAGCAGTACAATGGATTCATCCGAGAAGCCAAAGTCACAGGCCCCTACCATGAACTGTGAGGAAGAGGAGGATGGGGGACAGATAACCAAGGGATCCAGCTACGCAGCATGCCAGGACCTGTTTTTAACTCCAGCACAGTCCAGTCAGTCATAGAATCATAGAAGATTAGGGTTGGAAGAGACCTCAGGAGGTCATCTGGTCCAATCCCCTGCTCAAAGCAGGACCAATCACCAACTAAATCATCCCAGCCAGGGTTTTGTCAAGTTGGGCCTTAAAAACCTTTAAGGAAGGAAATTCCACCACCTCCCTATGTAACCCATTCCAGTGCTTCACCACCCTCCTAGTGAAAAAAAAGTTTTTCCTAATATCCAACCTAGACCTCCCCCACTGCAACTTGAGACCATTACTCCTTGTTCTGTCATCTGCTACCACTGAGAACGAAGCTGTGGATGACATAGCCTTGGAGAAGTTAGGCTGCTGGTCCTTTATTCAGCAGCCTGTCCAGACAGCAAAGTCTTAAACACTGTCCTGAACCAAAGCAGATTCTGTTACAGAATAAATTTCTATTACTCAGAACAAAATTCTTCTTTATTGGTTCTCAACATATACTGGCTGGCACTCAGCAGTTCTTGAAAGCGTCCAACTACTTGTTACTGTGCAGTGTCACACAACTCAGAAGATCATTCATAAACAAAATCCAAGGATGCATTAACAATGTTATATTCCTGTATACACACACAGCATTTACCACGATTCATAGTCGGCTGCAAAAGAGCAGAGCCAGGTGTAGCACACCACTATGCTGTATGCTACTCTGGCTCACAGTTACAATGCTCTTTCATAGCTTCCCTGAACTGTATAGCTCCACGCTGAGCTCTTTTAATGGCCTTGTATCTGGCAGTTCAGATTCAGCAGACATATGCTCCACCTCTGCCCTCCACCCCATGGAAAGTTTTCCCTCTTTGCTTCAGATATTATGCAGGACACTGCAGGCAGTTATGACCATTGGGATATTTTTCTCATTGAGGTCCAATCTTGTGAGTAAACAACGCCAGCAACCCTTCAAATGACGAAAAGCACATTTGACTGTCATTCTGCACCTCCTGAGCCAGGAGCTGAAGTACTCCTTGGCGCTGTCAAGGTGCCCATTGTACAGCTTCATGAACCATGGGAAGAAGGGGTAGACTGAGTTGCCCAGGATCACTATCAGCATTACCAATGGTAATCTACCTGTTGAGAAAGAAAGTCCTTGCTTGCAGCTTTCGGAACAGTCCTGGGTTCTTAAAGATGTGAGTGTCATGCACCTTCTGTGACCAGTCCACCACACTGATGTAGATGAAGCATCCCCAGTGATCCATCAACACTTTCATAACCATAGAAAAGTACGCCCTTTCTGTTGATGTGCTCTGTGGCAAGGTGGGCTAGTGCCAAAAAGGGATATGCGTGCAGTCTATTGCTCCATGGCAGTTCAGGAACCCCACAGCTGCAAATCCATCCACTATGTCTTGCACGTTGCAGACAGTCAGTCCTGCACACTTGCATGACAACAGCCCCTGCGGTAGATTTCCTGACTTCAAATTGATTCCCAGTTGATTGGCAGCAATCCAGCGTTGCAAGTTTCCACAGTGTGATCGCCACTCGTTTCTCCACTGCTGGTGTAGCTCTCATTTTGGAGTCCCTGCACTGGAGGACTGGGAGATGTTTGGCACACACATCCAGGAATGTGGCCTTGTACATCCTAAAGTTCTGCAGCTATTGTTCATTATCTCAAACCTGCATAATAATGGGATCCCACCAGTTAGTGCTTGTTTCTGAGGCCCAGAACCAGCGTTCCACCATCTTGCAGCTGCTCCGTGACCACCAACAACCTAGAATCGGGTCTTGCTATGTCCCACAGCAATCTGTCCTCCAAGGAATCATCATGTTCCCTGCATCTCTTCTTTCAGCTCTGCAAACACTGCAGGATGTTGCACCCTGTTCTTGCAACAGTCATGACAGTAGTGCAGAGCTATGCAGGCTCCAGGCCACGTGGGTTTGTGGGATTTTGAAGAGAAAAAAAAAACATGCAAAAATCATGGGATATAGATCACATTATGGGATGGAGACAGTTGCAAACTGAGAAGTTGACCCCATGCTTCCAGTCATCCCAATTGACTCGCTTTGGCCCCATCATGCATTGCCAAAAGACTGGACGGTGGCAAGTTGTCTTCCATATGGAGAAAGACTTGCATTTGTGAGGTAAGCAATCCAAGAACAAACTATCCAGGCTTCTACTAGAACTCAATCTCTTGATGCAGTAGAATCATATAACCGAAGGGGGTCAAGATCCAAGTCTGTTTGGCAAAGTCTCTCTGGCTGAGAACAGCAAAGTGAGGGGAAACGTATGTAACGTCAAGAGGGCCAAATACTAGAATAAGTGAGCCCAAACTAAAGCTGCTATGACCCTAGCAGCGCTCTCCTGTGCTGTATTTCACAATAATTTGGGAAATGCCCACCTCCAACTCCTTTTAGCAGAAAGGCACCAGTCAGTCCCAGCCAGCCCTTTCCTTCTCTGCTCTAATGGTAGGAGCAACTCCAGGTAATTCAGCTGGAAAGGTCTCAGAAGAAGCAGGAAGCCACTGTCTTCCAAGGACCTTCCACCAAGATTGTCTTTCACCTGATCTCACCCACCTTGCTGGCATTCCTAAGTTGGTTGAACTTCAGGACCTAGTGCAAAGTCCAACTACTCACCAACTAAAAAATTTAATAATTGGAGATATACCTATCTCCTAGAACTGGAAGGGACCTTGAAAGGTCATCAAGTCCAGCCCCCTGCCTTCTCTAGCAGGACCAAGTACTGATTTTTGCCCCAGATCCCTAAGTGGCCCCCTCAAGGATTGAACTCACAACCCTGGGTTTAGCAGGCCAATGCTCAAACCACTGAGCTATCCCTCCCCCCACTCAGGCATTTGTTTATGGTTGGCTGGGATGTGAGCAAATTTTTGTCTAAGAACAGGCTCAGAAATACTGGATCTTCACCCTCTTGCACACCTAGAGGCCAGGGGGTTACCTACGTTTCATCTTGTTAGAGTAATTTTCCTCCATCAAGATGGAGATTCCAGTCTCCATCTCATAAAATTACTTATTGTGTAATTACTCAAAGTGTGTTCTGACACTCAAGATCATTATCTGTTGTTTCAGCTAATAAGAGTAGTCAAACTTCTACTTATCAAAAGCACTCTGCTATAGTCTGCAAGAAAATATCTCGAGGGGAGGGAGGATAGCCACCACCACATAAGAACTGAAGTTTGAAGAGAGACTGGTTCAGACATTAGGCAACAGGTTCAGTATTGTGATACTTAAACATTCCAGTTATCAATTTGATAGATTTATAATAAAAATGAGATCCACCTTTTTAGACTCGAAGCTAAGCTTTCTTGGTTTTATTTTTGTTAGTTTTTGTGTTTTAATAAAATTTACGACACTAATACAGTGTCTCATTTCTTCACCAGCCAGTGTGGTCCAGAACCTCGGAGGACCCAGGAGACAACTGGTCAACTTAACAGCCTGATGACCTCTCCTAATTAGTCCCTGGGTCTCATAAGTGCCTGCTCTAAGCATGGTATTGTGATTGCATTTCAGATTTATTTTTTGGGATCCAGATGTTGAAACAAGTGATACATGCTTTATGCACAAAGCTATAAATGAAACCAAGTGACCATAACAGAGGAAAATCTAGTGCTAGGGACATGACTGTCACAGCATTCTTGGATTCCATGAAATTCCACCCACACTCTCTTTTGTTAATTGGGTCACAGAATCTACCTTTCCTGAATCACAGGTGTTAAGAAAAGCAATTGGGGAGCATCATATTAACAATGGCTCTCCAAGGTTATAGAGGTTTCCTGCTGGCCTGATGGAAAAGGACTAATGCATCTAGAAAACAAGTTGATATACATACAGTACATGCACATTTGGTAATTTTAACATGCACTTGGCTCAACAGCATTCTGAATGGGATGCTCATTGAATGTGGATTGATAAATTATTCAAAGTATAGTGTGGATCATTCCCACCTGCATTTTTGGGTCTTGCATAGAGATCTTCAGACCTTGACTCCAATGTCCTAAATGTTCCTAGAGTATAAATAGAATAGACACTTTTAGAAGAAATTTAAAAAAAAAAATCTAATGAAATTGAAGCAGAATCCAAAGTCTTCAAATAATTTTTACTATAACTCCAATATTGCTTTGCTGATACAAATACATACCTGTGTTAAAATAGTGTTTGTTTGTTTTTTAAAAAAAACAGGAAATAATTTCTTTTTAACCTTTTTTTAAAGTAAAGTTTGCAAAGTAAAACATTTTCAGTTGGGAAATTCCAGAATTAGAGTTACCCAGGCAACTTTAGTTTGGCCCCTTATACATCTGCATGATGACACAGCCCTTAATTGCATGATCACAGGCCATATTTCTACAGGACTCTGCATCATTCAATGCACAGGGTGGACGATGCTCTGGGAACAAGGCAGCCATTGATATTTCTTTGTATCTTTGTCATTCAGTGGATGACCCCAGGCCTTGCTCTATGCCACCATTCAAACCCTCTGCCGAATGCAACACTTTCATTTCATTTCTATTGCACCTATCACTGTAACAGCTTAACCTCACACACATTAATACATTTAGCTTCAACAACAATATGGGTTAGGGTGGGTGAGTTGTGTTTTTTTAAACAGACGGTGCTCAGGCACTGGGAGATTACACCAATGTCAGCAAAAGCCTCTACTAACTTTGGGTCTCTCAATGACTGGGTGCCCTGTTTGAGACACTTGGGGCCTGATTTTTTCCCCCGAATAAGTAGCATTTTATAGCACTCTATATATTCAAAACATGGCACAGATATTAACAAGTTAACCTTCATAACCCCCTCATGAGGCAAGTGTGTAAGCATTACTACTCTTTCAGAGGTTCTCAAACTTAATTGCATCACAACCCCCTTCTGACAACAAAAATTACTACACGACCCCAGGATGGGAGACGGAAGCCTGAGCCCACCTGAGTCCCGCTGCCCTGGGCAGGGGGTCAAAGCCAAAGCCCGAGCCTAGCTGCCCCAGGTGGTGGGGCTCGGGGTTCAGCAAGTCTAATGCCAGACCTGGTGACCCCATTACAATTGGTTCAGAACCCACTTTGGGGTCCCAACCCACAGTTTGAGAACCACTGTGTCTATTTTATGGATGGAGAAACTGAAACGAAGGCAAAGTGATTAGCCCAAGGCCACAGAGTGAATGAGTATCAAAGCCAGGATTAGAACAACACAGGACTCCCTGTGTCCCAGCCCTGTGCTCCTGCAGGCAGGAGTGCTCAGGTCTCGTGGGGGGAAAAAACCAGGCCCCAAGTATGGCACCCAGAAAACGAGGAACACAGAGTTAGTGGCAACCTCTGGAAAGTTTGGTTTCAATGAGTGGGCAGAGGCAGGGACAAATTCCCATTCTTTTAACATAGTTTTTTGGTATGTGATGGACGCTTAAGTGTGCTACTCTGAAAAGTGACTGGGAAAAGATCAAGGGGTTTCATTGGTTCCCACTTGCTATTTCCAGGTCAAATCTCCTCTATTGCTAAGTAAAACAATAGATTTCCTAGCTGAGCTCTTCTGGCTCACACTGTCACCCACCAACAAGATTCTTTGCCGCTGGAACCAAAGCCCTGATCCCACAGTCTGCTGCAGGCAGCTGTGTGCACCCATGTGAAGCCCCGCTGATTTCAGTAGGGGTCCGCCCATGTAGATCAGACTGCAGGATCAAAGCCTTAGTTAGCAATTCTGTGGCTGATGTACAAGCCAGAAGGGAATTCAACTTGCTCCCCCAAAGTTATGTTGGGTTTTCCATGCGAACAGGAGTCACTCAAGTAGAACTGGTTTCTGCTCTACAGTCAGCTGATTTGACTGACTACACTGAGGCTCAGTCTACATGGAAGAGTTTTTGATGTTCTCCCACAATTGCTGTAGCACCAGTGCAGCTCCACCAGTGCTGGCAATGATGGGCGTGCTAGGACAGGGTATTCTACTGCTCACCTTGTGGTTGGAAGAGCTGTCATGGGGAGAGGAGGAAGAACTACTGGTATTGTTTGGCTTGCAGCTTGAACTACCATCTTGCAAGTCTGGTTGCTCCATTTTCATACTTTTTTCAGACATGTTTTTCATGTTACTATTCCCAGAGTCTATGTATGGCCTCTTGTTTGCTTTTGCCTTCCCTTCTGCTCGTGCGCCAGACATCCCTATGACTTCCAAGAATTGTATAGTATAGGGGTAAAGTTTATTCACAAGATGTAGAACCTGTCCTGGCTTCAGCTTCACTTCTTCATCCTTGCCAATATCCACCAAGTCAACACTGGCTGGGTTAACTCCCATCTTTGGATAATCAGAAAAAAAGCACAATGTAGGAATTGGCATACAAGTATAGTCCCCAAATTCAGATATACTAAAACCCAACTACTCCGAACTGTTCTAGGGCACCCCTGTCCCTGCAACGCAGAGAGAGAAGAGTACATGGCATTTCCTCCACCCTTTTCCACATACTGGAAATCAAAATGCAAATCAAAAATTGGAGTAGGAGGTATAGATTTAGAGCCTCATCCTGCAATCAGAACCGCTAGAGCAAACCCTGCACCAGCATGAAGCCCTAATGAGCCTAATGGGATCCCACATGGGAACAGGGTCTGTGTTAGCAGAGCTGGCTGGGACCACATACCACCATGAAGCCCTGCACCCCACTGGGGCCTGGGTTGGTGGCACTGGCTGTGACCCCACCAAACATGCAGCCACACTGGGATCCTACATGGGTACAGGTTGGTGGAGCTGGTTGTGACCCTGCCTTGCCATGAAGCCCCTGTGACCTCAATGGAGCTGGTCCCCCATTGGTACACGGTCCACATTAATTGTACTGGCTGTGACCTCACACTGCCATGGAGCCCATGACCCCAATGAGGTCAGTTCCACATGGGTACAGGGTTCATGTTAGGGATATTGGCTGCAGGATCGAGATGTGTCTTCACCTGGGTATTAAGGCCTTTGGCATACTTTTAGGTGCTTGGAAAATAAATAAATAGCAGCTGCATCAAGTCTGACTCAGATATTCAGCATCAGAAACCAGCATCTTGGTTCCAAATGGTTATACTTTCTGATCAGTCTCCTTTATAGTGATATTTGTCTTCTTACTGTGCTCCAACTGCATGGCATCTTGGGAAGATTCTTCGCATAAGCTGGTTTATTTCATTGGTGACTAGCTCTGTGAGAAGATTTTACCATTCCAAATATGTGTGAGAACAACTATGGCAGGCCTAATGCTGCCCTCAATTACACAGGAGTAATGCCATGGGCAGAACTGGGCCTCATGTTACAAATATTTCAAATAAAAAACAAAGAAAAAATATAACAAAGGAGTCCCCGTGACACCTTAGAGACTAACACATTTATTTGGGCATAAGCTTTCGTGGGCTATAACCCACTTCATCAGAGGCACTGAGTGGAAAATACAGTAGCAGGTGTATATATATCCATAGTACATGAAAAGATGGGACTTGCATTACCAAGCGGGAGTCAGTCTAAAGAGACAATTCAATTAACAGTAGAATACCAAGGGAGGAAAAAATCACTTTTGTAGTGGTAATGAGAGTGGCCCATTTCAAACAGTTGACAAGAAGGTGTGAGTAACAGGAGGGGGAAATTAGTATGGTAAAATTAGCTTTTGTAATGACCCATCCACTCCCAGTCTTTATTCAGGCCTAATTTGACGGTGTCCAGTTTGCAAATTAATTCCAGTTCTGCAGTTTCACGTTGGAGTTTGTTTTTGAAGGTTTTTTTTGTTGAAGAATTGCCACTTTTAAGTCTGTTATTGAATGACCAGGGAGGTTGAAATGTTCTCCTACTGGTTTTTTAATGTTATAATTCCTGATGTCAGATTTGTGTCCATTTATTCTTTTGGCCAATGTACATAGCAGAGGGGCATTGCTGGCATATATAAGCAAACTCAGCAATGCTCTTCACAGCTGCCCTATTAAAAGTACACTCACAAGATGAGTTAAACTGAAACTTTGACCTACCTTTTCTTTCATAGCTATTTACAAATCTATATAATCCTTGTGTGTTTCTTCCTTTGAAAACTCAAGTGCTTCCAGAAGCTCTGCTGGTGGCTCTAGAGGTAGCATTGTCCTCTCCAAGTCGGTTATAACTAAGGCTAAGTTTTTGTCATGGATATTTTTAGTAAAAGTCATGGACAGGTCACAGGCAATAAATAAAAATTCACGGAAGCCCGTGACCTGCCCCTTTCACTAAAAATAGCCTTGACAAAAGGGGTAGGTGGGTTCAGCACCCACTGCTGTGTTGTGTGGGAGCTCCAGGGTAACCCCACTGCCTGCCACAGTGGGGCAGCTGAGGGGTCCCACCGTGGCGGGGTCCCCCAGCCCTCTGCCACAGCTGGGCAGCTGCAGGGTTCCCCCACCAGGGCAGGGACTGGGAGCTGCAGGGGCAGGGCTGGCTGGGAGCTCCAGCCCCAGGACAGAAAATGTCACGGAGGTCAATGGAAGTCACAGGTTCCGTGACCTCCATGACATAACCGTAGCCTTAGTTATAACCAATACCCCAGCATTGCTGGGAGAGAGGGGGACAAAACAGAGAGGGGTCAGCTCTTGGAGGAGACTATACTGCAGTCAAGTTCACTTGAGGTTGAGCTACTTGTATTCTTGAGGAACTGGATTCCCTGCTTCCATTAAATGCTTTTAGTTAATTATACAATCAACACTGGACAAAACCAGATTCAGCCTCTAAACACTGCCTCCAGGTTTCTCTTTAGCAGAGTTCCTGTTGGATACCTGCAAGGTCCACACAATGGCACTATGACTTGAAGCCCCAGGCACTCTGCATGAGTAGAGGTTTTAACTGGAATCTCAGGATATTCTGCTGAATGATAATGCCCTAAATTTTCTGCTGCTTTCTGAATAATGCTTTATGCTGAATAAAATTTTCTTCACTTTCCATCCTGAACCATGTGCTGTTTAAAGGCTACTCCCTGATACCCTAGCACTGCACTTCATTCAGGCCAGAAGCAATCCTCGTATACAGTGAAACTTGCACTAAGTGCCATCTTCAGCGGCAACTGCCTATCTGAATACAGTCACAGTGTTCCCAATGTTTCTTATACAGTTATATTCAAACTGTAATTAAAGCTTACTCACGAGGCAACCAGTGATTGCTGATCCCTTAGGGGTTTCACTGAATATTGGGTATTCACCCACGAAAGCTCATGCTACAAAACGTCTGTTAGTCTATAAGGTGCCACAGGATTCTTTGCTGCTTTCACTGAATATAGTTTGCAGCCACGTGTAAAACATTTATCAAGCAGCTGGGGTCTTTGGAAGAAAGATTTGTTTCTAACCAAGCTCAGTGAGACTGCAGTGGTGCTTTTTGGACCTGTAGGGCACTGCATCCAGAGTACAGTATTTGTAGCACAGTAGTGTAGTGATTTCTGTGAAAAGCCAGTTTCTCTCTCTGGTAGGTCACCAGTCTAATTTGGACACAAATTAGTTGTGACAAAGTTAATTACCATTAGATGGCCTGAATAAAATAATTTTTTTGATCCCAACTCTACCCCTAACAGTCAAGTGTTAGATGGGACTGCAAGGATAACTCCCAAGATGATCAGGTACTATGATGATTAACACACCCAGAAACCAGGACAAACAGAGAGGCCTTGTCAAGGCTAGGAAAACAGGCTGTTTTATTAAATATATCTGCTAACCCTGGAGGAGGAACCTAGTAAAAGTGTTAAACCCTGTCTACCCTGGATGCTAAATAGCGTTTAAAATTGTGTTAATTAAATTACTACCTTTTCTCCAAGTCTAGACAGCCCAGACAGGCCACCCCCAGGCCCCAGCAATGGGGGTGGGGAGGCAACATGAGCAGCAGCAGAAATCTTAGGCCACATCTACACCACAGGACTATAGCACCATAGCAATGCCATAACGAGACACAGCCTGCCAGTGACAGATTGGGTTTTTCCATCACTGTATACAGCACCATCTCCCTGAGCAACAGTAGCTAGGTTGATGGAAGCATTCTTCCGTTGACCTACCTGCATCTACACCAGCAGTTAGGTTGGCATAGCTACAGTTCTCAGAGATGTGGATTCTTCATACTCCAAGCAACGTAGCCACAACCATCTAAATGTTAAATCTGGACCAGACATAAATATTAGCCATCTTCCAGGATGTTACCCAGTGCAAGGAAGAGGAGTGAAACAGCCCTCCCACTGCAGCATACAGAAGTAGTATTACAGCACTAGCTTATCCACTAAACTCCCTGATTGACCCCTTCTCCAGTGTCTGGACATTTTAGATTGCAAGCTCTGTGATGGGATTGTGTCATCTGCCATGTTTTGTAAAGCAACAAGCATAATGACAACCCTCAGTAAATAAAAGTAATACTGGACATCCATAAATGAACATACCTGTTTGATCTTGACATACCCTTTATTACAGTCCGCTTTTAGCTGAACTGAAAAGAAGAAACAAAGCATCAGAGAATTACTTAAACATAGGAGTCAGACTGCTGGAGTAAATTGGCACAGCTCTACTGACGCCAAATTCAGCTGGGGATCTGGCCCACAATGTATGTTCCTATTAGCTTTCATTAAATGGGTGAAGACAGAAATATAGATCCTAATTGAACTCACTGGTTCAGTTTATTTAGTTAATTTACAATTAATAAATAATACTGAGAGTGTCAACACATCTATTTAGAAGCCTTGACACATATATTAAAACTGTATGCAGCTTAAACATAGCACCGACCTCGTTTTCAGTTCACATTTTCTGAAATCCCAGATTTCTGTATTAAAGTTGTGTCAACATGTGTTGCTAATATTCTTCTCCCTAGACAAAATTACAAGCATCTACACAGCAGATTGCTAGAAATTACAATGAGACTACTTAATGACTGTCCTGCCTTATCAATGGGATTTCTATTAATGTACATGAAATAAAGTTTCCCAGCATTGGCCTTTCTAAAGTTCCAGAGCTCACATGTGGCTTATAAACCATACAGTTTTTTGACTCACATCTGTATAATGATTCCAATCATAAGCAACTGACTGATGTGCCTGAACAAAGGAGGAAATAGATTGGAGTCATCCCAAGCATCCACTCTCATGAGATTTTATAGATTTTTCAATGAGCTAAGCTTGGTTGTCAAAATATTCGACAGATCTTCTTTAAAAAATTTGCAGCTAGCACCACTTGGTATTTTATAGTTGTACTAGAGGATATGATACAAAGGAAACTATGACTAAATCATATACTTGCTACAGAACCTTTTATAAAATTCTATAGCAGTGGTTCTCAAACTAGGGCCGCTGCTTGTTCAGGGAAAGCCCCTGGCGGGCTGGGCCAGTTTGTTTACCTGCCGCGTCCGCAGGTTCCGCCAAGCGTGGCTCCCACTGGCCGCGGTTTGCCACTCCAGGCCAATGGGGGCTGCAGGAAGCAGCATGTGCCAAGGGACGGGCTGGCCGCCCTTCCTGCGGCCCCCATTGGCCTGGAGCGGTGAACTGAGGCCAATGGAGCAGCGATAGGCCGAACCTGCAGATGCAGCAAGTAAACAAACCAGCCCGGCTTGCCAGGGGCTTTCCCTGAACAAGCAGTGGCCCTAGTTTGAGAACCACTGTTCTATAGAATTTAACAGAGACTGCTACCCTAGCTACAAAATGCATATAGTTACTTTTCAATTTATGAAATGCACCTACTGGCACTTCTAGGAATATGAACAATATATAAAAATCAAATTCACTGGACCCTGGAGAGAATGTCAAACTCAAAACACTCTCCGCCATCTGTAAAGGCAGCAAAGAGTCCTGTGGCACCTTATAGACTAACAGACATATTGGAGCATGAACTTTCGTGGCTCCAAGCTCATGCTCCAATATGTCTGTTAGTCTTTAAATTGCCACAGGACTCTTAGCTGCTTTTACAGATCTAGACTAACATGGCTACCCCTCTGATACTCTCCACCATCTATCAGTTCTATATGAGTTTACAGGTTTTCAACAGACTATGTATAAGACTGTTTTACAAAGATCAATTTCTACTCCTCCTGGTGGCAGAAATGCCATGTTCCCTCATGCCTGTCAGATTATAGGGCCCTTTGCGACCTCCTATAAAGAGAACAGAATAGCTATAATAGGTAAGCAGCTCTACCTAGAGAGCAGAGATCTTCTGTGGCTAGAAGACCCACTGGATTGGAGCCCCATGACTGATGATTACACAGCAAGCCAGAGAGATGCCTGCTTTGGTTTTCAGAGAGAAGCTGTAGTTCCCACCTGAACCGCCCATTGCTTAAATGTAAGATTAAACCCCAATCACTGCCAGCTGGGCTTTAGAATTTACAGTCTATCAAAATAATGTAACCAAACAGAAGAACAATGAAACCTCACAAAATGAATCTCACAATCTGACATGACACCATCACAGAATTTCTATACTTGTACCTCACCGGTTTCTTACACTTTTTTTGGAACTGCTGGGTTGTCATCAAGCCAGCAGTTGCATGTAAACTGAAGCTGTAACTTACCTTGTTGCCGTGAACACTTCTTGTCTATTATCTCCGTCTCTGGGCCACGCCCTATCACTACTGTTTTTAAGTGTGGCAGTTTGATTCGCTGACAGCATTTATCTTTCCTCACTAGCCAGCACACCTGCATTATTGCACTGTGGAAAAAAAACAAGAGGAGATTGTCTGACAGGATTACATTCAGATAGGGATTATGAGAATTTTTCAGGTTTATTTTACATCAGCTGGGAAAAAAAGCCACTCTTGGGCCAGGTCTACACTACAGAGTTTTGTTGGTCCCCAGTTTCAACATAGAAAAAACAAAACACACAATACATGTTGAAGAGGCAGCTATACTGGCAAAACAGCCCTTTTGCTGATATAACCTGTGTCATTCTTAGAAGTGGTTCACTATATTAACAAAATATCTCCTTATGCCAATGTAAGCTGCATCTCCACTAGGGACCACGACAGGAGACTTGGAATTCCAGGGTTCTATTCCCACTAAATTTCTGAGCCCTCTCTCCTCTCCCCCCCACGCCCCCACTATAAAAACTCCATGGACAACTGGTGCCACAATAACTTTTTTTCTGCATATAAAATCCAGGGCCAGTATTAGGGTGTAGCAAGAAGGGCAACTGCCCGGGGCCCCATGCCACAGGGGGCCCCAGGAAGCTAAACTGCTCAGACTTTGACTTCAGGCCCGGGTGGCAGGGCTCAGGGCCTCAGCCCCAGGCAACGGGGCTTGTTTTCTGCCCTGAGTCACAGCAAGGCTAATGCCGGCCCTGCTTGGCAACTGCCCCCCCCCTCCTCCAAGGGCCCCTAGACCTCTGATTGAGAACCACTCCACTAAATCACTCATTGGGTGACCCTGATTAAGTCATGTAAGACTCTGGTGCAATTTTCCCAGGATGGGGTCATCCTGAAATTACTGGGGCATATTTACAACCTGAACTATAGATTAAAGGTTCTTTTTGTCATCCTCTCACCACCACATTTTTGTTCCATCTGCATTGCAGCAGGACAACTGCTACCTATTATGCTGAATAAGTCAAGCGACTAAACATAATTATATATTTGTATTGTGGGTGGGGTTTTTTTAACTACACATATAAGCACGTCTTAAATCATCTCACTCAAATTATGATGAGCATTATTTTTCCTACTGGAAAAAATCCTAATCATGTTGAAATCTAAAAGGAACAAAGTTTGACAGAATATACAAAGTACCTCCCAAACAGCTAATTATGTCTGTACTACTATCCAGCATGGAAAGTTCTCTCTCTGGAAAACCTCACATAAATGACCAGTAACCATTTCATTTTTACTTGACATACTTTACTGGATAGCTACAAAAACAAGGAGTCTGGTGGCATCTTAAAGTGGCACAGATTACTGGATAGCTGTTATTTTACAGATGAGTTTGTATCAAAATTCAAAACAGAGCAGTTAATTTTAACATTAATCAGTCACCATATCATATGGATCAAGTACCAAAGAAGTGCCATTATCAGAGGAACATAGGATTGCAAGTGACCTTCTGAGTCACTGAATCCAGTCCTCTGCAATTGCAAGCAACCCTGTCATATAATCCTACTTATAAACTTATCAAGCTTCCTCTTAAAACTACTTAGGTTATTTGCCCCCCACTACTATTGGGAGCATGTCCCAAAACCTCACTCCTCTGATAGCTGGAAACCTTTTTCTAATTGTCCAGGAATAATGATGCACTTCATGGTACTTCAGTGTCTATATTGAGTAAAGACAATTTTTTTCATGAATAAAAATGAACTCAAGTGACTGAGACAAGGAAGGCCTTGCCAGCTGATGGTGCACTAGAACAGCATTTCTGAAACTGGGGATACTCCAGGGGGTCCGTGGGCCCCTCTGATCAACTCCTCCCTCTCAGTGCCCCCTTTATGCTGGGGAACAGTGAAGGAGGTGCTGGGAGGGAAGGGGAGGAGCAAGTACAGTCCACGCCACTCCCGGAAGCGGCCAGGGTGACAGGGATGTGGGGGATCAGTACCTCCTCAATTGGGGTATGTTGACAACACCCAGTCTGCCTGATTCAGAGACAGTGGCTATCTCCATGTAAAATCCTAAGGGAAACAAGGCACTGTAGTTTTCATCTCGATGTAGCTAATTGAGGTAAACCAGGGGTGTGGGGAGGGTAGAGAAAAGAAGGAGGGTAATACGGTTGTCCTCAACATTAGGTACATTGAGAAAAAGCCACCTGTGCTTTGTCTCTACTAGGATTTATACCGCTACTGTATCTTCCATTCCATGCATCTGATGGAGTGGGTTCTAGCCCACGAAAACTTACACCCAAATAAATTTGTTGGTCTCTAAGGTGCTTCAAGGACTCCTGGTTGTTTTTGCGGATACAGACTAACACGGCTACCACTTTGAAATCTACTAGGATTGTACATTGAGATAGTGTTTGGCTAACGCATATCTTCCAGAAAGGCATCCACAATCTTGATCTGCAGACATCAAGAGAGGGAGAATTCATGATTTCCATTGGTGGTTTGTTCCAATAGTTATTCTAAATTTGTCTTAATATTTATTTTAATTAGTCAGGTGTCAGCTTCCAGCCTCTCTCTGCTAGATTAGAGTCCTTTAGTACCTGGTATTTTCTCCCCATTAAGGTACTTATACACTAATAAAGTCACCTAACTTCTTATTGTTAAATTAAAGAGCCTGAGCTCTTTATGTCTCTCACTGTAAGGCATTTTCCCCAGACCTCAAAGCTTTTTTACTGGCTTTCTTCTGCACCCTCTCCAATTTTTCAACATCCTTTTTAAAATGAGGACACCAGACCTGGATGCAGTATTCCAGTACTGGTCTCACCAGTGCTGTATACAGAAGTAAAATGACTCCCTTATTCCTATTCACTATTCCCAACATCACACTGAGATCTCATATTCAGTTGCCTGTCCACTATATAGCCCCTACTTCCTTTTTAGGAAAATTGCTTTCCAGGATATAGGTCCCCATTCTATAGGGTTGACCTGTAGTCTTTGATCCTAGATGTATACCTTCGCATTTGGCTGCATTAAAACATGTTTTGTTTGAATGGGCCCAGCTTACCAACTGATCTAGATGGCTGTGTGTGACAGGCCTGTCCTTAGAATTATTTACTACTTTGCCAATTTTTGGGTCATCTGCAAATTTTATCAGTACTGATTTTATATTTACGTCCAGCTCAGTACTGAAAGTATTGAATGGCATTGGGCCTAGCACTGATTCCTGAGAATCCCACTTCTTTTAGCAGTGAAGATGTAGCTAACATGAGTGCAATGGGTCTTTTGGAGTGTTAATGGTGATCTTTCTCTCACACATAGGACAGCAGCATCAGGGCTCCTCCCAAGTTATACTGATATAGTTACACTGGTAAAACTCAATGAGGGACACACTTACAGGAACACCTTTTTTGGGTTAACTTATGAAATTTAAGCTAAACTGAAAGAATGAGACTGTCCAAACAGGGGGGAGGGGTTATAACAGGATAACTGTTTATATCAGTTTAAATTCACACCTACACTTACACCTACACACTGGGGGGAGGGATAGCCCCAGGGTTGTGAGCTCAATCCTTGAGGGGGCTGTCATAAACAGATAGTTAAGGGTTAATGTCTCTTTTACCTGTAAAGGGTTAAGAAGCTCAGTAAACCTGGCTGACACCTGACCAGAGGACCAATAGGGGGACAAGATACTTTTAAGTCTTGGTGGAGGGAGTTCTTTGTTTTGGGGGTTGTTCGTTCTCAGAGGGATCAGACATCAATCCAGGCTCTCCAAATCTTTCTGAATCAGTCTTATGTTTCAAACTTGTAAGTAGCACAGGCAAGGCGTGTTAGTCTTATGTTTGTTTTCTCAACCTGTAAATGTTCCTTTTTGCTGAGAGGATTTTACCTCTGTTTGCTGTAACTTTGAACCTGAGGCTAGAGGGGGTTTTCTCTGGGCTATATAAATTTAAGTACCCTGTAAAGTATTTTCCATCCTGATTTTACAGAGATGATTTTTACCTTTCTTTTTCTTTAATTAAAAACTTTCTTTTTTAAGAACCTGATTGATTTTTCTTTGTTGTAAGATCCAGGGAATTGGGTCTGGACTCACCAGGAGTTGGTGGGGGAAAGGAGGGGGAAATGGTTAATTTCTCCTTGTGTTAAGATCTAAGGGGTTTAGATCTGTGTTCCCCAGGGAAGGTTTTGGGGGGACAGAAAGTGTGCCAGACACTGATTTCTGGCTGGTGGCAGTGTTACCAGATCTAAGCGCTAGGAATTAATCTTAGAAGGGTCCATGCAGGTCCCCACATCTGTACCCTAAAGTTCAGAGTGGGGGAGGAACCTTGACAGGGGCCATTTACAGAACTGGGGTAAAAAATCTGTCTGGGGATTGGCCCTGCTTTGAGCAGGGGGTTGGACTAGATACCTCCTGAGGTCCCTGCCAACCCTGAGATTCTAGGATTCTATGCTATGGCTTGCCAATGTAAGCAATTTAGAACATTTGTTTTTAAAACAGATTTAGGGCTTGTCCACACTAGTACTTTACAGCACTTCAACTTTCTTGCTCAGGGGTGTGAAAAACACTCCCCTGAGCACTGCAAATTTCAGTGCTGTAAAGTGCCAGTGTAGACAGTGCACCAGTGCTGGTAGCTATTCCCCTCATGGAGGTGGCTTTGTGCCACGATTACACAGCCACGTTAAAGCACTTCCACAGCAGCACTTTAACGTTGCTAGTAAAGATGTGCCCTTAGTGATGCAGTTAAACTGGTGCAAACCTCTGCTTCGACACTTTAAACTTGGTTTAGTTTAAACCTGTTCCTATTCAGCTTAACCTAAACTATATAACTACACCAAAGAACCTAGCAGAACTGTCCCATCTGGTCAAGGCCTTAGAATGGGGCAGCTCCGTACAGGCCAGGCCTCAATCACAGCACATTACACATGCACCTTGTACTAAAACAGAACCCGCCCCTCCTCACATACCCCAACCCCCCCCCCGGTCCCCCGACCCCAACCCCGTTCTTCTCCCCCCCGGTCCCCGGCCCCAACCCCGCGCTTCTCCTCCTCCCCCCGGTCCACCGGCCCCAACCCCGCTCTTCTCCTCCCCCCTCCCTCCCCAGGCCCCAACCCCGCTCTTCTCCCCCCCGCCCGGTCCCCCGGCCCCCACCCGTCCACCGGCCCCAACCCCGCGCTTCTCCTCCTCCCTCCCCAGGCCCCAACCCCGCTCTTCTCCCCCCCCGCCGCTCCCCGGCCCCAACCCCGCTCTTCTCCCCCCCCCGCCGCTCCCCGGCCCCTCCCCGGCCCCAACCCCGCTCTTCTTCCCCCCCTCCTCACATGCCCCAGCCCCAGCCCCAACCCCGCTCTTCTTCCCGGCCCCAACCCCGCTCTTCTCCTCCCCGTTTATAAACCTCCCCGCCCTCCAACTCCCCCCTCACAAACCTCCTCACTCCCGCCCCGCCCCTCCGCGCCGCGCGGGAAGAGCCAGTCAGCCCCTCGCTGTCGCCCCCAGAGGCCGGCGCGTGCCTCGCGGGGCACGCTGGGAGCTGTAGTCTCGCAGCCGGCCCCGGAGGGACGAGGAGAGGTCACGGCCTGTCATTGGCTCTCGTCTCCTCGCTCCTCCCCGCATTCCTTTCCCATCGGTGATTCGTCTTGGCAACAGAGGGGGCGGGACTTCCGGGGCGAGGCTTCGCCGGCTACAAAACTCCCCGGATGCACTGCCGCAGAGACCGGCTCAGACAGAACTTTCTAGAAAAGTCGGGAGCGGCTGGAGCAGCCGAGACAGACACCCCGAGCCCGCCGAGTCCCCGCCCGCCCGGTGAGTGGCCGCTCTCGGCGCGGCGCCTCCTCCTCCGCCGCCGCCGCTCCCGGCCCCGCCACCGCCGGCCCGGCCCCATCTCCCGGCCCAGCCTCGCCACCGCCGGCCCGGCCCCATCTCCCGGCCCGGCCCCGCCGCCTCCCGCCGCCTCCGGCCCGCGCCTCCCGCCGCCTCCGGCCCGGCCCCATCTCCCGGCCCCGCCGCCGCTCCGGCCCGCGCCTCCCGCCGCTCCGGTCCGGTCCAGTTCCATCTCCCGGCCCTGCTGCTGTTCCGCCTCCGGCCCGGCCCCATCTCCCGGCCCGCGCCCGCCGCCGCCCTTTCTCTTGCCCGCCCGCCCGCCGGGGGGGTCCGTGTCCCGGGGCTCACGGTCGGTTCCCGCAGGCCGGCCGCCATGGTGAAGGAGACCACGTACTACGACGTGCTGGGGGTGAAGCCGGGCGCCTCGCAGGAGGAGCTGAAGAAGGCCTACCGCAAGCTGGCGCTGAAATACCACCCCGACAAGAACCCCAACGAGGGCGAGAAGGCAAGTGGGGGGAGGGGGGAGCGGGGATTGGGGCCCGACCCGGGCTCCCTTTTACAGGCTGTAGGTCACGTGCATGTAGGTGGAAATGCGTAACTGTAACGGGGGTGTTGAGTGTCCAGTGCACATGCAAGTCTCAAAGGCGGTTTAGTGTTAAACAGTTATTGGAGGGATACAGGTGAGCTGCAATGTAATCACTTATGGCCTAACACTTATTCTGATCTGTTTCCTACAGTTCAAGCAGATTTCTCAAGCCTATGAAGTACTTTCTGATCCCAAGAAAAGAGAGTTGTATGACAAAGGTGGTGAACAGGCTATTAAAGAGGGTGGTACTGGCAGTAGTTTTGGGTCACCCATGGATATTTTTGATATGTTCTTTGGAGGAGGTGGAAGAATGCAGCGAGAGAGGAGAGGTAATTTGACCATTTCTGTGATATTACCTAAAGTGACCATTTACTATTGAAGTATTTATTGTAGAATATGTAATTGTTCGGAGTATGTTGTAAGATTATGGACACTAACTTCTGTAAAATACTTTTTACAAACTAAACAGTGTTGTTAATGCTGTGCAACAGTGTCTAAAATGATTAGAAACCATATCTGGTTCCAAGCAAATGACATTTTAAGTAAAACATTATGCTCTTTACAGGTAAAAATGTTGTTCATCAGTTGTCAGTTACTTTGGAAGATTTGTATAATGGTGCAACAAGAAAACTGGCTCTGCAGAAGAATGTGATCTGTGACAAATGTGAAGGTATGTTAATGTTTACTGTTGGATTTTTATGATGTTTTTCAGGTAACTAAACCTGAATGAACTGATTTTAATTCCAATATTAAAATAAACCTTCATCTAAATCCAGAGTAACTTTTTGTTCTAGGTAAATTGTAAATGTACTTCTAGTTTTAAGTTCCTTTTAGAGAGAAACCAAAATCAATTCTAATTAGACTTTGCTGTCTTGTTATCAGGCCGAGGTGGTAAGAAAGGTGCAGTAGAATGCTGTCCCAATTGCAGAGGTACCGGCATGCAAATACGAATTCACCAGATAGGACCAGGAATGGTTCAGCAAATCCAGTCTGTGTGCATGGAATGCCAGGGACATGGGGAGCGTATCAGTCCTAAGGACAGGTGTAAAAGCTGCATTGGAAGGAAGATTGTTCGAGAGAAGAAGATTCTAGAAGTTCATATTGATAAAGGTAATGCCTTCAAGGAGAACTTGGCTGAGTTTTGTAATACTTAATAGATTTGTTTTAACCTTGGATTTGCATGATACAAATTTCAGTAATTGAAAGAGCTATTATCCAGTGGCAGTGTTACGTGCACATTAAAATGTGTAGCAATAGTATTGCTTACTGTTAAATGGTAAAACCTGTGCAGAGCTCTAAATGGTAGATTTGGTTTCAAATACACACATCTTCATGGGTAATGTCAGTTCAAATTGCTGCTCACTTGTTTAGTAAGCATTAACTTGACTACACCTAGTGTCATGTTAGTTGCATATTGATTACTGGATATGCAAACAGTGGATTGATTCACAGTGAAGAGAAACTGACAAGCAGACTAATGCCAGAATGCTGACTAATTACTGACATTGGTTAAAATAAAACAAGCAAGTGGAACACTTGGTGACTTAAGTTGCATTACTCCTTTAGGAATTCTGTGCCCAAAAATTCTATGCACAATATTTTAAAATTCTGCAACTTTATTTGTCAAATAAATACAGAGGCTCCAGCATGGCAGTGGGGAGCACAGGCCCCTGGCTGTATGGAGGTGGGAGATCATCCTGTAGTCCCCATTTTTCCCCTCCCCCCCCAGACATGGACTCAGCAGTGAAGCTGCACTTGACCCTGACACAGTGCAAGGGCTGGGCCTGCCCCATGAACACCCTAGGGCCCTGCCTCTCTGTGCCAGGTGTGGACAGGCAGGCTCAGTCCAGCAGGATCAAAGTGTGGAGGGGCTTAGTGTGGGGAAGTCTTGGTGCTGGCGACTCAGTGGGGGAATCTGGATGCACACAGGCTTGTTGGGGGTGCAGGGGCAATGGGACTCTGCAGGGGGGTCCAAGTGAAAGTGTATGGGGGAGCTGCTGCTGCCGCCAAGGGGATACTGCATGCCAGGCTCCCACTTCTCCTCCCCCTTCCCCCCATGCCCTTTTCCTCCCACCCTTGCCCCACTTCAGGTATTCACCATTGTACAGAAAACAGGATGGCACACAAGGGGGCACAACTGGCACTAGGACCCAGGAGGTGATGTCCAGCTGCAGAATCAGCTAGCCTTTATGGAACCCTCTTTTACCTGGGCAGCTCAGGGTGCTTGCAGAAATGGAGGGGGGGCAGTGGCACATTACCCTGTATGCCTCCCCAAACTGCACCATGGGCATCCCCAGCCCTATGCAGATTTACCTCTCCGCTGACTGCTCCAGACACAGAAACCCCACTGGCGTGTGACCACTCTAGCAGTTTATGGTGTAAAAACAGACAGGGAAGCAAAGGGAAGCTGCAAAAGTTTGTGGTGGAAAAACATGTTAAGCCTGTAATGCAGAGGTGGCCAACCTGAGCCTGAGAAGGAGCCAGAATTTACCAATGTACATTGCCAAAGAGCCACAGTAATATAGCCGCAGTCCCGTACTCTCCCCCCACCCCCCAGGCACTCCTAGTGCCTCCCAACCACCGGCAGCCCTGCTGATCAGCACCTCCTGCTCATTTCCCGCACCTCCCAATCAGCTGTTTCATGGCATGCAGGAGGCTCTAGGGGGAAGTGAAGCCATGGCAGGCTCAGGGGAGGGGGGTGGAAAGAGGTGGAGTGGGGACAGGGCCTGCGGCAGAGCCAGGGATTGAGCCGTGAGCATGCGCACACCCCAGCACATTGGAAAGTTGGCGCCTGTAGCTCCAGCCCCAGTCAGTGACTATAGAAGGAGCAGCAAAATAATTTCTGAAGAGTCGCATGTGGCTCCAGAGCCACCCCTGCTGTTATGCTTAGAACTCAATCTGTTAAGCCGTCCTAACAGTCTCGCTCCAGGTGCTACTGACCTACACTAGCTTGAACAATCTCCAGCAAAGTTAACCAGCAGAGTTCACTACAAACAACTCTCTTCAGAGGTAGGGGATGGGGAAAGGCCATATTGTGCAGCAGATGTAAGAAGCCTCTATTGCTGAATAGGCCTTGTCAAAAGCTGGTCAGTACTGGCAGTGAAAGAATTTGGGCAGTCAGATGTGAACCACTTCACAAGCATGCAGCACATCACCAACTGGCTAATGTGCCTGACCCTCCCAGTAACTGCATTCTACATCGACACTTGAAGTCTCTGTAATATACCCAGTATTTTAAAGGAGGGAGAATATTGAAGCAACAGTTTCTGGGAGTGGGAAGTGCAGAAGTTGACACCTTTTGAGGTACATGCAACACTTCCAGGATCTAGTATCTTCATCTTGAATGATTCAGACCTAAATTTGTTCTTACTAACATGGTTGAAGCATGCGGGCCTCCAGGGTGCAGAGGGCTTTTCCTTAGTGCCTAAGGGAGTTGCATGACTTTTGACAATACCACCCTGAATCTCTCCACTGTTGCCATATCTTTACAGTTTGGCTGTTTGCTGTCAGCTCAGCTGGTATTGAGTAAACTTTTCTTTCTGGACAAATATCCACATCACAAATTACTGTGCTTAACACTCCCGACAGTCTCTGAAGGCAGGGTCTGAGTTCTGACTTGAGCATCCAGTCAGGACTGAATGCTGATAATACAGCATGGCAAAGACTACACTACTGCCTGTATGGTCACTTCATGTATGAATAGAGAATTTCAGCATATAGTATGAAGTCCTAAAACACAAACTTAAATTACTGTAGAATTCCACTTTCTTGCACTTGATTGACAATAAGGAGCACTGGAATGAATTGTAAAAGCTGATGCATGGTGGGTGGCGGGAGGGGATCTGGCTGCAGGTGGGTGCTAAGCACCAGCTAATTCCACCAGTCTTGAAATGAAGACTCTGATGTGCTAAATCAGAAAAGCAGGGTCTTACCCCAAAAGGAAAGACCTGCCTGGTTGTGTAGCAGTGGCTTTTTGATGTGAGAGAGAACTGAAGGTCTTAGGAAGAGGGCTTCCTGTTCTCTCTCACTCGCAGCATCCAAATCATGCTTAACCCTATTAGCTCTGCAGCAGCTCTGTACAAAGCCACCAGTAGGTGGAGATAGAGGGAGGCTTTAAGCAAACCCCTTGGGGCTGATGGTTGTAAGTAGTCGTCTGAGCTGCTGTTCTGCTTTCATTGAGGAATGACCTTTATAGGTGGCAATCCTGACTAGAATTGGGCTGCTTGACAACTAAGCTGAGAGAGTGCCCCGCAGTTGGATATGCTTCCATAGCCCAGATTGTCTCTGTGCAAGCCTCTAGAAACGTAGCTGGTTAGTCATGTGTAGTGCTGGGGGGGGGAGAGAAATAGATGCAATATCAGAACCTACCAATCACAACGGTTTGTCGCACAGGTTAGAGCCTGATAAAGTGATGCTATGTATGTATTGTAGATATTTAAATTTCTAATTACATGTGCCTTTGCAATAGGAATGAAGGATGGTCAGAAGATAACATTCCATGGGGAAGGGGACCAAGAACCAGGACTAGAGCCAGGAGACATCATTATTGTCTTGGATCAAAAAGACCATTCTACATTTACAAGGTAAAGCATCTCAAGCATGCGAGTGTAGGACTTTCAGCTAGATCATCTGTGTTGTCCAGAAACTTCACACATTAGGACTGGGTCATTACTTCCAATAGGTATTTAAACTCAACCACCTCTATCCAACTAGAGTTCAATTGTTGTAAGCTGTCTTAGAGTCAGATGAATACTTGGCTTATTACTTTATTCCAAACAGTGGAGAAACACTTGGCGGGGGCAGGGTACTCAGTTGAGCCCTGGCTGCTGCTGAGCTAACTGCAGTAAAGGGGGGCTCAGACAGATTCTATTACAGGGGGTGGGGCGCTCGACAGGAAGAGTTTGGGCACCACTGAGTCTCTGAATATTTGCAGAGATACTTGTTCAATTAGTCTTATAGTGGTCATTGCACTTGTTGCTTTGCAGATGTAAGATCTCTCCAAATGGCTTATAGACAAACCAAAGAGTGGGTAATCGGGAATAGGCTATTACAGAAATCAAGCTCAAAATCATGAGTTTCCATGAGTGTTCAGCACATGCCTTCATGCTGACTTGCTATGAATATCTGCAGTGATTATTGCAAGATGATATCAAATATCAGTCTACTCCATTAGCTGTCTTTTCAAGCTGCTAATTGTCTAAGACATAGCTGTTAGACAGACAACCCAGCCTGGTTTCAAGAAAGATGAAACTAAACCTCAGGTCTGAGTCTTTGTCCATGTGGATCCTGCGTATGGTGCCCATGCTCATCAGACTTGCGAGATTAGAATCTTTTGACCAGCACTGTCTGTCTGAGGTGGTGCCTATGTACTGCATGTCTCGCTCTTCTTCTCTCTTCCCGGCTGCGGGAGGGCATATTAGGCAGAGCAGCCACAACAATCTTTCTTTCAGTTGCTCTTACCAGTGGCAGGGAGCTGGAACTCAGTGGTGTCTGCCTGGTACCCTGCAGTACCTTTTAAAATCAGTTTAGTAAATACTAGCACTGTTAGTTCAGGGATCTTCTCTACCCTGACAGCCCCATTGTTTTCTTTTGAACTACTGCTTGGCACCAAGGCACCCTGCTACGTAATGACAAAGCCTAAGCCCTCTAGTCTCCGTCCATGCCTATTGTGGGATGGACTTATCCCACTATCTGAAATACATTTAGTCTCTTCTGTTTGGGCAAGAGCCATGTTCTGAACCATTACTCTTATGGGCCACTTTTTCCCCAACAGAACTTATTGCTTCAGAGATACTTGGCTAATGTGCTATGTGGTGGAGCAGCTCAAGGGGAACACCTAATTTGGAAAGACATGCCTCTGGCTGCAAAAGATCCCAGAGATCCCACTTCCTCAGCACCCAGTAAGGAGGGACTCTATCCTAAAGGCTCAAGTTGTTGAGAGGGGCTGCAGCTCCTTCAGTCAGCCATCCTTTGTCTTCCAAACAGCACCAGCTAGACACTTGGCACCCAAGTCTGCTGCTGCATCAAGGCAGGACAGAGCTGAGCAGTGCTCTAAGGACAACTCAGTGCTGATGATATTCTAAACTGAGCACAGAGCCTGATGATCAGCTTCCTAGCCTAGGGTTCTTTACCTTACTCTGCAAGCACCCTGTGGAACTAAGTCCACTCTGCTACTGGCAGAATTCTCAGTGGGTCAGACTCCCTCATGTTGGGTCTGATACTAGTTCCAGAGTCCTTATGCTACTGGCAGACTTCTTACTGACTATTGATACTTCACCCCTAGCACCAACTCCGGTATGTCACCGAAATTAATCCTTTGGTACCAGTATTCCCCCTATCCTACCACTGAGGTCAGCACTAACCCCATGAACAGATTTGCGGTTCATCTTCCCCTGCACACTTTCTGCCGAATCAGACCCTTCACCCAACATCCCCCTCCATCCAGGGATTCATGATGTAAAGCAATTTACAGCTCACCCTCAATCATGCCAACCAACTTCAGGGGTTAACTTAGGCTCCTAAATCCTTCTTGATCTGATCCCTTTAGCTTCCCATCCTTGCCTTATTGGACGTTCTGGGGGTCCCATCTGGACAGTGAATTTGGCTTGATCTGAACAACCTTTTTCATGGAGTTGCTGGGGGTGGGGTTTTTTTTGGCCTGGCTCTAGCCATGTATGTCTCAATTAAAACAGCCCATTCCATGACCACAGCCATCAACACAATAAGGGCATTCTGCTTACAATCCACAGGGATTCTAGAGAAGTCCAAGCAACTCTCAACGAGCTCTCCATTGACTGATAATCTTAGCTCCTGCAAGGATGAGTTACGTACCCTAAAGGGGCACAGGACCTGCTGTCAGGAGAAAACATGTAATGTATCCAGGCTAGTTCAGACAGAACTTTCTCCCATTGGCACCAGATGGTGCTGATTATTCCATGTCTCACTTTTCCCTCAGATAGCCGCCTCCCTTCCCAACAGCTGGTTTCTCAGTTGGGTTCAGAGCCATCCATGTTTCAGTCCCACTAGAGCATCCTTGTGTCTACTCCATTTTTTCGTTCCTGCATTTCCCATTTTTCTCAGGCATGGGCTGGGATTGCTACAGACCAGTGGAAAACATACATCTCCTTTAATCTCCAATTCCAGTCCTGGCCCCTCACCTCCCCACTTCTCTGCTCCTCTTA
This sequence comes from Mauremys mutica, assembly GCF_020497125.1. Taxonomy (NCBI): domain Eukaryota; kingdom Metazoa; phylum Chordata; order Testudines; family Geoemydidae; genus Mauremys; species Mauremys mutica. The sequence goes on from NC_059077.1 coordinate 130,822,118, forward strand.
AGGGACCCACCTTACATGACAAACTGAGGGATTGTTGGTGTGGAATTCTTGCATCATAAGTACTCAAGAGTTCAGAGGGAAAGGTTTTTATTCTTGATATTTCCATATCCCCAAAAGAACAAGGGATGCATCTTGTGCTGGACCTGAGATGACTAGACAAACATACACAGCACTTACATGATGACTTTTGACAGACCTCACCTCCACTGTCTCCAAGGCTGGTTGAGGTCTGTTTACAACCCCATCAAACAGCATATGGACACACACTTCATGGTCCTAATAGGACTAGGATTACTAGCTTCCCTAAACTGGATGATGACCTTGATGGTGTGCAAGGAGTACCATTCTGTAATCTGTACCTTACCTCACACTGCAACACTGATTACAGGTGCATCCATGGCAGGTTGGAGAGGCCCATCTAAACCACCTGCAAGTTCAATACATGCAATTTTGGAGAGTCCTCAGTCCACTTCAGTGTGCTATAACTCCAGACAAGTGGACTACTCTGCAGAATCTTTGTACTGCTACTGGAAGGAACTACTGTACAGATCTGACAGACAGCACCTCTACAATGTGTAACCACAGGTGGGGGTGCCAACTCACCCCTCCTCCCCAACTTGTCAGGAAGCAATTGTCCTGTGAAGGTGGAACCACTTCCACATCTTGGCTCCATGGCACTTCACCTACCAGAAACAAACAATGGAACAGATTTCTTCAGTAGACACTACTCACCCAACCATTAATGGTCACTGAAGACTTGATCTCAGGCCTAGCAGATGACTCCCTGTGATAAAATAAGTTTAGGAAGGCAGCAAGCCAGTCCCTGGTCTCAAAAAGGTTGAGACACAATGACCTAGACCATCCCTGATACACCTGTTTGTTGCAATGCCCACAGTTCTGCTCCAGGGCAGGTGACAGCTAAGGCTCCCTCAAGGATGCCTTCCTCATTCCTTGGTCTCAGTCTTCTCTACCTTTTCCTTTTTTTCCTCTACTGCCATGGCTCAGAAGGAAGATCTATCAGACTTGCTAGCAGAGTAATTATCCTAGCTTCTTGTTGGGCCAGACGGCAACTCCTGGGCCTACTGTATCCATCCACACAGCCACCAACTTCTCTGCCCAGTCTGCCAGACTTATTCTAGGAAACTGGGGGACATTCTCCATCTAGGCCCATCTTTACAGCTGGTTGCTTGGAAGTTGGCTCCCTAAGCCCTACAGACAGGGACTTTTCTACAGAGGTCCAATAAATACTTGCATAGGGCAGGAAGCCCTCTACAGCTCAGTCTGCAGATCAAAGGAGAGAAGTTTGTCTGGGCTTCACAGCACTTGTGCTTTAGAAGCCCCTATTCCTTTGCAAGCTTATATGGTGACTGGTTCTGGCCCATCCACTCGTTTGTGTGCCCCTTCCTGGGGCCTGTGTGTCGTTCTTACGGAACCCCCTTTGGACTTTTATTGAGCTGCTCTCTCCACCATCTTGCATTCAAAACCACCTAACAGAAGAGTTCGTTGTCTTCAAGCACTGTTGGCAGACCCTCTTAGGTTGTTTTCAATAGGGATATGGTAATGCTGAGATCCCTGAAGTTCCTCACCAGCATGCTGTCAGATTTTCACTTAAATCAAACTGTCAGACTCCTTGCTGTCCTCAAATGAGAGACGGGCTGAACACGTAGATATTTCCAGAGCAATCACTTGAAGAAGAAAGAAGGGCTCATGCCCATTCAACTTGGGGGAGAGGGTGTTTGCTACAGAAGTTTTTCCCCTCAGCAGTATACATAGGGGACTATCTCTTGCACCCTTGGAGTGGCGCACACATGCCACAGCATATAGGGCGCCACCAGCCCCATCCATCCTCAGTTCCTTCTTGCCGCCAGTGACGGTGCATGGAACTGTTGCTGCTTCAGCTTGCGCTGTTGCTTCTCGTTCATTCAAACCCATTTACCTCGTGTATTGTAGTGTGTGTGTGTGTGTGTGTGTGTGTGTGTGTGTGTAGTTTCCCTCTAACAAATAAGGAAGCTAAAACTAGAGACTTTAAGCCCTGTGATCACTAAAAGGCCCATGCCCATTAGCAATCCACATAACAGCTTACGGTGATTGGGTGAAGGTCATATTAAGTGCAAGCAGCAAAGAATCCTGTGGCACCTTATAGACTAACAGACGTTTTGCAGCATGAGCTTTCGTGGGTGAATACCCACTTCTTCGGATGCAAGTAGAAGTGGGTATTCACCCATGAAAGCTCATGCTGCAAAACGTCTGTTAGTCTATAAGGTGCCACAGGATTCTTTGCTGCTTTTACAGATCCAGACTAACACGGCTACCCCTCTGATATTAAGTGCAGAATCTGCAAATCCTTCAAGCCCAGGATTAAGGAGCATGACATCCACTTGAAAGCACTTCTTATAAGAGTCTGCCCTTACAGCGAGCCTGCAGACTCCTTTGCTGTTCCCTGCCCTATAGCCCCAGCTAGGGTAGCTTTTCCCCTACATGAGGGGGTTGCGAAAATTACAAATGCCCTCTGGCAAACCCCCTCCTCCTTGCCTGCGATCTCTAAGAGGGTGGTGTCCAAGAACTTGGTGCTATCCAAGGGTGTTAAGTACCTTTTTATACCCATCCTGTTCCCAGTTCCCTAGTGGTAGAGGCAGTCAACCACAGGGAGAGACACGGTCAACTAGCGATTACCCCTAAGAATAAAGACTCAAGGAGACTAGACTTGTTTGGGCATCAAGTTTATTTGGTCTCCAGTCTCCAGTTGCGGTTGGCCAACCATCAGGACCTCCTAGGCAGCTATGATTTTAATATGTGGCAGGCCATGAGTTTGTGCTCCATCCAGAGGTAGCCTGCTTGGTCTTCCAGAGGTGGGGAGATCCTCAAGTGGATCTGTTCACCCTCAGGCAGAACTGGAAGTGCCACCACTTCTGCCCCAAATGGGATTTGGGCAAGGGCTCCCTCTCCAATGCCTTCCTCCTGTCCTGGGCAGAAATCCTGATGTATGCATTCCCCCGCTCCCACCTGTGAGCAGCGTCCTGGCAAAAGTCAAGAGAGACAGGGCCCAAGTTATCATTGCCCCAGTGTGGATGCGCCAACATTGGTTTGACACACTGCGTTTGGTAGCACACCCCCCCGCCCCCCAGTGGCCGCTGCTGAACTGACCAGACCCGCTGTCACAGGACCACAGTCACCTCTTGCACCCCTATCTCACGTCTCTCCTTGTGCCGTGGATGCTGCATTGCTGAACCCTGAAGAATGGATCTGTTCAGCAGGAGTCCAGCAGGACCTGCTGGGGAGTAGAAAACCCTGGACTAGACAGACCTTCCTGCCAAAGTGGACAAGGTTTTTCCACTGGGTGGCTGAACGGGGCATCTCCCCTTCACATTCTTGGTGCAGTTGATCTCTGCCTTTCATCCGCCTGTCCAGGGGAAGATTGTGTTCTCCCATGACATGGCAGCCAGGTTCCTCAGAGGTCTTGATTTTTTTCCCCTAAAGTTCAGTTCCCAGTCCCTCAATGGGATCTCAGTTTGGTTCTGTCCAGGCTCATGAGCCTGCCCTTTGAGCTTTTGGCCTCATGCTCCCTGTCTCTCCTATCATGGAAGGTAGCTTTCCTGGGGGCGGATACATTAGCAAGGCGAGTTTCCAAGCCGCATGCCCTGACCTCAGAACTGCCATATACATTCTTCTATAAGGACATAGTCCAGCTCTGGCCCCACATGGCCTGCCTTCCCCAAGGTGGTGTCCGCTTTCCTGACGTCTTCTGCCCCAAGCCCCATGAGACTAGTGAAGAGAGGCACCTCCATGCTGAACATAAGAAGGGCCCTGGCTTTCTACCTAGATCAAACAAAGCATTTCCAAAGATCGACTTAGCTTTTCATCTCTACAGCTGATGGGATGAAGGGCCTCCTGGTGTGCATGCAGAGGATTTCTAACTAGATTATCTCTTGCATAAAGGCTTGCTACAAGCTGGCAGGGGCCCCACCACCGCTGATTGTCAGAGCCCACTCAACTAGAGCTCAGGCATCCTTGGCGACCTTCTGGCACATGTTCCACTCCAGGATATCTGTGAAAATGTGGTCCTCGGTACACAGCTCACTATGCCAGCATGCAGCAGGGTTCAGCAGAGCTGTGTTGAAATCTACATGTCTGAACTCCTTACCCACCTCCATGGGTACTGCTTGGAGTCACCTAAGTTTAGTTCCAGTGATTGCTCATGTCCATTCAAGACAGTTACCTTTTTCTGTAACTGGTGTTCTTCGAGGTGTTTCTCATGTCCATTCCATACCCCACCCTCCTTCTCCACTGTCAGTTTCCGGCAAGAAGGAACTGAGGGTGGAGGGGGCTAGTGGTGCCCTATATGCTGTGGCATATGGGGGCCGGTCCCCTAGGGATACTACTGAGGGAAAAACTGCTGGCACCAGTGCATGTGGCGAGCGCGCACACACTCTGAATGGACATGAGCAACACATCTCGAACACCAGTTACGGAAAAAGGTAACTGTCTTATTCTTTAGACAGAACTAAGCCATTCAGGAAACTGTCCTGTTTTCAGCACTAAGGAAGGCTGATGGTCTGGCCATCTCTTACCATAGACTATCCAAGTGGATCACTCAGTGCATCCCAATTTACCAACTAGCAGCTAAACTCCTTTCTTCAGGCATTAGGTCCAAGTCAGCTAAACCCAGGCAGCTTCCTCATATGCTAAATATTGCTGTAGGAAGGAATCTGAGTAGTCCCCTGCCTCATTCCATTCCTTTAGCAGTTACACCCTGGATTTGGTGACTAAATCAGTCCAAACTTGGAAGGGTTCTGTGGTCTGTCTAGTTATAGCTAGGACTGCTTGGATGCTCTTTCTATTTATTTGGGGACTGATGGAGCAGAATCCACCCTGACAGACTCAGAATTTACTAATCTTACAACAACAGATTCAGGAATTCTCCATTTGGATCCTATGTCCCACCCTCCATCCCAGCTCCTTCAGAGTCCATCTCTGCTTTGAGATTCTGGATTAGCAAGAGATCTAAGGTGGCTGGGGCTGCTATGCCCGCTACCCCCTTGGGTGGGGGAGCTCAAGCACAAAGGGTGTGTAGGTGTGGCCCCAGCAGACCCTGATAGTCAAAAGATTCTGATCTCACGTGTCTGAGGTGCGTGCACACCAAGTGGGATCTACAGACAAAACCTCTAAAAAAGCAGTTTCTATAAAGTAACTGTTTTGTCTCTCCTTAGTACTAGCCTTCAGTGCAAGTGGAACAAGAGCAGCAGTGGCTGTCCTTTAATTTAAAGAGAACCAGGACTATACTGCTGTAAGCTTGTTGAAATCATCCACAGTTTAGCCAGTTGTGGCATTAAGAGCATACTTGGCTTTCCCCAAATTTGGCATAGGGCAGACAATAGGAGTGTATGCAATCTAGTCACTCATTATGTGGGAGTAGGGCTAATTGGGTCTATTGTACTGGCCAAAGCCAGGTTAAAGTCTCTTGGGTGGTATACAGCTTCCGTATAATCTTCCTGTAATTAACTAATCTGTGTGGGGAGGAAAGGGTGGACTAACTTCTGGAATAAAATCAGATTCCTGCAAAGATATACGAGGCAGTTCTAGTGTTAGCAAAGATTTTCCCAAAATTTTCAGAGCTCTTGCATGTGATGTATTTATTCAAATGTAACTGTTCTGTAGGCGAGGTGAAGACCTGTTCATGTGCATGGACATACAGCTGGTTGAGGCACTGTGTGGCTTTCAGAAACCTATTGCAACACTCGATAACAGAACTATAATTATTACCTCTCATCCTGGTAAGTGTGTTTAAAAGTATTGCTGTTAAACTTGTGCAGCTAGCAAATTATCCTTGAGTTCTCCTGTTGCATAGTAAAGGGACCAAAAGAGCATTCCAAGTAAGAGTATTGGGGTTTAAAGTATCTAAAAATATTAATTTGGACCAGAAAGTGTAAATCTCTTGTTCAGAGTTTTATACTGTAAAAACGCTCTACTTGCTAGTTAAAGCTTAAAAAGATTATGTCCTGGTGGATGAAGTATTGGATTAATAACTCATACTAACGAAAGATGCAACTTGTACATCATGGTGTAACTTTCATAACTTCACTTCACTCCACTCCACAACAGATAAGACCCTATTACATGCATGGCTGTTGGTAACTTAACTTGACTAGATATGTGGTAGGAATTTATGAAGGCCCAACTCCTGTAAAAACTGGAAGTCTTGAGCTCCGAATTCATGGAATAGCGTCTGTTCAGTCAGAACGTACTCCATAAGAGGGCTGCTTTCAGGATGCATGAACAAACAGTTGCATATGTATTCAGTTGTGGTGTAGCTGTGTCGGCCCCAGGATATTAGAGACATGGTTCGTGAGGTAACGTCGTATTGGATCAGCTTCTGTTGGTGAGAGAGACAAACTTTTGAGCTACACAGAGCTCTTGAGGTCTGGGAAATGTACTCTGGACATATTCTATTTCGCTGTGACACTATATGTTCAATTTTGTAACTACTCATGCCAGTAGTCCCCAACATGGTGCCTGCGGGGGTATCTTAATGCGCCCAAGTCCTGGACCCCGGGAGAGCGCCCTCCGAAATGCTGCCGAATGTCAGCGGCATTTCGGCGGGGACGCCTCTCAATGACGTCACTTGTCGACGGCAAGCAGCGTCATCGAGAGGCGTCGCTGTCAAATTTCGGCGGGTGCTCCACCGCTACAGTATTGCACGGGTTGCAAGGCTCAGGCAGCCCCTGAGCCAGCACTGGCTGCTGCAGAATTGAGGTCACTGAACCCATGACACACCCACACACCTCCTAGCCTTAGTCCTAGGACAAAAAAGGGGATTAATGGGTTACAGATTGTTGTAATAAACCACAAATCCTGTGTCTAATAATCTGTGATTGAGGGGGGGGCGGTGTCCTAGCAAAGTTATGAATTTAAGCTCCTGGTTCATCTTTTGAAAGCATTATGCAGATGTCCTTTGTGGATGACAACTGATGGTCAGCGATCGCTTTGAGAAGTGAAGTGTTCACCCACAGATGACAGGGTGTTTGTCTTGATCACTTTCTTGTGAGAGCTCATTTGAGTGTAACAATTCTCTCTGAATATTTGGGTGGCCTATTCTATGATGTGTGGTCTACTTCTCTGGTGGAGTGTCCTTGTTTGAAAGCGGTTTTGAGCATGTTAAGTTGTGTCCTAGACTTTCTCCTCAGTGCATATTCTGTGGTATCTGAGTGCATGGCTGTAGATAAAAGCCACAGAATATGCTCCAAGGGCCACCCAAATACCCTGAGAGGACCTGGTTCAGTACAGAAATAAACCCCCTCCCCCCGGCTGCACACCCCTAGTTGTAACTTACCATCCCACACTGGAACCCGCATGGGATGTCCTCAAACTGCTACAACCCATGCTTGATCAGGACCCCATCCTTAAAAAGTTTTTTCTGTACCCCTACTTCTGGCCTTCAAGCAAGCCCCCAACCTCCAAAGCTCATCGGAAGCAAGCACCCCTCAGACCCAGACACCAACTTAAAGCAACACCAGATACAACCAGAGCAGATGTATAACAGCTCCCACAACACCCCTCCCTAGATATAGGGGTCCTACACATGCAGTGTACCTCATTCAGTGCACTCATTGCCCCGATTACACTTGCCTAGATGAAACCAAACAACTGCTACACTCAATTGATAGTCAGAACCAGTCACCTGAGAGTGAACGCTTCTTACAAAGCGATACTTTATCTGACCATCAGTTGTCGTCCACACAGGACACCTGCACAGCACTTTCAGAAGATGAGCCTGGGAGCTTAAATTCATAACTTTGCTAGACACTGAAAATCACAGATTGGTTAGACACTATATTTGTGGCTTATTAAAACAACCTGTAACCCACTAACTTTCTACCCTATGACTACAGGGGTGTTAACAAGCCACTTCACCTTGACTGGTCCCTTAGAATATGTGCTATCTGTTTATATTTAGCTGTGATACTGAGTACTTTTCCCTGATCTGAAGAAGAGATCTGTGTGGCTTGAAAGCTTGTCTCTTAGCAACAGAAGGGCAGGGGGGTGGACCAGATGACCACCTGAGGTCCCTTCCAACTGTGATATTCTATGAACAGAAGTTGGTCCAATAAGAGATTACCTCCCCCACCTTGTCTCTCTATTCACATGATATAGCCTTTTAAGACCACTTCTGGATAGAGGAGAGTTGGCACTACCATTTACAGGCAACCAGGTTTTTAGCAGCCTTCATGAAGTGGGATCTGGGTCAGTGTAGTTCCATGAATCTTAGCCTAGAAAACAGTGTGAAAGGGAGTTAAGGGGAGATCACACAAATGTAGCAACTATAACTGCTTGTCTTTTGTGCCTTGGTTTTTGCTTTAGGTCAGATCGTCAAGCATGGAGATATTAAATGTGTGCTGAACGAGGGGATGCCAATTTATCGCAGACCATATGAAAAAGGGCGCCTGATCATTGAGTTCAAGGTAAGAGTTCAGTCAGCTTTGTATAGTTAAAGATGGCTTAACATTGAACATGGTGGAAACTCGTCAGGTTAAAGCTGACTTCTATTTCTAATGGAGGCAAGAAGACCATGAGGCACTCAATCTTTACCTGTTTCTGCATTCTGTTCTGCAAAAGGCTATGTAAGCTAATCCAATATACAGGGTTATACTGCTTAGAATAAAGCTAAAATACTGACCTTTTTTAAAAATAACCTTGTGCCTCAAATAGCATGGAGAGGATCTTAGATGTGGAGACTTTTCTTTGGAAACTACTTTATTGGAAGGGTCATCTTGTAGGCAAAACATAGATGGAGATCTGGAAAACCTGATAATGGAAGGCAGCCAGACTGTATGAGAGGTTGGACAATGAAGTAAAATGCTAGGTTGGTTTTTGTTTATCTCTTTCTGAGAAGACTTGGGAGCCTAGAGCTATCAAAAGAGCCCAGGACTCTGCTACAAGCTGATGCTTGTAGGAGCAAGGTAGCGCACACCTCTCAAAGTAGTAATACACTGTGGAGAAAAGACTGTATAAGCAAAGTTCACAAAGGGCCATTCTTACTGATTTTTCAGGTAAACTTCCCAGAGTGTGGCTTCCTCTCCTCTGATAAGCTGTCTCTGTTGGAAAAACTGCTACCTGCAAGGAAGGAAGTGGAAGAAACTGAAGAAATGGATCAGGTAGAGCTGGTGGACTTTGACCCATCTCAAGAAAGAAGACAGCATTACAATGGAGAAGCCTATGAAGACGATGAGCATCATCCTAGAGGTGGTGTTCAGTGTCAGACATCTTAAAATGGCCAGTGAATACCCATTCTGATGCTTGTTTTGTATGCATTAGTGGATGAGTGAAGAACTACAAGCAGCTCATGCTCACTCCTTGCTATTGTTTTGTTTTAATATTCAACCACAGTTGTGTTTTTTAAAACAAGTTAATGAATAAAATCAATAATAGAAAATGACACACTGACTTTGCAATTCATGTAAAGTTCAGGGTGCAAGCTCAGCTGAAGCTGACCATGAGGTCAGTTACCCCTGGCTGCTTGTCTTTATTTCAGGCCTTGTAATTCCTGTATTTTAATTGTGTGCAAATGCACTGGCTTAGATTCAGATTGAGTGGTGGTCTTTTAGATTCTATGCCCTGTTAATGAAGTATACCCAAGTATTTATTTATAATTCATGTTAAGATCAATTAAAGTTTCTGTTCTAATCGGACTGTAGAATATAACCTGTGACTGTCTTGGACTTGTACTGCTATTCATCAAATCAGGACTTGCTCTAATGCAGCTGCCCAGTGCTGTACTGATTACCTTACTCGGACAAGGATGCTGTCAATCTTCACATGCCCACTTAAACACCTGGCAGATGCACTGGCTCCCTCAGCCTGCTGAATTTGAGATTTTACTGATCTCTTGGCTGCCAGCTTCATTCTTTTGTGACCCACTAGTGGATGGAAAAATGAAGCTTCCTGCTGTTATAAGCACAGGCAACTTGTCAGGCACTAAGTGAACAGTGGGACTGCATTAACATGCCTAATTAAGGAGAGCTAGAATTTTAACCCTTATTTGTGAGTGAGGCCAGCAGAACAGCTGAGCTTGCTATTCTAAATCCCTAAAGTAGTCTCTGCCTACTGATGTGAAGTTTGACCTCCAACTTGCTGCATTAAGTGAGAGGAAATAGCCCAGACTCAGTACTGGGGAGTGAAGGTGAAAGATGCATGACCCTGCATAGGGAATTCAGTACTAACCAGAAGAGTGGATGACCAATTGAGTCCAGTGTTTGTATCAAAATTCTCCTCTTTCTATGTGTACAATCTTAATCTCATTCTTGAAAGACTCTGTATTGTTCCAGTTATTGTAGGCAAAACTTTTCCAATATAATTACAAAACTATTCAATGGCTCCTAAGACTGTTTTGTGGTGTATGTTAGTCTGCGTTCAGGCTGGAGGGGGGAAATGCACAAGTTTCTGAAAAGGGCTGTGTTCAACTCAGGTCACATGTATCGAAATATGAAGTGGCACATTAGCCAAACTACCTACTTAAAATACACTGGACACACAAGGTGGGTGAAGTAATGTATTTTATTGTACCAGCTTCTTTCGGTGTTCTTGCCCCTGTTGTCTTCAGATTTGTATATTTTCACAAATCTAGCAGATTTACTAATAGTGGCTGTTTCTCATTGTAGAGGTCCAATAACTGTAGACCCACTCTGTTATAGATGAATTCCATTAACGGTAATGGAGAGGTGTGTTGTAGGGTTGCCTGACAACCATACACCTTGAAAAATGTTCTTGCCACTGCATGGGAAAGACATTGTAGTGAGCAATGTAACTCAAAGGAGTGAGGAGAGGGCACTGTAGCCACATCACACAACCGGGTTGAGGGAGGGTTCTTACACTTTGGATGGTATTCAGCACAAAGTAGAAAAAATTATGTATTTCAGCTATTCTTGCTCTTAGAGCTACTGCAAGAGGCTTGCTGTGGAGTAGGACTGTAAACAAGCTGCTATGCAATAACCCGGAGGAAAACAATGTACTTGTGTTTTCCATAGGTGAATCTAAAGGTTGTTAGCTTGCTCCACAGCCATTTCTCCTGTAAGATACACTGTATCAGTCACTTGTTGGCTTAACTGCATATTTCACAAGAACATTTTCATCTTAACTGTTTCGCTTACCAGAAAGCATTAAGTGCTATGATACATTCGCTGTTTAGTAGCTTAGTTTACAGCCCAGGAGTGGGGTTCTCACAGCAGAGCAGGGTAAGGCTAGTTCCCAGAATCAAGGATTGGGGTGATCTAGCAGATCACCAGCTCAGATAACACCAGAGGGGAACGTGTCAGTGCGGCAGGGAGCAGGGTTTATGTGCAGCTTGTTACCAAGTGACTTTAAGCACTGACGTTTGTGATTTTAAGTGAATCTTAAGTGCAGTGGCTAAGAACAGTCAGGAGGTCAGTTGTTTTGTTTATTGCAGGTGAGGGAAATAAACACAAGCAAGCAGAAAAATGACTACTAGTGAGGCAGCTACAAAATTAGAGCTGGCCAGCAGGGCTGGATTAACCATTTGTGGGCCCGGTGCCAAACATACTTCTGGGCCACTGTGGAGCCTGGTGTGGGGAGGTCAGTCCCCAGAGTGAGGGGCCAGCCAGAGGCAATGGGGCATGGCAGAGGCAGCCCCATTCCACCCAATGCAAGGGCACTAGTTACAAACTGGCAGTTGCCAGCCAGACAGGGGCCTGCCTGGCCCTGTGCTGCCAGCATGTCCCTTCCCCTTAAGAGCAGGCCTGTGCCCAACTCCCTATGGCCAGAGCCCCCTGGATCCACTATGCCCAGTGCCCCCAACCCTCCCACAAATGCACTACAGCACCCCCCCCACTCCCTAGTGCCCCAACACACTGATCTTCTCCCCTCACAGCCCAGCACCTCCCTGACCTAGTCCCACACCCTGCCTCCTAGCTGCACTCACGGGCCCTGCTGGGAGGTGACTATCTGCTGGGCTGAGCTGGCAGCACAGCCAGGGCTGGTCCCAGGGCTGGGAATTGCTCCGGCCCCTTGGGAGTGGCACAATCAGCCAGGCTCTCTCAAGATGCACTTACCTGGAGGGGCCCAGTCAAGCTCCCCCACATTGTCTTGTCCCACTCTGCCCCCCTGACTGAGACTGGCCAGGCTTCTGCACCAGTCCCAGGTGGCTCAGCTCTGGGGAGACAGGCAGTGCCCCACAGGTGGTGGGAAGCAGAGACTGCCTGGAGCCGGCGGTGCACTGGGGTCCGGCCAGGGTGCAGAGAGGAGCAAGGGAGTGAGGCTAGGGAGCGGAGAGGAGAAAGTGGTGGGTGGGGGGAGTCAGCGGGATCTCGGGGCGCAGTGGAAGTGGAGCAGGCTGGAGCCCCTTCTGAGCATAGGCCCGGCTCCATGGAGACACTCAGCACTGCTGGCCAGACTGGAAGCTGCAGAGAAGGAAAAGGACTGTGAGTTTCAAATGTGGCAGGCCAAAATGAGGCTCAAAGAAGCAGCTGCAGCCAGGGAAACTATGGCAGCAGAGGCAGCCAGAGAGGAGGCTGCACACAGAAGGGCCATGGAAGAGTGAGAGAGAGAAGAAAGAGCAAAAACACCGCCATGGGCCTGCTAGAGAAGCAGAACCAGAACCCCCTGACCCCAAGGACTCCCATCACTCCAAAAATCCACAAATGGGAATAATTGTGTCCTGCATACAATGAAAAGGCTGATATTGCTGAATAGCTGACTACCTTCAAAAGGCTGTGTGTAATACATGAAATCCCTGGTAAGAGAGTTCCTATCCTATCAGGTAGAGGGATAGCTCAGTGGTTTGAGTACTGGCCTGCTAAACCCAGGGTTGTGAGTTCAATAATCCTTGAGGGGGTCACTTAGGGATCTGGGGCAAAATCAGTAATTGGTCCTGCTAATGAAGGCAGGGGGCTCGACTCAATGACCTTTCAAGGTCCCTTCCAATTCTAGGAGATAGGATATCTCCATTAATTTAAATCCTGATTGCAAAATGAACTGGTAAAGCTTGAAATGTATTCAATGGAATGCCTATTGAAGATGCTTTAGACTATTGTAAATTTAAAAATACTGTTTTGTGAAGTTTTCAGATTTCCCCTTGTGACAGGGCCAGATGGCAGATGGAAGGCAGATATATTAGCCGCAGGTCCCTTTTCCCTGGGTAAGGTAACAAGGGCAGGTCCAGAACAATCAGGAACTTGCTGGAGCAAATTAAGGCAGACAGGCTAGTTAAGACACCTGGAGCCAATTAAGAAGCTGCTACAATCAATTAAGACAGGCAGGCTAATCAGGGCACCTGGTTTAAAAAGGACCTCACTTCAGTCAGTGAGGGGCATGTGTGAGGAGCTGGGAGCAAGAGGCGCAAGGAGCTGAGAGGGAATAGGTGCCCTGCTGGAGGACTGAGGAGTACAAGTGTTATCAGACACCAGGAGGAAGGTCCTGTTGTGAGGAGAAAGAAGGTGTTGGGAGGAGGCCATGGGGAAGTAGCCCAGGGAGTTGTAGCTGTCATGCAGCTGTTACAGGAGGCACTCTAGACAGCTGCAATCCACAGGGCCCTGGGCTGGAACCCGGAGTAGAGGGCAGGCCCGGGTTCCCCCCAAACCTCCCAACTTCCTGTTTGATGTAAGAGGAGTTGATCTGGACTGTGGGTCCCACCAGAGGGGAAGGTCCCTGGCCTGTCCCCTGACCCATTAGATGGGCCAGCAGAGACTGTGGGGATGGTTCTCCTTTTCCCCAGGCTGGCCAGTGATGAGGTTAGCCAAGTGAATGGCAGGTTTGTGCCTCTAACAAAAGGAGCCAAACTGGGGACTGTGGTGAACCTCTGAGGTGACAAATCTGCCAGAAAGCACAGACCCCCCCCACCCCAAGGCAGAGGAGGAACTTTGTCACACCCTAAAACAGAGAGGAATCTTAAGAGGGATATTGGTACAATGGGGGAACATGTAAACAAAATGGAAGATTTGTTGGGGATAGGGGTGAGGGGTAAACTGGTGGCAAGTTTTGAGGGAATGTTGGCTCTTGTTGCTCAAGAGCGTTTCCTAAGCATGCGTAAGGCTGATGTGGAGCAGTGTCTGTGGGACAAAGATGTAAAGTCTGTGGACGAGGTGGCTTTTTTAGCAGATGGCTTCGAACAGAATCAGGCGTCTATTGAGGGCAGGCCACAGAAAGAGGGGTTTAAAACTGGCAGGAAGGGAGGATCCCATATTGCCCCTGGGAAGAGAGAAAGGGGTTGGGAGCCTAAACATTCCTCTACTGGTAACTCCTATCCCAAATCTCCCGTAAAAGCAGAAGAGCCCAAAAGGTGCTATCATGTAATTCCACTGGTCACCTGAGGCATAAATGCCCTGTGCTAGGAGGAAGCAGGCAAGCAATAGCTCATGTTAGTTCTGCTGTCCTCAACACAGAACCTCCCCATCCCCCAGGGAATTGAAACCTATCATATTGGTTTTGTGAGATTAGCCTCTGCAGAACCAGACATGGAGCATGTTAAGGCTGGCCAAATTGGTGGCAGGGAATGCTTGGGGCAGAGGGATACAGGAGCTCAGATCTCTCTGGTTAGGCAGAGTGTGATCCTAAAGGCCAGTATGTTACCTGGCCAAAGGGCAGAGATTGTGGGGGTGGGCGAAAGCAGATTCCTTGTACCACTAGCTAAAATCCAGGTGGTGTGGGAAGGTTTGGAATGTGTTTTGACTGGGGGGGGGAATGGAACACCTCCTAGGTGACCTGCTCCAGGTAATGATTTTTTTTCAGTGTAGTTCAAGTTATCTCCCCTCAACCTTCTTTTGGTTAGGCTAAACAAGCCAAGCTCTTTGAGTCTCCTTTCATAAGACAGGTTTTCCATTCCTCGGATCATCCTAGTAGCCCGTCTCTGAACCTGTTCCAGTTTGAATTCATCCTTCTTAAACATGGGAGACCAGAACTGCACACAGTATTCCAGATTAGGTCTCACCAGTGCCTTGTATAAGGGTACTAACACCTCCTTATCTTTGCTGGAAATACCTCGCCTGATGCATCCTAAAACTGCATTAGCTTTAACGGCCATATCACATTGGCAGCTCATAGTCATCCTGTGATCAACCAATACTCCGAGGTCCTTCTCCTCCTCTGTTACTTCCAACTGATGTGTCCCCAATTTATAACTAAAATTCTTGTTATTAATCCCTAAATGCATCACCTTGCACTTTTCACTATTAAATTTCATCCTATTACTATTACTCCAGTTTACAAGGTCATCCAGATCGTCCTGTATGATATCCCGGTCCTTCTCTGTGTTAGCAATACCTCCCAGCTTTGTGTCATCTGCAAACTTTATTAGCACATTCCTGCTTTCTGTGTCAAGGTCAGTAATAAGTTAGCTTGAAATAGAACTTGAATGTTGCCCCAACCTGAATCCTATCCCATACACACATCTCTAGCTTGAATTAAGTGGTGTTTTACACGCAAACTAGCGGGGGGGAGGGGGGGGGAGGAGAGAAAGGAAGCAGGCAGGGGTGTTGCTAGACCTCATAATACAGTGTGGGGACGGCTGGAAGTAATTAATTAAAGATGCACACAGAAGCCTGTATTGATCCTTTCTTCAGGGTGGCTTCAACCTGTTTTCCAAGGTAGTCAGAATGCAGTTATGCACCTCTCTGCTGGGAGCAAAGCCCACGTGTGCAGCTTCTTGTCATGTAAGCCATATGTGAGTGGTTCTGCTGCATAGAAGCCAGAAGGATACTTTGTTAAATGAGGATCAAGTTAGATAGTTGGCATAATATAAATGCAGCAGAAAACCCCACTGTATTAGAATACTTTTGTCCTGAAAAAGCAAGGTAGCTTAGGATCAATAGAATCCATCTTTGCGAAGGTGGAGACAACTCTCCTCCTGTTTATTCCATTCTCATTCCCTGAAAGAAAGAAATGAGCCATCTGCTACACATTTTAGAAAGTCAATCATTTATAAATTGATGGTTGTTTTTCCATCTATAAACAGCACAAAGGAAAGGTACAGACTTCACAAGACAGAATAATCACTTCTACAGCAATTAAACTGCTTTAACTACCCAGATACAGGGTAATGAAAGTGTTCTATCCACTGACATTGTACAGCTATTTAGACTAAGTACTGAAACACAGTTCTGGGCTCCTGAACTGAAATTTTACTCAGCATATTTGGATTCATAAAAGCATGAACACGTTCAGCCCTTCATTAAGAAACATGCTCCAAAGCTAGTTAAACAGTTATGGTTTCCAGAGTTTCAAGAGGCCGTCTTCACTGTAGGTGGCGATTAAGTTCTGATGGGGATGATGAGCGATGCCAATTACATCCTTTTCATGAACCTATAGGATGAACAGAAAAAAAAAAACTGATGCAAGTCTTCTCTTCACATCACCTCAAACCAAATCATATTCTCAGGCATAGGCAACAGTAAGATGAGTAAAGGTTCAGAGCGCATGTCAGTAATTTAAGGCCAAGCAATGCAGGAGTGTGGCTATGCCAACGAGACCCCACCCCACATCTTGTGTAGCTGCAAGCCCCATTCAAGACCAATGGCAGGCAGCTGTGACACAACGCCATCCAAGACTGCCTAGTCCAGGGGTAGGCAACCTATGGCAAGCTGATTTTCAGTGGCACTCACACTGCCCGGGTCCTGGCCACCGGTGCGGGGAGGCTCTGCATTTTAATTTAATTTTAAATGAAGCTTCTTAAACATTTTAAAAACCTTATTTACTTTACATACAACAATAGTTTGGTTATATATTACAGACTTATAGAAAGAGACCTTCTAAAAATGTTAAAATGTATAACTGGCACGCGAAACCTTAAATCAGAGTGAATAAATGAAGACTCGGCCCAGCACTTCTGAAAGGTCGCTGACCTCTGGCCTAGTCAGAGCCATCCCACCACCTCTGGGGAAGGCAGCTGTGAACTCCGCCATCCCTGGAATGGAC